>NC_088708.1:2500000-3750000 GCF_963576615.1 Watersipora subatra | reverse complement strand
AGGGTTTCTTGTCTTCACCGCAAGACACTCTCCAAACCAGCGTGTTGCTCTCTCACCAGGATTCCAGCCGTAGTGACGGAACATGTTGGGAAGCAGACTAAGCAGGCCACATGTTCCATCTACATGTACAAACGGATGTAGCTTGTAAGACATTCTACCACAAAATATTTAAGAGCTTGTACCGACAGTCGAGTACTGACAGTCGAGTGTCACCACACAAAACTGACCTCCTTAACAGACATATAAAAGCAAGTTTTGTTTATTGAGCTGGGTTGTAACAATGAATAAAGATTTTCTGAGATGCAGGACATTTGACCATGGGGGATGAGAAAGCCAGGCCTAGCCACATAACTCACCTTACCACTTGACTATCCAGCTGCGGCATTAGTCAGCATAGGAGAGGAAATAGAAGAGCGAATTAATATTATAATTTTAACATAGAATGATGAGAAAGGTGCCAGATTGTCGCTCACTGCTGAGCGCTTATCGAGAGAAGAAACTTATTACCAAATGCTCAGGCAGCGCAATGGCTATCTAACCTACTAGTCAACTACCACCCATGTGTGGAAAGTGAATTTATCATTCTGTTCAATGACTGCAATCCCTAATTCATTCCTCATCCTTACTGAAAAAACAGAAACCTGTAGCAACAAAACATATCGATAGAAAGAAAGGTAAGGAGTGTTAACCCTAAACACATAATCTTTACCTTATAAACCCCTTCATGTTATGTTAAAATTTACTTGTGACCCTCACCAAATAGGACTTTCTATCAAGAGACAGTCATAGATCTGATAGTTCTTTATAACCTCACTAAGTAGGAAAAGAAACTTGTGAGGCAATGGCTTGTCGCTGTGCAAGACAATAAGCTCCTGTTTTTAACAACTGAAATAAGGTTTCGTACGTTAAGATTGACCAGCATAATTTTTTCGACTTTATTTGGCTGGCGGTCTCAATGTACACACTACAAGGCAACATCCACAATATCATATCCTTAACTTTACACTGGTAGACCAATCACATATCTTCTACAATTAGCTGTCTTTAATTCAATCCTTAACTTTACACTGGTAGACTAATCACATATCTTCTACCATTAGCTGTCTGTAATTCAGTCATCTAGCTTATGATTTACCGATTAGGTTTGAAACAAAAAGCAAGAGATTTGACAATTGAACTGAGCTGTAACAACTGCTAGAAAAAGTTGTATAAAGCTTGCCTTTGACGTTGTACTCAACGTCATACTCATAGAGAATGTGAATCTCCTCGGAGGTATAGCCGACTGCCAGCAGGCCAGCCGTGATAGCCCCGGCACTAGTACCAGCCAAACGCTTGGGCTTTATACCTGCTTCCTCTAGGCACTGTCAATAGAAGTACACCCAAATTAGTACAGACAGAGCCAACAAACCTAATCAGGCAAAAATGCAACAAAACACGAGACTAAAAAAGCTGCAACTGACATCTCATTCATAAGTTCTCACATCTCATGTCGATCCACAATATCTACATTTATGTAATACATTGTCACAGTATAATTGTAGTTAATATCCAATTTCAATGCCGTAACATAGGCCAATGTGAGCCCTCGTTATCAATATTGCAACTCATTGATTTTTATTTTAGATAACTTTAAATATCTTAATCACTGGGTACTTTGTATGCCACTCATTTAACAGCGTTCACTTCAACTAGAGTTTCGAGTGTCTTAACAGACCCCTTACCTTTATAGCTCCAATGTATGTATGTACTTTTGCACCACCGCCTTCAAATACCAAATTTTCAAACGGATATTCAAAATCCCAAAAGTCAATATCGTCGAGACAGTGTTGTGAAGAGTTTGCTTGCTGTAAGTTCTGTATTAGGTCAGTGTGAGCGGTTCGAGAGGCTGTAGTAATGAGCTTTCTGGAATGTGTGACTGTACTTCTCTTTTTCGTCTTCATGCTAGGCAGTCGAATTTGTTCACTCTCTTCCAAATCTCTTTTGCGACGCTTTCGTTTGCGTCTTCTTTTAGACAAAAAGGAGTCACTTTTGACTCGTCTCATTGATGTTGTTAATCTATTTAGGTTATTCTTAGCCCAGCTAGATTTACTTTTGTTCTCATCCTGGTCATCCGAGCTCACATTTTTACGATGAATAAATGCCATCAATCTATCCTTTTGGCTTTGCAACGGTCTTCGCTTAGAGCTGTTGCTATCAGCACCATTTCGATTGCCAAACTTTTTTTCAAATCTTTCAAAGATACCCAAATATTTCCTGCGCATTTGAAGAGGTTCCTCATCAACCTCAGCTTCTGTGGCCTTATTTTGATTTAGAGATGATAATGCCTGAAATATCCGCCTAAGTCTGTCCAGGTTAATAGAATAATGGGGTGAAGGAGGGTCTATCGAGTGTTCACTTTCAGATGCTGACTCCAATGGTGGGCTAAATTGAGCTGTCGTGGAAGGTGAGCTAGTCGACGACATCTCAGTCTCTTGAGGTGAAACAATGTCAACTTCACTTGGAGAGGAATTGCCAATGAGTAAAGAAAATAACTTCATCCTTTGGGTAGGCATTTCTGCAGCTGAAAAGCACGATTTATTTTACAACAGAGTAAAGCATACAACAACATCAAGAATATAATGAAAGTCGACCACACTAAATTAGAAGTTATCGAGTGTTTCTCTCATTCAGTTTACACTTATTCGTATAATTATATTTTAATCCCGATTAGGCTACTATTTACGATGCCGATAAGAATTCAGCCGAAACAGTAACAACGTAGTAATTATAATAAGTAAATATTATTCAATAAAGAAGTAAAATAGCCAATCAATAAAAAAGTAAAATATAATATCTAAAGACAGTTCCTAACCAACGCACGTGAAACACATCTTGTCACCCACTCCTATCAAAGGTAAGTTTAGTTCTATTTATTCTGAAAGGTCTTGTCTATATAGTAAAATCACTATCAAGTTTATATCTTGTTTAAAAAGGTTTATGGAAATTTAAACAAAAAGGAAGAGTTAATATAACATGTTATTCAAAAATCTGATAAGCAAAAGAAAATGATCGCAAGTTTCCTCGCGTGCGTTATACATGCAGTTATGATTTTAGTAGACCGTTACAAAATAGATTAATTCAATGCTGACTCTTCATAAATTTTACTGAATGCCACCAATAAGTTATCAACTTCACAATGTAGAAAATGCAAAACTAATCTACCAAACTTACTTTTAACCGCAGTGGTGAACTCACGCCTATCGGTAACAATTACGTACAAATGGGTCGAAAATTCAGGCGGAAGCGGATACGTAACGCTGACCGAGCGACTATTCGCAACTGTCGAGCTATAAACGTTTGTGTATGTATTGTCATAGCAACAACAAAAAAATTATGCAAGCTGTGACAAATCCAAAATAATATTCTTGTTATAAAAGTAAATATTGTATAAAGGGTGTATAGAGACCAGATGTTGCCGAATAAAACCTTTTTGTGGCTTTCAGCACTAACCATTAAAGTCTACTGAAAACAAACAGAAGTTGTTAGTGCCAAGCACACTTTTTATTCTAGCAATAAAATAATTGCATGGCACTAGATAAAAAACATAAAAAAGCTTGTTAACGTCATCTATCTAGAATCATTTTATTGTGCTACACATAGTACAGTAACTAGTGAGTCCCCCATTAATCGTTGTGGCAAAAGTATAAAGACAAAACACACACTCAGAATATCATCAACATAGAATAATTTTTACCTCCATTGCAGCATGATCTGTTCTAATAATCTTTTTGTTAAAGGCCACAGCTTTTCTATCTAAAATTGAAAGCTATCATGCAAAATATGTATAAAACACTGAATCAGCTTGCACTGTAATGCTGAACAGATTTGAGGATTGAGAATTTGGGATTAGAGATTATTTGTAGAAATATTGATTTAAGATGACGATCTTGATGTATCAGTAAAGTAAGTTGATTTTAATTGCACCAGTCACTAAAAAGGCTAGATGAACTGAGAGTTACATTAATCTTCTAAATGCAACTGAGTTAGGATCAGAAACAAAAATGAAAATAGGGAGAGATGAAAGTTAGAAAGAGGTGAGCACAAGTATTACACGAGTTGCAAAAGGCAGCCTTTCGAAGTACGTGTCCAGTGAGTTTCAGAGAGAAATGAAAGGTAGAGAGAGAGGCAAAAGTCTACAGATAATTAACACTTACCATGTTGTAGCTCTGCTACTCCTCAGGTATCTGAGCCATCGCAGCAGAGCCTAGTGGTCAACTAAAAGTTTGCTTATAGCATGGCCAGTCAATCAGCTTCATTTGCTAATACTCTGACGACAATATTCCACTTGAATAGGTAAATAATTTTATCACAAAACAAAAGCAAACAAAGGAACAAATGCTTGCCTAATCAAACAGAGTTTCATGCGGGTCACCGTTGAACCACGGATATCTAATCGGAATTGATTCAATCCGGTCTGTTCTAATTTTAGAGTTGTTTGTTCTCAGTTTGGGCAAAAATTATGTATAGACCTAACATAACCGTACTCACATATCAGACTTGATGGCTTAACATAACCGTACCTACACGTTAGACTTGATGACTTAACATAACTGTACTCACATATCAGACTTGATGACTTGACATAACCGTACTTACATATCAGACTTAATATGACTCGGCGAAAGTAAAAGTTGTTACAGGGCTGTGCTAAAACTATCGTGTTTATTAGTCTAAGAACAGCTAGTAAATTGTCATGTGGCACAATTTCATGAAACGTCCAAAAGGTTTTAAAGTTTCTTCATTAGCACAAAAATGGGTTGAAATGAACATTTTGTCATTATTTAATAAAATTAAGTAAAACATGTATAATTATCTGACTCGATAGAGAGACAAATTTGTTTGCATTTTATTCACCTCGATTATTATAAAAATAAACGAACATTTACAAGAAAGGAACTGCCTGAATTGTTATAACTCTGATTAGCATTTACTACTGTTAGTATCTCATAGTAGTCGAAGAGGGGAAAAGGGGAGGGGGGAGGGGGAGGGGGGAAGGGGAGGCATCAACCTAAACGTCCGTGCTAGCAGAGATAGCTTTATGTTCTAGCAAAGCAAATATCTTTTGGGATCGAGTAAAATTTCTAATATATGGCTTTTGCTGTATGGCATTAAAATTTTTGGCAGCTTTAGGGAAGGTTGTTTTCAGCTATATGCCTTAGTAATGTAATTCAGCAACAAGCAAAAATCATGAAGGCGATGTAGCAATATGATTCTGTTGCACTCAAAGAATGAACAAAAAATGGATTTTGACTTTGGGACATTACAAACGGTATAAAATGATATGACACAACTCAGTAGGTACAACCAGACAACGTATAATACAATATAGTTTGGTATAATAAAATATTAAATGCTATGAAATGATATGATAGATACGGTATAGTATGGCATAATACTTTATGATATTATTTGCTGTAAGGGGCTCAACTACTCTATGATACAACACAATATGAATGATCTTTGTTGCCAATGCTCAATTCAACAGCTAAGAATCTTGAGGTTCAGGAGCATACGCGCATCCCTTACTTCTAGACTTTCAGTAGAATAATATAATATGAACTTGCTAGAATGCTTTATACCTTCCGCAGAGCCTAAAGAATTTTTAAATTCCATAGCACATAAGTAAATGTTAACCTATTTTAATAAAGTATATAAAATATGTTAATATCGATTACACTCTAGTCAGATGTAAAACATCTGTGCGTACCACCATTAAAAGTTCAGGAGCTGAGACTTTAACTTTTACACAAAATACGTATGAATTGGCTAAAACTTACGAGAGCGTCTACAAAAACAATTATATAGATTTCAGTAAAGCCCATGTGTCAACAATAGATTTGCTAATGGATATAAGATGTAAGGAAAAAAAATTTAGAAAAGACCAAAACAAAGGACTTTTAAAATTTTCTAATTTGGTGTTTATACTCAGCTTCCTTCCTGAAGTAGGGGAGCCCACCAATTACAACCTATATGCTCGGTTAAATCCAATGCTCTAGGTCTAAAGTATGCATACATCTATGCTTATTCACTACCTGTAAAGGTAGATAAAACTTGGTCAGTTCATGAAAGTCTGTAGCAACTATCAGCAAGGATCAGTCTCAACGATCCTCTCAGTATCAGTAGGAGATTTTTATTTTGAACATTTGTAAGATATATTCGCGGCAGCGTTTACTTACTGTGAGTTTACTGATAACGAGCTTTTGGACATGCAAGGCATAACTCCTCACATATGTACATGCGTCTGTGTGTGATAAAATAAACACAATGAAGAGATAGAGGGCTGTCTGTCAGTAATTTTAAGGTACCAGTTCTTGCAGCCAGCGTTACTATTGTAACTCCTGTAAGCACTAAACCATTTGTGAACAAGCATTACGACACATAAAAATGTGTGTGTGGGGTGTGTAGTACTGCTACTGACAGCAAGGAGTGGTTAGTACTGCTACTGATAGCAAGGGGTCTCTAGTAACGCTACAGACACCAAGGGGTGTCTAGTAATACTACAAACAGCAAGAGGTGTCTAGTACTGCTACTGACAGCAGGAGGTGTCTAGTACTGTTGCTGACACCAGGGGGTGTCTAGTACTGCTACTGACAGCGGGAGGTGTCTAGTACTGCTACTTACAGCAGGAGATGTCTAGTACTGCTACTGACAGCAGGAGGTGTCTAGTACTGCTACTTACAGCAGGAGGTGCCTAGTACTGCTACTGGCAGCAGGAGGTGTCTAGTACTGTTGCTGACAGCAGGGGGTGTCTAGTACTGCTACTGATAGCAGGAGGTGTCTAGTACTGCTACAGATAGCAGGGGGTCTCTAGTAATGCTACAGACACCAGGGGGTGTCTAGTACTGCTACTGACAGCAAGGGGTGGTTAGTACTGCTACTGATAGCAAGGGGTCTCTAGTAATGCTACAGACACCAGGGGGTGTCTAGTAATACTACAGACAGCAGGAGGTGTCTAGTACTGCTACTGACAGCAGGAGGTGTCTAGTACTGCTGCTGACACCAGGGGGTGTCTAGTACTGCTACTGACAGCAGGAGGTGTCTAGTATTGCTACTGGCAGCAGGAGGTGTCTAGTAATGCTACTGATAGCAGGAGGTGTCTAGTACTGCTACAGACACCAGGTGGTGTCTAGTAATGTTACAGACAGCAGCGGGTGTTTAGTACTGCTACTGACAGCAGGAGGTGTCTAGTACTGCTACTGGCAGCAGGAGGTGTCTAGTAATGCTACTGATAGCAGGAGGTGTCTAGTACTGCTACAGACACCAGGGGGTGTCTAGTAATACTACAGACAGCAGCGGTGTCTAGTACTGCTACAGACAGCAGGAGGTGTCTAGTACTGCTACTGATAGCAGGGGGTGTCTAGTACTGCTACTGATAGCAGGGGGTGTCTAGTAATGCTACAGACACCAGGGGGTGTCTAGTAATACTACAGACAGCAGCGGATGTTTAGTACTGCTACAGACAGCAGGAGGTGTTTAGTACTGCTACAGACAGCAGGTGTTTAGTACTGCTACAGACCGTAGGGGGTGTCTAGTAAGCTTACTGAAGCTTTCTTAAAACGCAAAATAAAATGTTTAGCTGTTAACAATTTGAATGTTTTGGTAAAAATATAAAAAGTTTAGCAACTTTTCAATTTTTTACACGCATGTAACTAGCTTCACCAACTACTAGCTTCACCAACTACTAGCTTCACCAACTACTAGCTTCACCAACTACTAGCTTCACCAACTACTAGCTTCACCAACTACTAGCTTCACCAACTACTAGCTTCACCAACTACTAGCTTCACCAACTACTAGCTTCACCAACTGCCCACTACTAAGAATGTTTTCATATTTTTACATATTTTTCATATTTGCCATCTTTTTTCCCAAACATAACTATTTGCTTTTCCAATAACTGAAAACCTACCCTAGTTTATAGTAGCACTCTGAACTCAAAAACAGTTTAATTCAAGATCTCGCTTGAAACTAGGTTTGATTTAAATATACAAGTTGCAGCCTGCAAGCTGGAGAAACATACAAAATCACTAGGGTTCTGTTTAACATTCTTTGTTTCGTCAAATCAACTCACAAAGTCAACAACAGAAAAATTAGTTAATGCTGAAATATTTTACAGCACTATAAATAGTTTTCAGGTGAAAAGGAGGAGGATATGATGTTCGTTCATACTATATTAAGGACCTCATTCTATTGATGACTGCTTATATGCAGCTGTAAAGCATAGGCATGCAATATACTGACTATAATATATCTGGTCAGAGTTGACGCAGAAGACAGCATTGAAGAAGCGTATTGATAATCGATATAAAATTATTTGTTACTATCTGAGTTTGTTATAATAATTAGTGCCCTTTTCATCTGACTAGCATACCATGTTTGACAGACTCTAAGTTGACATTTTGATTTGAAAGAAATAAATCTGGTATCTACCTAATCTAATATATTTTATGGTACAAAGGTAAAAGTCATTCTAAGATTTTACCAGACTCCTGCGCGTGTCCTAAAATACACCAACTAGAGGCCCGGGCCTCTGTAGCTGACCTTGGTTATCGATGCCTTACAAGAAGGAACAAACTAAAACCACGCATTCTAACTTTTCTAGATACCTAGCATCTATTAATTCCAGTACGCATAGCTGACACTCAAACATGACTATACCGTTCTTACTCAGCTGGAGCTGACAACTCCAAACCGTGTGAACCAGACTAGTACATGTACTACAGTTTATTAGTGTTGTAATGACTAGCGCTATCACATGTTTCCCTGTTGCTAAGAAAGCTTTCACACTGAGCCATGATTAGGGCCTTGCTACAACACAACAATTGTTCTATCATGCAGCAAATGATGGGGCAGCTGCACAGGTCAAGTAGCAACAAACAACCTCCTATGAATAACATTCAGACTCTCAGCTGATTGGTCAAAGTTTCTTTTAAAGTTTAAAGATTATTTCAACATATTGCTTTTAATATTGCCCAATATTTTTTCATTTAAAGGCCTAAAGTTTCTTAGAAACAGGTATATTGCGACAGGTAAAAATAATACACCTTTCTGATTGAATCTCAGCGAGTTAGCTAAGACTAGTATTGTATAGCCAGCATTCCTAAGAAGAAAACGGTTCTGAAATGGTGCTAGAGCTATCATATCCTCCTGCATCAGCTTAGTCTCATTGCATTTAAAAATACCAAATAATTGATCACAAGCTATCTATTTTAATATTGAATTATGTTGAGTATAAGATTAGTAAGGAATGTCTGTCAGAGCATGGGAAAGCCCTGCGAGCATCAAATATATATAGTAGTTAAAAGGACATCAGGAGTTACACTAAAAATACTAGAATAGGTAAAAATAGATTTGGGTGACAGTTCGATTTTTAGTTGTATAATCGCCCAGGAGTCTTTTTATCGCCTGATGATCGCACAAGCAAGAAACAAATTGCAGAGCGCATCCATTTTAGCAAAACATGTTTTACTCTATAGCTGACTCTATATGTAATACATTAGCGCTCTCCGTAGCATAACTGTGGAAACAACACATAAAATTATATTTGTATATGATCATAGATGCAGACTGTGTAAAGATGCACCAGAGACCATCCAACATGTCATCAGTGGATGCAAGCAGCTAGCAGGAAATGCATACACTGAGCTGCATAATCATGTCACAGGTGTGGTGTAGAGAAGTCTATACAATGAGTATGACCTCAATAAACCACAACACTGGTGGAAAGCTCTTAATAAGGTCGATGAGAATAATTGTACTAAGCTCCTCTGAGACTTCTCCATCCGGACAGACAAGCACATCTTGGTAAACCAGCCAGATATAGTAGTGGTGGACAAGGAGAGCAAGAAGGCTATTATAATTAATATAGTAGTACCCAGTGACTACAACATAGCCAGCAAAGAAAAGGCAAAAGTGGAAACATATCTCCCACTTCGAGAGAACATAGAAAAATGCTAGCATTTAAGAACGACTGCAATTCCAGTATTCATTGGGCGCATTAACACCCGCACATCAAGTGTAGCCCAAATACCGACAACAATCAACACAAGAGGGTCGCAGAAACGCACGCTTTTGGAAACGATTAGGATCTTGAGGTGAGTTCTCAAACTTGCAGACCTCTAGCAGGAGACCATCGCTTGAGTAATCAATACCACTCAGTTGGGTTAACGAGAGGGTGGGGAGAGGAAACAGTATATACAGCAAAACACCTCTAGCATTGTCTACCCATGTTTTATTTTTATGTTGGCTCAGCAGAGTGTTTGCTCCCTAATTCAATTAGTACGTTTGTGAGAGCTGAAGACAGCACAATAATTATTGTTTTTTTCTCAATGTGCTTTCACATAATTGTTCATTAAAGGATCCATTTCAATGGCAACTAGCTATATATGCTAATACATAGTTCATTTTGGAGCAACCAGCATGTCTCACTGATAGCTATCAAGTCTGCATAGTGATTAAAGAAGTTTTCCTTTGTTTATTCTCTAAGACTCTAAGTTCAATGACGAAGAATAGCGGGTTGCCTTTTAACCGCTAATATGATTATCATTAGGTCATTCGTTGCTAAGCAATTCAGTGACAAAATGTTGCTATGGGAATTCATCAACACATTATTGGTGCATCATTACACAACTACGCTATAGAATCATTCCACGATTGATTTGGAAGCAGGGAAGATGCGCCCACGTCAGCGCAGAGAGACTTTCATTGCCGTGGTTGCTGCTATTATTTTATCTACCTTGGGCTTGGTAAAAATCGCCTCTAACTTTGAGTTGGAAAGTTTGGAAAAATATGCAAAGAAAAAAATGGTGGAGCAAAGTGCAGAGACTTACAGAATATACAAAGACAACTTTCCAACTTTAGAAAAAAAGGTGAGGCGTAATGGCATCTACCAGAGAAAACAGATGCTAGAGGGAGTTATGCTCGACAGAAGTGGAGTTGTAAGCAACGTCACATCAGAAATAATTTCAGAACTCGTCTTCTCTTTCTCTCCAACCGCTGAAAAGCACTTTGCAAAAAAACTTGTAGATCCAAACCACGAGCAAAGGGTCTATGGAAACAGCCCTGCCATGATCTGGGACGGCGAGAAGTTCATCGTAGTCATGAGAATGTGGTTAGACAAAGAACACACCGAAGGCAGAACCAAAAACATTTTCTCTGACAACTACCTCTACGCTCGCTCATATAACGATAAGATGGAAGCCTTGGACATCAGCGGAAGAGTTCTTGGCATACCGACTCGTGTTATACAATCAGTTGGTGAGTGACAGACACCATCATATATGCCTAGTAGTTGTCTACTCTTCTTATAGATGAATGAGCAAAATTACAGCCTTGCATGACATGAATGCGAAGGATGAGAATACATATGGTTATGTACAGGATGGAAAGGGTGCTAGAGAATAGCTAGATGTCTCTTCTATAGTTTATGTTTGCTTATATAGCATAAAAGATTCTTAGAGAGGATCTCAAGATAATCTTATTTTTATCCCTTTTCCTAGTCTATAGGAATCTCTTGAAAAATACTTTTTGCTGACTCGACTGATCAATTACTTGCTATTCAGCAAATGGTACAGAACTATCATCTTAGCATCACTCTAGTGTGAAACATTAAAATATACTAACTACAGTTAGGACTAATTCTCTGCTTGTCACGGATGTGTATTTGAGGCAGGCTATTGCTTGAAGCATCTGTGGTCACAGAACTGGCATTTTAGTATTTTATTAATGCTAATGCAAGTTCAATACCCAGTTGGGGTGATGGTAAGATAGGTGTCTACAATGGTCAAATGATGTCCATATACAGTATTACTTGCTGTTACTTTTGCTTTCTTTCCTTTTGTTTTTAGTTATGTACTGAATTTAGACGCAGTTATGAATATGGCACTTGTTCATCTTATTAGACGTTGTCGCCCTCCAAATGTATGGAGCGATTTTGAATTCAAACTAAAGTACAATATTAAAGCACTATGATTGAGGGATGCAGGTTAAATTACTAACTCTTGTCTTTTGTTCTAATTACCTTCATAAGTGACCTGCCCATTTTCTTTGGCGTTTTCATTTGACATTAACCACTGTTGATGAACCTGTCACTGGGTAAAATTAATGAGGAGTAATAACGCTATGCCACGCCGACTTCTAGAACTTTCCATCGATAATTCTCTTTCATAGCCTGATAGTCACTCGGGCTCTTCATATAAACCTTTGGAACAACCTTTACCATGAGTTAGGAAGAAGAACCAGTAAAACCCACTTTGAAACTATAATATAGCCATAGTCTCCATTTTGTCATGAACTAATGTCAACATCCTGCGTATAAAATTGTTGCGAGTCTTTTTACCAAAACCAAAGAACTGCTAGTAGTACAGCACTACTAAACCAGTTCAGCACTACTAAAGCAATACAGCACTACTAAAGCAATACAGCACTACTAAAGCAATACAGCACTACTAAAGCAATACCGCACTACTGAAGCAGTACAGCACTAATAAAGCAGTACAGCCCTACTAAACCAGTACAGCACTACTGAAGCAGTACAGCACTACTGAAGCATTACAGCACTACTAAAGCAATACAGCACTACTGAAGCAGTACAGCACTACTAAAACCATCAAGTGTAACCAACGTAACACTACTAGAGCCATTAGCTAGAAAATGTATTCCTTGTCATTTATGTTTGTAGGAGATGGGCCCATAGAGCCAAGAGCCTTTCCTTTCTATGAACAGATATATTTATCCTTCAATGCTGCTCTCTATGTTGGAAAGAAAGAGGTTGACACCACCATGTTCTGGGACTGGCGAGGTGATAGATTCGTCATGCCCAAAGTGACCGACGGTCAACCTCAATTCAAGACTCGAATGAGCATGCCCCGCGACAAACACTGGTCGCCATATGAGTTTGACAACAAACTCTACATGGTCTATAGCTTTGATCCTCTAAGAATAATTAGTTGTGACAAAGGGGCGGTGTGTCATTTTACGCAAAATGCTGCTGACTCAGACTACCGGTTTAATGATTTGCAGGATTCTGTAAGAGGAGGCACCCCTACTCTTTGGTATAGAGAAAATTTCTACATTACCATAACTCACAGTACACACTTCCGACCAGGTTATAAACGATACTATACATTTAATCTGCTTGTGCTCAAGGTCGACAAAAAATCGCCACACAAAGTCATCTATTTCAGCGAGCCCATCAACCTTCATGAAGAGCTGATGACGAAAACGCCCATTATAAGAACCAAATGGATAGTAGACCCATTTTTCTTCCCTGTTAGCCTTTTGAAGGAGGATGAGGACAATATTATCATTGGAGGGCACATCAACGATCACAGCGCATATCTATTCAGGGTGAAAGGAATCAAGAAGCTGATGGAGGAAGTAATCCACAAAAGCGAACTCTTGGATGATGAGGGCCCAGCAAATAAAGTCCTACACAGACTCTCTCAACAATTCGCCACTGCACAATCAGGATATGTATTCCGAACATAATTGTCTAATGTATACGTTACTAAAAGTAGCACAGAATATTTATCTTGCATGCATTTATATTTAATATTGTACTATATTGATTTTGGTAACTTTATACGGAATAATCAGACTTCTACTGAAGCGAGTGCACTAGATTCTGGGAATGGAAAGTATGAAAAATAAAAGCAATTAATCCAGCATTGATGGCATTCTTCATGTATGATGGACAGGTGGCACGAGTGTACGTGCGTGCGCTATAAATGAATGTGCTGTGCTATAAATATATGGTGACACATTTGGTAATGACTCCAAAGCTGGCAATGCGAGGAGCGCTACCTATTGGTTTCAAACACTCCTGTCAGGCACAGACCTCCAGCTGTCACAGGCCATTTCCTCTCTAGCAATGAAATGCTCTGTCGGTGTAACGATTACGCGATGTCAAGTATCAAGTCTTGAACTCCCAGTTGAAAGGCTACAGTATAATATAATAGATAGTATCCATTTGGAATTATGACACCTTGGATAAATTATTTAGAGAATGGCATCTGATAAATTCTGTTTAAAACCACCAATTTGGAAGTGATGAATCAGCATGCTATAATGTGTTCATGATTTCATCTGGACACATCTACTAAATGAGAGATAGTTCAATTGGAATCATTGTGGTTACTGTGTTACCTCAATTTATAAATATGATGCACAAATATTACATTTAACAAAAATAAAACTAATATACTATATACTATAACAAATAATTCTGATAGTATATTGTATTATTTGTATAGTAGTTTCGTATAATATGAATTCGCTCGGTGAACCAGATGCAACATTATAACAGCAAAACAGAAATCTTTTTCTGCTCTCTCCCACTCTCTCCTGGTTTCTTAATGCATGTTTATGCGAATTTGTAAAGTGTTGGTTGTCGAATAACTAGATATTAAAGTGAAGATGAGCTACAAGAGAAACAGGATATGCAGGGAAAGAGATCTGAAATCTTATCAGACCACCAAAACCCGCAGAGCATCATGGAAAACCGCGGTAATATCCAAACATTAGTCACAAAACTGCTCTGATCATATTGCCTGACTGCAAGAAATTAGCTTTCTCAACCTGTTACAGTTCTAGTTCAATAGGGGTACAGTAACACAGCTTGTAACACAGTTTTCAAGGTTGTGAGATTGCAATCGCTCGAATAGTCCAAACACACCTTTGCTGAAAGAGCAAACACACAAAAGAGAGATAAATACAATGAAGGGCGATCAGGCTGCCTAAGCAATCATGCGGAGACTAGGTCTGTGCCACTAGCAGAACTACCAATCCGTTTGTGATACCGTTTGTGTTCATAAACTGCTATTTGATTTGTGACAGCAGTTGGGCTGGGGAATTACAGTTGACCTAACAATGCAAATTTTGACAATGTATGATTGAAGAGTAAGAATGTATGATTGGGTAAAAAAAGAAGAGATATACAGATATAGAAAGAACACTACTTAGTTGGTATCAGAGGCTCAGGGAAAACTAATATCTATTCCGCAATGCTGAACCTTTGCTTACCGATAGTAGTTTTAGGATTTATCTCCCCTTAAACAAAGTATGTACTGAGTTTCAAGGTTTTGGCCAGTTCCATCATTAATAAAACTAAGTATATCCAGCTCTAGGAAAACCAATTTTATGCAGTTCCCAGCCGCGTTAGCAGCTAAAATAAAGGACAGGCAGCGCTACTCAACTCAAAAACATTGCATGCAAGTAGGTATCTATATTGTATCAATTTCAACCCTGGCCAAGAAGAGCTAATGTTTAAATTAAAACAATAATATTGGATATAAAACTTATGGGGCTGTTAAGTTCTACCTAGCATAAACTGATGATCAATGCTCCATTCCTTTATTTGGTGTCAGAAATATTTTATTGACTCACCAAACCTCTTTACTCATAATTTGTATATTTTGTATCTCCAGGCTTTTGTTCCAATTAGAACCAGTTCTTCTTCCTATTTTTCACTCATGGTAAACGGACTTCCCAGACGTAGCAAGAGCCTTCCTCTGTAGTTAACTCTGTGTGTTAATTCCTACATGATGAACACTACTTCTGACATCTTCAGCTCATAGAGAACTATCTTGCGTCATTTGTACATTTAGATATTCAGCTGGTCTTTTGTATGCGTTACTCCATTTCAGACTTCTTTACCTTAGACCTCCACGTTATCCAAACCTGATATCCTTTTCTTTTCAAACTCTCTGAGTTGTTCCATAATCTTCTTCGAGCCCAGCGCATACTGTATGGAGAGTTTATTTTTTACAGACACACTACTTCCTCGCTCTTTGATGATGAAGGAAGGAAACTAAATAGCCCAAGAAGCTGTCTCCATTGTTTCAGCTGTACGTCAGTTGGTCTATTTTACATCTGCCATCACCAGATAGTTTATCATATTCCAATTGCAGACTTTTAAAGTTTTCTGTAAATGTTTTGAGTCTTACTTATAATCTGACTATATTTGTGATGTGTGCCTCTATTTAAATTTGTTCTTAAATACCAATTATAGCCATTTGGTTTTGTTATCGCAACCTTTATTATCAGCTTGGTGACAGACTCAGCTAAAGGAGAATCAACTAAAAATAGGCTATCCTGGTTTTTCCTGTCAGCTGTTCACCCTGCACATAAAGGTAAAATTGTAAAAGAGCTCAACTCTATCTTTGAACTGTACTCGGTCTTCGTATCCTTTCAGAGGTAATTCTTATTAATCAGGTTAAATGCAGTAGTTGAGATTGACACTCCTAGTAGCAAACTGTCATACAGTTTTTGCATCTACGACATTCTTGTAAAAAATGAAGCATGCACTTTTTAAGCAGTTCAAAGTACGTCATACAATTATTGCACTTTTATGTTTCACCACACGTCTCATACTTACTGCTTTTAATGATAAATCTCAAACACAAAAATTTAAATCTTCGGTAAAAAAATCAAGGTAGCATAAATTTGAAAGTTCGTTAAAATCAGTTCAGTTTTGCACTATGTGCATTGTAGCTAACTATGAACAGATATGCAAGTGTTACTAGACTACAAATAGATAGTACTTACTCATGTCATCTATATTGTTAACAAATAATTGCGTACAAAAACAAATGCACAACACTCACATTACAAACATCAATTTTACAAAACGTATAACCATGGTAGATCCACATTCGGATTGTTTGGCCAATGAAAACCAGCCAACCAACATTGCTCCCATTGACACATCTGGTGGCACAACACAGCATTTCTTTTTGTAATGGTACTTAATCACATTGCATCATTCAGTACAATTATGAAATTTGTTTTTATATCTGTTGTGACATATACTGTCAGCTTTTCTCTATTTTTCTTTATTCTTTTCTTTCTGCCCTAGCTTTTGCCTCTCACTCCAATATTTCTCTTATTGTAGAATATAATTTGCTAATTGTCATACAAAACTGTTATAGTCATACAGGTTGCAAGTTCACACTATGAAAGTACAGTGGTTACAGCACACTATTTACAAAACTTTAAAACAAAAAGTTGGTAATTTAACTCTAGTGGTTGTGTATCCAAGTATTTCTACTCCCACTCACTACCAATATTAGTTGAGCAAGGCACTGGAGTGGTAATATTGGTAAGCGCATCCAAAGGCTTGTCTAGGTCGAAATCAGGCATTAGCATTATAATTATATTCAGTAGAATGAGATTCTGGGTTACCCACAAGTGTCATAAGTAGTTTAGATAAAGAAAAGGTAAGAGCGGAGGCAGGATGAAACAATGTATGAAAGATTAGGAAGGTTTGTGAAGATCAGCTGTACTTGTGGATTATCCAAGAAGTTGTACCTCTGAGTGTAAGCAAGCAAAAGGCCTTGTCAATCATCCAGTTATATCAGCCTGCATTACACAAGATTAAATATATCAGATCATCGATAAGCCCTTTTTTATAATCAGGTTGACTACGACTCAGATCAAATCCTCCAATGGTCAAAGTGGAGAACAAAGACTCAAACGGTGCATCCTCTGACACTAGAGATCCAACAGCTGCCTTTGGTAGAGTAGCATCTGCACTTGGCAGCTACATCAATCCAACCGAGTCATTCCAAGGCTAATTCCCATCACAACTGCAGATGGTGCACTCCATTGTATAAAAGTTAAACGTTGACTTGGAGCGATGCCTGAGTGAAACTCCTGCCTTTTGAAGATACTTGGGTACAATATAGAGCAAATGATTTCCAGGGCATGAATAGCAGTTGCATCCTGCAGCTGAAGAGATGTAGTCCTACATAGAATGGTAAACAGTTAGTAGCCAAAAACTGCAGCATAATCTAATGACAGAGAAAAGGAAGACGGTGTCATCAAAGCAGCGCTGTATTTCTGTTTTAAATGGTAGGCAAGCTATCTGCTACTATGTGGTTTGTGAAGCAAGGCACCTCTATTAGCAAGGATGACCCATAAACCATGCACTAGTCTATGCAATGACCATTATGTAACAGGCCTTGGGCTACTGCAGTTGATGAAGCTGTTAATGGTAATCCATGCCTTAGCATAAGATCTACATTGTACATTACAGTTATGAAGATGGGAGGGGCTATGGATAACATGCGTTTGCATTTAATCGCAGCCCTTGTTACAACTTTATAATTTTGTGTTCAGGGTGTTGTGGGAAGTAGCCTTTAGAGGAACCATGTTTAGTTTTTTTGTAGACTGAATGTGGGTGTAAAACACATGGCCATACAACCTACAACTACATGTAAGCTACTGTATAAATGTACATGTAACAGTGTACACATGACTATACATATGTAGCAATAGACATGTTGCGACACAAATGTTGCAACAAATACATGCTATAATTATGTAGCTATAACTATATTGTTATAAATAAAAAATATATATATTTGATAGTGTAGCTGTATACATGTAGCTATATATACAAAACTATATACCCATAACTATAAACATGAAAGTGTATACTAAATATTATATACAGAAGTATAAACAGATGAAGCATGCTGATCAAACTGTGTACTTATCTTTAACTTGCTGTTTGGTACATGATCTACATAAAGGCATCTACTGAATTCATTGCACTGGCAACATCTGCTTGGCGTAAGGCTAATATGATAATCTCTTTGCTACTGTGTTAGCTATATAACCATGCTTCATACAGAGTTTCTCAAAAAATCAAACTCAAACGTGCCTTAGCTTGACTTGATTAGTTGATACGAGCTACGAGTTTGATACGAGTTACTATTTTATCTAAAAATGCAGATAAAGTAACAATAAACATGCTCGTGCTAAATGACTGTACTCCAACATAAATTCCAGTGCCTCTAAACTTTCAGTAACTCTAAACTAACCTCCAAACAGCCAGTTAGTTCATTCTCAGTTCATCATCGTCAAGTGAATATGAGAAACTTATATTCAATAACTCACAGATACTATGTATATTGCTAAAATGATTTCAAATCATTTTTTTATATGAAACAAGTATTGTGGCTGTTTTTGTTTTCCTATGATTATCACCACAAGTACAAAAATGTTGCGCCCATATACATGCAGATCGAGATCATTTCTGTTTGTGTAGAGTCTGCTAGAGAAGCAGAGATGGTCCTATAATTTATCTGACAATCTTTGATACATTTAGAATTGATTAGAGTATAAGATGACATCTGGAAGGGTGTAGAGGACATTAAAAGACGACAAACTAATGCAGATGTCACCACACCAATAACATCCTAGCTTTATCCTTCGGCTCCTCATGTTGAATGTTGGCTTCCAATTGTTCGTATTCAAATACATTCTATTCAGTGCTGGAAGTCGACCGAAACGACACGCGTCACTAGTAATAGCAAGTAGCTAGTACGTGTGAGTCAGAGAGCTGGTCTAGCCTTCAAAGACTGGTTATGTAGAAGATAGAGGAGAAAGTCTGGTTTAGAAGTCAGGTAATAATGCACTTTCTTATATCATTACAGTTATTATTATAAGGTTTCATCAGGCTTGGCTTCAGCTTGCTACATGTAGGTATGTTGGGTGACTTTCATATTTTACGCTTGTGCTAGAGATAACAAAGTCAAGAGTGACACGGGTAATGTAATGGTGTCATCAGTAATAATGAGGCTGAACCAAGCACCACAATTGAAATTCTCAGCTTACTGTTAAAATGCCCATAATCTAGAGAGCTATTACGTGGGGGTCGGTACGCTGAACCAGGTGTCACGAGTAAAAGATACATGTATCTCTTACTTGCAACACCTGGTCTTACTGCGATATCAATATTGTACCATCAGTGACCTGTCTTTACCAGAAGTATGGTTGCTGTCATAATTGCCTAATAAGAGGCACAAGTAAGAGATATATCTATTACTTGTGACAATCTGTAAAGGCAGGTAAAGACAATAGTAAAGACAGGTCACTATGGTACAATACAAACGTTGTTTGTGGACAAGCTGTGAGATTCCAGACTAGACGTGAATCATTTGATGAGCTGGAGCTTTGTTTAAATAAGCGTGTAGAAGATGATTGCCCGAAGCCCTTGATAATAGTGTTTACTATTTTTACTGTCACTGTGATTAGCTCTGACGTTACCTCATCATCTGTCGCCAACAATGTTCAACTGCATCCAGTGTATTATTATATGACAACTCTACTCAGAAATTCTAGCTAAATATGTTGAAATTAAAGATTCTCCCTAAATGCTATCGCAGCTGTTGCATTTCTCTTCATTAACTTGGATATTGTAGTCCGCAATTATTAATATTAAACTATGTTGCAGGATGCGTATGAAGTTATTGAGAAGCAGGCAGACTCAAGTGGTGCTGTTGGCAGCATTCTCCTTCTTTATGATATATACTCTCGTACAGAAACCTCCGCAAGCATCTGTGCAGGCAAGATTTGTGCCAGGAAAGAAGCGCCCAGCTGGTTTAGCATCACAAAGCAAGCTTGATGTCCCAGATTTGCACATATATGCAAAGGAGTTATACCATAATAACTTTACCGTTGAAGGACATAGGTTTAACATGAGTGGTGTGGAACAACTTTACAACCATACATTAAGTTCCTCTCTTATCCACTCATTCTCCCCTTATACAGAAAACAGATTCAAGGAGATTATGTTGGAGCCACGGCATGAACAGCGCGTCTATGCTAACAGGTGGGTGATAGTGCTAGTAGAGGGTCATGCTGGCAGCAGGGTAGTACTGCCAACAAGTAAGTGAAAATGCCACAAGGTAAATGGATGCTTCAGCAGATGTATGATACTTAGCGACGGTGTTAAAATTGGGTAGAGGGCCTAGCAGATGGGTTACCAGACTCCTATGTTTTAACTAAATCTTAGCAAATGGTGGCATCTTAGAGACAGTCAAAAAGTTTTACCCTCCGACTGTATCTTGCCTAAATACATCTGTAACATAAAATACAGCTATAATATAATTTTTACTTTGACAACGAATAGCCTAGAGCGTTAGTGCAGAAAGTGGTCAAAGCGAAACTACTGCTACGCTGAGAGATAACTAAGCAAGATCTCCTGTGTAGTTGGTAAGGTGCTTCCCCAGTGATAGTAACCAGAGTTTAGGGTGAATAACTGTGGTACTTAGATGGGATAATAGCAAAGCATTGTCCATAGATGATGTAGATCATTGTATTTGATAGACATTTTCCCTGCCCAGTTGGCGATTGCCAACCAGGCAATATATATGGCTGATTACAATCAACGTGTCAACTTAATGATTTTATTTTGATTATACAGCCCAGCTCTCATGTGGTACCGAGGCGAGCTCATCTGCGTGATGAGAATCTGGCTGGAGAAAGAGAAATACACAGATGAAGGCGCCAAACGTCCACCAAATGATTTCAACGACAACTTTTTATATACCCAGAAATTCAACAAATATATGAAGCCCATAACCCCAGGAAGTATATTAGGTATACCCACACCACGCCAGTGGACCGTTGGAGATGGACCTATTGAGCCCAGGTTATTCCAAGTAGATGACACCAATGTCTTTGTATCATTTAACACCGGGGTTTACCTAAAAAATGGAAAAGCTTTGGATGGCACCTTCGTGTGGGACTATTTACGCCATAAAACAATCATGCCGAGCATTAAAGGCGGTTCCCCTATAATGAAGACAGTAGAGCCAGACAGGATGCCAAGAGACAAACACTGGACACCATACATGGAGAGAGGACAACTCCACATGGTCTATAACCTAGACCCACTGAGAGTACTTTCTTGTACCAAAAACTTTTCCTGTTATTTCAGTCACTTTGAAGGTCCCAAAGGCTATAGGTTTGTTCAGGGCAAAGATTCACTGAGAGGGGGCACTCCTTGGATACTCTATAAGTACCCTTACTATTATTCCATAGGGCACACAACTCTCTTCAAAAACCCATCCAATGACAGGATTTATACGATTAATATAATAATATATCGGGCACACCCTGTACCGAGGGTTGTGTATGTGAGTGGCCCGCTCCAAATAAATGAGACACCGATGAATGATGTGCCTATAGTTCGGTACAACTACATAAAAGATCCATTCTTCTTTCCTGTTAGCATCATACAAGAAGATGGTGACTCCCTAGTCATCGGTGGACACATCAATGACTACAGCAGTGTACTGATCAGAGTGCGAGGCATCAAACGTCTCATGTCAGAAGTCATTGGACATGATGAGGAGAAGCCAGTAAACATGCGTGGACCACCACTTGGAACATTACACAGAAGTACAAAAGAGTTTGCTTCAAAATTAACTAAAAATCAATTCTTTGCACAATAATTTATTTATCTTCTATACCTTGTCAAAATACAGATTGCATGGTTGGCGACGCAATGTGATGAAATGTTTAAAAATACTTTGCAGCCTGAACTACAACAATGCACTGAAATACTACATTTCGATGATATGGAGTTTCTTTAAAAATAACAAAAAATAAATTCAAAATTGACCAGAATATTTGAGCATCTCTGACTTACCAACTACTGCCTTGGTTATAAAAACATGGAACAGCTATTAGAATAGGAATGGTGATAAACCTGGGCGTATCCAGCATTCAGGAAGAGAGTACTTTTAAAGAGTGAGTCACAAGAAGCTCATAGGTTAATGTTACAAACTCCATGTTTCTTTCTATTCTTTTTTGTTCTTCACAAGTTCTTCCTAAAGATAGCAAAGGAAATAGGAATGCACCAATTCACAATTTCTTATTAAAATGTAAATTATTTGATGCGAAGTGGTCGAACACTTGATGGCCATATAAAAAGAGTCAGTCCTTTGAATTAGAAACCCTTTAGCGCTCACCTGCAAAGCTAGGAACTTGGTTTTGAGCCTATAGGCATCTCTTGCAGCAGCTATTTGTACCCATTTAGGAGCATCAGGTATGACACGCGCGATTATTGTTCGGATTATGATAAGAAGATGCTGCAATAGTTGAAATATAGGTAGATTTGCGCACCCACAGACATAATCAATATGCAAAGTAGATGAATCAAAAACAAAGCAGGGGGAGGGGTATTACTATTACGCATTTCATACTGGTGATTAGACACATCAAAAAGGCGTAGCAACCAACAAGCCAACCACACTACTACTCCTTCAGACTTGCGTCAACCAATGATCTCTTTTTGAAATGTTGTGGCTGCACATCGAGTAACACGAGTCTGCGTGTGGTAGTGACATGTTCATATAAATCACAGAATTCTACATGTAATAACGTGTTCAGCGTAGCTGATAGACAGCAGCCAGGGATGGAACGCATAAAACTGTTATATATTTAGTCAACCGTTGAATAACTTGATCTATTATTCTGACGAGCTGATACCAAATAATTACCACCGGTCCATTACGCAGAATATGTATATATGCTGCCTACACGGAAACAGCCTGAAATACAAACTAAAGGTACACTAAACATCAAGCTTGTTCCCTCGCCAATACTTTGGTCTTCTTTAAATTTTTCTTTCTAAATGCCGTGAGAAACTGAAAGAGTTGATGGCCTCTTAATTCAAGCAATCTTGGACTTGGGTTAATAGTAACGAAAACTGATAACACAGCAAATGTTGAGTAGGTAATTACCTCGAGAGCCATGACAAAGAGAAGGAGGTAGAAGCCACTGATATCTGGTAAGAAGGCCTTCTGTTTGTATATACAGAGACCTATGATAGCGCTGTTAGTGATGATGGCTATATAGCTCATGGTCTCAAACACAGTCTCCCAAGCACCTATTCCTAAAGAAAGAAGAAGGCCTACCTGTGACACAAGCACCTGCACAAGTATGGAATAGGTAAGCTATGCAAGTTTGTCAGTAGACTGCAGGTGGCCTAGAGCAGATACACACAACAATGAACTAAAGTAGGCAATGCAACAGGCTTCATTGTCTGGTATTCCTTCTACACAAAGAGTCTTCACACAAGCATGATTTCATGTGACCACAAAAACCTATTTCAACACTGATTTCTCATTATTTAGCTTTTGGTAACAGACCTGCGGCAGGCTTAGCGAATGGCCTCTGGTGAATCCTACAAAGCTTAACAGCATCTGTGCGCAGCTCTATGTGGTTGTTGATGAGAGAGAGGAGGGCAGCGAGTGGAGAAACGCAGGAGAAAAGCGTAACATAGCCATACTGTATGAAGAGCTCCAAAAAATCATCAAAGGTGCCCTGCAGCAGTGGGAGCGGTAGAGCTGAGAGATACGACAAGGGCATGCACTATTCATACCAATAGACGCAGTAGAGCTGAGGGATACGACAAGGGCATGCACTATTCATACTAATAGACGTAGCATAACTAACTATAAGTGGTCTAGTGTATTCAAGGCTTAGGCATGCATTTGTACGCTTTCACAGTGGTAGAAGCTCACACAACATGCCGGATCACATTAAAGGGGTAACTCTAGAGAGAAACTGATAAAATAGATTGAGCTAAAAGTTATGCATCTACTGTAATTTACTTCCAACCAAGCACAGAACAATTCATTTTTGCCCTCATCTCCACCCACGCCTACTGTCTCTAATATTTGCATGCTCTAATTGCTTTGATCTGATTATTCTACTATAATATGTAAATCTCCCAACTTGACCTGTACAAATCTAAAATCACATTTTATATAATCTGTTTCCATCATGTTGACTGCTTTTGCACTCTAGCAAATCACTACCAGCAGATCAGTAACATAATTCATGATGAGTGCATGATAATATCACAGCATCTACTTGAACAGATCTGTGGATAAGAGTGTGCCATGAGATTGGTAACAACTAATATATAAAAATAACCAACTCATGAGTCATGACAATGTTGACAACACATGACGGTGTTAGGATATGTAATATATACAGATGACCGACACATGACAATGTTAGGATATGTAATATATACAGATGACCGACACATGACAATGTTAGGATATGTAATATATACAGATGACCGACACATGACAATGTTAGGATATGTAATATATACAGATGACCGACACATGACAATGTTAGAATGTGTAATATATACAGATGACCAACACATGATAGTGTTAGGATATGTAATATATACAGATGACCAACACATGACAGTGTTAGGATATGTAATATATACAGATGACCAACACATGACAGTGTTAGGATATGTAATATATACAGATGACCAACACATGACAGTGTTAGGATATGTAATATATACAGATGACCAACACATGACAGTGTTAGGATATGTAATATATACAGATAACCAACACATGACAATGTTGGGATATGTAATATATACAGATAATCAACACATGATAGTGTTAAAATATGTAATATATACAGATAACCAACACATGACAGTGTTAGGATATGTAATATATACCGATAACCAACTTGAAGCAGTGTTAATAATGAACATTTTTCTGAGTTCTTTAAGAGTTGTCTACCCATTGGTAAGAAGTAAACTCCAAGATGCAAGTATTTACTTAATGGTTGAATATGCTTGCATCCATTTTATTAGATACTAGATTAATGCCCTGTGTTGACAGGTAATAAAAAAACAGCTTACAAACATTACATTACCTTATCTACTATGTTGCCTTTACACTACATTATTTGCAACTGTTTATAAGCTGCTTTTATTACCCGTGCAACGCAGAGCATTCAGCCGTGAGACCAGCTGGTAATCGTTACATGTGACGCAACATCGTTATGAATATTTTAACTGATGGAATGAATATCTTCACTATTATTAATCGCTCTCCGCGGTTTTACATGCAGTCTAATTGATAAGTTCGTGACCTCCAGAACTGGAGGTACCGAGTTTAAATTCAGTACAAAGCATTTCTCGTTCCTAGAAACTTTTGCTATAACTGGACAGATGAACAACGACAGACCAATACTAAGATTTATATATAGATTACATTATCAACAGCGATGCAAATATGACGGCTTGTGTGATTGTGACAAACAGGAGACTAACAGAAGTGCCATAACAGATTATAAACTCACTCCTTACTTACACATACAGTAAGTATATGGCATAGTAATTGATTGCATAGGTGCAAATGTACTGCAGAAGCTATCTTATCCAACAGACAGGTGAACAGGAAAACACTAAAGTCTATTGCATAAACGCTGGTAATGCACAGTCAGCATAGAGCAATGCAGCTGCTCTGCCTAATAGAGCTGCATTGATAACACGGAGCTGCTATATTCAGGTTTATGAAACTACAGTAGACGTTCCTATAACGTAAATTCCAGATAACGTAAAAGATTTATGTGAAATTTTTGCTTCTTACTACATAAAAAATTCCGTATAACGTAAAGTGTCAAGTCGGGCAAATTTTCAAAATCGATTTGAATGTTAGTTTTTCTTGCCGCACTCACGGAAGAAAAAACGCCGTGCGTTTATCGTTATATTTACATGTATTATATATAACTTTCGCAACATTCTATTTCATCGTAATATATCGTTAAATGTGTCGACAAAAAGGCGAATAGGATAGCTGCACAATTGTTCATAAATACAAAAGCGATCGATTGGTGCAGGTGTTACAGCGTCAGTTTACCAATCTCAATGTCACGAGTTGGAGTATCGTTGAAAATCATCTTTATCCTAACCTTGACCCCCCTAGACAGTGATAGACGACGAACAGGTAAAACTGCTTTTTATAGTAAAAAGATCTTGTTGTTTTGCCTTATTGTAGACGTACAAAATATTTGTTATTAGCTTTACTTTCCAGAATAGACTTTGCTGTTTAGGAAAATAAGCAAATCGTTGTAAATGAACGTTGAAAATGTGCAGTCCCTATCAACTTGTTCTAAATTTACCACAATCATGGTCTATAAAACTAGTGAGATTGATCATAAAAAGGAGAACAAAGTTGTTGATGCAAACCAAGAATTCTGAAGTTACGGTACAGCCTACCAATTAAGAGAGTTAAAGGTTGACTTGCAACCAAATTCACATTACAGTTATTTGATATCAAAAGATTCACCATGTCTTACTCTGCTGCGTTGTAGGTACAAAATATGTGGAAATGTGATTACAAGCTCTTAAAAACTCAAAAACCAACAGTTAATTGCTGCCATCACAAAACCGCCGTGGATTGGAATCAGTTTATTTCTCTGACGTACTTAATCCATTTGGTTATTGTTTTGACATGTGATGTTGATTGGCACGTCGACACGCGCTAATAAAAGGCTCAATGTAAAACGTCTCGTAGCACTAGTTTATGGCAAACACTTCGGGTTCTACCGGAAAGCCCGTATCAAATACAGATGCTCGCTACTTTACAGTTTCGTTTCAGCCTGGTCTAATCATCTAGTCATAATCTGATAATGTGACCTGCCAAATAGCGCGAACAATTTCTGCAGCATTTTTCGACTACCACAAGTGACAACAGACTCGTCATGTTTATCAGAGAATGATATGCACTCCTTTGAGCTAAGGTTCAAAAATTAAATAAATTTTTACGGTAGGTTTTCAGCAGGGTTAGAAAAAAATCATGATTTTTTTTAAAAACCAGATTTTTTAAATTAAAATCGGAGTTTTTTTAAAAACATAAATTACCAGCTTTATTTTCATAACCGCTAACATAATATTATTTTATTTTGTTGAAGTGTGCCATGTGAAAACATTAGCAACATAACAAAACAACTTTGCATCACTTTAATTTATTAAAAGTTGTTTTTATTTTAACGTTGACCAAGTTGTACAGTTCATATTCACAGTAGACCTTCTACAAGTCACATTTTTTGGGGGTCAGCCTTTGAGATGGGAAAGTTCTGTAGGAAAAAAATAAAACATGATATTTTAGGATTATTTAAATCACAGCATTTGACATGAAAATATCAACAAAATCAAACATGATGTTTTAGGATGAATTAAATCATTTGATTTTAATCGGCCAACCCTGGTTATAACATATCAGTGCTCAAAGTGACAGCATTACAGTGATGATGAAACAGCCGACGCGCAAGGACAACTGACATGGTTTTATTGAATGCGTGAAATATATTTGTGAAAATATTTTGATGAATGAGGTTGCATGAAATTGTAAACAGAAGCCATCGTGTTCAATTATGTCCCATTTGAGCAGTTTTGGAAAAGGATTCCAATCTACGGCGTTTTCGTGATAGCTGCGAGTAACTGTTCGTTTTTGAGCTTTTAAGAGCTTGTAATCACATTTCCACATATTTTGCACCTACTATACAGCAGAGTAAGACATGGTGAATCTTTTGGTACCAAACAACTGTAATGTGAATTTTGTTGCAAGTCAACCTTCAAGTAAAGTTTTTCCGTTTTGTATGGCCAAAGGGGTGAGTTTGGAAAGATCTTAGAACGAATTAGGCAATTTACATGTATTTTACTGTTCTTATAACGTAAATTCCCTTTTAACGTAAACGTTTCTGGAATGGATTATTTACTTTATAGGAGCGTCTACTGCATTTAGAGGCACATCTGCAGACGCATCTTCTTGCAAAGTTTGACTTTATCATTTTAAAGTTTAGACAAGGTATTCTATGAAAATTGCTACTACAAGGAAGCAGTGATGAGCAACCATCCCACTTGACTTGTAAAAAAACCTTTGCAACACTAGGTAAAATGTACGATATTGATGATGTTGATACACGTTGAAAGGACAACTCCTAAAGCAAATAAAATTGAAAAAAGCTTTTTGGTTTTAGAGATTGTCAATGGCTGTCTTTATATTTTAGACAAATATTAGGTGTGAGTGCAGCCATTCTATCAGATATCACAAATAGCGCCGAGTCCAAGCTCTTGGTTCCTGAGACATTTGATATGAAATAATTTAGACAAGCGACAAAACAAGAGGTACATAGATTGTCAAGAACAAAAGAGGCTGGTACCTCATAAGGATCCTTGATAGCCTCACGTTCACTTCGGCGAACAGATGCAAGGCCCTGTACACCATCGCTATTAGAGACAGTGCCAGAGAGTGTAACAAGGCTGCGCTTCCTCCACTTGTACATGACATAGGGAAGTACAGTCTCCTGGAGTTGGTCAACTGCTTGTGTCACTATCAGTTCCGTCAGCACAGTCTGAGCACACAGGCAGGTAACAGGTAAGTAAGGATTGGAAGATGGCTATTTACAACATCATGCATATAATGTTCCATACTATTATTGTCAATGATTATGCAGTGAGACAGACAAATGAGGAAAATTTCAAATGATTACCAAATGATTACCAAATGATCATAACATAGCTATACACAAACCGTCCTGAGAGCAACAAGATCCTGCTGGTAGAAGGCTGTGTAGAAGAACAGCATAAAGGTGTTGATGAACCAGAACTACAAGTGAGATCAGAAGCACCGGTAAGGTCACCCGCGCAGGCGCAAGTGAACCAACAGACAAACATTGTTGAATAGTACTTTACATGAGTACCGTATATATTTGAGTACAACCACAAAATATTGTACTGATTTTCAATCAAAAATTAAGGGTGCGCTTTAAACACGAGTCTGTGTTGTACTCAAATAAACAGGGTAAATAAATAATGTAATAAATACAGTATATAAATGGCCATAAATAGTAAGAAATGAATGGCGTCAGCAGTGCGCAGGCCAGTCCTAAGCTGATCATAAACTAGTAGATAATCTGCTACTAGCTTTCGACTAATTTAATGACTGCCTGTTTGCTTTGTGAATGAGCACAGCAAATGATCTACACCACCGATTGCTATTATGCATGCAAATATTTTCACCCTTATTGGTTATTAGTGAATGCTTGCTTGTTCTGTGTGACAAAATGAAACTGCACTTGTTCTTCGCTGATTGGTTGCTGCAACTGAACAGTAATTGGCAAACTGAACAGGTTCAAAGTGCAGCTCAGCTAATTTTTTAAAATACTTTCAGCCAGTCAAAAATGGCGGTTTTTTAAAATTTATTGAGTGATCAAGATTTCAGCAGAATCTGACCTATTATATCTGCTCATGTCTGCCTGATTACTGAACTGAAAATTGTATTATATAGATTGACAAGCTGTGCCTCCCGGCATTGCCCGAGTATTAAAGATCAGCTTATAAACAATGAGAAATGATGAGTTGCCTACCACTTGCTATTAGTCTGGCACACTGCCAATGGAAAATGGTATTAAAAATCAGCTTATAAACAATAAGCAGTGATGAGAGTTGCCTACCACTCACTCACCTACCGCTATCAGCCTGGCACATTGCCAATGGACAATTCCAGTAAGCGCTAAGCTTATAATGACGGACAGCCATGACGTTGCGTAAGCATTGTCCAGCTAAGCTATTCTAATGAGGTAATAGCTATAGCTGGAGGAACACACATACACACATACTTTGAGAAATATATATATAATATATGAGGAGTTCATTTCCAAAACCAGTTATTTCCGATTTTAGCATTTTTCACAAACAAGAAAATTTTGTATACTCAATATTGTTCGATATAATTGGTATAGTTTTTAATTAATTCTCAAAACAAAGCAAGCTTATACTTTCTTTTTGTTCAACAATTTTGTCAAGAAGCATGGTAAACAGCCAACAGATTTCTGCATTTTTTTTAAAGCAGTTATTTCCAGAAATAACTGCTTTTGACATGAAAGAATCAGCAACCAGTGATTTAAACAATAAGTCTTAGATAATAGTCTGACTTTAACCACAGCTTTAGGTGAACTAATAATTAATGCGGACTAGTTACAAGCGGTGAACCAACATGTTATATACAATAATATCTCGAAAATAAAAACATACTGTATATCGTTTTACTGTAAAATGCATCTTATTTAAAAAGAAATTCTCTACAAGATATGTATAAAATTGTTTAGTAAATCTCACACTCGCAACTTTCTTTTGCGTTGAACAAACGGGGTGTGTTTCTTATATCTATGAAAATAACGATCTGGTTTGGCCGTTTTGAAAAATAATTAAAAATGAAATTGTTAAGCCAAAATTTTTTTATTGGTTGCACGTGATTGGCAGAAAGGTTGTTTAAGACATCATTTGATTAGTCTAGCTAATGTTTGGGTCTTGTAATGAAAATAAAAGTGACGCCCTATTGATAAGGCGATCCATCGACTTATGGTCTGTACTTATATTACTGTGCAAGCCGATACATTGCCTTGCGAAAAAGTTAATAGCAAAAATAGTAGTAGATTACTACTACTACCACTAGTTTTGTACTAAACTTTTTTACTAAACACAAACAAACATGCATTGTGTTTGATGTGATTGTTTCATTTTTCTTTGCCTTCTGCAATTTAGTTAAATTTTGATTTCAAGCCAATTTAACAGTAAAAGGTTTAAATTAATTACCTTCTACATTCTTTTTGTTCTTTTTACTTTTACCAGGTCGCGTTATTTGCACAGGTTCTTTCAAAAAGTCATTTAATGTTGCTACAGTAGAATTACTTATTGAAGACGCATCCATCATGAAAGCACAGGAAGTGGAGAGGTAGCTTACAAAACTAAGTCAACGAATCAAAAAGCTGACCTAGTTTTACAACAACCAATTTAAAAGCAAGCACAAAAATAACTGCTTTTGGAATGAAACCCAATAGGAAATAACTGGTTTTGGAACAAAACAAAGATTTTAGTGGATGCAATGTATGAGAAATAACTGGTTTAGGAACAAAAAATCCATTGAACAATGTACTCATATTATTAGAGTATAATTTAAGATTAAAAAGTCAAAAAGTGAAAAAAATGGAAATAACTGGTTTAGGAAATGAACTCCTCATATATATATAGATGTTTAAAAGCTCTGCTTTATGTCAACTCTAAAAACTAGCTTCCCAGAAGCCTCAAACTGTGCTGAGTGTCAAGTGAGCCTCATGAATATTTTTACATCGGAGGAAAATGAGGAGGAAGGAATCTTACCAAAACTAACTTTATAACTAGGTGGTAGTCAAAGGATGACTGCAGCCGGTGATTCTCTGCAACAAGAGTGAAACAAAATCCAATCGCTGAAGAATAGACATCGCCAGACTTGTGCTACATGTGACATTTATAGAAGCTTATAAAAAACCATCAACTTCTGTTCTCCATAAACTAACAGGTTAGTATATCAGAAAGGAGTTCTGATTAAAATCTTTATTTCCTTCTACACGCAGACAAGCCATGGCTTACCCCATTCATTGAGCCTCACAGCCAATGGCCTGAAGATCTGGTTCATAATGATGATGGCAAGACTGTAGACAATTGTTGGCACAAAACTGACTGCATCATGATAGTAACCAGGCTCTTCAATGCTCGCATACCAGGCTATAGTAGCGTTCTCACCCTCAAAGTATGCCAGCATAGCAGCAAAGCCAACTGCAAGAACAACCCAATAATAACTTATCATGCTCCTCAGAGGTGTAATTTAAAATAAGACTAATTATAGGGAGACTGAAACAGCTGAAAATGTTTTGTTTTTAACCACTTGCTGGTTACACGTTTTTACATCACCGTCACTGCACGCTTGTCAGCAATCCATTAGCAGACTATATTTAATTGTTTATGCGATGATTAGCTTACAGGTCGAAGTGGAGCTTCTGATTGATCGTCAGTACTCTATTTAGATCTATTTATGAGACGGAAGGAAGGCTGCTAATAAGAGAAAAGTCGAAGACCAGAAATTGATGAAAATCTTATTGTGTTTCATATATTTTAGATATTTCACAATTTTAGATTAGAGAGACAAAATGAATGCCGGTGCGATCGTCTGCAAACAAGCCACCAACTCACAATAAACAACAGATATTTGTATGTATTACTACTACTCCATTCAGACAAACTTTTAGTAAATTAGGAAATTGAACACTGCTAGCAATTTTTTTACAATTATAGTTGGTCTTAAACCATCAGTGCTGCAAAAAAATTTGCATTGTGAACATGATACTTGTATTTAACTATGATTATTACGCCAGCGGCGCTAATTTAAAATTATACCGGTCTCCATTTTCAACAATGAAAAAAGAGTTATGTAGATGAACTTTAATGGGATAAAATATCATACATTAGAGATTGACCAGATAGCACTACAGTTTAGTGAACAATGACTTACAGTTAATTAGTTTAATTGATTTTAGTTCAAGTAGAGAGAAAGAGCTGTTGGATGTCATGGATATGCGTAGTTTTTAGGTTTTATATCAAGGTTTGGAGTTGTCTCACTGTTGTGTATGGATGGACAATTAATCAATATGTTGCAGCCATGTTTGTTTTTGGTTCATTTGCTCTTTATTCTTTCCCGAGATATGAGGTATTCCTGAATAAAAGCTCAGAATACACTACACTACTTCTCACCTTACGAAGTGGAACATGATTTTTTCACCTCGCCATATGAATCTTAATTCATCATACGCATTCAACAAAATTTTTACCCGTGTTCAAATTTAGCAGTCGGTGTGCTTATTACGTACATCAAAATAACAAAGACTCCGAAATGCTGTTTACCGAAAACATTTTTACAACGCCTGAAAGAGGCACGATGACCAATTTATCTCAGTTCAGCATATCTCGTGTGTAAAAAGGCAATATTTTCTCTTTAAAACCAGTAGCAAAGTTGGAGTTGCAATCCCTTCAAACAAAAGGTCGGTGGTCAGACAACCTATCTTAATCTGCTAACAAAAATTCATTTCATTACGTATTAAACAGAACATTTGCAAGAACAGCATCGCTCAAGCTTTTTTGACGAATTAGGTTGAAAAGGTTTTGATCAGATCAGCTGAAAGTTATAGTGAAAACGAGGCCGGAAACTGATGTAATAAAATGTAAGTGACAAAAATTTGAAATTCAGTAAAATAGTTGAAAGTACTACAAAAACTTAGCTTTAAATGTGTGTTAAGTAAACTAAACTTATTTAAAGTGAAGTCAAAGTTTGTGTTATACATACGTCTGTCTTGAAAGTAAGAACTCTCTACGGTACATACTGCGCATAGCTCAAATCAACGTTACATTTTAATGCAGATCAGTAAATGCATAATCGATAAATACACTAAATAAACTAAAGTTACTGTAGGTATTTATGGTTACTGAAGTTCACATACTATTTTGTTACCAGCTTTTAATGTACAGTACTTGTATAAAATTTTGATGACTTTTACCAGGGGATGTTTGCACTATATAATTACTATGATTTCTATACCCCTCCATACGGTTTTCCCCATACGATGCCCACCCTAGAATGGATTAAAATCGTATTCTGTGGGTGCACAGTATTTATAAATACAATTTGTTTGAATAGAGATTGTTGTAAGCTTCTGATGATACCAGGTAATAAAGTTGGATTTGCGTTTTGATTATGACTGTAATTGCAAATGTTAATGGCAGATTATAACTTGATGAACCATTTTCTAGCAACAAAGAAGTTTATTTCAATTGGGTGTGTTTTTCAGCATTGTCAAAAGACACTTGCATAATGTTTGAACGTAGCTAATTGATTGAAGTAATCGGCTAGATATAATACTTGATATGGATAATAACCCCTCCCCCTCCGGGTGCCATCATACTATATATTAGCCCCTTAACTTGTGCATGATTTGCAGATATAAAAATAATATTCTTAGTATCCAACCTGGTCTGTCTGTCACAGTTAGAAATGAGCCGAACAGAATTCAGTCATGTTTCCTATGATCTCACCTGAATCCATACAACTATCGATGAGGTGAGAAGTGGTAATGCTAAGATATTGATTAGTGCAAATTATAGCCTAAGTCATACAATGCAAACTGCTGAAAGCGGTTGGTTATCTAATAGCATTGGGGAGTCACTGAACTCTCAGTGTATACAAGCGAGTCTCTTAAGACAGTCTAGTTGACAGCGGTCAAAGCACAAATGAACTTGTATACTTACTAGCCAAACAGAACAGAACTATCGGCAAAGAAATGAAAGACATTCTCATTATGGTTTTCCACTTGGGGTATCTGGGTTCAACCTTGTCAGTGATGGGATTCTTTGCCAGCTTGCCATAGTATTCTGGTCTCGCTTCCTCTAGAGCATCAACAAATAACTTCTATATAAGTTCATTTCAGTTGTATGCGCTTGCATTATAACTAACACGGCAGCTACCCAATGAGCTTTAATTTAGTTCAAATGTGCTAGGTCATTACACTAAGCCATGGTAAGGTCTAGTATAAACGCTGGCAAGCATTTCAACTTGCGATAGAGAAAGGCAATATAGAGTAAAGATGCACCTATTATGTTGATGTCAGTAGTGCCCCATTTATAGGCCAAACCATTGGCTCTTCTTTTCCAACTCTCGAGGAATGCTGTTGACCAAATGAGATTGAAGGCAGCCAGAATGATGAGAGAATAAAGACTGGTCTTGTGGAACTCAAACCAGTAGAAGATGAACCCAACGGCTGCCGGGATCCTGAGAGAACTTGTATAGTAATCGAGGAATGCGAAGTACATGCCCACAGTTTCTCCATAGTACTCGGTTATTTCATCTAGAGAGACAACATCAGAGCTAGCGGTGACTACTTGGAAGAGTTCCTTTACAACAAGCAGGGAACCAGCTGTAACTAGATGCTGCGGCTCACACTAAACTTCAACCATTATTCTTCAATCACAACAACTACATAGCACTGATCACTTTAAGCTAATGTAGAAGTCTGTGAATTGACTTCCAAAGAACACACTCAGGTCCTCTTAAGATGTGTGGCAAGTTTTTTTTCCCAGTTTATGCTCTTGTTTTATTTATCATATCTCAACAGATACAGACGGTTCCCAACCTACGAACGAGTTACGTTCCGAGCGAGTGTTCGTAAGATGAATTTGTTCGTAAGTTGCTTCAGTGCTATATTTTGTATTATAATTTATGTTTAAGGCCTATATAAGTATATTGAAGGTTTATATAAGTATGTTTAAGGCTTGTATAAGTAACCTTTATTGGTTTGTAGTGAAAAAAATATTTAATAAAATGGAGATAATACTTTGGTGGACGCCGGGCCATGACACTGCATTTCTTATAATTATGTCTTGTCCTTTTTATTATATTGTTGTTTTAATCGTTATGCTATCACTTATCGTTGTTGTCTTATTTTTTGTATGTGTTGTACGTTTATTATATCGTTGTTTCACTCGTTATGCTATTGTTATATCTGATATAACGTCATAACACTATCACTTATCGTCACTTATATTGTTGTCATACCAACGCGGTAACGGTCCTATTTATTCACCTTGTTAGCCTGTGTTCTTACCGTTTGCCCTTAGCCGGAATGGTTGATATTATTGTATATAACTGAGTGCGCTCATTTAGTTGAGCAGAGCAGATAGGCGTACGCTCCTCGGCTAGTGAAATTTCCTTCGCTAATTAAAAGCTGAATGAAACTACACGCACTCTCTTCTCTTTATTTATTAGTAGAGATCGTGCCAAGTAAGAGCCGGTAAACACCTTTACAATACGTATGTAAAGTTCAAACAAATAACTCGAAAGTTATTCGAGTTACGAACAACATACATACGTTCGTATGTATCGTTGTTCGTAACTCGCATGTTCGCAAGTAAGGAACCGTCTGTATTGTAAGATTTCAGTAAATAAATCAAATGTTGAAATTTTCTTTACCATAATTAAAAACTAAATGAGACAAGTAAAATGTTCGGAAAGCAAAAATGAAGGTCTACATGAGTACCTACTCAGAGGACTCCACTAGTAGTCCACACATGAGTAGACTCCACATGAGTACCTACTCAGAGGACTCCCCTAGTAGTCCACACATGACTAGACTCCACAAGAGTACCTACTCAATAGACTCCACTAGTAATCTACACATGAGTAGACTCCACATGAGTACCTACTCAATGGACTTCAATAGTAGTCCACACATGAGTAGACTCCACATGAGTACCTACTCAATGGACTCCACTAGTAGTCCACACATGAATAGACTCCACACGAGTACCTACTCAGAGAACTCCACTAGTGGTCCACACATGAGTAGACTCCACATGAGTACCTACTTAAAGGCTGTCTTCGGAAGAGTGAGGCTGACTTGTACCAAATGCTCTCCAGACGAGTCAAACTCTTGTCATGCAGTGGAAAGATTTGACTGACTATTCCGAGATGCTCGCACTGTTTGACTGTAGAAAGGAACAATATTTACCATGAATGCTTAGCTATCACAAACACTGGCTCTCACGTACGAGCCTTCACACAAGTTGTTATCAGTTTATGTAGTATTAAACATATGAACGTGAGAAATGAGAAGATACAAACTAATCTGGTCACAGAACTCAATGTGATAAACTATGACTAGAATGTCTATTGCAGCATTCACAGAGACACAAAGGCGGAATTCATAACATAGCTTATAGAATATTGACTGTAGACCCATGTATAAGATAGCAGCATACACATACAAGGTTAGTACACTATTTATAAGTACAGTAGTAATGACAGAATGCTCTATATTTAGTTTAAAACCAATTCAGTGTATAGTGTTAAACTTCAGAGAAATGGTCACCAGTTAAACAGAGCTGTCAAGAGAATCAGATAAAAAATCTGAGTTGAAGCCCGCAGTGGTTATAATTTACTATTAGCTACTAGCCTGACAAAAATTACCTAGATTAAACACTCTCAAGAGTAACTAGTAACCATGGCTCATTAGTGACTAACTATAAGATCTGGTCTTTTAGGTCTTTTCTCCTAGTCTACTAGGAGTCTATTCCACACTAAGGGTCTATAGTATAGACCCTTAGTGTATAATAGACTGGCTATGTAAGACCTATAGAGTATCAGCATGTCTCTATAGATCCTTACTGTAGAATAGACTGGCTATGTAAGACCTATAGAGTACCAGAATGTCTCTATAGACCCTTAGTGTAGAATAGACTGGCTATGTAAGACCTATAGAGTACCAGAATGTCTCTATAGACCCTTAGTGTAGAATAGACTGATTATGTAAGACCTATAGAGTATCAGCCTGTCTCTATAGACCCTTAGTGTATAATAGACTGGCTATGTAAGACCTATATAGTATCAGCATGTCTCTATAGATCCTTAGTGTAGAATAGACTGGCTATATAAGACCTATAGAGTATCAGCATGTCTCTATAGACCCTTAGTGTAGAATAGACTGATTATGTAAGACCTATAGAATATCAGTATGTCTCTATAGATCCTTACTGTAGAATAGACTGGCTATGTAAGACCTATAGAGTACCAGAATGTCTCTATAGACCCTTAGTGTAGAATAGACTGGCTATGTAAGACCTATAGAGTACCAGAATGTCTCTATAGACCCTTAGTGTAGAATAGACTGGCTATGTAAGACCTATAGAGTACCAGAATGTCTCTATAGACCCTTAGTGTATAACAGACTGGCTATGTAAGACCTATATAGGTGAGAAGCGACTTAACTGACGGAATGAAATGCCAATTTGTAGAGTGACCTCAGACAAGCCAGGCAATGTTAAGTTCTCTGTTTCCACCTTTATTGATGTCAGTTCATGATATATTAGTCGCTGTCGCTCAGCAACCGTGAAGAACTTTTTCAAGTCATCTGTAAGTAGATCAGATATAAAGGGAAAGTAGGAGACTATCACTTGTATATACCTGAACAAAACTGATGATGTTCCAAAATGAACCGATGTATGCCCAAGAGGGAAACTAACAGCTAGAAATGGTGCTACCATGATGCTACCTACCGTGATGCTGAAACAGGCGACAATTGTTCTTCTTGAACACCTGTAAGGTGCCATCTAAACACCTCTTTTTCATGTCAACATAGTCAGCAACCTCGAGCAGTCTCTCATCAGAGCAAGTAACATGAAGGCACACCTATCAGGTCATTTAAAGATGGTCACAGAGATGCTTTTGTTCAAACCAGTGAATGCCTGCTGAGAAAGAATGTCTTATGGTTTTTGGAAATTACTTTATGGAACAAGACAGAACACATTTTTGCCCAATGTGGAGAAGTCTTCAAAAATTTTGTGACACATCTAATGTCAACCACGAGAGGCATAGAAAAACTTGAAAATCCAATTTTTGTTTTGTCCTGTTTTCAGAATGTCCACTTGTATTGTACTGCGCATTCACAGAGGTGTGCACAATTTAAAAAGGCATTATGACATTGTTGATTACTTACTAAGTTCATGAGATGTCCTATTGGGCATGTTCAAGTAAAATAATCTGTTAACATCACTATGTTGTTAACAGTCTAATATTTATAACCTAAAATGTTTACATGCAAAATAGAATCCAATAGGAATTTATCCGAACATTGACCCCCTTTCAGCAGTTGACTGCACATAACTTCAGTCAATAGGTTGCTGATATTCAAGAGATTATATTGAGAGATATATTGGAGATAATCAAGTTACCTTTGATAATCCTGCCCGCGCCTCCTACACCCTAATAATGATAAGAGAAGCTAAATAAAATATATCTAACATTGTAGGGTATATGTATTACAGTTAATGCGTAAAACCAGTCAATTTGTGAAATGCCTGAAATGTTTAGTCAATTTACAAATTGCCTGATTCACTCAGTCCTCTTAAAAAATGACTGAAACTTCCAGGCATTTTACAAAATGACTAAAAATCACTCCATTCATTTGACAGATTGCTGAAACATTCATATGAAGTAATACAAGTCATTTATGCCAAGTAGAGCCTCAACTACTACATATATGTATTCTTATATTGTTTAATTTGCTACTATTTATTATTTTTGAAAAAAATAATTATTTTACTAAGTACAACATATGAAGTGTAATATTTGATTGAGGATATGAAGATTGACTGTAACATATACATTGGTTACAAACCTTTAAGGTGTTGTCACTTTTATTAGGTGATGAAAAAGTGTGCTTGGAGCAACTCAACCCACTACCATGAAAGTGACCCAAATTACAAAACTCATCATGCTGACGGCTAACACCATCGTTTAGACGACTCCTCAGGCCTTCTTGTCCAGGCTCAACTGAAAAATAATTTTCTTACATTAGCTGAGAAGTTACCAATAACTTCTATTTTCATAACATAATAAAAAATCTAAACAATGAAAATTTTTTGGTATAAGGAGATATGAGAACATTACATAATAGCCTCATCTTTCTTAGTAGCAAATATGCATTAAACCCTGTGACAGAGAAGTGATGCTTGAGCATGCTGAGTGCATACATATATCGTGGAAGAATAGAAACAGCATACATATATATATCATGTAAGAATAGAATGGCATACATACATATATCATGTAAGAATAATCCACAATGGATGATTATATACAGTTGACACTCCTATAACGTATACCTTTTATAATGCAAATTCCAGATAATGTAAAGAATTTGTGTGAAGTTTTTGCTTCCTATTGCATAAAAAATCCATATAATGTAGTGTCAAGTGGGGCGAGTTCTCAAATCCGATTTGACTGTTACTCAACTCGCCAGACTTACGAGAGAAAAATGACATGCGTATAAAGCTATATCTATTGTATATACAACTTTCGTGACGTCCTAATTCGTCGTGATAGATCGTCAGCTGTGTCGACAAAACAGAGAATAGTTGCTGCGCAATGGTTCATAAATACAAAGGCGATCGATCGGTGCAGATGTTAGTCTGAATGTGACGAGTTGGAGTATCGTCAAAAGTTCTCTTTTATCCTAACCTTGACCCTTGGATACAGATAGACAACGAACAAGTAGTACCACTTTATATAGTAAAATATTTTGTTGTTTTGCTTTATTGTAGACGTATAAAATGTTTGTTATTAGTTTCACTTTGCAGAAGAGACTGCTGTTTAGCAAAAATAAGCAAATCGTTGTAAATGAACGTCGAAGATGTAAGCTCCCCATCAACTTATTGTAAAAATTACTGCAATCATGGTCTATAAAACGTGTAAGATTGAACAGAAAAAGGAGAAAAGTTGTCGATGCAAACCAATAATACTGCAGTTACGGCACAGCCCACAAATTAAGAGTTAAGTCAGGTTTTTCCTTTTTGTATGGCCAAAAGGGTGAGTTTTGAAAAAATCTTGGAACAGATTAGGCAATTTACACGTATTTTACTGTTCTATGGATTATGTTGTAGGAACACCTACTGTACTAATACGTGTTTAAAATATAAAATACAAATCCTTAGTCTGTAAATTCTTCAGAGATATGGGAAGTATTAGTGCATAAGTGCAAAAAAACATTTCATCTGGTCTAAAAGGAGAGAGAGAGAACAATTTTGTATAAATAAGCTTTGGAACAAATAAATATTGAGTTATTTATAAAAACAAAAAATGTCAAGGAGATAGATAAGCTACAACTCTGAAAGGGTACAAAATTCATGTGTATATCACGAGCTACTAGGGAAGGCAGCAGTAGCAAGTTAAATGACTTCACGATGGAAAAACAGCTGTAATTTTTAACAGTAATTATTGGTTTTCAACTATCTTGTTTATTAATCCACAACATATTTATAAAGTTGTCGCATTACTTCAAGGCTTTCTAACAATCATTTCGAGTGTCAGAGAACACCCGAAGCAAGTTCTTCTTACCCAGAAACTACAAATAGGTAAAGACCTTTCGCAAAACTTGCCCACAAACCAGCAATATCTTTGTCTGATTTACAAACAAAACAGCGGCATCACTGGTTTGCAAATAAATTTTCTCTCACAAGAGATAACATGCACATTGTAATTGTATGATGAAAAGATTGATTTTGAGCGGATGAAGAGATCTTCAGTATGATCACGACTTTTCAATTCTCCGTTCATGTTTTTTTATCTTTTTCCAACTCAAATCTGATCGCAAATTTCTTTTATTTTGACTTTATTCATGAAGTCTCTTGACGTAAAAAGATATTTGACTTCTGAACTTTTTGTAAGCAACCTTACCTTTTGACTTTTTTGGTTCTCCATCAGACCCTCCTACTGAACATGAAAGAATGCATTCATGCACAAAGTTCACCAACTTTTCAGACGTATTTTCTGGGAATGTTATGACACAAATTGCTTCAGGAACATCACGCTCCATGACAGTAGTCGTCTATGAGTAAAACTCCCAACTGTAATTACGGAGGTGCACATGTAACCTTTACCCATCACATTTTCCCCTATGTCCAACATCGCCAATGATTGCCATTTGTACATAAAACTTGGTCTGTTAGACCCGTTAGATGTCAAAAAGCTCATTTTAATCAGGTGGTAATCTTCTATAACGCTATTTTGGCTGCTGCAGGTAGCCTAAAACAATTTTCTTTTATTGAAAAAAGAGAAAATCACTACTGTGCATTTTTAATCAACAACTTTGGAGTAAGTTGTTAAAATGCTGTCATTAAACCTTCCTAAAGCTCGAAAAAAAAATTCATGGCAGGTCACGCAAAATAACTACATATACTTTGGGTCAGTATCCTTTAGACAACAATTGAAAACATTCGTTTGACCTGTGATCACTACATTGATATCTACTACTAGTCCAATTAGTTCATAATATTGTCCACTTCAGATGCTGCTGGGAAGCAAAATAAATTCACCAGAGCTTTAAGAAAGGGACAGAAGCAAGCCAAGCAAAATGTGATAACACCCGGAGCTTCGATTGAAGTTATTTTACCTTCAAGTATAGATGCAACAGCCCTAGAGCAGTGAGTGTATTTGGCCACTTTGCCATTATTATTTATTAAAAGATGATCAAAGTTGAAAAACAATCTGCGCTGCTTCACACGATGACTAACATCTATTTATTAGAAATATAATTGAATATTTTTGAATTTAGAGAAAACTTTCAAATCATATTTACAAAGAAACTTAGTAACAGATCTAGAGTGCTAAGCTATGTATGTAATAAAACTACTTTAGAGATAATAGTGCTTTTAAATTACTCTATGGATAGGCCCAGCCAATCTACATAGAATGCTTACATATTACGACTAAAAACAAACTGTTTAAGCAATCAATCGTAATTCCTCAACAGTTTAGGTGAACAGTTCACCAATAACTTTTATGCGATCCAATCATTTTAGTATGTTTAAAAAGGATTATGGCACAATGAACAAAACTTAAAAATGTGTAGTGGCTAAAAATTGAAAGTTGCTTTCATCTTAACAAAGTCTAAAACCTTAGACAGCCAACCATGTGGTACCGGCTCACTAATGAGCAGCTGCAATAAAAGTGCTATGCCGGTAGACCGTAAGCCAAGGCTTCGTCCCGTTAAACCATGGCAAGGCCTAAAAAGGCCTCAAGTATGGCACAGGGTTTATCCCTGAACCAGCCAAGATGATCAGCCATGATAAAACATTCTGGTCATACATCATTTAGCAGAGCGACCGCCACTTCAAGTGTAACTTCACCCAAGTGCTGAGTAAACCATCTCTGCCTGAAACAGAACCAACCGAAGTTTGCCAACCAACCCTGTCAACATCTGACAGTGACAATATCATGGCAAATGACAATCAAGCTGCTGCTCCTTGTGCCCCTTCTACTGTCGCAAAATCTTACACCATCTGCAGTAGCTGAGAAGTTGGCACCCTCGCTGATACAAACAGTACAGGACGTCTAATTGTCAAGCACATCATGTTTGACTTTTGTACATGATGTGTCAATTTTGTATTGGTTCATACTTTGGCTAATTAATCAATTGATCTTGTACTTCTGTATTGACTGTTTTTTTCAGCTTCCATGTACTTTATCATTCCAAATATGCATCTAAAGGAAAAGGATATAATGATACGTAGAATTATGTTTTCATATTTATGTTTTGTGCGATACCTATTGCTTTTTTAGGCACTCTTGGTTATGGGTAATGATATTGCGTTTCGGTAACAAAACTTACGGGCGAATAAATCCACTTCAACTCCACGTATCATGGCAATGATCAGCATAACTCTAGTCAGCTACTTTTTATTTCATTTTGTTTACTTTAGTTTGTAACCTTAAAAGGAAAAAACAGCGTACTACTTAATTGTTTAGAGGTTATTATAGCTATTCATAAGATACCGTGCAGTTTTGAGTAAATGGATAATTTACTCACAACTATATAACTTTAGATGTACTGTGAGTAGAAATCTAATGCATGCCATTTATTCTATAGAACATTTGCAATTTATTCCTTAGAACTGAATGCGAACGTTGAAGTGATTTCTGACTTTACCGGACCAGATTCACTCTCTCGACAGGAACGATATGGTACTCAGTGGGTAGGTCGCGACACGCTAGTATTTTCATCATGTTTTAGCTGCTGGCCAATAGGTAGGTTTGTTTATCCTCACCTTCTAGATGCTGCTACTGTGCATCAATAGTAGGTATAGCTCAGCACTTTTACAGATGTTGTTTTTAGTTCTGTAAATATGTCCAGTTCACCTTCCCCATTTGGATGAAGTTGACGATTTAGTCGCAGTCACCTGACACATGCACAAGTATACACATGCACTCTAACAGATTACATGAGTTACAAGTAGCAGGCTGATATAGCCTGATCTGACTACATGCACCATCCTCAAAATATCTCAGCCTGCTACGATTAGTAAGAAATACAATTTAAAACCTTTAATTTGCACGAAGCAGTTATGAATCAGTTAGTTAGGCGGGCTAGTGCTGTGAAAATTGCTAAGCACGACTAACTTAACGTGTGTATTCTAAATAATAAAGCAATGTGTATGTAAAAAGAAAACTACACAAATAGGAATTAAACTACATAGAAAATTTCCGACAAATCTTAAAAACAAGTCATGTTCATCAATCTCTAATTCTTTGTCTCAATATATTTAAAAACGCAGTTTTGTTCACGTGTTCACCACTTTCCGTCTAGCACCAAGTGTAGGTTAGGAGTTCCCTAATCAGATTCCGTAGTATAGTGCGTGAAGTTGTAGTTATATATTTGCCATTGTAATAGTATTTTAACCTGATGAAAAATAGTTATACCTCGAACTAAAATATTGAAAGCATAGTACCCCAGATATCTTGCAACTACGGCCTAAAAGGAATACGGGAATCGGCTGTGTCAGTTCCGCGAACAGCCTTCATTAGCAATGACACGTGCAATAGGCGCGGCTAGCAAAAATCCGTAATTGTTCACCATTAAGCACGCGTACTACGTAGTGCCCGAGTAATAAAGCATTTTTAGATTACTAAAGCTTGTTTTAGCCAGTGTCGTTTAGAGAAAGTTACGCCACCAACAGAGCCTGTACAAACGCGTCGAAAGTTCCAACCAAACATCGGTCACGCCTACTTTTATAAAGAGTTACGATGGACCGCTCTTACCTGTCTTGGTTTATCAGCTAATAAAACTACTTTGAGTTGCCTTAGGGCACTATCAAATATACCACAAGAAAGCTCAGGTTTTGTTCTAACTTACACTGCAGTTATAAAAGTGACAACTTTATATTTACAACTTTTCTGCAATTTCATAGTAAATAACACCTGTTATATGTGCTAGAATGTCTTAGCTAAATTGTGTTTACTGGCAATTTCCCAACAACTTGAGGCGTTCAAACAATTTAATGTATTCACAATAATAATTATATTTATAATACCATCACTTGCCAATTTGTTTGTTCTTAGTAGTTATAAAAATTATAAACAGTCTTGTTTTATGCAAATTAATGGAAAACCTCAAATTTATTAAGGACAATGATTGTAACCAATGATATACAGCCCCCATGGGGTTGTATATTATTGTTGTAACTGAAAACGCAAAAGGTATGTAGTACAACATGAAAATTGAACAACTTTCCATAATAAAAACTGAATACTAAAAGAGCGTATTAGATACATAGATAATAATTCACAGTAATGTTACAATAAAAATGATTAACTTCGAATAAACAAGTAAAAAAAGCTAAGCTGTACTAGTACTATGACAAGTTAAGCCAGAGTAGTATTTTGTGTGCAATGGCTGACCTACACATGTTTATAACATATACAGTGTATACATATTATACTAGCCAACAAGCATGAGTGCACTAAGTATACAGAAAGCATCGAATATCAACAATATCTAATGAATATTCTTAGCTAGTGCTCGCATGACCATGCTTTTGCTACCTAGCTGCACTGACTGCGAGGTGGAGGCGTATTTTCTACATAAAATATAAAGTCTAACATTCACCAACTTTTTCACTAGTTTCGGTAATATAAGATAAGTGGACAGTTCACGTGGCATATCAATATACTATCAGAAGCTATCAAAGTACCTATATGGCTATTCTTAAGAGGAGGTTTAAAGCTTCTTATGACTGACTCCCACTTTTTGAACAGAGCAAATATGTCACCAGAAAGTTCACACAAAGCACCTTCTTTAAAGTTTTTTAATCGCAGAAGATCTGACCTTCAGTGTGGAATACCAAATGTGTTAAATAGGCTGGTGCAACAATCTTCACATACTCGCTTCAACTTTAGCAAACTCTGTAGACAATAGCCAGCTAGGTAATAGAGTGACCTTTCTTCGCTGAACTGATTTCCTCACATGAAGGCAGAGGTATATCCATAGATATATATACCATAGGTATATATATCCATAGGTATATATATCTATGGGTATATCTATGAGCTGAGGCTCTGCAGTTGGTATTTCTATAGTAGATATCAATAACACTCTCGTTCATCTTCTACATAGCTAAAAGTTTTGGTCGGTTTGAGATACTGTGCAACAGTGACCAGTTTTAGAGCATATTTAAATTCTCTAGCTGTTGGCATAGGACTTTTAGCCTGGTGTAAATTTTACTAGTTACGGATAAGATGTTAGTGCTATACATGAAAAAAATCAGAAATTCCTGACAATCTTTTTGGTATATGAAAAAGGCTAAAAAAATGGTGAGCTCGTTTGTGTATAAGTCATATTTCTGATTCAATAGCTCAATTTACAACAGAACTTTATCGGGCCGCGTATGTTTGTTTGGAACTCTTGAAAATATGTGAATTGAACTGTGAACTTGAAATATGTGGAAACAGTTTTTAGCTGTAGTACTTCGGAGACACTTTAGTTGACCACACCCATAGTGTCATGTTTGTGTCATACATGACACCGATCAGTCCTACTCGGAAAGCTCTTTGTACCCTTACCGAAATAAAACCTATCTTTTTAGCGACTACAACTGTTGCCATTAGTATTTGCTCAATATGGAGTATCGTTTTGTACTAAAACTTCAACAAATTTATTTATAGATTTAGATCGGTATGTCCAATTGATGGGGCAAATCACACTTGTGTAAATTTGGCACGAGGACTAAAAGCCCCACTATGTCAATATCAAATGAAAAATTTAGTTATTTACAGCTCTATAATACTTTGTATTATTTTTGCAAATAATTATTCACAACAGCAAGCTTGCAAAACCTCAATAAGGTTTCAGCGTTAGAAATAAACATGCTCAAGCTATGATTGCCTATTGTCAAGCTCAACACGACAGCAGATAACTTCATTGCGGTAGGTTTATGTATTACATACATGTATTAGAATTTTTCAGAATATTATACAAAAAATTCAATAAATAAATTTCAAGCATAATTTTAGTTTTTTGCAAGCATATGCACATCTTTGGGTAAAATGATATCGTTACATATGCTGTCTATTTCGAGATGGTTTGCATTCACTATACGGAGTTGTCTTTTTTTAAGTTAGTGAAAGGACAACTCTTGTTATAAATGTGCAAGTCATGTCACTTCAAGCGATAAGATGTTTTTGCGTACATTATCATTACTAAACTTCTGTTAGGATTTGAAATATAAATCAACAACAAAAATCCATTAATACTTTTGTTTAACTACTCTGATTTGTGATAAAATCATTCAACATGGGGCATATGATAGCATTTTCTGCTACTGCCTTACAATGCTCTGCTTGCCAAGATAATACTATATGAAACACAAAGTAATATTTTGGATTTGAACTGTTTTCTGTTTTTGCTATTTTGTATGCGCACACTGCTTTTTTTAGCACTGCGTAAGGCATACTCTTTTTAATGTCAGTAAGAAGAGACCTGCTTTTAGGATAGTTGTTACATGGTTTCACTCTACCAGCTAGGTTAGATTCATTGAGTTAGATAATATCAAAAAAGAGGCAAAGACCAGTAAGCCCCATAATTGCTTTGTTTTGGCAGGATCAATCAAATTCTGCATATTTAGGCTGCTTTGGGCTAAGTAGCTTAAAGGTTTACTTGCAACAAAATTCACATTACAGTTATTTGTTATCAAAAGATTCACCATGTCTTACTCTGCTGTGTTGTAGGTGCAACATATGTGGAAATGTGATTACAAGCTCTTAAAAGCTCAAAAACGAACAGTTATTCACCGCCATCACAAAACTGCCGTAGATCGGAATCAGTTTATTTCTCTGACGTAGTTAATCCATTTGGTTATTGTTTTGACACGTGATGTTCTCACATGAAGTGAAAAGCCAATAAAATGCTCAATATAAAACTCCTCGTAGCACTAGCTTATGACAAACACTCCGGGTTTTACCGAAGACCCCGTTTCAAATATAGATGCTTGCTACTTTACAGTTTTGTTTCGGCTTGGTCTAATCGTCTAGTAGTAATCTGATCATGTGACCCATTCTTCCTGCCAAACGACACGAATAATTTCTGCAGCATTTTTCGATTATCACAGGTGACCAACAAGCTCGCCATGTTTACCAAACAATGATATGAACTCCTTCGAGCTAAGGTTAAAAAATTAAACGGAATTTTTACGATAGGTTATAAGATATCAGTGCTGAAAGTGACAGCATTACAATGATAATGAAATAGACGCGTAAGAACAATAGACATGGTTTTATTGAATGCGTGAAGTAAATTTGCGAAAATATTTCGACGAATGAGGTTGCATGAAAGTGTCAACAGAAGCCATCTCGTTCATCTACGTCCCATTTGAGCCGTTTTGGAAAGAGATTCTAATCTAGGGCGGTTTTGCGATGGCGGCAGGGATTACGTGTTTGTCACAATTTCCATTTCCATAACATTTCCATAATTCATTTCCATATTATTTCCATTTCCATAATTTATTTCCTTATTATTTCCATTTCCATAGTTTTTTCCATAACATTTCCATAATTTATTTCCATATTATTTCTATTTCCATAACATTTCCATAATTTATTTCCATAATTCATTTCCATATTTTTTCCATTTCCATAACATTTCCATAATTCATTTCCACATTATTTCCATTACATTTCCATATTTTGAAAATAAAACTTCCATATCCATTTTTATAAAATTATGGAAATATTTATGTTTATGGAAAAGTAAACATTTCCATGATATGTTTAGCGATCCCTGGTGTGTACGTATGTGTGCGCGCTTGCGTGTCAAATGAGCGTATGTGTGCAATCGTCAACTCTTCCCGAACATGTGATTAATTTATACATAATATTAATATGATATTTGCTTGCTAATATACTTTATTTAGGGTCCAGGCAACATCAAAGCTGTATGCTACCATTGCCTATAACTAAGCCAGAGACGACTCGAGATAATTTCTTTCAGACTCCCTTAATAGTTTCTGTAATACCACTGTTGTTAGCTGGGTTTGTGTGTTACCATTGTCTGTACATGTAGCCCAGTCCAGAGACAATTTGAGTTAATTTCTTCCAGACCTCTTCAATAGTTTCTGTAATACCACGGATGTTAGCTGGGTTTGTGTGTTACCATTGTCTGTACATGTAGCCCAGTCCAGAGACAATTTGAGTTAATTTCTTCCAGACCCCTTTAATAGTTTCTGTAATACCACAGATGTTAGCTGGGTTTGTGTGTTACCATTGTCTATAATACATGTAGCTGAGCAAGAGACAATTTGAGTTAGTTTCTTCCAGACTCCTTTAATAGTTTTTTGTAATACCTCTGATGTTAGCTGTTTGTGTATTACCATTGTCTATTCATGTAGCCTAGTCTATACAATATTACTTCCCTCTGTTTATATCTTGGATTACGTGTATGTTACAATTTCCATAATTCATTTCTATATTATTTCCATTTCCATAAAACTTTCATAAAATTTCCATAATTCAATTCCATAATTTCCATATTATTTCCATTTCCATACCCTTTCCATAATTTATTTCCATATTATTTCCATTTCCATAATATTTCCATAATTCATTTCCATATTATTTCTATTTCCATAATTCATTTCCATATTTTTTTCCATTTCCATAACATTTCCATAATTTATTTCCATATTATTTCCATTTCCATAACATTTCCCTAATTCATTTTCATAGTTTTTTCCATTTCCATAATTTATTTCCATAACATTTCCATAATTTATTTCCATATTATTTCCATTTCCATAATATTTCCATAATTTATTTCCATTTCCATTACATTTCCATATTTTTTCCATTTCCATAATATTTCCATAATTCATTTCCATATTATTTCCATTTCCATAACATTTCCATATTTCTAAAATAAAATTTCCATATCCATTTCCATAAAATTATGGAAATATTTATATGTTTATGGAAATGGAAAAGCAAACACTTCCATAATATGTTTAGCGATCTTGGATGGCGGCGATTAACTGTTCGTTTTTTTAGCTTTTAATCACATTTCCACATATTTTACACCTACAATACAGCAGAGTACGACATGGTGAATCTTTTGATACTAAACAACCGTAATGTGAATTTTGTTGCAAGTAAACCTTCAATGCCTTAAAACTACTGTAGATTGTCCACGCTTGGCGAGGACAGTATACATATATCTATATATATATTTATCAAAGTTTGTGTGTAGGTATGTGGGTATGTGTGTAGTTCTAGTTATAGCTATTAAAATCTTGGAATGAAGGATCCGTTACGCAGAAGATTTGATCTCAAACCTTCCAGTTAGTCACCCGACATCTTACCAATTCTGCCACACTGGCTTAATGAATTTATTGGGCGTTATATGGGAGCAAATACGTTACAGCTGTCTGCCATGACGCAAAGTCATGAGAAAAGGTAGATCTTATTAGTGAGCTTACTCAAATTATCCATTGGCAAGGTGCCAGGCTAATAGTAAGTGGCAAGCAACTCTCATTACCTCTCATTGTTTAGAAGCTGAATTTTAATACCCAGGTAATGCCGGGTTGTCTATATGACAGTTAGTCTATATATACATTTCTCAAAGTCTGTGGATCTGTCATTCCAGCTATAGCGCACACAGATTACTTTATCGATGTGGCCACGTGTTACGATGCCCCTGTTAAGAAATAGTTTTCGTAAGATTCGAATACCATATCTGGGGTTGAGGTCAATTCTTCTCGCGAAAACAATTATTTTTTCTCAAGTAGGAATGGCTTCGACATTATTTCTCTGTTCTGCCAGACAAAGACAGTCCGATGTCTTATTTTTACATTTGTATCAGTATCGAGTGGTCCCAGTATTGTCGTATTCAAGGTTTTGATGGATAGGCTTTGCTGGAACAGTGATCTTTTTTTTACACGCACATCTATGCATTGAACTCTTATTAATAATTCAACATATTCAGGATTTTTATTTTGTTTTCTCAGTTTGTATTTTTGTGTCATTACCAAATCATCTTTTATTGTAATCGTCGCAAAATCGCCTTAATTTAGCTATTACTTGCTAATTATTTCACATTTACATTTAAACCTTTTTATAGTCGTTTTAATTTTTTTAATTTATTTGACTTGGACAAAACATTTTTCTCATGATATGAGGAAATATGGGTTTTAAAGTAGATCAACAAAGTTTGAAACCCTTTACTCTTGTTTCTATTTTCTCCCTTAATCTATTTCAATTACACAAAACACTTTTCTCATAATATGTAATTTGAAAGTTAAAATGGCAAATGTTATTATATGTTGAATACAAATAAATTTTCTGTTCAAAGACTTTGTTACTACCCGGGCAACGCCGGGTAGTGCAGCTAGTATATGTATATACAATATATACAGTATATATCTGTATATCTATTTCTCAAGGGATATCCATGGATATGTCGTAAGTCTGCCTGCATTCCGGCTATAGCTATTAAAATCTTGGAATAAAGAATCCATACCGAAGAAGATTTGATCTCAAACCCTACCGTTCACCAGTCCAACGCTGTACCGATTCGGCCACAGACACTGATCGACTAGCTAGGCTATATGGAAGCAAATATCATGACGCAAAGTCATGGCATACCGTTATTAGAAGCCCGAGCTATTTTTAGTAAGCTTACTGAAATTTTTCATTGGCAATGTGCCAGGCTAATAGCAAATGGCAGGCGACTCTCATCACTTCTCATTGTTTATAAGCTAATTTTTAATACCAGGGCAATGCTGGGAGGCTCAGCTAGTAAAGTATATACTGTATACGGTATGTAAGAATTGGACTCTTTGATAATAAACTATGGTTAGCACACTTGTTATCGTACGCCTTATAATAGCCATTATCTACAGTAAAATAATTGATTTGACAGAAGCAGCGGCTAATTGTTTTTAGGTATTAGAAATAGCTGTTTTTTGCTGCGTTCGCGGGCTTTCTTGCTGGCAGTTGTTGTGCTGCCTAGGTGTGATTGGACACGGGAGTGGTGTCATCACCTGTTGACCAATAGAGTTCGTGTCCAGCTTTGACCCTTTGGCCGGTTCTGCGTGTTCTGTCAGCCCTAGTTAGTAGGTTTTTAGAGCCCATAATGGAAGGCTACAATTTATCTGTTTATTTCCACTTTTAGTCAATAATATTACCTACTACATATATTACTACATTTTATCCAAAGAAGAAGCAAAGGTAAATTACATAATATTATATACTAGAAATTCCACTGTCATACAGCCCACAACCAAAGTGATATTGGAAAAAAGAAAGGGTACTGATGGTTGAGAAATGCAATATTAGCAGTCAAATGACACTGCAGTGCAATAGGATAACTGCAATGGTAGCTGTAATGTACTGGGTGTGGGTGTTATTATATACAACAAACAGCAATAATGAAAGAAAAGATTATATGTATGTTTATATCTCTCCCCCTGCAATAGGAGAAATGCAATATTGGCCAATATTAGAAGTATAATGCACTGATATTATTAGAATAACCAAGATTATTAATATAGTAATAATACAAAACCATGCACAATTTTGTTTACATTTCAAAACGTCATAGCTAACAATATCAAAAAGTGATATTTATTATATAGATTTTTAGAAAATCTATTTAAAAAAGTGTTTGGCCATGACAAACAGCAATAATGAAAGGAAAAGATTATATGTTTATATTTCTCTCCCTGCAACAGGAGAAATGCAATATTAGAAGTAAAATGCACTGATATTATTAGAATAACCAATATTATTAATATAGTAATACAGTAATAATAGAAAACCAATGAACAATTTTGTTTACATTTAAAAACGTCATAGCTAACAATATCAAGAAGTATCAAAAAGAATATCCAAACTTAGTAATAGTAATACAGTAATAATAGAAAACCGATGCGCAATTTTGTTTACATTTCAAAACGTCATAGCTAACAATATCAAGAAGAATATCCAAACTTATAATTAAATATCGTAATCTCATAAAAATCGTTAGAAAAAAATATCATCGTCATATCTGTTGTATTGTAGTTGTTGTATTGTATTATCACGATAAGTCTTGTATCACAGAAAACACAGCTAACAGGTAAGAAGCGCATAAAGGAACTGACTTAGTTAGCAAGCCCATAGCTATGGGTTATTAGACAATTATGTGATTATAGCACAGCTAAAAGAAAGCTGACTGCACAGCTAATATGTAACACATCTCCCTCACTATTCTGAGTTTATGGTTAGTCATGACCTTGTTAGAACTTAGAACTGTCATAGTAATCAGGTCGTCTTCTATTACGATTAGAATATCTGGGACTTTGTACTGGCCTCTCATCAGGTACAGATTGGGCAGGTTGGATGTTAAGATCATTTGAAGCTGTGATGATATTGTCATTGGTCGATGTATCATTAACTTGAAGTCTAGCTTGTAGCTGATTGGCATGTCGTCTCCATACACCACGGTCTGTTCGCACAGCCTACAGTATGTTACCCAGCTCGTTAATTATCGTTCCAGGTATCCACTTCGGTCTAGAGCTATAGTTCCTTGCATAAACCAAAGAGTCTACTTCATACCGTGATGATGTAGAAGATGCTTGACCTGGTGAAAGAGTTTTCTTGTTCTGAATTGGTTTCTTGTTTAACAGCCTCATCGTCAAGGGGACCATGATCGAGCTCCTATTGTATAGTGTGTGAGACCTCAATGCTCTCCTTCTCTTCATCATGGTCAAACTTCGGGTCTGCCCCTATAGGTAACCTGGACAAGCCATCTGCATTGCCGTGCTGTAGGCTTGTACCTGACGTCATACTGATAAGCCATCAGTGTGAGGGCCCATCTTTGCAGTCGCTGAGCTGTTAAAACGGGGATATTCTTTTCTGGTGAAAACATGGCAACCAGGGGTTTATGATCAGTAATGAGCGTAAAACGTCTCCCATATAGATACTGTCTACACTTAGTCACTCCATAGATGATAGAAAGCGCTTCTTTCTCTATCTGTGAGTAATTCTTTTGGTGCACGCTCAATGTCTTTGATGCATGTGCTAGTGGTCTTTCAGCTCCATTTTCCTCTTGTAGGAGTACTGCCCCAATTCCATAGTTAGATGCGTCTGTTGCTAGAACCAGCAGTTTACTCTGGTCAAAATGGGTAAGTTTGGTAGCCTTGATGACACTTTCTTTAAGAACATGGAAGGCCTTGTCACACTCGTCAGTCCAGTCAAACTCGACATTTTCACGAAAAAACTTGTAGAGGGGGGCTGCTTTGCTAGACAGGTCAGCAATGTATGAGCCATAGTAGTTGATCTTGCCCAAAAACGCCTGTAGCTGTTGTAAGTTCTGTGGTCGTGGAAGCCGTTCAATAGCCTCTATTGCAGAATTCGAGGGAGTCTTGCCGTTCTTGTCTATTATGTGACCTAGGTATTCAACAGCATTCTTAAAGAACTCGCATTTCTCTCTCTGTATGCGGAGCCCATACTCCTGTAGTCTAGCTAAGAGTTTGTCGAGATTAGACCAGTGCTCACTCTCACTGCTACCAGTGACAATCAGATCATCCAAGTACGCTGCAACTCCAGGTAAGTCAGCAATCATTGAGTCCATGCATCGCTGAAACTGTGCAGGGCTTGATGCCAATCCAAAACAAATCCTGTTGTAGCGAAACAAACCACATTGAGTGTTGATAACACACAACTTCTTTGCATTATCATCTAACTCTAGTTGCAAGTAGGTATCTGCCAGGTCTATCTTGGAAAAGTGTACCCCGCCTCTCAACTTCTCTAGCAACTCTTCAAGGCTTGGTAACGGGTGTTGATCAATTGATATTTGTTGGTTCAACATCTTGAAATCACCACATATACGCACTCTTCCATTTGGTTTGGAAACTACTACTATTGGAGCAGCATAATCACTAAAGTCCACATGTTCCAAAACACCAGCTTTAACTAATCGATCTAGCTCTTCTTTTACAGCTTGGCGTCTAGAGAATGGCACTACACGAGGTTTAGAAAAGCTTGGTGTGCTTCCTGGTTTCAAGCGTACTGGTACTTTTACCTTTTTACATCGGCCAAGACCTGTCTTAAAGACATCAGAGTACTTAGAGGAGAGTGCAGCGATTTTGTCCCTAAATCCAATAGGGTTACTTCCTGTGACAGTACAGGTAACATCACAACTACCCTGTGTCAATATAGCTAGCCCCTGCTGCGAGAGACTGAATTTGTCACTCCAATCTAGACCAAAAAGGTTTGAGCCTTGTGTTGTGTTTACAACAAGAAGTTTGAGATTTTGTTTTTCCACATCTCCTACCTTCACACTAACTGAACAATGTCCTTTAATCTGTAACTCACTCTGCCCATATGCTTTAAGATGGGTACTGACAGGTAAGAGGGGGGGGGGTGATCCAAGACTTTGGTAACCTTGCAAATCAACTATAGAGCAAGCAGCCCCTGTGTCCTATTGAAACATTGCATCATGACCATTGACAACAGTTTTGATCCAAACCTTTCTATTGACTCGTTAGAAAAGATTATCTGAAACTGCATGTACTGAATGATAAGGTTCACTTGCATCAGTGAGCACACTTAACACAGAGTTTTCAACTGTCCTAGCAGACTGTTCTGTCTGACTTTGTGCTGCTGTCTTAGCCATACAGACAGCCTCAATGTGACCTTTGACCTCACATTTCCTGCAGACAAATGCTCTGCAGGGACAATTTTTTCTGTCATGTTTAATGTAACAGCTAGGGCAAGACTTCAACATACCTGTGTTCTGTGCATTAGCTTGTTGCTTTCCAATGGTTTTGATGACCTCGGCGTGATCTTTGCTTGTACTGACCTGACATTTTGTTTACTGTGTCTTCAATAGCTGGAAAAGTTGTCTCCCCCTTGAGAATTTTATCGGTTTCCGTTGTCTTGATGAATGCTGCAGCCTTCTTAAGAACATCATTAAGAGAGGGATCAGCATCAAGTAGACACTGGCGACGTACATCAGCATGTGGCGTCTCTTTAATGATTATGTCACGAATTTGTTCATCAACATAACTAGTGCCACAGCCTGTGCTTTTGCACGTGAAAGCACAGTGCTGTGCGAGTCCACGAAGTTCTGCAGCCCAATCAACATAGGACTGACCAGTCTTCATCTTACATTGAGAAAATTTAAATCTTGCTGCCTGAACATGTATGGTATCTGCAAAGTGTTCATTAAGTTTCTCCGACAACTCAGTAAATGACTTGCTTGTAATATCCTCTGTGCCAAATAAGTTTGACAACAAGTCGTATGTCTCAGCTCCTGCCCAAGATAGTAAGCATGCTCGTTTCTGACTGTCATCTACCACCCGATACACATTAAAGTGCTGATTGAAAAGTTGAAGGTACTGGTTCCATTTTTCTTTACTCCTGTCATATGCTTCAAACTTGGGTAAGGCGACAGCTACTGGTATTGATGCAGCACTATCACTCTTGGTAGCTTCAAACAAGGAGATAAACTGCTTCTGTAGATCAGCGTTTTGCTGCTGGAACTGTTGTTGCTGTTTCTGCATAGCATCGATCAAAGCTTTTATGTTAGGATCCATAGCAAGACAATAGAAAAATGCTGGCTGTGAGTCCACAATGTTCGTCCCTGACACCAGTTGTTGTATTGTAGTTGTTGTATTGTATTATCACGATAAGTCTTGTATCACAGAAAACACAGCTAACAGGTAAAAAGCACATAAAGGAACTGACTTAGTTAGCAAGCCCATAGCTATGGGTTATTAGACAATTATGCAATTATAGCACAGCTAAAAGAAAGCTGACTGCACAGCTAATATGTAACAATATCCTTTACTTACACTGCGTTGGACATCAGTTAGAATACCAAAGTACTCAAATGTGTCTGAAATGTCAGTTAATTTGAAATCGGCAAAAATGAAACGATTTCAGTACTCCTACGTTAATCACCGAAACCTTTGACAATGCTATAGACTGGTGAAAAGTGCACGTTATTTTTTCGTGAAATGCGCACGATTTAATCGTTCTATTCTTTGTTGCTCGGCGTTTCAATTTCCGGTCTTAACTTCTATAAAAGTGAGGCTTGACAAGTTTTAATAACGATTTTCGTCCAAATAAATCTGTCTATTTGTGTATAATCCGATCAGATGAGTAAGTTTTGAGATAATAACGACGGTTTACAAATACTTGGTAACATATTTAAATAGGTTTGTATGTGTTTTGTATCGTTATTATACTTTAATGACTTTACAAAATGATGGTTAAATTTGTTGATGAAATTTTGATTCAAGGGTTCGTCTCATTGTGGATGAATAATTTTCGGGAGTTGTGTGCACATGTGCATTTATCATAAATCTCTTAACCAATCGCTTCGCTATGTTTGGTCGTGAGACAACAGTTGTTTAATTCTGCTATCACATATTTGCTGTTTATTGTGCTATTTTTTCTGTACTTGCGGAGTTATTTCTTGTGTCTTTACTCATGCATTATATTATGGCACACTTTACCGTATTGTATCATTGCGCATTATTATCACGGTATATGTATGCATTTCAGATTTCACGGTGTTTAGCATCACGCAAATAAACAGCAGTGAACTTATAACTTCAAGTTTCTTTGGAAAATTGTAACTTAACATACCAACGGCATAAAGAAATTTGCTACAGTGAAATCTTTGTCTAACAAAGACTTGACAAAGGTTAAAAGAACTCACATCTTCATACAAGAGAAGACTATGATCCTCATATAGGACGCTGAACTAAGGCAGCACAATAACATTCTAAGCTACTAGAACAATAGTAGTATCTCTATTTGGAGTTATCACTCTATAGGGGTTCAGAGGGTAAAGAAAGCCTGTAAATCTCACCAGCTAAGTAACCCTAGCTGTATTTCAGTTAGCCTCAGCTCAAAATTGAGCAGTCATATTGAACATTGTTCATAGCTACGCTACAGTTCCTGGTTGCAATTAGTAATTCAGGTTTTTCTCATCAGTACTTAGATCAATAAGCAGTCTTTACACAGGTCATTGACCTACCTATATGGCAACAATCTTGATTAGTCATCACTTGCATTATTCACTGTAATATAGTATAGAGCATTGTTTTCATTTATAAGTAAGTGTTATTTAATGAGATAATTTTGTCATAGGATACATTTGGTCTTGTACGCTTACTAGAACTGACAGAACGCTCGGGATAGCCAATCGGTTGATTGTTGTTTTCGTTCTTGCTCGGTTGGCGGGGTGGGCCTTTCTTTGTGTCTTGTTACACTTTGGCTGCACCCGTGCTGTTGGTTTAGCGGTCTGCGGCGGTGGCGCGCAGCTGTACTTACATCCTCTAACTATTCTGTCATTGTCTCACAACATCTTTCATTACGGTACTTAAAATATACACAATTTTTAGTAAATTATATTGTGTGTTCAGATACCTTTATAGCAATATAAGCTAATCTATATAGCGCTGCGGCAATAATTGCCACTCGCAATGCCAAATAAAGACGATGAACCTTTAACAAGTAAGAGTAGCGAGGACCAGTCTAAATTAGCTGAGCTACACACCGATAGCGCAACAAATAGTGATGTTAGTGCCATGCCACTTGATGAAAAATCACATGCCATTAATAATGAATCTGACACAGCAGCACTTAGAAAGTCAATGCGAGATAAAAAGTTAGCGCTGAAAGCTAAAGAGAACAAAACATTGCAGTTAACACAACAGCTTGTTAAAACTATTGATAAACAATTAGAGCAGAACGAAGGTTTTTTAGAGAAGGCTGACACACTTTCAGATAAAGATGTTAGCACTTTTATGTCTTTAGTGGAGAATCGCACTCATACTGTCTCTGATACATTTGGCGAGATTGAAACCTTAGTTGAAAATAAAGTTAGTGAAACAACACAAGCTTTCTTTAATGAATTCATGACTGATGTGCGACTCGTTCACCACTATTATAATCAACGTAAAGAAACTGAGCTCAAACAAGAAGAAGAGCTGATAGAAGCAAAAAGAGTGTTCGAGGAAGCCAAAAAGAAACTCGAGGAAAAGATGGAAGAGCTCGAAACTCGTATGGCAGCTAGACGTGCCAGACTGCAACAGAAACTCAACAAGCCAAATGTGGTAGAAGATGCAGCCCAACATACAGAGCAAACCCCATCACAGCCAGACATGGTGGAAATTGTTACATCTCTCACAGATGGGTTAACATTGAAATGGCAAGAAGACAGACCCATACAACAGAATGAAGTAAAAGCAGATGATGGAAATGAGAGCAACCTCTTCATATACACACGTAGAAGCTCAGTGGAAGACTTAGGAGCGATTCAGCAGCTAACAAAGTGTCTTGTTACCACCATGAAGAGCACAAAGCGCACTTCTTTAGAACCCAGTGTCTTCGCTGGTGACCCTTTAGAGTTAAATGACTGGGAGATCGACTTAGACGGTTATGTGGGAGCAGAAGGTTTAACAGGCAAAGCTCCTCTCCGCTACCTAAAGAAGTTTGTGGATAAAGATGCATAAGATTGCATATCTGGCTACTTCACCTTGAACTCAGAAGAAGCATACCTTGATGCCCAAAGACAACTACGCAGAAGATATGGCAGAAATAGCAGTGTTTATCGTGCTATGAGAGAGAAACTAGAAAATTGGCCTAAAATCAACCCAATGGATAGCAAAGAACTACAGAAGTTCGCTGATTTCACAGATAAAGGGCGCTATGTCATCTGTACCAGAGTTGAAAATTCTCAACGACAGTCAAGAAATTGACAAAATAGCAGCAAGACTGCCACGCTGGCTGAAAACTAAATGGGTAAACCAAGATAAACAGATCAAGAGAGATGAAGATAGAAATGCGGTCTTTTCTGAGTTTTTCTACCTAGTCAATGACCAGGCAGAAATTCAGTGTGAACCTCTCCTGGCTCAAGATAAGCCTTCAAAAGAGGAGCCTCAGAGTAGAAGCCAAAGAAAAACACTGCATTCTTTCTCCACGTCTAATAGCAAAGGGCCAAAAAGACACTGCGCCTACAGTGAAAAAGATAATCATGATAAGGCTATATGCTCTAAACTAGTAGTCATGTCATACAATGACACACTTGCCTTCTTCAACCAAAAAAGGCTTTGCTACAGTTGCACCAAATCAGGCCACATGACCTCTCAATGTGGAGAGAAAGTAAAATGCAGAAAATGCAAAGGTGACTACCTTCAATGTCTACACAAGACAGCCCAAGATTGGGAAAATGGCAAACCGAATTCTTCTCACTCCAACACAGCTAGGACTGAGAGAAATAAAACTGAAAACAAGCCAGAAGCCTCAAGTGAGCCGATGCAAAGGGAGACAAAACAGCAAATCGTTCATGCTGCCAAAAGAAATATAACAGCTGAACTCTTGAATATGGTGGTGCCTGTCTATATATCAGCAAAGGACTCTGTAGATGAGGTTCTGGTATATGCACTGCTTGATAATGGATCAGACAGCACATACATAACCAGAGACATAGCTAACCAAATTAGGCCTCCCAGCACATCTGAGAAAGTTACCGTGACAACACTCAATGGAGATAAAACTGGACTCATCAACAAGTACAGAATCACATTGCGATGTTTTGAACCAGCGTCAGAAAGACAGATACACTCTGTTCAGGCTTATGATCAAGAAACCATACCATGCAACCTTTCACAAATCCCAATGTCAAGAATCGCAAACAACATGCATCATCTCAAGGAAATTGCCAACTTACTACCTCCAACTCTTGATGCACCTATTGGTTTGCTGATAGGGAGAGCTTCTTCCCACCTGTTAGCACCCCACGAAACAATCATCGGAAAAAATGATGAACCTTTCATGGTAAAAACAGTTCTTGGATGGACGTTGGGGGGTGGTAACTCTAGGCCTAAAAACACTTTCCTTACAGCACATCTTGCACAAAAGGGTGAGTTTGATGACCTCGATGACAGAAGGAAAGCATCCCAAAATGACATCAAGTTTGTAAAAATACTAGAAGGAATTACACGAGACGTGGGTGGGTCAATAACCCTTCCACTACCTTTCAAAGATGTACCATTCATGCCTAACAATAGAGGTCAAGACAAACGCAGACTAAATCAGCTTATCTAGAGATTTAAGAGGGATTCCATACTGAAAAAGGAATATTTCAACTTCATGCAAGAGATGATTGATAATGGCCATGCCGAACCAGTTGCAGAAAGTACCGCAGAAACAGGTCAAGTCTGGTATCTACCACACTTCAGTGTCTACCATCCAAAAAAGGGAAAAATACGAGTTGTTTTTGATGCGAGTGTGCACTTTCAAAACAAATATCTAAATGAAGAACTCCTTCCTGGACAAGACCACATAAATAGTCTGGTTGGAATACTTTTGAGATTCAGGACAAAACCTATAGCTCTTTCGTGTGACATTCAAAAAATGTTTCTTAACTTCAAAGTGACAACAGAACACAGAGACTATTTGAGGTTTCTGTGGGTTAACCCAAACCTGTCTGAAGTCAAGGAGTACAGAATGACTGCGCATCTTTTTGGTGCGACGTCTTTCCCTGGAGTAGCAACATTTGCATTGCGCAAACTAGCAACACAAAACAGTTCAAAAAACCCAGAAGCTAGTGCCTTTATCACAAAAAACTTCTACGTGGATGATGGCCTTGCCAGTGTGGCTAGCGTTCCTGAGGCAATCAAGCTTATAGGAGACGCAACAAAGATATGTGCTGATGCCAACCTCCGATTACACAAATTTGCTAGCAACAACAGAGACGTCTTAAAGTCGATTCCTATTACAGAAAGAGCTTCTGAGACGCAAGGGTTAGACTTGTACAAGGAGAAACTGCCTGCTAAGAGAACTCTTGGATTGGAGTGGCGCACTGATGATGATTGCTTCACCTTCAGCAATAACCTAACAAAGAAACCTAATACAAGAAGGGGAATTTTATCTGTGGTGTCACAGATATATGACCCACTTGGTCTACTTACTCCTTTTCTTTTACAAGGAAAAATGATCATGCAGCGAGCCTGCAAGGAGAGTGAGAAATGGGACGATGATGTTCCCGAAGACATCACTAATGATTGGAACAGATGGAAAAGTCAACTAGATGAACTTCAAGATATATCCATACCTGTCTTACCTGTCTGATGTCTTACACCAAGACTTGCTTCAAACTTCAAGAATGGGAAGTACACCGAGCTGCATCACTTATGTGATGCATCATTAGAAGGATATGGCGCCTGCTCCTACCTTCACCTTGTTGATAGTAACGGCCAAGTACACACGGCTCTTATAATGGCAAAATCAAGAGTGGCTCCACTTAAATCCGTGACTATACCTCGGCTAGAATTACAGGCCGCCGTTGAAGCTGTGAGATTGAAATGTCAGTTGGAAAGTGAGCTAGACATGGCAGTTGACTCCCAATACTTTTGGACAGACTCTATGGCAACATTAGGATTTATCAACAGCAACGAGACGAAATTCCACATGTTCGTTGCCAACAGGGTAGCAGAGATTCCTCGATGTTCTTCTGTAACACAGTGGCATCATGTGCTCGGGTCAGTGAATCCAGCAGACTTATCCTCACGTGGTTGCACTCTCTCAGCCTTGAAGAAATCCAACTGGTTTACTGATCCTGCATTCTTGCACAAGCTAGATCTTAGTGCACATTCGACTAACAAAGCAGACTACTGTGAGTTTATACAGAACGGTGTGGAGGTTAAGAAACCCAAACAAGTTCTTTCCACACAGTCGGCAACTAATGACACCTTAGATGAAATCATCAAAAAGTTTAGATCATGGACCAGACTGGTCAGAGCGATTACAAATGCTAAGGCTATGTTACAAAACAAAAGCTTCAAAAGACCTGCGACAACCGCAGAAGGTCTCTGCCAAGCAGAAAGCCACATCATCAAACTAGATCAAAAGCAGGCATTTGATAAAGAGATCAGTCAGCTGGAGAAGAAAGAGACATTACGGAAAAACAGTAAAATTCGCAAGCTAGTTCCTTACCTAGATGAGAATAACATGCTGTGTATGTCCAGCAGAACAACATCACCGCTGAGCTACGGAGAAAGAAACCCCATAATACTATCCAAGTCTCAGCTAACTAAGCTTTTGGTAACTCACTATCATCAGATAACACATCATCAAGGGCACAACTCGGCAATCACCGCCTTGCGCCAAGCAGGATATTGGATAACTGGGGTGTCCACACTCGCCAAGGGCATCGTTCACTGCTGCGTGAGATGCAGAATTAATCGTGCTAAACCTGAAGGACAACAGATGGGTCTTCTGCCTAAGAAGAGAACTGAGCCTAGCACACCATTTACGCACGTAGGAATTGATACATTTGGGAACTTTTTTTGTCAAGGACAGAAGAACAGAGCTAAAGAGATTGGGTGTGATCTTTACATGCCTCTACATCCGAGCTATTCATACTGAACTCATCGACGACTTGTCTACGGACAGCTTCCTACAGGCCTTAAGACGATTTCAAGCAGTCCGAGGACCAGTCACTATCGTCTTCAGTGATGCAGGCACTAATTTTGTTGGAGGACGAAACCAGATGGAGCAGGACTTACTCAACCTGAGAAGCAAGGAGCTAAAAGATTACTTGGTGACCAAGAAAATAAAGTTTGAAACAAATACTCCTACAGCTAGCCACCAAGGCGGGGTATGGGAAAGACAGATAAGAACCATAAGATCAATTTTGCAAGGAATGTCAACTAAATACAGCAAGCGCATGACAACAGAGAGCCTGAGAACAGCTTTTTATGAAATCATGGCAACTGTCAACAGCAGACCCATCTCCACAGATTCATTGAGCGACATGGATGCCATCATTACAGCTAACCATTTGTTAACCATGAAATCGCAACACTTTCCACCTCCTCCTGGAGAATTTGACAGTGCGGAGATTTATGGCAGACTAATGTACAGGAAATCTCAGCAACTGGCTAAAGAATTTTGGACTATGTGGAAAGCTCAATATCTTACCAAAATCGAAGGTCGTACAAAGTGGGAAAATGCCAAACAGAACATAAAGGTGGGAAACATTGTCATTATTGTGGACAACAATGAACCTCGAAACCAATGGAAAACAGGAAGTATAATCGCTACACATCAAGGACCAGATGGACTAGTCAAGAAAACCACAGTAATGCTTAGAACTAAAGACCTGAACAACGCTAGAAAACCAAATCGGCCGAGGATAACACTAGATAGACCAGTACAGAAACTCATAAAGCTAATGAGCGCTGAGAACCGACAGGATTAAGGCTTATAGCCTATTGTATTTGAGCTTGCTTGTAGTGCATGTGCAAATATATTATTTAGCTTCCATTTAGTCAAATAACTTCATATGTTGTTTTGTCTTGTTTTAATCTTCTGTAAATTTATCCATAAATTTAGATGGGAGTGTAAGAATTGTACTCTTTGATAATAAACTATGGTTAGCACACTTGTTATCGTACGCCTTATAATAGCCATTATCTACAGTAAAATAATTGATTTGACAGAAGCAGCGGCTAATTGCTTTTAGGTATTAGGAATAGCTGTTTTTTGCTGCGTTCGCGGGCTTTCTTGCTGGCAGTTGTTGTGCTGCCTAGGTGTGATTGGACACAGGAGTGGTGTCATCACCTGTTGACCAATAGAGTTCGTGTCCAGCTTTGACCCTTTGGCCGGTCCTGCGTGTTCTGTCAGCCCTAGTTAGTAGGTTTTTTAGAGCCCATAATGGAAGGCTACAATTTATCTGTTTATTTTACTTTTAGTCAATAATATTACCTACTACATATATTACTACATTTTATCCAAAAAAGAAGCAAAGGCAAATTACATAATATTATATACAACAGTTGTTTAATTCTGCTATCACATATTTGCGGTTTATTGTGCTATTTTTTCTGTACTTGCGGAGTTATTTCTTGTGTCTTTACCCATGCATTATATTATGGCACACTATACCGTATTGTATCATTGCGCATTATTAACACGGTATACGTATGCATTTCAGATTTCACGGTGTTTAGCATCACGCAAATAAACAGCAATGAACTTATAACTTCAAGTCTCTTTGGAAAATTGTAACTTAACATACCAACGGCATAAAGAAATTTGCTACACGGTATATTAACCTACAAAATTGTTTTAAAATGCATCTTCTTACAGTCAAGTTTTTTTGTTAAACTTGAAAAGAAACATTCTTCAAAGCCAAAAGCATCAACTTATTATAAGCAAATACGTTGGTTATGAATGCAGCTATTTACAAATATCTGATTGACTTTGATAAACTTAACTGTAAAACTTCGAATTTTCTATTTTTCTACACTACTGTAAAGCATCTTCTTACACGTTCGGCAACCTTTTTTCAAGAGTGTTTGCAGGGTTCCTTAGACTTAACTGCGCACCAGGCTAATTGAAACTATAATAAATTATTGTATTCACAACTCTTTAGGTTTGATTAATGTGATTTCAAAAACTTAGACCGTTAAGTTCCAACACAAAACCAAATGCTGATCGACACAATGTTGTGCAACCCACTGTACTGAATTCTTTCATGTTTCAAACAAATTGCAGACCAAAAATACAAGTTATTAAATAACCAATGACTATTGTCAACTTTGTAATCACCGACTTGCCAGTTTACTGGAAGCTAAGACATACAGCTAAATATATATGTATATGTATAATGTAGTTTCTAGCGAAGTTTGTCTACTTTCTTGTTTTGTTGCTACACTTTCAGGTTCAAGGTGGAACTAAGAAAAAATGTCACCACTTCATTGCCAGCAAATACATCGACATAGGTACACAGTTTTATGGTAACCATAAATAATGTTTACAAAAACAAGCTACTTTTTCAGACATTAATTAATTTAGCAGCACTGCTATGTGTGGTTTTGAAAAAGTCATATACACAATTGTTTTGCATCCACATAAATATAAGTGTTGCATTTGCTTTGTTGTATTATTCTATTTGGACTATTTCAAGTTTTTGTCTTCTACCTGATTACCATTATAGGTTGTATGATTTTACTCGAAGTTGCAGGCTGTATGAACTAATTGGCCAGTGAAAGTGCCAAGGTGTAACTGGTACCAATATTTCAAAGTTAGAAATTCATCTGTACTTATACAAACCCAGAATATAACAATTTTAATATAATCGGCTCGCTGTAACTCCGGCTTGACCGGAAGTGAAGAAAAGCGCGAGATCGTTGGGGGAGATATTATGTTCGCTCTCTTACGGCTTGAAGCTCGGTAAATAAAGACATGTTTGTTTTGTCTCTTGATAAGTAACGACTTGTTAAAGGACCCACTGAACTGAAGGCTCTTCAGTCCACATGGTACCACGAGTGTTTACTTACAGGAAAAGTGTAATACATTTGTGTAGAGCTAAGTTTGTGCGATCGTGTAGTGTTAGTAGGTAGGTTAGTAGGAGGTGAGTATAGTGAATTGCGCTGGGCAATTGTGGAGTGTGCATAGACATTAGGCGAGGTGCATTGCGGTGTAGTGACTACCAATAAATACACAAACGGATTTCAATTGGCCGTTGCATTATTAATTCTGTGCAGTAAATTTTATTTAATTTTTTCAAATTAATATAGAATAATGGCTTGAAGAGGGAAGAATACGAATATTTTTGCTAGCTTCCCTGTGCTAAATATTTTAGCTACTGATGTGTTTGGTAGTTTGAAAAGGCTTAGTGAAGAGTTTTTACTCTGTATAGAAAAGAAAGATCTCGAGATGAGTGAGAAGGAGGCGACATTGGAGGAGGAGCCCATCTTGGTCCGCACTTTAACACTGAGGGCTCAATTGCTAGCACTTTTAAAATCCGTAGGCCAGGAAGGTAGGGTAACCTGAAGATCGTTGGGATTTGAGTCTAATAACCCAGATTAACTTTCGACCAGACTTGGGACCTGCTGAAAAGACATTACAAAGGAGAGGAAAACGTCTACGTCAAGACCCAAAAGTTTGTTTCCGCGAAACAACTTGCGAGAGAGAATGATGGGGACTTCTTTCTTAGAGTAGAGCGGTTTAGCAGGCAGCTTGATTTTGGCATGAATGATGGTTCGCGGAAGAGCTTTTCTCTGGTCATTGCCATGAGTGAACATGACTCAAAATTGAGTAGAGATTTAATGGCCCAAATGATCCAGATTGAAAGAGAAGAGGTTGACAAACCTTCTCCAAACCAGAAATGTAGCACAAGAGGCCTAAAATATGCTCATGGCAGAGCCTAGCTTTACTCCACCTACTACCGTTCAACCTAGTGCGACACCAGAGGCCTGCGTTGCCGACCTTAAGGGCTAGTACCTCTTTAAAGGCTACAAGCGGGGGGGAGGCTACTGCACAGCAGCATGTCAAACAGGAGGTTGGCGAGGTACAGAGGGCCGAGATTCTCAGCAAAAAGGAGGGATAGTAGGAGTGCCAGCTACAAGGCTCGAGGAGGTCATGAACATTACGATGGCTACGGATGCGGTTCTAGCAGTCGTGAGGGTAGTCAGGAACGCTATGGGCATCATAGTGGCTACAAAGGCGGCTCTAGCAGCCATGAAGGTAGTCATGAAGGATGTTATTGCTATCACCATTATAGTATTAACACCGATTCAGATGGTTTCAAGGATCGTATAGGCAGAAATAGTTATTGGCGGAGGTGTCCTGACTCTCTGTACCGGAGAAGTGAAAACAGTTGCTATGAGGGTGGCGCAATGGACCACTGTGAAAAATTGCCCCCAAGTTGAATGCAATAATTGCAAGAAACTTGGGCACATAGCGGGTGCATGCGACAGGCCAAGCCGATGCTGTACATGAGATGGCAAATATCACGCGGAGAGCGAGTGTTAGAGTTGCCCCGATTTCAATATTGGAATTGGTATCGGTGCCGATATGGGTGTTAAGTATCTGAGCCGGTATCGGCCGATCTTTTCTTAAAAAATCGGAAATTTCAGATACTTTTTGCAGATCAAGTATTTAGCAGAAAAACGTATTTTAGCCTGCTACAATAATAAAAAACATCAGCTGCAAGTTCCTTACTTTTACTTAATGAATTCCAGGCCTGTTACACAATCTATTTCATGTATAAAGCCTGATAAACATCAACACAGTTGAGGAATATTTTGGCTTCAGTCAGGACGCAATCACCAAGTGCGGTATTTCCCAATTACAGCGATATGATTTATTGCAGACAATCATGAACAAGAAACCAATGATAAAAAACAAGAATGCGGTGTAATATTTCTATGTACTAGCATTACGAAAGTAATTTGAGCAGTCGATGCGTAGTTATCTATCTCTCTTGTTTCTTATGATATGATGTATCGTTTGCATCGCATAAAATAACCTCAGTGGCTTATCGGTATTTAGCCTGTTCTCCATCATCTGTGGCAAGTGAATCCTTCTTCAGTACGACTGGCTACATCGCTAGTGATGGAAGATAAGGACGTCTCACTGAGATAATTGAATCACTAACGGTAATTTAGAGAAACGTTTGTTTGCTCTAAACTTGTTCAGGTGCATCAGTTCGTTCAGCAGTAGAAGACAGACTTCATTATCACAGAGAAAGCTGTACCACTAACAGTAATTACCATTAATTATAGCAGATTACAAGAAACATGGACTGTTTTGTTACTAGATGCACGGTATGTCAGTATGTGAATAGGTATATATGTATATCCTTGTTCCATAAATACAAACAAATAAATACATCAATATTTATATTTTCTTTGCATTATATTTGTATAATAAAATTAACAATTATCTATGCAACACAAAAGATCTGAATTGGTATCTAAATCGGATTACTTTTCAATAAGAATCGGTATGTTGGATCGGTATCTGAATCGGCTGGTGAAGTTAGAATCGGGGCATCTCTAGCGAGTGTCCCTCTAAATCAGGGATAGACCGCAGTAGTGATAGGAAAGTTTGGATAGTTTCCAACCGAGATTCTGGTTGACTAACTGATGGTTTAGGACTCTCTCGGTCCATGGCCAAAATGTTCCTTTCTGTCTAGACACTGGGGTAGATGTCACTGTGTTGACGGAAGGAACTCAAAAGTCTTTGGACTTGCTACTCTCTTCTAGTTTCATAATTTTGGTTGGCACAGGTGAAAAGAAGTTGAGTGTAGCAGGAGTTGCTGATGTCAAGATCAAAAGCAAGCGAAAGTCCACTAATTGCAAAGAAGCACATGTAGTGCTAGGTGCTAATAGAAAACTATTTGGAGCACAAGAAATTGTAGACTTAGGTCTTTTAGCGATAGTCAATGCTATAAACCTGGAGGCATTTGATCCGGTGAAGGAGTTTCCTAAACTTTTTGAAGGGGTAGGAACAATGCCAGACCTGTTTAACGTTGAACTAAAAGAAAACATTGAAACCTATCATCTTTTCTCTCCGTGGCCTATAACTGCCGGTCTTTATGACAAGGCAAAGGCTGAAATAAAGAAGATGTTAGCGCTGGAAGTTATTTAGTCAGTAGAACAAACGACTGATTGGTGTTCGAGACTGACCATAGCTACAAAGTCCAATGGCGCCATAAGGATGTGTGTAGACCTTACCCACCTCAATAAAGGGGTGAAAAGGGAGACATCTACTCTCAAGGGTCAGTGACATGTTGTCAAGACTAGCTGAGAGTCGTATCTTCTCCAAGGTCGATGCAAATTCAGGATTTTGGCAAGTTAGGCTTGACCCTAAGATTAAGTTACTGACGACCTTCATCTCTCCATGGGGGAGGTATTGCTTTAAATGAATGCTTTTCGGCATTTCGTCGGCCTCTGATTATTATCAGAGAGGCATGGAAAAGCTATTGGGCCAGATAGACGGAGTTATTTGTCAAATGGATGATGTTTCAATCTTCGGTAAAATGAGACCACTATCTAAGATTGAAGCTGCTGGAATGACACTCCGCGAAGACAAGTGTTAGTTTGGCTGTACTTCGGTCAAATTCCTTGGACATCTTGTTAGCGCTGAAGGTGTAAGGCCAGACCCAAACAAAGTAAAAGCAATTTGTCAGTTAAATCCCCCAGAAGATAAAAGAAAGCTGCTAGGTGCTTCATTGGCATGGTTAACTATCTCAGCAAATTTTCAAGAACTTTGTCTGACTTAGCTACACCTATTCATGCCGTGATGGGAGCGCGCAGTATGTGGCTGTGGGGCAGTAGTCAACAGTTGGCTTTTGAACAGATCAAACAAGAACTGCCACAGGCCCCTGTGCTATGTGCATTTGACTTGAATAAGCTGCATCGTGTGTCAACTGATTCAAGCCAGAATGCTCTAGGTGCTGTGCTATCACATCAGACCGAGCCAAATACTTGGCAACCAATCGAATATGCTTCACGCAAACTGACTGATGTCGAAACCGGGTATGCAATGGTCAAAAAAGAAGTGCTGGCAGTCCCCTGGGCCTGCGAAAAATTTGAGTATTACCTAAGTTGATATTTTGAGGTAGAGACAGACCACAAACTTTTCGTTGCCATTGTTGGTGACAAGGATCTGTCTAAGCTACCTTTGCGGGTACAATGGTTTAAAATGAGAATGATGAGATATGGTTATTCAATCTTTCATACCACAGGACCTTATATCTACCTAGTAGACACATTGAGTCGGCCCAGCGTCGCTAGCAGTGAAAATATACGCCACTGCTCGGCAGTGGAACAGTATGTTGAAACACAAGTTGCAGAGATGCTAGACCCTTGTGGGCAAACGGAGTTGCTCAACGCCGCTCGGCGAGACACAACATCCCGAAAATGTTTGGAATACCTTGCAAAATGGTGGCCAGACAAAAGAAATTGAGCGATGAGCTCGCTAAATTGTGTGATAACTGTAAGATGATACAGTGTAACATTATATTAGGGGCTAATCCTGTTCAAAGGCATAATTTACATTCCGAGTGAGTTGAGGCCTATTTACTTTGCACGGTTCCATGAAAGCCATCAGGAGATCATGCTCAGCTTCCGGAAACTCCTTGGTTGGAGATTAGATGTGATGTTATGGAACATCAAGGTAACTTGTACCTAGTCATGATGGATTACTCCTCCAGATGAATTGAAGTACCCCAGATTCAAGCTCAGACTTCTTGTTTTGTAACTCAAGCCATAAAGCCGGTGTTTGCCAGGTTGGGTGTGCCAAAATTAGTCAGGAGTGATAACGAACCATTTTTTGCCAGTAAGGAATATTGCAACTTCGCGCATGCATGAGGTTTCCAAATAGCCACAAACAGCCCGAGGTATGCGCCATCTAACGGACTAGCTGAACGCGCGGTTACAACTGTTAAACGAATGTGGGATATGTCATACGGACAAGGACAAATCATTCCTTGATTACAGATCGACGCAACTTAAATCGGGTTACTCCCCGAGTGAGTTAATGTTTGGTAGATCGATCAGAACAACTTTGGGAAAACCTGTTCCTCGAGTTGTAGACTGCAATCTATTTCAACATAAAGAACTCGAGGCCAACAAGGCTAAGCGTGAGAAACAGAAAGCTAAATACAGAGCTAAGCCTCCATCAGACCTGCAACCGGTACAGCAGGTGTGGATTAGTGCTCCATCCGACATCGGTAAGGAAGGCATTACAATCCGAACAGACAGCTCTCCTGAAAGCTATTGGGTCCACGTAAGTCAGAGCAAACTTTGTCGCAACCGCAAGCATTTATTTGTGCTTTATGACTCTGATTGTAGAGAAGATTACTATTTTTGCATACAACCTACCGGTGTGGAAAATGCCAATAAACTTGCTGTAAGTAAAAGGGTCATAGGCGAACAAGCTCTTCCCGCATTGCTAACCCCTGTTGTGCCTAATTATGCTATCCCTGCTTTGTTTAGAGGCAACTCTGGTAATGTAGGTGATGCAATGGATCACAATGAAGCTAATGTCAATAGTGATGACACTTTTAACAATGGTGCTAACACTAATTCTCATGGTGAGGGCACTCGTAACAACGCTAGTTACAACCAAACACTGCCTGCTAACCAGAGCGTAGCTGATAACGTAGAAAGTGATTTAGCTTTAAACGACCTTTTCTCTGACCGCCTAACTGAGGGTGATGCTTTGCTTAACAGACCTGCGGAAGAGGAAAAAACCAGTAGTAGCAGCTGGGTTGGTAGTAGAGAGAATCATGCTCTTCTGCCTGCAAACCCCGTCGCTGAGACTGGTGACAAAGTAACCTGAAGTGGTCGGACTGTCAAAACGAAGAGGCACGAAGGTTTTTACTATTATAAATAATGTTCTCCTTTTGTAGATTGCTAATTCCAAAATCTATGATAACCTAATACCGTGAAGTGTCGTAATCTTTACTGCAAGGACTCAAGAGATCACTTAGGAAAAGTCTGCTCAAAATGTTGAAGATGTGGGGAGACATCCTACACAACCAACTGATGTACTCGCGTCAGGTGCAAAAAGTGCAGACAGGAAGAGCATGAAAGAAAATGATGCTTCTGCATGGTCTGCAATATGTTTTGGGAAAAAAGGCCACACAGTTGAGGTTTGCCGGAACTCATCAAGAAGAAAAGGAAGAAAGGCGAAAGCCCCCTCCAAACCTTCAGCGCCTGCATGAGATCCCCCTTAAAAAAAACAGGCCTGCCGAAGGGGTGCAAAAGAAGGCAGGAGTGGATGACAGATGACCTCCCGTACCACCAACCAGCTCATAGCCAGACAGACAGCGAGCCCTACTGATGTCTTCACCTTGAAAGACGTCCAAGCAACACTCAGGAGGGGCTCTGGTCCTCAGACTGACTATGAGGGAGAGTTGCAGACTCTCAAAGAAGTGCATGCCCCACTGAAGAGACGATACGATGCAGATATGAAAGAACTGGGGGGGACGAGGGAAGGAGCTCCGCGCAAAGAGGCGAGAGTATGAGAGAGTTTGCTCTCTTCGAGAGATCTTAGCCTCAGCTGACTCTCCTGGTTCCCGGCCGGCTCCCCAGACCCCCAAATCTCCGAAGAAACCTACTACTACTGCCGTGCCACCACCAACCCCCGCCAAGGACAGCAGCAAGGCATTAAGTGGAGACTCCGGCAACGAGAGACCACCTTAAGATCAAGTCTTCCGTTTGAAGGAGACAGTGCCAGAGCCAGACAAAGCCATAGCTGGAGACCTCACAGTAGGAGACCATGCTGAACAGGTGACTGTAGCCGGACACTTGCTGGAGGGAGACCATGCTGAACAGGCGACTTCAGCTGGAGACCTGCTCACAGAAGACTGCGCTGAGCCGACAGATACAGCCAGAGACCTTGCTTTAGAAGGAAACTGTGCACGGGAAAGAGAAAACATGAACAATGCAGACGAGGAACTGTTATTCGCTCCAGGCGAAACTGCAGTGTGAACCTCGCAAGAATGTTGGGAGAGATTCCAGATTCTCAGCAACATTTGGAGAGACCCTAGACTCTTAACTACCTAGCACTTGGGCATAAGGTAGAACTACCAGGTTCTACTCGAAGAGACACCAGACTCTGAGAGAAACCCAGGTTTTCCTATGTGCACTTGCGCGTGCAAAAGATCAGCAAGTAGTCGCTTACAGACTATGCAGGCTGCAGAGAACTAGGCCTTACGAGATCTCTCAAAATCCAGGTGAACATCCCTTGCGAGAAAGCCGCTACCATCAAACAAAGGGAAATGTAATATAATCGGCTCGCTGTAACTCCGGCTTGACCGGAAGTGAAGAAAAGCGCGAGACCGTTGGGGGAGATCTTATGTTCGCTCTATTACAGCTTGAAGCTCGGTAAGTAAAGACGTGTTTGTTTTGTCTCCTGATAAATAACATCTTGTTAAAGGACCCACTGAACTGAAGGCTCTTCAGTTCACAATTTACATACACAAACTCACCAAATTCTAAAATAGTGATAACAGTACCAACAGGTTAGGAATAGTCAATGAAAATTACACTCATGAAAACAGCTATCTATGCTCTATGTTTAGTTCTTAGCCCAATTGTTTATTGTCAAATGTTCAAAAAATAAAGAGTTACAAAAATCAACTGCTCTTGATAGATAATGTTGGTAGCAGGTGAAGCGTACAATTATTCATGCTGGGTTATGTTTTTGTTAATGAATAAAATCATTCGGCAGAGTTAAATCGGTAGATAGGCTAGTAACTAGGTGAAAATATGGCACGCTTCCGTAATTTTTGCACAATAGCTAAATGGCCAGCACTTTTCACACGCTGATAGCACAATGCACAGAAGTGGTCAGATGTGAGTCAATCTCTGATTTTATCCATGTAGTCTGTAATGGCCGATTCTAGCGGACAGTGTCTGTGTTAGACCGTGCTTGTTGATCGCGTCTGCTTCTGCTTTTAGATTTTTAATATGAGTTCAATAAACCTTTTTGTCAGATAGTAACCATTTGGCTTTCGTTACCAAATTATGACTCCTTTTATTCATATAAAAACACTGTTCTATTTCACTTCAGTTAGATAATGCCAAAAAAATTGCACATCCTTGAAAACGACCCGTTTGAGGTACATGTTTCATCTCGCGAATATAAAGCAGAAATAGCACAAATATTTTCGCTTCACAGTTTGCAATCGCCTTCCTTTCATCAGACAGAATGTTTGTACATGTACACTGTATGTAATTTTAGATACTGTAAGGCATCGTCATTGGGTAATACAACCGGAAGTGAGGAGCCGGATATACACCATTGGGCATTCGTCATCTTGACTGTGTCTTGTACACTTGATCTGATCGGCTTTTCAATCTACTAAAGGTATAAAAACATTTACTGTAATCTTACATGGTGTCAGAAGTAAAACTACATGCCGGTAACTGAACGACATAGACAATATTGTGATATTACTGTAGGCCTGACTCTTGCGTGGGGGTATACATATAGTGTGGGTGAGGATTTGGAAGAATCCTATTCTATACTACCACTACTATTAACAATACAGCAAGGGCTTTAAGATGTAGTTGCGTCAAAATTTAAGTTGATCTTAAAAGAAAGCATTTTTTTTCTCTATCAGTTGATATGTTGTTTGTTGTGTTACGCGATCGCATTGCCAAGATATTTGAAGATTAAAACCGAAAAAATCTGATCGCCGTAAAAACGCTCAGGCCACAAAAACGTGCCCAGCCTCGCCAAAAATGATGTCACCCGTTTGGCAACCTGTCTCTATCTCTCGTATTCACATCGGCTATTTGCGATAAAAGTCTAGTCTTACGCGGCTCTATTGGCATATATCTTATTTTGTATTTGCTCATGTTGGCTAGAATAAAATTTTAAATCCTGCTACAGATGCATTATTATGAATGTTTAAAAGGCCTCAAATAACGAAAATTGAAAATTTGTTCTACTCACTTTCTCCAAATGTTGTGTAAACATTTGGGTACCGACTACCAATTCTACCGGTCTACGGTAATTCTGTCAAGTCACTTTTGTAGAACGCGGTCTTTGTATCAGCACAGTTCTGCATCTACCCATACAAACGATATACAGCCTCCCATAAGCCCCGCCCACATTATGTCGCCTATTACCTATTGCCTACATACTCGTTTCTTGCTAGTAGTATTCTTACCGAATACTAGATAAGTGAAATGAGCAAGCCACCTCTTTGAAAAGAATATAGACAGGGATAGAGTTTTAAGAATGAGAAGTCTGCTGCAAACTGGATTTGAACTCACATTCTCCAGTTCTGCGGACACCCATATACCATATCCGATACACTACAATATTCTGCAAATCATGTTTTGCATTATCTTCAACAATATTATTTTATTATATAATTTTTACAAGCAAAAATATTTTCATCTCGGCATAAAACTTCTATTAAAAATATTCATCAAGTCGTGGCCACTCAGATAGTATTAGCTGATACAATAAGACAAATTCATCTACTGCAACAAACTCAAACAAAACATCATGGCTTATGCAGCACGCATTCAAGTCTCTCTTTCCACTTTATGGCAGTTTCCACACTGACAAAGCTTCTTCGGCTGGTGGGACGACATAAACATTCTGTAATCAGTAAAAAAAATGCAATAAATATATGTCATTCTAAAGCGTATCTATTGACAGCTTCCAAATTGGGAGTTAAATAGATTGCGAGTGTAATTTTAAAAACGAATAAACATTTAATAAAGGCACAAGTACGCCAAGCCAACGATTCAAAGCTTTGGTTCTGGAAATTAAAGATTTGCAATGATCAATCGATTTTACCCACTTCCTACGAGTGAAAATAATTTGTAATCATGACTCTAATTTACCAAAGAAAATTCGAAAAAAATATTACAGCTAGGTAAAACGGCAGATAAGCTATGAAACGATGATTGGAGATAGCAAAGAATTATCATTTTATTAATTAGTATATGTATTTATGACTATAAAAAATATTACATTTACTAAAGTATAGAAGACTCTAAGTTAATTTACCTCCATTCTGTCTTCTTCTGCAGCAAAACGCTGCTGACGCCTGTCAGCTTTGGCCATAGGCTGTCTACTCTAATCTTTTACTAAAAGTTGCTCAGATAACTCTGAGTAGCGGTCGCTCAAACTTGAAGCCATTTTAAAACTATGTATAACTTAGTAATTGTTGAAACACGTTGAATCAGTAACGAGTAATGAGATCTAATTAGGAGAATCTTCGAGATCACAGACAACGCGTTTTACGAGTGATAACATTTATTACGGCCTATATAAAAATTTCGCACGCATGATTGGCTAACGAATCGACCTCATATTTATCGCTTGTGGTTTCGTTTCAGATAACAAGCTTGTGACGTCACGAAATAGCCACCCGCTGGAATGTGAGCTTTTTAAAAGAGGGCCTCATTCAAACGCATATATCTCTGGACAGGGTTGGTCTACAAAGACAAAAATGGCATCAAATTGTAGCTGATGTTTTAGCCTTTTATGGGTCCTAATTTCATTTTTGACGCAACTACATCTTTTAGTAATTAAGTATTTGTCAGGGGGATAAGTTTGACAATAAGAATTAAATGAAAAAAAATTCAGTGTGACTGGTCCGTTTGTGAGGGTTTAGACGAAACCTGTATTAACGAAGGCACATACTACCACAAGAGCATAACCAGGTTAGCGATGGCGGAATCAAAATGCCATAACGAGGAGAGTTTTGTGCAACATCTCGACTTTAAAGGCAAAAACCTGGCAGTCAGTTGGCAAACATTAAAAAGATGGTTCAATATACTAAAAATAGCTAAAAAATATGGGGGACATGGAGGATGAGGAACAGATCGCAAATCTTTTGATGTTGATGGGACCTGAAAGTGTTCTCATCTATGACCAATTTCTGTTTCACACTATTGAGGCAGGAAGGACGAAGACTGAACAATGTGATAAGGATGTTTGATGCGCACTTCGAGCTAGTGCGAAATATAATTTACGAACGAGTGAAGTTCAATAGTCTAAGGCAAGGTAGCATGTCAATTCATCAATTTATAACACAAGTACATACTCAAGCTGACAACTGTGATTACAGTAACATGAGGGATCAGCTGATAAGATACAGAATTGTTGTTGGGGTTAGTGACAATAAGTTGAGGGAGCAACTGATTGATATTGAAGACTTAAATTTAGCTGCATGCATTAGAAAAGCCAAACAATACGTTTCTCAAATTAAACAAACCTTAATTGTTAATTGTGACAGGTCAAGCTGAGGCGACATTGAGCTCCTCAGAATCTCAAGTGCAAAAAACTATGTATCTTGTTAAAAACCTGGTGACACCCCTGTTAGGTAAACCTACAATTGCAAAGTTAGGTCTAACTAATTTTACGGACAGTGTTGAGACTGACGTGAAGAAAGTGTAGATCAAGAGGTATCCCAAATTATTTACAGGTCCAGGTTCAATGGATGCAGAAGCAAAAATCACAATGGATGATCAAGTTACTCCGTTTGTACAGTCGGTTCCTAGAAGGGTAGCGGCAGCTAGGAAACAGCTGTTGCTAGAGGAGCTGAACAGAATGGACAGATTGGGGATGATTGAACGCATCGAATAATCGACTCAACGGTGCGTGCCTTGTATAGTGGTTCCTAGGAAGAATGAAAAGCTGAGAGTCGGTATCGACTTTTTTTAATCTGAACAAGGCAGTTAAAAAGTGTATCACCCATTACCAATGGCAGAAGAGACTTCGAGTAAATTGGGCAACTTGAAGTATTTTAGCAAACTAGATGCTAACTGTGGGTATTGACAACTAAAAATTGTAAGAAGACTCTCAAAAGCTTACAACCTTTATAACTCCATTTGGAAAGCTCTTTTGTAAAAGACTTCCATTTGGGATTAGCAGTGCTCCCAAGGTGTTTCAAAGGGAAATGCAAAAACCACTACTGGACCTGAAAGGGGTGGTATGTCAAATGGACAATATTCTAGTTCATGGAAGTACAAGAAATCAGCATGATGAGAGACTACGCCAAGTATTGGAAAGGTTGGGAAAAGCAGGAATAACATTAACTGAAGATATATGTCAATTTGGAGTACAGAAAACCACATTTTTGGGTCACGTAATTGATTGCAGGGGAATTCGAGTGAATCCCAAGAAGACCAAAGCAATTATACAATTTCCAACACCATCCAGTAAGAAGGATTTGAGACGTTTCTTTGGCATTGTCAACTATTTAGAAAAGTTCTCTCCTAAATTGAGCGAGTCTACTAGTCATCTTCGTAAGTTACTAGGAAATGACAGTGAGTGGATTTGGAGACACAAACAAGTGGAACAGTTCCAACTTGTGAAAGAATTGTTGGCTAATAAAACGCCTATTCTAACATTATACTCGGTAACTGCAGAGACTATGGTTAGTGCTGACTCTTCTTCGTTTGGTCTTGGAGCTGCACTACTGCAAAGGTTAAATGACGATTGGAAGCCCGTGGCTTACGCATCAAGTTTGCTTACTCCTACAAAGAAACGTTATGCGCAGAATGAGAAAGAGACATTGGCAATCCGTTGGGCTTGCAGCAAGTTTTCGTTTTATACTACGGAAAAAGACGTAACTGTGTAGACAGATTACAAGCCACTTTTAGCCATTTTAGGTACCAAAGAATTAGCAAAGCTTCTAATAAGAGTGCAAGGTTTTCATCTGAAGATGATGTCATATTTGTACAAGGTAATCTACACTCCTGGCAACAAGCTATTATTAGCTGATGCACTGTCTAGGTCTCCCAATATGGATGGGGATGAAGTGATTGAGATGGTAGAGCCACTAGGAGTATCTGAAGGGCTAGATGAGCTGCCAATAGCGCATGAACGGTTGAATAGAATAAAAGCGTCTACATTGGAAGATGAAGCTGGAAGACTCCTATTGGAGTTCATCACCAATGATTGGCTAAATAATAGAGACATGCCTCAGATAGTAAAGAATGTACATGTATATACGTTCAGAGATTATGACTCAGGTTGATGGAGTGACTTTTTTATGAGCAGGGTATTTGTTCCTGAATTGGAATGGGAAAGGGTACTTAAAGACATTCATACTGGTCAACAGGGTGAAAATAAGTGTATCAGGAGGGCATCAGATGTAGTCTGGTGGCCAGATATGACAAGAGACAAAGAATATGGTATCCTGTTGTGGGATGTGTGAGAAATACTGTCACAAATCTCGAGAGCTGTTAATTTGTACACCTTTACCAGAAAGGCTATGGTGGAGACTAACAAGGGAGATGAATAAAAAATCTTTGAGATGAATCAAAAATCATATCTAATTGCAATAGACTATGTTAGTCGTTTTATGACAATGAGTTGGATGAGTCTACAGACTCACAGGCAATATGTACCAAAATAAAGGATCTCTTCTGTTTGATAGGCGTACTAAACGCAATACTGATGGATAATGGTATTCAGTTTGTATCGGGAAAATTCAAGAATCTACTTAGGAGATGGGACGTACAGCATGTCATGAGTTCTCCTCGTAATCCACAGAGTAACGAAGAGGTGGAACGCGCTGTTCGTACAGTTAAAGGTCTTATGCATAAGAATGTAGATATACAAGCGGCTCTAGCTATGTATAGAAATACACCGCTGACTAACGTCCTTACAGCTGTTAAATAGGAGATTAATGAACTCTATGGGCATTCTGCCTGAACAGAAGATAGATGTGAAGAGGCTCAGGTAATTTAAGGATGAACTAAGACACAAACAGGCTACATGGTATAACAGTAGGCATGCAGCTCGAACCAGAAGCCCCTATTGGTATTCAACAACAGGTGGTCATTCGAAAGAAAGGCAAATCTCCAACGCAGGCGACTGTTATTGGAACACGAGGAAAAGAAATAGTGGCTGTTGGATCTTCAGGAAACTTGCTGCTCAGAAACAGATCTATCGTATCTAGATCACCTATGAAGGAAGATCTAGAAGATAGCTCAGGTGTACCATACTCGGAATCACAAAGCAGTCCTAGAATAGATATGAGGACTTACAGAGCAAGTAATGAGAGTGTAACTCAAGACGGAACTGAGTCCGTACTCAGGACACCTCCACTTAAAAGTCGTCGTAGCAAAACCTGTGGAGCACAACATGCTTAGTAATGATAACAGACCATCGAGAACTCCAGAAAGGACGACCCGATATGGGAGACAAGTTAAAAAAACCAATAGATTGAACTTATAACTTTGTTTTTCAGTTTTAGGTACATAGTAGATTTGTTTTTGTTGTATTCCAGATATGAAGACTATAGTATTAGGCAATTCATTTGTAAGGGAGTTGAATGACCTCTCATGGCAGACAATATCAATGCAGGAGCAAACTAGGTGCATTTGTTACGGCATACATCTAGCAACTTAGGTGTTTTTAGGAATTCAATCACATACATACATATTGGTCCTGTTAGATTTACATTAATTCATGAGGACCGACAATGTGTGCCTATAAAATCTCCTTATGGCAATCCACAGGAAATATTAAAGTCGTGGAGAAGGATGTTACAAGCAAATAACATTGTTGTAATCTTATGCACTATTTATCCCGTTTGCTTAAACACTTATAACAATAATACCACCACGAAATGTAAAAAAAACACTGAGCTTCCAAGAAGTCTGGCTGTGGTGGAAAACCAACGAATTGTAAATCTTAATGTCAGGAGGTTGGGCAACTCTTTATATGCATAAGAGAGTATTTATGAGGAGACATTACTCCTATGCTTTCAGAAGTCATTTTCTTAGAGACGGGCTACATTCTAGTCTTTTGGTAACTGAAGATTGGAAGAAAGAAATTCAACGTGTCAATAGAATTAACAGCAGAAAAGTGACACGTAAATAAAATAAAAAGTGTAAACGGAAAGCAAATTTTTTTTTAGATATACATGTATATCTATTTTGTTGGATTGTATATACATTATAACTACTAACGACTAAAATTGGCACTAACACTGTTGCAGTAAGGGTGTGTTGGCATCTTAGTTGACTGATCAACTATCAACCCGATTGACAAAACTTGTATATAGATTATTGCATTTATGAGACAGTTTGGATATTGGATTAGTTGTCTGGAGTGCAGTTAGCAGTATTGTGTCACTTATGGAAATGTGATGCTGCGGGGCGGGGGGGGGGAGAGGGGCGTGTTAGCTATTGTTACAGTGAGGGTGTGCTGGCACCCTGGAAAACCCGGCGTGATATATGTGTAACATGAACTTTGGATGAGCATAAGTGCTCAATTATTGTTCTTAAACCTAATGTCTTTACATCACTCAATGCCTAATGTGACAATGATGTAACATAACCATGCATAAATGTGATTGGCTAGAGCACATGATCGCCTGACCATTTCAAATCTAGTGGGCTCCATCTTTGATTGTGAACAAGAAAACTGCTTAAAGTTCTTTCTTCAATTCTACACACATTCAGGTCAGACTGTTGTTTTATTAGTTATGAATGTTTCAATTAAACTTTAATAAATGATTGAAACTTACTTTGATAAAAAAGCAATTGAAAATACAAATTTTCTTTGAGAAAGAACCTGGATGTACCCCCACGTCCCATTGGGCTTTGCATGAAAAATTGATCAGTTGGTGAAATTTTTTGTGCAGCATATATTCTATTCTGCATTAAGTCTGCGATATAGAAGAAATACCATATATGATACCAATATGATTACCAATATTGATGATTCAAATAAAAGCGAAAAGATCCATGTCCTTGTTCTATATTGAAAAAATAAGCAACATAGGAGATGGCTGAGTATTTTTACACCATTCGAGGCTCATGCTAAATTCTCAAAAGCATTTGCAAGTTTATTTAGTTTGCATTTATACACAGGAACAGAAGTTGAGCCTCCTGTAGATATGGATATAGCTACTCCATTGCAGTACTTCTACTAAAACTATCGGAAAGGGGAATGTTCTATACAGGAACACTGAGAAACAACAGACTGGAGCCAAAATACTTGATGAGAAAGCGCTAAAGAAAATCGTTTGAGGAGCCATAGATCATCAGATTGAAACCACTGACAATATAGCTATGGTGAAGTAGTATGACAATAGAGCTGTAACTCTTCTCTCTAGTTATGTGTCTGTTGAGCCAGTAACAGAGGCTAACAAGTGGGACAAGGCTAAAAAAGCTCATGTTCCAGTGACAATGCCAGCAGTTGTAAAATAATACAACCAACACATGGGGGTATTGACTTGCTGGATTCATTCCTGGCCAAATACCGCTTTTTTATCGTCTCCTGTCGCTGGTAGTGTCTGTTGAGCCAGTAACAGAGGCTAACAGGTGGGACAAGGCTAAAAAAGTTCATGTTCCAGTGACAATGCCAGCAGTTGTAAAAGAATACAACCAACACATGGGGGTATTGACTTGCTGGATTCAATCCTGGCCAAATACCGCTTTTTTATCGTCTCCCGTCGCTGGTAGTGTCTGTTGAGCCAGTAACAGAGGCTAACAGGTGGGACAAGGCTAAAAAAGCTCATGTTCCAGTAACAATGCCAGCAGTTGTAAGAGAATACAACCAACACATGGGGGTATTGACTTGCTGGATTCATCCCTGGCCAAATACCGCTTTTTTTATTGTCTCCCGTCGCTGGTATCTCTATTTGTTCTGGCATTTTGTGATGGTCGGTGTAGTGAATGCCTGAAACATCTATAGGGGTGACTACCACCTTCTACAGGTACATTTCACCACCAAAATTGGCTTACAGATTTTTTAACAGACTTCTGTATGATCTCTATTTATATTAGTAAATTTTGCTATCTTTCAATATTCAATGGTTAGATAAGTCAATTTCGAATAGCTGAGATAGGTATTTATTGAAAAATAATGAAGTTTTTGGTTGTTTTCTGATCACTATTTTACTCAGTCAAAACCACCGAAACGCCATGAAAAACCCATGGGAATCCTTTTCCTGAATGTTATTCGATTGGCTGCGAAACGCAAAACTCAAATGCAAAACTGCACATCTCATTACCGAGTGCTTGGGAGAAGTGAAATGTTGAATGTTGTTCGATGCTTCTTCTTTCTACAGACTTGAATTGACATGTCGGAATAGTAAGTGAATTTCATGGTCATGAGTGAGACGACTAACGGCGACACTGGATCTCCATATATAAAAACTATGGGCATCATAAGACGGTAACTAGTTGTAAGTCTTCTTGTGATATTTGAAATTTGAATTTATTTGGTGTATGTATCATCATAGTTAAGTTATGTATGCTACTTACAAGTCTGTTATTCTCAATATTTGGTGAGGTGTATAGAGTCTGTTATTCTCCATTATTGGTGAGGTGTATGAAGTCTGTTATTCTCCATTATTGGTGAAGTGTATAAAGTCTGTTATTCTTCATTATTGGTTAGCTGTGTGAAGTCTGTTATTCTCCATTATTGGTGAAGTGTATAGTCTGTTATTCTCCATTATTGGTGAGGTGTGTGAAGTCTGTTATTCTCCATTATTGGTTAGCTGTATGAAGTCTGTTATTGTCCATTCTTGGTGAGGTGTATAAAGTCTGGTATTCTTCATTATTGGTGAGGTGTATAAAGCCTGTTATTCTCCATTATTGGTTAGCTGTGTGAAGCCTGTTATTCTCCATTATTGGTGAGCTGTATAAAGTCTGTTATTCTCCATTATTGGTGAGGTATGTGAAGTCTGTAAAATCATACTTTCACTCTTTTTCTAGGTTTCCTTTCTCAATTTATAACACAAGACTCTCAATGTCTCAAGATGCAAAAGGGTTCGTGAAACAGGTAATAAATTTATTCCTAATGACTGCTCTCTAAGCATGGCTTTTGTTTCTAAGTTATGCTATCAAATATGTATTATCTGACTGATTATTTTTATTATTGATGCATTGTTCCTTGTCTACCAGGTTCGACTGAAGAGAAAAAGACTTACACTCACTGTAAAAGAAGATGGACAGATTTATGTGGCACGAAAACTCCCTATGTACTTTGATACCCATATGTTGACAACCTCTGCTTTTATAAATAACAGAATTTTCTCACATTTAGCACGTCATTTAAAATACAATTCAAAGTATTTTTTCCGAAAAATATGATGTTATGTCATAGAAAAGATGCTGAAGTGTGAAACATTTGTTAGTAAAATGATTGATGATTTGATCAGCTTAAACCCATTTATATGAGTATTTTTTGTTAAAAAGTGGAACTTGAGGGTAACTTTTTCTCTCTAGAATCTTCCAGTACCAGCAGAGACAGTTTCTGCCAGAGTATGAACACTACCATCAAACAGCACAAAAACCCAATAGCTCCGGAAGAATAACCAGTGGATGAATATGATCCCAACGAGACACAGCTTTCGGAGCAAGACCTGGACACAACCAACTATGAGGCACCCTGGCTGCTCTGCGAAGATGCTATTATCACCCCAGTAAGTAATCCAAAATAGCATCCTCACCATGAAAGTTACTCTGGAAATAACTGCTTGTACCAAATCCACAGCGGCCGATGGAAGGTGAACTTGTATTACTGGGTCATAACCTGCGATGCAACAATACAGTCAATTATGATATGCTGTTTCTAAGTCTTTGGGACTACTTCTTATTCACCAGTTTTTGCACGCACACTTCCAACAACACTTCCAACAAGGCACGCACAACCTCACACACTTTTTCTAAAATGTGTGAATGTCGCATTTATGATGGGATTTCTTTGTTTGTAACTGAATTCATCTCCATCAAATTATTAGAGACAGGCTGAGCAGCCATGGGCACTTTAGCATAGAGTCATATACTGACAAGGGTTTCCTGTCATACCATTGACATTGTTTTTACACAACCCATGTCATGGGCGGTAGTATTTACTATCAGCCAATCCCTCACTGAAACTAGATTTTACTGTTCAAATTTGTGTGTCCTCATAGTAACTATTGCCGTTTTGCATATTTGCAGACGTCTCAGCATAACCTCTACACAAACCTGCTCTCCACCCATTAAGACAGGACGTTGTTTATGGATGGATGTTTGCTGGCAGTGATGAAAATTCATAATCAAAAACTGAAGGTGTGCTACTCGTTATATACATGTATATTCTATGACTACGTTTGTGTCTTACCAGGAGGCTTCATCTAAAATGTTGTTCCATAAACAATCTGCATCATTTAAAGGCTGACTTGCAACAAAATTCACATTACAGTTATTTGGTATCAAAAGATTCACCATGTCTTACTCTGTTGTGTTGTAGGTGCCAAATATGTGGAAATGTGATTAAAAGCTCAAAAACGAAAAGCCGTCGTAGATTGGAATCAGTTTATTTATCTGATATAGTCATTACAGTTTGGTTATCGTCTTGTCACGTAATGTTCTCACGTGAACTAAAAGGCCAATAAAAAGCTCGGTATAAAACTTATCGTAGCACTAGTTTATGACAAACACTTCGGGTTTTATCGAAGACCCCGTATCAAATATAGATGCTCGCTACTTTACAGTTTTGTTTCGCATTATCTAATCGTCAAGTCGTAATCTGATCATGTGACCCAATACTTCGCAAATAATTTTTGCAGCACTTTTCGATTATCACAGGTGACCAACAGGCTCGTCATGATTATCAGACAATGATATGTACTCCTTCGAGCTAAGGTTAAAAATTTTAACGAATTTCAACAGTAAGTTATAAGATATCGGTGCTAAAAGTGACAGCATTACAATGACGATAAAACAGATGCGTAAGAACAATAGACATGGCATTATTGAATGCGTGAAGTATATTTGTGAAAATATTTTGACGAATGAGGCTGCATGAAAGCGTAAACAGAAACCATCTACCACAGCTATGTCCCATTTGAGCCGTTTTGGAAAGCGAATCCAAACTACGGAGGTCTCGAGTGGCTGCGATTAACTGTTCGTTTTTTAGCTTTTAAGAGCTTGTAATCACATTCCCATATATTTTGCACCTACAACCCAACAGAGTAAGACATGGTGAAGCTTATGATACCAAATAACTGTAATGTGAATTTTGTTGCAAGTCAACCTTTAACTTTTTCCTACATACCAAAAATTCTCAGAATGTAAGACCAAGGCTTTTTAACTTTGTTCATTACAGACGATGGATTACATATACGTTATAAAAATAGGTGAGCGCTTGGTGTAGGCCAGCTGTCAGTCTGACCTAGTAAGGCTAATGATTGCGGCTGACTCCCTCGAGCTGTCATCTCAAGAAATAAGAAATACCGAAAGCTGCTGTCACCTCTTAGTCTTGGAGAATTCACGTGCGGCAGAAGAAATGTGTAAGTATCCTGGGGCTGTGGTATAATAAAAAAAGTATTACAATGTAGTTTGAAGAGCACTCATACATGTTTACTTGAATTAAACATGTATTACATACACCTCGATTGAACTTTATGCTCTTTGTTCCTACTACCTTTTGTAGTGTGCTGGTTGAAAAGGACTACTGCATTGAAGGAAGATATAGAGCACAGTTATGGAGCTATGGCAGAAACAGATGCACAGGTATCTTCAACTCATAATGTTGCAATATATAGACACATACATGTACACCAGTAGTGCTATGCTCATGAAGCACTCATACATGGCCCATTGGAAATACATGTATAGACAGCATGTCTATTAGGGCCCGGTGTGTAAGATTTGAGTAAGAATGACATGTTAATTAACGACACTACTCACAAATTTGATGTTGGATAAAAATATAACACACATACAGGTAAAGGCAGTGATCAGACAACTCAAATTTGAATCTCATCTTCAAATTAGTTTATAAAAAAAATTTGTCTTATCATAAAACAGAATTGCATTCTCTGTTTCTGATTGAAAATATTGGAGTCTTCGTGTTTCACATCAAGTTTGTAATCCATATCTATGGTGTAATCAATAAGAAAGGAGTCAGTAAAGTCAAATCGATTAATCGCAAATGTCCCATAATGAGGAATTAGAGCGATATCTTTATTAAGTAACATGAGTAGATTTCTCTTAGTTTGGGGTTTTTATCATTTTTATTATGATTTTTAATATTGGTTGGGGCAATGTTGTTATTAAGGTTGAGGGTAGGGATTGGGTGGGGGCAAAAACTCAATAAATATTGAAAGTTCTTAGTGGGGGTGTGTAAAAAAAAGGGTTAGCTGCTAAGGATCCGCACAAAAAATGGGTGTTTTGTAACATTGGTGTTGATTGCACTTTTAGCACTTTTGTGGCGTGTATTGTGTAGGTGGGCATTTGAGAAAAAATGGGTTGGTATTGTAATTTCTTCAATTATTATTTTGTTTTTCAGATTTTGGTCGGCCGTCCTCCGACGCTCTGCAAGGTTGGCCCATGACTACTCAGACATGAGGTCAGAAATCCTCTCATTTTTATAAGTTTAAACACCCACCTGAAAGCTTTTCTGTTTACAGACTCGAGGGAGTCTATGTGCTTGGATAAAAATGGAGACCAGACAGTTGATGAATATTCAAGAACTGGGTGGCAGATGGTTTTAAAAGAGAGGGATTTGGTTTTGGGTGAGCAACTTTTGAAGGACCTTATGAGCATGTGTAGTGTTGATAAGGATTTAGTTGTAGTCTTTTCTATGTGAAGGTTAAGGTTGATTTTATTGTCTATAATGACTCCGAGGTATTTAAGCATAGTTTGACATAAGCTAGTTGTTGCCCTTTCATAAGATATTTGTGAAAAAAGAGGCTCTCATGAGACCTAAAAAAAGAAGTTGTCTCATATTTTGTGATGGTAAATTCCATCTACCATTTAATAGCCCAGTTTATGAGCAAATTAAGATCTGCTTGAAGATTTGCAGTCGCTGGCTGACTCAATCTGGGAATATAGGAGAGCATCATCAGCAAAAAGTCTGAGTCTAGAGGTCTTGATAGCCCCTGGCATATCATTTATAAAAATCAAAAAGAGCACACCAGAGGAAACTGGACATGGTTTGGAATATGTTTCATTTATAAAAATGGTCCGCGTGCGATCCTTCCGCCAATCCTCGACCTAGGCGATAATTGTCGTCTAGATTAGTTTGGGTAAGTTTGAATAAAAATTTGCTTTGGGACACTTTGTCAAAGGCCTTGGAAAAATCAAGGGTAACTGCATCAGTTTGGATTCCAGTATCGAATAATTCAATGAGTTCATGCGTTGTGTGGATTAGCTGACTCTCACAGCTTCTCGAGCAAAAACCATGTTGGCAGTCAATCAATGGAGTCTAAAAAGTTGTGGATGGAGCTTATTTATTTTAAGCAGTGCAATCTACCTACATCTGTTATCTATTGATTTGTCTTTTGCATCAGATAATTATTAACTTATTCTTGACCAATATTATATTCGGTGCGTAAAAATATCTCCCTTCTACAGCTACCGCAAAAACATTATGCAAAAGCTCAGCCAATTTCAAGGCCAGCTGGCATCGGCACTCATCAATACGAAAACTGACAGATGCGGTCGCCGATCAGCAGAAGTGGCTCCTCGCCCACCAATGATTATTCGTCGGGCACCCTGCGATGATGTTTGGCCAGCTAAACTGGAGCAGCGGGGCAGAAGCAAACACTGCCATAACAAAAATACTAACACTGCATGCACCGAGTGTGATGTTTGTAATGTCAGAGTTGTCTACTCAATATGTATATTGACATTGCATCATCATTTTCATCAGACTATGTGTGATGATCACAGTTGTAATAGGGAGTTGAATGACTTAGAATTGTATTGTGTATACGTGTAGACATAGTTACATGCAGAGAATAAACTGTACTTTAAACTGCAAACTTCTACGCTTATATAGGTATATATATATATATATATATGTATATATATATATACGCAAGAGACATTACAATGGCGACGAGGATAGAAATTTCTGGAGCGGCTCTACAGTGCTGAACGGGCAGACTTGATGCATGACCAGTTGAGTATATATTTACTGTCCATCTGTATTTGGTGGTTGCTTTTCTGCCTTCACTGACACTCTGCCACTAGTGGTTTTTGTATGCGTGGCGTAGTGGCTATGGATAGGGGTACCTCACATTTTAATCCTGATGGGGAAGCTAGTGCTGTGTCGGCAGCCTGGGCACAGTGGATTGAGGAGTTCGAAGCCTTCTCAGATTCTAAAGGCATCTTTGACTTGCCTGGGGATGAGAGAAAGGGTATGCGTGCTCAAAGAAAAGCATTGTTATTATTTCATGCAGGACCTCGAGTCAGGGAGATTAGTAAAAACCTTGCTGAGTCCGCAAGAGACGATTATGAGGGGTTTAAGAAAGCACTAGCAGACCATTTTACAGTTGAGCCAAACATAACATTTCAAAGGCACTTGTTTCGTAGGCATAGCCAGGCAGTTGGCGAGAGTATATCACAATATTGTGCTAGGCTGAGAAAGGCCAGTTCGAGTTGTGGTTATGACTTAAATGAACAAATCCGAGACCACATAGTGGAAACATGTACTTCTGATTTGCTTAAGCGCAAACTCCTAGAGCAAGGCAATGACCTGTCACTTACAAACTTGCTAAGAATTGCAGCTACGCATGAGGCTGTGGATGCGCGCGCTACAGAAATGAGTGGTAATGTGGCGATGAATAGGACCAAGTCTGATTTGTCTGGTTATAACAGACAGGGTCAGAGTGATCCTAGTGGTAGTGTGACAGCTGAGGCAGATAAGCATGGAACAATAGGTAACAGAATATGTGGTAGATGTGGCACCACACACAAAATCAGAGAGTGCCCCGCTTTTGGCAAACGATGTTTTAAATGTCATGGAAAAAATCATTTCAGATCTATGTGCAAGTCGAGTACACACAGTGCCAATGCAGTTGTAGAAAGGGGGTTTCCTGGCCAATCTCAAAAGACAGATATTAGCGGTAGACCCCTGGACTCAGAACTTGCTTTTAGTTTTCAGAGTAGTACAGTGCAAAAAGTAGGATTAAGGAGGGTAAATTTGTGCGTTGGTGGGGTTAGCGTGAGCTTCATAATAGATACTGGGTCTGATTGCAATATCATAAGTAAAGACTCCTGGGAGCATATGAAAGCTAATCAGGTCAATATTTCAAAACAGGAAAAGGGTGGTCCAAACATATATACATACACGTCGAGTTCTCCCATGGCTGTTTTGGGGCAATTCTGGGCCACAGTGTATCTAGGTGCCGAGTCTCTAGCAGACGTAAGATTTGTTGTTATATCAGAAAGTGCTGAACCTCTTCTTGGTGTAGAGACTGCGCAAGCACTTAACCTTGTCAAGTTTGCTAACAGTAATAGTAGCAGTGCAGTGGTAGGTAAGGGTGATAGTTGTGGAGTAGAGGAATATAGTTCCAAATTTCCAAACCTATTTTCAGGCTTGATTGGTAGGGCTAAACAAGAAATTTGTCTCACTATTAACCCTGATATGGCCCCAGTAGCACAATCATACCGTAGAATTCCCTTTGCAATGATGAGAAAACTTGAGGACCACTTGAATGAGCTTGTTGAGTCTGACATAATAGAAAAGGTTGAAGGGCCAACAACTTGGGTCAGCCCCGTAGTAATAGTGCCAAAGGCCAATGATAAAATTAGGATGTGCATTGACATGAGAAAGGCCAATACCGCAGTAATTCGGCACCACTACCCTGTTCCAACAGTTGATGAACTCTTGAGGGACATGAATGGAGCACAGTTCTTCTCCAAAATAGATCTGAAACTTGGCTTTCACCAATTTGTATTGAGTCCTGAGTCCAGAGACATTACAACGTTCAATACCCACATTGGTTTATACCGTTACAAACGCCTGATGTTTGGTATTAGCGCGGCACCAGAAATCTATCAGCGAGAGGTTGCAAATATCATTCGAGGCATTTCTGGCGTGGCCAACATGGCTGATGACATAGTGATTCATGGTAGAACATGTTCTGAACATGATCAAAGGCTGCTTGAGACTCTGACGCGCTTGGAAGCAGCTGGCATGACCCTCAACAGGGAGAAGTGTGTTTTTGGTGCTAGAAGCATAGACTTCTTAAGACACCATATATCAAGTGACGGTGTGAGCCCAGGGAAAGATAAAGTCAAAGCTGTAGGTGAGGCCCGCATGCCAAGGAATGTAGGAGAGCCTAAGAGTTTTTTGGGATTGGTTGGATATTGCTCTAAGTTCATTCCATTTTTTTCTGACAAGACAGAATCCCTCAGAAAGTTGACACTACGAAAAAGCCCTGGAACGGAGATTTCAATGAATACACAGGAAGTGAAAGCATTCAACCTTCTGAAAAAGGACTTGAGCAATTATGAAACACTTGCCCACTTTGACATTAATGGGGAGACTCTACTGTATATGGATGCCAGCCCAGTTGGTCTAGGGGTTGTGCTAGTGCAATATTCAGAAAAAGGGCCAAGAGTGGTTTGTTACATCAGCCGTGCCCTCACTAATGTCGAAAGACGCTATACGCAGACTGAGCGTGAGACCCTAGCTATAGTATGGGCATGTGAGAGACTACACCACTACCTCTTTGGTGTCAAGTTTATACTACTAACAGATCACAAACCATTGGAAGTCATATATGGCAGTAAGACCAAGAGGACTTCGATGAGAATAGAGAGATGGGTGCTGAGAATGCAGTGTTATGACTTTGAAGTCAGATATGTGAAAGGCAGCGAGAACATTGCTAATCCACTGTCGAGGTTGTTAAAGGCTGTCGATAAGAGGGAGGAGCTTGAGCAACCTCAAAAGGCAACTGAAGATACTGAATTATATGTCAGACACACTGTACTAGATAGTATCACAGCCATAACAGCTAAAGAAGTTGAAAAAACTTCTCTCACTGATCCTGAGTTGTGTCATGTCCGTAATGCTCTCGAGTCTGGCCAATTTCATAATCTTCCGTCAGAGGTGCCGCGCATATATCGAACTCTCAAGGATGAACTTTGTGTTATTGGTAAATTGGTGCTCCGCGGCAACAGGATAGTGGTCCCGAAGGAGTTGCGAGAGGCCATGATCAAGTTAGGGCACGAGGGGCATTTAGGTATAGTGGGTACCAAGAGAAACCTAAGAACAAGAGTTTATTGGCCAGGCATCGATGCCGATGTTGAGAGTTATGTGAAGCATTGTCAGGGGTGTCAGGTAACAGGTTCACCCACCAATAGGGACCCTATTAGGGTCACAGATTTGCCTAATGGGCCATGGGAGAAGCTAGCGTGTGACTTGTTGGGACCATTGCCAAATGGCGACTACCTGTTTGTTATAGTTGACTATTATAGCCGCTGGTATGAAATAGAGTACATAAAACAATCACTAGCACCAAAATCATTGAGATCATGTCCAAGATATTTGATGTGCATGGCCTGCCAGTATACATCAAAAGTGACAATGGTCCTCAACTCGTCTCACATGAGTTTAAGCAGTACATGACTTCCATGGGGATCCACCACCATCTGGTGACTCCTAGGTGGCCTGAGGCAAACGGAGAAGTGGAAAGACAAAACAGGTCAATAATAAAGCGCATAAAAAATTGCGTATGCTGAAGGAGCAGATTACAAAGTCGAGGTACAAAAGTATTTAGTGGCATACCGCAACACACCCCACAGCATTACAGGTAAATCCCCAGCTGAGATGTTATTTGGTAGAAAACTGCGTACTAAATTGCCACATATTAATGACATTCACAACGCTGAACTGCAATGCAGAGATAATGACGCTGAGCGTAAGCACAGCATGGTAGAAGGGAAAAACAATGGGAGACATTTTCATGAAACAAAATGTGGGGATCTAGTGTTGTTAAGGAGGGAAAATCCTAATAAAATCCAGACTCCATTTCATAGTGATCCATTTAGGGTTCGTGAAGTCTGTGGGCCTGTACTAGTTCTTGAGTCCAGGGATGGTAGAATCTTTAGGCGCAATGTCCATCATACCAAACCGTATCTGCAGCCTGCTACTGTTGATGTTTTAGATAGAGACAGAAGACAAGTCCCACAGAATAGGAATGAGCAGATACCTATTACGAGGACAAACGTGATGCCAGTGATGTCACCAGGTTCGCAGGACCCTAGGCTACAACCTTACCAAATGACACATGTTGATGATGAGCCAATTGATGGGGCAGAGGGATCTAATGCTAACACTGATATTGATACGCCACCTAATGCAGACTATCCTAATCCTGGGGCAAATGAACCCAGGAGATCCAGTCGTCACTCCCAGCCCCCGCATTACTTGAAGGATTATGTGACAGGTTAACAGAGATGCGGACAGCAGTCTAATTGTAACATTAAACTAAGTGGTCTGGTTGATCACTATTTCATACAGCCGCGTTCTATTTGTTTGATAAATGTTTTGTTCCGAATGATCTATTCGTCTATAAACGAAAGGAAGGATGTAATGTCGGAGTTGTCTACTCAATATGTATATTGACATTGCATCATCATTTTCATCAGACTATGTGTGATGATGACAGTTGTAATAGGAGTTGAATGACTTAGAGTTGTATTGTGTATGCGTATAGTCGGTATAGACATAGTTACATGCAGAGAATAAACTGTACTTTAAACTGCAAACTTCTACGCATATATAAATATATATATACATGTATATATATACACGCAAGAGACATTACAATGTTCGGCTTGGTTTTGTTGTGGAACGTAACTGTTTTTATCCGTACAATCATTAGGGCAGTTTCTCTACTTCTGTTACGAAACAGTAATGCAAATTTTTTAAAAAGATATTGCTAATGTCTATCAAAGGCCATCAAACATGTAAATATTAATATTTCATTCATTATAAGCATCTAATACCAAAATATAACGTTTCATGCTCTGCAGTATTATGCATCACATTTAGCAGTCATTCAGGCTACGTCATTGTAAACCCAATGTGATGGATGCGTCACAATCACAAAAAAAGTGAGTAACAAAGAAAAAGTGAAACATTTTCTCACTCTTGACAGGAGTAACCCAACTATCATGGAAACCTTGATAATAAATTTTTTTTGACATTCGGTTTAGGTTGGGTTATCCGGAATTAAACTCCACGGTGCGTAATTTTTTAATGTTTTACGGTATGCACAATTACATGTACGTTAAATCTTCCTTCGCTGCTGTCATGAACTAATCAGTGGCAATTAGCTAACATCGGCAGGAGTATGAGCATTACTCTCCGGCTCATAACGTTGAGTCCGCCTTTTAGTATATGTAGGCCCGCCCAGTGTCGTATAGTTTCATACGGCTCTGGGCCCGCCCATTGCCATCGCTTATCAGATCGCGAGTGCTACGGCTGTCGCCCTAACAGATGTCGTTGAGCTTGATATTTTCCTATCTTATTTACGACCACAAATAGATTCATTTCGGCTAACTGAAATGCGTGTACGCTCAAAACACATGTTTGGCGCATACACGCAATTTGGTAGCTGCAGAGCCGTATAGTTTCACATACAGTTTCGTACAGTGAAACTGTACAACACTGGGTAACTGAAATGAATCTATTTTTGGTCGTAAATAAGATAAGAAAATAATTAGCTCAACGACATCCGTTAAGGCGACAGAGATCCCGTAGCACTTGCGATCTGATAAGCGATGGCAATGGGCGGGCCTACATATACTAAAAGGCGGACTCAACGTTATGAGCCGAAGAGAAATGCTCGTACCCCTGCCGCTAATTGCCACTTATTAGTTCATGACAGCAGCGAAGGAAGATTCAACGTTGTGATAAAGCAGTGAATCGGATTGAACTTATACAGTCACTTGTGTGATTCAGAACTTTACCAGTATAGGCAAGATACTGCATATCTTCAGCTTTTTCTTGATTGTTTTGTTCAGTGCACTGCACCAATTTTTATTTTAGTACATTCATGTAATCTTTTTAGCTGCATATTTGCTGTTTTACAACGTATCTGTTTTTGCTAAGCATTGACTGCGCTAGTTGAAAGAGGTTTCTAATGATTGATTTTACCAGTTCACTTGGCAGACGGTTTTATCATCACTGTGCATGCAGCAAATAATAACTTGTTCATTTTTAAACTTTCACGGATGTGATAGCTTATAAAACTCGTACATTGCTTGACTAAATGTGTATAGTGCACATGTTTGTTAGAATATTATAAAACTACAATGTTTTTTTATCAAAATGTAAAAGTTTTCTAGCAAACATAATTTTCTACTGTCATGTCTAGGTAGGTTAGAATGAGCAAATTCATATGTAAGCAAATTCAATTTAGTCCAATATTAAATAAACGTTGAGAAAAACGAATTTGAAGCTTAATGCCAAGGATTTTGCCATGTTTTTTGCAAAAAAGCGGATTGTAGTCAACTAGTTCTTCAGACAGATTTATGAACCAAGTTGAAGCCACAGGGAGTTGCCAATAACATCTCTTCATGCATTATTCTGAAGACGTTTCAAACCATTGTCTCTGTTTGAGTTGCGGTTAGTCTCTATAGCCAAAGAGATTAGTTATTCGTCGTTGAATGAACTAACAATTATTAAAAGTGTACAATAATGACTACTTGTTCTACTTCAGTTTACAAATGGCATCTAGCTATGGTAATATTTGATATGTATCAATATATAAGTTGGTCATTGACTCGAGTGAGACAAGGCTTGCCAGGTCATTGTTTCATTTGTGTTATTCTTTTTAAACCCAGTTTATTGAAAGCATATTGATAAAGATAACTTTTGTAGTTTATCAGAGGTAGATGAATCCAGTTGTAAATAATTCTTATAGTAAGTAAATATTTCAGTAATCACTTATGAAGCCATTTGTATCGGATGTAAATAATAGCAAAAGATGTTAAGCGTTAACCTGTAAACTCAAAAACATATTTGACTGTTCACTTTATACCATTCATAGTATTACACTAAAATGATATCATAAGTTTTTGTTTCCTTTCTATTGGTTTAACGAGGTAGATTTGTTATTAACTATCAATACATGTACTACCTTTCTTATGTGGCTATTCTTGTCATTGCGCATGCATACAGCACTAATTTGATTAATTACAAAACCATTGGTCATGTGTAAAGTTTGATTGAAAGTTTGTACGTAATGAAATCTCAATAACTCACAGGCTTTAATAACACTAGACATGTAAAGGTTTGCTGGAAATGCTGCCAGTGGTTGTTTGAGACTGCCATAGGTGTTTATATCTGAACCAGCAGCGTATAAACAGCATCTAATACAAGATACTGTATCTACATGTGTGTGATATTGGTGTTGACTCTGCCTCACAATAGACAGTCAAGAACAGCTAGCTCATCGCAACAACTGACTTAAAATCTAACATTAGTTTATTTGAATCATGGATATCACCTGCATGCACATTGCAGAAGATGTCTGAGAGATTGGTCAAGTACACTCCCCCAAGTTGGGCGAGTCATCTCCAACATATCCCCAAACACTTCGTTCAGGTTTGATATTCCGGTGTACTATTCTTGTATTTGTCATTTGTGAATGAGAGTTTGATCGATGAAGGACAGATCTTGTAATCTTCTCTTTGTCGTAATTTATTAAGACGTATAAAAAGAGAGGATTACAGTGTCTTCTTCAGACACTGTTTACAGTGTCTTCTTCAGACACTGTAATCTTCTCTTTGTCGTAATTTATTAAGACATAAAATTTTCATGATAATAATCATTTATGGACTTTTGCTACAGTAATATAATATTAATTATCAAATCTAGTAGGTTTATATATCGACACGTCTATCATTGCCAAAAAACAACTTAATTATCATAATTCTTATAGAAATCATTTGGTGTTGTTGTAAAAATTTATCATTCTCCCGTCTAATTACTGCTTTCTTAAAACACTAAATGCATGATTCTTGATATCTAGAGGGCCCATCAGAGTACATGAAATTTATATTTACTTCAATTCGAGTCTCTCTTCATCAAACTGATATCCTCATATCTTATTTTGTCTTATAGCTCGCCACAAAGCCGACTCCAATACAGAGATGGAACTTTCCAGGGACGCCTGAGCAGTTCGAAGTCTATGTCAAACGAGGTGATTTGACAGGAAGTTTGATGACAGGAAATAAGGTAATGTGTCCCTCAACATTGAATAAAGACAGTCTTAATCTGTTGCTAACCGATGTACTGAGACACGCACTGTTTGCTTATCATGTTTTACATTTGTCCTTGCATCAAGCTATCCGTTGCTTCTCTGCTGACTGAAATTTTAAGCGCTCTTATCATAGGTTTGTACAGTAGATGGTTTTGTTGCTTATTTACATGCTGACATATGTTGACATATGCTGACATATGTTGACATATGCTGACATATGTTGACATATGCTGACATATGTTGACATATAGAAATATTTGTGGACATTTTTAAAACTGTGCTAGAATAGCCTAAGCTTGCCTTGCTTGTTGATTAAGGCTATTGTTATGTCTTTAGGTGAGGAGGTTGGAGTTTGTAATAGCTGAGGCTATGGAAAGGTCTTGCAAGCACATCCTTACAACAGGCACAGTAACGAGTAACCAGTGTCGAGCTACTGCCGTTGCTTGTGCTGAACTTGGCTTGAAAGCTCATCTTTTCTTGATGAGCAAGGAGAAGGTAAATTTATCGAAAGAACTTCGTTCAAAAACTGATGAATCTTACCTACTGCAGGCTTATAAATTCACCTGACACACACATATGTCAATTGTTGGGATTGATGACTCCCTTGATTATAATATATGTAAGTTTTTGTTACAGGGCTGAGAGTAACTGTGAAATATAAAATTAACAGATATAAGGTGTGACAGTTTTATTCGTAGTAGAAAGTGCCAGATGTCACTGTTGAATGTTGGTGTAAACCTCACAGCACTATCAGGTGTAAAAATGTCACGGCTATTAGTCCATGAGTTGCAAGAAAATGCCAGGTGTCAAAGGTGTCTGTTCCGACTACAACATGAGAAAGTGTCAGTGTGCCTGGTATGTTTCTAGGAGGTGTCAGCTCTGAGCAGTGATGGAAACATGCTAATAAATAGAATGGTTGGAGCAGATATGTGTGTGATCGACACGCTTTCCTACACCGAGGCCTGCACGCACATGGAGAAGCTTGCCAAGCAAATAAAGTAAGTGAACTTGTTATTTCTGCTTGACAGATGCTTCTGCTCATCTGAGAACCTAATGATATTACCTACGGTTGGCTAGTCATGGTATGGCTGAAGAGCATTAGTAAACTCAATTGTTAAAATCGAACAGAGATGCAGGTGTTTTACATGTGCGCCTTGTGTATAGGTCGTATATCATACCTTGTATGTAGGTCATGTGTCACATCTTGTATATAAGTCATGGATCAGAATGTGCTGTTGCGTTTTTTATGTCACGATGTCATTATTTGTCAAATTATTCTGTTTGTGAATTGATGAGCTGTGGTGCCAACTCTGTGTTCACGTGATATATGGACAGGCTTGGTGTTACTTGAACATGTATACAAACTGTCAAATGTTTGCCTGTTTGGTAAATGTTTGATAATTGCCCACAATATTTACAGATAGTACTTGAGTGCAGCTTTTTGCCTGCAAAACTCATGTTTCCTCTTAAATATGCTTTACGTATTTTAATTATTATTGTTAGCGTACATCAGAGCCAACTTGCGCCTATGTTCAGAGCATTGTGTACTCTTTGAAATAACTTGAAAGCTAATTTGCTGCATATAGATACTGGTTAGTTAAATATCAGTAGTTAGACATCTTTTCAGTTGTGTGTAAGAAATCGGATTAAACTCCTGTATTGCTAGGGCTAGAATATAGTTAATAATTCTGTTTCACCTTATCAAAAAATCTTATTAAAAATGTACAGAAGCTTTCATTATGATTTTTGCATATGATGAGGATGGCCGCTTCTAGCAAATTGTTGATTAGTGTTTTTGCTTCAGGGAGAGCACAGGTGAGCTGAGCAGCATTATTCACAATAGAGACTCAAATCTCATTGGAATCTGGGGCTACATTCAGTGCTTCCAGGAGATACGAGATCAGGTGGGTTAGGAGACGAGATCAGGTAGGTTAGGAGACGCTATGAGACTGCATCATCCTGAATATCAAATCATGAAAGATAGAACTGCTATTATTGTGTGGCTCAAGCTGTAATGTGATTGCTGTAGAAAGGGGAGTGCGTCGAGCTATAATGTGGTTGGTTTAGAAAGGGGAGTGCCCTAAGCTGTGATGTGATTGGTATAAAAAGAGGAGTGCCTCTAGCTGCAAAGGCACATACTTCATTACCTTATTTAATTGAATAAATTTATGATTGACTCGATGATTTCTTTTGATAGACACGGCCGCTCGCTCGTCTGGCTGTCATAATGATTCCATGGCCATATAAGTGCAGAACTTGAAATCCTCCCATATAGCTTATCTCTGTCTAAGGAATGTGCAATTTACCACACTGCACTCATTTTTGGCACGGTCTTCAAACTTGACAATTACTGCGCAAGGACAGCATGCGCACAGAATGGATTGTTTAGTGCATTGACCCTTCTTGATATGTGGAATGTGTGGAACACCGCCAGAGCGATTGTTGCACATGTGATTTAATAATTGTGAACACTTGCTATGTGAAATGGACTAGCTCGATTTAGATAAATAGATGAATTGATGCCTTGCTGAAAAGGTCATTTGCCTGCAATAAGTATTGCTAGGGTATTTTGACTTCACTTCGCACATTATTTATGTACACATATACATGAATGTGCATGTGTCTTGATGTATGTATCGTACTACAAACTTTTCGGCCCAAGTACCTAATGAAACAACTCGTTGCTAGGGAATCGAGCTAGATGACCTCGTCTGTGTTAGCGGAACGGCGGCTACTGTGTCAGGTCTGGCGATTGGCAACTACCTTACTGGCTCTGGTTACAGGTGTGTATATCTCTCTGTTGTATCGATAGGTGGGTACAACGCCTATACTGGACTACTGGTATGTATATCTCTCTCTCTGTTGTACCAACAGGATAATGTCTCACTCTCTCACTCCCCCTCACTTTCTCTCTCACTCTCTCTCACTGACAGGTGGGTGGGTACAACTCGTACAGTTGACTGTCTCTCAGTCTCAGCCCTTTAGTTAGTGTATGCACATGTGACTTTAACTGGCACATTTTCATCTGCGTCTACAAGAGAAATATCAGAATATGTCCAAAACTTTCCAGTACACAATGTAAAGCTTGTCTGTGCATGTCGGTAGTAATTATTTTAACCTTCAAATTATTTTAATCTAATTTTAATTATTAATTCATTTTAACCTTATACGTGTAAGTATAACATGAGGGTTTACTGCTCTTTCAGTTATAATGTCTTCATCATGTTATTTTTATAGTGATGTCATAGTACGGGTAAGTGAAATGTGCAAGTAGAAGGTAGATGGAGTAAGGGGTAGTAAATCTTTTTACAGTTGTTCTCATAGCTTGTTTAATGAGCTTGTCTGGGTATTAGGATGTATTGCTTCCACCTTGTGCATGACAACAATAGCCTATCTAAATATTTTACACTGTGTTCCAGTAATAATAAGAATGAATCCAAGGCTAGAGCTGTATACATGTAAGAGACTATTTGAGAAATAAGTCGGCTTGTCGGTTATCATAATTTAATACACCAAATAAAATTACTATGTTGGAGTAGAGTAAAATCAAAACTGGTAGATAATCAATGTCAACAGATGTTTGTTTTCCTTAGAGTCCACGGTATAAAGGTGGGCATGAGCTGTGATCCAGAGGAAGTTCTCAATGATATGTTGGATGGACTCGGTATAACTGGTGTAACTGCCACAGATATAGCCAGTTTTCATGGTGGCTATGAGGGGCTTGGTTATGGTATCAACCAACCTCAAGAACTAGGTTAGTATGATCAGAACAAAGACTACTTCTTGTATAATGAAAATGTAGAATTTCTTTTTGTGCTTTTGAAATCTTCCACACCAACTTTTGACGCGCTAAAAAATGTGGCACAGATTACTCTGGTTGTTTCCATCGGAACAAGATAGTCATGATGAACGGAAGGGGTTCCAGTTGTATGGCCAGAGGCTGTTCTAATGCTATACACTAGACAGTTGACGTACAGAGATCTTTAATAGGGAAATTATACTCATCACCTTGCAGCTCGCTTTGAAAATAACTATTCTTGAAATCCTTAAGCTCTGTTTTTGCATGAATTTCACACTTTCACAGTTTACACTTTCTCGAGAACTTACTGCTTGTGGATGATTGTATACATTTTGTATTGCCCGAAAGGACATGATCCCACTCGCATTGCATGCCCTAATAATGCTTAGCCAATCATTATTTTTATTAACCTTATGTTTGTGGGAACATTTGACTGGTCTTAGTAATGCTTGCTCCTATTAGAATTCTTATTTTATCGGCACACTCATCGTCTTTATGCGGCACATATATCAGGGCTGACTATAATCCTTAAGAGCATTCATCAGTTGATAGTTCTTTCGCAGCAGCTAGGTGTTCAAGTTTTGATACATGGCAGCAATTTTAACTTTACAGACCCAGAGGTTGCATAGCATCATGCAAAACACTCTTATTATATTTATGGTATCTGCCAACGGGTCTGCTACATGGATCACTTCAACAAATGTTAAAATATTTTTCTTATCTTTTATCACAGAGTTCATAGGTCAAGTTGCAGCGAATACCGGTGTAATTCTTGACCCAACATACACTGGGAAGGCTGCCTACGGCTTGCAGGGTCTTCTCAATGACAAGCCAGAAGTGTTTAAAGGGAGACGAGTCCTCTTTATGTTCTCTGGTATGTGGAAACGACTCCTTAATGACAAATTTACCTTTGATAGTTTTATGTCTTTTTGGAGAAGGTCATTTGTTCTTTTAAAATATAAACCTTAATTGTTAGTGTATCTAAAAATATTTCTTTTGGGTTTAATCATTTGATGAAACATTCAACTGTACTAAGTCTAGTGGAAAGTGTAACAGATTGTGTAGTGAATGGCACAATGCTTGGTGCAACAAATGATGTAGTGGATGGTGTGGCAAACGATGTTGTGGGTGACATAGAAGATTATTTAGAGTGGTGGATGTACCAGATTCGGTTGGTAGATGGTGTAATGAATGCTTGATATACAGAAGCATTATGAACAAATATCAAGCATCTTTAATGCTTGAAGCTTATTAGAAGTTGCTACTGACAATAGGTCATGCTGAAAGAACACTCCATTGTGTTCATTTGTTAACCATTATCAAAAATCATTATTCATTATATTTTCTAACTGAACTCAAAGCGTTTCACGGGTAATAAAAAATTTTTTTCTCAGAAAATGTCCGGCATTGCACGAGAAATAAAAACAAGCTTATAAACAGTGGCAGGTAATGTAGTTGCCATTAGCCAAGTTTCTTTACCCAATGAATTTCAGTAACTTAAGCTAGAGTAACTTGAGCTAGTCTAAATCATTACTATAATAAGAACCGTGTCCATCCTTCCTCTTGACGTTAAGAAAAATGATTACACTTCACAGGAATCAAACCTATACATTTGGCAGATGCATGGATGTGAAGCTAAGCGTGTTACCACTAAGCCACACAGGCAGCTTGCTGCAGTCTGGAATAATTGTACTTATAATCGTTATGTGTCGTGATCTTGCATGCAATCGAGATCTCCAAGCGTACTAAAATAAACAATTATTTCGTAGTATGGTGGCCTCATGCCTCAAACAATAGTAGCTAAAACAAAAGAAAAAAGCTGTAAGACTGAGGCTCATAATACGCATTATCATAGCTAGTCGTGAGTCTTTGTAGTTTAACCGTGAGAATAACTGGAGATATAACAAACACTTAGATTTACATACATATGTAGATTAATAGAAACAAGATGTTTGTTCTTAATTAGTTTGCGCATGTTTAGTCCAACATACCCGTATGTACATTGATTGTTTCACAGAGCTGATCAAATTGATGCACATTTGGAGCATTCACTAACCTTTGACCTTTGTTGACGACTCGATAGGTTATGGTATCTTATTGTTGACAGGCAAAAAGCCACTTTAAAATGCTACGTGACAGATAAAACCTGTCCTATATTGCCAGTTTATATGGGCTGATTGAAATCTAATGATTGGAAATGATCAATCATAAACAACATCTCACCTGTGTTTATGATTCTCATCGACCTGTTCTTCATCAAATTTGTGTTAGTCCTAGTCTTTGCCTCTTGCTCCTGAGATCATTTTAGTAAAATACTTTGAGTATTTGCTATAATGCTAAAGTGAAGAGATCTGAATTCTCAATGGATTAATCAAAAAATTATAACATTATGTCATTTCCTTTTCCTATAAATCTCGAAGTTCATCATCATCTTCTGTTTTTATGTCCACCTGTCCAGTTATAGTTATTATAATATTGGAATGAAAAGCTCGCTGCCTGTTGGATTTAAACTCACGAAGACTGCAACCACAAGTCTAAAACCAAGCATTTAAACACTGAGCTATACAATCCCTCGCATTCTAACACTCTTATCATATACCGTGTGCACACGCATACGGTGCAAAAGTGCACGCCAAATGTGTACTTTTGACTATTAACTAATATTGCCTTTTGCATTTGTTATTTTTTGAAATTGTTTAATTACTAATTTTTTTGCTACTATTACCTATTTTTTAATTTAAAATTATCAATTGCCGTTTCAATTTCAAATGTGCGTTACACTTCTATTTCCGGTTTTTCGTAAGATTCGATTGCTAAATCAGTATAGGCTAACACTTTTCATGTGGACAATATTATTATCTCGAGTCGGAATAGCCTCTACATTCTTTCTCCGTTCGGTCAGACAAAGTACCAGACAAAGACAGTCCGATATTTCATTTTTACATTTGTACTAGTATCGAGAGGTACCAGTATCTGTCGTATTCAAAGTTTTGATAGATAACTTCTGCTAGAAAAGTAACCTTTTTTATACACACACTTCTATGCACAAATTGTTATTATTAATTCAACATATTCAGGATTTTTATTTTGTTTTTTCAGTTTGTATTAATTGTATCAAATCATCTTTTATTGTAATCGTAGCAAAACAGGCTTAATTTAGCTATTACTTGCTAATTATTTCATATTTACATTTAAACACTTTTATAGTTGTTTTATTTTGTTTCTTAATTTATTTGAGCTGCACAAAAGTTTTTTCTCATGATATGAAGTTTGAAAGACAGTTTTTTGACAAAGTTTGAAAACCTTTACAGTTGTTTTATTTTTTCGTTTAATTTATTTAAACTGCACAAAACACTCTTCTCATGATATGAAGTTTGAAAATTAGAATGGTAACTGTTGTTATATGTTGAATAAAAATAAATGTTCTGTGCAAAGACTATTATTACCCGGGCATTCAGTAGTCTATTAATATACATGTATGTGCATTGTGGTCTGCGAGCGTTCAGTGATATATAAATGCTGAATTTACTTTTTAAATCAGCTGTTCTATTGTATATAGTAAGTTACTCAGTTAACTTTTAAATTCTATAATTGTATAACATGCAGAGAACTTCTGGCACCATGCTTGGTTTATGCCAACTGTGGACAATTCCTAGCTACCCGCTTAATTTATGCCACAACAATTTTTCTTTTAGGCGGAGCTCCTTCTCTGCATGCAGCTGCAGTCTCCAGTGCTTTGTTACCCCATGCAACCAAGAGCCAGTAGGTTATGAGCCTCCATTCAAGACAACATATTTGCAACTCTAGATCAATGGGCGATTTTTATATGGCAGCTAGAATATGTTACCTACTAGTGTTGTGTTATATAATATATTATATATATGTTTGAATTAAATTATTTTTAATCAGAACAATATGGTGATACCATTTTTATTTTCTTTTCTAAGATAATCAAATACTCTCCTCTTATCGTGCTTGCTCGAAATCTCACACATACCCTCGCACCATCTGCCGTTCCTTATTAACATTTTAAGAAACCATATCCATCTACATGTATGGTTTGGCTATACAATCTGAAATTACAAAAACATTTACTATGCATTATAATAATATCATTGATAATAAAGACATCATCCATAAAACTGATTGCTTGTCCTGAGGCATAACTGAGCAGTGTACCTGAGGTGCTACTAGGATTACTAGTGAATGTTTTACCAAATTACCTTCAATCCTCTCAAGGTCTTGATGAAATACTAAGACAGGTCATAAAACACCCAGGATTGTGATTTGTACTGCTGAGTTTATACAGGCTAAGGCCATACAGACCACACGACACATTTTATTACCTGTCAATATTTATATGCACAGATGAGAACTTGATTTCAGATTGACCAGATCAGCCTCTAATAATTTTATAAAAAAAATGTCTATTTTACTATTTTATATTGAACAGCCCTTAAATTTATTTGTTAAAGATGTGATTGTATTCGCTTGTGAAAGCTCATTGTATCAGCATGTTTTTTAATTCATTGCATTGCTGGTGCCAAAGACTAGTCATAGTACATAAGGGGGCTGTAACCTCTCCTACAGCTACGTGTCTGTCTAAGTCATCACCTTGCTGGTGCCAATACTAGTCATAGTACATAAGAGGGCTGTAACCTCTCCTACAGCTACGTGTCTGTCTAAGTCATCACCTTGCTGGTGTCAAATACTAGTCATAGTACATAAGAGGGCTGTAACCTCTCCTTCAGCTACGTGTGACTTTCCATTCAGACAAGTTCATTAGCTAATATCGTCAGCTAATTACACATGACAGCCTCTCGTTTCGATTCAGCCCTTCTCATTACTCCACATATGTCTAATGTCAGTCACTGAACCGCATAGAAAAACTCAAGATATGCAATCAAAAGTGTAGTGGCATTCATCATCTCGTGGGTGTGATTAGAATGGATATGATGCGGCCATGTTGAAAAGTGCACTGAGCTTGTAATATCGAGAAATAAGCTCCATACAATTAAACTATTGGCCTGATTTCTTCAGCTAGTTCTGAAAAACTTGCCATTATCTCTGATTATCGTTGAAACGAAAAAGGCTTTTTCATTCTACAGTAAGGCATGTACAGGTAGCCATGCTTGAAGCATGGTAACCCCGCTGCCACCCTACGCTTAACTTTGAACTTCTGTGAAAAAACTTAAGAGTTCTCTTTACTAAGCCAAGGGTACTTACAAAAACCAAACTAAATGTGCAGACAAAAACTAGCATTTATAATAATTTGTACATTTTTAAATATATAATTTGTTTTCTGTTCAAAACTCTGTTTGTATTCGTCAGGTGCTAGGAAGTTCATATCAAGATAATTCATGCATACTGATATAAACTAGAATATTTCCTTATCTGACACACTTATACTTGCTGCTGACCCCAAAAATATTTAAAATCGTTACAAAATACTAAAATGTCGTAAAAACATCAGATGACATGAGTCAACCACATGAAGAAAAGTTACATTCATTTCTGTAATTATAGAGAATGAGTACATTTATTGGTGAATGTTGGTGATATTGGGAGATTTATTGGTGATATTATAAACTAGAAATTCCACTGTCATACAGCCCACGACCAAAGTGATATTGGAAAAAAGAAAGGGTACTGATGGTTGAGAAATGCAATATTAGCAGTCAATTGGCACTGCAGTGCAATAGGATAACTGCAATGGTAACTGTAATGTACTGGGTGTGGGTGTTATTATGTACATCAAACAGCAATAATGAAAGGAAAAGATTATATGTTTATATCTCTCCCCCTGCAATAGGAGAAATGCAATATTGGCCAATATTAGAAGTAAAATGCACTGATATTATTTGAATAGCCAATATTATTAATATAGTAATAATATAAAACCAATGCACAATTTTATTTACATTTCAAAACGTCATAGCTAACAATATCAAAAAGTATCAAAAAGAATATCACAAACTTAGTAATAGTAATACAGTAATAATAGAAAACCAATGCACAATTTTCTTTACATTTCAAAACGTCATAGCTAACAATATCAAGAAATATCAAGAAGAATATCCAAACTTATAATTAAATATCGTAATCTCATAAGAATCATTAGAAAAAATATCATCGTCATTTCCTTTACTTACACTGCGTTGGATATCAGTTAGAATACCAAAGTACTCAAATGTATCTAATTTGTCAGATACTTTGCAATCGGCAAAAATGAAACGATTTCAGTACTTTTACGTTAATTACAGAAACCTTCGACAATGCCATAGACTGGTGAAATGTGCACGTTTTTTTTCGTGAAATGCGCACGATTTAATCGTTCTATTTCCTGTCGCTCGGCGTTTGAATTTCGGGTCTTAACTTTGAAAAAAAAAGTGAGGCTTAGCAAGTTTTAATAACGATTTTCATCCAAATAAATCTGTCTATTTATGTATAATCCGATCAGATGGGTAAGTTTTAAGATAATGCTGACGGTTTACAAAGACATGGTAACATATTTAAATAGGTTTGTATGAGTTTTGTATCGTTATTATACTTTAACGACTCTACAAAACGATGGTTAAATTTGTTGAAGAAATTTTGATACAAGAGTTCGTCTCATTGTTGATGAATAATTTTCGTAAGTTGTGTGCACATGCATTTATCATAAAAACTCCCAAACTTAGCATCCGCTCGTTTGGTCGTGGGACTATATTACATGCCTTCGCAGTAAGCTTTTGGTAATACCATAATCTGTGCAGCTGTCAATTATGGAATGGCCTTGACCTATTTAATAGTGAGCTCATTTAAACACCCCATCTATTTTTTCACCAGACACGGTTGTACACCTGTGCCGTGATTGCAATCAGAAGTGCTAGCTGTTTCTCCTTCGTTAAATTCAGCAGTTCAATTCTTCATAGAGCACATTTTAACACTTTTTGTAGTATATATACAAATTGTATTTGTCCTAAAATTAGAACAGGTATTTTTTTAAAACAGATCAGATTGAGCTATTTGGTGTTATTACACATGCACAGCGACACAGCTCCAAAATTATCGATTAGCCTGAAGAGCAGACTCAGTAAGTGCATATTAAGCAGTAAGTAAAATGCATTCAGGAACTCATAACAACTTGTTTGCAAAAAATATTTGAATTTCAGTTATTGAGTTTTTTTTTAGAGACCCATGAAACATCACATGTAATTTCATGCTATAAATAAAGCTCTTTGTCTTGATTGGTCTATCTTTGAGGGCTCTGAGGGACTCGGTTTGTTGAAACCTGCTTAAAACTACGCGCAGACAATCGCAATTTTAGCCAATTCTGTCAGCAATCAATTTGACATTTTATTCACAAGTTGAGATAGAGATAAAGATGTGCTGATACTGATGTATAAGCAAAATGGAAGTATGTATTGTTTGCCTTACAAATTATCTTTATCAATTCTGTCAAAAAATAAACATTTGCCCGCCAGAACTTCAGGAAAAGCTGCATTTTACATTAAAAAAGGCAATGTCTATCAGTACTAATGGGAACTCTCAAATAATTAGTATCAAGCTCTGTTTTCTGGTTGTGTGTTTGACAAGTCATCAGGTTTGACTTGTCCTTGAACTATAGGCTGGTCTCAATTTATTGATGAAGAAATATTTGTATGACATGTCTGATGACAATATCAGTCAATGCACTCAATTTGTGGCATGTGTAATCATGTGTACTTGTCTACCAGCCAATCTAATAAAAAATTAGGATTACCATAAGCATAAAGATTACTGAGGTTAGAGTAACATATCCCATCACAGTCCCCTCTTAAAATGGAATCAGCATCCAGATATTTTTACGGAACTCTTTTTAAGCCGTTTTTGTCACCTTGTAATGCCATGTCTACATGCCATGTCATACATTTACATTGTCTGTACAGTCATGTATACCTATTTGTGGGAAAGTGAGTGAACATGCCGAAGCCATTGGTGGTTTCCGTGTACCGCTGTCAAACCTTCATTATCTCTCAGGCACTAAGACACAGAGATTTGCAGGTTCTGGGTAATATATGCGCTGTATAGGCAATAACCGTGGAGTATTACGATGGGATTAAGGTAGATATTCACTAGTAAATTAGTCTCCGAGATTAGCTGCCCTCAGTTGAAGTTGCCAGCAAGTTTGCAGATATTTTCCTTCATTATTGGTTTTCCTAAAGATTTGATTTTTAGAACCCGGTAAACAGTGAGCGGTGCAAAAATTAGTTTATTTGACTGCAAACAGAATTATAAACAAGTGAAATGTGAATTAATTCTAAAATTATTATGTGAATAAATTGTAATATTATAATTAGCATACAACGAAGATCTATTAATTATGTTTTACAAACTTCTTGGCAATTCCGTGTCAGAATGTTGAGGGGGTTTATCCTCTGAGTTACTGATGATTGGTTCTCATCAGTTCCAATCAACCGTCGACCCTTATAGTGCCTCTGACCTCTGACCTATAGTGCCTTTGACAGACTTTTAGATCAGGTATTTCTGTTGACGGCTCATAAAGTCATCGACTAAATTTCAAATTGAACTATCATAAATGATTTTGTATGAGTTGTATAAGAATATAATGGCTGTTGAAGGGTCGATATGTTGAAGCAGACTCCATAACCTATTGAGCCAGTCACAATAAATGCTGTCTATTAATTGGTTTGGCTAAAACGCAACCGCAGCAATTTGAAGCTATTCTTGATTTATTGAAACCAAATAAAAACCATCTACAGACATTTCAGGACTAAAGCGATGAGCGGTCAGCATATTGGATAACCTTTGACTGTGCGTAACTCCAATGCTAATATTGATTTATTGATTATACCAGATCAATTGATTGTATCTATACTCATTATTCAATAATGCCCATCTACTTGTAAATCGTACATTCAATAGCCATCAATTAATATTGAATACAGTATATACCTATAGCTACTCAAATTACAACTATCTATAAAATAATTGTTCGCTTCACCTCTATAATCTACAGTCATTATACCCAACAAGTTATTGTTTCCGTCATCACTGGAAGCAATATTGTCATAGAAAGACAAATTATTGTACATATATTTTACATGTATCGTAAATGCATGTAGCTGCTATTAATAATATGTTCACAGAGCATGACACAAAATAAACACAGATACCAAATTACCAACACAAATTGAGTTCAATAATCAAAGCAAACATTAATTTGAGATTATATACTGTACGTGAGCTGTAATAGAAAATACCTACTTGACCAAAAAATAGAGACTGGCACAGGCACTGCGGGTAAAAAAGGGTACATTAGCAAATTAATTCAAGCTGCGGAAAGTGAGGAGTTATCTTTCTCTGAGTACATATTAAACTAACCAGCCTCAATGATAGCATGTAGAAGATTTCATCAAAACGATATAAAAGAACTGAGGATTTATTCAACAAATTAATATTTTTTTGCATCTTTATTGTTATTCTTATTGTAACTATTATCTGTTCTGATGTAGCATTTTTGTCTTGTGCAGTTACACACACAAGGTCGAATATTACACGCAAAACAACTCATGACAAGTTTAGCAGTTACATTAGTCATGATCCTAGAAAGTAGCGGGGCTACAAATAATGTTCACAAACATGTACTTTAAAGAGCCGAAGAAATTAGTGGATAACTCCAAACTCTCCGCATCTGCTATATATTCGTCAAAATTCCATTTCCTGCTTGCTTTTCAATTCCAAAATCATTAAAATCATTAGAAAGTCACTGGAGAATTGAAGTAACGACGAGTATTTCTTACTTTTGATCAGTCAAATAACAGTTTGAGGCAAAAGGGTTCTCTGTCTGTGATGAAAGTACAGTACTTGTAACTTACACGCTCTAGGTTGTATGAGGTAACAAAGCACTAGATACTGCAGCTGTGTGTAAGGAAGGAGCTCCCCCTACAAGCGGAGATGTGTGAAGTTATTGATTTCAATTCCTACATGAAAAACTTCTTCATCTTGGGAAACCCTGATGTGAATTGAAAGTAAAAGTAGACCAATGAGCCAACTCCAAATGCGATTAGATTTGTGTAATACATATGTTATCATAATCAAAGTAATGTTACAATTATTATCATACTAGATGAATGCATGGCGTTGCACGGGTAATAAAAAAAGCTTATAAACATTAGATTACTTTATGTACAACATTACCTTCACAGTATATTACCTGGAACTGCTGGCAAGCTGCTATTATTACCCGTGCAACGCTGGTCATTCACCTAGTGAGGCTAACTGCTGATTGTTACATGTGATGCAACGTTGTTAAGAACATTTTGACCAATTTAATGAATATTTTCACTATGCTCAATTGAATGATATAGTCTAATGGATAAGCTAGACACCTTCAGAACTGGAGGTTCTGAGATCAAATCCTCTGCGAAGCGGACTTTTCTTTGCTAGAATTTAATCGCTATAACTGGACAAATAGACACTGAAATTTATATATATAGATTTATTTATATTATTACCGATATTATTTATTTATTTATATAGATACTACTACAAGAGTGACATGACTACTACTACAAGAGTGAGATGAGTACTACTACAAGAATGACATGAGTACTACTACAAGAATGACACGAGTACTACTACAAGAATGACACGAGTACTACTACAAGAGTGACAGGAGTACTACTACAAGAGTGACATGAGTACTACTACCAGAGTGAGATAAGTACTACTACAAGAGTGAGATGAGTACTACAACAAGAGTGACATGAGTACTACTACAAGAGTGACATGAGTACTACTAAAAGAGTGACATGAGTACTACTACAAGAGTGACATGAGTACTACTACAAGAGTGACATGAGTACTACACACTCAAAAACATAAAAATTCATGAAGCATCCCCTTATAAAAATATGGCTAATAATATCAACCATTTGTTATCAAATGCTTGAATGATACGAGATCAATTTATTATAGAATTTGGAGACCATACGAGTGCAGTTTTAATGTTGATATTATATTCACACGATACCACCTGTGCACACAATACTACCTGTGCACACGATACCACCTATGCACACGATACCATCTATGCACACGATACCACCTGTGCACACAATAATACCTGTGAACTCATGTACACTGTCAGATAAATCTATCAATGATAAATAATCACTATCAATATTAAGCAAGAAAAGAATGAAGAGCAAAGATAGAATGTTCTGAGGGTATGTCTAATTACATAAGTAGCCAGCTCAGTGTGAACACAGACATCACATCTCTTTTGAAAAAAGTTGTCAGAGTTATGTAGCTAACACATTCATCATTTTAGACATTATCCTCCACATACCTGAATGCAGAAATAGAATTCGACGTCCTTTAAATACCTCCGGTCTGTTGCTCATAAGCTCATACATTCCGAAGGCAGCTTTTCCGGTGTAAGTCGTGTCAAGGATTATACCTGTAGCAGCTGCTACTTGGGCTATGAGCTCTGAGATAAATATATAGATATAGATTCTTAGTCTTCTCTTACATTCAAATAAAAGATATATTTAGAGCTTATTTAGAGCTTATTGAAACTGACGTATAGTAAGGACATTAATAAATCTTTGTCTCACTGGCTCACTTTGTCTCAGAATCAGTTTATGGGTTCACTATTTATAAAGCGAAGGAATTTAAATTTAAAATGGCAATGAAAGACATACGAGTTTAAAACTAAAAAGAAACTCTACAAATCCTTTTAAAAAAACAAAACAACTTTAGCTAGTTTTCCTTTTTGTAGTGATTAGCTGATAACTTTGTGTTACTATTAACAAGTTGAATAAACAGACAACATGTTCAAGAGTTAGGGCAAGGCAACTGAACAGAAGCTACGGATGTCAAAAGCTTCGGTTGGAAGAGGCAGCTAAAATAACTGAAATAAAAATCTAGTCCAAAATCTGCCAAAGTTCTTCACGCCATTCAACCTCTCGCAGTGTTAAGTTCCTAATACACAGGCATATTGTAACAAAGAAACAATCAGATTGATTCTTTGTATAATTACTAAGAACCAAGTCGGTATATTTTTACACGAATTACATACAGTATCTAGTAAAATAACATACTAACCTAGTTCCAGTGGCTGACTGCGAGCATATCCTAACCCCTCGTACCCCTCATAGAGGCTAACTATGTCACCAACAGACACTCCCGTTATACCGAGTCCTGCCAGCATGTCATTGACTATTTCATTCGCATCACAGTTCACCCCAACCTTCACCCCATGTATTCTGCAACAGACGACTCGTCCTCAGAAAGACATAATTTCTCAATGGATTAGTATAACGACATGTACATGTATATGTATCTCCATAAAACAAGTATAATAACAAGTATATGCACATATATCTCCATATAATTGTACCTGTATCTCCATATAACTAGTATAATAACATGTATATGTACATGTATCTCCATAAAACTAGTATAATAACATGTATAAGTATCTCCATATAACTAGTATAATAACATGTATATGTATCTCCATATAAGTAGTATAATAACATGTACATGCATATGTATAATTATGTATCTCCACATAACAAGTATAATAACAAGTATACCTATATGTACATGTATCTCCATATAACTCATATAATAACATGTGTATGTACATGTATCTCCATATAACTGTACATTTATCTCCATATAACTAGTATAATAACATGTATATGTACATGTATCTCCATATAACTAGTATAATAACATGTATATGTATATGTATCTCCATATAACTAGTATAATAACATGTACATGTATCTCCATATAACTAGTATAATAACATGTACATGTATAAGTATCTCCATAAAACAAGTATAATAACAAGTATATGCACATATATCTCCATATAATTGTACCTGTATCTCCATATAACTAGTATAATAACATGTATATGTACATGTATCTCCATATAACTAGTATAATAACATGTACATGTATAAGTATCTCCATAAAACAAGTATAATAACAAGTATATGCACATATATCTCCATATAATTGTACCTGTATCTCCATATAACTAGTATAATAACATGTATATGTACATGTATCTCCATAAAACTAGTATAATAACATGTATAAGTATCTCCATATAACTAGTATAATAACATGTATATGTATATGTATCTCCATATAACTAGTATAATAACATGCACATGTATATGTATCTACATATAACTAGTATGATAACATGTATATGTATCTTCATAACTAGTATAATAACATGTATATGCACATGTATCTACATATAACTAGTATAACTACATGTATATGCACATGCATCTACATATAACTAGTATAATAACATGGTTTGTAAAATGTTTCCCTGTGCTTACTTGTAGGGAGACCCACAGAGGTAGTTGGCTATGGCCAGACCAGAAACAGTGGCAACACTTCCACATACGCAGACCAAGTCATCAAACTCCAGACTCTAAAATGAGATATCAGTTCTGACCAGGCTATCAAATCTAAGAAACGAAAGTCTCTAAGCCCCTGCCCATAATTTAGCAGAGATTGATAGCGATAATGAACATGACACAGCACAAGTAGCGCTGTGTATGACTAACATGACACTGCACAAGTAGCGCTGTGTATGACGAACATGACACTGCACAAGTAGCGCTGTGTATGATGAACATGACACAGCACAAGTAGCGCTGTGTATGACTAACATGACACTGCACAAGTAGTGCTATGTATGATGAACATGACACAGCACAAGTAGCACTGTGTATGATGAACATGACACAGCACAAGTAGCGCTGTGTATGACTAACATGACACTGCACAAGTAGCGCTGTGTATGATGAACATGACACAGCACAAGTAGCGCTGTGTATGATGAACATGACACTGCACAAGTAGCACTGTGTATGATGAACATGACACTGCACAAGTAGCGCTGTGTATGATGAACATGACACAGCACAAGTAGCGCTGTGTATGATGAACATGACACTGCACAAGTAGCGCTGTGTATGATGAACATGACACAGCACAAGTAGCGCTGTGTATGACTAACATCACACTGCACAAGTAGCGCGGTGTATGACTAACATGACACTGCACAAGTAGTGCTGTGTATGACTAACATGACACTGCACAAGTAGCGCTGTGTATGATGAACATGACACTGCACAAGTAGCGCTGTGTATGACTAACATGACACTGCACAAGTAGCGCTGTGTATGACTAACATGACACTGCACAAGTAACGCTGTGTATGACTAAACTAAATGCAAACGGTTAAGATAGCAAGAAATACTCGTCATCATCATACTCAATGCCACAGACATTCACAAGTCAAATACTCAACAACAATAAATAGCATGCTCTAAGCTACCTGATCTTGTATCTCCTGAAAGCACTGCAGGTAACCCCAGATACCCGTTAGGTTTGACCCTCCTGTCGGAACAATAGAACTCTTTTCTCCTGAACTCTCCCTAACAAGCAAAACTTATGATAATAATAACGGCTATCATAAATCGTGGATATGGATGCCAAAGTGAAACGATGGCATCCATATCAACATTACCAATTTGGTGCATGGAGAGTTCCTGAAAAGACTCGAATGTTATTGTAAAAGGGCATTAAAGAAAAACAGCCAAGCCTTTAGTAGCACCATTTCTATATGATCTCTAAAACTACTGAGAGGAGAAATTGCAAGTTTCTTTTAATTAATAGCTATTGACCTTCTACTGACTAACAAAAAGGTCGACTGCCTGCACAAGGATTTTGTAATTATTACAAGAGTCTCAAGGCCGTCTCATTACACAGCAGAAATTTACTATAAGTATTAAATAGCAATGCCTATTTCCATCACGCTGCAGTATATATACATCGCTTAGCAGCCCGATGGCTTCATGATTGTATCTGTAGGATCAGTTTTTATGCGATCTACGAACATTATCAGTAGTCTGAGTCTTGGCCTTCGTTGTAAGAAGAGTCTGTAATTTATCAACAAGCCAAAGGGTTAGCATACACAAATGGGCTTATGACCACACTGCTAGCAACGAGTCAGCGTAAACTAAATAAACAGACTGCGAGGTTATTATGATAAATTACGAGTAAAACATCCATTCTTGCGAGTCACCAAAATCACTTACTGCTATGAAAGAAATCCTGTAGGCTGACCTATCACAATACCCTTTTGCTACTTCATGAAAATCTGCGCTGCCCGTTCAATGCTAGATGTAAATATATTCTACAAATCAGATATGCCTGGAATTTATTAAAAAATTGTCCAACCAGCCTATAAATTACATCAGTAAAAAATATCTATCACATTACAGCGGCCTTGAGAGTACATATCATGGTATAACGATACATTTTTGGGCTTTGTAATAGATTTATAAACGAGTTTGTTGCTGAATTCTTGCTGATTGGCAGCATTTGACAGCTAGTGCAGGTGCATGACTATGAAATAAGCAATCTCAATCGCATACACAGCCGGAGAAAAAAATGAATACCATTCATTTAACTTGTGAATAACCTACCGATGCCAGTGTCCTAGTTTCCTAGTGTCCTAGTGTCCTAGTTTCCTAGTGTCCTAGGTATGCAAGTCTACCAAAGTAGATTTAACAAAAAAAATTTAAGAGTGAAACTAAATTTTGAGTTGCCTCCCTTGAGTTTGTAATAACAGTGTGTTAGAAAATTGCTAGCTCTGCAGTGTTACAGCTGTCAATTCAACAGTTCATACAAGCCTATGAGGCTAAAAATTGAAAAATCAGAGCATTTTCATGTTTGTAGATCAGATATAATTATATCTCATCTGTTAACTTAACACTGTAACGTACTTCTGTAAAAACTGAATAAAAATTGCCCATCCATTAATATTTGCTGATTAGTGGTATCTTCAGAAATGTTGCAATATTGGCATAACATGATTTGAAACTATACGAAAATAAATCAGAATTATTTAGTAAATATGTAAATAAACAAAACAGTTGAGTAGGAGAACTACAGGCTTTGATTAGTATTAATAGTCTGTGATATTTAGTAATCCTGCACAATGTTTTATAAACAGTTAAAATATGGAAAGACTATTAATCATGCTGGATTACAAAAGAATTTTTCCATGAGGAGTAACCATATAAAGTAACCATATAAATCATATCAAGTAACCATAATAATATCATAGCAATCTTAAACCATAAAAATCCTATAAAGTAACTAGGTGAATGCCCTTCATTGAACAAGAAAAGAAAAAGAATTTTTCCATAGAAAATTTATTTTTAATCAACATATACAACATTTACCATTCTAACTTTTAAATGAAGGTGTTTATTTATTTCTGTGTGTGCTACAAGTTTAATTATAGTTCATGCTATGTGTACATGTTTATAGCCCTTTGGAGAAGTCTGTACAAGTGTTTCTTGTAGTACACTGGCAGTCCTGTGTACTAGTAGAGATTGGCAGGTGTAACAAGTATGTCTACAATTATTCCATAGTATAGAAAGGTGGCCACGTGGCATAGTGGTGAAGGCGCCTGTCTGCAAAACTGGTGTTTTGCAAGTTTAATGCCAGTATGAAGAAATCTTTTCTTTCCTAACGCTAGCAATATAGCAAAGCTGCGTATTTTATCGCTATAACTGCACATATGACAGACTGACAAACCAAAACTTAGATTTATGTAAAGAATGAACTAGTAAACTCATACCATACCTCCTCTAAGAGAAACTACTAACTTTATTTCACTGGCGAGCTTCTCCATGTGTTGCTGAACACATGGAAAAGAATTGGTGTCAATGACTCTCATATCGGCTCCTACCAGCGTGTTTATCAGCATATTACCATCTACGCTGAGATCTGACACTTTCTACAACTCATGTTAACATTATGACAAATATCTGACACTTCCTACAACTCATGTTAACATTATGACAGATATCTGACACTTCTTACGACTCATGTTAACACCAAGCCTGACCTTCTGTGGTATTTAATAGTTAACACACAATTATGACTGAGTTGATCACACAGCATAAATAACAAAGATGGAGGTCCGTGTTATAACACTAAAAGGTTTAGAAATAGATCTAAGAAAGACTTCGTCTAACCTCGACATTGCTCATGAAACAAAGATGAGCCTTTAAGCCAAGCTCTGCGCAAGCGACAGCAGTAGCTCTGCAGTGGTTACTAGTTACAGCTCCAGTAGTTATGACATGCTTGCAGGAGTTCACCATCGCTTCGGCCAATAGAAACTCAAGTTTCCTCACCTGAAAGCAGTTCCTATCCTAATGTCATCTTTTATAAAAATAACCACAAATCTTTTTACAAGAAATTACGGATTTATTAACGTGCAAACTTTTAGATTTCAGTCCTTTATGGGCAGAAGCAAAAGGACTATTTACTGTACAGAGTGTAGCAGCAGTATGAGATAGGTAGATATAAAACCTTTGGTTAGAAGCAAAGTTTTTATTGCTTTGTTTCATGTAGTCCATCAGTACAAGCTTAGAACACAACCTTATCTTTATCATTTCAAAACACTTTTCGGCTGACTACCTTGTTTCCTGACATCAGACTTCCTGTTAAATCGTCGCGTTTGACGAAGACCTGGAACGACTCCGGGGCACCGGGAAGTTTCCACCTTTGGATTGGAGTAGGTGTCATGGCAAGCTATAAAAGTACTTACTGTATAAAAGTGTTTACTGTATAAAAGTACTTACTACGTAAAAGTACTTACTACATAAAAATATTTACTACATAAAAGTACTTACTGCATAAAACTACTTACTGCATAAAAGTACTTACTGCATAAAAGTACTTACTACATAAAAGTACTTACTGCATAAAAGTACTTACTACATAAAAGTACTTACTGCATAAAAGCACTTACTGCATAAAAGTACTTACTGCATAAAACTACTTACTGCATAAAAGATGCAAATGCTAACTTTTACTAGACTTTAGGATAACTGAAGCACTGAGTGGCACCGCTCTTCATATATAAAGACTAATATAAAATGATGCCAATTCCAGTTTCTATTATTATTATGCAGTGATTGGGTGACAACGTAGTACTCTATTTCAAACTGTTTTATGGCAGTGTTTTTTTTTAAATTATGGGTTATTCTTCAAACTATTAAAATGTTTGTTTATTTGCTTTACTGTTGGCAGCCAGAAGCAAAGCGAGTTAGACCGCAGGAACACAAGACATGTGACCATGGCAGTGGACACTGCAGGAACACAAGACATGTTGCCATGGCAGTGGACACTGCAGTTATGGAAGTTTAAGTCTTACCAACGAAATAGAAATTTTCCTACTTGTTAGATCGAACTGTACAGTCAATAGAAGCTGTTAAGTTGGCTCCTCAACCTTCCGCAGTGCGAAAGGTTGAGGCCCCTCCTCAACCACCTTCTCTAGTTTACTAGAGACAGTATGATTATCACTACCTCATTAGAATCCTGAGTACCATTTAGTTTACTAGAGACAGTATGATTATCACTACCTCATTAGAATCCTGAGTGTCATTTAGTTTACTAGAGACAGTGTGATTATCACTACTTCATTAGAATCCTGAGTACCATTTAGTTTACTAGAGACAGTGTGATTATCACTACCTCATTAGAATCCTGAGTACCATTTAGTTCACTAGAGACAGTATGATTATCACTACTTCATTAGAATTCTGAGTACCATTTAGTTTACTAGAGACAGTGTGATTATCACTACCTCATTAGAATCCCGAATACCATTTAGTTTACTAGAGACAGTACAATTATCACTACCTCATAAGAATACTGAGTACCATTTAGTTTACTAGAGACAGTGTGATTATCACTACCTCATTAGAATCCTGAGTACCATTTAGTTTACTAGAGACAGTATGATTATCACTACCTCATTAGAATCCTGAGTACCATTTAGTTTACTAGAGACAGTGTGATTATCACTACCTCATTAGAATCCTGAGTACCATTTAGTTCACTAGAGACAGTATGATTATCACTACTTCATTAGAATTCTGAGTACCATTTAGTTTACTAGAGACAGTATGATTATCACTACTTCATTAGAATCCTGAGTACCATTTAGTTCACTAGAGACAGTATGATTATCACTACCTCATTAGAATCCTGAGTACCATTTAGTTTACTAGAGACAGTATGACTATCACTACCTCATTAGAATCCTGACTACCATTTAGTTTACTAGAGACAGTGTGATTATCACTACCTCATTAGAATCCTGAGTACCATTTAGTTCACTAGAGACAGTGTGATTATCACTACCTCATTAGAATCCTGAGTACCATTTAGTTCACTAGAGACAGTGTGATTATCACTATCTCATTAGAATCCTAAGTACCATTTAGTTTACTAGAGACAGTATGATTATCACTACTTCATTAGAATCCTGAGTACCATTTAGTTTACTAGAGACAGTGTGATTATCACTACCTCATTAGAATCCTGAGTACCATTTAGTTTACTAGAGAAAGTATGATTATCACTACCTCATTAGAATCCTGAGTACCATTTAGTTTACTAGAGACAGTACAATTATCACTACCTCATTAGAATCCTGAGTACCATTTAGTTTACTAGAGACAGTATGATTATCACTACCTCATTAGAATCCTGAGTACCATATAGTTTACTAGAGACAGTGTGATTATCACTACCTCATTAGAATCCTGAGTACCATTTAGTTTACTAGAGACAGTACAATTATCACTACCTCATTAGAATCCTGAGTACCATTTAGTTTACTAGAGACAGTATGATTATCACTACCTCATTAGAATCCTGAGTACCATATAGTTTACTAGAGACAGTGTGATTATCACTACCTCATTAGAATCCTGAGTACCATTTAGTTTACTAGAGACAGTATGATTATCGCTACCTCATTAGAATCCTGAGTACCATTTAGTTTACTAGAGACAGTATGATTATCACTACTTCATTAGAATCCTGAGTACCATTTAGTTCACTAGAGACAGTATGATTATCACTAACTCATTAGAATCCTGAGTACCATTTAGTTCACTAGAGACAGTATGATTATCACTAACTCATTAGAATCCTGAGTACCATTTAGTTTACTAGAGACAGTATGATTATCACTAACTCATTAGAATCCTGAGTACCATTTAGTTTACTAGAGACAGTATGATTATCACTACCTCATTAGAATCCTGAGTACCATTTAGTTTACTAGAGACACTACGATTATCACTACCTCATTAGAATCCTGAGTGCCATTAAAAGATCAGCTCAGCAGCAGCTGATCTTCTAATGGCCAAAGCCGCTGAACAAGAAAACCTTTATCTAATATGATTTCAATATTGACAGAATACAGCGTGAAATATCGAACCTTCACTGTGTGCGTCGGAATATGCTTGAGATGACTTGCCCAACTTGGTGGACTGTATTCTACCAATCTGTCAGACATTTTCTACAAGAAAAATTTCAGTTAAAACTTTGTGTGCGTGTAAAGCTAAACTGTTTTAGTGGCAACAAAATACTTTTTCCAGGGAAAGTCAGGAATTTAAAATTAACTTGATGCCAGTGTAATATTGAAATGAATTGTGACAAACCCTAAATCCGAGTGAGATAGTGAGTGACATCGAAATGGCTAACTAAGGAGAACTTGAGGCAGAAATACAGCTACTATTTGCACAGTTAAACAAGAAATTTGAGTTAATAGAAAAGGGTGCAATAGGTGAGACAGTTTACAAGTCTTTTTTTGGTTAAGTTAGCTAAAAGCCACATGCTTCTGTTGCCTACATTTCAAGATTTTTACAAAGGAAGTAAGTGTGGTCATTATCTCACCTTATTAAAATCATTTCGGAAGAACACTACATGGAGTATAGCACAACTAAATGAAATGTCAACACTATGCTACATAAAGATAATTAGCCAACCTGCTTGTGATAAGAACTTCCAAATATATTTGTGACCTAATCGGTCAATTCTAGTCAGTATGCATGTAATACGATTATATAATATATATATCACACTGAAGCTGAATAATATATTTCACGTGTGCATTTGCTGATAATTGTTCTTACCTACCAATTAGATGTTCTCTCTTATTGTACAATTATGATTAGTTATTCTAGTTCTTTAGTTGTTCGCTATACATGATATTATTTGAGAATGTTAATATGACATAGCAGCTGAAGGTCACATGTAGTACCTTATGAGATAAGAGGGTATGACGGTATGAAACAGGAGTATTTGTAATAGTTCTACTAACTTTAAAAAGTAAAATGACTAGGAGGTAGTTCACGCAAGTTCATTTTTCTACAGTTATTATTAGGTGAGTTATTGGTTCAACCGCAGTCAATAGTGAAATGAATTTTTGTAAGAGTGAAAACTTTCACTGTAACTTGGTAGTAAATTAAAGGAAATTTACAACTACATGTACATTTACTGCGGTAGTAATTAGTAGTCAAGCTTTATTTGCTAGTTTAATAGACAAATCATTTTATGTTACTAATTTTTCATATGCAAGAATTATCATTTTGCGTATCATTGTATAAGTTTGTGGAGTTATGCTTCCACATAAATATTGTTGCGCATTCTAGAATTAAGCTCTTTATGTTTTCGGTAGACAATTTACTGTCATACCTATCACCTTTGATTTTGGTCAATTATTATATCTTTGGTTTCAAAAAACGCCAGTTCGAATTACTTCGTACTCTTAGAATTAGAATGTTAATTTATTGTGATTGCTGTCAATATCGTTAGTGAGAGACCATGAAAAAATGTAATTCATTGAATGATACCATCACAGTAATAACAGTAAAACGAAATTTTTAACCTTGGTATGATTTATAATTAGATTAATTGTTGTTGAGTCGGTAAAAATCGTTGTACTAAAAACTAAGAAAATACGGTAACATGCAGCAAATATGTAAGTCTAGACTTTGTAATGCTATTTTCTCCCTTTGCTGCAATTATATGTTATCTCTGTTGTCAATTATATGGAAAGATGACAGTAAATGGCTTTGGGAATAATTTTGGGAATTTAAAATGTTTTGATATGAAGTTTTATTTCACTACTTCGTATCTCATCTGTTTCAGCTTTAATGCATCCCAGATTCTTCAATAACTTCAGTTCTATCATGTGTGACATAGAGGAGGGGAAAGGACAAAGTGCACGTGAATGTAATACGTCAAAATAATAAAAAGCAAACTATAAGCTTTTTATGTTAGCCACAAGATTCTCAAAGGATGCTGATCATCAGCATCCTTTGAGAATCATGTTTATCAAAGACTACACAAGCCAAGGTTGTTGGTAAGAATCATTCAAACTGCAAAATCTCCTCGTAGCCCAATCCTTACTATTGAAAGGATGAACAAGCAAGTAATTCTAGTTTAGCCCATTGTTTTACCTAAGATAAGGCAACATAGGTCTATATCAAATAGGTTGCTTTTAGACTACAGTCGCTTTCACTTTCACTCATGAAATACAAACTACGTTTTATCTATGTACAAAATGACGGGTTGAAGCTACTTGGGGTCATTTGACCTTTTGTAGCTGGTCTTCCTTAACCTTGATATTTGAAGAATCACTGTACCACAGCTGCTGTTCACTAACAAAAACTAAAGTCAATTTCTAAAAACATCTTGAAATAGCTGAAATTAACAGACCAGGTTACAGCTCGAATATCTTCCAGCTATTGAAAGTTTTAGTAGCCATCTGTGTACTATATTTTACACTTTTATGTTTTACACTTTAATACTATGTATTACGCAAGCATTCAAAAGAACTGCTAGTGTTTTCTTTGCTTTTTCTTGTTATTGCTCAGTTATAGAAGTATTCTAGCAAGTTTCCACTTGCTATGTGCGTACTTGTGTATTGTGGAGCACATGCTCATGATGTTCTCCTTTTTGTTGTAAAGGATTATTCAAAGTTCTGCTGATTTTACAGCTATCAACATGTAAATAGAATCTGTTCACTAGCATTTACTGAAAATCATGTATGTCTAATTCTACATGACACTTTAATAGTATAGATAGGCTTGAGGCATCATGTGTCTGCCTGAGGGAGTGTTAAATAACAGAGACTATCATGAATTAAATCTGATTTATCATGAGAGCCCAAGCTGTCTGATCATTCCAGCTAGCAAACTTCTAGAAGAATAATTAGGTTATGGATTGTTACTAAGCACACGCTTTGGCTAGAACTATCTTACCTAACAACTTTATGTATAAAGTCGCCAACTCATTTGGCAGTCAAAGTCAGAAAACAGCAGCAAGAGTATACTGCACGACTTTGCAGAGTTAGAATTACCTTCCCCTAGGAAGTGCAGATAAACTCACTGAGCTCCAGAGAATATGAGGAGGCTAGCCATAAATCCACATATTTTTGAGTAATTAACATTTATTTGGAACAACCTATCCAAACCAACTATAAACTAACAAAATTAAAGATGAGAATGTGTTGTGAATTTGTTGTTTACCTAGCTAAATTTTATTACATAGCAATCCGTTATATGAGATTAAGTATGAAGGGTGCATTTAGTGCATCATTCATGTTATAAGGTCAGTATGAAGTGTCAGCACGAAGTATCAGCAATTTTGACAACTCCTTATTGAAATATTATACAATATATCTTAATCTTGATTATTTTTGACACCAAGAACCTTGGTATGCTTACTCCTTTTTTTCAAATAAACATAACTAACATGTCAACAAGATAGTTTCAATCCTCACTTAGCTTTTTTAAATCTTGTAAATATATTTGTTCTTCTACAATTCATTAGCCGGTGTGAATTTGTTGTCTATTTTCCAGCTGGAGGAGCCTGTATTGATACTAAATACTGGTTATCACTAGCCCTAATAAACATTCAGCTTAAGCTTTTTTGTTCATCTTGATTGTTGGCTTATAAATGTCTGATTGATAAGCTACAATGACTGCTACTACAATATCTCTTAATGGCATCTAGCTACCTTTTTGGCACTATTGCGTCTTCTCTAAAAAAGGTCAATACTTATGACTATCCAAATGGAGTAAAAAGCACCTAACCTACAAGGGAGAGATACTACTACAAAGGCTGTTAAACTCTATATACAATGCAAAACATTTCACAGCGGCTCATGTACTATTCATGATTTGAGTTATCCTCCCATCTTTCTGTTTTATACAAATCATATGTGGGCTCACATCCGGTTTATTGTGAACTATTACTAGGTAATCATGCGCAGACAATCGTTATATTTGAGTAGTAAACGTAATCACTTTCAACTCACTGGCTTAAGGTGTATGACAAAAGTTAAACGAATAAACTGACAGTTCCACTAATTATTAAGTCTTTCAACTTCCATATTCCGTGAACCTAACACAAACATGGTGCCCCGAGTGAGGAAAGAGGAATATAAATAACTGCAGTCACTTTCAATCAGCTGAAGAAGATAGTACTTAACTAATAACTCAATCACTCTCAAGCAGATTAAGGATGGCCGAAGCTGACAACTTCCTAGTTCCTAGACCTCTACAAGATGGTAATGACCTGTCATCCCAATGGAACCGTTTTAAAGAAGAATTGAACAACTATCTTATAGTATCAGAGAAGGCAGACAAATATGATTAAGTCAAGGTAGCCGTTCTCATATGATGCATCGGTCCTCAAAGAGTGGAAATTTTCAAAGCATTCCAATTTGAAACAGTTAAATAGAAAGATAATTATGATGTGATAGAGACTTTTGATCAGACTTGTCAAACAAGATAATCAAACGTCACCAACTGCTTTCTGCAAAACAGGGCTTCAATTTATAGATGAATATGTAACTACATTACACAAGATAGCCAGAGAGTGCAGTCTAGGAGACACGTATGAAAAATTTATGATGCAAGCACTCCTGCTTGAAATAGCAGACTATTCACTTAGAAAGAAACTCCTTCAAGTAGCACAAGACCTCACTCTGGAGAAAGCTGTCAAGAAGTGCAAGACATCGGAATCATCACAAGCAGATCTTGAATCTAGTAAGTCCGAAGAATCTGTTCACAGCATCAAACGATCTTTCAGGAACCCAATAATTACTCAAGCTTCAAAGACACAAAAGGAGGGTACAACCAGACTGAGAATTAATAAATTGTGGCAGCTGTGGTAGGTCACACCTGTCCAGCAGATGCCCAGCCTATGAAAAACAGTGTGAAAAGTGTAACAATTTTAACCACTTCAGAGCTGTTTGTAGGTCTAAGAGAGAACAAAATATACATCAGATGACCGCTGAACAGCTAGATGAGCATGACAGTGACTCAGTGGCTGTGTCACTGCTGTGCATATAAGTAATACGTAAAGGCAAAAAGCTTACTTCTATCATCTGAACTGTCACGGCTACCGGAGTCGGAACGATAGAATATCAGTTAGACACAAGAGCTTCCTGTAGTGTACTAAACAGCAAAGACTGTGATTTACTGGGGAGACCCCTCATGTCTAATAAAAAGCTGCTCAGTATAAAGTTGTACGATGGCGCCAAAACAAAGCCGGTTGGAAGATGCGAGGTAATGATCCGGGGTCAACTTTTTATATTCTTTGTAGTGAGGTCATCCAACATGAGCCTGCTTTCATTGAATGCCTGCCTGAATTTGGGACTACTATTGGAAAACCAAGAACGGGCTAACATGATTAGTCATGACTAATTCACAGACATCAACCACCTTCCCCAGAAACATAAAACAGTGTCCAGTGAAATAAGTTGTCTACCCAGCACATACCGCATAGAGATAGACCCAAAGGTCACCCCAACACAGTGTCAAAACAGAAAAATAGCCCTATCAATGAGAAGCGATCTGAAAAACAAACTCCAGTCGCTCACTGATGCAAATAGGATTGTAAAAGTGCAAAAGCCTACTCCATGGATCAGCAATGCCCTAGCAAGGAAAAACCAAACAGTAAGCCAAGGCTTTGCATCGACCCAGCAAACCTAAAAAAGGTTATTCAAAGGAACCATTTTCCTATGCCTATGCTAGAGGATGCTCTACCAGAACTGGATGGTGCCAAAGTTTTCTCCCTCTGTGATGCCAAAGATGGGTTCCTTCAGATCAAACTTGACGAGAAGTCAAGTGACCTAACAACATTCTGGATGCCCTTTAGGAAATATAAATGGCTCAGAATGCCTTTCGGTCTGTCATCCAGTTCAGAACAGTTCCAACACAGGCTTAAGGATGTCCTGACTAGCGTCAAAGGAGTTTTGATTGTAGTTGATGATATTTTAATATATGGGAAAAGAGACACTACTGAAGATGCCACTGCGGATTATAATAAAAATCTAGCCTAATCGCTAGAGAGGGCAGAAAAGGTCAACTTCAAGCTGAACAAAGACAAGTACCAATTTCATTTCACATGACTTACCTACATTGGTCACATAATCTCAAAAGACAGTGTCAAGAAAGATCCGAACAAGACAAGGGCAATCTAGAATATGAAAACTCCCCAGGATAGCGATGCCGTTCGGCGATTGTTTGGACCCATAAACTATCTCTCAAATTTTATACCCAACTGCTCAGCCAATATTGAACCTCTGAGAAGGCTATTTGGAGCTACTAAAGAAGAGTTTCACTAGCAAGAAGACTAAGAGAGAGCATTCCATACCTTCAAACAATTAGCCATTGCAGACACTACACTTCCGTACTTTAAAGTAAATCATCCAGTTACTGCGCAATGTTACTGTACTCAAGGACTGGGAGCCGCTCTAATTCAGTACAACAAACCTGTCACATTTGCATCTTACAGTGTGACAGAGAGTGAGAAAAACTGCTCCAAATGAGCTAGGAATTGCTGGCAAGTGTTCGCAATGCAACGCTTCGATCAATGTCTTTTGGTAACCCAGATGTTCACATACATACTAATCAAGAACCGCTAATACCTATCTGAAACAAATCTCTGCTCAAAGCTCCTAAGAGGTTACAATCTATGTTATTAGCAATGCAAAGATATCCTACAAAGTTAATATACTGCTGTGGCAGTCAGCAGACCACTGCCCACATGCTCTCCAGATGTCCCACAGATTATCCAAATACAGATTATCCTCTCTGATCTAAATATAACTAATAATCAACAAGATATACCAGTCAGCATAGAAACTTAAAAGCAAATCCAGACAGAAGCACAAACAGATGCCGAGCTGGAGGAAGTCACGGAAATAATAGTCGGCGGATGGCACAAACAGGATCAGATTTCAACATCCCTTAAACACTACTCCCATCTCAGGGACCAGTTAGCGGTCTTAGATGGGATAATTTACAACGGGCCCCAATTTATTATCTCAAAATCATACAGACTCAAAATTCTACAGAAGCTGCATGCCAGCCATCAAAGTACAGCTGCAACACTAGAAAGAGCCAGGTCACGCGTATATTGGTCAAACATGGCAATAGACATCAGGCCAATAAGCAAGCTGCGCAATAGACGCTCTGGCTCAGGGCAAAAAACCATGCAGCATCATGACATACCGGCAGCTCCATGGGTAAAAGTGGGGGTCGACCTGCTCACTCATATAGAGAACGACTACATCATAGTGGTCGATTACTTCAGTGATTTTTTTTAGTATGATCCCCTCAAAGATACCAGGACAAAAACAGTCATAAAGGCGTGCAAGAGAATATTTGCCAGTAATGGTATCCCCTAATTGTGCAATCAGATAACGGACCTCAGTTCATCGCCTCGGAATTTGCCAGCTTCGGCAACAGTTGGGGACTTGAGCATACAGTGAGCTCTCCATGGAATGCCCAATCAAACGGGAAAGCAGAAGCTGCAGTAAAAGTATTCAAAAGGTTCTTGAGACTAACAGAAGACCAATTCCTAGCAATACTTGAACACAGGAAAACACCCACTGCTGGCATGTCCACATCTTCTATCCAAAGAATGCTGGAAGAATAACTCAAGTCATGAACATACAAATATTATCAATTTTCAAAATATGTAATAAAATCAAAATTCTAAAAAAGCAACATCTAACACTGTGAAAGCATATAGTGATGTTTTAGCGTGTGTTCTTATGGATTTGCTAAACTCAGCTATTTCTAATAGCCATATGCATCAAGCTATCCTGGGATTAGCATAGCAAAATGCAAGCCAGCTTTCATGAAAAGCTAATGGACTATTACATAACACTGTATATAAGGATATGTAAGCCGGTTTATAACATGATGGTTAAGAATAAGTAACGAAGGAAGATACACTAGTGAGACAGAAGAACGAAGAGCACGAGATACTGTCTACAAGCGACGAAACTATATACGATATGAACATTTGTAGATTATTTGAACATCAACTCATTTTTGTGCAGCTTTAGCTTGCGTAATAAAGAGCCATACTCATTCACCAGTCATTTTGCTTGCAACAATTATAGTTGTGCACGAGAGCTAATACTCATGCAGTATAAGACAACTTGTAACCAGAACCCACTTAGTAGTGATCGCAAGTGCCGTATGTCGCTATATTAGCGAGAGGCAAGCGCAAAAATTCACTACAGTGTTAAAGCCACTAAAACGAGAATCTCATTTCTCATCTCAAGATTTTGTAGCCTTACACGGTACGGGGTAATCACTAATTGGTTATGAAACATAAAAAGTGTAGCAAGTAAATTTTTATTAATCGTATAGTTTAAATGGAAAACAATGTTTTATGTATCAACAAATTAAAGTGAATTTGTTCAAACCAAAGTAATATAACCGTGCTATAGAGCTGCGCAACTTCTACAAAACTGAAATCAAACATTTGGGGCACCAAATACATGCGCACCTGGAAGTTAGCAGAAATCCTAAAACCGTTGGTAAGTCATAGAAATAACTGTTCGAGTTAATTTGGTCGAATATAAGTTTACGGCTCGTGAAAATTTAAGGACTTTAGCAAAATAGACAAAGTTTTTATAGCATACATGATGCAATGACGTTTATTGACGCCTCCTACGGCGTCAAATTTGACTTAGCAGAACAAGGGTTAAAAAATCATTTTCTTTTTGAAAAGAAAAGGAAATCCTATCTTCGACATGTTTGTTTGTTTGTGAATATTATTTATTGAGGTTTTCATGAGAACATAGTGTTCTGTTGACCTCATAGTTAAAAATTAAAGCTGATATAATGTGGTAGAATATGATAATTGAGAATAAAATCGATAATGGCTACAATAATGTGATTTCTATTAGAGGATAATATGGTCGTTGATTGGGCTGAGTATATACATATACATGTATATATATATGCAAGCTGAGTTGATTGAGTACGAATATTCAAATTGACCTGGTACGAATATTCAAATTTATTTATTCTTGCATATCCGATATAGAATAAAGATCATCAATAATGTTATTGTTTGTCACTTTATTGTGTAGCACTATTTTAATTATTGTGTCTTGATTTTGCTCTATCTAATTATCCCGTTAATTAGTTATGATAAGTATTTACAGGCTATAAATCATAGACAACTAGAGAGCACATTAACTCACCAAAGTACCTAGGCTTGCGACTTGTTGCAGGGCTCGTCGGTACGTCTACCTCTGAGTGTTGTCCAACTTCAAGTCTGTGGAGCTCACCGAGATTGGGAGCTGCAGATTTCTTACTCTAAAATCAACTACTCAGAGGCAGTATCTAGAAACTGGTAGGCTGTCTTTACCCTTATTTGAGCCATAAGGGATTCAATGCTGTGTGTCTTTCAAGGTTAAATTATTCATTCTTACATCAGCATTGGTTCCGTTGAAATATGTATAATTAGATGGTAATACTTAGTTCATAGGATATGCCAGTCATGAATCGTGGCTTTTGTTTCGGAAGGGCAACTGCGTTAGCTATAGCCTACTATGTATAATTTGTAGTTCTTTGTTTCTATATGCTAATCAGGTATACTAATTTTGCACATATCAATTTTTCTAAGGCCTTTGACAAAGTGTCCCATAACAAACTTATACTCAAACTCAGGCAAACCAATCTGGATAGCTGAATTATTGCCTCGGTCGAGAACTGGTTAAAAGACTGTACACAGACTATTCTTATCAATGAAACATACTTCAAACCATGTCTGGTTTCATCTGGTGTGCCCCAGGGATCGGTTTTTGGGCCCCTCTTCCTGATTTTTATAAATGATATGCCAACAGCAATAAAGACCTCTAAACTCAAACTTTTTGCCGACGATGCTCTCCTATATTCACCGATTGAGTCAACTAATGACTGTGCAAACCTCCAATCAGACCTTGATTCTCTGATAGACTGGGCTGATAAATGGCAAATGGAATTTAACATCACTAAATGTGAGACAACTTCTTTTGTAAGGTTCCAGAAAAGCCCCTTTTTTCACAAGTACTTAATGAAAGGCCAACAGCTGACATTTGTCACTTACTTTAAATACCTTGGAGTTATCATTGTCAACAAACTCAACTTTAACCTCCACATAAGGACCATAACTAAGTCTTTATCTATTCTATACATGCTGATGAGGTCCCTAAGAAGTTGCTCACCTTAAACAAAAACGCTTTATTTTAGAACCATCTGCCGCCAGTTCTTGAGTATCCTCAACTGTCTGGTCCTCATTTTTATCAAAGCACATTAACTCGCTCAAATCAGTGAATAGGAAAGCTTTTAGGTGAGCGTTTAACTAAAACGACATGATTTCTGACCTCATGTCTGAGTAGCCATGGGCCACTCTTGCAGAGCGTCGAAAAACTTCTGACCAAAACCTAAAACGTAAAATCATTACTGAAAAAATTGCAGTATCTCTAGATTTTTACTTTAATGTCCACCTACACTATACACGCCACAAAAGTACCAAAGGTACCATTAACACAAACATAAAAAAACATTCCTTTTTTGTGAGGACCCATAACAATTAACTCACATTTTCCCTGCTCTCTTATTTAATCCCTTCCCAACACTTTCTACCCCAAACCCTCAAAAGCTCAATATACAATATAAACTAAGAGTAATCTTCTCATGTGTTAAATAAAGATATCGCTCAAATGTACCATTTGGGGGTGAATGCGGTTAATTAAATTGACTTGATTATTAAACATCAGCATAGTAAGAGAAACTATCTTTCAACAATTAAACGTGGCAGAAAGTGGCGGCAGATGTGTTTTTTTACTCGCTAACAGTTTAAGCCCAAGTTCAGAAATTAGCCTACTACGTACAAACTCTAAAACCTTTACTAACGCCATCACTTTTTGTGACTACTAATTGCTAACTCTGAAATGTTTGATGGAACCATCACCGATCACCACCATCACCACGACTATCCCTTTTGAGCTGTAAAAACATAAAATAGTCACCAAATGTTGCAAGATTAACAGACTATGAACTGGCTTCTTCAGCCAGTCATTCAAACAAAGACCAGACCTATTCAGTGATTGCCAAAATAAAATTGTGCATCATTTAGTTGTAATTGTTAATTTGTAAAACACATATAGTGCCATAGCTACACAAATTAGAAAAATAAATTTTTAACTCATAGAAAAAACAGAAATCATTTACAATTTATACAACATAATGCTTAATAGAATGTAGGCTAATAATATTTTTCAGAGATAAATTACCTGCTCACAATTATTTTTGAAACTTTTTGCTAGGTTTAGATGAAGACAAGTCTTGCAAGTTTACGCCACAAAGCTATTGAGCACGTGTGTGTTTGCAAGGGCTTGCAGCAGGGTTGATTATACCAGATTTACCTCAAATTGTTGTAGTAGTTTTGTAGTATTACTTACAGAATCATGGATAACGACTGGATCAGCTAGCTAAGAGTACATATTGAATTGATCAAGTGCACGGATAGAGGAAGTGATGGGCTCGCAACACAGTAAAAGAAGAGCTAAATTAGCCTCAAATAAGAAGAAGAAAAGAGATCAGCATCAAGCTCCAAGTGAGACTGAGTTAGGTGAATTATACTCCATGTTTCCTTCTCAAATGTGAATCCAGGTTTACTAGCATTATTACATACGTTGTATTTATCCATGGGTGTTGACCCCTGCTACCCAGTATTGATACTTGTGTTTGGCTATTTTATAGTAGGTTCACGGCTAATAAGCAATATCACCTCTTCGTATTACTCCTAATATGTCATCAGCCCGTATTTTTCTAGCAAAATAATTACTAAATTTGATTCTTTATTCAGTGTTAGATTAGTATTTAAACAGATTTGATCTACTATTGTGAAGGAACGCTCTTCATATTCCCTTTATTTTCACGAGCTTTTTTGCTTCAGTATCCGACTATTGATACTGAAGATGCATCAGATTAGAACAAATACCTAAGTTGCATGTTTCAGTGAATACTTAGCAAGTTTTTAATGTAAGCCCTTGTCTTTTATAACTTACTCCTAGGCTGATGTGGAAAACTTTTTTGTAGCGTCATTGCCAGAGGAATCTGGGTACAACAGTTTCGAATAATTATCATTAGATTTGAAGTTTCTGAATGAAAGTTCAGTTTTGAAAAATGCATAAGAAGCAAGGTAACTGTAACAGTTACCTTGCATGAGAAGCAAGGTAACTGTTACAGTTACTTTGCTTCTCATGCAAGGTAACTGTAACAGTTACCTTGCATGAGAAGCAAGGTAACTGTTGCAGTTACCTTGCTTCTCATGCAAGGTAACTGTTACAGTTACCTTGCTCCTCATGCAAGGTAACTGTTACAGTTACCTTGCTCCTCATGCAAGGTAACTGTTGCAGCTACCTTGCTTCTCATGCAAGGTAACTGTTGCAGTTACCTTGCTTCTCATGCAAGGTAACTGTTGCAGTTACCTTGCTTCTCATGCAAGGTAACTGTTACAGTTACCTTGCTTTTCATGCAAGGTAACTGTTGCAGTTACCTTGCTTCTCATGCAAGGTAACTGTAATAACTTTCCAGCACTCTAGTTTCATACTGCGGATGGAATATCTAAATATGCAATTCATGTTTTGTAGTGATGCCGCCCATCATCTGGTATCGACATTCAGGGCAACCAGAGGTAGAAACCATTCCTTTATTTCCACCCTGTTATGATGTAGACAAGGAGAGGATAGTGACAGAGATTGGTGTGCACCACATAACCCACATGTATTTGGAGGGTGGAATTGTTGAGTTAGCAATGACCCCGCATTTGAAGGAGCTAAGGCTAAATGCCATACCTCCCGCAGACCTAGTTTGGTATGTTTCTGACTGGCACCATTAGCATAACTATATCAGGCTACTATACACTCAAACGTCAACATGTTAAGTTAGTCTGATCCAATATTTTCTTCATATGTTAAGCTCATTGTATGTTGAAGCAAGTATTCTTATAAGAATACACTCTGTGGTGTTTAGTTCGTATTGCTGATTAAAATCAACAATAAACACTCCAAGTGATAACGTATAGCATTCAAACTAGTGCGTCATATAAGACCGTATAAAAAGTAAATTTAAAAAAACAATTTATATGTAAAACTAATTTAAACGAAAGTGTAGGTTCATCGATGCTCACGTTCAGTGATAAAGTGAGCATAACTTACTTTAACTCACACTAAATATAGTTTTACATAATTTATCATTTTTTTATTAAAGAAGAATTTTAATTTTTACTAACTTTTTTACATTCCGTTACAAATTTGTAATGATTCAGAGGTCATGTGTTAGCAATTATGGTCAGAGGTCATGTGTTAGAATTATGGTCAGAGGTCATGTGTTAGAATTATGGTCAGAGGTCATGTGTTAGAATTATGGTCAGAGGTCATGTGTTAGAATTATGGTCAGAGGTCATGTGTTAGAATTATGGTCAGAGGTCATCTGTTAGAATTATGGTCAGAGGTATCTGTTAGAATTATGGTCAGAGGTCATGTGTTAGAATTATGGTCAGAGGTCATCTGTTAGAATTATGGTCAGAGGTCATGTGTTAGAATTATGGTCAGAGGTCATGTGTTAGAATTATGGTCAGAGGTCATGTGTTAGCAATTATGGTCAGAGGTCATGTGTTAGAATTATGGTCAGAGGTCATGTGTTAGCAATTATGGTCAGAGGTCATGTGTTAGAATTATGGTCAGAGGTCATGTGTTAGAATTATGGTCAGAGGTCATCTGTTAGAATTATGGTCAGAGGTCATGTGTTAGAATTATGGTCAGAGGTCATCTGTTAGAATTATGGTCAGAGGTCATGTGTTAGAATTATGGTCAGAGGTCATGTGTTAGATTTATGGTCAGAGGTCATGTGTTAGCAATTATGGTCAGAGGTCATGTGTTAGAATTATGGTCAGAGGTCATGTATTAGAATTATGGTCAGAGGTCATGTGCTAGCAATTATGGTCAGAGGTCATGTGTTAGAATTATGGTCAGAGGTCATGTATTAGAATTATGGTCAGAGGTCATGTGTTAGCAATTACTGCATATGTTGAGACAGATAATTACTAGATTTTTATATCACACGTTAAAAAAGTTGTCTGCAGACATGATCGTAAGTCAAGGATTCGATATTTGAATAGAAGAAATCCTGCTCTTCTCAAATACTGCTAATATCACTCTTTGAAGTTTTCACTAAATGATAGTGAGTTTTATCTTTATTAAACCAACTTTGAGATACGCAAACATGCTTAGTATATGGCAGGAGAAAGCAAAATAAAAAAAATTGTTGTATTTTTTTCATCAATAAAAATAGAAAAGCAGACGTTCCATTGAAACACCGTCTAAGATGGCTAAGCGGTAATTCAATTTCTATATTTTACATTATTGAGCAGCGAGAATGCTTTTGTATCATTTGTTTTGTGTTTTTAATATTTTCTTTTAAGTGTTAATATGCTTTTTGCTCTAACCATATATTATATATGATAGGTCGTTTATACTCTCACACATATGAATTGGAGCACTAATCTAAATAGCTAACAAATTCAACTGAACATTTGTATCATATCCAGTGTCGTTATGTCCGCAAAATCAGATCTTCTAATTGTTGCGATCTATAGCTTCAGCTCCCTCACCGGTCTGGAAATACTAGACTTGAGTTATATGAACATGCCAGATGGACTCCCTCATGAGATCGGGCAGTTGAGTTCTCTGGAGCGACTCTCTTTACAGCACTGTCGTCTAACTGACCTCCCACAGAGGTACTCTAGTCACTCATTTAGATTATTTGAAGCATCAAAGGTTTATTTAACTTTACTTTAATGATGGAGCATTCATAAATGTTTGTAAAATAGCTAATTTGTGGACAGGGTGTGAGAGAAGGTAACTCTAATGGAGTTCATGGCATCCCCGTTTCATTATTGATTAGCATGGAAATAAGATAAAAAAAATGTTGGTGCAAATGGTTACACTGTTTCTATGTTAAAACTGGTTCATACAGGGTGTTTCTAAAAATAGATTTCGAATTGCAAGTAAGCAGTTGCATCAGATTCATCAACACTCTATCCTTTTACTCGAGTTAAAATCAATTTGTTTTTGGTCACATTTCACTTTTTGTCATTTTCATTGATTACTCTGAAGTGCGTCACTGCTTATGTTTATACAGTTTAGTCACCTGCATTGCACAAGCTGTACACACAAAATAATCCTTTGATTAATATGAATTATAGTACTTTTATATATATAAATCTCGGTGTTTGGCGTATGTCCAGTTGATAGCAGCCGATTAATATACGCAGGCTTACAGTCAAGTGCGCCGTGAGAAATCATAATATCTAATGATTATACACACAATTATTTGGAAGCATGGTAATGTGGCTGCATGGTTTAGTGCTTTTGTTTGATTCTTGTGAGAGACAATCTTTTTGCCTAATACTTTTAGCGTGTTTCAAACAGACACGGCTTTTATTATAGTGAAGATGAAAATATTATTCTAAGCTACTAGCTTAAGTTACCTAAATTGATTGGGTAAAGAAACTTAGCCAATGGCAACAACAACCCCCACTGTTTATCAGCTGTTTTAAATCCTGATTGAATGTGTAGCATAAAAAGCAGAAAATATTTTTAACAATCTGTTTTAGCTCTGCTTCAAGCTTTCAAAAATTTAAATTACACTTTGGACACTCACAGAAATAAACAAACACATTCATTTAAAAGTCAGAATGATAAACGTTTTATATGTTGATTAAAAATAAATTTTCAATGCAAAAACTTGTTTATTACCCGTGCAATGCCGGGCATTCATCTAGATGTCATATATTAGTGAATTTTGCTTACCTTCCAACGACTCTGTGGCTAAGGAATATGGCGGTGAGACCTGTTTACATGTTGCTAAGGTCAGTACGAAACAGAAGAGAATCGCTTAAACTCTCAGAGCTCTCATCGATGTGTTTATTTAGTTGTTGGAGTTATCTGTACCTATTTTTTGCACTAGTTGTTCAAAAGCCCTAGATCGACCTTTATTACCTAGTCCAAATAGTAGTCTTTTTTGTTGTTATCATAGAGAGTTGTCAGCTATTCTATTAACAAACGAGGCAGTTCAGAGTGAGAACATTATACATATAAATTGCTGAATTCTTTTTTAGTTTCAGCTGCCTCTGCAAACTCAGGGAGCTTGACCTTACTGATAATATGTTTAGTGAAGGACTCCCTATTTCCATTGGTCATCTGAGGACATTAGAACATCTCTTGCTCGATGCCTGCAATCTTACAGACCTTCCAGAATGGTATATCTTATTCTATATGTTACCTTTTCATCAGAGATTCTAGTTGAAATTCAACTCTGACGAGTCAGCTATTTTGCGAGTAGTTTATGACGGGTTTAGGAACAGTTGAGGCAAAACATTCAAAACTATTCATTGTTGAGTTGCCCAAAAACAACAAAATATCTCAAAATGATTTTATGACTTATTACTTTTATTATACGTTTACCAAAATATTACATTACACGGGGTTACAAGGTCATCTTATTGTATGTTTAATAGTACATTACACAGGGTCACAAGGTTATCTTATTGTCTGTTTAATAGAACATTACACTGGGTTACAAGGTTATCTTATTGTCTGCTTAATGGGACATTACAGCGGGTTACAAGGTTATCTTATTGTCTGTTTAATAGTACATTACATGGGGTCACAAGGTTATCTTATTGTCTGTTTAATAGTACATTACACAGGGTTACAAGGATATCTTATTGTCTGTTTAATAGTACATTACACAGGGTTACAAGGTTATCTTATTGTCTGCTTAATGGGACATTACAGCGGGTTACAAGGTTATCTTATTGTCTGTTTAATAGTACATTACATGGGGTCACAAGGTTATCTTATTGTCTGTTTAATAGTACATTACACAGGGTTACAAGGATATCTTATTGTCTGTTAAATAGTACATTACACAGGGTTACAAGGTTATCTTATTGTCTGTTTAATAGTACATTACAGCGGGTTACAAGGTTATCTTATTGTCTGTTTAATAGTACATTACACAGGGTCACAAGGATATCTTATTGTCTGTTTAATAGTATATTACATGGGGTTACAAGGTTATCTTATTGTCTGTTTAATAGTACATTACACTGGGTCACAAGGTTATCTTATTGTCTGTTTACTAGGACATTACACCGGGTTACAAAGTTACCTTATTGTCTGTTTAATAGGACATTACACCGGGTTACAAGGTTACCTTATTGTCTGTTTAATTAATAATACATTACACTGAGATAACCCCTCATACTCTTGTTATGCTTCTTCATATCTTAGTATATCTGGAGATATTGTTTTTTAAACTGTGTGGTTTGAAAACCGAAATTATTGGCTAGAAAGTACATGTTCATTTGTTTGTGTAGTCAGACTGTCAGTACTATTGACTCTTCAACACGTTCTAAAATTGTTCATCAGATTTCCAAGTGGATTGTGTTCAGTTGTTTATGAGGTAAACAAACAGTAACTTTCATCAGCGTTTTGATATTTATTGAACCAATTATCATGGCGCGATTTGCTTGCGGATTCAAATTTAAAAAGAATATTAAAGGTTTATTGAGTTTGATAATTTATAAAAAAATCTGCTTCTTTCGCTGTATTCATTGTTTTTCTCACCACAAGCAAGGTTATTCAGAAAACGTAAATTTTTATTTTGCCTTTAGTTTATATATATACATGTATACATGTATATGTATATATATTAGTTTCATGGTATGTATTATATGTATATATATTAGTTTCATGGTATATATTATATGTATATATATTAGTTTCATGGTATGTATTATATGTATATATATTAGTTTTATGGTATATATTATATGTATATATATTAGTTTCATGGTATATATTATATGTATATATATTAGTTTCATGGTATGTATTATATGTATATATATTAGTTTCATGGTATATATTATATGTATATATATTAGTTTCATGGTATGTATTATATGTATATATATTAGTTTCATGGTATGTATTATATGTATATATATTAGTTTCATGGTATATATTATATGTATATATATTAGTTTCATGGTATGTATTATATGTATATATATTAGTTTCATGGTATATATTATATGTATATATATTAGTTTCATGGTATGTATTATATGTATATATATTAGTTTCATGGTATATATTATATGTATATATATTAGTTTCATGGTATATATTATATGTATATATATTAGTTTCATGGTATATATTATATGTATATATATATTAGTTTCATGGTATATATTATATGTATATATATTAGTTTCATGGTATATATTTTACTATTCATGTATTCCACCAGGATACTAGACTTTTGCACAATTGTAGTCTCAGCCATCTCACCGACTTGAAGCTGCTGCACCTCAATTATAATCATTTGGACCACGGTCTACCTGACGTGATTCAACACTTCAGTCTCTTGGAGACACTCAGCCTCAAACAAGCTGGTCTGGCAGACCTTCCACTCAGGTAGCTTGCAATCCTGGATTACTTCTCTTTTTGGTGCTCATAAAAACTTCAAACTAAGCTGACCTTGACTCATTATGCACCTTTCCTCGAGCTACACATACTGTAGGTTATAATGTTGTGCTGTCGCTATAGATCAGGTTAACACAGTTGATATCAGTGGCACTGATAATATTGTTAACTTTTACTGCTATTAACACCTAGCGATGCTAGCTTGCTATACTTGTCAAAACTAGCTAATAAATTAAAGTTGGTAAACTTAGCCGTATTTGGTAACAGAAATATTGAGAAACAAGTAAATATTACTTTTGCCATAAAGCAACATTACTTTAAAAGTCAGGCTTTTTTTCTTGAGCTTCTCAGGTTCAGAGGCTTCAAAATATTTCCTATGCTTCCGAGTTGTCAGAAGCTTTCCTTGCAGTTTTGACTGTTTATAGAGATGTAAGAATCTGTTGAACACTGTATCTGTGTATATAACACTATATCTGTGTATATATCACTATACCTGTGTATATATCGCTATATCTGTGTATATATCGCTATATCTGTGTATATATCACTATATCTGTGTATATATCACTATATCTGTGTATATATCACTATATCTGTGTATATATCACTATATATATGTATATAACACTATATATGTGTACATAACACTATATCTGTGTATATTACACTATATATATATGTATATAACACTATATCTGTGCATTTAACACTATATCTGTGTATATGGCACTATATCTGTGTATATAACACTATATATGTGTATATTACATTATATATGTGTATATTACACTATATATGTGTATATAACACCATATCTGTGTATTTAACACTATATCTGTGTATATGGCACTATATCTGTGTATATAACACTATATATGTGTATATTACACTATATATGTGTATATGTCACTATATCTGTGTATATAGCACTATATCTGTGTATATAACACTATATATGTGTATATATCACTATATCTGTGTATATATCACTATATATGTGTATATATCACTATATCTTTGTATATATCACTATATATGTGTATATATCACTATAACTGTGTATATAACACTATATCTGTATATTTAACACTATATCTGTGTATATGACACTATGTCTGTGTATATAACACTATATCTGTGTATATAGCACTATATCTGTGTATACAGTGGCTCTCAGATAACAAAGCTGCTATTATACAACAAAAAAGAATTTATGCTGTTGAATTTAAATCATTACATGGGTCTTTCCTAAACTAAATTTTTCACCAAAATAATTTTCAGTAACTCTAGTTGTGTGGAACAGCCTGTCATCTGTGTGGAACAGCCTGTCATCTGTGTGGAACAGCCTGTCATCTGTGTAGAACAGCCTGTCATCATGTGGAACAGCCTGTCATCATGTGGAACAGCCTGTCATCTGTGTGGAACAGCCTGTCATCTGTGTGGAACAGCCTGTCTTCTGTGTGAAACAGCCTGTCATCTGTGTGGAACAGCCTGTCATCTGTGTGGAACAGCCTGTCATCTGTGTGGAACAGCCTGTCATCTGTGTGGTACAGCCTGTCATCTGTGTGGAACAGCCTGTCATCTGTGTGGAACAGCCTGTCATCTGTGTGGAACAGCCTGTCATCTGTGTGGAACAGCCTGTCATCTGTGTGGAACAGCCTGTCATCATGTGGAACAGCCTGTCATCTGTGTGGAACAGCCTGTCATCTGTGTGGAACAGCCTGTCATCTGTGTGGAACAGCCTGTCATCTGTGTGGAACAGCCTGTCATCTGTGTGGAACAGCCTGTCATCTGTGTGGAACAGCCTGTCATCTGTGTGGAACAACCTGTCATCTGTGTGGAACAGCCTGTCATCTGTGTGGAACAGCCTGTCATCTGTGTGGAACAGCCTGTCACCTGTGTGGAACAGCCTGTCATCTGTGTGGAACAGCCTGTCATCTGTGTGGAACAGCCTGTCACCTGTGTGGAACAGCCTGTCATCTGTGTAGCATAGATGTTTGAGAAGTTTTACTGATTTGTTTTAGCTAAGAAATATTTGTCTTTAAGCTTCTATATTAGTCCGTTAACTCTATGTTTCTATATTTTCCTATTAGCTCTATGTTGCTGTGATGATCAATTTGCTGCATGACTCCAATCTTCTAGATTTGGCTGTTAATAAATGCATTATTGTATACTGCTACATTTCGGTGTTCCCACCTTTTTGGTCTATGTATACATGTTCAGTGTATATGGCTATCTCCACATTTTTACTCCAAACTTGTTCCTCCCTACGGACTGTTATATTCCTATGACTCCTGTACAGTTTCAGCTCACTGACTTCGCTGAAAGAGTTAGAACTGAGCTTTAATGACATGCGTAGAGGGCTCCCTCCTGTTATCGGACAATTGAGCACGCTAGAGAAACTCATGCTAGAGAAGTGTTGTCTGACAGACCTCCCACAGAGGTAGTATGCTACAGCTTCTTCAATATATACAGCTTCTTGCTAGACAAAAACTAATGTTTTTGTCGTGGCAGCATTCCCTTTTTAAAATCACCTTTATCAACTAGCTGAAGACTAGTTATAAAGAATCAATTAAAAATTATAAAGTTTTTTACATACGTAGCTTATGTTAATACGCTTCTCACAGATTTTGTCATAGCTTTTTATTTAAGACAATGATTATGATGATGATAGTAATAATGGTAGCTTTGAAGTTTAGCCTTTCACCGTAGCAGCCTAGGAGTTGTTTTTGACTAGCGGGCTATTTTATAGTTGTCTGAATCATTTTCAGCTCAAATTCACTGATTTCAAACCAAATGATGCCTTAAATGTTGCCATTCATGATCTTGAAGCCATTTCTTTTGTTTCTCTCATTGATAGTAGCACACGGCAATGCATAAAGGTGACAGCTGTAATTTGTTGCTTAATAAATGCGAACAATACCAACTGCTTTTACATCTGTATTTACTGTTTTTGGTATTCTTGCTCAACCTAATCTTTGGTATTTAACTGACAGTATTTCTCTGTTATTCATGTTGAACACTCTGTCTGCACTCAGTTATGTTTAGTTTCTCAATAATTTTTTCGAAGTTAAAAGATAAAATCTTGATCTGGTTCTACAAGTTCTGATCTTATTTTAGTTTTCTGTAACACTTAAATCCTTTAAAATGAATGATTATGTTGATGCAGTTTATGATTGTGACAGCTATGACAGCTATGAACGAGTGTCTGCAGTATAAGGGTAGTGAATGACCGAGAGACGTGAAACAACTCTCAGTAGTTATTGACTAGCTATCATATAGTGTGTCTGTTTGTGGCAGAGAGGCAGTCTAAACTGCTATAGCGTGCAGGATTCTGTTATGTATGAGTTTATAGAGGGGTCGTAACAGCGGGTGTAAATTATCATGCTTGGAAACTGTTGAACTTTACATAATAGGCTCTCAGCGTGTTTACTCAGTTTGCACTCCAGAGATTTTATCTATATATACATATATATTTCTCGAAGTTGCTGTGTCCATCTGTCCATATGTGTGTCTCTCCAGCCATAGCTATTAAAATCTTGGAACAAAGTATTCGTACCAAAGAAGATTTGATCTCGGACCCTGCTGTTCACCAGTCCAACGCCGTACCGATTCAGCCAAAGAGATTTATAGACTCTCTAGACCATATATGTTGCTATATGTGAGCAAATACCGTGGCGCAAAGTCATGGTGTACCATCGTTAGAAGCCCTAGCTATTATTAGTAAGCTTACTGAAATTTTCCATTGGCAATGTGCCAGGCTAATAGCAAGTGGCAGACAACTCTCATTACTTCTCATTGTTTATAAGCCGATTTTTAATACTCGGGCAACGCTGGGAAGCACAGCTAGTGTTGGTATAAAGCAGACTGTGGGTGAGTCATGTTTACCTTCTACTGTGATAGCAAACTCAGCTGTTATAACCACCATGACTTGCATTCACAACTTTGTTAGTTTAACATTCTTGTAGTCTCAGCTCCTTAGAGCGACTTGCCGAGTTGGAACTGAGCAGTAATGATTTTAGTGCAGGCCTCCCGTCTGTAATTGGACAGATGAAGGGTTTACAGAAGATTCGGTTGATTCGATGTCAATTGCGAGACCTGCCACAAAGGTAATTATTCGTATCAGCTTGTACACTTCCAAGTTTAGTTGCCTTTCTGAGGCTGCTTTGAAATTTTCTAATCGCAGATCTAACAATTAGAATGATAATTTACACTCAAGTTTATGTCGAATATTTTGATCATATTTTTTTCATTTAAATTTAGGCTGAAATAGAAATTTAAGCTAATCATACCATCAAATTCCATTAATTTATTGAGTAGGACTATGCGTACAATCTAAGTGAATTCCAGTTTGAAGACCACAACAATTGAACAATTACAGTAGTTTTATGATGTTTGGGATACACAACAGTGCAAATGCTATCCGTCATAGATTGGAAATTAGAACTGTAAGGTTTTACTACTGAAATTATGAGTACATTGCTCTAGTCTTTGTATTATTCTATATTGTTGATCAATTTATATAACTGGTGAGACTGATTGGTGTAGGCAGAGTGTCTTGAAAGGGCCACAGATGTTGGAGCAAAGCAAATCCATTAATAAAGGTTTAATGCAAGCATAGGCTGAAGACAAAAACAACAGCTAGACAACAGACTGACACCACTGAAATTTAAAAACTTGCAGTCTCTTATGCGTCCAAGCAAAGTTTTATGGAATGAGTGATCTTTCATGTTAGTTAGCCTCCACAATGATAGGTACTGCAACTTTCTCTACCTACATATCGGTATAAACCAAATTGATATACATTTCCAAAATTCTTAACTGTCTATTATCAGAGACTAAACTTGGCAAGACAAAATAAAACTTTCTAGAATGTTCTCATTTGAGACTGCAGCATTTACTCTTTCAGGTTGGACTGTGAGACACAATTGAAGGTCTTGCGTATAGACCATAACGAGCTTACACAACTGCCTGCTGTCATTCTTCAAATGCAAAGTCTTGAAGCCTTAGACCTGTCATACAACATAAACTTACTGAACATCGTGAGAGATATTTCTTGGCTGAGAAAGCTCAAAAAACTTGAATGCCACGGTTGTACTTCGCTAAAGTCTCCGCCCTTTGCCGTGTGCAAGCGAGGAATCGAGGATATTACGAAATACTTTGCTGAGTTGCCAGGCAATGGCGGGGCAGAGCTGCAACAATCATCGGAGAAAGATTGATTTGAACAATTTTATCTTAGTTCACTCGTTGGTTTTTTAAACAAGTAAAAAGTGTTATAATGAGTGCATCAGACACTTCTGTCACATTTGACTAGTTCTCGTTTAGTCTTGGTTACTAGCAGAATTATGCATAGAGAATGCTGTCCCTGTTATTAATTATGTCACCAGTGCTTGAGTTATTCCATTAGTTTATGTAACTAACTATAAGGTGGGTACAATACAACAGTCCAATAGTTTATGTAACTAACTATAAGATTGGTACAGTGTAACAGTTCATTAGTTTATGTAACTAACTATAATATGGGTACAGTATAACAATCCATTAGTTTATGTAACTAACTATAAGGTGGGTACAGTATAACAGTCCAATAGTTTATGTAACTAACTTTAAGATGGGTACAGTATAACCGTTCATTAGTTTATGTAACTAACTATAAGATTGGTACAGTGTAGCAGTCCATTAGTTTGGCCATTTTTTTTTCACCATTTTACAATACATATCTACATATGTTTATAAGTATTTCTTTCGCGTTACACTGAATTCCTAGATTAAAAATTACATGTGCTCGAAGCCGTGCTCTCGTTTTCCGAGAACTTTTAGCTCTATATTTGTATGGCAAACAGTATTTTAAATACATGTACATATACTAATAAGTATTTAATATTTTCATCATTACTTATCTACCTTTTGGAATATTTGTATATACAGTATTAAGAGCATTAAGATGCTATATGTTTTAGAGATGATTATACTGTTGTCTCAATGAGAATTCAGACTTGTGTATTGTTCACACTCATCTCATCTGTAACTAATGTATATTGTTCACACTCATCTCATCTGTAACTAAGGTATATTGTTCACACTCATCTCATCTGTAACTAATGTATATTGTTCACACTCATCTCATCGGTAACTAATGCCAGTCACGTATCTAATGCGCGTGCCTTTAGATGACATTTAGTAAAAACTTTATTCCAAAGTCTTTCTTAAAGATGGAACATAAAGTGTGTATATAATAAATACTAGTTATAAGTCATCAGATGCCATATTCTACTTATGCTTTACCTAGAGGAAATGTGGAGCTCAGACGGTTTGCAAATACAAGTAATGTAGTTAGAAACTTAGCTGCTCTGTTCTATGTAATTGTACGTTGTACACATTCTCATTTGGACACCATCAATCATTTAAGTGATGAGAAATAAATATAATTTTACAACATAACAGTATCTGAAATTACTTTTGTAAAATGTATTACATCATTTCTTCATTGAGATCTCAGGTTGCAATAAAATACTTGAAACTCTAAAGCTGACTTGTATACTTAAGATCAACATACCAATCAATCTCAATTATCTGGTCAAGTGAAACTAAAAGTTAGAGCAGATATTGTTTTCACCATTTTATCACTACTTATCAGTCCTTACAACCACTCAAAACCTACAATAAATACTATTTGTTTTCTTTGAATATGCACTGTATATGTATATATGTATTGCGTATGTATATTGTAACGAACCGCAATAGTGCAGTGAAGGAGATACTGATGTACATTTGGGCAATAAAAGTGAAGAAATAAGTTTGGACTTGCAGGGATCGCTAAACATATTATGGAAATGTTTACTTTTCCATATCCATTTCCATAAACAAATATTTCCATAATTTTATGGAAATGGATATGGAATCACGTAATCACGTAATCCAAGATATAAACAGAGGCAAGTTATATCGGTTAATACGTCTATATAGGTATATATTTAAATGAAAGAATATTTAAAGTGCCAAGTGTATACATAAAACGAAATGATAAGTATGAAAAAAGTGGCAATGCAGCGAACATCAGTGGTATTACAGAAACTATTAAAGGGGTCTGGAATAAATTAACTCAACTTGTCTCTTGTTTGGCTACATTTATAGACAATGGTAACACACAAACACAGCTAACATCAGTGGTATTACAGAAACTATTATTAAAGGGGTCTGGAAGAAACTCTCCAATTGTCTCTGGCTTAGTTATAGGCAATGGTAACATATAGCTTTGATGTTGCCTGGACCCTGAATAAATTATATTAGCAAACAAATATCATATTCATATTATGTATTAATAAATAAATCACATGTTCGGGAAGAGTTGACGATTGCACACACACTCATTTGACACACAAGCGCACACACATACGTACACACACTTCTGTCTTCAACACGTTTTAAACACGGGACGTCGAACACTGGTGAATTACAGCGACCATCATATATTTCCTGTTGACACTTCTAGAACATACACAGTAATGTGTATACACTGTACAAAGAACTTCAAGGTTGCCAATAAAATGAAGAACAACTTATCTACACACTTGAAGGAATATCAAATTAGGTATAATTTGGATTACATTGAATGTTTTATTTTTACTCATTATATATTATGTGCAGGTAGGATACATATACATGATTACATGTACATGCATATATGTGTGCAGGTAGGATACATATACATGATTACATGTACATGCATATATGTGTGCAGGTAGGATACATATACATGATTACATGGACATGCATATATGCCATTTGTTCCATTACTAGACAGAATGCTTTTGTTGTTTCCATCTATTAGATTCTGCAAACTCCCCATGCAACTGTAGCTGACTTTAGTGTTGTTCCTGTTGAAAGTCTAATGTAGTTTGCGGCCTCTGGGAAATGAGTGATCTAGCAGTTTCAGGAAATCATGTCCGGTGTTATCGGGCACACATATACATATATTATTTATATATAAATATTCATATTAAATTATATTTAATATATATTATTTTATATATTAAATCTATAATTATTATACTAGTTTTATTTCAAATTATAGGATTTTTTAACTCAGCTCATGTAAAAATGCAAAAGTCAGGGCCGCCACCGTCAATAAGAGATACGTTTGTTGCAAAAGACACTGTCTGTTTTGCCTGTTTGTGATTCTCGTTTTGAAACTTGGTTTTCGACTTGTTACTCAGCAAAACTTTGCCAGTAGCCAGCGCTTGTGTTGATCTAAAATATTATATGCATTGTATATAAACGTTCTTCTAAACTATGAATTATGAAAATGAAAATATACTTTCAGGCTAAGCAGGAGGAGATATTTACAAAAGCGATTGCAGAACCATCTGCTTCAACTAGCAAAGCTTCTAACCATACAATCACAAGCTACATAGTGAAGTGTGAAGCTCATGCCAATCTTAAAAAGTTTGGTGAATCCCACAGAAAGCAGAAAGAGATTGACAAGCGCATTAGTGACTGGGTCGCGTGTGATTTGCATCCTCTTGAGACAATTCAATCCACCAAGTTCAAAGATCTTATTCATGCTTGTGAGCCTCAATATAAAATTGCCTCAAGGATAGGTTTAGAAAGCAAATATCTCAAAGAACGCAAACGCTAAAAGTTTCTCTGAAAGCCTCGTTTGAGAGTGTGAATTCTGTCTGTGCGACTGCAGACTTGTGGAGCAATAACCAGATGTGTGCATATTTGGGTGTCACAGTGTCTGGATTACCACAGATTGGAAACTGAACTCTGCTATGCTGGCTTGCAGGCTCTTCAGATGCAGGCACACTGGAGAAAACATTTGTGGTGTGTTTAATGAGATAATTCGAGAGCATGGTCTGCAGGACAAAGTGCAATCTGTGGTGATATATAATGCCAGCAATATGGTTAAAGGGTTCAGGTTACCGTCTATGAGTGAAGTCACTGTTGATTTAAATATTGACATGCCAGAGGAGCCAACATGAGAGGAAGAAGATGATGATGACATGTGTGAGGCTATTGAGCAAACAAGTGACAGCAAAGATGAATCCTCGTCAACTGTAGAACCGACGGCCATTTCATTAGACAGACACCATCAGTCATGCCTTGCACATACCCTTCAGCTTTGCATCAAAGATTGTCCGGGTGAAGCTGCAACTTCGCCCCATGCAAAGATTTTGGCAAAGACTGCTTGTATTGTCAGATCAGTGAGAATGTCGATACCTGCATCTGAACTGTTAGAGAATGACGTTGAACAACTTAGACTACAAGCATCTTACGCAACAAGAGGGAATTTCCAGCTCAACATGCTAAGGTCAATTCTGAAAGTATCAGAAAATAAACTCGCTGAAGATAGTGCTGGAACCTTGCTAACTGGAACTGACCATAATCTTATTCAAGAGCTAATAACGATACTAACACCTTTTGAAATCTTCACTAATTTACTACAAGCAAAAACTCTGTCACAGCTAGGCTGATCATTCCTTGTGTTGAACAGCTAAAACCCTCGTTCGCTGATTTAGCAGATTCTGTTAGCAGCCAGCAGGTAGGTAGCTTGAGAGATTCAATTAACAAATTAATATCTCGGCCTAGATGAAAACGAGTTTGCAACCTTTTTGGATCTTCATTTAAAGGCAACGTTTGCTGAGCCTTCTGTGGTAAATAGTCTCTTGGACATAGTCAAACTAACTTGTGATCCATCATAGATTGAGGTAAGCAATGATAGTGGCTAACCAAGTTCAAAACGAAAGAAAGCTCTGTTTACAGTAATGAGGGAAAAACTGATTCAGTGAACTCATCATGTGGTTCCAAGTCTAGGCTTGAGGTTGAATTTAAAAAATACAAACTGTCTTCTTTCAGAAGACAGTCACCCTCTTACCTACTGGGCTCAAAATTCTCTCAGGCTACCAAACATGGCAAAACTAGAACAAAGATTTTTGGCTTGCCCTGCATCTAGTGGATCTGTAGAGCGTTTGTTCAGTGTTGCAGGCAAAATCTTTAGACCGGACAAGTGTAGGTTAAAAGATAAAACATTTGAGGCTCTTATGTCCATACGCTGTTGTCAGAATGAATAAATAGAAGGTGATATGAACGAATACTTGTGATGTACATGTTACATGTATGTCCTAGATATAGCTTAATTTCCTGTCATTGTAATATTTCATTATTACCTTACATGTATGTATATTAAATATATAAAGTGTTTAGTTGAAATTTATTCAACTTAGCTACTACCAATGGTTTCATGCAGCAAGAAATCTTGTTGCAATTGTCAGGGAATTATGGAAATGGTATGTAAATGGAAATCATATGGAAATGAATTATGGAAATGGAAATAATATGGAAATGAATTATGGAAATGTTATGGAATTGGAAATAATATGGAAATTAATTATGGAAATGGTATGTAAATGGAAATCATATGGAAATGAATTATGGAAATGGGAATAATATGGAAATGAATTGTGGAAATGTTATGGAATTGGAAATAATATGGAAATTAATTATGGAAATGGAAATAATATGGAAATGAAAATAATATGGAAATGAATTATGGAAATGGAAATAATATGGAAATGAATTACGGAAATGGAAATAATATGGAAATTAATAATGGAAATGGTATGTAAATGGAAATCATATGGAAATGAATTATAGAAATGGAAACAATATGGAAATGAATTATGGAAATGGAAATAATATGGAAATGAATTATGGAAATGGTGTGGAAATGGAAATAATATGGAAATGAAATAGGGAAATTTTATGGAAATGGAAATAATATAGAAATGAAAATAATATGGAAATGAATTATGGAAATGGAAATAATATAGAAATTAATTATGGAAATGGTTATGGAATTGGAAATAATATGGAAATGAAATAGAGAAATTTTATGGAAATAGAAATAACATGGAAATGAATTATGGAAATGTTATAGAAAGGGAAATGAATCATGGAAATGGAAATAATATGGAAATGAATTATGGAAATGGAAATTGTGACATACACGTAATCTCTGGTTTGGAGAATTTATTAGATGCTATTAGATGAATGTTTGTATTATTTTTGGTCGGAATAGATTCAAGGTAATAACATTATAAAAATTGGACAACTTTCACTTCTGCATTTCAGTGAGTTAGTAGGCTATGTATAAGGCAACAGCTGCGTTACGACCTTTTAACATAAGTAACATGATCTGTATTTATTCATGGTGGCATGCTACTCTATTGGATAGACATTCAAGCTAATAATGGTATGAAGTTCTGCAGTGTGTTGCCAGAGAAAGTTAAGCTTAACTATTTATTTCTAATTAACTCTGTTCACAGAATAGAATGAAACAGGCCATATTTGGAGACCTTACATGGATAAGCATGGAAAGCTGCTTGGAGTTTTATAACTCAAAACTAATATAACATTCATATTTTCTGTACTGGCTAAACTGAGCTACCCACAGCTATTCTATCATATATGAGAATGCGTTGCATTTTCTTTAAAACTGTTAAAAATATTAAAATGTCTAAGTAAAGTCAAAAAGTTCTTCAAAGCGGAAACCATCAACTGCCTGCATTCTGATCGAATAATTGGCTACTCTAAACATAAATTTGATTACTTAAAACAGCTTCTGTTGCAGTTGTGTCTTTATAGCTCATACTAAGAGTAATCACAAACCACTAGTAGGCCAGGCCTAGCTGATGGTTCTGTTCAAGTGTCACACTATTACCATGAGTTTTGGCTGCAGTTGTTGTTTGCTGAGCATGTGCAATGACATTTATACTGCACATTTGAGTCACTTCTGGCTAATTAGGCAATCTGCCTGCTGTACAATCTCTTCCTCAATAGTCTGTCTTGCATCTTACATGTAAATGTTTTTCCATCTGTACAAATGTACAAGGAGTAGTTGATCGACTAACTATAACAGTTCCATCATTACTAGGTGACTTGGTTGTTTCATTTTTATGGAGAAGAACCTAGATTCTGGCGGTTGCATCTTTTTACATGTCAAGGTCAATTGGTATACTTTAGTATACGTCATTCAATGTTCTCCGATGAATTATTTATCTAATGCTAATCTACTTGTTGGGTTCTGAATTCTGATGTTATTTTAAGTTTCAATTATTTGGATTCGACGGTCCTAATCATAAACCTGACTCAACAACAAGAATAATTTAGTTATATTAAAATGTGACAAACTGTAGCATTAGTTCTTTCACACTTTAAGATAAATATGAGACCTGAATATCAACCCAACGCTTTCACCGACAAATCTAAATTATGGTTCACAAAACCAAATAACACATTCACCAGATCGACCTTTTAGTTATTTGTAACTGTTTTTATACACCGAACCTACATCAAATGGAAACACGGCAGCTGTTCCAGTCAAAATTGTCTGCTCAATGACTTTTGGCGGTAGATTATTTGACATTACACGGAGAAGTGACAGGAAAGGTACTACAGAAGTATAGTCTGTTAAGAAGAATGTTTTGGGGTTGATCCAACATATTTACATGTTTGGGTCACTATTGGAAAGTTTTTTAGCTACCTATTTGACTCTATTTTAGTAAAATTTCAAATTTCCACAGATTTGGAATAATTTTTTATTACAAATTTCTTCATGCATTTTTAATGAATTTTATATAGTTTAGTTAATATTTTGCTAATTAATTGCCAATATACTCTCTCGTTATTTTTGGCAAGCTTCCTCATATGCACACAAATGCTTCATAGCTGCATGTTTGTCATCCTCCTTTTTGCCAACTTGATAGTTTCACACTCAATAAACTAGACTAAAATTTATGCGAGTCTGAAAGATGCTCTGTGAGTTTTGTAGTAGCTGAGACTTTCGACTGGGGTTGAGGGAAGTAGCAGCAGATGGGCAGCAAATATGAGAAAGTTGTCATCTATGCACCGAAAAAATGTAAACTGCCATACGACGCTGCCCACACCGTTGGTTCTTTGAATGTATCTTGACTTTCAACACCGCAATACTTGAAACCAGCACAAAATATACTGCAGTAGTGTTTGTTCTACACCCAGCTTTTCATAGACAGCTTTTGTGAAATAGGGCTTTCTTATGGGTGCTGCGAATCCTATTGGTGCTGTATGCTCATTTGTTGTTTTACAAACCAGCACAGATAACATTTTTGTTGTATTTTCAACTAACCAAACTAAGATACAATGGCTGAAAATGTTTCAACTTACCGGTATATATGTAGATTGAGTCTACTCTAGGTGATATTCTGAAATGATGGAATTTCAAATTAAGCTTATTATAATCAGGAAAGGTGAGTTGTACTGTCTGCTCATGGTATAATAGCGGTCATACATCAGTGCTGAGTTCAATGAGTTGTAGTGTTTTTATTCGCAGTATCACCTCTAGGTAGTTTATCTCATTTTGCATTACCTCAGCCAAAACAGGCATGCTAAATATTAACACCATACTACTATTGCCTAAAGTAAAGAGGTTGCCTAAGTAAAGAGGTTGCTTATATATAGAAGTAGCCTGTCTTGACAAACTGTTGTTTTTGCGGAGTTGTTTCCCCGTCGAGCGGACGAGCAACACAACACGTTGTGTTGCTCGCCCGCTCAACAGGGGGACAACTCCGCAAAAACAACAGTTTGTCAAGACAGGCTAATATAGAAGTAGACACACGCTGACTTGTAAGAATTTCTTTTCAAAGAATTGACTCTGATTCGCTGAAAATCAATTTCCTTCTATAGTGACAAATCCAGATAGGTAGTCTTTCATGTAGTCGTTCAGCTTATTAGACACTTTGTTAAGGTATCTTCATTCATCTTCTTCATATCCTGTTCATGATACTGTTATAGGTGAATGTGGAGAAATACCCGGCGCCTCCACCAGAAATGTTATGTGTGGTATTGGAAGGAATTATTATGTTATGCATAACTAATCCGAATCCACACACCGCATCAGTGATGGATCTGCTTTGTCATTTCATTCTATTTTGACTATGTTCAGTTTGTGTACTTTTGCTTTGTTATGTGGGAACTAATTTGATTATTACTGGTTCAGGTACAAGTGAAGGTGTTAAGCTGTCGTAAGCAATACTGATATTTACCAGTAAAAGTTACTTCTTTATTCTACAAGTCTAACAACTAAAATACACAACTAACAAAATTCTAAACAATAATATTAATGACATACATGTAAGGTTAAATCAGCTAATAAAAGTTACACTCTTACTCGAACGGTCGTCCATGCTTGCTTGTTCGGTCTTGTACAGATGCGAGTTTCGATAGTCAGATGAGAATCCTTATATGTAGAGGCTTGGTAGTTGGGATAGTGAAGTAGAAGAGAATCAGCTGATGGCGGAGAAGAAGGCTTTATAGGTGGGGAAAGGATAGAGGCTTCAGAGGGAAGAGAGAGGGAGGCTCCAGAGGCAGAGGATCGCGCCTCCGCATGCAGAGGGAGCCTCAGCAGGTCCTTGAGAAGGAGAGATAGATGGATCGATCTGGTAGATAGACAGACCTGAGCCGTTGGAGCTGTTCTCTTTTATGGATGTCTCTGTTAGCCTGTGAGGTGTTCAGGCGCTCAGGTTCTGTTTTTTATGTGGCAGAGGGTTATCAATTGAGTGAACTTGTCTATGTACGTCATGAGAGTGTGATTGGAAATTATGACTGACTCCAATTGTCATGGTTGTGTCTGGTACAGGTCTGATATCTTGTAATGGTTTCTTGACATATCAATTGATGTCTCTTTCCTCATGGGCTACTTCCACAGGTTTCTAAGCTGCTTGTAAATGAGTATATGATGACTGTCTTTATTACTGATCCTCTAATGTATTAGGTGTCATGTTCATTGTAATATTGTGCATGTCTCCGTGTTTAGTCATTTCTCCATTATGCTATCTGCTTCTGCTGATATTTCTATACAACGATATCTTCTTTAAAATACTTTCGTTGCAATTTGGAAAAGCAAAGAGACTAAATTTAAGACAAGACATAGAGAACCAAGTCTGTTTTAAAATAAGTGAAGTCTGGAAGGGATTTGATAATGGTACATACAGACTGAATACAACTGTAGATAGAGTAAATCCTTTCACTATTCACACTAATCACTTTCAAAACTACAGCGTTTAGCAAGACACACGCGTAACCAAGACACACATGTAGCCGAGACCACGTGTAAGGGAGTCAGCTGGGTTCTCCTAACTGATTTAAATGCCTATTACTGAATAGCGTATGCATATAAATACATATATATATATATATGTATTTATATCTTATAAAAATTTATATTTTAGTATGAGTATTTGTCTGATGATTGTACTCTGTACATGAAACTATTAGTAACAAAAACTCATTTTTAATCATCTCTTACTTCTTTTATATATATATATATATTACCAGCCAGAATGTCTGAATTTGTAATATTTATTCATTGTGCAAAAAGCTCATCAAAAATATCAAAACACAAGATAAAAAATTCTTTTACTCGCTGCTCAGTGCGATGAGTAGCTCAAAACATGTATACAACAATATTGACCAACTTATACATATTCTTAATATAGAAAGCTGGCAGTTTCAAGTCACAACTGAAAATACATATACTGTATACATGTGATGACATTGTTGTTGCACACAGTCCATAAAAGCTTATTTTATGAGACTGCAAGGTTTAAGGTACCTTAAGTCACCCAGGTTTATTTTAATATAATATATAATATTTGAAATCATTGCAGCTGTATGTAACCAACAGCAGTGTACTCTCTCCGTACTGTGCTTAATACTGCCTCATCATTTTATTCAGCTCGACAAAAAAACTAGATGATACTAGCGTTATATGAATAGATACACGGACTCATACGGGAGAGCCAAAATACATTCCCGAATCTGTAGAGTGAAGTTTTCTTCTCTTGCCTGCCAATAAGCTGCTTGAGTTGTCTCGTCTCATTTTAGGCAGATTTTTACTGTCGAGTGAGACATCTGAGATAGTTTCACTTTTATCTACCTCAAATGTAGTGTTGAGGGTAGAGTGAATATGTTCTGCCCCAGCCTCACTGACAAGAGACTGGTCATATGACCTACTAGCAGACGTAGAACTCGCAGTTCCGGTAGTTGTCTGTTCATTCTACAAGGGATAAAAGGAATAGAATAACGTACAGGAGGAAGAACTCTTCTATCTGTCAAGTTAATAATGCAGTGGCAGACGCAGGCAGATGCTTACCATAGCATTTAGGCAGGGGTCTAGTTTACAGCCACACAATGGCCCGCACTTGATCTGTCTTACAAAACACCCGCACAGCTTGCTCCGACAGTGCGTTGTGCACGAACATTTCGTAAAAGAAATAGTTCTTCTCATCCTTTTAACCTCGGGCGTCACATGCCAGCTCAAGTCATGTGGATCTGTGTGGAAAGTAAAAAGAATGCTGAATGTAACTTCACTTTGACAGCTGTATTATCTTCAAAAAGTACAGGTTTGCTGAACCAATAAATAGCTGCTCCATTTGACTGTTCTAAAAAATCTTGCCTCACCCTGGTCTAGCAAGCCACAAACCTACAGGGCAACTGAGCTATAATCGAACTAATTAAGAGGTCCACAGCAGATCATATCGATCTGTCAAAAGATCACAAATTTGCACAATCATAAAGAAAAATAATTTTTAACTTGTGCTATTGCTTGTCTAGCACAGTGGATAATTATCCCCTTTGCTAATCGAGTACAAGTTTTGTAACCTGTACATCGCGAGCACATTGATCTCACCATTTAGAACAAAAAACAAAACGCTGTGATACGTTTAGCTTTGGCCAAGAGGAGACAATTTATAAGTCATGTTGACCAAAAGTTAAACTATACATAAACTAGATAGTTTTTAACCCATTTAAATTCAAATCTGATATTAAAATTAAATTGAAATTGTAGCACAGCATTTATGCAAAGAAATACTCTCAAACGTAAAGACTTACAAAGAAATGACTTCATATATGACTCACTTACAACCTGACAACCTGCATCTAATATAGCACTAATCACAGCTAAGGCTGAGAAAGGTCTGCTTACAGACAGGGAAGCATCAAAAGCTGCCTGCCCTTTTTGATATCACAAATGACAACTTTTGTGAAACCTGAATGTGCAGCCTGTTGACTGCAGTCTGAGGATTCCGATCAACAAGCTAGTAAGACGCTGTAAACAACAACAAATCTCTTTAAAAACAAGTTGCCCAGGTACTCCAAGGACTGCTAAGGACTGCCAAACTCACCATCATTCTCGACGTCGGAGAGGCCGGTGTCTGAGAATAAAGACTCGTCCTCATGTACAGTCTTAATCTTAGAAATGACTGTTAATTTATTGTCAGTTCGAGATGCTTTGGTCTTCATCTACAGGATATAATGTGACAATTACAGGAATGTTTTTATTTAGCTAAATAATATTCATTTTATCATGCTGAAACCTATTTCTATCAGGAACTAAATGTCAGTTACATTCATTTTCTACATAACCATGAGTCATTTCACAGCAAACCCCAAGAAACTTTTTCTGTCGAGGCCTCATGGGGTGCGAGCAACATTTCTGTGTCTGAAAGAACAATGACCTTACCTTAATCTTGGTATCAGCTGGTTGATTGGTAGAAACCACAACTTTATCTAGGTACGGTGAAGCAAGACTACCCACGTGTGGAAACCTCTCACCAGGCAGACCACTCTTAGGCGTATCTGTAAGATTTAACAAGTAATCTTTTAGGTGTCCCCAACTGATCACCCTGAAAACATGAGGTGACACTCGACACTCCTCCAACCAGAGAACTGATCTTCCCGGAGCAGTTTATTTACAAAACATGTAAAGTGTTGGCTTACTGTAACTACAAGTTAAATAGTCGAATAAACACAAACTCATGTGTAGAGCATAAGTTTTTTTTTTCGAAATTTTTATTGTACCGCAAATGTAAAAGCAGAGATCCAACAGTTTCATAACCCTTGAAGACAAATATAGATGTAAAATAAGCTTTGAAAAATCTACAACGAGCAGGTATGACCAGATAAAACAAAAATCCATGATATGATGCGACAAACACCTGTGACCCCATGCCGCAACCGATGACTCACGTTGCTTATGATGATGATGCGGAGTCTGGGCTGCCAACATCGACACATCTTCGAGCTTCTTCTCAAGAGCCGCTATTGTCCTATTTTTTTCTTCTATTTCTTCGTTAAGGGAAGTCACATCTAGCTGCATCGACTGAAATTATAAACTGATAATAAATCAGAATTGGACGAATAGCTGAGAGACAACGATTCTACATTAAAACAAAAGGATAAATATTTAATGCGAGCATCTCATGAAATAGCTTTAAAGTATTCTGTGTAAGACCCATTCAACATTCATTATCATTCGCTAGCGGCTTGTGACCAAATTCAAATATTGGATACTTAACATTGGATCTAAAAGAGCTCAAACTTGATGCTATCCGTCCAGTAAGGTCAAGGCCATTTGTCTTATTGCTGAATGGTTGTAAAAGTTGCTGCCCAGCCAGTCAGACATCTTACCTGAATGTCAAGACTAGAAGTGTTGACATCATGCTTTTCTAGCTCCGATTTCATGGCTGCCAATTTCCGGTCAAAGTTAGTGGTCATCACCTAAAAAAGGTACTGCGAAATCTATCACATTGTCGGCAAGGGTTGTCGGTTGTACAATCTCTCTCCGTTAGATTGAGCTATGAAAACTTCAAGAACGGTAAATATATTAAAGCTGCATGACCATTGGCTGATCCTACAAGTGTGACTGTATCATTGGTTAAATTACAAACATGAGATGATTAAGGACTATCACCATGTTAAAAGAGAAAACTAACCGTTTTTTACTGTTATTCCATTTTGAAAGACTGATACCAGCACCTAAAGTATCACCTCTATAACAACACTGAAAAGTTGATTATTTTACCAAGCATGAGAACATAAATTATAAACCTTGCTTTGATACTCTTCCTTATGACTGCTCCAAGTGATTACATCAGTGCATTATGACATGACATGAGGCATAGGTGGCAGCCCATGACAAGTGGTAGATGCCTAGAGTTCAGCAAGCGGATAATTTTGCAGTAAAAGGCCGAGTCTTTGAATAAGGTGGCACAAAGGCAAAGGTAGATTCAAAGGAAGATATAATACACACTTGTAATTTGTTATTTTTTGTGATTGGTCTCACTTAATGCTATTTTTAACAGTTTGGGACTTTTGCTGCTTCAAAAATGAGGCAGCGCTTCTGATCCAAGAAACAGAAACTTTGTAAATCTATCACTTGTAGATATCGCTATAGCTCTATTATATATACTCTATATAGCTCTATATATACGCCAGGCACTTATTTACAAATATAATGTTTTACAAAACACAACAGATCAAATTTTTCCCAAACGGGTGACAAGCCTTTGTTCCCGATCTGTTAAACCACTGTTTAAATCATACACTCTATAATTTGAGACTGATGCAGAGTGACTGCTCTACCAACCATTATTTCATTGTAATGGTATTCCTCTAACTCAGCCAGCTCCTTCTCTAGTTGAGTTACTCTCCGGCTGTCACTATCCGCTGTTGAGCTTGTCTCCTTCAGAGTCGACTGGGTGACAAGTGACTCCAGTTTGTTTTTCACTGACTATGGCAAGAAATAAGACGCAGCAAATGATAAGACAAGATTGAAGTGGTAATATCACCATAGTAGTATCTCATCGCTACTGGCTAGGTTAGAAATTGAGCACCGAGCCGATGCTTGCACCATATGCCATAGTACACCAAGCACTTGGCCTTAACTGACATAATATACATAGGCTGGGTATAGCATGACATGCTATGCCCAATGCTTGCTGACTTACCAGGTTGAGCAAGTGCCTGATGGCACACTTAGCCTCAACCATGCTGGTGAGTCGTTCACTGAGGGGCTGACTTTTGGCTCCCTTGGCATCTTGTAACTTTTGATTGAAATCTGAGATAGCTGCAGTGCTATAAATAGAACCAGGGTGTTACTGAGACATTAATACCTCTGCTAAAGAACACAATCTTTAGAAAATCCCCATAGGTAGCAAACCAAACGTAACATGATCAGAAATATAATTTATTTCAATTGTAACCATGATATTTAATATCTGAACACTTACTGGCTTTAATAAAAATAGTTTTCATGCCAACCCTAAAACCTAGTTTTGCCAAAAAACAGATTAGTTTTTTAAAGGTGGACAGATTTTTACATATAAATAAGCTAACAAAAACTTGTGAATTTTGATTCTCTTAACTGTCCGTAGCTACGACTGCACATATTGCAACTGGCTGCACATTAGTTAATGGAAGACTGACAGTATTTTCTGATCATCTAAAAATGAGAATTTACTAGCAATTGTCACTAAAACTGATAACTTATAAGCTCTGCTGACCTTTAAGTTGTTTCGGATTTTTGCATGAAAATCATAACGAGGCTTGTAACTCAGGTCACTTCACAATAACTTTGAGTCATTTAGTATTTAGTAATTTGTAGCTGCCAGCTTTGTAGGTTCTATGGACCAGATCAAACGAGTGGGTGATTTTAAGACGTCTAGTGATCTTTTAACACACAGTTTGGTAACAACTACTAATAATCATGTCCCGAGGTGAAAATGAGTTATATGACTCACTTTGACTGGCTGCAGTCAACTCAGCGAACCAAACACACGTAAGTTTATCTTTGAGTTGCTAAGGTACTAGCAAGCAACTACAAAGGTCATTAAAGGTTGTTAGAGATGAAGCAGGAATTAGCTCACCAGAGACTGAGCTGTGTCTGATATGCTTTGCGCTGCCCCTCAGTATCTAAGTCAGAGGTGCCTGATTGGAGTGACCTGAGGTGTTTATGTAACTCGGCTCTCTGCGCCTGCTGGTCTTGTAGGTACCTCTCTGCCTCTTTCACACTCACCTAAAACAGCTTATAGGTATTTACCCCTGGAAGACTTTAGGAAAAGGTTTATTATCGACAAAAACACATAACGCGTAAAATATGTTAATTTAGCCATTACAAATGATGCCTACTCAGCATGAAAACTGTTTTTATTATGTGCCAAAAACTAAGAAAATTTGTTTTCTAGAAGTTACTAGAATACTGAAGTCTCCTAATTTCTCTAAAACACCCTTTCCTGGTGTTGAAGCCCAGTCCTCTCCATATAGTACTCCCTCCTTACTACGCGGCTTACCTTTCGCAGGTTTCTATTAAAAATGTTCGCGAAAAAATTAAAAAGATTTAATTAAAAAGAGATTGTAAAAATTAAAACACATAAATATACATACATATAATTGAAAACATGTGACTTCCTTCTCACCACGAACCCATTTAATCACAAGTAGAAATATTCAGACTGCAGTAAATGCATTCTCTGGCTTAAAATACTGGGACTGAAGTTGAAATATAAACTAAAAGTCAATAAAGACAACTTCAATCTATTCACTTATTATATAGGAAATAAATATAATATGTTTAGAAAGCAGATTAAGTGTTCTGGTGTTAAAACTTTAGCTCATATGTATACTTTAAAAAAATTGTTTCTACTTTCACAGATTTTCACTTATTGCGGGGGACAATGGTCCCCCGCAATAAGTGGGGATTACTGTATATCCATAGTCCATGGCCCTTACCATCATGTCAATCTCGTCATTGACGAGAGACTTGACCCTCGGCCCAACACCAGCCAAATCCTTTTCAGCTGTTCTGATATTTCGCTCTCTCGACTGTTTTTGCCTTTCTAAAGACTCTTTTAGTCTCTTGTTAGCCTAAAATACGGAAATCACAGCTAATCAACACACTAGTATGATAGAGAAAGAGTCGAAATCTGAAGCCTTAATTAAAATGTGAAATACACTTACAATGTGGTTGCTCTACCAGCTGCTTTAGAAATGTAGACGAAAATGTAATTGGCAAACATTTGGACCAAATTCAGGCAGGTGGCTATCTAAGATGATTATGTTAACAAGTTTAACTGTGGATTGATAGGATAGAATTGTTTCTCCCTTTAATGCCTTACGTTTACTGAATTGTTAACGATATAGAGGCAAGACGAATCCTGTATGTAAATACAGTAGCTTCTGGAGGACACAGGAATACATTTGGTAAATAACTAATGAAAATTATATTGATAATTCTTACGACTGCCGCCTCTTCCGCTTTGCGCTTGTAGAAGGCTTGAGACTTGGCGTGATGTAATTCCATCTTGGCAACTTCACACTGCAAATAAAGGATTTGCACTTGGTGTCTCAACAGCTTTCAGTTTGATGAATGAGGTTTACTACAGACATTCTTGGAACACTTGAAACAAATCAGTCATGAGACATTACGTTTAATAGATTGTCCGCTACAAGGCTTAGTAAAAAACAAAAACAATGATGTCTCCTGACTGGCTTTGTAGTCTGGTGGCCACAGGGCATTTTTGTGTCGTTTTTTTGCCAAGGTGGCACGACAATGGGGTATAACAAATCTTAGGTTTAATGGATAGAATAAAATATCTCCTAACCTTTTTACTATACCTACCGGAATCATTCTTGTCAAGCAGTGATTATTTGCCATTAAAAGATGGGTAGAAATACATAAATGAAATTTCCCTTGCGCCATGCGCAATTAGCCAAATCAGCCAATCAGCTAGGTAAACATAAATCTATGCATTTGTTTAATACGGGGCGTATTTGCTTTCACCGATAACATTTGTGCTCTTAGTCTGTTTCCGCTGTTCCGTGTTAGAAACTGCTGTATACGTCGGTTAGTAGTAGCGCAAATTTAGTATCTTCTATTTAAATTGATTACCACAGCTAGCTATTATCGGTTACATAATTCATTATAATCAAGTTTTACATGCTAAGAAGTCAACAAAGTTTTACTAACAGAAAAAAGCGATAATCCAAAGTTTTTATGAGATGTACAGCACCATCTACAAACAGTCAGATCGCAGCTCGCAGTGTTAGTCGTATGTAAATGCCACACTGAATGCTTGAGGAAGATTGCTAGTGAGTCGAAATAACAAAGAGCTTCTCAAGTTGCAAAGAATCTCAAACCCCGGAAAAAAATAAGGTGAGATGATAGCAAACTCATTTACTTAATATTTATGAATAATTAATCAAAGATTAAATGCATTGCTTTATTGAAAATCTTACGTTTCCTTCACTGTGTACTGTAGTCAGTTGGATCAATGAGTGATAGGTGTTGATTATAATGAATCAAACTCTCAAGTCAAGACTTATGAAGACTAGTATGATTATTATATAGCATGTTTACCAAAGTACATAGTCTATTTATCATGATACATCAAAAACTGTTAATTGATTCTAGAAAGCATATTGCAAAGTATTTAATAAAACTATTACATAATTATAATCTTAAAGCTCATCATCACCGTCTAATTGATTGCCATCATCAATCTCGTCAGTCATTTCATTACTGCACTCTACACAGCCGCATAGACTTGTGCAAACTCTTTTTGCATGAGCAACTGGTCCATTGGACAAGCTGCCTAGGAATAGCTCTTTGCTCATCAGGAAAGCATTGCCCAGAAATCTCATCATCGTCTTTACTCCAGACATGGTTTGTGGGATCTGGGGGCACCATTAATGGTTGAATTTTCCACTGCTGTATTGCTGCTTAGTAATTGACCCTCATTAAATGCCGACAGAGAGAACCCTCTTGGTGGAAGTTTTTTTTCATAAGATGTCCTTCATGAGAACAACCTGTATCTGGCGTCGGCTTCACTTGTAGAATCAGACTTGCCATAAATATGCAGTGTTGAACGTGTTAGTGCGTTGAACGTGTTAGTGCGTTGAACAATCTTTTATCTATTAGAATGTGGTAGTTGATTATATTGAATTATGTAATCCATGACAGTTAGCTTTGGAAATCGGTATAATTAGTAAATTAAAGTTTTTGATCGTTACTCCAAACGCCGGCAGTCGCTCGATGAGACAGGAAACTGACTACAAACCTAATTGATATCGGGGTAATTTAACACCCCCGTACTACAACATGACGTAAATGATGGTCTACGGCTCTGATTAGCTGGTCCGACTGACTGCACACGGCGTAAGAAAAAATTTATTTTTGTATAACTACTCACCATTTAATGGCAAATTACTCTTAGCTTATCAACTAAAATAGCGGTAGGAAACTAAATTAATAATGAATAAATTAGAAACATGTTAAAAGTGTCAAGCTACCATAGACCCCATCTTCTGCCACCTGTTGACACGATAATGCCCTGTGGCCACCAGACTATTGACTGACTGGCTTCACCTGTTCACTTGTGACATAGAGCTGAGCGAGAGGAGACCTAGTCAACACCTGAGTCAATAGCCTATAGTCCTATACTGTGTCTGGTTGGGAGCATTACTAGTCTGATGACCTTTGTACACAAACTTTCATGGACTAAAAAGTTATCACCACAGAATATGCTTAAAAGTGAAACTGATCATTGCTTATGATGAAATGAAACCACACTTGTAAGGTGTACAGATCGTATCTCGTGAATAGAATGTGAACATTTTGAAGTCAGCCAATTGTTTGTCAAGTTTCAAAAAAATTGACCTGGTTCAGCTTATTTAGTTTTTAACATAATCTGTTAGATTTTCTATATGAGTGCGCATAACATAAGGTATGCATTACTCAAAGACGCATGCATTAGGTATTATATTAGGCATTAGGTATTATATTAGGCATTAGATATAATTATAGCCAAACTGTGAAATACAAACAAATAATTATTTCTTATATTATGTCTTACATTAAAGGGTCGAGATGATTTGTAGTAAGTTCAAACAATAATATTACAACCTGCAATTTACTCTAGAAAACAATGTTTCTATATTTCCATTAAATAACAACTGTCAACCATGAAGTATTTTTAGAGAACAAAGTGGTCAAATGTTGTAGAACAAGCAATTCATCCTTAGTAATTGTCTATGTGCTAGTAATTGTCTATCTGCTAGCAATTGTCTATGTGCACAGGGTTTTAATGAAACAAATTCAAACTTGACTCTATAAACAAGATATTCTCTATCAAAAGAGGATGACCTACCTCCCGCTTTCGCTCTCTCGCCTTCATCTGCACCATCTTCTTGTCCTGCTCTAGCTTCCACTTGCGAAAGTTCTCAGATTCCTCCTTTATCCGCTTCATGAGTTGCACCCTTTGCTGCTTCATTGACACTATCTCCTTGTTCAGTCTTTCCAGCTGCCAATAAAGGTTGCTAGCGGTCAGCACAAATGACTAAAAACCAATATAAGCGAGCCATCTTAACGTCATACAATTCTTTAGAGTAATCTACCTGCTTGTCCGTCTGCTCTTTCATCTTCGCAATCCGACTCTGTTCCTTCAACTTCCTTTTCAAGTCACTCATCTGCTGCTCGAGCTCCTTTAGACGCAGCCGCCTCTGTTCACTGATTTTACCAATTGCTGCCGACGATTTGTTGCTAGTGAGCTGGTGAGATAGTTTTTCTTTTTCATCCTCCAGAGATTTAATCTATCACAGAAACCTTTATTTCTTACACGAACACCTTGTAGAATAAACAAACTGCCTATATGTATTACCAGTATATACAGTAAAAGTCTGGTGTGAAGACTTATACTGCTATCAAGGGATTCCTTACAAGAACCTGGAAACCATAGTCAAGTCTAGATATGATTGTGCAAAGATGAAAGGTGGTAATAAGCAATTCGAAACCTGAGACTAGCATTATAGAATATCCCACTTGTGATCATGAATTAGAGGTTTGTACATCGATGTGTAAGTGAAGATGGTTGCAGAAGAACTTAAACCTCGCTACTGGCTAACAAACTTTCTGGTGATGACAAATTATAAGGAACACACTTTTTTCTCAAGAGTCTGCTGATGCTTTAGACTCTCCTGTCTTTGCTCAGCTGTCACACTTTCCTCTATCAGCCGTTCTTTGGTGGCCAGCATGTCATTAAGATCTTTCAGCTGTCGACTCATCTTTGCTCTATGCAGTGTGTATGTCTTGGCATAAACATCGCTTTCTTCTTCACCTAACTAAATGTTAAAATTTAACAATTGATTGCAACTAGATTCAACTTAAATGTCTATTGACGAGACATACGGATAACCTTGGATAAAAGACAAAATTCTGGCAAGTATACGGGTAAGATTTTTTTGAGAATTTCGAGTAAAATTTTGTAAATTTTCAAAATCTTTAAAACTTTCAAAAATTTTAGTGTGTCAAAATATAACATCTTATCTATTTAAAACTTGAAAAAAATTTTAAAATCAGCCTATTGGTCCATGATATATTGACAATTTTGTGACGTCTTGTCAAGATGTAAGTGCATGTGACAAAAGGAAAACATGATACTCATAAGACTCCGTAGCACTAGACTCATGTGTTAGCACAGCTCGGTAGCTCAGCATGATGTGACATCCTATGGTTACTGACTCGCAGGAATACGTATAGTACACCGTTTTCATTTTTTGTATACTTCATCTCTTAGCTTGTCTCTTCTCTTCAGTCAAATTGTAACAATAAACATGACACACGGACTGTTGTTTTTGGCCTTTTTCTTGTTATTCGTGTATGCTCGGTAACTTTTACCTTCTTTCAACTTTGATAAAAGTTTTTTTAAATGCCTATTTGAAATGGCATGTCGGTTGCACCAGTAAAGTATTATACCAGGTAGCCTACATAGCTATTACATTACTTTATTCCTAAACCAATTTTAGTGAAAAAGCTATTGTTTAGTTGATACAGATAAATTAACACCATATCCATTATTAAATTAAGAGATTTAGTTCACACAAAATTGAACAAATATACAGATGCTGCAGTTAAAAAATCTATTGATATTTATTCAATAATACTTATTAAAATTTATTTTTTACCAATACCACTAACAGAAAATTATAAACTCTTTTTGTGACCAGTTTTATCATTGAGAACTAACATTTAAAACAATAATAATATTTTATAGATTAACAACTATTTACTAACAGCAGTTGTAATCTGAGCCTAAGTGATATTTTAATGTAGTGCTGTGCTATTTATATAAACTAATAATAGTATACATATTACTAATACTATTATTTATTTTAATTTTATTATTAATTGATTTTTATAAATAATATAACAATTACTATCTAAATAATAAATGTAAATGGTAAATTAAAATCGAATAAAAAATGAATATAATGTAACACACTATACATTAAAAATATAAAATCTTGTTAAATATATTTAAAAAATACTATTTAATTTCATGTGAGAATAAATTTTTTTTTAGAAACAATATAATATTTATATTCATATCGTTGAAAATACAATTATTAATGCTTTTAATATTTGCTTTGCTATATTTTTATTTACCAAAAAACAACGCGTGACAAGAATACGTCAAAAGTACATTAACTTACTTATTAGTGTATGTAGTAAACTATATATTACATGAAAATTTTATTTTAAATGGAAGTTTAATACCAGTCTTGGTATTTGTTCACATTGCAAATCAGTAGCAGAAATTTAGTTACAGTATATACCAAAAAGTAACAACTGCGACGATTGTTGCTGCTAATACATGTACACACCCTAATCCTATACTTGAAAAGGGAAAAGCCAGTTAATGTTATTGAAACCAATAGAGAGCAAATCACAATGATCTTTTCTGCACTTTTCTGTATATTCTATCAATATTCTACCAATAAAGCGTATGACTGTTTTTTATTGTTGAAGATGGAGACTGAAATAATTTCAAATTATCGCTGCTACCGTGAGTCATAGTTGAATAAGAGCATCGTGTTCACACTATAAATTCTCTTGTAACGCCGATGTTTCAAGACCAACTTTTATTGCAAAAAAATTTGCTAAAAGTGTCAAATTTTCTATTTTACTACAATTTTGTCTGGATGGAGTAGTTAAGTAATATTAATAATTTTAGAAGTGAGCCTATTACTATTGTGGAAAATTCTAATGACCAGCGTGACACTGTATTGCATGTGTTTATAATGGTAAAGCTGGTACTTAGAGATTAAAATGATTGTGAATTACGTTTAAACTGTAACAAAAGTTGTTTCACTTTGAGAACATTTTGAAATTTATATTTTATCTTCATACAGAGAACAACAATAATAAAACTAATACTTATAGACACATTATCAGTGCGACCAGCAAAACACTTACTTTAGTTTCATTTTCAAGTTAATATTCATTATATTCTACAGTTTATGAAAGAATAAAATATAAAGATTATGAAAATAAAAAACTTTTTTGTAAAATTACGTGTTAAAGTATGTTTACAGTCAAATTTTAATATGAAGTTCGCCATAAAATAGGCGATTCTCATAATAAACAATCTTACCCATATAACACAACAGTCTTACCCATATAACAGCAGTCTTACCCATATAACATAACAATCTTACCCATATATCATAACAATCTTACCCATATATCATAACAGTCTTACCCATATAACAGCACAGTCTAACCCATATAACATAACAGTCTTACCCATATAACAGCACAGTCTTACCCATATAACACAACAGTCTTACCCATATATCATAACAGTCTTACCCATATAACATAACAGTCTTACGCATATAACAGTCTTACGCATATAACAGCAGTCTTACCCATATAACATAACAGTCTTACCCATATAACAGCACAGTCTTACCCATATAACACAACAGTCTTACCCATATATCATAACAGTCTTACCCATATAACATAACAGTCTTACGCATATAACAGTCTTACGCATATAACAGCAGTCTTACCCATATAACATAACAGTCTTACCCATATAACAGCACAGTCTAACCCATATAACATAACAGTCTTACGCATATAACAGTCTTACGCATATAACAACAGTCTTACCCATATAACAGCACAGTCTTACCCATATAACACAACAGTCTTACGCATATAACATAACAGTCAAGATAGCAACAACGAAATCAATCTCCAAATGGAGGATGTGCCAGCGATGATTTCTGCAATGGAGTTGGCCATAAGGGTTCAAAGACAAAGGATAGTACCTTGGGAGAACTCTAGCAGAGAATGGATGTGCAAACAGAATATAAATGTCAAAACCTTTGACAGACGAAAATAAAAATACATTGGTCCATATCAATTTTCGACTACACAGAAGTATTGCAGTCATAGCAGCTCTAGACTAAGGCATGAAATGTTTCACTAACCTCGGGTGGCATAGTAGAAACCTGTTGCTCGATGTCACTTGGTGTCAATGTGCTGGTACTAGTTTGTTCAGTGCTCTGAGTGCCAGCAGTGACATTCTCAGCCATCTCAGTAACTGTTGTAAGGCTGCTGTCATGAAGCTCTGTACAAAAGTGTGACAGATTAATGCTACACATTGTGACCTAAGAAGTTCACCTCAGCGATATTTAATCTATTCTGTATGCTTCTAGTTGACTGGTTGTTCTAGTCAACTGGACTATCTGTTTGCCAGATTAATAAAAACACTCGATCACAAACTGTACTTGGACTATACTGTGATATAAAGGCTAAGACGAATCTATGTAAATTGCATTAATATAAATGCTGAGATAAAATTGGTATAGATCTCTGAATGGTAAAGTTTAAATAGCAAACAACAGAAAAGAGCCGATCAGCTGGTAAGCAAGTTATAGTAATGGTAAGTGTGATAAAGATAAAACAGGAAGGAGACTCTCTCTGGTGACAGATCATTGTGAAGTTGTGAAGATGAACGGTGAAGAACTGACCAATAGCCTGACTAGTAAACGAAAGAAAATGTCACTAAAATAAAGCTAACACAAGTTTGAAGATTTTAAATTACACTCATTGTGAATAATTACATGAATATATAAATATGTATTATTATTATTGAAGTCAAATGATTCCTACCAGAAAGGGTGCACTCAAGACTAGCTTTGTCCTTGTCGAGTTCACAAATCTCACGCTGTATGGCTCGAACTTTTTCCAACTTTTCCCTTAAATCTGAGGCTAACTCTGAATCTTTCAACGAGCTGTCCAATTCCTCGACACTCATTCTAGAGTTTAATATCTCAGGTTATGAGCTCAATGCAGTAATATAAACATCTCACTATTCAGAATTTAATATCTCAGGTTATGAGCTCAATGCAGTAATATAAACATCTCACTATTCAGAGTTTAATATCTCAGGGTATGAGATCAGTGCAGTAATATAAACATCTCACTATTCAGAGTTTAAAATCTCAGGGTATGAGCTCAGTGCAGTAATATAAACATCTCACTATTCAGAGTTTAATATCTCAGGTTATGATCTCAATGCAGTAATATAAACATCTCACTATTCAGAGTTTAATATCTCAGGTTATGATCTCAATGCAGTAATATAAACATCTCACTATTCAGAGTTTAATATCTCAGGTTATGAGCTCAATGCAGTAATATAAACATCTCACTATTCAGTTTAATATCTCAGGTTATGAGCTCAATGCAGTAATATAAACATCTCACTATTCAGTTTAATATCTCAGGTTATGAGTTCAATGCAGTAATATAAACAAACAAGTATTCAACACCTAGCATATACATACCCTGTGTTAATGGTGATCTTGTGTAGGCGAGCCTTCAGTTTGTCCCTTGACATCTCCATCAGGACAATCTTCTCACAGAGCTCGTTGCTGTGATCGATGGCATTCGTCAGCTCATTGGCCAGCTTCTCATTCTGCTCCTCCAGCAGGTCTGACTTCTCTTTAAGCTTCTTGTACTCTAGTGAGCTGCGGCATTACACAGAATTTTGGAGTTGCCTAATCTTGAAACACTCCCCCCCCCCGTACTAAGGATTTTTAGTAGATCTGATCATATTACGGCCATATGACTGGGAGTGACATTCTGCTAAATAGTAAGTCGTAAAGACGCTATGTAGCGAATTGAGGGTCATCTGCTCTATATGAAGATTTCATAAAGCAATCTGTCACCATTTTGATAGTTAGGTATGAGAAGTCTAGCTTATGAAAGCATAATTTCGAAAATAACTGTTGTCAACCTATCATATCCAGAGAACTGCTATAACTGTTATATCTATATATCGATAGAACTAATCATATAGATGCATCAATTCTAACAGGAAAATGACTGCAGATACATGTTAGACTTGGATTCTTAATCTTGACATAAATTCTTAGTGTTGATACTAACATGCTAGAGTTAAACACCTCTCAGAGTCTTTTACAAACACCGAGCCATGTGCTCTATAGCAAAACTTCCGCGTGTAGAATAAAAGCCTACCATAACACGGAGTATAATTGGAATAGTCATTCCATACTAGCACAACGTAGGGCTTTTGAACTACTAGTTAAAATTCATTACTAACTGGTATAAAACAGCACCATTGACAGCAAATAGTTATATTATAAGCCTAAGATAAACACTGTACAACATTTTTTTTGTTACGAAATGACTTCACGCTGCCACGGCTAACCATAAATATAAATTTAGCATCCAATGAAATAAGCATGCAGGAAAGAGGCAGTAATCTTACATAGGAGATAAGCCGAAAGAGAATAGGCGATGTTAATTTGTTTCACCTGATGAGATCATTTGAGCTAAGACCAGTGACAGCGTCGCTCTGCAGCTGGGCTACGAGCGACTTGAGCCTGAGTATCTCTGCCACATGCGGGTCCCTGTTCACTATGGGTTTGTTCTTAATACGCTTGGCTCGGTCAGCATAGCGGAGAGTGTTCAGGGTCTCCTCCATATTAGAGTCAGCTGGACTAATGCATGCCATCATAAGGGTGTATGAGTTGCCACCCAATGAGTCTACAAATAAAGAATTCACTTTAGCCTGGATATGGGCAGCCTGAAGTTTACCTTGCAGAGAGAAACAAGTGTGTTGAACAGCCTAAACACTTCCTGCTAGTTACTATTAAGTCTAATTTAGTTTGTTTATAACATTGGCTTTCTCATACTTACACATACGCATTATATATACACATTTTCTTATTGTGAGTAAATTGTATTGCTACGCCATCCAGATACCAGTCGTTATTGTGGCTAATTCTATTGCTATACGATGGCTAAATGTCTATATTCTATTGCTATACGATGGCTAAATGTCTATATGCTATTGCTATACCATGGCTATATGTCTATATTCTATTGTTATACCATGGCTATATGTCTATATTTTATTGCTATACCATGGCTATATGTCTATATTCTATTGCTATACCAAAGCTATATGTCTATATTCTATTGCTATACCATGGTTGTATGTCTATATTCTGTTGCTATACCATGGCTATAGGTGTATATTTTATTGCTTGCTATTATCACTCTTTATTACATGTGTTTATGTTTAGTAGTCAGTTCAAATATAGTGCTAGTACAGGAAAGATTTAACACTAGTTGCAAGCGAAACTGTTTGCAGGGAGCTGATAATGTGAGGCAATCAAATTCAAGTCGGTGCTTGCTGAATACAATAGAGTTTCTATACTATGAACTTTAGAGACACACTTATCTGCTGAATACAATAGAGTTACCATACTACAGACTCTAGAGATACACTTATCTGCTGAATACAATAGAGTTACTATACTTTAGACTTCAAAGATACACTTATTTGCTGACTGCAATGGAGTTACCATACTGTAGACTTTAGAGATACACTTATCTGTTAAATACAATAGAGTTACTATACTACAAAACTTTAGAAATACACTTATCTGCTGAATACAATAAAGTTACTATACTATAAACTTTAGAAATACACTTATCTGCTGAATACAATAGAGTTACTATACTATAGACTTTAGAGATACACTTATCTGCTGAATACAATAGAGTTACCATACTATAGACTTTAGAGATACACTTATCTGCTGAATAAAATAGAGTTACAATACTATAAACATCGGAGATACACTTAATTACCAAAAACAATGAAGTTATCATACTAGAAACATCAGATATACACATCTCTTTTCTCATCATTCATACCTTGAAGAAGACGAGTCAGCTTGCTGTCCCTATATGGTATGTGAGAGATTTTTCTTTTATCATCACCGAGGGCAGAAACCACATTGCCGAGAGCGAGTAGGCCTGATAATACAGTTAGAACTACTATACTTAAACGTGCAGATTACTCAAAATCACATTGCCGAGAGCAAGTAGGCCTGATAATACAGTTAGAACTACTATACTTAAAAGTGCAGATTACTCAAGATCACATTGCCGAGAGCGAGTAGGCCTGATAATACAGTTAGAACTACTATACTTAAAAGTGCAGATTACTCAAGATCACATTGCCGAGAGCGAGTAGGCCTGATAATACAGTTAGAACTACTATACTTAAACGTGCAGATTACTCAAGAGCATCAGCAGTGAAAAGTTAAGGCAAACATAAAGCGTCTACTAGAAACGCCCCGACTCAAAATACAAGAGCCAAACTAAATACTGATCTTATCCATCAATCTTCACTTCGAATTAACCAGATATAATGTGATGTTCGTTTGACTGTTTCCTATTTATTATAGAAAATAGGAATCAAACATTTATCTATTAATTTGCTAGTTTAAGAAGTTGAAAAAAATTCATTTCCCAACGATAGAAAATAGAATTATTACAGTGTATTTCTAGCCCGTAATAGACTGTAAAACTTTTCATCAATGTATCTGGAAATGTGACACGTATTGTTAATATCCTCAATAGAACGAGAACATTGTTCTACGAATTCATCAGCTACATTGCCCAGGTATGAATACAAGTAACTTTACACAATCGGAATATGTCAGATATATATTTATGGCTCTGTGTGGTAAGCTGACACTACTACTAGGACTACTAGTCAATTAGCAAAGTGTCTCAAGCTTCAGGCTTAATAGATCAGTTGATACCAATCCAGATACTTGAAGGTTGACTTGCAACAAAATTCATATTATAGTTATTTGGTATCAAAAGATTCATCATGTCTTACTCTGCTGTGTTGTAGGTGCAACATATGTGGAAATGTGATTACAAGCTATTAAAAGTTCAAAAACGAACAGTTAATCGCAACCATCACGAAAACGCAGTAGTTTGAAATCTCTTTATTTTGATGATGTTCTCAAACATTTTAGTTATTGTTTTGACACGTGATATTATTACGCGAATAGAAAGGCCAATAAAAGGCTCAATATAAAACGTCTTGTAGCAATAGTTTATGACAAACACTTCGGGTTCTACAGAAAAGCCGTATATGTATCAAATACAATACAATATCAGATGCTCGCTGCCTAACAGTTTTGTTTCAGCTTTGCCTAATCGTTTAGTTGTAATCTGATCATGTGACCCATACTTCCTGTCAAACAGCGCAAACAATTTCTGCAGCATTTTTTCGACAATCACAGGTGACCAACAGGCTTGTCATGTTTATCAAAGGATGATATGCACTCTTTCAAGCAAAAGTTAAAAAATAAAACATATTTTTACGGTAAGTTTTGAGATATCAGTGCTCAAAGTGACAGCATTACAATGATGATGAAATAGATGCGTAAGGACAATAGACATGGTTTTATTGAATGTGTGAGGTATATTTGTGAAAATATTTTGACAAATGAGGTTGCATGAAAGTGTAAACAGAAGCACACCGTGTTCAATTACGTCCCATTTGAGCCGTTTTAGAGAGGGATTCCAACCTACGGCGTTTTCGTGATGACTGCGGTGAACTGTTTGTTTTTGAGGTTTTTATGAGCTTGTAATCACATTTCCACATATTTTGCACCTACAACACAGCAGAGTAAGACATGGTGAATCTTTTGGCATCAAATAACTGTAATGTGAATTTTTTGCAAGTAAACATTTAAACCTGGTTCACACTGGGCGCTGTTTATGACTGCCAAACAATAACAGAAGCAAAAGAAATTATTTACATGAAGATAATTTTGCTCAGGATGTATCATAACTGTGAATAACAATAAGGTTTGCTAACTTACACATTTTTAAAGCCTGGCTCATATTGGTAGCTGTTCGCTCATAAAGATTGAAATTGTTTGACAAAACCAAACAATTTCAGTTGTATCGTACACCACTACGAGTAAATGGCGACCAATGTGAACCAATATCTGAAGCAGAAACAAACGAATAGTCTGGATATCAGGGGTAGAAGAGCTGTCGCTGTGGTAATGCAAGAGCTGTCGCTGTGGTAATGCAAGAGCTGTCGCTGTGGTAATGCAAGAGCTATCGCTGTGGTAATGCAAGAGCTATCGCTGTGGTAATGCAAGAGCTATCGCTGTGGTAATGGAAAAACTATCGCTGTAGTAATGGAAGCGCTGTCGCTGTGGTAATGCAGGAGCTATCGCTGTGGTAATGGATGAGCTATCGCTGTGGTAATGGAAGAGCTGTCGCTGTGGTAATGCAAGAGCTACCGCTGTGGTAATGCAAGAGCTACCGCTGTGGTAATGCAAGAGCTGTCGCTGTGGTAATGCAAGAGCTGTCGCTGTGGTAATGCAAGAGCTATCGCTGTGGTAATGCAAGAGCTATCGCTGTGGTAATGTAAGAGCTGTCGCTGTGGTAATGCAAGAGCTATCGCTGTGGTAATGCAAGAGCTATCGCTGTGGTAATGCAAGAGCTATCGCTGTGGTAATGGAAGAGCTATCGCTGAGGTAATGGAAAAACTATCGCTGTGGTAATGGAAGCGCTGTCGCTGTGGTAATGCAGGAGCTACCGCTGTGGTAATGGAAGAGCTATCGCTGTGGTAATGGAAGAGCTGCCGCTGTGGTAATGCAAGAGCTACCGCTGTGGTAATGCAAGAGCTATCGCTGTGGTAATGGAAGAGCTATCGCTGTGGTAATGCAAGAGCTATCGCTGTGGTAATGCAAGAGCTATCGCTGTGGTAATGCAAGAGCTATGGCTGTGATAATGTAAGAGCTATCGCTGTGGTAATGCAAGAGCTATCGCTGAGGTAATGGAAGAGCTATCGCTGTGGTAATGGAAAAACTATCGCTGTGGTAATGGAAGAGTTGTCGCTGTGGTAATGGAAAAACTATCGCTGTGGTAATGCAAGAGCTGTCGCTATGGTAATGCAAGAGCTATCGCTGTGGTAATGCAAGAGCTATCGCTGTGGTAATGCAAGAGCTATCGCTGTGGTAATGGAAGAGCTATCGCTGAGGTAATGGAAGAGCTATCGCTGTGGTAATGGAAAAACTATCGCTGTGGTAATGGAAGAGTTGTCGCTGTGGTAATGGAAAAACTATCGCTGTGGTAATGCAAGAGCTGTCGCTGTGGTAATGCAAGGGCTGTCGCTGTGGTAATGCAAGAGCTATCGCTGTGGTAATGCAAGAGCTATCGCTGTGGTAATGCAAGAGCTACCGCTGAGGTAATGCAAGAGCTATCGCTGTGGTAATGGAAAAACTATCGCTGTGGTAATGGAAGAGTTGTCGCTGTGGTAATGGAAAAACTATCGCTGTGGTAATGCAAGAGCTGTCGCTATGGTAATGCAAGAGCTGTCGCTGTGGTAATGCAAGAGCTATCGCTGTGGTAATGCAAGAGCTATCGCTGTGGTAATGCAAGAGCTATCGCTGTGGTAATGCAAGAGCTATCGCTGAGGTAATGGAAGAGCTATCGCTGTGGTAATGGAAAAACTATCGCTGTGGTAATGGAAGAGTTGTCGCTGTGGTAATGGAAAAACTATCGCTGTGGTAATGCAAGAGCTGTCGCTGTGGTAATGCAAGAGCTGTCGCTGTGGTAATGCAAGAGCTATCGCTGTGGTAATACAAGAGCTATCGCTGTGGTAATGCAAGAGCTACCGCTGTGGTAATGCAAGAGCTATCGCTGTGGTAATGGAAGAGCTATCGCTGTGGTAATGCAAGAGCTATCGCTGAGGTAATGGAAGAGCTGTCGCTGTGGTAATGCAAGAGCTGTCGCTGTGGTAATGCAAGAGCTACCGCTGTGGTAATGCAAGAGCTATCGCTGTGGTAATGGAAGAGCTATCGCTGCGGTAATGGAAGAGCTGCCGCTGTGGTAATGCAAGAGCTACCGCTGTGGTAATGCAAGAGCTATCGCTGTGGTAATGCAAGAGCTATCGCTGAGGTAATGGAAGAGCTGTCGCTGTGGTAATGCAAGAGCTACCGCTGAGGTAATGCAAGAGCTATCGCTGTGGTAATGCAAGAGCTGTCGCTGTGGTAATGGAAGAGCTACCGCTGTGGTAATGCAAAAGCTGTCGCTGTGGTAATGCAAGAGCTGTCGCTGTGGTAATGCAAGAGCTATCGCTGTGGTAATGGAAGAGTTATCGCTGTGGTAATGGAAGAGCTGTCGCTGTGGTAATGCAAGAGCTACCGCTGTGGTAATGCAAGAGCTATCGCTGGGGTAATGCAAGAGCTATCGCTGTGGTAATGCAAGAGCTATCGCTGAGGTAATACAAGAACTATCGCTGTGGTAATGCAAATGGCCATTGGTGGCGAAAAAAAAACATAGCCAAAGTCTCCGCAATAACTTAAAAGAGAAGATAAGCTCTACTCTTGAAAGTAGCTATCTGGCTGGTCTTCACAGAAGTGCACAAGTCCTAGTGTACTTGACTGACTTATTGACTTGCTCAACTACTCATTAGATCCATAGAGCTACTCACTAACAAGACCTATGCATGTAATTTGAAATAGATATGTGATGCATGTAGCTGTTTCTTGGTACTAATTAATGCTGCTTGCATAAGTAAAGAATCGACCATTTCATAAGGCAGACAGCTCCCTATTGATAATGAAGAATAAAAAGATTTTCTAATACAGTGTACGACTTCTGTTGTGAAAGCTAAACAATAGCCACACTGATGTCATACTGTAAGAAAGGACAAGTCTGAAAACAGGATATAGGTTAAAGCTTTCTCAAGGATTAAATAGTTAAACCACGAAACAAACCGAGGTTGATGTTTATCCCCTCCTTCCTCCTATCTCCTTCAGCTCCTGTCTTTTTTATTCGCTCAGAGCCGGCCAAGTCGACAAGATGAAATTTGGTGCTCCAGTTGTCCTCTCTTGTGAAAAAGAAAACCAAACATGTGTAGTAGACAAATGCTCTCAGTAAGACAATGAACTTTTCTCCCAAACTGAATACCTAAAACTCTTCACGAATTCCGCTAATGCTGGCCAGAGGCTGGAAAAAGAACAGATGCTGCAATTTTGAAGTTAAAAAAGGAAATAGAAAAAATGCAGATTCTATTCTTCAAACAAGATACAATATGGTAAATAGTATATTTACCATATTTACCAGTAGCAGGGTTCACACAGTAGAATCCTGCTATACAACATGGTAAATACATATTGTGAAGTACCAGAATGCTTCACACCATAGAATCCTGCTATACAATATGGTAAATACATCTTGTGAAGTACCAGAATGCTTCACACCATAGAATCCTGCTATACAACATGGTAAATACATCTTGTGAAGTACCAGAATGCTTCACACAGTAGAATCCTGCTATACAATATGGTAAATACATCTTGTGAAACACGAGAATGCTTCACACAGTAGAATCCTGCTATACAACATGGTAAATACATCTTGTGAAGTACCAGAATGCTTCACACCATAGAATCCTGCTATACAACATGGTAAATACATCTTGTGAAGTACCAGAATGCTTCACACCATAGAATCCTGCTATACAATATGGTAAATACATCTTGTGAAACACGAGAATGCTTCACACAGTAGAATCCTGCTATACAACATGGTAAATACATCTTGTGAAGTACCAGAATGCTTCACACCATAGAATCCTGCTATACAATATGGTAACTACATCTTGTGAAACACGAGAATGCTTCACACAGTAGAATCCTGCTATACAACATGGTAAATACATATTGTGAAGTACCAGAATGCTTCACACCATAGAATCCTGCTATACAATATGGTAACTACATCTTGTGAAACATGAGAATGCTTCACACAGTAGAATCCTGCTATACAATATGGTAAATACATCTTGTGAAGTACCAGAATGCTTCACACCATAGAATCCTGCTATACAATATGGTAAATACATCTTGTGAAACATGAGAATGCTTCACACAGTAGAATCCTGCTATACAATATGGTAAATACATCTTGTGAAGTACCAGAATGCTTCACACAGTAGAATCCTGCTATACAACATGGTAAATACATCTTGTGAAGTACCAGAATGCTTCACACCATAGAATCCTGCTATACAATATGGTAAATACATCTTGTGAAGTACCAGAATGCTTCACACCATAGAATCCTGCTATACAACATGGTAAATACATCTTGTGAAGTACCAGAATGCTTCACACCATAGAATCCTGCTATACAATATGGTAAATACATCTTGTGAAGTACCAGAATGCTTCACACCATAGAATCCTGCTATACAATATGGTAAATACATCTTGTGAAGTACCAGAATGCTTCACACCATAGAATCCTGCTATACAATATGGTAAATACATCTTGTGAAACACGAGAATGCTTCACACCATAGAATCCTGCTATACAATATGGTAAATACATCTTGTGAAACACGAGATTGCTTCACACAGTAGAATCCTGCTATACAACATGGTAAATACATCTTGTGAAGTACCAGAATGCTTCACACAGTAGAATCCTGCTATACAACATGGTAAATACATATTGTGAAGTACCAGAATGCTTCACACAGTAGAATCCTGCTATACAATATGGTAAATACATATTGTGAAGTACCAGAATGCTTCACACCATAGAATCCTGCTATACAATATGGTAAATACATCTTGTGAAACATGAGAATGCTTCACACCATAGAATCCTGCTATACAACATGGTAAACGAAGACAGTTTTCACATCTTCATGCCTTTAATACATGGGTTTGCAGCGATGCTAGTTTTTATCAGCAGTGATTTCAATATGTATACATTCTTTTTAACTTATAGAGCTCATGTGATATATACCACACTAAAGTACACACTATAGTACACATATCTAAACACTTGGAGGGCCACGATGACACTACAAGGCGTGAATCACGAGTGATACCTACGCTTGGGTCCTGCTCTGTTGCTGTATTGTCAGCGTGAAGATAGCATGACTCCGGCTTGACTGTTCATTCATCTTAGTCGAGCCTGTGGCCCTAGAGTCACCTCCCTGACAGAGCAGACTCATGGCTTCCGTTGGAGCGGCCACTTCATTTTCTGTGAGACCAAAAATCTACAAGCAATAATTACTGTCAGGAAATGTTACACATGGAAGGAATTGACTTCTACTTAATGATAAAAATTATAAAGGAATAGTAACCTGTTGTGAAAGGGAAACCTACAATACAGTAATTAAAATATATAGGGTACCCTAGGACACTTATGTATTCGCGGCATCTAACTTTCGCGTTTTCGCGGTGTCATCCTCTCGCGAAAGTTTCATGTGCGAAACTAAACTATCACAACAAACGAGCGAAAAAGCGAAACTAAATAGCTTTGTTCATTGATACTGTAGAATGGAATTTTATAACGACATTTATTTTAACGTTTTTAACGACCACTATAGCATCGTTAAAATATAAACCAACAAAATAATTTGACTATCAAAATTTATTACGTTATTATTTTGCAATTAATTATGATTATTTTTCCATTAAGAATGATTTATAATGATAGGAATTTGATGTCAATGCACACGAATTAGTAGATTATCGTTTGCTGGGGACATCAATCAATGCAGTGAGCACCGTGTGTTGAAAGAAAATAAGACACATGCACTGACACTCGCAGTACTACACAAGCAGCATGGCTCTGGAAAGGTTTGGATTCACCACTGACACCTCTTCAATAACTTGTAATTTTTTGAGATTTGTTTTGTTTTAAGTGATCTGACTGATGAGACATTTTTAAATTAAAATAGGCAAAACATGACCGCAGTTAAAATGCTCAGAAAAAGACATCTTTTTCTTTTGAGCGTTTTAACGAAGATCAATTTTGCGGATTTTATTTTAAGTTCATTCGGAGGCTTTTACGTTTTCGATGGGACATGGCCAATCGGGTGTTTGATAAAACTTAATCTTTTGCAAACCTTTATAAAAGTCGTTAAAAAAATATTTTGCCTCTGATGATGATAATAATGATGCCTAAGAACTACTAGAAATTGATGTTTGTCTCTATATGGCTTGGAATGAAGTGATATTCCACAGCGATAAAAACCGCGTCCATGGCCGTTGGGCAAATAACTTTTCGAATAAATGATGTTGAGGTCGAGTTATCTGAAGGAATTTATCATTGCGTTGGAACTGACCAAACAAATCCGTTTGAGTTGACCTTGTGTTTGAGATGAAATGTTACATTTTATCTGAGGGCGAGTTATCCGAGTTGGACTGCACTTACCGTAAAAAATTCCCAAAAAGTTGGAGTGGCTCAGCCGGCCAGCTAGCTGCCCCAGTAAAAACGGCCTGTTGATAGTCCAAGAAACAAATGGCAGCAAGCGATCAAATTGCATTATCGACCTTGCCCACACCATTCTACCCGCGGTTCACGATTACAAACTAGTCGCAAATTGAAATTTTTTTTAATCGGTGAACTGAACCTGAGGAATCTAATTATGTTTGTTCCACTGCATTTATTTTCACATCACTATATTTTCGCACTCATCAGAGCTGCGAAATTAAGTTGCTCCGAAATTTTAGTCTGCGAGCTACTCACGAAACTAAATACTAGCGAAATATAAGTGTCCTAGGGTATACAAGAGAAAGGAAAACGTGACTTCAAAAGCTTTTTGCTGATATAGAACAGACAACTCCTAACTGTTAGACTACCTAAATCCACTAGAATCAAAACTGCTGCGAAGGAACTTGTACAAATAGCCTGTGTCTTTATAAAATGGCCTGGCAGTAATTAGGCTTACCTTAATGCCGTGCCCATCCTCGCGAATAGCCAGTGTCTGATTGTCTGGCGAATCAGCGAGCAAATCTTTAATCTCTTCATTGTAGATCTAAAACACATCAGTTTCATCATGGCTGTGCTAAGGAACCTACTGAGTACTTTTAAAGACAGCATCAAACAAAATGTCGGATGTCGCAAGGTCAAATCAGGCATGACATGATGAGCAATAGACAATCCCCTGAGCAAATAAAATCATTCATAAATCTGAACACTCTGAACCTGGCTTGAGTTTAAATTACTATATGATTTTAGTAATTGTGATCCAGATTATGTGTTGATTTATCGCCATGTTCCATAATTTAATCCTTCATCTGACAAAGCACATGATTCAAAGGTTCAACAAGTGATTTTGAAAAATTGGAATCAATTCTTCTCTGAGCTGTCAATAAAACTGGTGCAATTGCCTTTAAGATTAATGGTGCTGGCAGTTTAAGTTTCTTCTAAGTAAAAGTCATCAGCTCTATAATTTAAAAAAACATACATGCACAATGTTCATGCTATGTCATATAGTGTCACAAAAGTGTAGCCTACCAAACGTGTTGCATCAAGTCTCTCACACAGTTGTTAGTCGCTGCGGTCTGTCTCAACGGTAAGAGCCCTAAACCATACTGTACATAATAACGCTACATTTTATTGCATATCATAATCACTAGATACATGTAGGTATTTGTTACTTTGTGAGCGTAGGTGGTGAATAGAACAATTAAAAACACATTTTTCCATGGTAATATCCTGTTTCAAGTGGTTTTTTAAAGGGTAGGATCAACTTGTATTCAGTTATTTTACATGCTTTGCCATAAGAGCTCGGTCGAGGAACACATTAAGTTGGTATGTTGATATACGACTGTAGCTTATTCCATGTTGAATCATGTTGTAGGTGAATCTGGCTTTGAAAGCTGAACCAACAGCAAGCAAAAGGATTATGCCTTGAATCATTATATAACACCCATGAGCAGCTATTGTCTAATACAATGCCATGGAAATATTTCAAAAAGCAGTTTTGTATAGAACAGAAACTTATTAAAATGTTCAGTAAGTGCTTAGTTGTCCATGTGATATTCAGCCGCCACCACCACTGCTGCCACCGCCACCATCGCTGCCACCGCCACCATCGCTGCCACCGCCACCATCGCTGCCACCGCCACCATCGCTGCCACCGCCACCATCGCTGCCACCGCCACCATCGCTGCCACCGCCACCATCGCTGCCACCGCCACCATCGCTGCCACCGCCACCATCGCTGCCACCGCCACCATCGCTGCCACCACCACGGAAGTCTCATACCGGCAGAAATGTTCTCAGCATATAGTTATCACATTTGCGTTGAAAGGCATTGGATCCATGAAGTGCAACCAATCATGATGTAGAAGACAAAGCTTGAGGAAGTCAAAGTAGGACATAGAGACTACTGACCTCAAGAAAAGAGACTTTAGTTACATATTCATAATCCTTCTCACGCTCCTTCATGACAGCGAAGAGCTGCTCCACCACCCTCGGGATAATACCAAGGGTCTCCTCATCTGTTGACTCAACAATCTTGGCACTACCCATTGTGTAAGTTTTACCTGAGCCAGTTTGACCATAAGCCAGCATTGTGGCATTGAAACCTGCCAACAGATGTAACGCTCAGCTCTTCTCTACCACCTGTCCAACCTTGCCAGTACTTTAGCACCACATGCCTTACCATGCTAATCTTTATTATCATCTGTCTAACCTTGCTAGTATGTTTAATATTTTTTCTTTCATATGTTAAAAGATTTTATGTTTAAGCAGCTTACAGTAACTAAGTCAAGTTGATAAAAAGGAGAAACGCTGGTCAGGCAGTTAGTTGTAAAGTGAAATACATGCTGAATTGGAACCAATGTCATATTAACATAAGAATGTGTTAAAAATTTATCTTTTAGTGTAATCAACTATTGTTTTTATTGAATATATTTAAATATTAATCTAACACAACTTGTATTTGCTGGGAGGTGGTAGCACTGACCTTTAAAGATGGCCTCCACCAAAGGGTACCCGCAATTTTGAAACACTTCTTCCTGTGTAACTGTGGCGCCGAAAGCGTAATCGTAAGTAAAGCATTTGTCCTGAAACCATGAGAAATAAACACCTTGGCAGCAGATGGCAAGTGCACTACCACTGATCAGCTTAAAACAGTTTGTATATCTTCACGTAATTGCAAATAGTGATTGTAATTACACTCCAAAACAATCCATTAGACCAAATCATTTAATTTGAATTTTCAAACAAATACTAATGCTTTAGAATGTTTGTTTGTTTAAATAATATGGTTCAATAGTTTTACTGTTAAACTAGACAGAATTACCAGCATACTTAATGGAATAGTATTTACGGTATTAAAGCTATAATGGTAAAATTATAATTAGTTCTGTTGAAATATGTAAATAAGCATCTATTTTCAACATTGTCATTTTGATAAGCGACTGAAACCTATAAAACAGCTGTAGTTTTCAAACATAAGGCAATGGGAGTTTGTGAAATGAAACAAAAGATGGAAATCATGAATGGAAGTGTAAAAACCCAACTACACAACATTTCCAGAATTTGTATCTTATCTCAACTGAAACAAGTGAATCACTTTTTCAAAGATGCCGTATCAGTGATCATCTGTCCACAAACATTCTATCATAAAATGATGTAAATAAACATTTATAAATCGCCAGGGCGATCTGTATCAAGTTTGACTCTATAGGAATGACACTGCAAAGGATTCGTGTCTGAAATGGAAGATAACACAACTATTAAAATATATTATGAAGCTTTCTATACACATGTTATGGCCGGTATATACATAAAACGAACACTACGAAAGAGAATTGATGTTGTGATGCACGTGCAGAAATAGTACCTCACCTTTCCAAGGAGTACTTGCGATTCATCAATGATAGTAGCGCATGACTCACACCCTTCATTGATCTCCTTTTCAACAAGAGGGCGACACCTCACCGCAACTCTCACTCTTGTAGTCATGGTGAATTAACCTACTCAAATAAGATTGCTACATTATTATTATTATATTATTTACATGTGCTAGAGGTGAATTACATGAATGAATTTCCTCACTTTGGGTAAAATTCGCTGACAAATTCGTATCATTCACAAGCTTGAAACAAAGCTAGCTTAGTAACAAATTCGACTACTACCAACTTAATTAAATTAATGTGAGAAAGATTTATGAAAAAATTATAATCTACATAAAAATCGCGAGACCTCTATTAGTTCGTCTTTGCATTTCATAGTCGGCACTTGAAATGCGTTACATAATTGGAGCAAAACAACCTTTTAACTGTTCACGATGGTTAGCGTTTATTACGCAACCAAATAAATTAGGGAAACCGGGCCTTGAAGCAAGAGTGGTATGTGGTATTTCAATACTTTGTCGCAGCAAATACCAATATTACCTTATCATATCTTACTTCTAGAACTTAAGAGCAAGCCATTTTTATTTCATCAATTAACCCGAGTAAAATTATTAACTGTATATCCCCGCACATAAGCCGATTTTAAAACGCAAAAATGTTACCAAACAACGGGGTCCGGCTTATCTATATATATATATTTCTCAAAGTATGTATGTGTGTCCCTCCAGCTATAGCTATTATTAGAGCAGCTGTAGCTGAACAACGCTGACGCAATGTGATGGCGTACCGTCATTAGAAGCCTAGCGCTTATCAATTAGCTTACTGGAAGTTTCCATTGTCAATATGCCAGGCTAATAGCAAGTGGCGGGCAGCTTTCATTACTTCTCATTGTTTATAAGTTTTTTAATACTATTTTCCATTACCAAGGTGCCAATCTAATAGCAAGTGGTAGGCAACTCTCATCACTTCTCATTGTTTATAAGCTGATTTTTAATACCATTTTTCATTGGCAATGTGCCAGGCTAATAGCAAGTGGTAGGCAACTCTCATTGTTTATGAGCTGATTTTTAATACCCAGGCAACGCCGGGGGGCACAGCTAGTATGCACATAACTCTAACTAAAAGAAAATGAAATGACATTATGCGAACTTAATTTTAAGTACAACTCGAACCATCCTAAGCAGGCGGTTGGTAGCCTTTCACTTAGTTTGTTTTATACAGTAGCGATGCTTGCGCTTGAAGAAAAGTCGCATGTGAAGATTTATTGAAAAAAGAAATGCAACAGAACAGGTGCATTTAGCCTGGTTGTGCTCTGCTTTTGTTTTCACATTAAGATCGTGCACAGTCAACCAAAGTGGCTCGTTTTATAATAGCACGCTATAACGGCAATAACAGTCTGTGGTGGTTGGTTGGACCGTTTGCATTTTATGAGTCTCACATGCATCTGCATAAATAATATCGCCAGTAGAGTTAAAAAGATTTTACTGAAGAAAGGTCTGATTCTAAAAAAGAAAACGAATGCCTTACACTGCTTTTAAATTGAAAGCGGTAGAGGCTTAACATAACAATAATGGTTATCATTTACTCTTTCGCTTCGGATATATTTAGTAAGACCCAATATTTGACATTAGCACACATGAGTTGTCATAAAATTTGAGCAAATTAATTTGCATGAAACTTAATGATGATAATATGATGTTATGTAAAGGCTACAAATGTCATAAATGGACACTTTTTGTCCTCGTCAGACTGCCGTGGTTGACAAGTTGAGCATGTTCCAAGTCCGAGTTACCACTATCGCTATAGCTTATGACATTATTATTACTATTAAAAATAAACACTGTCACTACTACTATTGGCTAATAGATAACCATCAGACGTCCATTAATCTACAATTTGTGAAACCTATGTAAGTGTAATGTGTCTGATAATCGCGAAAAAGAAATAGCTACAAAAAAGTGTTTTTGCAAAGCGAAACTAGTCAGCGTGAGATGCAAACATGGTTTCCATTTGATCAACGTAAACAGGTGATTGTTTTCTGTCGATTATATGGAGACACGATAGGCTAATTATCCAACTACTCACCAATCAGAGCTTTTTGTACTAAGCCTACAAAAGCCGCTCTAGTTCTGCAACTTTTTGCTTTAATAAATACTTGCAGCGTGTTACAATGGTCAGCTTATATGCGAATTCTTATAAATTCCCTGATTTCAAGACTTTTTACTAGTTTCGACTTATAAGCGAAATATGCTTATATGCAGGGACATACGGTACATGAAAAATACGTCAGTAACTGAAGATACGAAATCTAGATTCTGCAGTTGAACTAGATGTATTCCTCATGTGGCTATTCATGAACCGACCTTATTTTTAATACATTCAATATCATTATGTGGTACAAATTAGAAATAACGTAACACCAAATTTATTGGTTGATGATACCAATTTGTTCTATGTATCAAGTAACATCGATGAAGGTAATGATGCAATAAACAACGAACTGAAATTAACAGAAAACTGATGATATAGAAAACACCAATTATATTGGCTGATGGTACTAATTTGTTTTATGAATCGGATAACATTGATGAAGATAATGATGCAATAAATAATGAACTGAAATTAACAGAAAACTGATGATATAGAAACAACTTGACTATAAATACGGATGAAATCATTTAATATGAAAATAATTTGATAGCTATTTCACTTCTACATTGACAACTCGAGTTGATACCCCAGAAATTTTGTTGCTACTTGAAACTTTTTGGTGGATAATAGCCATATTTTAAGTTTATTGGCTTTGTTTTTTTCTTGTTACCACCGTAGAATCTGTGAGGTAAAACTATTAAATCATTTAGAGTAGCTTCATTAGAATTTAGCCAGAACTAATGCCAAATACTCTCATGCTCGTCAGATAATAGAGCATGGTGCATTGGCTGTGTCACTTATGTGACTTGGGCACTTGACCATGGCTTCAGTTGCACCAGTACAAAACAATTGACAAGTTTCCTAAGCATGGCCTCAAAATATTTGCCTTTCCGCTGTTCTTCTCTGGCAAAATACGAAGTTTTATTAAATGATACCTTCATCTGGAAGAAATCCGAATTTTTTCCTAACTTTGTAACGATCCCTGTTTCTTGACAAACAATCTGGTTTTGATGCGCGTGAAACAAATCTGTAAACACTTCTGTCATGAATTAGCAAGTGTGATGGACGATGCTACACAAGGGCCTTTGAAGTTAAGATTAATTGTGAGGTAGCAACTGTAACTGGTTGTTTTCCCTGTAACTTTTAGTGATAGCCCTCTATTAAATTTATTACTTCAACGTTTAAATGATTCTTTAAATACTAAATGACTTAACGCTTTGCAATTCAATAGAACTAGTACACCCTCTAAAAAATTCAACTTAATGAATAGTTAATGGCATAACGTGAACTAGCAATTATTTGATTACTGTAGAAAGCATGTCATTTTCAGTTTTGGCGAGTTTTATCATGCTGATGCTTGATTGCAGTTTCCTATTTTTGACAACCTTCTTATATATGAAAAGCTTGCCAGTTGAAAATTAATTGAGTGCAATAATTCTTTGTAATTAAATAAAATAATATTGAGATAATGCAGAATGATGGAACCATAATAAACTGCGATAACTATGTGTTTTATGTTTCTAAGCTTGACTGAGCTAGATATAGCATCTATATATTATACCAATATAGGAACAATTTGCTTACAGCATATACCAATAAGCAAATTGCTCCTATAAAAGTTGAGCATCTTGACTGAATTCATTTAATTCATGGTCACTAAATGCCTATACAAATTTAAGACTTAAAAGGTTTAGTTGTATCTACCCTTACATACCTTCTTTTGTTGGTCAGAGGAATAAATCATGCTATGTTGTACCAAAGAAGCTATGAAAATTAACTAGCTCCAATATTGGTATCTCTGGTATGGCTGAAACCAGTGCTGATAAAACGTTCCATTCCCTAAGCAATTAATAATTATAAATCTTGGTAACTTCTTAGTATCAATTGTATATATATATTATTATGTATATATGTATGTATTATATGTATGTATTATATTATATATGTATTATATTATGTATATATATATGCAATTGCCAAGGTTGCCCTGACAACAGCTGGCAACACACTTCAGAACAAGACTTTTAGACATCTTCTTGCTAGACACGTAAGGACTTTTCTGCTAGACACCTACTATAAATGACTTATCATTGTGCAATTATATTTGTATGCAAGCAGAAAAACTTTGAATGTGTCTCATGATGATACATGTGTCACTCTTGACAGCCCACCCTAGATTGAACCAGAGCTATCATCCTTGACAAGGCTCAAGTAAATTATATCTGAAAACTCAAATTGATATAAAAAGCAGATATTTTGCAACCTTTTTTGACAGTAAAAGCTCTGAAAGAATAAAAGCTCCAAAATCCTAAAAAAATGCAACATTTAAAAAAAGAAAGTTTTAACTAAAAATAATTTTTGGCTCAAATGATAAAATGAGAAATCTGTTTACATTCCCATGTGCTTTAAATTTTAACGACTAGCCATGTTAAATTTCAAGCCATATATTAAGACTTGCCTTCCCAACTTGCTAAAACAAGAATGAGTTCAAAATTGAAAGGATTAAATTTGTGACTGACATAATATATAGCTTATTTGAAACGTAGCGTCATACTCACTTATTCCATTTGTAAATCTTTATAAAAAAAATAAACATAGATTATACTTCATACACCTATGACTTTTTGTTTGACAACCGACTGGTGACTATCGCTTACTACTAAAATAATCCAAACAGATATGGAAGGGTACCATAGAATTTTTGTGTGTGCTTCATTAATCAGTTACCAATGTAACATTACCTATGGCAGATGAAAACTAACCTTGTCACTTCACATGCTTTACATTTGCTAACCTTTTTAAATTAACACTGCTTATCGACAGTCCTGACTCGCATTTCCATACATACCTCCCTCAATTAACGAGCCTCACAGACTCGACCTGAATGTGAATTTGTTGCAAGCAAACCTTTAACATTATTGTTTAGAATTTTGTTGATAGTGTATTTTAATTGTTGGACTTGTAGAATAAAGAAATAACTTTTACTAGTAAATATCAGTATTGCTAACAATAGTACCTAAATGCCTACCTTGCGCCCTCGTTAGTACATGAACCAGTAATAATCATAGTTCCCACAAGCTAAGCTAAAATACACAAATTAAACAGTCAAATTCGAATAAGATGACAAAGAATATTCAACACTGATGTTGTGTCTGAATTCAGATAAGTTATGCATAACATAATTTCTCCCTAAACACTCATGACGATGTGCCAGTGCATATTGTTACGACTACCTTTAAGTTCCCCCTACTTAGTTCTCTCTACTTTCCCCTACTACTAAGTACAAATGAAATAACTCACTTCGACATAGGGTATGAAACAGCAAACGTAATGCGATATGTTTGAACATTTGCAACAAGTTTTAAATGGCTGGCATTACATTAGTGATAATAAGAAATACAATGTATGAGTTAGCTATGAATAAAACAAATACAACAAATGCTGGATAAAAAAGTGAGAAACATGTTCGACTTAGTGATAAGAAACAAAACATGAGAACTTTAACTTCATAGTTTCGGGAAACAAGTATTTATGGAATATTTGTTCCATTAATGTTTTCTGATTATTAGACAAAATACGGTATTTTTATTCTATCCAAATAAACCATTCAGTCTAAATAATCACATCCTAATGATGGCACACAACAGTACTGCAGAATTAAATATGAATTTAGTAAACCCATCATTGAATTTTGTTGGCGAAAACATATCGTTAGTAATGGAACCGTGGTGGATTACCGCCTTCATTCAAAATAGCTTGACAATTGAGAGAAACGAATTCTAAACATAGGTCGGGCCGCATCCTTTTAAAAGTTAAAGGTTAGTATGAATAACAGCGACTACACTTTCTTCTCATCAACTGTGAAGGAAATGCAATTTCTAAAGTTGCTGTTCTCGGGACGGAAAAGCTCTAGTTATCTCTAGTACAACTGCCGATAAGCTTCCGCACTCGTTAGCATTAATTTTTTTAGGAAACATTCTAAAGAATGGTGTAAACTTTCTTGCAAAAATCCCTTCTTTAACATCTGCAGTTTGTAGCTATTTTAGTACAAATTTTCCTTGATGCTTTCAATGTTACGATAAGCAATGATCACAGCATTTCGTTACCACACTCAAGTTGTAGGTTTTTGTAAAAGCGCTATCGTAATAGCGGTGCATTAGCGTTTATTAAGGTAATGAAATCTTCTCATGTTCAATGTTTGCAATAATATTATGTGATTTGTCAAAAACGTTGTATCAGTGTTGTGGAAGCCAGCCAGACGAGCTGCACTCAGTAACAATTAGCCGATCTAGCCAATCAGTCAATCAACTATCTGAGCGGCCGAACTTTAAAAAGGGCGGAGCCTACCACAGAGCCAAGAATAAAAGAGCACGCACGGACCATTGGATTTAGAATAGCAATGCTTGTGTCTTACACTTGAGCTATGATTGTAATATATTAGCGTACAAATATATGTATCGTAGGATTGCTATGACCACTTATTATTGCAGAGACTTTTAGAATTGGTGGCAATAAGTCAAACGCCTAGACTTCCAACCGGGCCAAGTTGAAAAGTAGGTTCCTTTACACTGATGGCAGCAGTGGGATAACAGATTGCAGTTCTCTCGCCAACTTGAAAGGCGCTCTGGACGGAACCTTCCCTTTTTGCTCTACGTAGCCTTAAGGAGGCCCAGAGCGACGAAAAGGAGGACTATCTGAAAAATAGCAGCACCTAGTAGACTTGGAGAAAAGGACGGAGATCTGGCTTTGTGCCAGGCTGAACCCTAACTTCTGAGTAAGCTAGCACTGGGAGATTCGGAGGAAAGGATGGATGGATAGGATGCTAGGCTTTTCCAAAATCCTCTTTTTCAAGCTTCTTTTGGAAAAGCCTAGCACTGGGGAGACCGAGTAAGGCTGGGTCCCTCTTGTAAGGAGAAGTTGCTGGTATGACTACCCGGATGACTGCCAGGCATTACGTCTGGTCTACATATTGACAAGACTGCTGGTGTTACCCCGGTCCCGGCCTATCAGTTTAAAGCACTCAGACCAAAATGAGAAAAGACATGTTCGGCAATATGCTCAACAACCCTGCACCACAATGGCATTTACTGGCCGTGCCTACTCCACATTGATTGACATGGTACGAGTTGGAATGGAGTTCCTCCAGATCAGGACTGGGGAATGCCACCAGACTGCCATCCAGTCCATGGAGGAGGGACCATCATAGCAGATGATAGTGGTTACGGACCAGACCGTCGGCCAGCTTGCACCTCTGGTGCAAAAGACGACGAAGCAGATCCGGCAGCTGCAGAAAGAATGACACAGACCGAAGGAGACTGTGTGACTAAAACTTTCCACTGTTGATGCTGATGAGCCAGGAACACGTCTGGAGGGACTGCCCCAGCAAAAAGCAGTCAAACCTTAGAAGCGGTCAACAACAGAGGATGCAACAGTAGTTAGTGCCAACTACTGGCTGCACTAAAAGCCCCAAACGTTCAAGCTCCGGCAAAAGGTTTTCCAGCCAGCTGACCAGACAGGTAAAGCTGGACGCCAGTGAGAAAGGCCTCGAAGGAATAAGGAGATTTTTTGCCATATCTACTCAGAACTGGGAGGTGACACGGCGACCTTCTGCTATATCCATTCATGATGGAAGGTGACGCAAAGGTTTCTTGCCATATCTACTTGGAACGATGAGGTGATGTGGAAGTCTCCTGTCATAGCTACTCAGAACTACTGTGAAGCCTTAGAGAAGCAGGAATCTGGATGCTTAGATCCTGACCCGTTGGAAGCTCAGTTGGAGCCTGGGTGAGCCACACCATCAGTCCAGATGCCGGTATAGAAAGAAACATCGACCTGCGACTGGTCGAAATCCAACCTTCAAACCGGCAGGGCCGGCCGATACCGCACATCCACTTCCAAGCTGAGCCGACACAACAGAAGCCTGCCCCGGCAGACTCATGAGTGTCTGTGCCGGAAATCCTGCCCTTTTGCACAAGGGTTGAGCCGATCAGAGCACAGGCTTTTAATGGCCCTATTCTACAAATTACTTCCTCCCGAGAAAGTTGAAGCGGTAGTCCATTCAGTTACTAATCGGCACCGGAAATCATAAACTTGGTCTGCCAGTGTGTGACGGGTTACCTTAGGGGACGAGGGACCTGCTCGAGGAGAGTGAGAGTCACCGTCTACGTGCCATTCTACGGAGTTGTACGTTTGCTAACACTACTTTATGATGTTCAGACTGAAGAGGTATTTGTGGTGAGCCGCATTAGGGAGGATGCCGTTTTGGGGATGCTATTCCTGGTGGCTTATTAGTATGCTGTAATGTAAAGTTTAAGCAGCTCGGTGTTTCTGTCGACTGGTGACTATTAACCTGCATCAATAGACACGGACGGCTGTTACTCAGCACGATCAGGTAGTGATGAGCATGTTGGTATCGGCCCGAACTGTAATGGTTGTGTTGGGTCATCACCTGAAACTACTGCTCCTTGTGGCTGGTAGAGGGTTTTTCAACGGTCCTCCACTGGCTAGAAGCTTGAAGCTGTCGAGGGAAGGAAAGTCACGTGGCTCCTGAACCTCACAGATCAACCTCTAACGCTTCGAGCTGACACCACAGTTGGCAAGTAAACGAGAGTAGAAGACATTCAGGTGAGTGAGAAACTGGCCCTCCAAGGCTTGGGCCTCACGGCCCGACATGCAGAAGCACCAGAGGCAGGGGAGCCGATCTACCTAGAGGAACTTTTCGAGAAAAACTGCTCAGAGCAGGTCTGAACAGTTAGCGAGGCTAACACAATATCAAAGCATGTTCAGCACAGGCGAGAGAAACGGAGGTCAGATCTCTGAAGTGGAGTACTCCATTCCACTTAAGAGGGGACCCGGCCTATAGGTCAACTTCCCCACCGGCCTTGACCGAAAAAAAGGCTGCAGAGGAATGCTAGGTGCAGGAGCTTTTCAGCTAGGGACTGATTTAGCCTACTGGAGGCCCCTAGAGTTCTCTAGTGGTGTTAGTCCACAAAAAGGATGGGAAGCGATTGTTCTGTGCTGACTACTGCTGACTCAATGCAATCACAGAACTGGATGGCTACTCCCTTCCTTACATGGATGATAGCCTCGACGCCCTTTTTGGCAGCAAGTTTTTTATTTCGCTGGATTTGGTCAGTGGCTACTGGCAAGTGCCTTCAGATTTCGATGCTCAGGAAAGGTCAGCGTTTTCAACCTGATGTAGTTTGTGAAAGGTTTGTGTTAGTGTTTTGTGTTAGACTCACTTTTGCACCAGCCACTTTCCAAAGGCTGATGACACAAGGGTTGCACAGCCTGCATTGGTGGACGCTGTTACTCTACCTGAATGGCATCATAATCATTCCACCAGGCTTAGGCACACACCTGCACCGACTAGAGGGAGTGTTTTAGTGGCTGAGAGGAGCCAGGCTCAAGCCAGCCAAGTGCAAACTTATTTAGTCTTAAGACCGTTATCCAGGTTATGTGATAAGCACTGAAAGGGTGGCTACTGCACCTGAGAAGACTAGGGCGGTCTGAGAATGGCTGACCTTTAAAGGTCTGAACACGGAACCTGAACACGGTAGGATACTACTGTTAGTACATACTGGGCTTTGCTACAACAGCACGACTTTTGCACAGGTTGACAAGGACAGGCGAGAAGTGGACATGGAGAGATGAAGATCAACTGCCTTGAGGCTCTGAATGAATGCGTCTCCTTCAAACCCATCTTGAGATACTCCAATCTGAGTCATATATATTAGATAAGGATATAATTGGGTGTGGGGTAGGGACAGTACTGTCCCAGGTCCAGGGCGAAGCAAAAAGGGTAATTGGCTACTTCAGTAAGACTCTGGCACCTGCTGAGAAGAACTTCTGCAACACACGTCGGGAGTTGCTAGCCGTAGTCAAGGCTGTAAAGCACTTCCGAATGTATCTATATGCTGTTAGTTCCTACTCCAAATCAACTATGCATCACTCCGCTGGCTGTATAGGAGGAAAAAGTTATTCAACCAGGTGGCAAAATGGTTGGGAACTCTTGGCGAGGTTCCAATATACACTGGGACATCAAACTGATTCGTGCCATGAAAATGCTGATAGGCTGAGCTGGCAGATTTGCGATGACTGTCGACAGTGTGAGCTCATCGAGCTGACGGATGGCAGACCCACCCGGAAGGAACCTGCCATGAAGAATCAGACTCTGTCGAGCAAATTCGAGAGAAGTGCAACAATGGTGTCAGCGGCCGAGGCCACTCTGGGACTTTGTAATATGGTTAGGTGACGACTCGAGGTGGCGCTGGCAAGGAACTGGTACAGATGAAGGCCACGGGCTAGAGACCCATGGTTACTATGTACTAAGCACTCTCCAGAGAAGAGGAATTGACTAGGGAGCAACTAAAGCTTGGGGTCAGGAGTGCCAGCAACTGCACAAAATTCAGCCATCTCTCCACATATGGCCGAACGAAGTGTTAGAAGCTCGGACATCATCCTACACCCAGCCCAGGTGGTGTGTAATCTGCCCACATGCTGTGCGAGAGATCATTGCGTGGCAAACGCATTTGTTGGCCCACTCTGGGTGAGCAAAATGACCAGTCACTATCGTCTGACAGGGTACTGGTTAAAACTGACCGTGACGGTAAAGAGACTGGTCAAGAGTAGTGAGTTGTGCCAAGCTGCAACGCACAGCGAGAGAAAAGTAGATGGAAGCAGGCAGAGACTGTACGCCAGACGCCCTTGGTAGAAGTTAGCATTAAACCATGTCTATTTGATTAAAAAGCACTGCCAGTCATCGATATCAAAAAAAAACTGACTAAAACTGTATCATGCTTGTCCGGAGCAATTAGGCCGGGCCCCAACAACACTGGAGTCAAAGAGAGGGCCGAACATGATGGGAGCTAGGCTCATTGGCATAGAGAAAACATCTCCTACAAAGAGGAACCTCGAGCCGATGTTGCCACAGCCAGTTTCACTGCCAAATAGAGAGCCATTAGGGGTCACAAAAAAGGATGACCAACAATATGACATTGATGTTGCCCTCCCAGGCTGTGATGTCTAAACTAGTTCTAGAGCAGGTCAGGCATAATCCCTGACCAGCCTGGAATACAAGGAGGCCAGATCAGTACTGGCATTAGACGACCAAGAAGTGAATAGGCTGGAGCATGAACCCAGCAACATTAATCATGTGTTCAACTGGATATTTCACTGCCAACCAGGTGAAATGCGAGAAGGTGACAATAGCAGGAAGCCGGCTGGCAAAAGTCAGCAAAGCTATCGCTAACTAGCTGCACTAGCGTGTTAGCGATTACAAGAGGTAATTAGCCAGCCCACTAAGCACAACACAATTATTACGGCTAAGGCCGGCATGGCTAAAGCCGGCCTGGCTATCAAGGTAAAGCTGACTCGGCTAGCAAGCTTAAGGCCGGCAAGCTTAAAGAAGCTTAAGCTTTAAAGCAAACTTAAAGATTTTCAAACTAACTTAATCATACATGTAGTGAGAGATGGTTCACAATCAAGGCCATTATTTAAATGAAGCTAGTTTATACATTAAAGTGGTTAGTATTTCTCTAAACTTTAAGCTCATATTGTTTTGGGTCAAAGCTTATAAAATCACCATAAACATAGATAGCTAAAAAACAAAGGAGAGATAAGTTTTTGAGTTTTCCGCATAATAAAGCAACTTTTAACTCATTTGCGGCGAGTCCTTTCTTGTCATCATATCTCTGCAAAGCGTGTCAATGCTTTGGGAACAACTGTGTGACCATTTTCAGAATTCAAGAATTATATTTTCAATTTGTAAATTTTATTAGTCATTAGATTAATGTATTATCCTTAGTTATTTTTATAATAGAGAATAGCGGAATCGTTGAAGACAGGCTTACATAGAACCAACATGTGTCCAATGTATCAAAAACGCTCGTAATCCTAAATATGACCAGTATAGGAAAGATGCTGTTTTTAACATTGATTAAGTGTTCATAGTCATGTAGCAGATTTTGCTACTAGCTCAACGATTCCTAGTTTATAAAAACCATTTCATTCACCCATCTCCTATATTATATACCGAACTCCTAAATTATTAAAAAAACCTATGTATCTTATCTAAAAGCGTAGTAAAGCCTAGTTTTGATGTGATATATTTTTAAATTAAATGTGTAGGTGAATGTCATAATTGGTAGGTTACTTTATGGTATTGAACCATACAAATGCTAAATAGATTTTGTATCATCATGAAAATATAAAGGATTTTGGTTTGTACCAATATTGAAATTGTAGTCTGTTTTAATAAGCAGCCCACCTCCCTGTGAACTTTGAAACTAAAAATATTTATTATGTGAGTATTTTGCGAAATGCTGAATTTGAGAGAGTTATAAGTAAAAAAATTTGGGAGTAGGTCTATGGATACATCTATATGTATAAATCTCAAAGTTTGTCATCGTCTGGTGTCTGTCCAGCTATAGCGACTAATATCTAGCAATAAAAAATCCATGTCGCAGAAGGTTTGATCCCGGAACCTCCCATTCACCAGGCTGCAAGCTAATCCATTCAGCTACACGAAATGCAATGGATTCATGGAACGATGTGAGTCATTATTTGGTTTAAAATAAGCATAGCGTCTCTGCGTTACGCGCAACACCACTAAAGCTTGCTCTCACGGTTTTTATTAGTAAGTTTAGCAATGCGGGCTTTCTCAAATTAGCCAATAACAACTACATTACCTTCTACTGTTTATAAGCTGTTTTTAATACCCGTGTAACACTGGAAATTTGGCTAGTTTACACAAAAAATATGAGTTGGCTATTTCATTCTCTTTGCTTAAGAGTTTGTGTTTAATCATCTTGCAGTCACACCTGATATCTCACTTAATGGAGGTCTGCTTTTCTCTTTTGTTTCACCTTGGTTTGCAAAAACTAAAACAATGTTTGAAACCATTCTTTATATCGCATGCTAAAAGGCATACAATTGGACCATATATATCTCGATGCATCCTCAACGAAAACAACAAAATTTTGGTTCTCATATACATGTATTGCATTTTAACTACATTGACAGTGAATGTAAAAGAAAACTGTGAATGAGACTCACAAAAAGGGCATGCTGGCTTTCTTGAGAAGATAAAAGAACGGAACTCTATGCAATTTACCGCAATAAAGATCATACTAGTCTGTGACTGTAGGAAAGAGAACGTATTGTTGAAGAAGTTAATTTAAGTTTTGCTGTTAGTGTCGGTTTTCACTAACTTTGTAGAGTAGCTCAGCTCAGTTAGTACAGTTCTTGAAACTCGGCGGATGAGAATTTACGTTTGAAGGAGGTTACCCTTCAGATCCATTTGGATAACCCGCCTATCTTGTGTACATGAATATAATTGATATATTGTATCATTTTTACTCTGTTTGACACTTTTGGGACCTTTATGTACATTGGTGTAACACGTTTTAACTAGATGATTTCAACGTAACGCCTGTGTATGCTTGCTTGATTAATTTGATAAGGTAGAAATTCAACTTTAGTCTATGTGGAATTAGCATTAATTTTCATATACAGCAAACAAGACACTGTACTACTCTGTACACATTACATCCATTGTTAGTAGCATTAATAAATCATTCTTAAAACAGTAGCAAATATTTTAGTCTGACAATAAAGCTCTCTTTCAATTTATGTCATTTAGCGAATCATCGGTCTTGTTTAAGGTTTTTGAGTACAATATTATTTGCTAAGAGTGATTGTTAAGCAGAAAAGGGAAATATTATTTGTTCCAGTTTCATGAAACTGCATTAGCAGTTATCATTTTAAAAACATTTACCTATAATTTAAAGCTTTTACAAGCTTAAAAGATTGTATATAAAGTGGTTTGCTGTCCATAATTGGTTTAAAATCTTTCTTCACCTATTGGGATCTGGAGCTCGGCCTGTTATGAAGGTTGTCACATAAATTTAGCTTTAAAATTTTGCAATTTAACTTCTATTCTAATCAACTTGGTAACTCAACAATACATGACAATGAAGTGATTTTGTGACATGGTACTAGTAATTCTTATCAAGTAGTACACATGATGTTACTTCTATTAAATATAGCCGTGTTACTAGTAATTCTTATCAAGTAGTACACATGATGTTACTTCTATTAAATATAGCCGTGTTACTAGTAATTCTTATCAAGTAGTACACATGATGTTACTTCTATTAAATATAGCCGTGTTACTAGTAATTCTTATCAAGTAGTACACATGATGTTACTTCTATTAAATATAGCCATGTTACTAGTAATTCTTATCAAGTAGTACACATGATGTTACTTCTATTAAATATAGCCATGTTACTAGTAGTTCTTATCATGTAGTACACATGATGTTACTTCTATTAAATATAGCCATGTTACTAGTAATTCTTATCAAGTAGCACACATGGTGTTACTTCTATTAAATATAGCCGTGTTACTAGTGATTCTTATCAAGTAGTACACATGATGTTACTTCTATTAAATATAGCCATGTTACTAGTAGTTCTTATCATGTAGTACACATGATGTTACTTTTATTAAATATAGCCATGTTACTAGTAATTCTTATCAAGTAGTACACATGATGTTACTTCTATTAAATATAGCCATGTTACTAGTAATTCTTATCAAGTAGTACACATGATGTTACTTCTATTAAATATAGCCGTGTTACTAGTAATTCTTATCATGTAGTACACATGATATTACTTAGGGCAAGTATAGTTTTAAGCTTATAGTTCAGGTATGTTACTAAAAATTCTTATCAAATCAAGTAGTACACATCGACAATTACATTAGCTCTACATTTATTGAAAAATATAGATGTAGTTGTTCTGGTTTTTTAACCCTGGTTGGTTAGGAAGTAGGCGTTTTTTATCAACATAATCAAAAGAAAATTTATTTTTGCAGGACAATTTTCTGGTCTTCTTTACCCAAAAATGATGCGGTCTACTCTAGTTTCATATCAGCCTCCATCCTGGGCTCAAAATCTTCAGAATATCCCTACTTCAATTGTGAGGGTGAGAAACTTTGTTCTCGTCTGCAAAAATTCTTGATACTAGTTCTGAAAAACAATGATCAGAGTAGGGCTTCTTGACTAACATTTTTAAGGAGCTCTACAATGAAATGTTTTTTTTAAGTAGCATTTTGCACCTTTCCGGATATATTTAATCATATTTAATATCTTGATTATTTACTATTAATTATTTAATTATTAATAGTAATAATGAAGTAATTAATTTATTATTGTTTCAATTAATATCTGATCTATGTTTGTACAAAAATGTAGTTTGTAATGTACTATGTTTTATTTTTGTTACATGTAACCTGTTTTTTGGTGCAATAGCTCTAGCAATCTCTAGTCTTTTTCATTATATTTACTTAATTGTATCCAATAATATCTCATCTGATATTTCTAATAGCATATGGTCTGATACTTTAAGTAAAATCTCATCTTTATTCTTTGTTACTATCTAATCCAATATCTCTAATAACATCCTATTGAATGTTTCTCATAACATATATAATTTAATATCTCTTAAAATATGTAATGTCTCTGAAAGCACTAACTATAGTATTTTTAATAATACCTAATCAGTTGTCTCTAATAACATTTGTTGCGTTATATTTAAACATCTATAATATAATTTTTTGTTATTTAACCAATGAAAAATTTAATCAATGGTTGGTTAAATAATTGATTTAACCAATTTTTCAAGTAATATATAATCAGTTATATCTAATGGTATATAATATATGTATTTACATCCTGTCTAATATTTCAAATGATGTGTAATGCGATATCTTTTAATAATATATATTTTGATATTTATAGTTTATGTTCTAATATCTCTCACAATATTTAATATAATATGTATAACTATGTCTAATATCTCTAATAACGTATGCAATCTTATTTCTCTACTTATTTTATGTATTATCTCTAACTCTATGTAAACTGTTGTCTCCAATAATATCATCTAATGCATCTAATACGGTTCTAATGTTTAAATATATTTGCTGTCATATCTCATGCAAGTACATGTATGTTTCATCTCCTTGTATGCAATGTCAATGAGTAGAATATCATGAATTTTTATTGTGTGTTTCATAGTTAGCAATGACACCAACTCCAATACAAGAGTGGAAGTTACCCTCTACTCCATCAGATTTCAAAGTTTATATCAAGAGGGATGACTTAACTGGAAGTGTTCTTACAGGAAACAAGGTCCTTCAGCTATTTTCTATTGCCAGTTCTGCCACCGCTCTTTAATCTACTGCGCGTTACAGCAAAGTTTGTTTTATACAGTATCGCATCAATTAATAATATTTCATGACTTCCGCTGCAAAGGCAAGTTATTGCTACAATCTCGGTAATTTGTTAGTTTATTCAGAAGGTCATGACTGCACATCGAATATCATCTACTACAGAAAAGTTTCTTTTACTTTCTGTGTATCTGCCTTCTGGTGTCACCTGAATCAGTGAATAACCACGTAAAGCAACTCGTAAAGGCAGGTCTACACCATAGCTTAACCTTAAATATGTGATTGGCAGGGTAGTTGGCTTTCCCTTATTTCTCTTATACTTAACTCTGTCACAGTTCATAATGGGATTTTTTGTCTCATTAGCCTGAAAATTTATTTATTTCATGACAGGTTCGTAAGCTGGAGTTCATTTTGGGGGAAGCTATTAAAAGTTCTTGCAAGCACGTCATAACTACTGGTTCTTGGAACAGCAATCATTGCAGAGCTACAGCTGTGGCTAGTGTAGAAGTCGGTCTACGGCCTCACCTCCTCATCCGTGTTAAGAATCAGGTCTAATCTTATATCTTACTAAAGCAGATGATATTTACACATGTCAGAGTAACTTACACAGAAGTTACTCTGACATGTGTCATATGTCACAATATTGTGTCACAATATCTCTGCTGCGTATCAGCCTTCCTTGCATCATTTAATAACATGCTTCTATTTTTATTAACTTTACGGATTACGTTACGGATTACGTTACGGATTACATTACAGATTACGTTACGGATTAAATCATGGATTACATTACGGATTAAATTATGGATTACATTACGGATTACATCACGGATTACATCACCGTTTAGATTACTTATTACATTGCGGATCAAATTACGGATTACGTTACGGATTACGTTACGGATTACGTTACGGATTACATTACGGATTACATTACAGATTACATTACAGATTACATTACGGATGAAATTACGGATTACATTACGGATTACATTACGGATTACGTTACGAATTACATTACGGATTACATTACGGATTAAATTACGGATTACGTTACGGATTGCATTGAGGATTACATTACGGATTAAATTACGGATTACATTACAGATTACATTACAGATTACATTACGGATGAAATTACGGATTACATTACGGATTACATTACGGATTACGTTACGAATTACATTACGGATTACATTACGGATTAAATTACGGATTACGTTACGGATTGCATTGAGGATTACATTACGGATTAAATTACGGATTACATTACGGATTACATCACAGATTACATTACGGATTACATCACGGTTTACAGTACTTATTACATTGCGGATTAAATTACGGATTACGTTACGGATTACGTTACATATTACGTTACGGATTATATTATGGATTACATTACGGATTACATTACGGATTGCATTACGGATTACATTGTGGATTACATTGTGGATTACATTACGGATTACATTACGGATTATATTACGGATTACATTAAGGATTACATTAAGGATTACATTACGGATTACATTACGGATTACATTACGGATTACATTAAGGATTACATTGAGAATTACATTACGGATTACATTACGGATGACATTACGGATTACGTTACGGATGACGTTACGGATTACGTTACGGATTACGTTACGGATTACGTTACGGATTACGTTACGGATTACGTTACGGATTACGTTACGGATTACGTTATGGATTACGTTACGGATTACATTGTGGATTACATTACGGATTACATTACGGATTACATTACGGATTACGTTACGGATTACATTACGGATTACATGATGGATCGCAAGGCAACTCAATAAATAAGTCTGTTCAATTGTAACTACAGGCGCATTTTTGAGCCAAAAATGTATATATAAACTTAGTGAAAATCACAAAGTATTTTATTTGCAAAGAATAAAATATATGTTTAGCATACATAAAATTGTTCAACTTTTAGGGGGAACATTTTAATTACTACCGTGTACCTCCACAATCTCAGGGTATAATAAACATCATTCTAATTCAAGTTTAACGATAATGTTTGTGTCATTAAGGCTGCCAATCTGTGATTTGGTGTTGCCCGATTATGGTTCACCTCTTTCCTATCTTAGCTTTATTATTTTATTGTTCTTTTATATTAACATTGAAGGACATCAGTGACCGTGCACACGAAGGTAACATGTTCCTCAATAAACTGGTTGGAGCAGAGATCTACCCGATTACCCCAGGAGAAGTAGATGCTCAGCAGCAAATGAGTGAGCTTGCAGCTGAAATTCAGTAAGCTCTTTCTGCTGTCATCAGAGAATAGCTGCAGTTATTGTTCAGAGATTGAACCCATGCTGTGTAACTCTAGTGATTCTCAATAAGGAGATCTGGGGATGATATCTTTGGTGTGTATTCAGACCGAATATCATCACACATATTATTTCCTCTCGATTTTCAATAAACTATTTCTAGTTTAATTTAGCAACTCTCAATACTGTTCATAGTGTGTGAGCAGCTTTTCTCCAGTTAAGCTGGTTTAATTATAATTTAGAACCTCATCATAGTAGCCCGGTAAGATCGCTACAGAGACCGATGCATGAAATCACTGATAGAGACTAACATAATAAATAAAGGTTAACACTTAACACCAAAACTTATGTATAAGTCCTGGCAGAGTTCTACAAGACTATAACATTATAGCCCTGTGAGATGATGGTTTTCAAAGAAACACTTGGTTCAGTTGATATTAGAAGTTGCTAATCTGGCATTTTATAAATTTAAGCACCCGCCATATATTGTCGGAGAACATATTGTATGCTGATGACGCCTTCATGTAGGTTTTTACAAATAATAAGTTGGTGTTAGGCTATAGCAATACACTCATATACATGTATCATATACATCAGCCAGTCCTGCACAATGAAGCTTATAAATACTAACTTATGATATACCGTTCAACTGCTTAACTTGAACCATTTGTACCATTTCTAAGTACTTAATTCACATTAATATAGGGCCAAGACTGGAGAAAAATCACACCTTGTACCGTTGGGTGGCTCAGACATGATTGGACTTTGGGGTTACCTTCAATGCTTTGAGGAAATTCGGCAGCAGGTAGAATTCTCATATCTCATTTTTGGTTTTTCTATCATGTATATATTTAAATTTACGTAACACCAATTCTTTTTTGTTCTCGGAGACTCGAGTCACTGTTTTCTGTGAAAATTCTAGAACGTAATCCATGCGTAATCCATCCATCTTTTTCACATACTAGGTTATCAAGCTCACGTTAAGATGAGATTGGTAATTTTCAATGTTCGCATTATCATGCTCGGATAATGATGTTATCCTAACGGGATTCTCATCATTCTGGTTAGACTCAAGCATTTCTGTTGAATCAGTTAAACAATTCTACATTCTACAAAACATCAATATTCTTATGTTTATAGATAATCTTACATTTTAATAGTGCTCAGCCTTTTTTGTGTCTCACTACAGTGAGTTGTTTTTCAATGTAGAGGACAGAGAAAGTGAAGAAGTTGTTAAAGAAAATCCATCGAATTAAACTTTATCCAAGGCCGTCAGTATAATAGTTCTAACATCTTTATATTTGTTATGTTGGTTTTAGCAACTGTTAAGCTTTTGAGATTTACAATTTTTGTTTAATATTGGGAACAGTTGTGAAATTTGCTTTTATATTACCCGTGTAATTGATCAACTGTGAGAATAGCAATGGTAATGCATCGCTTGTTGCTTGTAGGGTGTGGAATTTGATGACTTGCTTTGTGTGTGCGGAAGCAGCGGTACTTTCTGTGGTCTGGCTATAGCTAACTACCTTTGTGGTTCTCCTTACAGGTGTCTTGTCTACTCGCTTACTTCACTTTAACTCTAGTGTTTTGTACTACCAGTTCAAATATTGTATATTTTATAGTTCGGGTCTGTTGAAGCCCACAGAATTATTTCACTTGTGAACTTTACTATCTTGTTAGGGTCCATGGAGTGCGAGTTGTTGATCGAGGTAACGTCCAACAAAAACTCAAAGATAAAATGGAAGGTCTTGGTGTATCTGCGATAGACTGGGAACTGCATGCTAATCTCTATGATGAGTATATGGGCCCTGGCTATGGGATTAGTACACCCCCTCAGTTGGGTATGCAATCAAAAGCTAGAGTACAAACTTGCTTTCACATTCATCCAACTGGTAAATCCTGACAGAAAGTTGCTATATTTTAAACTGGTTTGGAAAGGGAATGCCATCACATCTTCTAAATGAGAATGTAAGACAGTTTTTGAAGACTGCTATCAATAAATCATGCAAAGATGTTGTTATTAAGAGTTTCCTTCTTCTAATTTCTTGAGCAGTGTTTTTGTCATCTGTATTCATTGCTGTTTATCTTGAAAACTTCTCCGTGTATTTTAGACGTAAACCATAGACTGTTGAGTTTTGCACGAGTAGCATTCTGGTCACGACATCTTTATGCTTCATTTGCTGATTTGTAATCAATTGCTTATATAATTGTTGTAATTTATTTCTATAATAAGTTTGGTCACTTTATCATCATCATTTAGCTATACTGACGTGGCATGGGCTACTACCTGTACTGATGTGTCACGAGCCACATGTAGTAATCTGTATCGACGTGTCGTGAGTTACACGCAGTAACCTGTACTGATGTGTCACGAGTTACACGCAGTAACCTGTACTGACGTGTCACGAGTTACACGTAGTAACTTGTACTGACGTGTCGTGAGTTACACACAGTAACCTGTACTGACGTGTCACGAGTTACACGTAGTAATCTGTACTGACGTGTCGCGAGTTACACGTAGTAACTTGTACATGTACTGACGTGTCACAAATTACACGTAGTAACTCATACTGACGTGTCACGAGTTACACGTAGTAACTTGTACTGACATGTCATGAGTTACACATAGTAACTTGTACTGACGTGTCACGAGTTACACGTAGTAACCTGTACTGATGTGTCACGAGTTACACGTAGTAACTTGTATTGACATGTCATGAGTTACACATAGTAACTTGTACTGACGTGTCACGAGTTACACGTAGTAACCTGTACTGATGTGTCGCGAGTTACACGTAGTAACTTGTACTGACGTGTCACGAGACACATGCAGTAACAAGTACCGATGTGTCATGCGACACACAAATTACCGGGTACTGACATGTCATGACTCATGAGCCACATGCAGTAACCCTCACCGACATGCTACACTAAGTTTGCTAAGCCTTGCCTCACTTACTCTGGGTAATGGGCTGTTGGAATTACTGGTCTTGTATTGAAAGATGCAGTGTCCACTCAAACAGTTGTTAATTATTTGTTGTTAGTTAGGCATGTGTTTTATTTCTATTTTTGAGGGAATATGTTTGTAAGTTTAGAGTAGCATTTTTGCTAGGAGCAAGCTTTTTCACCTTGATGAAAAATGGTTCATTTTTCACAGTCATGTTAAATGTACATGAGGCAAGTTGACAACAAGGCAGAATTACATATCTTACATCGCAACTACAAATGTACCTAATTATTCAATCATAGGTTGTCTCTAACATGCCTGCCTTAAGATGTCAACATGACTTCTCTTGCTCCTTGCTTTGCGTCATGCTTCAGAAAAAAGGACATGACAAAAGGCAATGTAACAAGATCAGGTCAATAAGTTGAACTTACTACCTACCTCTCATGGTGTGTTTGAAAGAGAAGTTGTCTATCAGCATTTACTGTAATACCCCTATTTGATCGCCTCTTCTATTTGAACGCCTCCTCTATTTGAACGCGTTTTCTATTTGGACGCCTCCTCTATTTGGACGCCTCCTCTATTTGAAAGCCACCGCCATTATGGGCGAAGGGTTGAAAAAATAGAGCGCCAGCCTTTAATTGAACACCATCTGCCTTCGACCACCACTTTGACATTCGTTTATCTTTACGAGCCCATAACAGCAAGTGATCAGTAGGAAAATGACCACAAAATAGTATTAATAATGAATCGTTTACATCAATAACAATTCATTCTTTTGTTGTCCAACTCTAACGCTTTTCGTTTTTCCGTTAAAACTTTGAAAGCAACACCATAGAAATAATTGATAACTCTATCAGGCTAATAGGTAGTAGTTTCTTGTTTAACATGGTGTTGATACTTCAAAGTACTTGTACCGTATATAGCATGCAAGCTCTAATTCCTTCACTAAGATACTCGATCTGATGATGCAACGATATCTAAAGAGGCTCTCTATCTACGGATTCCATTTTCTGCAAAAACAATGGGTAACAGTGACATTGCATTTAGCTACTGGTAGTAGCATAAAGCTCATAGCCGATCTACCAAATAGATATTTCCATGAGCACAGAATTTGTATGTAGTCCGTGCGACGCTATTCGAAGCTGTATGAGAGACTATGTATGTATGTACTGTATGTGCAGACTTTAGCTAGCCAGGACAATTGGCCTAATGTCTCCAAAGGGTGAGTCTTTAATTAAAAATAGTTTCAAATATATCGGTACTCAGTTGCTCTATACACTAGTAAAACATATTACTGGATGGGTTAACGATCAAGGCTTTGGCATTCCATAGCTTTTTGTTAAGCTCAGCGCAGAATAGGTATATTGATGTCATGCGACTTGGTTTATTGCAGTTTCAAGAAATATGGCAATTTCTCAATTGCGTTGGAAGCATTGCTGGCAAGTGATAAAATAAAGTGGATTGCATTACTATAACTATACGAGACTATGCAGGTGAGTTTAGGTAGGTTGGCACCTACAGTATGTGAATGTTTCCCTTCTTCATAAGTCATATTTTTTGCAGTTTTGTTGCAGCATTGTTCTAATGGCGCTATGTGGTGCAAGATAAAAGTTTACAAGCTGTATGCCGACATGGCACATCTGACATGGCATATTCGACCCCTTTTCTTTCCAAAGTACTATGGAATCTGATGAATTAATCTGCCACCAAAAACATTATTGTATGGTAAGTTGCCATCATATATGTATATACATATAGCATTCTAACAATCATAGCATGTTTGTGTAGTATTATGTCATATTATTTTTTATTTGTTTCACGCTAAAATGTTTCCATACCATGCACCATTGTTATGGATTGGGTGTTTTTGTTTGAGTTTATTTTCTGGCTAGGCAATCAATGATAACTTCAAGAGAATATACAACAATAGTTTGAGCCAATTTCAAGGTACGCTAGGGAATGCTTTCATAATAATGACAGCCAGCAAACCAGAAATTGCCACTACCATATGTTTCAACTGTTATTGCTTTGCTACTGTTATTGTTCAACTGCCACAAACTGACATTGTTTATACATGCTCATCATTCATTACAGATGGAGACCGTTAAGGGACAAGTCAGGCCACCAAAAATACAACAAATATATAATTTAGTCGTGTTGTGTTTATCAGAACCTTTTGAAGGAGAGTACATGGCGTAGGATGCATACAGAGTTTGCAGATGATCAGATCTCAGCCAGATTCAGACAGTCTGAGGGCAGTCAGATGGCATTGACATGACTTATGCTTGCTTTATTAGGGGCCTTTACAAACAATAGCTCAATAAGAGTTGTGCAAGACAGTTGAATATTTTTGTATTATTTATTTGTTTTAGTTACCAAAGTACAATACTCTATAAGGGATGTGTATAGTTGACCTCTAGTTGACCTTGAACCTCTTGAGTAGGTTTTCATCGTATTCTCATTAGATTAAAAATAATTAATAAATATTGCATTATTAAAAAATTGCATAACTTGAACAATAAAATATTACAAATTGATACTTGAGGTTTGTTTAATTTTGTTAATTCTATTTATAGTAATAGCAAGGAATTTAGTCAACTACCATTGTCTCACTTGAGTGTTTTAACAATATACATGTATGGCCAGTTGTTTAATTTCAGAAAAATTTTCCTGTCATTTGTATTGCTTACAGCATACAAAACCAGTCGCTCGCTGTTCACCATTTCAATAAACTTTTCATTATTCATTGGTTTTTAGTTAGTTGATCAGTATGCAAAATCTTTAGCCATTTACATGCTAATATACGTCTGCTGAAACAAGAGCGAATAGGCTTGTGTAAGTCTAGCCCAAGCTTACTTGAACTACGTATATCGGCTTTAAAAGTGCTCAAAACTTGCTTTAAAGTTCGTAGACCACCAAGAATGTAGTTCGAAACAGTTGGTTGGTGAAACCCTCGTTTAATCTTGCAGAATATTGAGAGTAACATAGATTTTCATCAAATTATTAAGCCTTGGGTGATCTTCTAGTGTTATGGCATCTATCCGGCAATACATTCTGTTCACTTCATCTCTGATTACCTTTTCAGTTTGTACTGTTCCTGGCATCCATGGTTAGTCTATGCAGGATGTAGATTTGCTTTGACGTAATCACTCTTGTATTTAACGGTGTAGCATTTCTTTCTTTCTTTGGGCATAAGATGGTAAACACAGCTTGTTTTAATAGCAGTCATATGGCCGTGTGTGTTAAGTATATCAGCTCATGCAGATCTGTTTTTGTAAACAATGTGTCATGACCAGTGAGTGCCTCTGCCAAGCTTCGGTAGAAATAATCACTTGTTTCCTGTCCTAGTACTTCTATTGCTTGACTTTCTACTACCAGATTATACAGCCAAAGTAGCAGCAGCTACAGGTATAATCTTAGACACGACTTACACTGGGAAAGCTGCCTACGGAATGTATGAGCTTATGAACAACAGACCAGAGGTGTTTAAAGGACGCCGAATTCTATTTTTGCATTCAGGTATGCGGAGACAACTCTGTCAGTGTTGATTAAGTTAGTTGGGGTTGTCTGCACATTTGCTGAAGAGCTTGGATGTCTATATTTTATATTAGTAATTAGGTGATAAATTAATATTACGATAACTTTAAATATTGGCCATGCTTCCATATCGCCTTTAAATATGCTGCAAGTATGACAAATAATGCATGAATGCCTTCTAAGGATGATATTGTAAGCATAACCTAGTTAGCATATAGAAAAGTCAAGGTCCCAAATCAAATCAGGATCCCCTGATATTACTGTTGCATTTTCACTCGAAAGTTTCTTCTTGAGCAAGGATTTGATGAAGTAACAAATAATGATTTTTACTGTGCTTGTTGTTGATGGGTTTTGTGCTCCTATAGAGACTGCGATAAGCTGTGGGTATTTTCGCTAGCAGTTTTAGTTCCTCGGTTGTTTAGAATCCTGGCATAACTGAGCCTACTTACTAGTTTGCCCATGTTTGTACTGGCAGTAGAATTTTATTAAAAAAAACATTATTGGTCATTTGTAGCACAAATATTCATTTTGATAGCAATGCAATGCCAATACAAGTAAAAACTGAAAAGATGTTAAATAAATTAAATAATGAACAAATATTTATAATAAGAATAATCGGAATTTTGACAAAGATCGCAGAACAACTGAAATAATCAATATTTAAAATTAAATATTGATAAATAGCTACAAAGTTGCACATTTAATGGTAACCAATTTAGATGTGTCACCTCAAAATATGTTTGGCTGGCGCACGCACATTTTGCAATCATCTTTAACCAATAGATAGTACAATACATTGTAAAGTTTTATTTACAAAATTGAGACTAAAATCTATATCCTATATATAGTTCCTTATATTCTCAGGTTGCTTAAGCATCAGCTTTGTTATTTAGGTCAAAGGTCAACACTCAATTTGTTTACTTCTAAAGTACATAAACCAGCCAATAAGGCATAACGGTTTTTGCAAACATCTTCGCTGCCGCAAGTTTTGTTCATATATAAACTTTTATTTTCAGGTGGTTCGATAGGTCTGTACAACCAGTCAGTTATTGACAAACTCCTTCCGTTCGTACCAGGAAGTCGTCAGCCCAATGCAACCTCAATTTAACCCTGACTCTCATCTAGTGAACCATGGGTGCTGTCAAAAGACAATCAGCTCTACTATTATATGCGGGTGCTAGCAAAATATTTATATTATGTTGGGCTAAAATTAAGTTTCACTTTATATGACTACAGCATTATAAATTGAATGCAAAGCTGTTCCCAAGCAAGTGTTCTAGTGCAAATTATTGGGGCTTGTGCATATAAGAATATATTTATTCATATACATGTATACAAACAACTGGGTGTTATTTAAAGAAACATTCTAATTTGATTGGTTTGGGAAATTTTGTAATTATTTTTTGGTAAGTAGATTGATCAAACATACTTATTGATGTAATCTCGTTAAACTTCCAGAATATATTTATTTTATGACAAACCAAACTATAGCACAAGTACATGTATGTTCCAATGTATGTGTCGCAAATATGAATTAGCCTTTTTGAAGCGCCTTTTGTTTCTCCTTGCCAATGATGAGTTGCTATGAACACTTGTATCTGTAAACTGGGCATTTTTATCATACGCAGCAGGGATACTCAGATGCCAGTGTAGCTGCTAAAAGTACGTTTCTAGAGCTCGAAAGACTAAAACATCTTACAGAAAGTGACATTAAAGGTCTGGTAAGCTTTGTAAACACTGTTGAACTGTGTTACAGCCAGTTAGGTAAAGTTAAGCAGATTTTAGCTGTTACACCAACCCAAGTTGATGTACTGAAATCAAAGTGGCCCCCGATAATTAAGAGAGAATGGATGAGAGTTTACTCCACACTTTCTACCATTGACTAAATTCAACTCTTTTCAAGGTTTATGAGGTTTTTGGAATGCGAACGCGACTTCTGCTTCAGAGAATTGGCAAATGATGCAGCAAAACCAACTAAGCACGCAGAGGACAGCAAATTCTGTGCCACAGCTAAAACCCGCCTCCTCTGCTGGAAGTGCAGCTGGTGGAAAATCATCTTCCTGCATAATACATACCCATTCAAAAGTCACACACAACACAATGGAATGCCGACAGTTCAAAAATATGGGGGTGAAGGATCGGATGGGCTTTATAATAAAGCATAAGGCTTGCCTCCGCTGCGCAGGTACACACAAAAAAGAAAGCTGCCAGGTTGCAGACAAAGGCACCACATGTCAAAAGGATGACCACCACACCCTGCTGTGCAGACAGAGACCAGAAAGGAAACAAACAAGCCGTGATGACTTGAAGGCAACTGCTGAGAGTCATGCCAGTGCGGGATATGGATATGAGAGATACATGTATATCCAACTCAGTATACCCAATCCAGAGTGTCCCAGTGGCAAAATCTTCCAATAAAGCAGTAGTGTTCTATTATGGAGGGTCTAATGCCACCTATGTTGCAACAAACTTTGTCAAGAAGCTGAATTGTAAAAAGGTAGGAAAGGCACAGTTACGCATCACTAGGGTTGGAAACAGTGTCTTAGAGCACCAAACCACTATTTACAGAATTCGGCTGGTAACGACAGAAGGAAAAACAGTGCCTGTGATGGCCTATGACAGGGGTGGGGAACCTTTTTGACTGAGAGAGCCAAAAACCCAAATGTTTCAAAATTTAATTTTAGGAGAGCCATATGTATATTTTGAATCTCGAAAACATAAAATGGAAAAAGAAGACCAACAAATTTAGTACGTTTGAGCAATTTTAGAGTACATGTATAAGAAAATTGGATTTGTTTGGTTTTGTTTGTTTTGCATTAACTGACTAACAAACCATTTTATTCGGCGTTCATTTACAATGATTTGCTTATTTTTTATAAACAGCAAAGTCTACCTTGCAAAATAAAACTAATAACAGTATTTTATGCGTCTACAAGAAAGCAAAACAACAAAATATTTTACAAAAGCAGTACAACCTGTTGGTTGTCTATCTGTATCTAGAGTCAAGGTTAGAATAAAAGAAAACATTCAACGATACTCCAACTCAAGACGTTCGGATTGGTGGACCGACGCTGTAACATTTGCCTTCAAGTATTGATTAATAATTGCGCGACTACCTATTCTCTGTTTTGTCGACACATAATTTTGACAATCTATCACGATGAACTAAAACATCACAGAGGTTGTGTATATGAAATTAAGAACTTGCCCGACTTAACGCTTCATGTTATATGGAATTTTTTACGTAGTAGGAAGCAAAAGCTTCACTTAAATCCTTTACATTATCTGGAATTTACGTTATAGGAGGTATACGTTATAGAAGCGTTTACTGTATTATGCTAGTTAAATTAACTGCAAAATTATGGATTATTTTTTCCACTGATTTATCAAAGAGCCAAATGTAATCATCAGAAGAGCCACATACGCCTCGAGAGTCATAGGTTCTTGACCCCTGGCCTATTGCATGAAAGAAATAACTAGCCAAGTCCTAAGTCTCAACCTAGATACACTTCAATCACACTTTTCAAACAGAAATGACTTGGAAGACCTAGCCCAAACTGAGTCCAAGGTAGACATCCTATTCGACAATAACTACTATGGTCATCTCCCAAAAACTGAAGTGGACACAGCGGGGGCTCATCTGAGCTCACTGTCTGGAACTTTAGGACGATGCTTGCAAGGATGCCACCTCTCTCTCAAGCAAAGGACAATAAGCAACCTGATTGGGGCATCATGCATTGAGGAGAATGATCCATACAATCCGTTTTGCAAGAATAGTAAAGTTTCCACAGGAACATGTTTGACAAAGGCTGATGTCCAGAGAATGGATACCTTTATCCGGTCAGAAGATGTGGTTACTGTGATGGTTGCAAGTGTAGAAAATGTCTAATACGGGGACACACATCATTTTTTAAGAACAGCAACCGTATACAAAATGTTCTTGTTATTCCAAGCAATGAAATTGTATCTAATGGAAAGCTAATGTATACATCCATGAGTACAGGGATAAAGAGGTGTACAAATTATGTTGAACCGGTGAGTGTTATTCAGGATCATAAGTAAGCTGGCTGCACCTTTTCAAGTCCCTACCATCAGATGGTTTTTAATCAGTTTACTGATGTTTTCTTTGGTTAGTTCTGTGATATGCATATCCGGTCCCCTGCTCGTAACTGTGTGACAGTCACACAGACTCAATTCATTAGCTCCAAACTACTACGTAGCTTGATTCACTAGCTCGCTGGAGTTCTCTTAACCGCACACGTAGTTAAATATCCATAAACGCATACAAGGATAAAGCTGCCAGAACCTATTCAGTAATACAATTTTGCAAAGATGTAAGAGCAATTTGTAGTTTATAACTAGATCATGCCACATAAACTATGGCTGATAGATCTCTTAGTATTGCACTCAATGCAGGGTATATGATTCATATGGTTTCATGAGTGAACCATGAAACCGTATGAACTTTTCAGTAAATATGTAGTGAGATGGCACCAATGCCACATTATACCGTATTACTAGAAGCGACTGTGAACAACGACAACGTCCTGTATATAAGACAGTGTTTATGGGAGCTGTAATATCATATGATGAGTTACCAACAATCATCATGGTCAACTTAATGTTAAACTTAGTAGCCTTCATATAGCATCTCACTATCTAGTGTTGTTATGAGTATTGGTGATGTATCGACGCATGTTTAATGGTTATGCTTTGGCTCATTGCAAAGCGGTATGTATGTTGGAGTATGTAACACATCGTGCTGCATGTTCGTGCTGATATTAATTGCTCGAGGCATTACCTGTTTGCATTGTGTAGAATATCATAAGGAATGTGCATTAAGGACAATTACACTCAATAAATGCTTTCATGTATTGCTGTTATGAAAGCAGTTCGACAATGCGCGTTGAAAATGCTATTTGTTTGGAAATAAAAGGACGTAATACAAATTTTACATATTATTTGTTTCATATCTCCAGCATTGCAGAAAAAATCATTGCTGTAGGATGTGCTCAATTTATCTATTGAAGTAGGGTATAGCTTCTGTAGCTGCTCTTCTACTTATACCAGTACTGCCAAGTTCAAGATAGTCATTACATTTTACTGAAAAATAGGATTTATTGCAAAGTTCAATGTTAAGAATTATGTAAGCAGTAACTGACAAAAAAGATACATATCATTATGAGACTGAACTGTGTACATGTTAAAGTACAAAACAAACATAAATGGCAAGTTGTAACAGTAATTAGCCAAATTTAGATGAGTGCTTTTCTTTTTTCGTCTCATCAGAGCCATTTAATACTATAAAACTTCCTTATAGTCCTTCTCGAGAGCGGCCATGTCTTCTCGAGCTTCAGAAAATTCTCCCTCCTCCATGCCTTCTCCTACGTACCAATGAACAAATGCACGCTTGGAATACATCAAGTCAAACTTGTGATCTAAACGTGCCCATGCCTCAGCTATAGCAGTTGTATTGCTGAGCATACAAACCGCTCGTTGTACCTTTGCAAGATCTCCTGTTGGTACAACAGTCGGAGGTTGATAGTTAATACCTACCTTAAAGCCAGTTGGACACCAGTCCACAAACTGAACAGTTTTCTTTGTCTTGATGGTAGCAATGGCAGCATTTACATCTTTGGGTGTCACATCGCCTCTGAAGAGAAGGCAGCAGGCCATGTACTTTCCATGTCTTGGGTCACATTTCATCATCTGGTTCACAGGCTCAAAGCATGAACTGGTAATCTCTCCTACGGTAAGCTGTTCATGGAAAGCCTTTTCTGCGGAAGTGATTGGCGCGTAGGTGGCTAAAGGAAAGTGAATGCGAGGGTAGGGTACTAAATTGGTTTGAAACTCATTCAAGTCAACATTCAAAGCTCCATCAAAACGCAAAGACGCAGTAATTGAAGACACAACTTGAGAAATGAGGCGATTGAGATTCGTATAGATCGGTCTGGCAATGTTCAAATGTCTTTGGCAGATGTCATAGATTGCTTCATTGTCAACTATAAAAGCGCAATCAGAGTGGTCCAATGTGGTATGGGTGGTCAGGATAGAGTTATATGGTTCCACAACAGCTGTAGAGATGTGAGGTGCTGGGTAGACCAAGAACTCCAGTTTAGCTTTTTTACCATATTCAACACTGAGATGCTCTATCAGAAGGGAAGTGAAACCCGAGCCAGTACCACCACCTAAAGTAGAAGTCAATGTTCAACTAAGAGAGATGAAAATGGCAAGCATAAAACGGAGTTTACATTTAAATTATTATAACTTCATCTGCATACCTAAAGAATGAAATAATAAAATTCCTTGCAAAGAATCACAGTGGTCGGAGAGGCGTCTTATCCTATCCATCACATTATCCAGTTTCTCCTTGCCAACAGTGTAATAGCCCCTGGCATAGTTGTTTGCAGCATCCTCTTTGCCAGTGATCATATGTTCTGGATGAAACAGCTGTCGGTAGGCACCAGATCTGATTTCATCTATAAAACAGTTCAATTATTGAAGAATCCTCACAAGTTTCTGAAGTTCATTCTTAAAAGATCCACAAAGAATGACAAAGACTAGTTACTAACCAACAACGGTAGGTTCGAGATCTACAAACACTGCTCTTGCTACGCATTTGCCTGTAACACTCTCACTAAAAAATGTGTTGGAGGAGTCTCCAAGCCTTCCAACATATTGCTCCGATGCCATCTGCCCATCTGGCTGAATACCATGTTCCAGGCAATACAACTCCCAGCATGCGTTTCCTATCTGAACTCCTGCTTGCCCAATATGGATGGAAATACACTCAAACTGAAAATAAAACACCAGCACTGTTTAGGCCTTGCAAAAGTCGTAAACTTTTCTTCACAAAACTTTTGTCACTGAAATAAAATGAGGTGAAATGAAGCAAAGAAATTCAACTTTTTTATATTAAAAAAATGTAGAAACTTCTTAGTTACTACTGAATCATAAATATTTTATGGGAGTTATTGTTGAGAAGTGTTTTTTAGTTTTTTATAATGCTATAATTCTATTGGATGATTGTCTGTCACTATAGTGTATTTATAGCTAATCCTGTAATTCTATTGGATGATTGTCTGTCACTATAGTGCATTTATAGCTAATCCTGTAATTCTATTGGATGATTGTCTGTCACTATAGTGTATTTATAGCTAATCCTGTAAGGATTTTATAAAAAGCTGTCCACACAGCTCTGCACAAAAGTGCAAACGCTTTACTCCTATTTTTAAGACAGGGATTTGCACTGATGACTGTCACCTGTTTTTTCCAGAACATTCTATAAGTTATTTATAACACGATTCGGTATAACCTATAGTGTGCTATTATTAGACTACAATAGCATACATTAAGCATGAGATTACAGAAAGTTTGAATTTATTAACAAATACATGCATTGACATCTTGGTGAAAGCTAATATATAACCAGTACTTCAGTCTGACTAGCAATGGCATTGACAAATTCACTTACCATAATGGCAAAAATGGTGGTTAGTAGGGAAAATTAATAAGTTGATGACTTAGATCGCTGGTAACTCTCCTCAGTGAAGTACTTGTAGTAAGCTGGTGAGACAAAAACAGTATATGAAGTGTGCTGAATGGTTGGGGGTTTGCCTATATACTCAGTGCTGACCTTTGAGGAAAATGACTCTGCGGTTAACTACCTCTAAGTGTTATAATTTGAGGGCAACTTCAATGTTATATTTTATGAATAATCTAACTGGAATTGTGCTTCAAGCTTTGATAAAGCTCAATTTATAGCACTCTATATTCTCTTGCCTTTATTCTGGTATACTAACAGTTATTCATATTAGAATCAATGACCTTGTGACCACACAAATTTTAATTGTTTGCATTGATAAACGTATACAGAGCTAATGGCAGAGAAATCACAACTCCATCAAAGCTTGCCTGAGAACCGGCTCTATAAATGAAAAGTGTTTCAATATACAGAACACAGATGATCAGTGCCTTCAAACCTCACCTTGTTTTGCAATCATTCTTGTTTGCACTCTAGGAGTGTGTTTAGTGGTCAAAAAACAGTTTGCTTTCTGATATCAGATGTAGATATTCATAATATAAAGTGATGTCACTAGATGTTCATAGCAAGAAGTGATGTCAGCAGGTGTTCATAGTAAGAGGTGATATCACTAGATGTTCATAGTAAGAGGTGATGTCACTAGATGTTCATAGTAAGAGGTGATGTCACTAGATGTTCATAGTAATAGTTGATGTCAGTAGATGTTCATAGTAAGAGGTGATGTTGATACATGTAAATGATAGATTTGGTGATTATTCAAACAACAGTCACTTGGAATCTCTCGTAACAATTAGCAAGAAAGATATACAATTTTAATAGGTTATCATAGCTATGGCTGTAATGCTTACATACTGTACATTTACAAAATGTAGTGATTGTATTGTAGTTTACAGAAATGTTTGGGAAATACTAATCTATTTCTTACAACAGGTCAGCACACAGACAGAAAAGGACAGCAAATGCTCACATTCGCTTGTCACACTCATAATGCTCCCCGGCAGCTTTTGACAATAGCGAAGAGCGGTTTTCTCTCCAAACCAGTTTATCTAATTTTTAGCCATCAGAATCTTTGAATTTTAGAAATTACTTTAAAAATTTGTTTGTATGTACATCATTTTTTCAAAGGCATGAGAGTACACGTGTTACTAGTTTTTGTTGAAGTGCAAGATAAGCCGATTAGGATACATTTTAATTTGCTATAATTATGCCCGCAAAGGTGTAGATTTGCACAAAATAAAAACATTGATGCATTTACATGCAAGGTTGACTACCATAGAAATTCAGTCATTTGTACGGTACCCACAGAAGTATCATGGCCTATGCAACTAGTCATCAGATAAGTAAAAAAAACTGCTGGCAGTCTACAAGTCAATAACCTTTCATAATTTTCATAATTCTGAAGATGAATGACATTACTCTGCCAGTCCAGCTGCAACAGTTTAGCCTTTTCTTTTATTTGTAAACTCACTTTTCACAAACAAATATGTTATTAGAATTCTATTTCTTTTTCCTTTGCAAATGTTATAATAACTGCAGACTTGGCTAGGCACATCATTCTAGTGATGACCCTGGCAGGCCTTAATGACCTTGACCTCTGCAAAACTATGTTTATGTTAAAGTTGTTTAATTTGTTAACATGCTGGAACTCTGCGTGTATGAGACTACTATATACTGTGAGACAGCAGGCAAGTTCTGATATAAACTCGGGTATTGACTTACTGTTCCGTAGTCTCCTACAGAATGGATTCTATTGTCAACAGGAGCTGGGTAAAACTACACAGTGCCCAGCCTCTCTCGTCTCAATATTACTGGAGGATGTTCTGGCAATAAACTATTTTAGCAACTATGAAACAGCTCCATCTATCCTCCTGTAAGCTTTATAGATGGATGATACGGGAGAGAGGCCAAAAAGAGCATGCGTGTGTTATTACATGTATTATAACTAGATAAATGCTTAGAACACATGTTACGAATAAAGCTGAGCAGTGTTTTTAACTTATTGAATATTGCAGTTTTCCTATTTCTATAGGACCAAATAAGTAAAGAAAAAGATGAACAACGTGGCAATATTTCTTCAGAGCTTTAATATTTTCCATCTTATCTCTTCCACATCCTGTATTTTACACGTGTATGTACACATTATATTTATTTGGTCATGTACCAACCAATGTTTCACAGTTCAATACTCACTCAAGGTTGCTTTAAAATCACAATGCTGGAACGATAGCAACCCAAATAGCGAAGGCTATGAAATGGCTGAATAAAGGCATAGAATGATGTCATACTACATGTATGTACATTTGTTTTAGAATATACGTAATTAGAGCGTGTCATTTGAAGGCTTTTCCATATGGATACACCACAAAAGCAATACAAGAGGAATAAAGCTTATTAAGTGTATGGTTACACCTTCTGTAGTCACAATTATGTCTAGATGACGGACATGTTATTACGCAGCTGCACATCTCAGCTAAGAAATTATAGCAGGAAATATGTAATATTGTGAGAAGAGGTATGATAACTTCCGTATGATCCATGCTTCAAGTTTTGTATTGATACTATGCTGAGATGGTTTAACGCTTTTTAAATCCATATTTCTTTCGCTCATAAAATAGGTCGGTTTTTGCACTACCCAGGTTCACGATCTTTGGACAGCCATCCCTCTACAACAGAGAATAACAAGTAAAGCAGCATATAGTCTAGGGCATGAAGTTTTACAAACCAAGTACCACAGAACAGAGTCCCAGAAAGAACATATGCCTCAAACTGCTACACAGTCCCAGGAAGAACATATGCCTCAAACTGCTACACAGTCCCAGGAAGAACATATGCCTCAAACTGCTACACAGTCCCAGGAAGAACATATGCCTCAAACTGCTACAGAGTCCCAGGAAGAACATATGCCTCAAACTGCTACACAGTCCCAGGAAGAACATATGCCTCAAACTGCTACAGAGTCCCAGGAAGAACATATGCCTCAAACTGCTCCAGAGTCCCAGGAAGAACATATGCCTCAAACTGCTACAGAGTCCCAGGAAGAACATATGCCTCAAACTGCTACACAGTCCCAGGAAGAACAGATGCCTCAAACTGCTCCAGAGTCCCAGGAAGAACAGATGCCTCAAACTGCTACACAGTCCCAGGAAGAACATATGCCTCAAACTGCTACAGAGTCCCAGGAAGAACATATGCCTCAAACTGCTACACAGTCCCAGGAAGAACAGATGCCTCAAACTGCTACAGAGTCCCAGGAAGAACATATGCCTCAAACTGCTACACAGTCCCAGGAAGAACATATGCCTCAAACTGCTACAGAGTCCCAGGAAGAACATATGCCTCAAACTGCTACAGAGTCCCAGGAAGAACATATGCCTCAAACTGCTACAGAGTCCCAGGAAGAACATATGCCTCAAACTGCTACAGAGTCCCAGGAAGAATAAAAAGCTGGATAAATGGCAACAGAACCTAAGTTTTTGAAAAGTATCTCTCATACCTGAAACATGTTTGCAATGAGTGACCAGATGGGCCTGAAAGACATTCCCGGTAGATAAATATCGATAGTGAAAAATAGAGAGTTTACGCTTCATTTGATAGTATTATTGGTGAACAACATGAATAAACCAGTGGTAAACATAATAAGGCTACTGATACTACTATACAATAAAGTCTGTAGCAATAAACTACAAAAAACTATCCAATCAGATACAAGCTCAGTTGTGCCTGAGTGAAGCAGTTTGGTTGCAAGCTGTTTGGCCTGAGTTACTGGGACTGCTTCTCCCAGGCCGTTAATGACATCGGAAAGATTATACACAGAGTAATATCGCTGTACAACCATTTCGCAAACTAAATTTAACAGATGTACTGCCCAGTTTTGACACTTATGTACAATAGCGCAGTACTTTATGTGACTACACCACTAAGGAATGAATTACAATAATCCTGTACATACATCCTTCTCTGTGAGAGTGCATTCCTTGCAGTAGTAGGCGTCAGATACACCCGGGCCTCCACAGGTCACACACCGACCTTGGTATGATCCGTAGTTACACTCATCACATATCCTAACGAGCGTACATGGTCTTACATATGAATCACATATTACACATTTTCCATCACCTGTAACAGAACGCCCGCTAGATACGAAATGACTACGGCTTATCAAGTTGACAATATAACATACACTAGATTACACAAAACATGTTGAAAAATATAGTTAAACTGGCAATTTATACTAAGAACGTAGAAAGCTTCTACTGTTGACACAAATCTTGCTGAAGAAACACGATGGCTATATGAGTATATGCAATACATACATATGTAATCAGTGTGTGATATCTGTACATAAAACACATAAAACATAAACACAGAGTGTGATATGTGTATATAACATACATATAATTAGCTTGCGATATACCTATATAATATACATGTATATGAGATAAATGTATACAAATATACAAGATACAAATATGACATGTTTGTAGAAGACAAATATAATCAGAATAACTGTGATTAAAAGTAATATGTTACCGGGTAAAGTCACAGTATTTCCGTTATCATACAAGGGACATCCTGAAGCGCTTAAACTAGAATTGTGCTTTGAGTTTTTGGATTTTGGTAAACAATTTTCTCATGCTGAAGCAGTTCAGTAGGATGAACAGTTTAAGACAAAAAACTTTAAAATTGCTTAAGTCAATCCATAATTATAAGGTAATTAAGGCCCATCATACAAGAGACGCAGAAAAATCGCTAAAAACGAAACTTCAATTTTAGGCTGAAAACTCTGTGAAGTATATGCTCACATTTTAAATTCCTTTTAGCTGATGTTTGCTATGTATGTTTCAATGTTCAGTGTGAAAGAACTAACAGATTCCATTAATGGTTCTCATTAAACCACAGATTATTTACCACCAAGTTTGATCATACAAGGGACATCATACAAGGGACATTTCGGATCACTTGATTTTTCCACATATTTTATTGATAGACAGTAAAGTATCTAGCTAAAAGAAGCTACAACCATTTTAATGGAATACTACATCTAAAACTAGCACTGAAACTAAAACTATAGAGCTAAAAAATGTTGAGTTTACAGGAAGTGACCAGACATGTCAAAAAACGATAAATAATTTATATCTTAGATAAATATTGGAAATTAGATAAAGAAGTGACAAATAAGATCACAAGGACATGCACCTTGCAAATTTACATGTATTTACGTTTATATTGACTGTAAGCAGCTTTGACTGCCTCAGCATTCAGCAGCCGATAGGCTCGACAATTGTTGTCGCATGGAATGAGCTCTGGGTTAATATCGAGGATAAAGTTAGAGTGGGTGACTTCGATATTTCTTGGGGTGGGCCACATCCATTTCTCTCCATTTCTATTTCTACAGAACTATTGCTCGCTTAGTAGGGAATTTTGGCAATGCCTTCTGTACCTTCCGTGATGCTTTTCCTGTAAAAAATTAGAGCACTTGGTTATTAACCTTTGATACTTGTACTTGCTACAAAGTGATCGAAGTCAAAATTTTATAACACAATTCTTATTAATTAAAACCAATGCAATTGAAATGATTGATTTTGTTATAACTTACCAAGTGCTTGAGTAGTTGTGTATCCTGGTGTTGACTGATTACTGGTGCTTGCTTTCAGCTCACGAGCTTTCTGACGCTGAGCAGCCTTCTTGAGCCGTTCCTTCTCTCTTCGAGTAGCCCTTTGCTCCTCTGTAAGGCTGGCTGTTACTTTTGCCCATGCCTCGCGTACTTGTTGCGAATGCTTAGCCTTGTACAGCTCTGGATTTTCCGATTTCTTTTTAGCTATATATTTCCTTTGCGCGGCACAATGAGCTGCTGGCCTGTCTTTGACAACCTTTACCGTCGACATTCTGGTTGAGACTGGCAGCTTGTGAAAAGTAACTGTTCTATTGCATTGACCCGCAGCAGTGTCTTGACAGGATTATTTATTAAGGTAGCCAGTCAGGCAATCACAAGCCGACAATGCTTTGAGAAAATATTTAGAGACAGCCACATTAATTGTATTGGAACTAATTAACTCAACTAGTTATGTTTAGTTGCCTACAATGCCAACTCATGAAGCCATCACTATTCAGATCACGAGAAACTAAATTTCGACATAATGGGATTAAGTGCAATTAGGCTGGGAATATGTTGGGTACAGAAAAGATTATGGCCTTCCTTCACCAACAATGGTTAAGAAACCACTAACCATTTAAAATTAAGTTACGGACTGCCGAGTATAATAACTTTCGTATGTATGTTAACTATACCTCATGAAAATTGTCTAAAATAACATGGCCATCTTTTCAACGCTACTATTGTGTCATGAATATTCATGACATAATAGTAGCATTGCAAAGATGGCCATGTTATTTTAGACAATTTTCATGAGGTATAGTAAGGGAATGAAAGAGTAGATGTCCCTTGTATGATAAAATTGTCCCTTGTTTGATAATCTATTTTCTTAATTTTTCTCAAGTAATTAAATTATTTAAAAAAACTAAACATGCCATCATGAACCTCTCATGGTACTATCGGAAAATCCTAACTAAAAATCTTTTCACATGATTTGTTTTCAAAAAAACCAAAAAATGGTGCCCAAATTATCATACAAGGGACACGCATGTATTTGGAATGCCTCTTAAGCAAGATTTATTAAGGTTAGAACTTTGGAAACTTTTCCAGTCATAGAAACTTAATTGGATTAAGAGGTTCCTGGTGACACAATTTGCAATTTAAAATATGCATCTAAAAAAATCCAAAAAAATCAATGTCCCCTGTATGATCACATAATCGTCTCTTGCTGCTTAATTTTCTCAATTTCATGAAAATCGTTCATTATTTTTAAAAATCATTATTAGTTATGGAAAGTTTGGATTTTTAGCTTTCCAATGATGTGTAAAACTTGGTTCTATGATAAAATTTAAAAATCACATCTTTGGTTTCACAATACTGTGATTTGACCCTACCAAGAAAAATTCTGCACTACAAATTCATCACAAGCTTCTCAAAACATGCAGGTAAACTTACTTTAAAATCAACTACTGTAACATTAGATGTTTGGACATATATTCAAATCAGAAATAACACACTTAAGCCTGCCTTAGAGACACTTCATACTGGGATTATCCTAATAATAAAGCATTCAACTTGAAAAACTGCAATCTATATAAGTTGGTCTTGATCTGGCTAAGTCAGGGGCTCTCAACCAGGGAGGAATTCCCTCCTAGGGGGAATTTTAAATACACAAGGGGGAACAGAGAGGTGTCTGATTTGTTAAATTTTTAATTCATGTCCTGCAGTGCCAAATGAGTTTGGGTTTCATCATTTAACATTTTGGTTTTATCTATAACACTAATTGCTAATAATGAGCTGCTAGTCAGAACCCATATATATGTGAACACATTCATCCAGATTTTGATTGGATAGTAAGTTAACCTAGTAATAAACCAATTCACCTAGAAGCCGAAGGCCATGCATTGTTGGGTGTTGTATGCATGCGGTATAAAAATTAATAATATGTTGTTATATGTTTAGATATGTACAATAAAATAAGATTATAATTTGTATTAGTTGTTTTTCGTCATGTGAGTTAAAAGTGCATGGGGAATCAAATTTATGAAAATACATAAGGGGGAACTGGATAGAAAAGGTTGGGAACCCCTGGGCTGAGTTTTAGGGGCGACTATAGATAAGAAAGAGATGTCAATCAAAGGCCTCCCTCACTCTTTGGATGATACTTACATTTCTCGCAGACACGTCCGATCGCTACAAAACATAAAAATTGATAACACAACATATCATGAGACAAACAGTAATAAATGAAAATCAATTTTGTAAATATTGGAAACTGTGAACAGGTGCTGAGGAAAATATCTATTCTACGACCAAATGTAAGCTTGCTAAAAGCTTGATACCAAAGTACCTGAGTATAATGCAGTAACGATCTCCAATATGGTCACGTAACAAATACGTATGATAAATATTATGACAGAAGTAATATGTCGATTGAGGTGATTTTTATTTTCTACCAATCAGCCTGGCATACGTTTTGTTTTAATCTTTTGTCAGCTTAGAAGTAATAATAGAAATTATAATGTACCTTTATTACACCAATGTGAAATGAAATAACAGTAAATATATTAGTTGTTAAAAGACAAAAATAGATGTGCATTTCAAAACAATTTCCAGATGATCTGACAAATATATATATATATGTATCTATATATATACTTGTATTAATTTTGACCTACATGCATCCTAGCATGGGAGGGGCAAAGGTAGCATTAGATGAGCCAACAGCATTATTATAACAATAAAAAATAGAAATGTACATATTATAGTCCTTGGATTGATATGAAAATATTGGTAGTACTATTAAGGGGAAATAGGAATTAAGAACAATTTTTGGAAGCCACTTGAGTAAAGACACAAAATTTAAATATTTCTTGTGATTGCTGTCTTGCAACAGAAGGAAGTTATCTCTTTGAGTCCCATTAACATACAACCAAATTGCTCAGCAACACCGAGCATATTTAACAGAGCATTATACTCTCGTATTTACCCATTAATCTACTGCTTTAAGGACAATGGCTGCAAAACAATCCTGGCCTACAATGAGCTTTGCGTTAATGAGTCTCATCCTTTGATGAATGAACATCGACTTTTGGTGTATAATGCTGAATAATAGCTGAACAACAGCTGTGTTTATTCTTCTACACATATGACCAACATAGGTTTCTATTTTGTAACACCAAAATATTACATCCACCATAGTATGCTTCGGTTTATGAACTTTCTGTTACTACAACCTTCAGTTCACTATCAATACTATACCACTGCGATACAACTGCAAAACTATTAGATTACCAACTTTCGAAACACGTTCGTTCAACTCACTTAATAATTCTTGATTTCTGTTTTTCATTTTTTTGTTTTCTTTTGCATGTAATAATAAACATCATTTTGTTAATGGTTACCAATGCCAATAAAATTATACATACATGCAACTATTATTGCTTTCTTTAAGCTTTATTCTATCAGATAAATAGCAAAGAGCAGCGTTTCACATCCAAATATTTTCAGCCTGTTTAGTTACTTGGTTACACTTAATTGCAGCGGATGTTAAACTTGATTGCAGCGAACTTTGTTTGATGCTTATTGTTAATCTTTTATGCTCCCTTTAACCCTAGTATATATATACGCATATACAACAGCCAATTACAGATTATATTCTACCTTATTAGCTTCAAGCGACTCCAACTGCTACACTTCACTTTATTTTCAACTACTCTTATAGCTTTAAATTAGAATTTAAGCCATGAATACAACTACATTATATTTTACTTTCAAAAAATTATTAAAGAAATCGATGAAAAGAACATTTAAAAAAATTCTATGCAAAATTATTCAGAAATGTTTCTTTACACCACACTTTTCACTTATTGCTAAACTGGCCGCCGCAAAGCCTTGCTTTCTGATGCCTCGTCCACAATTATAATTGAATACCCATGTTATCTTTTGACTCTCACTTACTGGAAACAAAATAACCAATGGTAGCAATAAGCAGATGCACTCTATCGAAGCCAAAAACTCCAATAATCAAAACTACAATCCGAAAGAGGGATGAAAAGTAGAAAACTAAAATGTCTAAATTTAACAGCACACAAACTGTTATCAACACCAAACTGTGAAACATATTGCGACTAAATTACTAAATGATCTTTGAACTAAAGAGATTCAAGTAAAACCAAATTTACAATATTTCGGCTTATAAAAACAGCTATTGTAACTTCAACAGATTATTTCATGTAACAAAACAATTACCAAACGTTTCAATATTTGGCACGAAAAATATAGAATCAACGAATAATGAGTTTCCCTTACCAACACCAGGCTGTTTACGGCAAAAAATCAAATCTGGATGATGCTTGGCCATTCCTAAAACAAGTTAACCTAAATGAATAAAAATTGGAAACGAAGAAATTCGTTACAAATTGACATAATAAAACACGTAAATGGTTTTTAAAGGAATTTTCAATGTCTATGTGGATAATTTTTTTTAGTCTGAGTTCCATTTTTGCAGGCATAATACGCATTTATTGTGTGAAGAAAATGAAGTTGATATCGTAAGTCAGACTACTAGCCGAGTGTCTCTGCGCACGCTTTCATTTGACTGGCTCTGTTGCACATTTGTTGAAGTAATGTGAGACCTGAGAATTCTGCGTGAGTAGGACATTATGGAAACTCCAGAAACAGTAAGCGAGGGCCACACATTCAAATCTTTGGTAAGTAGACGCAAGACATAGTATTTTGACAAGCATCATTAAGTCTTAGCTAATTATGCTAACATCATCCATGTATCAGATTAACATAAACTTTACCTACAAACTTGACGCCATACCCCCAAGGTCTTCCGACAATTTTGTTCACCTGGGCATGTGTGTGTATGTGCAGCTCTTTAGACTTTACTTGGCATATATTGCCATATGCCTTAAATATCTTTCTTATACTGAAAGGTGGGGATAACCATGATCCAAAAAATTATAGACCTATGTCACTTACAAGCATACCCTGCACATATTGTTTTACATTAAATGTTTAGAGAAGTTGATAACGTGATAGTCGAAAACCAACACGGCTTTAGAAGGGTTTCTCTTGTAGCTCTCAACTTGTGACTTTCCTAATAAATGATCTGCAGAAGTACCGAGACAACAAAAAACTGTACATAAGACTTCTGAAAAGCATTTAATAAAATAAATCATAACAAATTAATACCTAAGTTACAATCTCAATACAACGTAAATCTCAAGCTTTTGTTGTGGATACAAGACTTTCTGTCCAAAAGGTATCAGCAGGCTGTGGTGAATGGTAAACATTCAGAAATGTTGCCAGTGACACTCGAAATTCCTCAGGGTTCTAGGTCCAGCGTTGTTTATTCTATACATAAATGACATAGTTACTATAATGCTTTGCTTTAGGCCTACCGTGATATTAAATCAAAACAGGGCTGCATGGAATTTCAGGATGACCATAATATACTTAATGGGCAGATAAATGGAAGATGCAGTTCAACCCTGTAAAATCACATGTTATCGTGTTTGGACTAGATATGCTCGAAAATTATTGCCTGTGCAGTCAACTTTTCAGCTATGTGGAAACTATAAAATATTTAGGTGTGAATAGCAGTAGGCCTAGGGATATTACCTGGAATGTACATATTGAAACAGTGCGTAGAAAAGCATCTAGGATGCTTGGATTGATAAAATATATGCTATTTCGAGCTCCTCCAAGGTAAAGTATGTAGCATACCTCTCCTTAGGTAGACCATTACTGTAATATGCTATGGAAGCCTGGGATCCATACAAGGTAAAGCACATGGATATGCTTAAAAGAATTTAGTCACAGGCTATCAGGTTTATTGAAAATCTAAAGGGGAGAGATTTCTCAGTGATGGTAGCAAGAGAAGGGTTTAATCTAGATTTGCTGAAAGACCAGATAACTAGTGCCCATAAAAACATGCTTTTCGAAATTCTTAAAAATCATGATGAGTTCCCAAGTCTAAATGATTCATATAATCAAGTTATTGAGACCGCGATAATATACAAACAGGATCTGGTGCAAAAGCCTTTACATGTAACACTGATCATTACCTTGTCAGTTTCTTACCACTCAACAATAGGGAACTTAGACTAAATTAACACCGTCTTTTGAAATTCTGCATGCAGATTTTTCACGCCTTTCATGTTCTTACTAAACTGAACTAATGTACTATGTTTTATTGTAAGACATTTTAGTAAAGACCATCAAGGAGATCTTCACCAAACCCCATCAAAAGCGCTCTAGAGGATAAGCAAAGAAGAAGATATTTATAAACAATGCTGTTTGGAAGCCACATGCCACCCTTTTTATGCTTATGCGTGCTCTCAAAAATACTTCATCTCTAGCTAGGAGAACTGTTTATTTTAGTATTTGCTTGCTAATAATGGAGTACGCGTCAGAGATATGGAAACCAGATCTTAAATATATAGTTGAATACCTAAAGAAAAAATAGCTGCAAGGCTTTTAGATGGACATAAACCTATGGCTTTAGTAAACTTGATAATATCTTTTTTTAAATGATAAGTAGAGATTGGGGAAACACTTAATGCAGACGGTAGCTGAAAGACCTGCGCATCTTGAGTAAAATCCAATCTTAAAGCACATCAATTGTATCAGTACTTTTATCGTATATGTCAGTACTTCAGCGTCTTGGCTTCCGAATGAGCCTGTATTCAATACACAAAGAATAATAGAACTATGAAAAACAGGGTGTCAAAAGTATGTCCGGCAATAAAAAAAAACCTTGGTTGTGGTTCCCACAATGTGATGTCATAATTATCATTTAGCCTTAGGTCGTCGATCCCTTTCGCTGCCATTGAGGCTGCGCTTTTCTGTGACAATCGGTGTTCTTAAACCCAGAGAACACTAATTATAAGCTAGGATTCTAGATGATCAACAATGCCCAGGGATCGTGCTAACGCCCGACCACTACAAACACATGTTCTGGGTTAATAGATTTCAAATCAAAATTTAAAATTTAGAAATGTATAGTGCTGTTAAGACAGCCCTTTTGGCTGGAATCAAATCTGCTTCATGTGTAGCCATAGATATAATTTATGTGCTTTAAAGTTGATATTCATCGGTCCACATGAACCAAATCTCAATCTTACTAGCTGACACGCTATAAACACTGATGCAAGGAAAAAATTATGTTTTAATTGGGTTTTGAAGTTTTAGATCTACAAATTTTTTAAACCTTTTTCTTCGATTTGAACTATTTTATCTCCACAGGCTGAGCCACATGAAATACCTTTCAGAGAACACAGTAGCTCTGTGTATACAGATTATTAATTAAAATCGGCAAACGGATTATCTAATTTTTGTCTGGGAGTTTTGCAGTTTCGTATTTGTTTTATAGCAAGATATGACTTATATGTTTAGTAATACATTGCATTATGTTGACATAGTTGCTTGCTGATACATTTTGATAAACTTTTCAATGCTTTTTTTCTCACTATTAGATTAGAATTGTTCCCTCTAAGACCGCACTGTGAGTGCGCAAAAGTTATGGAACACAATTACAACGAAAAAGGGTTATGGTTTCGCAAAATCACTAAAAGTTATATAAATGGACATGTTTTGTCGTTAATAGGATTATTTAGATGGGTATTAGATGTCCTCTACTAAATCACGCAGTCCTTGTTAAAAATGAGCGCAACAAATATTTGTCCAAATATGTGGCACACAGGTGTTCTGCTTTTAACGAGTGCGGCTTCTCCTGATCATATTCAAAAGAAGGTTCAATGCTGGCACTTGCACATTTAGAAGAAAAACTTTAAACCTTTCCCTCTTTTCATGATTGAATATCAGTATCTTTTCTTAATTTTGTAAAACAGGATTCCTTAACTCTTGAAGCTCTTGAAAATTAATTGCATGGCCTTCTTCTGCACCTTTTCAAGCTTTTTAATTTAATTTTGTTGGTAAAGATCCCACACATGAGACGCATATTCTAAGATACTGTAAATCTCATTATAGAATAATAGGCACTTTTACGTGTTACTAGATCTGCATACCTGAGAACCATGCGAAGTAAGGATAGCATTTGATTTGCCTTAGATAATTTTTTGTCAATGTGCCCATTTCATTTTAGGTTAACACAAAATGTGTATCCATGTTGCTCTTTTATTTGTCCACCTACTTGAAGAAAAACGCATTTAGCAACGTTGAATTTCATTGGCCATTTATCTTACACTGACCAATTTTTTAAAGACATTAGATCTTCAGTTATCAAGTTGATATCAAGTTAATAATTATTGTCGATTGTGTTGTATATATTGTGTCATTGGCAAATAATGACAATATGATTTAATCTGACTTGGCAAATCATTTATAGATATATATATATATTTTAAAAAGTAGTAGTCCCAAAACTGATTCCTGTAGAATGCCTGATGCCACTAATTTAGTGCCCGACCTTGTCTTCTATCTCAATAAACCAATATATATATATATATATATATATCTATTTTTATGAAACTCTTCAATCCAAGATATAGTTGTGACAACTAAATTTTGTCATTATACTTGTATGTCATGTTTTCTTATCTATTGTGGCAAACACTAACTGCTGTTAGTGTTTGCCATGTTTCTCTTATCTGAAGTTTTTTTCTCCTAGTTTAAGCTTAGAACATTTATTGTTTATATTCATACTGAGTAGCATATTTTATAATGGGATAACTACGTACTATTTCGACTTTAGAGCGATGTCTGTGCCATTTTCAATTACTTTGTATAAGCGTCTGTATCCTTTTTCATTAAATACGTGTTTGATAAAAACTTTGTAAACATGGAGTTATGCACTCATCTATTTGTCATTTTCACTGAGTGTATTCTGCAAAAACTAATTTGTAATATGGCTTAAAAGTTAACTTTCAACTTTCGATAAAATTCTGAGAGCTAGTACTCATATTATTGATGTTTACAATTTTAATTAAATATATTTTTGTACTCATAACGTAAAATTCTAATTTTGTGAGAATACTGCTGAATTTGGAATCCAAATTCCTGTATAAATAGTAACATAGACATTATCTTTCAGTTTGAATCCTCATTTCACTTCTGTGTTGTGTGAGTAGTTGATCGAAAAAGTCTGAATTAGTAGTTAATTCAAAGTTTTGTAGTTGCATCGTGAACGTAACTGCACGTAAGGATATTTTTGCTTTGCTTTTTATGTTATCTGGTTGTAAACTTGATAATGTTTAATGTAGCACGAAGTTGGTTAAACCTGCTCAATATTTGTGAGTTTTTGATCTTTTTTTATATATTTCTTAATTTGTGGGGGTGGTAAGAATACATGTGTTTATTTTCATTGAATTTAGCTAAGAACTGCCAGTTAAATTTTTCAAAAGTAGATGCTAGCCAGCACTAATATTTTCATTGCTGAATCTAGCAATAGTTTTTTAATGAATTTGCTTATATATATTGTCTATAAAGGGACCTTGTATAAAAATGTAGTTTACAATAGAAAATTTTGGCAAACTTACTCCAACACCAACTTCACACCTCGAACACATTTTGATTTTTTTGATGTATTCCTTTTTAGAAGTGGTACTTCTGTCTCGCTTGAGCTGGTTGTGCTACTCATACCCTCACACTGTCTCTGCCTTGATGAATGCTTGTGCTTTCTATGGCATGTTGGGTAATAGTGGTTGTCCGAGCATTGGCTGCAGTGTAACTGAGATGATTCTAAAGGTGTTTGGTCAGTCACTTTTGAGTTGTTATTAAAATTACTAGCACGGATAGGCAAGAGTCGATTTCCTCTTTCATCTATAATTGCGTATTTAGTAGGCTTTTTTGTTTTACACCTGATTACTATTATAGCGATTATTAAGGATATGATGACCATTATAAGCAGCATTACTAATACTAACGTAGCAGACGACGAGTCTCTGTACACTCCTATAACATCGTGCAGTAGATGGCGCATGGTGTGCTCTCTCTGATCATGACGCGTTGCTTGAACTTTAATATTGGCAAGTGTCTTAGTTGTTTTAGCCTCCTGATGACCACTTGCTATAATATGTTTTACTTTTGGTTTTGGTTCTTCTGCAAGCTGGTTATAGTTGTGTCTAATATAATGCTCTTCATTCCAGCTATCTTTGGAAGGATTTTTTTGGATGAGTAGTCGTTCAGTAGAAAATGTTTCATATAATTTTACTGGTATTTGGGACTGTTTTCTATGGTGACCATACGCTACTGATATACATCTTTCTACGTTTCTCCATATCCAGTGGTTGTGACTCTGGCAAATAACCACGGCTGCGGCTCCGTCGTACAAGCCACATGTGAACCTACACTCTGTGCCTACCGTGACTCTCTGTTGCTGGCTGCATATATCTGGCAACCATCTGCCATCCTCCATCATGTGGCTTTCTTTGATAGTAGATGTTTGACATGTACTCGGTTTACAAAAAAGGGGCTTTGGATTCCATTCTCTTGCATTTTGCCCATATTGAGGTTTTCTGTGTACGCACTCGATTGTGTTTGATGTGCCAGATAGTTTAGAGTAACCTTGACGGCATCTCGAGTGGCATTTTGTTTGTACTGGGTATCCCAATTCTCCAGCAATCCCTTGATCACAAATCCATTCTTCCTGGCCTCCCTCGGCCACTATTGGTTCCTGGCATACTAATATCATGTCATTTAACTCACGGGGTTCATGTCCGACAGTCGCTTGTCCTCTGTCAAAGTCTATGATGTACTTGGAGTGTGCACGACAAAAACTCGTAAACCAGAGTAGGCATGCACGCACGAATAATATGACTACTTGCATAGTAAGCTGGTTTCCTGCTAAAGTTATACATGGCCATGTTCTATTGTTGACAAAGAGAGACGCGTTGGGGTTTGACATGAAGTGATGAGCTTTATTTTTGTTTGCTGTGCTATACTTGATTGTTTCATTTTCAATTTCAGGGTGTTGTTGATGTGCTATGTGAAGCATGCGATCAATTAAAATGGAAACTTCCATCCAAGATACAGGTTGAGGCTCTCCCAGTCGCGCTAGAAGGTAATCCTCAGCCTACTATGATTATAGATGCGTACTGCTACTTTTGCTGATCATCTAAAGAGTTGCTGATATCATTAGCTATGAGCGCACTTAATTCAATATAAATTTTCCTAAAGGTAGTGTGGTAGCGGATAAGTATATACTCATTTTGCAAAAAGAGGTTATGAAGCAGATAAATTTACGTTAATCAATATTAATTTCTTCTTGAAAAATTTTATGATGATCATTTGGCACGCTTTTACATGAGCTGTTTCTGGAGATATGTGAACTTTCATCGTTACAGTTGCACAAATCACTATCTACTCGACTAGCTAAAAAGCTAAAGGCTGGGGGATGCTTATTACTTCATCATCTTGTGTTGTCGGCCTTGGATGAACTTTGGTCATCGGATAGAATAGCTTAATACTTTTTATAAAAACAAATCCTATCACTAATATAATCACGGGTGGGCTGTTGTTTTACCTTCTTTGAATAAGCATTGCTAGAACATTTAAATTTGTTGTGTCCTGCTGCCTATCAATACGGACTATATTATATTGCTATTGGAGCAGCTCACGAAGTCATCAAAGTTCAGTATCAGTTGAATTTTTTTATCAAACTCCTGAAATTGTTAAAATTCTTGTGTCACGTCTCAATTAAAATATTCTTACATAGGAGATGCTAGTAGATGTCATTTGTTTATAGCTTGCTTGAATGCTTAACAAATCAGTTGGATTACCGCTTGCTTTAAGGCAAAGATGTGATAGGGCTGGCGGAGACAGGCTCTGGCAAAACAGGAGCCTTTGCTTTACCGATACTTCAGGCACTGCTCGAGACTCCCCAAAAGCTCTTTGCTCTGGTGCTAACTCCAACACGAGAGCTCGCCTACCAAATATCTGAGCAGTTTGAAGCTCTAGGCTCGACAATTGGTGTTAAATGTGGTATGTATCTCACTGAAAAATTTGTTCTCTAGGCAAGCCTTCAAGTCTGCCTTTAAACTATGTTCCCTTTGTACTAGATGTATCTACCATATCGGTGATGAGTTTACACATGCTAGCTTTATCATCAGCACTTTTTTAACTTGTAGCCGTGATTGTCGGTGGGATGGATATGATAACTCAAGCTATGGCTTTGGCAAAGAAGCCTCATATCATTATTGGTAAGAGGAGTTGTGTCCCTGTTTGCTTGTTCTTTAATTATTGGTAAGAGGAGTTGTGTTCCTATTTGCTTGTTCTTTAATTATTGTTTGTTGGTTTAGTTAGTCACAGATCATGTAGTTGTTGCTAGCATTTCCCTTTTTTATAAAAACTGAGTTATTCATTAATAGTAACTGACTCACCTCTCCTATGTTTATTAATGATACTATGTTGCAGCTCAACTTTAGCTTCTGTTCCTAATTTAGTTTCTGTTCTCAAAGTATCATTTCTCTTGTAGCAACACCTGGCAGACTGGTTGATCATTTGGAGAACACAAAAGGCTTCAATCTGCGTAGTCTAAAATTCTTGGTATGTTCTTTTCTACTGCTCAACGTTACTTTAGTCTTTGTCAAAGAAAAGGTTTATATACGGCTGCTGTGGTCTTTGGTCAGGGTAGGATGAATGTGCAGCTACTGGCAGGCTACTGCACAGTGTCACAGACTACCTCATTTCCATGATTACTATGGTTATCATAGACGGTAGTTACTCACATACCTAATTGGGATTTGTCTGCCCGGCAGCAAAAGTGAGCTGAAGGTAAGTGATGGAGGCCATTCATACTGAGCAAGCTTTTGTGATGAACACTCTTGTAATCTTCTTTCACCATTCATCGCACACAGGTAATGGATGAAGCGGATAGAATTCTTAACATGGACTTCGAAGCGGAAGTGGATAAAATACTGAAGTCAATTCCAAGAGAGAGAAGAACTTATCTTTATTCAGCCACAATGACCAAAAAAGTTCAAAAGTTACAACGGGCATCTCTCCGAGACCCGGTCAAGGTTGAAGTCTCCAGCAAGTATCAGACGGTTGACAAGCTGCAACAGTCTTACGTGTTTATTCCTGTCAAATATAAGGTACTTGTTTTTGTTTGGCATGTATGTTTGCCACAGCACATTTTCTATGAAACGCTATAAGCTTGCTTTAATCAGGAGTAATTCTCTCGTGAAATAATTACTGATTGCTCATCCTGCTTGTGCATGAACAATAGCTTACCTTTTGTTATTACAGCTATGTAGTTGACTATCTCCTTAATTAACTGAAACAACTTAATGCTATGCGCAACGCATTATTAGCATGTTATTATTAGCATGTTATTTTATTAATGTATTTTGTAGAACCTTGTTTCCCATAGCCTAATATTTGTCACAAAATCAAATTCTACTGCCAAATCATTTTTGGGATTATTATTATCATTTGTAATATTTTGCAAGTGCTAAAATAATTAAGTCTGTTGCGTCTCGCTGTCTTTCCACACAAACAATATTATATTACAGTAGCTCAAGAGTAAGCAAAGTTTGATATTACTTCAAGTCTTTTTTATCAACTTTATTTAAACATTACAAAAACAGCACCTGTAAAATCTCCCTATATTAGCTGCTTTACAAATACAAAAATCATCGGTTTTTTAATGTTTTGTTGTATATGGAGTATGGAGTATTGCATACATACAGTAAAGACGCGTGGACAAGAGCATTTGAATGCATTGCTTCACACGTAAATTCTAATTTCATGAAAGTCTTATTGTATATAGTCACATGTCTAAGGTTAATGCTAAAGACAAAGCGCTTGTTCCTCTTTGTGCTGCCTGTTGTTCAAAACAGCAAGTTTTTTTCCGTAAGTTGGCCTGTCACTTTTATTTATCTCACATACTTGAGCCATACAATCTGAATGAATTGCAGGACACTTACCTTGTGTACATACTCAATGAGCTGGCTGGAAACTCTTGTATCATATTCTGTGCCACCTGTGCCAACACACAACGTGTCTCCTACATGCTCAGGAACCTCGGGCTTACAGCTATTCCCCTCAATGGGCAGATGGCTCAAGTAAGCTTATTGCTTATTTTTTACGTTGCAGTGCAGGCCTTTGACTGTCTTGAGTTAAACAAGGTAGCTTATATTTAGTCTCTGCAGCCCAGGCTAAAATTGTCTTCAATGTCATCATTGGCGATCGTAACTGGCGTGATTAGTTGTTTTCATTACCAAGTGTCAGCTGCGACGTTTAGGAAAATACCATAGACTTTGCGGGCATATGCTGTTTATTGTGTGCTTCAATCATTAAAATCTTTACATTTATTATTTACACTACTGAATTTCCGACGTTGCATGGGCATTAAAAACAGCTTATAAACAGTGGCAGGTTATGTAGTTGCCTACCGCTTGCCATTAGTCTGGCACATTGCCAATGACTAATTTGTATATGCTACAGTTCGTGTTGCTAAACTTACTAATGAGAGCCATGAGAGCAAGCTTTAGTGACGTTTTATATATCTATATATATACACAGTCAAACTCGGACAACTCGCCCTCGGATAGCTCGAACACACGGTTAACTCGAACGGTTTTGTTTGGTCCATTTCCACGCAATGATAAATTGCTTTAGATAACTCGACCACAACTTGGTTAACTCGAACAGTTTTTGCCCAACGGCTACTGCGACGGTTATTATCGCTTTAGAATATCACTTTATTCCAAGCCATAGAGATAAACCTCAACTTTTAGTAGTTCATAGGTGTCGTTATTACCACCATCGGCAAAATATTTTTGTCAACGACTTTTTAAAGGTTTGGTGAACTTTGATTTTTACTAAACATCCGCTTAGCGATGGCCCTTCGGAAGCAAGGAAAAGTGAGGTAACTTTCGCATAAACTTCAAGAAAAATCGGCAAAATTGATGTTGGTTAAAACGCTCAAAAGAAAAAGATGTCTTTTCTTTTGAGCATTTCAACAGTGATCAAGTTTTGCCAATTTTAATCTAAAAAAACGTCCTGGCAATCACATCACCTCAAACAACAAACCAATCTCAAGTGATAGAAAAATCTATACTTTTTGATAAAAAATTTTTAAACTATACATTAGAAGCATTTAATTTGAAACAAGCCATTTATGCTTTTGATTTATATTATAGTTTGTATATGTACATGTATCTACTAATAAATACATGGATTTGTGACAGTGCTCTGATAACTTGAACGCTCTGATAACTCGAACGCTCTGATAACTCGAACACTTTCGCTCGGTCCCGTGAAGTTCGAGTTATCCATGTTTGACTGTACTGACTGTTTAGTGACAAATTTATATATATATATATATATATATATATATATATATATATATATAGAAGACTAGCCGAATGCCCAGCATTGCACGGGTATTAAAAATCAGCCTATAAACAGTGGCAGGTAATATAGTTGTCGGCTACTTGCCGTTAGTCTGATACAATGATTAATTTGAGTGAGCTAGTATTGCTAAACTTACTAATAAGAGCCGTGTGAGCAAGCTTTAGTGGCGTCGCGTCGTAACATAGAGTGCTATTTGTATTGTAACCTAGGTAACCATATATATCGCCCAATGAATCAATTGCATCTCATGTAGCTCAATAGCTCATTAATGCCTGGTGAATAGGAGGTTTCGAGATCAAATCTTCTGCGATACAAATTCATCATTGCTAGATACTAATAGCTATAGCTAGTCAGATCAAATCACAGATGACACACAAACACTGATATGTATATATATTGGATATATATATTGGATATATGTATATATATATATATACCACAAGTCCATGTATTTATTAGTAGAAAAATCAAAAATGTACATGTACAAACTATATATAAATCCAATGCATAGATGGCTTGTTGCAAATTAAAAGACTTCTACTGTAAAATTTGAAAAAAAATTTCATCTGAAAGTATAGAGACTTTTCTATCACTTGAGATTGGTTTGTTGTTTGAGGTGATGTGATTGCCAGGACGTTTTCAGGTAAAAATTTGCAAAACTTAATCGCTGTTGAAATGCTCCGAATAAAAGACATCTTTTTCTTTTGAGTGTTCAAGATCAATTTTGCCGATTTTTCTTTAAAGCACATAAATTACATAATTTTTTTGTTATATAGTTCAATACATCAGAGTCTTGGCTTCCGAATGAGCCTATATTCAATACACAAAGAATAATAGAACTATGAAAAACTGGGTGTCAAAAGTATGTCCTGCAATAAAAAAACACTTGGTTGCGGTTCCCACAATGTGATGTCGCAATTATTATTTAGCCTTAGGTAGTCGATCCCTTTCGCTGCCATTGAGGCTGCGCTTTTTTGTGACAATCGGTGCTGTTAAACCCAGACAGCGCTAATAATAAACTAGGATTCTACATAATCAACGATGCACAGGGATCGTGCTAACGCCTGACTGATACAAACACATGTTCTGGGTTAATTGATTATGCTTCAATAAATATACTGTCTTTGATAAAGGTAATGAAATTACATCGATTAAATTGCGACCTGCGGGTTGCGTGGCCCTGGGACTATATGTCAATCGCACTTTCGCCGAGATCACGCAATGCTTGAAATTAATTAGTCTCAGTCGTGACCCTGAACATCACAATAAAAAGAGGGCTAGTGCATAATATCATCGGGAAAACATAGTATGGTGCTTGGAATCTGAGTTATTTATCATAGAAATAATCTGTACATGGAGAGCTAATGACACTGATTCCTCTGTCATCTTCATTGATTCTCTGGAGTTGTCTTACCTTCGCCTGCCACTAGCGTCATTATCGTAGTTGATAAATATAAGCGGTAAGCAATGAAATAAGCTGTAAGAGCACACAACACCGCATATGAAAGTTGTGACGTTACAATTTTCAAGTCTATACTATTGAACATTTCTGCGGTAGAGCTCTGGGAGAATCCTATAAACACCAACCAATGTCTGTCTCACCTTGTCAAACAATGGCTCATTCGAAAGGCAAGACTCTGATGTATTGAAATATATGGTAAAAAAATTATGTAATTGATGTGCTTTAAGTTCATTCGAAGGTTAGCTCACTTTTCCTTGCTCTCGGAGGGCCATCTCTAAGCGGATTTTGGTGAAATTTGATTTTTGCAAACCTTTAAAAAGTCGTTGACAAAAATATTTTGCCGATGGTGGTAATAACGACACCTATGAACTACTAAAAGTTGAGGTTTATCTCTATGGCTTGGAATAAAGTGATATTCTAAAGCGATAATAACCGTCGCAGTAGCCGTTGGGCAAAAACTGTTCGAGTTAACCAAGTTGTGGTCGAGTTATCTAAAGCAATTTATCATTGCGTGGAAATGGACCAAACAAAACCGTTCGAGATAACCATGTGTTCGAGCTATCCGAGGGCGAGTTGTCCGAGTTTGACTGTGTATATATACAGTCAAACATGGATAACTCGCCCACGGATAGCTCGAACACATGGTTAATTCGAACGGTTTCTTTGGTCCGTTCCCACGTAATGATAAATTGCTATAGATAACTCGAACTCAACACTGTTAACTCGACTGTTTTTTGCCCAACGGCTATCGAAACGGTTGTTATCGCTTTAGAAAATCACTTTATTCAAAGCCATAGAGGTAAACCTCAACTTTTCGTAATTCATAAGCGTCGTTATTACCACCATCGGCAAAATATTTTTGTCAACGACTTTTCTAAAGGTTTGGTGAAATTTGATTTATACCAAACATCCGCTTAACGATCGCCCTTCCGAAGCGAGGTAAAGTGAGGTAATCTTTGCATAAAATTCAAGAAAAATTGGCAAAATTGATCGTGGGTAAAAGCTCAAAAGAAAAAGATGTCTTTTCCTTTGAGCATTTCAACAACGATCAAGTTTTGCCAATGTCAATCTAAAAAACGTCCTGGCAATAACATCACCTCAAACAACGAACCAATCTCAAGGGATAGAAAAATCTATACTTTTTGATAAAAACGTCAAACTTTACATTAGAAGCATTTAATTTGAAACAAGCTATTTGTGCTTTTGATTTATATTATAGTTTGTATATGTACTGATGTCTTTTCTTTTGAGCATTTCAACAACGATCAAGTTTTGCCAATGTCAATCTAAAAAACGTCCTGGCAATAACATCACCTCAAACGACGAACCAATCTCAAGTGATAGAAAAATCTCTATACTTTTTGATAAAAACGTTTTAAACTTTACATTAGAAGCATTTAATTTGAAACAAGCCAGTTGTGCTTTTGATTTATATTATAGTTTGTATATGTACATGTATCTACTAATAAATAAGTAAATACATGGACTTGTGACAGTGCTCTGATAACTTGAACGCTCTGATAATTCGAACACTTTTGCTCGGTCCCGTGAAGTTCGAGTTATCCATGTTTGACTGTATATATATATATATAATAATAGATTAATTTTCCATTGTATTTAATCACTGGCTGCTCTCTTGTCATATAGTTATACCCCTTATTTATTGTTTAAAGCTTGATGCTACATATCAAATATTTAAATCTTTAAAGCATGTACGTATGTATACATGTACATATACATTTTACATGTAACTTGTAAGCATAGACATGTACATATACATTTTACATGTAACTTGTAAGCATAGACATGTACATATACATTTTACATGTAACTTGTAAGCATAGACATGTACATATACATTTTACATGTAACTTGTAAGCATAGACATGTACATATACATTTTACATGTAACTTGTAAGCATAGACATGTACATATACATTTTACATGTAACTTGTAAGCATAGACATGTACATATAATTTGAATGAGCAATGAGCATTGCTATTGACAAATGTTGCAAGCGATTTTAGATTGTAAATTATTTTTAAGCGCGTAATCAACTGACAAATAAATGTATTTGATAAGTTACTAGACTTCATATCTGCATCTTCAGATCATTTATCATGTTTTATAATTACTAGATGCATATTTGATGAGGGTCAGCGCTGTTGGGAGTACGTATCTCTTCTTCAACCTACAATGCATTTTGTGTGTCTCCAGGAACTATACTGCTCATGATTTCTGTAGGCTAAACGACTCGGTGCGCTCAACAAGTTCAAGGCCAAGGCGAGATCTATTCTCATCGCAACAGACGTCGCCAGCAGGTAATTATTTACATGTTAAAATTTCAGTGAACTGGTCCCCCATTTTCTTGCAATCTCTGGCCTGCAAAACAAGTTAAACTATTTGCTGCTTGCGCTACTTTTAGGGGGTTGGACATTCCTCATATTGATATAGTGATCAATTTTGACATCCCGACACACTCTAAGGACTATATCCACCGAGTGGGGAGAACAGCTCGGGCAGGCCGTGCGGGCAAGTCTATTACATTTGTAACTCAGTGAGTATCATGATGAGCACTGCATTGATACATGTACAGTGGAACCTCGGTTCTCGACCACTATCCGTTCCAGAAGGCTGCTCGAAAACCGAACTGTTCGAGATCCGAAACAAGTTTTCCCATTAGAATTAATGTGTGTAAGTTTTAATCCGTTCCAAGTCGATTTAACAACGTCGGTAAAGTATTTTTTAACATTTTACACCATAAACTGTACTGTATACCGCATACTACCGTATAAATAAAAACGGGTAGATATAGATTGTGTTTAATTTTAATAAGAGGCTTTCTATCTATGATGATGAACAAAGAAAATAAAAAGTAAATATTTCGTATACTTTGCTCTTAAAACATCGAAAGCATTAAAGGTTACGATACAATACTAAAAATTGCAGAAATCGATAATGAAACAGCAAAAAAATTCAACAGATCAGTTACATCAGAAATTGTGTAAAAAAGAAAATAGAAAGAGCAATGGCACGTTTACTTCACATCTTTGAAGAAGAATCCTCCTCCAAAACAATTTAGGATAACTCGACTGGAGGAGTTGTGTCCCTAGACAATCTCTTCGGTAGCAGCGACGTCCTTCCAGATGGCTCCTTTTTGTAAAGATTTTATGACGCGAAACTTCTCCCTTGGTTTGATAACCTTCCGAAAGTGGCCCATAACAACGTCGTTAAACGTATAAACATGCTGTTTCCAGAGCTGTTCCGAACGTTTAATTTAAATGTGCATGTTCCGGTTTGGTCGAGAACCGAATTTATGTTCGAGATCCGAGACAATCAAATGTCAATTTTTTTGATTAAAAACTGAGTTGGTCGAGGGCCGAAGCGTTCGAGAACCGAGGTTCCACTGTGTTAGGAGGTTGCTAGTTTGTTTTGAGTGTGTACTTATTTGACCTATATTAGCAAAATATGCATTTATTTACACAGTTTGTCTCTGCTCAAGCTGGTACAACTTTGTTTTGTACCCGAATTGCGCATGTTGTACATATTAGACATGCCAGTTGGATAAGTGAAACCTGATATTGTAAGTCTTCACAGCTGTAAATGCTCTGAGTTTGGGTTTAAAATTTGACGGCTGAACAATTAAACATCAACAGGTGATACAATACATAATGTTGTTTGTGTTATGCACTGTACATCCTACGTTTTACTATTTACCTAGTATGCGCTATGTAGTATGCATCATCTAATACATCGTAGCTCTGATATATCGCTTTTGGTTATCAACAACACTGGTCGATTGCCCTTCTTGCTGCTTCGTTAAAATGAAAACACATACATTTTGATCTTTCACAACAACAAATTATCGTAATATCAAATACATTGTCAGTCGATGTTGTTTTTCTTGTCGCTAGATGCCGACTTCGGTCACTAAGTCACCTGACGCTCGGTAGAAGTTATTCTGTCGATGTCTATCGGTCATTACGTTAGCTATGAGTCAGTGGAGTACGATTAGAATAAGTAGAAGCCTTGCAATTGAGAAAATCTATGTTCAATATAGCCCTAAACAGTAATTCAGTTTTTCAAACTCTGCGGAAGCTGTATGGATTAAGCAAGTACAAAACATAACACCGTCTTTTGGTTAAGGTAACAACATAAGAAGATTTAAAAAGCCACCGATTGATAAAGTTTATAGACGTTGAAAATGTTTGTTCATCTTTTACTATCTGCTAAAAGTAAGTCTGTAAGTTTAAACATATATATATATATATTGAGTGCTTGTATAAATGTGTATATATATATATCACACCTTTCATTTCAGTCTACTATATCCAAGGTGTACCTGTATTGCTGCATCGCTGCATATAGCTATCACTGCAAATCGCTGTATAATTTACGCATTGAATGTTGTGTTTTATAGACATTGGATGCTGTGCACTGTATGTTCTTTGCTAAACACGCGCATTGTTTTACAGATTGTCTATGTCACATACTGTGTATGGCCTACACTGTATACTGTTCATACATAATGTAGTACACATGGAATTCTATACGAACTCTGCACACTCTTTAATGTTAAAACGGTAATGATTAATATTACTGCGTAACAGTGTCAGTTATATGGAGGGAACTATTTGCATTCTCTAGCCAAGTAATGGAGTTGTCTGCTACTGTATACAGATATAGCCAAGTAATGAAGCTGTCTGCTACTGTATTCAGATATAGCCAAGTAATGGAGTTGTCTGCTACTGTATACAGATATAGCCAAGTAATGGAGTTGTCTGCTACTGTATACAGATATAGCCAAGTAATGGAGTTGTCTGCTACTGTATACAGATATAGCCAAGTAATAGAGTTGTCTTCTACTGTATACAGATATAGCCAAGTAATAGAGCTGTCTGCTACTGTATACAGATATAGCCAAGTAATAGAGCTGTCTGCTACTGTATACAGATATAGCCAAGTAATAGAGCTGTCTGCTACTGTATACAGATATAGCCAAGTAATGGAGTTGTCTGCTACTGTATACAGATATGATGTGGAACTCTTTCAACGAATTGAACAACTGATCGATAAAAAGATGCCACTGTTCAAGACTGAGGAAGAGGAGGTGATGCAGTTGCAGGAGCGCGTTTCCGAAGCTCAGCGAATTGCTGCTATGGTGAGCACTCTTGGGGAAATGGTAGCTTACATTATCCCTGCTTTGAATTTTTCTTTTATTACATTGGCATTGCTTGTTTTGTGTGTACTACAACCTTAACACTAGCACATTACAGACTTCCCTTGACACCTTTTTGTCTAACTCACTTTTTCCTGCTATGTCGACATGTAACAGGATTGGGATACCAAAATAGATTTTTTTAAATTGCATTACTGCATAAAACCCAACGTATTGAGGCTTGAATTTGTATATTAATCACGTTTTGTGCATCATCACTGCTACAAAAGCAGAAAAGTAAATTTTAATCGTTATCTGTTTGTGTAAGCCATAAATAAACATTGAATTTATGGTCTGTTTCTGATTTTGTTTGGCTGCTAATATTTCTGTGGAATATTTATTCTATGTCTTTATTATGTCTTTGTGAGTTTTAGAGTTACAGGATGTCTTAGTTGTCTTGCCAACTTCCATACAACTGCTTACAAGAAGGGGTGTAATGAGAGTTGTTTAGTGTCCTGTGATGGTAGCAAGGTTCAGTATATGATCTGCACATAATTGTAGGAATGCAAGGAAGAGGCTAGGGCTAAAAATAAATCCAAGCGAGGCGCTGCTTCCGATAGTGACACAGAGGAGAAATCATCCACAGTCGTTCGAAAACGAATAAAAAAAGGGAAAAAAGGCAAATCGCATTGATGAGGGAAGCAGTTCGGGTGCATGGCTATACACGCTATCGTAAACGTGACTGCCACGCCTGAGCATACCCATTATTTGTAGCTATGTATCTACTCAGTAGGTACACTTGTTTTATCTCTGTGGACCTTTTGTAATATTCCATCAGGTATAAGGATGCCTTTGTCGAGGTCTGCATCATTCCACACAGAACTATGTAAAAATATATAATAAGAGCTCATGACACTAGCAATGGAAACTATGAAGGCAAATCTGGAACAGTTGTGGATAGCTGACTGTAGGCATTGATCATTTACTTATGCGCACATTATATTGTAAATTATATAAACCTTAATAAAGGCGATAATAACAACTGTGTTCGTATCTGAAATATTGTAGCAGTAATTGAGAGCTATTGATATTGATGTTTAGATTGGCATGTTCAAGTACTCAGTAATTAAATTTTGTAAGTCATTAAATTAATGAAAGACAAAACATGAGAGGCTGTACTTTTTAGCATGGCTCTTTTGTGATAAATATAGTCTTTTACCTTGCCTGGGTGTGAAATTGTATGATGTCATGATAGACAAAGACCAAAGACCTTGGATGACATCATTCACAGAACAGCAACTACTATCAAGAGTTATGACGATGTCCAATGTGTTGGATGGGTGCATAAAATGACAACTTCATGCTGATATAACCATAACTTGTAACATGCTGATAACTATATGAGGTTCTAAAAGCTTACCTTTGTTATGTCCCAGGTGGTGAGTGATTCCTTTTATTCTTGAAATATGTAACATTAATTACTCTTCAAGTTTAGAGAAAAACTGCCTCACAAAAGCTATTCCACACCTATCGCCAGCTTCTATTAAGAAATAGCAATACCTCATTTACACTATTTAATATAAGCAGGCTGAGGAATGAGAATAACTTATCTCCTTTTGAAGAATGGTGACAAGTAACTTTAAATAAACAGCTGTGAGAGTCACTGACAGCGTGAGTTTCATATCCAAGTGATTGGAAGCTTTGGCTTTATTTCAGAGACACTCTTCCGAACGAAATAATAGCCAAACTTGAAGACCTACCACTGCGTACTAGTCTACTAACTCAGTCATAATACACTGTAACTGATTGGCAAATGTATATAGATTGTATGGGTGTAACAGCAATTTTTATTGATGTTTTATCTACGTAGTACTACATGTAGATGGGCATTCTTAAAAACCGACGGAAAGCGATTCATCTGTTTATTGTGTCAGTCGACTAGCCAAATGAATGATCTGCTTTATCGTTACTCTGCTAAGTACACAAAATGTATACAGTCCATAATCGATACTCGTAGGTTATATCAGTGTGATGTCAATTTTCATTGAATGTAGCCTAATGTTTTCACCAACTCGCCAATGACTCCATCTCCGTGGGGATGAGCTGTTACCATGACGACACTTCCCTATTAAATTGGAATAACCCACTTCGACCTTGAGTTTGGCGCGTTACTTCACGCGTGTTATGTAAAGGCGTTTTTAAAAATGGTGCTGAATACAGAAGAGGATAGAGTTCGGACAGTGTGCACGAGAGATGCCTCACAATCGCAAAAGTTCCGTTTTAATGTTGGTGCAAAATCTTTTACTCAACAGTACGCTAAATTTTATGAGACACGCCTCAACACATTCAATGATAACTTGAACGAAGCAGTGCAACACAGTTGGGGTTTGTCGTTTACTAATTCATTGGTTGTTTTCACCAAGTTATTTTCTTTTGTTTATACACATTTGTTGAAAAACAACTTCACATTGCAGATTTTGATATCGATCGATTTCGAAATATCGATAGCTCCACTCAGAAACGTAAAAACCTGATAGCTGATATTGTATCCACAATAATATGCATCATAAATCGTGGCTATCCTGGCGATCTCAATTTGTGCATCCATTAAAGCAGCTCTAGTTTTTATCCCTCTGTGTAAGCTTTGTTGGCTAGCCAACAGTCCACAGTTATAGCTACCGTTGGAGTGCAAGTACATGTTGTATAGACTGAATGGCTCAAATCTAATACATGCTGGGGGGGGGCTGGTGACATACCTGCCAACTCAGACGCATTAGCCGTGAGACTCACGCAATCGCACCAAATGAAAAATGAAAATCTGTGAGATTTTTGCCCCAATTTCCACAATTTTAGATTTACTATTATTGATACATCAATTGCCCCAAAACCAAATCTCAAGCATTGCCCCACTCTTGGGTTGGCAGGCCTGGCTGGTGAGTTACGATTTTCATACTATCATCACGAAACAAGTTATTTTATTGACTCTACATATTACTACTACATGTACATTATTTCTAAACATTTGGCTACTACCAGTTTTGCATTCACCAGATCTGCTCCACAAATGGCTGCAAGTCAGCAACTGCAGATATAGGCTACCAGCTGAATGTTGAAGGAGCATACCTCAATGCCCCTATTGAAATGAATGTACATTTGGCACAACTGCTGGGCTTTGAAGTCAAGGGTCTTGATGGAAAGCTACTTACCTGTCACCTGGAAAGTCGTACAGGCTCAAGCAGAGCAGACGAAACTGGAATAATACACTAACATACCATCTGAAAGCGGCAGGCTTCAAAGCAAATAAAATAATCCACCTATTAAAAATGGTGCTACAACCGGTCTTCTACGTTGATAATGTAATCATTGTTGGGGTGACAACTCTAAAAAGCTTATCGAGCAAGCTGGAAAGCATGATTCGAATTTCGAATGTATATCAGAGGCATTCTCAAGTGGTCCTTAAGAGTTGATTTCACCCGTCTCAAAGATGGTAGTTACATGATACACACAAATACACTATGTTGTAGTGTCGAAGAAATTCAACACGAATGAGTGTAACTTTAGCAAAGCAGCTGTCGACAAACAAGCTATGATTTCAAAGCCACTGATGAAGATCACTGCGTAGTTTAGGAGCGAGGTTTTTTGTATCCTTTAATTATATGGAGTTTCATGTACCTTATGACAGCAATCCAACTCGATCTTAGCTGGATAGTATTCAAGCCTTTGCAATTTCTGAACATGGCAGCTCTATAACATGTAACAACTGTGAAACGAGTTTTACAATATATCTGATGTACCAGTGACTGCAAGCTCACAGTCAAGCCAACAGCGTGGTGCAAATGTACTGTCAATCTGATTATGTTGGAGATGTTGATGACTGCAGATCAACGATTGGATGTATTCAATTTTTGAAAAGACGGAGCACCTATCAGCTTGAAATTACGTAAACTAACAATCATTGTCGCTTTTTCGTGCGAAGCAGAGTATATGGCTCTAGCAGACACAGTAAACGAGTTTATTTATCTGTTTGTTAGGTAACTATATGGGACTCAACTTGTTTATAGAATGCAGTATTCTGACAACCAAGGTGCCATATCGATAATTAAAGGCAATACAAATTCATATGCTTGTACCAATAAAATGTTTCTTATTGTTTTTTGCGAGAACAGAACAACATATGAAACGGATAGATAGCCAGCGACGACAATATCGGCGATTGCATGACCAAAAGCATAAGGCCAATCCTGGTTCACTTATTCCATTTGTCATCTTGGCATTCAGATTGAGGGCGGCTGTTGAGTTACAATCTTCATACTATTATCATGAAATGGTCTTATGTCATTGACGCCACAAACAAATGCATAGTTGTCTTCTCATACAGCACATGGTTTTTGAATTTTTATTGACACTCCTGTACACATTTAGTTCACATTTTGCTCGCATGATATTTTAGTTTTGCATATATCTTCACAACATTTTTTTCAATTCAAAACTAACTCAAGTGGAAAGCTTATAGTTTTACAGCCTTCTGTTTTTTGTCTAAAGGCAATGTCTCCCCGAATAACGTGTCAATCTAATATTGCCCTATTTTTCAACATGGACTTTGCCAAGTGCACGTCCAATTGAAAATCTATTGACTTTGAATGCAAAGCCACTTGATTCATACTGAATATGGGTTTTATGGCCATTAGCCATTGCGACCATTCGCAATGATTGCAATGACCATTGCGACCATTCGCACATACCAAACTGGAGTGGTAGATGGCAGCCTTGTAAATACATGTTTGTTACTACCTTTAGCATAGCTAAATTAATATTCACAATAATGAGAGCAGCGTCTATCTGAAGCAATGCTAAGAGTGTTCGGAAAAAGGTGCCTCACACAAGCATTGAACTCAGATACTCTGATTTACCAACCACTTTGTTAACTACTACACCACTCCGACGCCTTGGACTTCATGAATTAATCATGCACCTAGCGATTAGTCATTAGGACCTATCACGGTGCGTCAGACTGCCAAGGGTACTAGTATGTAATGGTAAAAATAAGTTGGCGCAACAGTCAGTAGAGCGGCCGTAAGGGTTGGCCAAAGCCTTATTAGAGTGCCCAAGGTAATAAATGTATTTCATAGATATTACAATTCAATATCCTTCAGACAAAATTGTAGTTATTTATTTAATTGTAGTACTAAAATACTTTAATCTATAGTTCATAGATGTAGGTAGCATTTACAATTTGGAAGTAGCAGCGTCAAAGTTAGGAAGGGTATTTTGGGCAGGTTTAAAGAATAGAGAAAGCATAATATTATTATGCTTTATTATTCATCTTGAGGTGTTGACTGATGTTCTAAAAAAAGAATCAAGGAGATTGACCAACCAGAAGCTGAGATATAGCCAGCCAAACACAGGTCTACCAAAAAACAAAAGTGTTTCGGTAATCATCAATATATGACGTATGAAATCGACTTGTGTGTCATTGGTCAATTAAGCCAACTAATGCGCTCTCCTATAACAATCACGGCGTTTTAATTGGTTTAATTCCTGGAAGTATAGAACAATCAAATTGGGCCTAACAATCATCGCTCCTAGAATTCCGAACCAGTCCCTCTGACGTGTAGATTAGTTTTAGCATAAAATAATTACACGCATCTATTATTTCGCAACATTTCGCTATCTTGCTAGTTCAGCTCAGTTTTGTTGTTCTCCTACTTAGCTTCCCTATTCAGACTCATCTTTAGCGTTGTTCAGATTTTTTAACTATAGCTAATAAATGGAATCAATTAAATCAATCATCAATCTCGGTTATCATTTGGAATTTTCTACAAATTATATTAGTTACATCATTTATTCTATACGCAGTTATATTATTATTTTGTATAATATGCATTATGAATATTATATAAATCATAAAAAATAATCATAGATAAGATAATAGATCAATAGAAAAATCAAAGCAAAAGTTATCGTTTTCTTTTCTTATAGCAAGAGCAGCACGGTCAAGTTAGTCTTTTTAAGATTATGGCTGTAGTGAACTTCCAGTCTGTTAATAGTGACGATAATCATGAAAATCAACTGAATGCTGCAGTAGATACACAGTAGAAAAATGATGAAGGAACAAAAAGTCCCATTCCTATTTCTTATTCTAAACAAACTGCAATCGCGGATATCGCATATAGACTATACACGCGCCGTTCGTTGAACAGATGATCTTCGGAGCATATCCGTGGAGATCGAGTTAAAATTTGAAGCACAATAGTCAAAATCTGCTCTTCTGCTTTAAAAAATCATGGCGAGGGGTTGTGGGCAAATGCCTTTACCACACAATGTTTGGATGATTTTCCTGAGAAACCAGAGCTAGTATGTAAATTATTTACTATCGCGAGAAGCGTTTCACATCTCGTAGCCAAAACAATCATTGTAAGTAACGGTGGTAAGTGTGCGCAACTCCGGCACATGACCATTAAGTCGATTTTATACGTCACATTTTTCGGGATTTTCGAAGGGTTTTCCTCTGATTCTTTATTAGATAAACCTGTGTTTGGCTGTCTATATATCAGCTTCTAGGGGGTCAATCTCCTTGATTCTTTTTTTAGAACATCAGTCAACACCTCAAGATAACTAATGAAGCATAATAATATTATGCTTTCTCTATTCTTTAAGCTCCCAAAATGAAGCAGCAGTAGTGAAAAAATATATCGACACTCATTGTAATACAAAAGTATCTTGGAAACACCTGCAATAGTGGCATAAAACTATTATAATGATTATAATTTACTTCAGTAATCACGCATCCCTGATAATATTTTTTTGTAAAAATTTATAGTGTTGTCAGTGTAGAATAAACGTTCGCCCAAGCTGCATCCCAAAGGATAATATTCCTGGATTTTCGAACTCAACATCCATCAATTCAAGTACATCTCACATCAAAATTTGGGGTAAAACTGCATTTTAAATTTTCAATATGTCCATTAATGTTAACATCTCAAAAAAATCATTATCAGGATACATATCGCTACCACTGTTTGTTAATATTCAAGTGTGGCAAAAATAAAATGGGATAGATCTTACCTCCATGTGACGGATTCTTTTTGCATTTAAGATGAGATTAAATATTTTTATTAACGTCTGCTTTTCTTGTTTTACATTCAGTGTGTAACTAACCATGTTTGGGCCCATCTAGACAAGTTTATTGCTAAATCTGGATGGAAGTTTTTCTTGTGAGTTTGGCATACCTTCAGAATATGTTTGTGTTTTCTTTTCTAACAATTTCTCAAGAGCAAGCAACTAATAAGCAAATTAGACAATCAGGTAAATACTTTGAGAACAGAAAAGTACAGAAAGATTATGTAGAAACACAGTAGGAGTTTGATACAGCAGAGATTCACTGTAGTCAAGTTCATAGCATCAAGATCTACATCAGGTTATTGCGTTCACAAATATATATGTGGGCCAAATTCAGATTTAAAAATTTAATTGTTGATATTTAGAGCATAGCATTAACACACTGCTGCATGGCATTCACATGAAATATACATGACTTATACTAAATGTCCAAAACAAACAGTACGCAAATTCACTCGTTGTTTATAGATGTAGATTGAAGTGCTAATATCCTTTAATCCATTCATGATAGTGCATAGAAGTAGCATTCACAACTTGGAAATAGCAGCATAAAAGATGGGAATTGTATTTGTGCTTCCAGTTTTAAACATGTCACTGTGGTAAGGAAGAAACAAGTCTATTTAGATAGCCAATAAACTATTTAAATGCTGCTAGAATTGGAGTTATCTCTTCAAATCGTTGTTCAGCATACTGGTTGTATCAGAAATTATTTTATCATTCATATCTAGTTGCATTGTGCTTACTGATGGATACCTCTCAATGAAATGATAGATCCTGTTTTACAAAATCATCTGATTTTTAGATATAGCATGTTTTTAGTATTCATGTGAACATTTGTGTATTGTGTATTTGTTTGTAAGAAAGCCTTTGGAAAAATTGGAAATAAATGCTGCCCCTTTGTTACGATGCCTCTGCCATCAAATTTATTTCAATTGTACTTGTAGTATCATTTTAGAGTATTTTTATGTTATGAGCAGTAGCAAAGAAGCTGCTATATCAATAACTTCAACTATACAGCTGGATGCAATGGACAACAGTTAAAACCATTAGGATTAAAAAAAATTCATAGCTCCTCGTAGTGGAGATAATTCCTTATTTTTTAATTTTTATGTCTATAGTAATTTTTTTGTTATCTGTTGTTTTAGATTCTACGATTTGTTGAGGCAAATGCGAAGACCTTAGTATTTGCAGCATATAGTCAGATTGATAAACTTATTTTGTTTGCAATTTATTTAGAGGCTCTCATACGCTTGCGCATATGAGAAAATCATTAGTATGTCACATTGCCATTTTCCTATATAAATAAATGTACAGGATGTCGAAAAGGTTGCAGCAAACTTCTATCATTAAGCAAATTATTGATCTCTTGTTCCGTAAAAAATAGTCTCATTCTTTACAATGAACCACTTGGACAGCAAAGACATCATACAAAACCAGTATATCAATGATATGGTATTCATCTTTGGTTATCTAAATAAATGATTGTATTCAAATAACTATTAACTGATTCAAACCCTTTGCTTTCATGACTTCTTTTATCAATCCACATATTCTCATATTATGATGATAGTGGAACACTGTACAGTGTACAGCATTCATTTGTACTAAACACCTTGAGTACAGCATGCAGTACTCAATCATTTGGGCCTCCTGCTACATTTATTCTAGCCAAGCCAAAAAAATTGCACAAAACTGGAGGGTATGAAAAGCAAGTTCTCTGTACAACTGCAATGTCGGTATCATGATTACTGCATACTTTTCCATCAAATCTATGTGAACTTCAGAGGTACTCTTAATGCTTTACTTCTGTAACTAATATAAGCAGGACACAAACAATCTAATCAGAGTATTTGAGAAGGACAGATCTATAAATAAAGTCTTGTGACACTTGATATAATTAACCAGAACCTCACGTTTCATTAACTAATTAGTTACTAGCTAGAGTCATTGCCCTCCTATAATATCTTGTAAATGGTATTAGCCTACATTAGCCTTTTGATGTTTCAGAGATTCTTGGTAGAAAACAAGCCTGCTTTTCTATCATTCTTGCGCATCCACCATGTGTTTATATTCTAAAATTCTGTTGCAGGATTTGTAAAGGTATGTTATATTTTGCCAAACTGACCACCGCTAATCAAGCCTATGTCATTTTTTAAAGATCTTTGTAACATGGTCTTGCTAACTGTGCTATTGCACAGTTAGCAAGACCATTTACTGCATTCTACATCATTCACTACACGCACAATCATTCACTGCACAATTCACTCAAAACTGTCACGCCGTTACATGGAACAATGTTGCTGTAAGCAGGCTCTGATGTTCCTATTCGACAAATCTGTGATGTGGTGCTTGGAGAACGGTGTGTGCTTCTCGGAACAATATTCAAACAGATGCCACTGCAGCCGAGCATATTAAAGGAATTGGGGGAGGAGCTGAACATTCCGACACAGCCCGTAATGGATAATTTTACTTCTGACGAAGATGTACTCATTCTGGAGGACATGCTGCAACGCATTGTGCTCATAGGCGACATCAAAGCTGATAATTTTGTTACAGGTACCCCTCTTCTTACATCAACTAACACTTATAATTGCATTATAAGTTGACATTAAGGCTGATTGAGGAATCTATGGTTTCTGATAGAATACTGACTATCTGGTAACACGAGATAGTCACTATGCAACACTGAAACATAAATACTGAAACTTAGAATATGAGACGATGTCGTTGCATGCAAAAGCAACCTGAGGCAAGCCTCATTTCCAACTCAGTACACATGAACATCGTTAGTAAGAAAATAATACTGGAGAACTAGTAGTACTAGAACTGCCCTACTAAAACACTCAGCACAACCTGTTGTTCCAATATTCCATTTTCCAAGTTATGACAATCATTTACAAAAATTAACCTTTACCAGCATTAAAAAAATTGAAAGAATGTTCTATAGATGATTTGTCTGGACATCATTTTTAATGTTATTAATTTATCCACTGACATCGACTGTTTGCGATTTATATTATTTTATTGCCTCTGTTTGCAGTTTCCACAAAATTAGTTACATATATTGTTTTCTAGAGTATTTTAAGTATTGTTAGACATCTCGTGTCTTTCTGGCAGGAGTGTGTGTAGCTGTTAAAGGCAGGGAGGATGAGAGAAAACCAGGGTATTTCAACGTGGAAGAAGTTTGCTACCCCCAACTCCGACCTTCTCCGCCTCCCGCCTGTCAAGATGATGCGTTAGTTACATTTATTCTTACCTTGAGCTTTGTCAATTCTGTGTTAGTTTCCTATAGGCTTATTAAAGGCGTGACAACATTATTATAGAGCAGACAGCTTCAAAATTAAAACTTGTTTCTCCCGCGACCTAGAAATAACCAACGAGACATTGCTAACATTACCTCGAGCTCAATTTTCGTGAGCTTTTTTACTTGGCCATTTACCCTTGGAAAGTTCTAGTAAGTTGAAGGTGAAACGGTTAAAATTTTTGAAATCATGGCTACTGTTGATAAAGATACTTGCTAAGCACTTGTGTTTATTATTTTCCATTCCGGTTGAAGTGCTTGGTTCGGAGGTTGTTTTACTTCGGTTCGGCTAAGCCACATGTCACACGGCATCCGAAGTCACTTCACTTCTTAGATACCATATGCATGGATACAGGACACTGTTTGTTTCATTGGTAGTTTTTATGTATTTGAGCTAAATATTTCTATTGTAAACAAAAAACTTTGGGGAACAATTATTAATTATAATTACGCAGCAGATTTATCAGAAGATCGTTCAGCTGGTCAAAGCAAATCACTCGTACAAAGATTTTTCCAACCCTTCCCATCAACAAAATTATATTTTTTGTTAACATATGAATGTTTTTCCATGCTGAGTACATAACAAACAAAAACAGTATTTATCATAGTACTGTGGTTTTACATAAATAAATCAGTCAATGATTCTTCATCACGATGAATATGACACATTACTTCTATTCTACACGAAAGAAAATCACAAACATTCTCTTAAATTTATGCAAAACTCAAGTGCAACATCTCACATTTATGCAACACAATCACAAGTCCGAGTTAGCCTTGTCGTAAATTGCTTCATGTTGTGGCCATGTTGTTTAATTAACGAAATGAAAAGATCGTCTCATTTCTTTTTTAACTTTGCTCACACATGTAAGGAAAAATGTGACGCGTGCTCGCTGGAATTTGAGCCGGCCAATAAGAGCAGGGGTTCGGCGACGAAATTTCGAGCAGGACCGAAATGATTCATTTCGGCCAAAAATGTCTTCGGCCGAACAGTTTACAACTGACACCGACGTCGTTTAGTTCGTTTCGGCTCTCGTGTGACCACCCCTTTACTCTCTCTCTTTCTGTTTTAGGGAGGTACTGTTTGTATCAGGTCTGGAGTTTGGTGGCTCTAAGCATAGCCCGATGGCCGCACAACTCCTTGTCGACTTCGTGAGTGGCTCTCTTGGAAATGAGGAAGCGAGAAGGATTTGTAGAGTGATTGTTGCTGGTAATCTCGTCAGTCCTGAGGTGCATGACAAGGAGCAACACTATAAGGTCATTATCTCTTACTGGCTCTTCTACTCCATTGCTTTCCCTCGACTCTGGAACATCTGATGGTTCCTCTACTTGATGCAGTTTACATAGTTTATGAATTAATATTCAGCTACAGTGAAGGCCTTTTAGCAAGAAATTGTATCGTTGCATTCCCAGGTTTGGGTAATTAACACCTGATCATGTGACAGGTCAAGGTCATTTATTCAATTTCGTTTTATTTGGAGTCTTTCTAAGGCTACTGCCTTGACATACAGTAAATCCAGCAATTTAATAACCAGTTATTTTAATTTAGAGACAGCTTAGAGTATGACAAAACTAGTAAAATGACAAGAGTTTAGACCTATTCAAGCGGCTACATGCAAGGCTAGATCTGAGTGCATCAAAACCAGTGAGTTTAAATGGAATGCATCCATTAAAAAAGAACATTTCTATCCAAATAGCAGTAAGCCTAACAAGATGGTCATACAGCAATCAAAGGGTCAAATATTTTCTTTAATCTGATGTCATATTTTGAGCAATTCGTATTTTGTGTAATTATAAGCAGAGGTTGGACTGTTCGTAGCAGCCGCTGATGAAGATACAAGTACAGTAAAATGGCGCAGACAATTTGTCTTGTCAAATTATAAAATACAATTAGTTGTATTAGGGATCAAGTCTTAGTTCCGGCATCATTTTATTATAAGCATTGCATCACCCGCTAGTTACAATCAGTAATGACATCACTGCCGCTCTGTGTCACCCTCTCAGATGTCTGCTAGTAACGGTATTTTCATCAGTCGTAGTGTAAGAGTTCTGTCTCAGGCCAAGTACCTGATGAAAAGTGCCGTGGCCGGTACAGTGGATGCTGTGAAGGATGTGAGCAGTTGGCTGAATCTCTTAACTCGCACCGTGCCGGTCACCATAATGCCTGGCGAGAGTGACCCGAGCAATGCTACGCTGCCGCAGCAACCTTTGCATCCCTGCATGTTTGCAGATGAGAATGAATGTTTAGAGTCATCTACCAACCCTTACGAGTGTGACATCGCAGGAGTGAGGTAGGCCTCTCTTACCAATTCACTGGGATAAGGCGAAAAAATTATTATTGCTATTATTAATTATGTATTAATATTGATATTGTTGTCATCATAAATACTTTCAATTGATGGAAACCTCTGTTAACCCGATACACACTTTAAACATTTCGGCTTTCACAAAACATGAGTTCTCGTTGAAATGTAAATATAAACAAATAATTTTATAAAATTGTTTTTTTCAATAATATTTGCCAGTGTTGTAACTCTTTTTACAAACTGCTTAGATTTGTCTGCTGTCACGCCTTTAAGCTAGTTATTTTAGCTGATAGTTTAGTAGTTATTGTCTCTCTTTAGCTCCTGGTTAAAGTAGATGTGTGAACATTTACAGAGCAAGTTCACGGCAACTTTAATATAAACCTACATGTTCCTGTCTCTGTGGCCTCTTCTCTATGTTCACTCTAATATCTCCTTGTAGTTTACATTTGAAATTATTATCTTGGGCTGCAAAAAGTTATAAACATATATATATATATATAATATATAAATAATTACTATATATGCATTTTAATCATATTACAAGCTGAATGATAGCGGTAACTCATTAGAAAAATATTTTTCAGTCAATAAGAGTGTGCTGTTCTAATTTAAAGCAAAGTTGAAAGGTTAGAGTTGCTAGATTATTTGCTGTATGATGGAAAAGGTTACTTTTATTGTGTTTTCCTAAATACAACTATAGCTATTTATGGCACAGGGGGGACAAATCCAAATTTGTACAAAGGTTAATGTGCGATGAGTGTTATGTGACATACCGTAGTATGTGACATACCGTAGTATGTGATATACCGTAGTATGTGATATGCTGTAGTATGTGATATGCTGTAGTATGTAGCTGACTGTGCTGATAGAACTACTGTACAAGAGAAGTTAATAGTGAACAATGACACACAGCTCCTTAATTGTATGTCAGCTATTCGAGTCCCTCATCCGAAGCCGCTGAGTAATACAAGCAAATACTTCTAAATTCACAAACCGTTTCTAGCTGACGATAGGTTAGCACTGCTGCTTCAAATCCTAACATTTCAGTGAAAAGAACTTGCTATTGTAAATGTTTCAACATTTGGTCAGAACTGCGCAATACGTTTTCTATGTTTGATTGATGAAAGCATTCTGGTGAAGATCAATTTATAAAGGGCGGCCATCAATTTGTCAAGAACAGTTGCTGACTTTCAGTCAGCAACTTCTGAGCCAAAGATAATTGATAATTTATCAAAGATAATTGCAGCCAATCTAGAGCAATTTAATCTGATTCGGTGTTACTTTTGTTTGAGTTGAAAAATGGTTTCAGTCGCTTGTCTCTATTTTACAATATCAAATATGATTTTATTTACTATTGGTTCCACTAATAATTGTCTGCATCCAGTAAATTTAGCAGTCCTTCACAGAAGTGGCAGATATTGTCCAATTAATAGAAAAGAAACGTAGTCACAGGTCTATAAAGCGGCTAAGTATTTAAAACCAAGCCTCTAGGCTATGGGCGGCAGCTCTTCCTAAAATGTGAGTTTTGAGGTGAGAGAGCATAGAACCATTTGCTAGATGTACACAGCTATATAGCTTCCAGTTCCTGTCTAAGATCGACACTGCTCCCTTTGTGAGGTATCGCTATATACCAAGTGCATCGTCGTAATTAGTCAAGTCTAGACGGTCCGAGGTCCATGGGTTCAGGCATACCCATGGGGCTGGTATAATAGCTTTGGACAGCCTATCTCTGCCTGATAGTCGCTGCTGGGGACGCCTAGTCTTGCGCCTGTGCTAACTGTTCTGTTGATTCCAGCGGGTGTTACACACCATAAGTTGCTGTAAAGTGCATGTCATGCTTATGTAGACCCGCAGAAGGTTTTCACTTATGAAGCAAGAACTCTGTTGATTTAGATATAAAATAACACTTGTATTAGTCTCCCTCGGCGTACTATTCCATAGTACATTCAGATGCTGCATATTTAACTGAATGCTTATAAAAATTTAATTTGCTCTCGTTAAATTGTTGCTGATTCTTTTGCGTCTTCAGAAATGCTGCAATACCAGCATACCCTAGGACACTTATGTATTCGCGGCATCTAACTTTCGCGTTTTCGCGGTGTCATCCTCTCGCGAAAGTTTCATGTGCGAAACTAAACTATCATAACAAATGAGCGAAAAAGCGAAACTAAATAGCTTTGTTCATTGATACTGTATAATTGAATTTTATAACGACATTTATTTTAACGTTTTTAACGACCACTATAGCATCGTTAAAATATAAACCGACAAAATAATTTGACAGTCAAAATTTATTACGTTATTATTTTGCAATTATTTAGGATTATTTTCCCATTAGGAATGGTTTATAATGATAGGAATTTGATGTCAATGCACATGCATTAGTTAGCGTTATCGTTTGCTGGGGACGTCAATCAATGCAGTGAGCACTGTGTGTTGAAAGAAAATAAGACACATGCACTGACACTCGCAGTACTACACAAGCAGCATGGCTCTGGAAAGGTTTGGATTCACAACTGACACCTCTTCAATAACTTGTAATTTTTTTAGATTTGTTTTGTTTTAAGTGATGTGACTGACGAGATGTTTTTAAATTAAAATAGGCAAAACATGACCGCAGTTGATACGCTAAGAAAAAAACATCTTTTCCTTTTGAGCGTTTTAACAAAGATCAATTTTGCGGATTTTATTTTAAGTTCATTCGGAGGCTTTTACGCTTTCGATGGGACACGGCCAAGCGGGTGATCGATAAAACTGAATCTTTTGCAAACCTTTATAAAAGTCGTTAACAAAAAATATTTTGCCTCTGATGATGATAATAATGATGCCTAAGAACTACTAGAAGTTGATGTTTGTCTCTATGGCTTGGAATGAAGTGACATTCTACAGCGATAAAAACCGCGTCCATTGCCGTTGGGCAAATTACTTTTCGAATAAAGGATGTTGAGGTCGAGTTATCTGAAGGAATTTATCATTGCGTTGGAACTGACCAAACAAATCCGTTTGAGTTGACCTTGTGTTTGAGATGAAATGTTACATTTTATCTGAGGGCGAGTTTTTTGAGTTGGACTGTACTTACCGTAAAAAATTCCCAAAAAGTTAAGGTGGCTCAGCCGGCCAGCTGCCCCAGTGAAAACTGGCCTGTTGATAGTCCAAGAAACAAATGGCAGCAAGCGATCAAATTGCATTATTGACCTTGCCCACATCATTCTACCTGCGGTTCACAATTACAAACTAGTCGCAAATTGAATTTTTTTATCGGTGAACCGAACTTGAGGAATATAATTATGTTTGTTCCACTGCATTTATTTTCACATCACTATATTTTCGCACTCATCAGAGCTGCGAAATTAAGTTGCTTCGAAATTTTACTCTGTGAGCTACTCACGAAACTAAATACTAGCGAAATATAAGTGTCCTAGGGTAACATGATTTTCAACTTTAACAACTAAGAAAATAAGTCAGAATTATTTAGTAAAAATGCAAATAAACAAAACAGTTGAGTAGGAGAACTACATGTATGGATTAGTATTAATAGTCTGTGATATTCAGTAATAAGACCGGCAGAAAGCTGAGGTAGAACCAACCTGTTCACGCTTTAAAGGAGAGGTGAAAAGAAACAAATCTATACCTTTTATGAAAATAGTTGAGCAGACAACTTTACTTCTTTCAAAAATAGTTTCACCTTTGAGCAATTTATAATTGTCTGGCATGCTTGTACACGAGCACTGATCTTGTAACATAGATTAATGACAAATGTGAAGTCTTCTCATTGTAGCCATCTTCACAGTTCACCATCTACTCGGCTTACTAACAAATTTACTAAATTGGGCAACATGTTATTATGGCCCCATCTAAGTAGTATGGGAGAAATAACAACAATATAACTCTTATTGTTACATGTATTTCTATTATTTCCTAGAATGTACAGATGTATGGTGCAAGGGGCTAACAAACCAGAAACCAATCAATGAGTAGCATTACATGCACAGGCATGTGCCAAACAATATTGGCAACCCTTAGTTGTCAGTATTAACAGTTTGGAACAAGATGGGATTAACACCTTAGCAAGCTTCTGGCACAAATATGTTACCTGAACTTCTTAGTAAAGCCAAGAACATGCATGTGGTGATATTTTATAGGAGTAGACAACATAATCAGTAGAATTTGTTGCCACTGTTATACGAGCCTCTATTAAAGGTTTACTCGCAACAAAATTCACTTTACAGTTATTTGGTATCAAAAGGTTCGCCATGTCTTACTCTGCTGCATTGTAGGCGCAAAATATGGGGAAATGTGATTACAAGCTCTTAAAAGCTCAAAAACGAACAGTTAATCGCAACCATCACGAAAACGCCGTAGTTTGGAATCTCTTTATATTGTTGGTACCTTTCTAATACAGTGTATTAACTCTGCATCTCTGTATTTCTATAGATCATCTTCTAAAATTTTAGTTTGTTGTTTTAGTATATTATTTTTAAACAATCATTTAGTCCAAAAAAGACCAGGTTTTGTCATATTAACAACGCTAGGAAGAGATTTTGCAACTGCTTGAGTTCTGGTCCACCTTCACATACAGATAAGAAATTGGAAGTTGCTGTTACAAAGGTGTCAGTGTTCTTAAAGCTATTGTCGGAGTAGTCAAGCATTACATTTAGTATTGTGACTAACTCAACAGTGAAGGTCTTTTACTTGACAGAGACCTAACATTTATGCTCCTCGCAATCTTTTATGTTCTAGAATGTTCCTTTGGGTTTTTAGGATACTTGGTCATAGTGGTCAGCCGTGTAATAACATTAAGATGTACAGCAAGCTAGAGAACAGCGTAGATATTATGAAGCGCTGCTTAGACTGGGCCCACATGGCACCTACCGCTCCTGACACCATGGGTGGGTCCTGTCTCTCACAGTATTATAAATTTCTCTCCTTCGACTTTCTGCTTACCAAAGTAGGCTCTTGTGGATGCAGTAGTGAGCTTACTAGCGTGAAAACAATGTTACACTGTTCTGCCACTGGCCTGATTTAACATTATGGAGAGCTCAGCAGTTGTCTTACCCTTGTTCCCTGGGGCTGTGAATGAAACGTCTCATCATTGTATTCAGCAGGAAACCTGAGCATTCCTATTTTGTCTCAAAATATGCGCTGAAACTAAAGAAAATTTTAAATCACTTTAACAATGATTGAAAATCTTGTATTGGCTCCTCCTCTCGTCTACTACATTCATAACCGTTGAACTGCATTTTTCAGCTATTTTATTGGCCTCATGCTACGCTATCCACAGTGTGTTTAGGTCACTGCGATTGTTGATTTGTCAGCATATTGCCAAGGCCGTTACTCATTTGCCTTCTATGTGTTGCAGCATGCTATCCTTACACAGACAATGATCCATTTATCATTAAGAATTGTCCTCACCTCTTCTTTGCCGGGAATCAAAATACGCTAGAAGGGGATTACTACAGCTCAGGTATGGAAAAGATTTTTAGGTTAGCTGAGTTGCCTTCTACTAGGACTGAGATAAGTTTTATTAAATCGTAAGAGTGGGAGTGTACTCTAGCTAGGATATTGTATAGGCAGCTGGCTCATAGCAAGTCATTCCTAATAAGTTGGTAAGTTGGAATAATGAAGAAGACTTGATGAAACAAAAAGACATCATGGCTGCCTTAACTGCTTAACAAATAATGACTTGATTATTTCAATAACAATTAATTTGTTCATTGTTTCTGTTCGTATCGAAGACCATTTTCCAACTCAAAATCTTTAGGTTTTCTCATTAGAAACTTAGATTGCAACACGATAGAAATAATAATGAGTAACTGTATCAGGCTGATAGTAGTTTCTTTTTTAACGCAGTCTTGGTACTTCAATGTGAGAAAAGGTTTTCGAATTTATAATGGAAAATATGCTACTACGTATTTTGAGGCTGTTTTGATTCACATGGTTTCTTTTCATTTGCGTTAGAAGTTTCTATTCAAGATGGCATCGCGTAAAAGTTTGCTCTGCTAAAAATTCTTTGGGCGCTAATATCGACTAGCTCAGCTGTGCAGCAGATGGGTTGAGCTCAGAAGACATTGGTTGAAGGTATTGAACAGTAAGAGGAACATGAAATGGTTTCAAACAGAAGCAATTATCAGAACGCAACTGGCTGAGCAAACGAAGCTAATAGTTTTGTTTTAAAAATGTTAGTATTAGTTTTAAAATGTTAATTTTTGTTGCTGCATGTATTATAATCATAGTTTATGTCACTTGTTCTTGAATATACATTTTTAGCATTTGATAGATTATTAATATTTTAAAACATAAATTTGCAAATTATTGCATATTATTTGATAGCATCATTGCAGTTATGTAAACTCGGCTTACAGTGGAGCGATGCTCATAACTCCTGTTCTATTACACATAAAAAGCCAATTTTGGTTGTGAACTGTAAGAAACATATTGATGAGCGCGATGAGCTTTATGCAACCTTGTTAAATAGTCATAAAATGAAAATATGCCTTCAAATTTAAAATGAGATAAAAAGCTTGAAAACTCCAACAAATTGCAACACAGGCTATAAGATCATCGTAGGTTAATTGCAAGCAAGAAATATCAACTGGTAGATGCGTGTATCAGCTTCCTCGTGTATATTTATTTGAAGGTCTATGACAAGTTGGAGGTAAGTTAGCAAATTTCCTGCATCCGAAAGGGTTAATGTCACACCACCCGAAGGAAAGTACAAAATATAGGTGGCATTCGATTCGCCCATAAAAGAGTTAAATTTACCTTCTCAGCATTCCGAATGAAGTGTTTGAAAAATACAACCGCTACCCTTTATTTGAACGTCACTTTAGCGGAAAGGTTGAAAAATAGAGCGGCATGGCATTCAAATAAAGGTTTTACGGTATATAGACATCGAGCAGAGCGAGCGTGTCAAAGGTCAGTCCAGCTTAACACATGGAACCCTGTAAATAGCCAACGGCAAATGCTGCCGCTCGACCTAATGGCAGCACAACTAATTTCATACCAATGCGAACAAATTGCCATATGTTAATATATTGACCTTCTTTTGGTATAGAGCAACTAAGTAAATACAGTAGACCCACTTACAACGTAAAGAATACGTTATAGGATTCATGTGTACGTTATAGAGAATTTACGTTATATGAACTGTAAAATACATGTGAGTTGCCTAATTTGCTCCAAGATATTTCCAAACTCACCCTTTTGGCCATACAAAAAAAACTAGACAACTTTTTAAGTTGTTGGCTGTACCATAACTGCAGTATTATTGGTTTGCAGCAACAACTTTTCTCCTTTTTCTTATCACTTTCACTCGTTTTATCATTCATAATCGGAAATTATACAATAAGTTAAGTACATTTTCTTGCTAGACTACTATTCATCCGTTAAGTTGCCGCTCAGGAATAGTGCTCTTGTCAAGTGTACTGAAACTGGGCATCGAGTGCCTTCTGTTAGCTGGCCAAGCTGTTACAGTACCCCAGGTGGCTGCCATTGTCTTTAGCAGGGTGCATTAAGCAGTGTGCTCTTACTCTCGTCGCTTTCGTCAACTCTCTCATTTCTTTTTAATTTTCTTTAAAAAGATGCTGGTTAAACAGTTTTGCACACTTACATTCCCAGTATCAAGAGAGTTGAAGGAGTTTCTAGATCCAGTCTATATTTAGCCATACTCTTCCTACTCATTGTTTCCTTGGTTCAAATGTTGGTCTTTTGAAGAATTCTTCCATGCAGAAATGCCAAGTTTTTATTTTTCAAGCAAGGTTTTTTGCAATAGTTCTGTGAAGAATGGGTCTAATGAAGAGCCATTTTACAGATATAATTAATAATAATAAAACATTTTAACGCCTTTTCTATTTAGTTTTTATGGCAGAATTCAAGTTATATCTGCCAAAAGGGCCATTCATATCATACCAAAAGGGCCATTTAAAATAATAAAATTTAATTTACCAGAATTTTAAATGAAAATGCGAGCAACTGATTGCTTCTGAGTGGTAAGTAGAGTAGTGAATATTTTTTGTTTATACACTGATATTAACTATACATTAAAATATGTATTATGGGTGCCTTACCATACAAAGTTGACAAAATACAATGTGAGATTTGAGTAAATACTTGGTTCTACACGTGAAGCGTTGTTCCACAGTAAAAATGAAGCGGCTGAAGATGAAAAAAATGTGACAAACAATAAAAAATATTTTAAACTAGTCGATTAGTTACACGGTGTACAGGTAAGTCGATTAGTTACACCGTGTACAGGTAAGTCGATTAGTTACACGGTGTACAGGTAAGTCGATTAGTTACACCGTGTACAGGTAAGTCGATTAGTTACACCGTGTACAGGTAAGTCGATTAGTTACACCGTGTACAGGTAAGTCGATTAGTTACACCGTGTACAGGTAAGTCGATTAGTTACATCGTGTACAGGTAAGTCGATTAGTTACACCGTGTACAGGTAAGTCGATTAGTTACATCGTGTACAGGTAAGTCGATTAGTTACATCGTGTACAGGTAAGTCGATTAGTTACACCGTGTACAGGTAAGTCGATTAGTTACATCGTGTACAGGTAAGTCGATTAGTTACACGGTGTACAGGTAAGTCGATTAGTTACACCGTGTACAGGTAAGTCGATTAGTTACACCGTGTACAGGTAAGTCGATTAGTTACACCGTGTACAGGTAAGTCGATTAGTTACATCGTGTACAGGTAAGTCGATTAGTTACACCGTGTACAGGTAAGTCGATTAGTTACATCGTGTACAGGTAAGTCGATTAGTTACACCGTGTACAGGTAAGTCGATTAGTTACATCGTGTACAGGTAAGTCGATTAGTTACACGGTGTACAGGTAAGTCGATTAGTTACACCGTGTACAGGTAAGTCGATTAGTTACACCGTGTACAGGTAAGTCGATTAGTTACATCGTGTACAGGTAAGTCGATTAGTTACACGGTGTACAGGTAAGTCGATTAGTTACACCGTGTACAGGTAAGTCGATTAGTTACACCGTGTACAGGTAAGTCGATTAGTTACATCGTGTACAGGTAAGTCGATTAGTTACACCGTGTACAGGTAAGTCGATTAGTTACACCGTGTACAGGTAAGTCGATTAGTTACATCGTGTACAGGTAAGTCGATTAGTTACACGGTGTACAGGTAAGTCGATTAGTTACACCGTGTACAGGTAAGTCGATTAGTTACATCGTGTACAGGTAAGTCGATTAGTTACACCGTGTACAGGTAAGTCGATTAGTTACACCGTGTACAGGTAAGTCGATTAGTTACACGGTGTACAGGTAAGTCGATTAGTTACACCGTGTACAGGTAAGTCGATTAGTTACATCGTGTACAGGTAAGTCGATTAGTTACACCGTGTACAGGTAAGTCGATTAGTTACACGGTGTACAGGTAAGTCGATTAGTTACACGGTGTACAGGTAAGTCGATTAGTTACACCGTGTACAGGTAAGTCGATTAGTTACACGGTGTACAGGTAAGTCGATTAGTTACACCGTGTACAGGTAAGTCGATTAGTTACACCGTGTACAGGTAAGTCGATTAGTTACATCGTGTACAGGTAAGTCGATTAGTTACACCGTGTACAGGTAAGTCGATTAGTTACATCGTGTACAGGTAAGTCGATTAGTTACACCGTGTACAGGTAAGTCGATTAGTTACACCGTGTACAGGTAAGTCGATTAGTTACACGGTGTACAGGTAAGTCGATTAGTTACACCGTGTACAGGTAAGTCGATTAGTTACACCGTGTACAGGTAAGTCGATTAGTTACACGGTGTACAGGTAAGTCGATTAGTTACACCGTGTACAGGTAAGTCGATTAGTTACATCGTGTACAGGTAAGTCGATTAGTTACACCGTGTACAGGTAAGTCGATTAGTTACACCGTGTACAGGTAAGTCGATTAGTTACACCGTGTACAGGTAAGTCGATTAGTTACACCGTGTACAGGTAAGTCGATTAGTTACATCGTGTACAGGTAAGTCGATTAGTTACACCGTGTACAGGTAAGTCGATTAGTTACATCGTGTACAGGTAAGTCGATTAGTTACACCGTGTACAGGTAAGTCGATTAGTTACATCGTGTACAGGTAAGTCGATTAGTTACACGGTGTACAGGTAAGTCGATTAGTTACACCGTGTACAGGTAAGTCGATTAGTTACACCGTGTACAGGTAAGTCGATTAGTTACATCGTGTACAGGTAAGTCGATTAGTTACACGGTGTACAGGTAAGTCGATTAGTTACACCGTGTACAGGTAAGTCGATTAGTTACACCGTGTACAGGTAAGTCGATTAGTTACATCGTGTACAGGTAAGTCGATTAGTTACACCGTGTACAGGTAAGTCGATTAGTTACACCGTGTACAGGTAAGTCGATTAGTTACATCGTGTACAGGTAAGTCGATTAGTTACACGGTGTACAGGTAAGTCGATTAGTTACACCGTGTACAGGTAAGTCGATTAGTTACATCGTGTACAGGTAAGTCGATTAGTTACACCGTGTACAGGTAAGTCGATTAGTTACACCGTGTACAGGTAAGTCGATTAGTTACACGGTGTACAGGTAAGTCGATTAGCTACACCGTGTACAGGTAAGTCGATTAGTTACATCGTGTACAGGTAAGTCGATTAGTTACACCGTGTACAGGTAAGTCGATTAGTTACACGGTGTACAGGTAAGTCGATTAGTTACACGGTGTACAGGTAAGTCGATTAGTTACACCGTGTACAGGTAAGTCGATTAGTTACACGGTGTACAGGTAAGTCGATTAGTTACACCGTGTACAGGTAAGTCGATTAGTTACACCGTGTACAGGTAAGTCGATTAGTTACATCGTGTACAGGTAAGTCGATTAGTTACACGGTGTACAGGTAAGTCGATTAGTTACACCGTGTACAGGTAAGTCGATTAGTTACACCGTGTACAGGTAAGTCGATTAGTTACATCGTGTACAGGTAAGTCGATTAGTTACACGGTGTACAGGTAAGTCGATTAGTTACACCGTGTACAGGTAAGTCGATTAGTTACACCGTGTACAGGTAAGTCGATTAGTTACATCGTGTACAGGTAAGTCGATTAGTTACACCGTGTACAGGTAAGTCGATTAGTTACACCGTGTACAGGTAAGTCGATTAGTTACACGGTGTACAGGTAAGTCGATTAGTTACACCGTGTACAGGTAAGTCGATTAGTTACATCGTGTACAGGTAAGTCGATTAGTTACACCGTGTACAGGTAAGTCGATTAGTTACACGGTGTACAGGTAAGTCGATTAGTTACACGGTGTACAGGTAAGTCGATTAGTTACACCGTGTACAGGTAAGTCGATTAGTTACACGGTGTACAGGTAAGTCGATTAGTTACACCGTGTACAGGTAAGTCGATTAGTTACACCGTGTACAGGTAAGTCGATTAGTTACATCGTGTACAGGTAAGTCGATTAGTTACACCGTGTACAGGTAAGTCGATTAGTTACATCGTGTACAGGTAAGCGCATATTAATGGAACGTATTAGAGATGAACTTGGACAACATTTTAATTAGTTGCATCACAAAGTATCAGTAATTTTTCTATCAGTTGCGATTGTTTTTGATGTTTCAGGTTATTTGACTGGCAGGATGTTTTATGGTTAAAATCAACAAAATTTGATTGCGGTTAAAACACCCAGATCAAGCAAAAGTGCGATTATGGCATCTATAGTTGCAAAGAGACCGACAGATTAGTGACGCATAACACTGCGGCTTGAACGTGAGAGCTCATAGCAACTGGTGATTTATTTCAGCACATTTTTTTCTGAGCCGTTTCAACCCTGATTAAGTTTTGTCAATTTTAATTTTGAAGCATTCTGGCAGTCAGATCACCTCACGTATCAAAAACAATCGCAAATGATAGAAAAATGCTGATAGTTTTTGATGAAATTACGTAAACTGTAAGTTCATCATTAAATGAAGTATAGTATATTCTTGTGAGATTTTTTGATCCAACATACAACATTTTTAACATGCGAAGTAAATCTATAGAGGTTCCACTGTACAGCTTAACATCGATGTAGGATGTTAATCTATTGCGATTCTTGCTTTCTATCTCAAAACTGTCGTATGTTGGAGCAAATTTTCTTCTAATAATACATTGCATTGGTTTAATTCGTTCCGTGGCTAAAAACTTACGATATGTACTTTAGGTACCGTAAAACCTGTAATAGAACACTCTAATAAGCGCTCTATTTGTTAACTTTTTATAATGGCGGTCAATTGGGAGTGGCGTTCAAATAAAGGCTGGCCTTGTATTTTTTAAATGGCTCGTCAGAATTTTGAAAAAATAAATTTAGCCCTTTTACGGGCAAAGCGAATGTCGTTTATATTTTGCCCCTTTTTTCTGGTGGAGTGATATCAAACCTTTTGGATGCAAAAAATCTGCTAACTTACGACCAACTTGTCAAAGATCTCTTAATAAATGTGCATTGAGACACCAAAATATCTCTACCAGTTGATATCTATTGCTTGCGAATAACCTGCGATAATATTATAGCCTGTGTCCTGCTTTGCAATTTGTCGGAGCTTTCAATTTTTATTTCGTTCTAAATTTGAAAACATGTTTTTATTATATATATTTAACAGTGTTGCATAAAGTTCATTGCACTCACTGATATGTTTGCTACAGTTTGCAGCCAAAACTAGTTTTTATGCGCAATAGAAGAGGAGTTACAAGCGTCGATCAATTGTAATATCAGATTACCACAATGATGCTATCAAATAATATGCTATAAATATGCAAATTTATAAGTTATATAATAATAATAATCTATCAAATGCTACAAATATATATTCATGAACAAGGTACATAAACGAACCATATTTATATTACATGCCGAAACAAAAACTAACGTTTTTAAAACAAAAATATTTGCATCGTTTGTTTGGATAGCTGCGTTTTGATTGCTGCTTTCAATGGAACGAACATCTTCTGGTTGTCCAATACCTTCCACAATGTCATCCGACCTCAACCCTACTTTTGCACTGCTGAACTAGTCGATATTAGTATACAAACAATTTTTGGCAAAGCAAAACTTTTACGCGTTGCATTTAACACAAATGCAATGCGTATATAAAAGTTTTGCTCACTAAACGTAACCTTTAGCCTAAAGCTTGTTGTTCATCTACCATCGTAAATGTAAACCATTTTTACATACATGTACCACTTCAGAGTATCAAAACCGCGTTAAACAAGGAACTACTATTAGCCTGAGACAGTTATTAATTATTTTTATGATGTTGCATTCAGAGTTTTAATGAGAAGGAAGCGAAAAGCTTTTGAGTTGAACGAGAGAATCTATTGTTATTAATGTAAACGATTCATTATTAATACGATTTTGTGGACACTTTTCTACTGATCACAGGATATTATGGGTTCATAAAAATCAAAGATTGTCAAAGTGGCGATCAAATGGAGGTGGCGTTTAAATAGAGGTCGGCAATCTATTTTTCAACCCTTCTCTCATAGTGCCGGTCAAATGGAGGTGGTGTTCAAATAGAGGTGGCGTTGAATTAGAGGTGGCATTCAGTTAGAGGTTTTATGGTAATTACATACAGCATTAAATATTCCATTTTATAAAACTATATTGAAAATTCAATGTAAAAACAAGATCGTGTGTAAAAAACTAAATTAATAACATAGTGATCAATATAAAAGGTTTTATTGTCACTCTCCCTCAACATTAGGGACAAATTGAGGTGTGGTTTCGCTGATAGAGACAGACCGTGCTTAGGTAGAGATGGTGATAGAGCCACGGAAGTAGTCTATCTTGGACTATATGACCTTGAGCCCAATGTAACTGTTTTATATTTTTTCCTTTTATATCGATTGTTTTTCACATTTCAACTGTAATTCAGGAGTTTTGTTTTTGAGCATCATATTTATTTCCTTCATGATAACTATTCGCAGACTTCAAAGATTTCTTAAAAAGTTGATTCGAAGGTGTTTGCTCGTGTTTCTCTATTCAGTTTGTTTGAATTTCAAGAAAAGAGTTGCCTTACTATTTTTACTGCCACTTAATTTTTACCCTAATCTCCTTGAGATTCATCGTTTTAACCTGCAAAAGGAAGGAATGATGCATCGTTTAATATTATTTGAGTACTGTAGCCTGACACTATGTGAAGGAGAATTATGTACATTTGTCCTGATTTACAAAACTGTTAATTTTCAACAAATATTTTTTGTATGTCGAGACCATTATTTGTTCAAATTTTATGCTGTATGTTGAAAAAATTGCATATTGAGTTGATTGTAAGCTGACGCCTGGGTGTAGATGTTTCCTTAAGCTCATGTTTAAACAAAATTAGTCAAACCATAAGAATATTCTGCAAATGGAAGCACCACACAATTCAATTTTACTGCTTCAACAAATCGGACCTTTCAAGTCCTATAAATTGGAAACTTGGAATATGGACACTGCAGTCACTGAGGTTTCGATCTGAAGAATCTTGTAATTAGTGTTTCCAATGCTTGTACTCTACAGATGACAGCGTGCCTTGAGCATACATAAACACACAAATTTAATAACAGTTCTTGCTAAATGGTCAACACGCAGTGTTCCGACAGCTCCTACGCTCAAGCTCATGCATTCGTTCACATATTCTCAACTTGATTACCGGAAGTTTCCTTCAAGGTATTTTTATGATTGTTAATTTCCTTCCATGCTAATTTCATAAAAAACTAAGAGTGATCTTTGTTGTTTGCCTTGGGCGACCCTAACAGTAAACCAGAGTTAATGACAGCAAATTAACTGCAGTTTTCAGAAATAGAGTGAAGATTGAGCTAACACAAGTAGAGTGAATATAGAGCTAACACTAGTATAGTGAATATAGAGCTAACACAAGTAGAGTGAAAATAGAGCTAACGCTAGTAGAGTGAAGATAGAGCTAACACTAGTAGAGTGAAAATAGAGCTAACACTAGTAGAGTGAAGATAGAGCTAACATTAGTAGAGTGAAGATAGAGCTAACACAAATAGAGTGAAGATAGAGCTAACACTAGTAGAGTGAGTATAAAGCTAACACTAGTAGATTGAAGATAGAGCTAACACTAGTAGAGTGAAGATAGAGCTAACACAAGTAGAGTGAATATAGAGCTAACACTAGTAGAGTGAATATAGAGCTAATACTAGCTAGTAGAGTGAATATAGAGCTAACACTAGTAGAGTGAATATAGAGCTAATACTAGCTAGTAGAGTGAAGATAGAGCTAACACTAGTAGATTGAATATAGAGCTAACACTAGTAGAGTGAAGATAGAGCTAACACTAGTAGAGTGAAGATAGAGCTAACACTAGTACAGTGAATATAGAGCTAACACTAGTAGAGTGAAGATAGAGCTAACACTAGTAGAGTGAAGATAGAGCTAACACAAGTAGAGTGAATATAGTTTTATGTAGTTTTCTGTGTTTCTTGTTACATATATGTCACTTGTTACGTATAGTTGCGCAGTGTTGGGAATTCTTTTAGTAAGCATCCCAGGTGGCTATTGGCAATAAATACATTCATTCATAAAAGCAATAAAGGTGCATAGCAAACCTCAATCTGCATTCCTCTGTGGGTCGTCTCTCTGCGTCACCGACTCTCAAGCTCATTAAATTCTCCTTTGCTAAGTGACTAAATTTTAACACAGGAGTTTGATTTTTCCTCCCTGCACTTTGTTATTTCCCTGCAGCTCTGTAACATTTGCTTTTGTTGCCAATCATGTCTCTTCCCTTAACTAATGCATTTACCTATGTTGATTGCTAGGCTAGCCCATTTAACAGGTCTCCAAGGACCTGCCTGCGTTGTATGAGCATCAACAGCTCCCACACCCTTGTCAGCTATTGCTTCTGGTATATATTGTTTAAAACTAAAGCAAGTTACAGCATATAAAGCTGTTGTATTTCCCACCTGCAACTCTTTATTGACGGAGAACAGATTCTATTGTCTTCCAGTCCTATCTTCACGCATGTTATGAAGCCTCTCACAGGTGTTTTATCTCAAGTTTGGTTCTCATTGAGTTGTTGACAGCTGCAATAGCTTTCTCAGCTCACTATAAACGTTTTAACAAATTGACTTGCTAGCAAACTTGTTTCAAACTTGAGAAAACTCATCTCGGTGATATATTACACTTGTAGATCACAGTCTAAAATATTTTCTAGGACTAAGCATCTCTCAAATCTTTGGCAAATGCTAATCTAAAAATTCTTTTTGGTTCGAGATGTTTCGGTTGAAACAAGCACCTTAATTAAAAACATTCAAATGAATGGCTATGGGCATACACAGTTTGATTGACTTTATTTCCGTCGTAGAGTAGCAAACGACGTGTGCTATATCGTCATCCATGATCTGCATGCTCACAAGCTACAATAAAACAAGAAATAGCTAAAACTATTTTTAATTTTCACAGCTCGTTACAAACTTTGCTTGCCTTCAGCCAAGATTTGTGGGCTTCAGAAGCTTCTGCAGCCGTGTGGCCACGGGTTTAGTTTGGAACCCCCCTAGGCAACTCCGGGCTGGTATAAACTGAGCCTAACATTTTGGTTCATTTGTGTTTATGCGGTATAGACAGTTATCGGGTTCTTACCTTTGACCTGAACTAAAAATGTGGAAGTTTGATCTGTAAAAACGGGCGAAATCATTAATCTAAATCAAGCAAGTATAGATGGAGCTAATTACTTGAAAATGTTGCTCAATGCCAAAATAAGGTCGATATATTAATAAATGGGAACTTGTTCGCATTGGTAAGAAATTAGTTGTATTGGCGTCCGGTTGTATTGGCATTTGCGGTTGGCTATTGATAGGGTTCCATGTGTTGAGCTGGACTGACCTTTGACATGCTCGCTCTGCTCAACGTCCACATTTAGTTTTCATATTTATTAGCTTTTCTGACTATTTCTAGGTCTAAATGGAACTTTCGAGCTTTACCAACATTTTAAAAGGAAATTAATTGCCTGTTGTCTTTGGAACAGGCGATTCAATCGCTAACTTCTATTGGGATTCACTCAAAAGATTTGATTATAGAATACGTATCTCTAAACTTCTGAGTGTTAACCAACCACTTTAAGAATGTACTGTTTATATTTGCATGACTGTCTTGCCCAATTATATGTCAGCTGCATTCCTGCCTATTTTTAATTACTCCTACTTTCAGCTGCTGGGAGATTGCAATTTTAATAAGACGTACTCTCTGGGAAGGTTCAGCATTTTTCTTTCATTCGTTAGGTGATGGCAAGCACTGTCTCTGCATCTCTGTCCCAAAGTTCTCGGAGACAGGCCTATGCGTTAGGGTGAATCTCAGGACATTAACTTGGGAGCCTGTATTGTTGTCTGGAGATTGTGAGTGACTATTCTATGGCTTGCGTAATGTCAGTCTTGCGCACATTTCTTTATTTATTACATGATGCTTTAGATTGGACGTTTACATAAAATATTGAACAATAAAGAGTGGCTATAAAGATAGTGATGTTGACACTGCTGTAACAGGCATCCACATTTCAAATATAGCATTTCTATTATCAGCAAATAACTATGTAGGCAGGTAGCTATGTCCTTGCTCAACGCAAACTGCAGCTTACCCAAATGTAGCTGTTATACTATGGACGAGAGGAGATCAGACAGGGAAGCTAGAAACTGTTAACTAGCCTTTGAACTAAAGATTCAGTAGTAGTGGTGAGGTGCGGGTACTGCATTAGCATGGAGATATATTCGGTAGACTTGTTGCTATAAAATTATCAAACACGCCTAGGCACAAGGTCAATGCTGACAAAGTATAATAGCTTACGGAATATGTCAACCCAGCCAGCTATTCACACAGTATTGCATCTTTATACCTGTGTGAGCTCAATAGCTCTATAGCGCATTCAAATGGGAGACACTGCTGCCGCTGCCTTCCTGGACTATAATCAATGAGAATGTTATCGGATGACATATAAGATGCTGACTCTCACTGTTGTCTGTTTTTAACACATCCAAAGGCATACATCAACGCTTCCTAATGCACAACCCTCATGCTACCACGCAAAGTTCTACCCACACCTCGCTATTCGTGAGTGTCGTATCGTGATTTCCGTTGATCAATATTATATATATGTACATTGGTTCATTCACCGGCCTAATTGTCTTGATAATCACTTTCCACTTTCCAGTGCTCATCAGCTACTTGGCTAGTCGCTTAGCGGTGGATAAAGGTGAATGTTGCTGCCCGGCAGCCGTTCTTCGCCTATCTCGTCCTTGTCCAGCTTGTACACACGCTCCTCTTGTCGCATGTCACAGATTGTGTTAGTGAGAGCCATTATATAATTTCTTGCCAGACTTAATGTTTCTATCTTGCTCAATTTCTGTTGTGCCTCGACATGAGGTATGACAACTCTCAACTCTTGGAAGGCTTCGTTCAGGTTGTGCATGCGTAGGCGTTCCCTTTCATTGCTTTCCAACCGTCTGATGTTTCGTTCTCTCGCACTTACGCCCTTCTTTTTTCTGCCCACTCGTCTAGAGACTGATGACTTTCTGGTTTGACTAGCTCTGCATATGTTTATGCTGTCTTCAGTTTCCCCATTTGACGAACTGGCGCTGTTCGACTCTAGTGATTCAAGGGCAGCATGCTTTGCCTTGACCCATTCTAATTCGACTGCCATGTCTGTCCTGAGCATGTCTTTGTCGCCCTACAACTAGATAGTCAGAAGACTTGCTGTCAAAGTGAAAATACATGATTTGACTAGCCACAGCGTGTCAGAAAACGCTGGACAGGAATAACTGATGCCATAAAGTTAGGCTATAACATCATATGTTGGTTGCGGGTAGAGTAACTGCCGTAGCCTGTTTGAAGGATATACATCCCTATCTTAACACTAAGTGTAACCTTTTTATAAATGAACAGGCTTAATTTGATGTAATCTTGTGACGTGACTGTTCAGAAGAATGGCCGTGTTCAATCCATATCTTTACGTCAATATTTTTTAATTTTCTGATGTGTGAAGAGATTATAACATCTCATTGGCATTCAGCCACGTCAGTTCATGATTACGACATGCACACATACGCTGACAGCTTGTTTGTCCAATAGAAGACATTTTTATATCTTATTTCAAATGTCAATTATCCTTACCTATCCTGTAACAAAGAATGCCAGTCTACCGGCAACGCTATGTAACCATTTACCACCAGAAAATAAGACCAGCATATACTTTGTCTAATAGCAGATATGCTGGTTGACTTGGCTAAATATGCTCTCCAACTCCTGTGTCGGTTAGCATGGCGTGAAAATAGAAACCTACATTGGAGTGGATCATATATTGTCCTGAGAGGCTGATGATCATCACACTCTCAGGTTTGGAGGACCCTCAAGATCTTTATAGCCTCACCTATACTTTAAAGTTTTTCTTTATATGTTTCCTTGTTCTTGCCGAATCAATATTGAAATGTTTGCCCAGCGTTTGAATGCAATTCATTAAAAGCAATCGATTTGTCTGCATTTTTCTTTTTAATGCAGCTATGGGAGTGATAGGCAGAGTCTACAGCTTATCAAACAATAGTCCAAACCATTTTCATAAAAACAACTCAGATGCAAGAGAAATTCAAATTTATAAATTTAAATACGTAAATACCTTTGTGTTAACTCTGTAGTTGCAATTCTTCTAAAAGCATCCTAAAAAGCACCGAGGTCTAACATAAAATGATCATCTCAAAATATCGTCTAAAACAACAATCATATGAGAGTGGGCTTGATTTCAAAAAACTTGAAAGATGTTATTCGTTTTAATCCAAGCGAATAGACTGAGTGCAGTTTATTAAGTTACCTTTATCAGTTGTCGCACTCCCTCTTGCTCTTCGAGCGAGCGGAACGTCCTTTCAGTCTCAAGTGCTAAATGCTAGACTGTAACAAGTCGCAGCAATCAATAACAAACTTTGCATATACCTGCTAATTGGCCAATGAAAAATGCGCCCAGCTGCAAAAATGCATGCGATTGGTTGTTGAGTTACAAATGCTATTTCACACGCTAGTTATTTTGTTCCATATTTCTTTGTCAATGGCTGCTTATGTTGTGTTTTTTTAGATATTTTTATGTACTCCTGCAGGCTTGCTACATCGGCGTCTTTATAAGGTAGCATCGCACTGCTCTGCGTTTAAACATCACTTGATGCTATGATTTAAATTCCTTTTCATCGTCCAGTTATGCATGATGTAAAGCGCTGCGGGATGCAATTTGAGCATTCTCGCTTTAAGAATGAATAGCACCTCTGCGCCCAAGATGCACTATTCAAGCCTAAAAGGTAAGTACTATTGTCTTTCATTTCGTTATATTCCTGTGTGAAGATGATATGCAGTCTGGTGAGGCTCATTCATAATCAGATCAGCTGCCATTCGCAGACATCCCAAATTGACACCGCTGCTCGATCAATGGCTGACCAAGGAGATTCTACTCAAAGCAGTCAGTTATCCAAGACTTCTGGCATAGACATAGAACATGCTTTTGAAATATCCAGAGAGCAGGCGACCTCGGCTCAACAATACAGTACGTGCCTTCTTTGCTGCACTTTTAATTACTGTCCACTCGAATGTTTTAGCTTAGTCATCCCATATTATATAATACCCGAATAATAATAATAATAGTACGAATTATTTTTGTGTTGTAGATGCCACGGACCCTGTCTTCAATCAGATGTGGTAAGTAACTACAGGCCAAGTCATTCATCAAGTAAGTTCATTAAGAGCAAGTCTGAATGAGCTGTTGGCAGTGGAAGCACTTGATTACCATTGTTTATCATCATTCTCAAAACATTGAAACATTCAGGATTTTAGCTAGCTATTGTATGGTTGGCTGTTTCTTGTAACCTTAGCGGAGAACTTTGAGGTCATTCATTGGCTATACCGGGTATTTGGTGAGAGGATGTCATACATAACCTTCACCCTAAAATATAAAGATATTCCTTTATATTTTACAGCTGCGGTTGTAAAGGGTATTAGATACGATAAAACTAGCATCTGGCAAACACCGGCAAAGTGAAAGCCCTCGAGATATGTTCCACTGTTAAAATGCTTCACTTGCAACTGATTGGTTATTCGTATTCATCATGACAGAATTTTGTATTCACTGTCATGTGATTCGTTGGAAACTATTTTATGTGAACAATACAGTAGGAAGTTGCACTGTAGGTCGGGTGACGGACACGTGACGGAAGAAGATGATTCAGACAGCGAGCAGGTTCTGCTTGACCCAGAGCATGTGAGTAGGCTGCAGGGTCTATCACCACTACCTCTCTTCAAGATAAGCAAATGTCAACAAGTTTACTTTCGGATGCAACACAGATGGCTGTTTGCTCCACTATTGCTCAGACCCTGAGAGATTTTGTAACATTATTTCTGTGGAATGTTCTGTCAGCATTTTACGGAAGCTTTGTTTGCAACTCCTACTCATGAAGAAGGCTTTTCGTTAAAAGAGAGATCTGCAACTAGGAGCCAATTTAGTCTCAAATTTATAAGATTGGCAAAGCTGTTTCAGTGTATTTTTAGCTTTGAACGCTTCTTTTACTGAAACCACCAAAGTTTTCTAATCCACTAGTTTTTTTTCTCAGCATACCAATTCCCCTCGTCCATAGTTCTAATGAATTGCTTCACCTTCAACTCTCGTTGGTTTTGCTAAGAATCAAGTTAAAATCAGGTCTTTCAAGTAGAGATGCATGAGAGCAACCAATAAACCAACCAATAAACTGTTGGCAGCATTATTCCTTATAGTCATTCGTCTTCTCATTATCCGTCTTGGAAACTATTCCTGGCGCTGTTGTGCACACAGATAAGGGTGTTTTGGAGATGAACCAAGTTGGTTGGTTTATTTTCAGCCGCTAATGGTTAGATTTCAAACCGCCCTCGGAACTCACCTCAAGAAACGAGTAGCTGAGCTGGACACCGAGCAAAAAGAACTAGTGAGTAATTGGTCATTTGTGTGACCTTTGCTTACCTAAAGGTCAGAATAGCCTACAAGCATCATTTAAACATTCCATGTTTATTGGTAACCCGTGGTAGTTGTAGCCTCGTTGACAGCGGATTTATACATACTGCATTTATACCATAGCATTATTACTATAGAATTATATCTTAGCCATTGTACCCCGAGTTAATCTGGACAGGTGAATGTTCAGCGTATCTGCGAGACTATCGATATTGTTGAGTATGTGTTAGGTGAATTGGATTACGAATATCAGGTCTTGAGTCTGCTGCCACTGACAAGCTTCCATATTCTCATACGCCAAGGTTTTGTAGTTTATTGTTTCTCACTTTGGGGTGTGAAGCTGCAGTCTCACATCTTCTAGACAGTCCATTTCATTGCTGCTGCCTAGACAATCAGCGCTGCCTCAACGTTTTATGTCTCAATGTTTTAGAATGCGAAGCTGGCAGAAACTGCGCGAGAACGTGAAGAGCTTGGTATGATTCTGTATTCGGAGCAACAGGACCTGGCACTAGTGCAGGCCAAGCTGGAGTCCATCAATGAGAACTTGCAGACACACACGGCCACCAGACTGACTAGAGAGGCGGAAATGGACTGCTTGAGGAAATTTTACAAGACAGTTGTTAGAGAGGTTGATGCTAGCCGCTCTCAAGGTTGTTTATATAACCTTTGGTGATAGAGAATAATTTACACAGCTGCTATTTTCAATTTTTGTAATGATATTTGCGGGTTGAGTCCAGTGTTCTGTAAAATTCATGTTCTGTTTGAAAATGCGGTTTATAAATTATATTATTTCTGTTAAAGTTTTTATGAAGGTCATTTTGGTTAATTAAATAACTGATTCCTAGAGATTTGACCCCAAATTAACCCAAGTAGCCAGATGTTACTGTTTAGGTCTTACAACTTTCTTACAATAGTTTGCATTGGCTATTATTACCTTGAGTATGATTTGCTGGGCAGCCTCCGTCATGCAGAAAGAGCTTGACAATATCAACATCCGTCTCTTCTGCCTGATGAACAGTCAGAGCGATGTACGCAGTGATGTCAAGGTCATGAAACGAGCAGCATTGAAGACTAAGCAAGACCTTACTGAGCAGGAGCAAAAGAAACAAATGCAGGTGGGTGCGGTCTCAGGCCATAAATAGAATCTGGCGATGCTGCCATAACGCTAGTAGTAGCACTGACAGCTTTGTACTAGTTGACTAGCATAGTAAAGCTAATGCACGAGTGACGATGCTACTGCAGGACTACCAAGTCGACCTTCTAGCGGAGCTGATAGACCGAAAGCAAGAGGAGATAGGCATGTCAGAAGCCCAGACTATGAGCCAAGCTGCTGAGACCCTTAAGTTCAAGAAGCTGCTGTCAGAAGCCGACATGGAATTGGAGGTAGACTTATAGCATGTTTGTAGGAGGTAGACTTATAGCATGTTCGTAGGAGGTAGACTTACAGCATGTTTGTAGGAGGTAGACTTACAGCATGTACATAGGAGGTAGACCTATAGCATGTTCGTAGGAGGTAGACTTATAGCATGTTTGTAGGAGGTAGACTTATAGCATGTTCGTAGGAGGTAGACTTATAGCATGTATGTAGGAGGTAGACTTATAGCATGTACGTAGGAGGTAGACTTACAGCATGTACGTAGGAGGCAGACTTATAGCATGTTTGTAGGAGGTAGACTTATAGCATGTACGTAGGAGGTAGACTTACAGCATGTTCGTAGGAGGTAGACTTATAGCATGTATGTAGGAGGTAGACTTATAGCATGTTCGTAGGAGGTAGACTTATAGCATGTACGTAGGAGGTAGACTTACAACATGTACGTAGGAGGTAGACTTATAGCATGTTTGTAGGAGGTAGACTTATAGCATGTTCGTAGGAGGTAGACTTACAGCATGTTTGTAGGAGGTAGACTTATAGCATGTTCGTAGGAGGTAGACATAGCATGTACGTAGGAGGTAGACTTATAGCATGTATGTAGGAGGTAGACTTATAGCATGTATGTAGGAGGTAGACTTATAGCATGTATGTAGGAGGTAGACTTATAGCATGTATGTAGGAGGTAGACTTATAGCATGTTCGTATGAGGCAGACTTATAGCATGTTTGTAGGAGGTAGACTTATAGCATGTTCGTAGGAGGTAGACTTACAGCATGTTCGTAGGAGGTAGACTTATAGCATGTACGTAGGAGGTAGACTTATAGCATGTTTGTAGGAGGTAGACTTACAACATGTACGTAGGAGGTAGACTTACAGCATGTTCGTAGGAGGTAGACTTATAGCATGTTCGTAGGAGGTAGACTTATAGCATGTTCGTAGGAGGCAGACTTATAGCATGTTTGTAGGAGGTAGACTTATAGCATGTACGTAGGAGGTAGACTTACAGCATGTTCGTAGGAGGTAGACTTATAGCATGTATGTAGGAGGTAGACTTATAGCATGTTCGTAGGAGGTAGACTTATAGCATGTACGTAGGAGGTAGACTTACAACATGTACGTAGGAGGTAGACTTATAGCATGTTTGTAGGAGGTAGACTTATAGCATGTTCGTAGGAGGTAGACTTACAGCATGTTTGTAGGAGGTAGACTTATAGCATGTTCGTAGGAGGTAGACATAGCATGTACGTAGGAGGTAGACTTATAGCATGTATGTAGGAGGTAGACTTATAGCATGTATGTAGGAGGTAGACTTATAGCATGTATGTAGGAGGTAGACTTATAGCATGTATGTAGGAGGTAGACTTACAACATGTACGTAGGAGGTAGACTTATAGCATGTTTGTAGGAGGTAGACTTATAGCATGTTCGTAGGAGGTAGACTTACAGCATGTTTGTAGGAGGTAGACTTATAGCATGTTCGTAGGAGGCAGACTTATAGCATGTACGTAGGAGGTAGACATAGCATGTTTGTAGGAAGTAGACATAGCATGTACGTAGGAGGTAGACTTATAGCATGTACGTAGGAGGTAGACTTACAGCATGTTCGTAGGAGGTAGACATAGCATGTACGTAGGAGGTAGACTTATAGCATGTACGTAGGAGGTAGACTTACAGCATGTTCGTAGGAGGTAGACATAGCATGTACGTAGGAGGTAGACTTATAGCATGTATGTAGGAGGTAGACTTAAGCATGTACGTAGGAGGTAGACTTATAGCATGTTTGTAGGAAGTAGACATAGCATGTACGTAGGAGGTAGACTTATAGCATGTACGTAGGAGGTAGACTTACAGCATGTTCGTAGGAGGTAGACATAGCATGTACGTAGGAGGTAGACTTATAGCATGTATGTAGGAGGTAGACTTATAGCATGTTTGTAGGAGGTAGACTTATAGCATGTACGTAGGAGGTAGACTTACAGCATGTTCGTAGGAGGTAGACTTATAGCATGTACGTAGGAGGTAGACTTATAGCATGTATGTAGGAGGTAGACTTATAGCATGTTTGTAGGAGGTAGACTTATAGCATGTTTGTAGGAGGTAGACTTATAGCATGTTTGTAGGAGGTAGACTTATAGCATGTTTGTAGGAGGTAGACATAGCATGTACGTAGGAGGTAGACTTATAGCATGTTTGTAGGAGGTAGACTTATAGCATGTTCGTAGGAGGTAGACTTATAGCATGTTACTGTTACAAGTTACTGCTACAAATTACTGCTACTGATTGCGAGTGGCACTTGCTGGTGTAAAGTATTTCCTGTTGCATTGTTATTCCTCGCAGGTTCTTCGAGCGGACATGAAGCAGATACATAGCAACTGGAGAGCAACGCTATTAGGGATGAAGAGGAGAGATGAGGCATTGTCTCATAAAACGAATAGCCTGCGGTAAGTAATGGCGTAGGTAGATATTGGTTGTCTCTGTAACGGTATTCATTACAACCTACAGCATCTCTCTAAAAGCATTTGAACAGTTGTAAAGCTGATTTATTTATCTACTCCTGTGTGGTCTCAAATATCACTTGCCTTACGCTTGTTTGGTTATTTTCTGACAATCACTTATCAGATCATTTTCTGTGTATGTTAACAGGTAGGTTTTTAAGCATGCTTGGCGTATGGTTGCTCTTGCTGTCAGCTTGTGGTATTATAGTTCTGGGCTTTAGGTATTTGTGTATTTTAGACTTGGTCAAAAGTTTAAAATATCCATCTGATATTTGAACTAGCAAAAATGAAATTGACAGTACTATTAAACTATACCAGCAAGCCCTATACGGAAGACATAACTGCATATATACAAGACAGGCTCTATATGGAAGACATAACTGCATATATACAAGACAAGCTCTATACAGAAGACAACTGCATATATACAAGACAAGCCCTATACGGAAGACATAACTGCATATATACAAGAAAAGCTCTATACAGAAGACATAACTGCATATATACAAGACAAGCTCTATACAGAAGACAACTGCATATATACAAGACAAGCCCTATACGGAAGACATAACTGCATATATACAAGACAAGTTCTATACAGAAGACATAACTGCATATATACAAGACAAGCTCTATACAGAAGATAACTGCATATATACAAGACAAGCCCTATACGGAAGACATAACTGCATATATACAAGACAAGCCCTATACGGAAGACATAACTGCATATATACAAGACAAGCTCTATACAGAAGATAACTGCATATATACAAGACAAGCCCTATACAGAAGACAACTGCATATATACAAGACAAGCCCTATACAGAAGACATAACTGCATATATACAAGACAAGCTCTATACAGAAGATAACTGCATATATACAAGACAAGCTCTATACAGAAGATAACTGCATATATACAAGACAAGCCCTATACAGAAGACAACTGCATATATACAAGACAAGCCCTATACAGAAGACATAACTGCATATATACAAGACAAGCTCTATACAGAAGACATAACTGCATATATACAAGACAAGCTCTATACAGAAGACAACTGCATATATACAAGACAAGCCCTATACAGAAGACATAACTCCATATATACAAGACAAGCTCAACTATCAAGCCAATGCATGAAAAACGCATAACCTGATTATATGCCTGATTTTATTTAGAAACATAGAAATCTATGCCCTAACATAAAAACGATTGTAAACAAAACTTATATACATAAACTTATAACACATAAAAAAACAGTTTTACAAATGACCACTAACTACATAACACCTTTAAATGCCAAACACTAAAAATAGCTATTCGCTCTTCAGAAAAGTGCAGTTACAGAAGCAGCAACTCTACCATCTCTAACAACTACAACATTTTCATTTAACATGGCTAGCATAAGCTTGCAAAACACAGAACTTGTCGAAACTCTGGGAAAAACACTTGATTGTGTCATAGACTGGAGAATACTAAAGAAATGCAAATCATATACCATCTATACTAAAAGATACAACCTGCGCATACCCAGAAATTCCATATGATTTGCAAACCAGTTTTGTGCTCTCTTGATAATAACAGTTGACATTAAAGTCCAGGCATTGATGGAATTACCTGCTCAGGGACACTAAACATCAGCCTGCACACACATTCACGTAAAACATCTAGACTATAAAAATGCAATTTTAATCTAACCCCTAATGAGAGCATGCGCAAGAAATAACTTTAGCATGAGTTCCTATCCATTTTAGTAAAATCTGTTTTTACTTTTTGTATAGTTGGCTCTATATGTAGTATATGGAGTGCTCGTTTTGATTTGGTTACGTAAAACATAGAACTATATACATACAGTATATGTGTTTATATATATTTTTTCTGCTCATGGGATAGTTCATGCGGTGTGTCATAGCAAGTTGTTATGATTGTTATATAGCTTTATATAGCTGAATATGTAAACACAGCAAATCTCTGTTTACTTTTGACAGACACTTATTGGGACAGTAACTGATCAGCAACATTTTACTATTTCTATGCAATTTATAAAAAAAGGAAGGAAACAACTCCTCATTTTTTGTACAAATGTGGCCAAGCATAGACGTGTTACTAAGGAAAGACTATTTGTTCATCTTCTGTGAGGGTTGATAAAACATAATAGATACATTGTACAAAACTGCTAGATGTAATCTTTTTAAATTACGGTACGGTATATAGTTTTCATATTTAATTCTGTAAGTTAGGTCCTTCTAAAATTTAAATAATCTCATTTTTAGATTTTGTTTTCGAGTCATGAGACGTTTGTAATTCTTATTGCATGTTTGGTATACAGCGAAGCGGAGAAGTTGCTGCTGTCCAAGCAGCGAGAAGTTGATGCATTTCAGAGAAGCATATCAGATTCGGAAGAACGACATGAGCGATTGAGCTACACCCTCACTCGTGTCAACAACGACCTCTCCGTCAGCCGGAAGGCTCTTGTCAAGACTCGCAAGAGGTTTGATGAGCTGAAGATAGAATTTTCCCAGAAGGCGCGAATCCTGCAGTCGATTGAAACGTCATGCTTTCAGATCAATGCGGTTAGTAATTTAAAATGTTTGCTATTTTTATCACATTTAAAACTAGAATATTAATTTAAGAAAACACTCTGTTAACACCTCTGTTAGTATCTCCTTAACTCTCATTAAGTGACCTATTAACACCTCTGTTAGTATCTTGTTAACTCTCCTTAAGTGACCTATTAGCACCTCTGTTAGTATCTTGTTAACTCTCCTTAAGTGACCTATTAGCACCTCTGTTAGTATCTTGTTAACTCTCCTTACGGGACCTATTAGCACCTCTGTTAGTATCTTTTTAACTCTCCTTAAGTGACCTATTAGCACATCTGTTAGTGTCTTGTTAACTCTCCTTAAGTGACATATTAACACCTCTGTTAGTATCTTGTTAACTCTCCTTAAGTGACCTATTAGCACCTCTGTTAGTTTCTTGTTAACTCTCATTAAGTGACCTATTAGCACCACTGTTAGTATCTTGTTAACTCTCTTTAAGTGACCTTTTAGCACCTCTGTTAGTATCTTGTTAACTCTCATTAAGTGATCTATTAGCCCCTCTGTTAGTATCTTGTTAACTCTCCGTAAGTGACCTATTAGCAACACTGTTAGTATCTTGTTAACTCTCCTTAAGTGACATATTAGCACTTCTGTTAGTATCCTGTTAACTTTTGTTAGGTGACCTATTAGCACCTCTGTTAGTATCTTGTTAACTCTCCTTAAGGGACCTATTAGCATCTCTGTTAGTATCTGGATCTACTGTTAGGACATCAAGAAATCACTGGCTATAATGGTACATAGAAGAGGTTATAAAATATCAAAATAATAACCCTCTCCATATTTAAATTCGTCTCAACACAAGTTTTAGATTTGCCTCTCTATGTCTACACTTAAATGTTGCCCACTTCCAGACTTTGCAGACATCCGAGATATTGCAATTTATTAAATAGTTTTACTCATATTGATAGGCACACGATAGACCTAAGTTTTTTAGCGTCACATTCCTGAAAAGATATGTCCGACAGCAACGCACCCATAACTATTTTAGCTGCGATAGTAATGCACCCATAACAATTTTAGGCTCACTAGAAATGCACCCATAACTATTTTAGGTCTGATAGCGACGCGCTCATAACTATTTTTAAAGTGGGATCTGTATTCTTTATTAATGTGAGTCTATTTTAGACAAACCTTTGCCAAATCCTCAACCAAAAAAACTTGGTAGTAGTAATGCTTTGCTCATAGCAGTACGTTGCTTTAGTAGTCAAGTAGCTTGTCATTGACCTACACTACTGTTCACGCACAATCATGATACGCAATTATAAATTGTACACGAGGAGATTTTTCCTGATTAAAATAACATTGCCTGTTTCTTAGCAAGTTTCACAAAATGTGTAGGCATTTTGTTCAACTCACCTGTGTTTGATCTTAATGAGTGGTCCCTTATTTTTAAGGCAACTTACACCCATATATGGTTTTCATCTCATAAAGCTCATGAACCGCATTGATATTCTATAGCAGAGGCTCTTAGTTCCCTCAATACTCCCATACTCAATACTCCCATACTCAGTACTCCCATACTCAATACTCCCATACTCAATACTCCCATACTCAATACTCCCATACTCAATACTCCCATACTCAATACTCCCATACTCAATGCTCCCATACTCAATACTCCCATACTCAATACTCCCATACTCAATACTCCCATACTCAATACTCCCATACTCAATACTCCCATACTCAATACTCCCATACTCAATACTCCCATACTCAATACTCCCATACTCAATACTCCCATACTCAATACTCCCATACTCAATACTCCCATACTCAATACTCCCATACTCAATACTCCCATACTCAATACTCCCATACTCAATACTCCCATACTCAATACTCCCATACTCAATACTCCCATACTCAATACTCCCATACTCAATACTCCCATACTCAATACTCCCATACTCAATACTCCCATACGCAATACTCCCATACTCAATACTCCCATACTCAGTACTCCCATACTCAATACTCCCATACTCAATACTCCCATACTCAATACTCCCATACTCAATACTCCCATACTCAATACTCCCATACTCAGTACTCCCATACTCAATACTCCCATACTCAATACTCCCATACTCAATACTCCCATACTCAATACTCCCATACTCAATGCTCCCATACTCAATACTCCCATACTCAATACTCCCATACTCAATACTCCCATACTCAATACTCCCATACTCAATGCTCCCATACTCAATACTCCCATACTCAATACTCCCATACTCAATACTCCCATACTCAATACTCCCATACTCAATACTCCCATACTCAATGCTCCCATACTCAATACTCCCATACTCAATACTCCCATACTCAATACTCCCATACTCAATACTCCCATACTCAATGCTCCCGTACTCAATACTCCCGTACTCAATACTCCCGTACTCAATACTCCCGTACTCAATACTCCCGTACTCAATACTCCCGTACTCAATACTCCCGTACTCAATACTCCCGTACTCAATACTCCCGTACTCAATACTCCCGTACTCAATACTCCCGTACTCAATACTCCCGTACTCAATACTCCCGTACTCAATACTCCCGTACTCAATACTCCCGTACTCAATACTCCCGTACTCAATACTCCCGTACTCAATACTCCCGTACTCAATACTCCCGTACTCAATACTCCCGTATTCAATACTCCCGTACTCAATACTCCCGTACTCAATACTCCCATACTCAACACTCCCATACTCAATACCGCATGCTCTTGCAGGAAAAAACAGCTAAAGAGTGTGAGCGAGCCATCATTCAGAAGGAGTTTGAGCAGGTGATGCGAGAAAAGAGCACCATAAAGGAACAGTTGGTAGACGTCCTACAGGAGCACACTGCGTGTAACAAGGCTGCTGGCTATGCTAGGAAGAAAGCAATGGCTGTAATTGAACATATTGGCAAGATTGTAAGTTGATAAACACATTTTTCATATACTTCAGAAGGCTTGTTGGAATGTTGAAAAGTTTCGGCGTTACTCTCACACCTATTGGTATTCTTATTGGGGTAGATTTCGTTCTAATTGATTCTGTAATATGTATAATTATTTGGTTTGTTGTCGCTCACACGTTGCTGCACGCCTACCAAGTTTGTCAGACCTCAGTCTTAAAGAGTTCGTGTGTTGTGTGGATGCAGGCATCGGTGACAATCCTTGCTGACAGGGCAGTTTCATATCTTGTTTACAGGAGGCTCAAATCTCCTCAGATGAGAATGAACTCGCTCGGCTCGAGCAGGAACTTATAGCCTATGATGTCAAGCTGAGTGCCAACAAAGAGCTCATAGCTGCCGTTCAGACGGAGGTGAGGAGCAAGAACGAACTGTGCACCAGCTACGAGGTATCCTTCAACAGGAATCACATCACAATCGAGCGCAAACAGAACTTCATGGATGAGAGCAACAGAAGACTGGCTGCACTTCTTGAGCAACGAGAGGTCGATTACCCTTTTCTACACTGGTTTTTAAAATTCTGGTTATTGTTCACCAATGCCACGCATTTTATGTGCTGCATGGCTATGTTGTCTGCACATCTGTTTTCGTATGTATTGGACATGCTTGACAATCTTTTTCTGTAAGATACATATGTCTTGATTGCGGTTGAATATTGGCAAAAGTTTAAACATTGTCTTTTCATTCACATTCATGACGAGGGTGCAACTTCAGTGCTATTCATATCCTATTTCTGATAAGCTTAAGCTAATGGGTCTAAGATGCAGCACTGATATTAATAAATATTTACTAGGAAATAGTGAGAGAAGTAGACTAGGAGTAAAGAACTACAAGACCAGATCTTGTAGTTAGTTACTAATGAGTCATGGTTGCTAGTTACTCTTGAGAGTGCTTAGTACAGTAGACACTCCTAAAATGTAAATAATCCGTTCCAGGAACGTTTACGTTATAGGGAATTTATGTTATAAGAACATTAAAATACATGTAAATTGCCTAATCCGTTCCAAGATCTTTCCAAACTCACACCTTTGGTCATACAAAAAACGAAAAACTTTACTGCACTCTTTTAATTTGTGGGCTGTACCGTAACTGCAGAATTATTGGTTTGCATCAACAACTTTTTCCTTTTTATGATCAATCTCACTGGTTTTATAGACCATGATTGCAGTAATTTTACAACAAGTTGATAGGAACTGCACATCTTTGACGTTCATTTACGACGATTTGCGTATTTTTCTAAACGGCAAAGTCTATTCTGCAAAGTAAAACTAATAACAAATATTTTGTACGTCTATAATAAAGCAAAACAACAAAATATTTTCTACTATATAAACGGCAATCGTTGTCTGTGTGTGTGATTGATTGATTGTCCGCCTTATAGAGTACCGTACTTTTCTGACTATTAGCCGCTACTAGGTATCTAGGGCGCGTTAACGGGATTCTCCGGTTAGTACACGCCTATACACGCACTATTATACATAACCTACCTATTCATCGGTTTTACACAAAATCACGTCCCCTTCGGTTAGCGCGTGCCTCTTACGGCACCCAACGACACTGGCGCGTTTGAGCCTGAGTTCGGCTGCCTATACAGCTATACAAATGTACTAATCATTAAATAAAATAAGTTAATGAGTAGTAATTTACATGCGATTAATTTTTACTGCCAACGTGTACCGAGAAGGTCACGCGAACGTTGGTTTCTTGCGGTCACTGGAAAACGCAGTTCTCTCCTACTAAATTTCCAAATAAAAAAGGTAAGTATTTCTTAATCAATGTTGTATTGTATATGAATTGCCACACTTCCACTACATAACCCTTTCACTCGCGTCCGTGTACAAATTTAGCTATCGGCCTACTGCCAGCCATTTTGCCGATATTGCTTAATATGTATACATTATTTTTTCAATTTCAATCTCGATCTAGAACGTTTGTTTTGGTTATATACTTCATTTTGCCAACATGTTAACAAGCACTGTTATACAAAAAATTCGTTGTGTCTATAATTTGTGCATTTTAATTATCTGTGTAATCACAAAAATTTGATATGGCTATAATTTCATCAACCTAAGTAGTTATTTGTTTTTCAACTCGGACGCATTTAATGAGCTCGCACAAAAAAATCTTCGTTTTTAAGTTGGAAATTCTCAAACGGAGATTTAAAGTTAAATTTCAGGCTAATTTTATAGAGAAATCTTTGGACAACACTGTCACTACTATAAAAGTCTTAAAGATCGTTGGTTGTGTTATCAACGAATAATAAAATTCAGTTGCTAGCAATTGCTGGGAAAGTCGCAAATATTGCGTCTACGGCGGTCGACCATAGAAAACGCATGAGTCTACTTCGGTGAAAGGGTTAAAAACATTGGATTTGCCACTGTTTGTGATTGTAAACATGTTCATTTCCTTTCGCAGCTGAGTTACTTTTACTTATTTTCCAGCTACGAGTACTACAGCTACTACAGAACTTGCACGGGTGCTGCTACTGTGTTTTACCTACTAAATTTCTACCTCAAAAAGGTTAGTATTGTTGTATGTTATTGCTATTTACTATGTTATTGCTATTGCTATTTTAATTATATGTGTTATCACACAAATCTGAATCGTTTATGTCATCAACATAAGTAATTGTTTTTTAACTCGGTGGCATTTTCACAACTTACACAAAAATGGTTGTTTTTAACCACTTCGGGTACAATTGCATAATCCAATTTCGCGTTCAGGTACAATTAAATCATGCTCTACAGATTATGACATGGGTCAACAAAAGTCATTTTAGCCGTAAAAGCACTCCCATTTTTACATAGAACACCTATACTTTTTGGAAAGCAGAGAAAATTCTGTATCCGATCGTATTATCTTTATTTCAAAAATTAAAACTAATAAATATTGAAAGTAGCATGAAATAGCGGTTTTATTAAAATTCGTGTTCTACGAACATATTTGACTAATAAGGGTAGCATGAAAACGTATAAAAGTATATATAATAACAAACAATTAAAACATTATACTGTGTGTACAATGCAATCTACAGTCTCTTCCATAGCTGTTAACTTATCTTCGTCACCACTCTACTGGAAGTCTGCCATTTCTATCGCTGAATCGAAGCCTATACGCTTCAACTACTAGCTACTGCGCGTTGTTACTAACTGATTGAGATGTTGAACTTTGAACGCAAATTACTCGAAATTCTTTCATTTGACCATAGCTGTTTGACCAGTCCAATGTCTGCAAACATGTCTGAAGGTCATGCTTAGCTTTGTAGATATAGTGTAACTGTCAGCAGGCTCTAAATATAGATGGATGAGTAATGCAACTACGCAAAGCCTAAAAACTGGCTGATGAACTTGAGAAGAATATACTCGAAGCCGGTATAGTGATGCATGCACCCGAAGGGGTTAAGTTGGAAATTCTCAAACAAAGATTTAAAATTAAATTTTAGGCTAATTTTATAAAGAAATCTTTGGACAACACTGTCACTTCATACAAGTCTTAAAGATCGTTGGTTATGTTATCAACGAATAATAAAATTCAGTTACTAGCAATTGCTGGGAAAGTCGCAAAAATGTGTCTATGGCAGTCGACCATAGAAAACGCATGAATGAGTCTACTTCAGTGAAAGGGTTGAAAACGTTGGATTTGCCACTGTTGGTGATAATAAACATGTTCATTTCCTTCCGCAGCCGAGTTGCTTTTACTTTTTTTTCAGCTACAAGTACTACAGAACTACAGCTACTATGGAACTTGCATGGGCACTCCGAGTCTGGCGATAGGCGACGGTGAGAAGAAAGCGAGCAGCGTATCTTACAAAAAAGCACACCATCTCATTCAATTTTAGAAATGCTTGAAGCAGTACAATGCCTTCCAAAAAGCCTACTGAACAAACGCAATAACAGATTGATTTCCGTAGATAGAGATCGAATTTGCGAAGCAGCAGCAAGACGAGCAGAAACTGCAGAGCAAACGCAGCTACGCCCACAACGAAACGGAACTGCTGTTGCAGCTGCTAGAAGAGCAGAAACCGCCGAACAAACACGGGTACATCGAGAGCAGGCCAGAATAGATGCTGCAGCCGCTAGAAGTGCAGAGACTACTAAACCGACAACTGCATATAACCAGCAGTAACTCAAACGGCTCAGAGCAGCTGCTGCAGCCGCTAGAAGTGCAGAGACTACTAAACCGACAACTGCATATAACCAGCAGTAACTCAAACGGCTCAGAGCAGCCGCTACATCGGCCAGGCGTGCAGAAACCTCCGAGCGGATGCAGCGGCGACAAGAACATGATGCACTAGCTACAACAGCTGCTCACCGAGCTGAATTTTTGGAGCGGATGAAACGGCGACAACAGCGAGATGCACTAACTACAGCAGCTGCTACCAGGCGCCGTGTATGGACAGAAAACTTCGCGCTTGACTACAGTCATGCAACACAGCATAGGGTTGAATTTTTTTTATGGGACGAATGTCCAAAAATGCTCCAGATGTAACGCCTTACGTTGAAAAGGCGAGAGGCCATGTATGTACGTAGTTTATATAGTAGATTTTATTGATAATAAATTTTATCAACAACCGCATTACTGCTGCACAGTTTGTATATACCATGTCAAAACACAGGCTATAGATGAAGAACTGGTGAGTCATGATTAGTGTTTCAAGCATGCAGAAGTCTCAATTCAATAAAAGCTGGCGATAGCTAAGCAGTGCAACAGCAAAATATTTTCTAGAATTTCTTAAAATATGTAAAACTTTTCCATACTGCCAGTTTGAAGAGCGTCAGTTTGCCTAGCAATGTCAATTTCATTATCAGTTCTGTGTACAAAATTAGGACAATGCCGATTTGAGTAGTTCGAGACATGCATTGTAGACTAGCTGTAAAACGCATTGCATATCTCCAATGGGCTCTCCAACATTATTGACATGTACAACTGCATATGTGTATGCAGTCAGATCAGCACAAAAATTTCAGTAGATTGCATATTTGGAGTTGTTTTACGGTATGAAAGACAACTCACAATAAAACTATTGCTTTACATAAATCTGTTCCCGAACACGGGTAATGCAGCTAGCTGTTTACAGCTAGCTATTGAATTTAGCTAGCTGTAAAACGCATTGCATATCTCCAATGGGCTCTCCAACATTATTGACATGTACAACTGCATATGTGTATGCAGTCAGATCAGCACAAAAATTTCAGTAGAGTGCATATTTGGAGTTGTTTTACGGTATGAAAGACAACTCACAATAAAACTATTGCTTTACGTAAATCTGTTCCCGAACACGGGTAATGCAGCTAGTTATTATATAAAGTGGTACTGCCTGTTCGTCGTCTATTGCTATCCAGGGGACAAGGCTTGGATAACTATAATTTTTGATGATACTCCAACTCGTGACAATAAGACCTGTAGACCGACGCTGTAACACTTACCGGTCGCCCTTGCATTTATGAACAATTGCGCAGCTATCCTATTTGCCTTTTTGTTGACACATTTAATGATCTATTACGACAAACTAGAATGTCGTGAAAGTTATATATAATGTATAATAAATAGTACGCTTATCGCAGTGTTCTTTCTTCCGCAAGTGCGACGAAATAAACTAACATTCAAATCGATTTTGAAAACTTGCCGGGCTTGACACTTTACGTTATATGGAATTTTTTACGTAGAAGGAAGCAAAAACTTCACATAAGTTTTTACGTTGTCTGGAATCTACGTTATAGGCGCGTCTACTGTAGAGGTAATTCTTGTTAGGCTAGTAGCAAATTATAACTATTTTGTACCTGAACTCTTGAACTGGAATTTCATCGGTTGATCTAATTATGTCTAAGTGTAACAATTCTGGCTGGTTCACAAACATGACCAGTCACTGTAAAACCTTTATTTGAACACCATGGCACTATTTTTCAACTCTTCCCTTAGAGTGCCGCTTTATTAGAGGTGACGTTCAAATACAGGGTGGCGTTACATTTTTCGAACATCTCGTCAGATTGTTGAGAAGATATATTTAACCCTTTCATGGGTGAATCGAATGTCACCTAAATTTTGCACTCTCCTTCAGGCGAAATGGCATTAACGCTTTTGGATGCAAGAAATTCGTTAACTTGTCTCCAAGTTGTCATAGATCTCTAAATAAATATGCACGAGGAAGCTGATACATGTCTCTATCAGTTGATGTTGAAGCTTTAAAGTTTTTTGTTTCGTTTTAAATTTGAAGGCAGGTTTTCATTATAAAATTTTATTTAACAAGGTTGCATAAAATCTCATTTTACTCATCGATATGTTTGCTACAGTTTGCAGCCAAACTGGCTTTTTATGTGCAATATAACAGGAGTTGTGAGCGTTGATCCATTGTAAGTTGAGTTCAGATTACCGCAATCATGCTATCAAATAATATGCTATAAATCTGCAAATTTGTAAGTTTTATAATAGTAATCTATCAAATGCTACAAATATATTTAAGAACAAGTAACATAAACAAGCCTTAATTATAACTATAATACATGCGGAAACAAAAATTAACATTTTTGAAACAGCAATATTTGCATCGTTTGCTCGGCAGGTTGCATTCTGATTGCTGTTTTTTTATGGAACCGTTTCATCATCTTCTAGCTGTTCAATACCTTCCACAGTGTCTGCTGGACTGAAGTCTTTTTGTGCACTGCTGAATTAGTCGATATTAGCAAACAAACCATTTTTTTAGCAGAGCAAAACTTTTAATGACTTGTTATTTGAGAAAATTTTCGCAAAAATAATGATAAACTTTTAGCTGGATGTGCGCTTGGCACAAGTTATCCAAAACATTGTAAGTACTAAAACGCTTTCAACATATGTCGAAGTATCAAGACCACTTTAAAGAAAGAGCGGCTATTAGCCTGATACCGTTACAGTTTTCTATGGTGTTGCAATCAAAGTTTTTAACGGAAAAACAATAGACTTTGAGTTAGAAAACCGACTTCGAGTCGAACAAAAGCAACAAATGAATTAATTGTTGTTGATGTACTCGGGTCATTATTAGCACATTTTTGTGGATACTTTTTTACCGATCACTCGCTATCATGGGTTTGTATTTGTAATTTTGTAATATTTGTATTTGTACATTGTAAAGATCAAGAATGTCAAATAGTGGCGCTAAAATAGAGGTGGCATTCAAATACAGGTTTATAGTATCTTATATTTCAAAGTCTACCCTTGAGACCAGACGCTACAGCTCTGTTTATGTTCACCCATGAGTTCTACTGGTTTGACACCAATAGGCTATACAAAGTAAAGCGCTTGATTTACAAGAGTCCAATAAAATGATAGTTTTTAGACCGAAATAAACTTTGTTTAAACTTGATTTTAAATAATTGAATACCATCTCTCCTCCGTCAGGGGAATGAAGTTTCTCCTCTGGAGAATGTGACCTTGAATCTTGCCAAAACACTGCGCAAGCAGAGCCACAACATGCTGGATGCGCAGACTATGTGGGTGGAAAAGCAACAGGAGTTTATGAACCTCATCACAGAGAAGCATGAGCTGGCTGTCAGCATCAAACGACAGAACCAGGCAATTCTTGTTCTGAATGGCCGCAAGAGCAAGCTAGACAGTATGTCAGCAATTTTTTTAATTTTTCCAACTCATCCACTCAGCTGCTGTCACTCTACACTCAGTTGCTGTCACCATACACTCAGTTGCTGTCACTTTGTACTCAGTTGCTGTCACCTTGTACTCAGTTGCTGTCACCCTACACTCAGTTGCTGTACTCAGTTGCTGTCACTCTACACTCAGTTGCTGTCACCCTACACTCAGTTGCTGTCACCTTGTACCAGTTGCTGTCACCTTGTACTCAGTTGCTGTCACCTTGTACTCAGTTGCTGTCACTCTACACTCAGTTGCTGTCACTTTGTACTCAGTTGCTGTCACCTTGTACTCAGTTGCTGTCACCCTACACTCAGTTGCTGTACTCAGTTGCTGTCACTCTACACTCAGTTGCTGTCACCCTACACTCAGTTGCTGTCACCTTGTACCAGTTGCTGTCACCTTGTACTCAGTTGCTGTCACCCTACACTCAGTTGCTGTACTCAGTTGCTGTCACTCTACACTCAGTTGCTGTCACCCTACACTCAGTTGCTGTCACCTTGTACCAGTGCTGTCACCTTGTACTTTGCTGCTGTCACCTTGTACTCAGCTGCTGTCACCTTACCTTTCTCTCTCCTTCCCTCTTTCCTTCTCTCGCTCTCTCCCTCTTTTCTTTCCCTCCGCTCTCTCCTTCTCCCTCTCTCTCCCTTTCTCTTTCTTCCCCTCTTTTCCTCCCCTCTCTTTCTCTCTCTTTCCCAAAGAGAGAGAGCAACCAAGAGTCAAACGGCAGTCAAATTTGAGTCAGTATGATCTCACTCAACTCTGTGTAACCAAATTGTGCGTGTAGTGCATGGTAGGCTAAGTATTGTTGTGTACTAGCCTTACTATAATGTCTGTTCAGAGGAAATGATGTTAATAATAGTAATGACAGGTCTATCATTGTAACTTTGAGCTCACATGCTCATCGATTGCAGGAAGCATAGAGAAGGTGAAGAAGGAAAAACACTGCTACGACATTGACATGAGGCAATTGCGTGTGGAAATGGAAAAGTTGGCCTCTAAGGTTTACGATCAAAAGGGTGAGCATCCTTAGCAAATCCTCTAGCGTTGGCTTTCCGCAATTACATCAGTTGATCTATTTATAGTACTCGATGAATGTCAGCATTGCATGGGTGATAAAATAATTACCTAATAAATTTAAGTAACTTACCTGTTAAGTGTTAAGCTAGTACCTTAAGCTAGTCTAAATTTTTACAGTAATAATAGCTGTGAAGCCAGCTTGAAGTTACACGTAATGTTATTATGCATATCGTAATGGTGTTATGCATATCGACACGCTGGCCAATAGTATGTTCGCAAGCGGTGCACAATTATGTGCCATATTAACCCATAGAATGGTATGGACAGCGTGGTGTATTGGGTTAGCTCACCGGCCTGCAAAACTAGAGGTTCCAGGTTCAAATCCAGTGCAAAACGGATTCTTCATTGCTAAAACTTTATCGCTATAACTGGACAGACAAACACTGAAATATATATAGATTATTCTATTTAAATATATATATATAGATTACCAGCCACTTACAACTATGATTGTCATTCGTTATTGTTTATTATTATACCTAGGCTTATAACTATTATTATCATTCATTAGTAATGATAATAATAGTTAATGAATGATAGACTGCCCAGTATAGGATAGCTGACAGGCGTGCTCGGCTCGTCAGTGTGACATACAAGATTATCATGTATATATTTTGAGAGCTATTATTTTATTTTTAAATGTTCCATCGACTTGTGACATTTAATTAGTGAGTGATTATTTTTCTCCAATTTGGAACCTGAAAAGTCAGTTGTGTGTCCTTGACTATAGAGAGAAAAGAGCAGATGGAGGCATCGAGTTGCTTCGTTGAAACAGATTTTATGCGAGAACTCAAAGAGCTTGAGCTCAGCATGTTCAGTATGAAGGATACAGTCGCTTCGATACAGGCTGAGAAAGAGTCTCTCCTTAACCAGCTTGTCCACCTCGAGTTGGTATAGAAACAATTAGCATTGCTCATTCCTCACTACTAACTCCTCATCATACACTATACATTACTCACTCCTCACTACTAACTCCTCATCATACACTATGGATTACTCACTCCTCACTACTAACTCCTCATCATACACTATACATTACTCACTCCTCACTACTAACTCCTCATCCTACACTATGTATTACTCACTCCTCACTACTAACTCCTCATCCTACACTATGTATTACTCACTCCTCACTACTAACTCCTCATCATACACTATGGATTACTCGCTCCTCACTACTAACTCCTCATCATATACTATGTATCACTCACTCCTTACTACTAACTCCTCATCATACACTATGGATTACTCACTCCTCACTACTAACTCCTCATCATATACTATGTATCACTCACTCCTTACTACTAACTCCTCATCATACACTATGTACTACTCAATCCTCACTACTATTTCCTCGTCATACACTATGTATTACTCACTATGCACTACGTCTTAACGCATTGCTACTCAATATGTTGCTCATAATAGAACAGCCAATCATTTTGTATTTCATATGGCGCATTGAATGGTCGTGGTTTGGTGGATTTCGTGTGGTGCATGGTATGGTTTCTAGATCGCAGGTGAGTTGGTGGCAGCGTAAAATTCAGCTAGGCACAGAGATCAAAGAGACAATTGACCCAAAGAGAAATAGTAATGCTGACTTGACCCCAATGAAGTGTGAGATCCACCGCATGACCATGCGTTATGAGTCCCTGATGAAGGAGCAAGAGCGACTAATACGAAGTATGGAAGACTCTGTTACCAGGTAATCTCTTCCTTCTGGACCTACACAACACCTGCCTTTTGTGTCAGCTTGCATCCAGTCTGTATTCGCCAGTTAGGCCATTGATTCTCCATTCTGTGCAACTTCCAGTTTTATCTTTCATCGGTTTAATACAGCGTTGTGTTCAGGTTGATTCAAGTTTCAGTAGGTGTACATCTAATATTACCTTGTAACAGTGAATACTTTATTGGTACAGACGAGAGTATGTTGTCAGCGGGTATAATGCGAGAGTTAGGCGGGATCCACAGGTGCTAACCAAGTCCAAGTGTCACAGACAGATTAACGAAACTAAAGGGAACATTCTGAAATTTAAGAAGGTATCAACTGTCAGTTTGAAAGAATGACTATATCTATCAGACATTATGAAATCGCTATTTGAATTTATAACCGCGTGGTGTTAATTTTCTGAGGTGACGCTTGCAGTACCCTTCAGTATTTATCGCATTTGTTTTGTAAGTCAAAATCTATTCTATGAAATGCTCTAAATGGTCAGGAGATGGAGCGGCTGGACGGAGAAAGGAAACAGCTACAGATACAGATGTCTGGTGTCGCTTCTCATCTGGATGGAAAGAAACATTCAATAGCTGCTTGCAAGGACGAGATATCGTCTGTCGAGTTAACTATCAAACAGTCTTCCAACATAAAGCACAAGGCAACTGATCTTTTTTCATTACTTGAAGTAATATTTTTACACTCGGACTAATGGTTTCATAGTAGAATAACAACCACCATTGAACTGTCTCACTTAAATAGTAACCTTTTGTTCTTGTCTTCCTTAAAACACTGCTAAGTATTCCAGCTGTCTATGCAAACTGGTGTTGAGTGATTTGGAGTTATCTGTGTATGATAGGTAGTGGATCAATCCTTAATGATTGCACACCTTCTAGTTTAACATCTGAGTAAGGTAACAGAAAAATAAATGTTAATCTATATTTGTAACTCTGGCGACCCAAAAGTTTCATATACGCATTCTGCATTGTTTGGCTCATGAAGAATGTAGGAGATTATGCTTGCTTGGTATGACTGTGAGCTTCCTTGTCAAGCTGAATTTTAAGTTATCTCCTATTTTGTTTAAAAGATAAACAAATTAATATTTGCATGGCTCCTCATCTTTTTCATGTTTTTCACAGAATCTGATTGAGCTGTTGCGAAGACAGAAAAGGATGGGACACAATGGTGACATACAGAAGGGAAAGTACAAACCACTGTACAGCAGCCAGTCAAGATTGGCAGCAGAACTGAGCGGCGAGCAAAGAGTGATGGAACAGCTCGGCAGCATTGTTGAAAAACTGAAAGCTGAATTTTCATCGGCTGCCTTTTCTCTCGATCGTGTGACTGCCTGCTACGGTTTCATATTTGACAATGTTCAGTCTGATAATTGATATTGCAATAAACAACCTGTCTGTACACCTTTCATGATTCATCGCATGCGTCACACCAAGGAATATTCACGACAATGTCTTCAAGTTGACTAGCGGAGTGCCACCTGAATAAGCGCTATTATTCACCTATTGAAGTTTTTTCTTCCATATACAATGAACGCGTTAGCTTACTCTATGAGAGCTGATGAGATTATAGAAATATCCAAGAGGCGGGGTACCTGCCCTAGTCATGGCGCGGTGTCTGGCTCAGGTTCTTAGGCTAGGTTCTTTCAATGCCTGACTGCGTAGTGAAACAGTTTAGTTCAGCAGGTAGTCAGTGTCGGTTGTAGTATAATATTCTATCTCTATTAAAACTACTTAACTTGCTAATATATAATTCCTTCTCCGCTACTCATATGGTTCCACTAGCTCACTCGACCAGTATATCTAAGCAGGAATGAGTACCTTTGGACAATATTCATTAAGTACTCAACACAAACAGGTGAGGCAGCCATTCTTAGTCCCTCTTTCTCATCCGAAGCTCTCCCCTCTACACATGTAGTCATTTTCCGTATGTGTGAGGGAATGCTTTTGAGGTGGATAAACCATGTAACATATGGTTTCAAGAAATACCATGTGAAGTGTCTCATTGTACTGACATGGGATAACTCACTGATAGCCCTGTAATAGTCATTGTTGTGGTCAAAAGACTTTGAGGTTCTGTTATGCCTTATCAAAGTTTTCTATGGGATCTTGGTATCGTCATGTCCATAAGTTATAATCTTTATATGTCATAGATATAGTCGTAAGTCATAGAAAGTGATTGTCTTTTCCACACTCAGTCATTTTCCTTCAGAATGGTGAGTACTACTTGCGCATTACAATTATTATTATTAAATATTATTAGCAGACAAGATGCATGCTGACAGATGTAGTTTGTTGTAGCGTTCGTTGAGGGAGGCTAATGGCATGAATGGGAATGTAGAGCTTCAGTCAATCCCCCATTCAATGCCCCCCTATGGTATCACCAATCATGCATATGTGGTGGATGAGCCTAGCGCAGAACCAAACATGAGAGTTGCAGGCGGCCGCGGTGGTCATGACAATCAAGGGTATATATCATTCATATCTGACAGAGTAGATCACCCGTATGCGACGCCAACAAACAATAACTCTCAAGCACAATTCACAGACATTTCTTTAAAGGATAGACGCAATCCTGATACTTATACCAATGAGCAAACTGGTACGACAGAGGAATCGCAACAGAAGTGTTGTGTGTCGCGGCGCTGTTGTACCATCATCACTATAATTATAGGCGCCATTCTTCTTGGATTGGTAGTATTCCTCATCCTGTTTTTTGGTAAGCTATGTTGTTAATGTCATTTGACTTATTGGAACAGCTATATGAGCGCCGCCATAGATGTTGCTGCGAATACTCCACAATCTAATTGGCTAGAATTCTTATTACAGCAACAGATGTGATACAGTCTAGAAGTACTTCTCCCATTCCAACATCTACTACAGGTAAGTACACAGCCAAACACTAGCAGAAATTTTTAACTTTTTGTGGGTGGGTACTTGTGTTTTCCTTTTCCTGGGTGTATCCTCTGTCTAACAAATCTTAAAACTGGAACTTTTAACATAGTTTAATGCTATGAAGCTGCTCGCTAGACTAAGAACCACCTGGTTGTAGCACCATTTACTTGTTTGTTACCTTAGAGTCTTACTCTATATCGAACCTTTCTAGAGCTGTTTCCCACTACTTGGGAGTTGAACACTTCATCTAGTAAAACTGAGTTGAACTCAAAGACTCCCTTAACATCCCAAGGTACAACGGTCTAACGACTCGAACGCTAGCCTGACTTTATTTCCATGGTGATGCTGGCTATTAATGACATTAATCGTTCTACTCCCTTAACCAACCTGCCTCTAACCTATTTATTAACTTCACCCTTTCTATTCGCGTTCTATTTATTTCTTTGCATATTCCCTTTCACTTCAAGCGTACACCTGACTAACCGCCTGCGTGAATAGCTAGTCACTCTGCAGCATTCAGTTGAGATGCTTCTGAATGCACTAGAGTTTTGTTTGAATAACAGCCATTGAAGTGAACCAGATTATCAGTTAGTTTGCTATGCCAAACCAGAGCGCGTGCCATCAATCTGTTGCTTGACCATTGTTACATTATTGTTACTGCTGTGTCACATCATTTTCACGCTCAGGTATAGAAAACCTATTTCTGACAATGGCTGTCCACGGGTATAGTTCTGCAAAGCGTTCATTTCCCTTATGGGAAGCGCTTAGCAGGGTAACATATTCATTGTAAATCCACGCCTCTTTCCTTCCGCTCACACAGCCTGTTTATCAATGCCCATGTCCGTAATGACCTTTCAGGACCACTCTGCTATTGAATGCTTCTCTTGTGTTTCGTGGATCCTTTTGTTGGATGGAATAACTTTTTTTGCAATTCCTAAGCACATTGCTATCTTATAGCAGCCTATAAATATAAGAATGCGTTTGGAACTAGATTTATGCGCTTGCAATCCATACTGCAGCCAAACCTCTACATATCAAGTTAAAACTGTCGCATGCTGGAAACATTTTTTCTATACATTGCAATTCACTTCTTTTGTTTTACAACATAAAATTTTCGATAACCTGATATATACTGTATATCATTAACAGATATTTATTTTATAAAAAATCAAATGTAAAAAACAATATCAATAACGCAATAATTGGGAGAAAGAGATTTTTATTGTTACTTTTTGATGCATTGGCTGAAATTGGAGATGTAATGTACACAGTGTAACTTATTCTAAATTAGACTAGGTGATACGCGGTGTAACTTATTCTAAATTAGACTAGGTGATACGCGGTGTAACTTATTCTAAATTAGACTAGGTGATACGCGGTGTAACTTATTCTAAACTAGACTAGGTGATACGCGGTGTAACTTATTCTAAATTAGACTAGGTGATACGCGGTGTAACTTATTCTAAACTAAACTAGGTGATACGCGGTGTAACTTATTCTAAACTAAACTAGGTGATACGCGGTGTAACTTATTCTAAATTAGACTAGGTGATACGCGGTGTAACTTATTCTAAATTAGACTAGGTGATACGCGGTGTAACTTATTCTAAATTAGACTAGGTGATACGCGGTGTAACTTATTCTAAACTAGGTGATACGCGGTGTAACTTATTCTAAATTAGACTAGGTGATACGCGGTGTAACTTATTCTAAATTAGACTAGGTGATACGCGGTGTAACTTATTCTAAATTAGACTAGGTGATACGCGGTGTAACTTATTCTAAATTAGACTAGGTGATACGCGGTGTAACTTATTCTAAATTAGACTAGGTGATACGCAGTGTAACTTATTCTAAACTAAACTAGGTGATACGCGGTGTAACTTATTCTAAATTAGACTAGGTGATACGCGGTGTAACTTATTCTAAACTAAACTAGGTGATACGCGGTGTAACTTATTCTAAATTAGACTAGGTGATACGCGGTGTAACTTATTCTAAATTAGACTAGGTGATACGCGGTGTAACTTATTCTAAACTAGACTAGGTGATACGCGGTGTAACTTATTCTAAATTAGACTAGGTGATACGCGGTGTAACTTATTCTAAACTAAACTAGGTGATACGCGGTGTAACTTATTCTAAATTAGACTAGGTGATACGCGGTGTAACTTATTCTAAATTAGACTAGGTGATACGCGGTGTAACTTATTCTAAATTAGACTAGGTGATACGCGGTGTAACTTATTCTAAATTAGACTAGGTGATACGCGGTGTAACTTATTCTAAATTAGACTAGGTGATACGCGGTGTAACTTATTCTAAATTAGACTAGGTGATACGCGGTGTAACTTATTCTAAATTAGACTAGGTGATACGCGGTGTAACTTATTCTAAACTAGGTGATACGCGGTGTAACTTATTCTAAACTAGGTGATATGCGGTGTAACTTATTCTAAATTAGACTAGGTGATACGCGGTGTAACTTATTCTAAACTAGGTGATACGCGGTGTAACTTATTCTAAACTAGGTGATATGCGGTGTAACTTATTCTAAATTAGACTAGGTGATACGCGGTGTAACTTATTCTAAACTAGGGTAATATTTAAACTAACTTGTTTATATGCTTTTGTTATTTTTATATTTTTGTGTTTATTTCTCACCAGCCACTTTTACTTATGTACTTGTATTGTTGAAACTGCAAATGTTATGTGTTGAAAATCACTTTGTGTGTCGTGTCAAGTAGGCGCTTAAATTGTTTATCAAATGCTGGAAAACCTATAGGCCCTATGATAAGGCAATTGTAAGCAAAGGTTTGCCGATACAAAACATAATGTTTAAGACATGTCAGTTCCTCCTCTTGTAGCACCTGCCTTACCAGAAAGTGACACATTTTCTGGTCAATTAACTCTCAATCAGATTTGGACTACTGACTTGGTGAATTCTTCTTCGGTTGCCTTCCAGAATGTCTCTCAACTGTTCCTCAGTTTGGTAGGTAGTTGCTGTTGACTTCCCTCTTATCTCCTGTTTATAGCACCATCTGCAGGCTGCTAGATTAATGCTAACAAACACCAATCTTTTTCCAGTGAAACCAAGTTCTTTGAGATAAACTATGAAGTCTGTTCCGTACGGAGCAGACTGGAAGATTGTTAGTTGATAGACATTTTCTTTGTAGATAGATGATGGAATGCAATCCAATGGTTTGCTTGGCGCTATCTACAGTAGAACAGACGTTCTCAGCCTCCTGTATGTACTCATATTTGTGCAAAGTGCAAATGATTATAGCAACTTATACGCGTTTTGTGCTTTTAACCATCTTTTCAATGTACAAAAGAAGCGAGGAATTTCATCTTCATTTCCTTGAGGTTTCATGTAAAGCAGGTTATTTATGCTTGGACATAGTTTAATAGGGTTCCAATGGGATCGAGCTCTGCTGTTGGCCGCGATTCATGCGTGTGTCATAACTGTTTATTATACATATTTTAAACATCGACATCTGCCGCAGATTCTTTCCTCCCAATCCATGAGCAGGTGGGCAATCAATTAGAGAATATACAGTGTAGTTCTCTAATAAGCCCTTGTTGGCAGGAATGGCAGTGTCAAGATCGTCTTTAGGATGGAATTCACTGAGTCTATAATAAGGCAGCGGGTCATGGATGTGGTGAGCCAGATAATCAATGAGAAGAGCGACAGCTCAGGCCTCCCCATAATCGCGAATAGTCTGGTCATCGGAGGTTAGTGTGAGCGCATTGCTTATCGGTGACTCATTGTTGTCTGACTTTTCTACTCACAATAAACGCTTATCATCTTTTATGTTCAATCTATAGATGCTAATTGTTCAAGCTCACTATAATAACTTTCATGAATGTCACTGTGGCTTACGAATATCATTCACTTTAGGCTTCTTTGCTTTGCTGTTCAACTGTCAAATCAGATATATTTTTCAATGACCTGTTATAGATAAGATAAGTTCCTTATAGACTGGACTATCTCTTACGAGTTGGTTGATGAGTCACCCTAGTTATTTGGTGGATACGAGCTGTTTTAGCTGATACAAACCATAGCAATAGCATAGTGTTAGTGTATTAGTATTACCGATTAGTAGCAGTATTATTGAATAGTACTGTAAAAATTGAAATGTGCCTACAAATGCTATATGGTGCTCTATTGTATCCAAGAACTGGGCAGCTGTGGAATTAGATAATATCTTTTCAAAGTAGATTATTATTTAATTTATAACAACAGTTTATGTCGAGGAGAAAGCGTGTGGAACAGAGGAGCTTATGCTATGCGATGGAACGTGTCAGCCTACGCAGGAAATTGCCTGCAATGATGTCCCTGACTGCTCAGACTACTACGATGAGTCAAATTGTCCTGGCAAGTCAGTGAGCTGCAGCTTTGAGCAACCATGCGGTTATGAGTTATCCACAAGTGACAGCGGTTACCAGTGGGTTCTTAACTCAGGAAACACGCTAACAGAAGGGACTGGCCCTTCGTACGATCATACCTACATGAACTCTTCCGGTAGGTTCCATTTCTTTATTCAAGTGCTTATTTACCCTATTTGAGTCATTGTTTGTCGAAGTATTAGTTTCCATGATTACTCTTTGTGGAGGAATGAAAGTAGTGCTGAGAATATTCATCCAGATTAGTTGCCATTTGAAACATTTTATGGGAATGTTCCAGCTTTTGACCTCAGCAAATGTTATTTCTCGCGCCAATGTGAACAGCACCAATATTAAAAGTGATTTACACCTGTGTGATCATTTGCCGTACCACTGACAGTTAGAATAGATGCTGTCTTCCTACATACAAGTGTATCTCTAGTCTCATTTTGTGTAGCATCAGGGCAGAAGTATATGTGTTGCAGGGCATTACTACTATACTGAATGGTGTAGTTCTTCTTGCAAACATGGAACTATCACTAGAATTATTTCCCCATATTATGTAACGAGGACGCAAGCCTGTCTCTCCTTCTACTACAGTATGAATGGGCATCCTACAGAGATGGGGTCTCTTTACCTCTACTCTTTGGATCATCTTAAACAGGAGACAGTGAGTATGCCGCCTACTGACTCGTAAAAGTGTGTTTCATTTTTTCATTTTATTTGACAACGTGAATGTCACAGTATGGTCACTCATTCACTTAGCTGCTGTGGACCAGAGAAAATCCGGATTCTGTGGACAGAACAGGCGAGTGGAGACAAGTCCTGTTGGACATCGAACCTGGCAGCTATCAATTCTTTTTTGCAAGCTTTCTCAATGACGAATCAGAGCTGGGCGATAAAGCAATAGATGATATACTAGTTGAGGAGGGAACCTGTACTGGCTTGCCAGGTGAGACATGTTTTCTCCACACCTTTGCTCAAGTGCTGCCTGGTCACACACCTTTGCTCTAGCACTGCCTGGTCACTGCTGTTACTTGGAAATATTTGGAATTTCCAAATATTGCTTACGCTATGTTTAATCTATGACACAATATGTACATAGCTCACTCCTCTTTTGTTTCAGCTGCCTACTGATAGAGCCTGGTTACTCACATAACTAAAGCTTTTATCTCTGCGTTAATAGTTTTATTATTCCTAGTCTGTTGCTCCGGAGGAGGATATCAGCAGGTCTTCAATCGGCGCTTTGATCTCATAAGGAATTTGACTCGACTTAGTGCATCAACATTGTCCTATCAGCTACCGTACTTTTCGGACTATAAACAGCACCCCTATATAAGCCGCATCTGCTTTATTTTCCAAAAGACGATAATAAAACAATACATAGGCCGCACCTTTATATATGCCGCAGAACTCAGGACGATGCTTTTTAATATGGCAGCAACTTTGCTGTTTAAAATGGAACAGTGCCTAACGGCGCTGTTTCGTATTAACCGACGCTTTTTAACCTACAGTCTAACGGAGCAGTACCATTAGGCATTGTTTCGTTTTTTTTTCACCGCTAGAGGCGCACTAACCGGAGATTCTGGTTAATGCGCCCTAGCGGTGAAAGAAAAAGCCACAGAATAGCCTCACCCTTATATAAGCCGCATGGCTCAAAACATCAGAAAAAAGTAGCGGTTAATAGTGTGAAAAGTACGGTAGTCATCTGAACAAATTACCTGGTTGTTGGTTCCTAAATATTTGTACGGTATATAAAAGTACAGTATATAAACCATCTCTCTATATATCAATGAACCTTTTTGATTTTTTGTGAAGGAAAAGTTAGTAGGAATTCTTTACTCTGTCACACATTTCTTATGGAAGCTGAGAGTGTGTGGAAATTGTCTGCTCTGTTTACCAGTGTGTGACGAGGAGAGCATCTACTGCGCAGCCCAAGGAGAATGTCTAGACAGCGTACGCAAGCCTCTCTGCAATGGCAGGTTTGACTGTCCTGATGAAGTGGATGAACGGAATTGCCCAGGTTCGGTTTAGTTGCCTTTTGCACCTCATCACATATTACATTCCTTTTACTGGCTGAATACACTCCTAGCTGGTCCTCTATGCCTTTTTACATGTCCTACTGAAAAATTTGTGTAGTTTGTCTCAAAGGTTTCGGTACCGATGAGAAACATTTTTGGTACAAGCACGAACACACAAGCCTGAAATAAGGCAGGTTTTATGCAATTCATTTTTCAGTGAAATGTGTTTTCATTGGAGGAATGAAAAGCATAAAACTTAAAGGTTGACTTGCAACAAAATTCACATTACAGTTATTTGATATCAAAAGATTCACCATGTCTTACTCTGTTGTGTTGTAGGTGCCAAATACGTGGAAGTGTGATTACAAGCTCTTAAAAGCTCAAAAACGAAAAGCCGCCGTAGGTTGGAATCTCTTTATTTCGATGACGTAATCACGAAATTTGGTTATCGTCCTGTCACGTATGTTCTCACGTGAATTGAAAGGCCAATACAAACTCTTGTACAACTACGTCCCATTTGAGCCGTTTTGGAAAGAGAATCCAAACTACGGCGGTTTCGTGTAGCTGCGATTAACTGTTCGTTTTTGAGCTTTTAAGAGCTTGTAATCACATTTCCACATGTTTTGCACCTACAACACAACAGAGGCATAGTGAATCTTCTGATACCAAATAACTGTAAGGTGAATTTTGTTGCAAGTCAACCTTTAATGTTTTTTTCAATACATTCGTCAGTCATATCCATCAGTCATATCTATCAGTCGTAATCACTGGTCGTATTCGCTGGTCGGATTGACCAGTCGTATTGACCGGCCGTATTGACTAGTCGTATTGACCGGCCGTATTGAGGGTAGAGAGAATAGAGAGTAGGCTCACATTGACCGGCCGTGTTGAGGGTAGAGAGAATAGAGAGTAGGGTAGAGAGAATAGAGAGTAGGGTAGAGGGTAGAGAGAATAGAGAGTTGTCGGCTCACATTGTCCGGCCCGTGCCCTATTAGCATGATCAGAAGGCAAAAGCTGTCATAAATTATGATTTCACCATCGCATGATCACAGTTTTTGACAACACGAAATATCATCATTGTGAATTTCCCATCTCTGAGCCTTATGCGACAGTTTTGTGCAATGAGCTGTTTACTATATTGTTTGATGATGCAATCTCAAATATCTTCCTTCTTACGCTCATTCACGCAAGTCTTTGATTGGCTGAATGCCTCCTGACTAATAAAGTTGATGAATGTTAAGAGTTAGTATAATAGTAACTTAGCCTTTTGTTATTTGTAAGCTTGAACTGTGAGTCGGCCGGCCGTATGGCCGAGCAAGATGGCAAACTAGTTGCTTGACTGATTCTATAAATTCTATATGGTTTTGTCAAGTCCTAGTGAAGTTAAATTCATCAGACTTATTGCTCTGAAACCAGCTGGAAACTAGAATCAGCAGCGTCTGCAGTTGCACCATAGCAAGCAGATGTAGAGCTGGCCTGGTATAAGTAGATGTACTGTAGAGCTGGCCTGGTATAAGCAGATGTACTGTAGAACTGGTCTGGTATAAGTAGATGTACTGTAGAGCTGGTCTGGTATAAGCAGATGTCCTGTAGAGCTGGTCTGGTATAAGCAGATGTACTGTAGTGCTGGCCTGGTATAAGTAGATGTACTGTAGAGCTACATAGACTGGAATGTTTGTATCTGTATTTTAGGGATGCTCTACTCTTCTACATTTGAGGCTGGCAGCAATCTCAGCAGTTATTCGCTCAGCTCTGCCTCCTCTGGCAGCAAGTTTTACCACTGGAATATTATAGATGGTAAAACGCCAATATCACCAAAAGGCACCTATTTTGACAATACGTTCGGGAATGAGCTAGGTATGCGTTTAGTTATGATATTCCCTTGTCTAAGGATGTCATAGAACTGTGTGATATTTGCTTTGCAGTAACTCAGAGCACAGCCTACATACAGCGATCATTACAGGTCACTATGCCACGGCGCTGCCTATCGGAGTATTAGAGACTACAGAAGCAACTCTGTCTATAGAAAGGATAATAGAAGCCAATGAGTATGTTTGCCTTCAGTTTGCGTATCAAATGAACTATGAGGGATCTGTTGCAGGCTCAAGCAGCACCATCAAGGTACCATTGACTTGAAAAAACGTTTTCCTTATAAAACCCTTGATAATCTTGTCATATCTATCGATTGTGGTTTTGTAAGACCAACTGTGGCCAGCGTGCGTCATGTTTAGCTTAATAGCTGCATACCAATGAGTCTTTAAAACTTGTCCCATGGCCCTGAGTGATTGATGAGCAAAGTCGTTCCTGAATTAGCCAACCAGTCTGTGTTTGGTCTGGGATGATTTAGCCACAGCCTTTCGCACTTGCTAACAAAAGGTACGACCGCTTTACTTCATTCATTAATCCAGGTGCAGACACGGCTGGTGGCTGGCGGAAACCCGACTTTGCTTTGGTCCCACGAGGGTAATGCCGGTAGAGATTGGCTGCATGAGTCATACAGCATGCCTTTAGGCGATTCCGCTTATCAAATAGAATTTGTGGCTGTGAGAGGAGCTGGAGAAGGGATCGTCGTGTCACTCGACGATATTACATTGATGGAAGGTCTGTCAAATGTGGCTATTTATTCATATATATGCTTAAGTGTTGTTCTTTTTACCACAATAAGTTTTAAGTTTTACCCCAATAAGAATCTTTAAAAAGATGCACTGTTAGCTGCATGTCCATCATATTATCTTTCAGATTCTCAGTAAAACTTCATTCCTTTCTGCTTAACTTGACTAGCCAGCCCAGTGCTGCTGTGGTTGGTTGTCTTCTCCTATCCTCCATAATCTTATCATTATTATCCACTTATAATGAATACATGATTGAGAAAAGAAAGAAAGCTCAGGAGCAACTTTGTCTCGATTGTTCAACGGCATGTCTTAACATAGAATTTATATTCTTATTTATATTCTTATTTATATTGAATGCTCTTCCTCATACATTCAGGTCTCTGCCCTTGCGCTGATCCGGGGCGGCGGCAATGCCCAGACCGAACATGCATTCCCAACGAGTGGTTTTGTGATGGCGAGGAAGATTGCGTATCAGGGGCTGATGAGATGCATTGTCGTAAGTTCCTCTATCTCCAATGACACAACCCTCTAGTGACACAATCTCTAGTAAGACAATGTCTCTAGTAATAGAATCTTCTGGCATTAAGGATGTAACGCTCTAGTACTAAAAATAATCGCTCATTGGTTAATCATGTGAAAGCCATTACTATTACTAAAAACATCCAAGCGCAGAAGGAAAAACTTTTGATAACTCATTTATTTTATGTATCCTTTCATGATAATTGGTTGCCCAACTAGTACCCAGCTGGCAAACTTCAAAGTCTGTCAACCTGCATGTCTGTCCATCATGAGGGTTAACAAATCATTTACATTGACAGTTGATTGAGTGACGCGCACTCTTCTTTCCTGCGTATGCGGTAGCCGTGTCATGAGATTTTGAACAGGAAACAACACACTGTCTGTTCATTCTTATGGAAAAGCTTACAAAAATCAAAAAGCATGGAAAAACTGTCAAAACAATCGGAACTCATCTCTTGAGATTTTGTATTTTCATTTCCTTAATTCTGCAGAGAGACAAATTTATAAATCTGTACAAGCTGAGAGAAGACTTTCGCACAGGATACAGAATATGGTCTGTCACTGATGAGGCACTGTATTCAGCACTTGCTCGAGATTTTTTTCTCTCCAGTTTTTACTGTCAGGGGATGATGATTCTTATGAAACTCAACGCGAATGCTACACACTTGGAAGCTTCAAGTCAAGCCTCCGTAAATAATTTAAGACACGCCAAATTTTTGTTTATCAAATGCTCCATGAATAAGTTTCTAGTAAGATTGTTTTCTGCAATTCAGTAACCATGAGATGAAGCTTTGTAAAACTTTAAAAACACTCTAGCAATTCTCAATATAATATAATAGCCAACACTCTAGCAATTCTCAATATAATATAATAGCCAACTTGGCGATTCTCTTATGCAACTTTTCAATACCGTAAGATGTGTCCTTGAGCAAGACTTCTATTGACTTTGTACATAAATGATTCACAAGTTGTACAAGGGTCATGAGGTCGTAGGTGTTGTTTGTTTATCATTTTTCCTTGTATTTTTATCCCTCATGTTGAACTATTAGCTGCTCTTTCCTCAGCTTCTATCTTGTTTAAATATTTTTAGCCGCTTGTATGGTTGGAGACTTCCAATGCAAGGACAAGTCATGCGTAAGGGGAGGCGATTCCATAGTGTGTGATGGAACTTATGACTGCGCAGACGGATTTGATGAAGAATCATGTGGTAAAGTTTACTGGTTCAAAAAGCGGAGTGATTTATAATAATATGTAATATATAGTTAATAATCAATTAAAAATAATTACTACTAACTACACTATGTATTACTCACTCCTAACTACTAACTCCTCATCATACACTATGCATTACTCACCCCTCACTACTAACTCCTCATCATACACTATGTATTACTCACTCCTTACTACTAACTCCTCATCATATACTATGCATTACTCACCCCTCACTACTAACTCCTCATCATACACTATGTATTACTCACTCCTTACTACTAACTCCTCATCATACACTATGTATTACTCACTCCTCACTACTAACTCCTCATCATACACTATGTATTACTCATTCCTCACTACTAACTCTTCATCATATACTATGTATTACTCACCCCTCACTACTAACTCATCATACACGATGTATTACTCACTCCTCACTACTAACTCCTCATCATATACTATGTATTACTCACCCCTCACTACTAACTCCTCATCATACACTATACATTACTCACTCCTCACTACTAACTCCTCATCATACACTATGTATTACTCACTCCTCACTACTAACTCCTCATCATACACTATGTATTACTCATTCCTCACTACTAACTCTTCATCATATACTATGTATTACTCACCCCTCACTACTAACTCATCATACACGATGTATTACTCACTCCTCACTACTAACTCCTCATCATATACTATGTATTACTCACACCTCACTACTAACTCCTCATCATACACTATACATTACTCACTCCTCACTACTAACTCCTCATCATACACGATGTATTACTCACTCCTAACTACTAACTCCTCATCATACACTATGCATTACTCACCCCTCACTACTAACTCCTCATCATACACTATGTATTACTCACTCCTTACTACTAACTCCTCATCATATACTATGTATTACTCACCCCTCACTACTAACTCCTCATCATACACTATACATTACTCACTCCTCACTACTAACTCCTCATCATACACTATGTATTACTCATTCCTCACTACTAACTCTTCATCATATACTATGGATTACTCACTCCTCACTACTAACTCCTCATCATATACTATGTATTACTCACTCCTCACTACTAACTCCTCATCATATACTATGTATTACTCATTCCTCACTACTAACTCCTCATCATACACTATGTATTACTCACCCCTTACTACTAACTCATCATACACTATGTATTACTCACTCCTCACTACTAACTCCTCATCATATACTATGTATTACTCACCCCTCACTACTAACTCCTCATCATACACTATGTATTACTCACTCCTTACTACTAACTCCTCATCATACACTATATATTACGCACTCCTCACTACTAACTCCTCATCCTATACTATGCATTACTCACTCCTCACTACTAACTCCTCATCATATACTATGTATTACTCACCCCTCACTACTAACTCCTCATCATACACTATGTATTACTCACTCCTTACTACTAACTCCTCATCATACACTATGTATTACTCACTCCTCACTACTAACTCCTCATCATACACTATATATTACGCACTCCTCACTACTAACTCCTCATCATATACTATGTATTACTCACTCCTAACTACTAACTCCTCATCATACACTCTGCATTGCTCATTCCTCACTACTAACTCCTCATCATACACTATATATTACTCACCCCTCACTACTAACTCCTCATCATATACTATGTACTACTCACTACTCACTACTAACTCCTCATCATACACTATGTACTACTCACTCCTCACTACTAACTCCTCATCATACACTATATATTAAATTATGTGTAAATTATTAATAATTAAAATAAGCAATAATATAGTTTTAAACTTTGACTTGTAGTAAATATGTCAATCAAGCAGCATAGAGTTATCTCATTACAGCTGTCATAGACACTTGCGCCACTGAAGATTGTGTAAAGCTAAAACATCCTGACGGTCTATTCGAAGTTTGTTCATCCGGCTGGAGCAACTCTCTTAATGACAAGATCTGCACGTATCTATATAAAGGGTGAGTGGAGGAAGAGTGGCTTGCACAGACTTTGAAGTAAGGTGAACGATGGGCGAGTGAGTGTGAAAGGGGCTTGTTGGAGGGTGAGTGTCAGTGAGATAACCGTGATAGGGCATGTCAAGGGGTGGAATACTGGTAGTATGATCATGGGGCATGTCAAGGGCTAGTATGATCACTGGGGAGCATGTCAATGGGTGGAATACTGGTAGTATGATCATGGGGCATGTCAAGGGCTAGTATGATCACTGGGAAGCATGTCAATGGGTGGAATACTGGTAGTATGATCATGGGAGGCATGTCAAGAGATAGAACACTGGTAGTGTGATCACTGGGGGCATGTCGAGGGCTAGTATGATCACTGGGGAGCATGTCAAGGGCTAGTATGGTCACTGGGGGGCATGTCAAGGGATAGATAACTGGTAGTATGATCATGAGGCGGGCATGTAAAAGGGGGAAACCAATGATAACTCGAATGTTATTGTCAAGTAAAATTCTCAGCACATTTGTCGAGGTTCATGCATATTAAATCTGGATTATTCTTTCTGTGACCACAGTTGATTTTATTCTCACAGCCCAGCCATCAGTCATGGATCTACTCAAGCAGCACCCACATCCAACGAGTTTCTCACCCTGAACCCTGAATCAGATCAAGGTTTTATCACTCGCTTTAGCAAAACTTCAAGTTGTCCGGGGAATTCCGTTATCAAGGTTCAAAGGCTACAGCATTTATATTTAAAGCTTTACTATGTGTAGTGTACATATGCGGCCTTCTTTTGATAGTTTGCTATTAGGATGTAGCGAGATGTAGAGAGATTTTGCTGTTAGGATGTAGTGAGATGCTGAGATGCCGCAATTGTTACAGTTGCTACTCAATTTATATTTATAAAATCTGAGTCATTTTTAAACGTCAAAGTATATCACAGGTATCATGCGCAAGTCCTGTGTGTGGCAGACGACACCCTACTCTTGCATCTTATATAATTGGTGGCACCGAGACTAGTGAACAAGGTAGATGGCCATGGCTTGCAGAGCTCAAATTTCAAGGAATTCACATCTGTGGAGCTACACTTCTCTCACCAAACTGGCTCGTCACAGCTGCCCACTGTGTCAACAGGTTGGTATTTTATTGATGCAAGAAAAGGGTTGCCCTTCACCTCCGCAAACACTAAGCAAGTCTTAAGCTATGAGAATATACGATCATAACTGAAGGGATATTGAGTGAAAGCCAAGACTGGCTGCATTCTCTCAAACCTGCAAAAACATTCTTTCAAAGTTAGGAGGTATTCGGTCAAAGCCGGAAAAGTATTCATTCGATCAAAGTCAGGGAGGTACCTGTTCAAAGTCAGGGAGGTATCTGCTCAAAGTTGGGTAGGTATCTGTTCAAAGTTGGGGAGGTGTTCAAAGTTGTGGAAGTATTCAGTCAAAGTAGTGCAGGCGTTCTGTGAAAGATGGGGAGGAATTCAGGATTTAGTTGATGTAAAATTTTAAATTCATTTTTATTTTCTCCTCTGATAATCAGAAAAGTAAAAATCTTTTGTTCTGTTAAAACCTAACAGGCATAACTTGCAAGGCTTCAATTCTAGTATTACGTCCAGCTAAACAGTTTAAATCTATTAATTTGTGTGTTCAATGCTCAGAGATGAATTATAAAATTATAATAATTGCTTGAAAAAAAGATCTGTGCTAAGTATTGCCTTTAAATAAGACAGCATCGAATTTGTGTCATAAGCACACCGTGATGCCATTAGCGCACCCTGATATCCTTAGAGCACCACGATGTCATTAGCCCACCATAAGTCATCAGGTGATGTGTTCTTTTTTTCAAGGGGGAGAGAAAATGTTCCACACTTGCTGACAGTAAGTCTGGGCACCACAGAGGTTGCACCAGGGCAAGTGAATTCTATAGAGAGAGAGGTGAAGCGAGTCGTCTTACATCCTGGCTATATGCATGTTTATAACGGCAGCGACATGGCTCTGCTCTTCATTCAACAGCCAATCAACTACACAGACATCATCATGCCAGCTTGTCTAGCTAATCCAGAAGATGAGTACAGCCCAAGGTCCTACTGCTACTTAACTGGCTGGGGCAAGACTGAAACTGAGGGCTCAAACCTATTCCCTAACGTCTTGCAGGAGGCCAAGTTTAAATTACGTGACTCACAGTCGTGTAACAAAACATGGAGTGGAGTTATTAAGGACAATATGGTTTGTGCTGGTGAGTGAGTTGTCATCACATGATATGTTTGCGCTGGTGAGTGAGTTGTCATCACATGATAATAAGTTTGCGCTAGTGTGTAAGTTGTCATCACATGATAATATGTTTGCGCTGGTGAGTGAGTTGTCATCACATGATAATATGTTTGCGCTGGTGAGTGAGTTGTCATCACATGATAATATGTTTGCGCTGGTGAGTGAGTTGTCATCACATGATAATATGTTTGCGCTGGTGAGTGAGTTGTCATCACATGATAATATGTTTGCGCTGGTGAGCGAGTTGTCATCACATGATAATATGTTTGCGCTGGTGAGCGAGTTGTCATCACATGATAATATGTTTGCGCTGGTGAGTGAGTTGTCATCACATGATAATATGTTTGCGCTGGTGAGCGAGTTGTCATCACATGATAATATGTTTGCGCTGGTGAGTGAGTTGTCATCACATGATAATATGTTTGCGCTGGTGAGTGAGTTGTCATCACATGATAATATGTTTGCGCTGGTGAGTGAGTTGTCATCACATGATAATATGTTTGCGCTGGTGAGTGAGTTGTCATCACATGATAATATGTTTGCGCTGGTGAGCGAGTTGTCATCACATGATAATATGTTTGCGCTGGTGAGCGAGTTGTCATCACATGATAATATGTTTGCGCTGGTGAGTGAGTTGTCATCACATGATAATATGTTTGCGCTGGTGAGCGAGTTGTCATCACATGATAATATGTTTGCGCTGGTGAGTGAGTTGTCATCACATGATAATATGTTTGCGCTGGTGAGCGAGTTGTCATCACATGATAATATGTTTGCGCTGGTGAGTGAGTTGTCATCACATGATAATATGTTTGCGCTGGTGAGTGAGTTGTCATCACATGATAATATGTTTGCGCTGGTGAGTGAGTTGTCATCACATGATAATATGTTTGCGCTGGTGAGTGAGTTGTCATCACATGATAATATATGTGTTTGCGCTGGTGATGTTCTATAAATTGTTGGCTAATTGTTAAAAGAAAACACCAATTTTAGCTATAACAAACGCAATACAGAGATGTCAATACAGAGATGTCGCATGATGTATATAATACAAATATGTGCATATGATATATAATACAAGTATGTGCATATGATATATAATACAAGTATGTGCATATAAACTATATAATGCAGATATATTTATATCTATATAAAATACAGACATGTTTATATAGTGTATATAATATACAGATACATTTATATAATCCCACGACCAAACACGAGCGAACCGATTGTTTGGGAGCTTAATAATAAATGCATATGCGCACACAACTCCCGAAAAATTATCCGTCAACGGTCGTTACCAAACCCTTGTACCAAAATCCCATCAAAAAATTTAACCATTCTTGTGTAGAGTCGTTTAAGTATAATAATGATACAAAACACATATAAACGTATTTAAATATGTTACCAAGTCTTTGAAAAGTTGACACAATATCCTAAAACTAACCCATCTAATCGGATTATACATAAATAGACAGATTAATTTGGCCTAAAATCGCTATAAAAACTTGACAAGCCTTTTTTAATCAAAATTAAGACCGGTCAATGAAACGCCGATAAGGCCGGGCGACAGAGAGTAAAACCATTAAGCCGTGCGCATTTCATGAGAAAAATGTGCACATTTCACCAGTCTATGGTGTTGTCCCATTGCAAAAGGTTTCTGTAATTATCATAGAAGTACTGAAAAGTAATCGCTTCTTTTTTGCTGATTTTAAAGATAACTGACATTTTGGACACTTATAATGAGTACTTTGGTATTCCAACTGATGTCCAAAGCAGTGAAAGTAAAGGAAATGATGATGATATTTTTCTAACGGTTCTTATAAGATTATTACAATATTTAATTGTAAGAATAATTATTCGATTTTATAAGATTATTATAAGATTTAGTTGTAAGAATAATCATTGGAATTTACAAGATCGAAGTATATACTGACCGATGGTGTACAATATGGTACTATTATTATTTTTCTAAAGATTTTGTTGATGATACTGTGGCTGTGCCCAATATCGCGGTACTGCCAAGCCGTTTTTAATATCTGCAAAATTAAGTAATAGGCCTACATTTTCTTGTAGATATACATCTATTTCTATGACAACCAGCTAGAATCTGTTTAGATTTTTAAATTCAGCATAATTTTTTTAGATATAATTACAGAAATCTAGATAAATATCACAACTTTTTGATATTGGTTGCTACATGTATGACCGATGATATACAGCCACCCAGCTTGTGTATATTACACAGCAGCTTGCCATTTTACTTCTAATATTGCATTTCTCCTATTGCAGGTCAGAGATATAAACATATAAATTTTTCCTTTCATTATCGCTGTTTGTTGTACATAATAACTCCCTGTACATGTACATTACAGCTACCATTGCAGTTCTCCTATTGCACTGCAGTGCCATTTGACTGCTAATATTGCATTTCTCAACCGGTAGTACCCTTTTTTTTCCATTATCACTTTGGTCATGGGCTGTATGACAGGGGAATTTCTAGGGGAAGCTCTTAAAAATCTAAACAGGTTTTAGTTGGTTGTCATAGAAATAGCTGTGTATCTATAAGAAAATGTAAGCCTATTACTTAATTTTGCAGATATTAAAAACGGCTTGGCAGTACCGCGATATTGGGCACTGCCGTAATATCATCAACAGAATCTTTTAGAAAAATAATAACAGTAACCTTTGCACACCATTGGTCACTATATACTTTGATCTTGTAAACTTGAATGATTATTCTTATAACTAAATTTTATAATAATCTTGTAAAATCGAATAATTGTTCATACAATTAAATATTGTAATAATCTTATAAGAATCGTTAGAAAAATATCACCATCATTTCCTTTACTTTCACTGCTTTGGACATCAGTTGGAATACCAAAGTACTCATTATAAGTGTCCAGAATGTCAGAGTCCGTTAGAATCGGCAAAAACGAAATGATTACTTTTCAGTACTTCTACGTTAATTACAGAAACCTTTGGCAATTGGATAATGCCATAGACTGGTGAAATGTGCACGTTTTTCTTGTGATATGCGCATGACTTAATGGTTCTACTCTCTATCGCACAGCCTTATCGGCGTTTCGTTGGCCGGTCTTAATTTTGATTAAAAAAGGATTGTCAAGTTTTTATAGCGATTTTAGGCCAAATTAATCTGTCTATTTATGTATATATTTTCATATAATGTATATAATACAGATATCTGCATTATATAGATATAAATATTTATATATATATTTATATATATATATAATGCATATATGTGCATATAAAGCAGTACAGGGGTCACTTTGTATCTCACAGTTTTTAGCTTTTGATTTTTAGTAAATTTTTGTTACAGTACTTTGCTTGCCCGCCATATTTCATGAAAATACAATTTCTTGCAGGATACCAGACAGGATCAATTAGGTCATGTCAAGGAGACAGTGGTGGGCCGCTCGTTTGTTTAGACAAATATCAGAGATGGAGTCTTGTTGGAATTACAAGCTTTGGTCCTTCTGGGTGTCTCGTGGAGAATTTCCAAGATGATGTGTTCACTAGAGTGTCCCATTTCATCCAATGGATCAATGACATCATTAGTAAGTGCTCAAACATAAGTGACAACATCTGTAAGTACGCTGGTTTTGTAAATAACAGTAAGTGCACCTCTTATTGATATTTTTGCTTTTCCATTTCCTGTTTCACTTTGCTAGTTACTATGTTGCTAGTTACTATGTTGCTAGTTACTATGTTGCTAGTTACTATGTTGCTAGTTACTATGTTGCTAGTTACTATGTTGCTAGTTACTATGTTGCTAGTTACTATGTTGCTAGTTACTATGTTGCTAGTTACTATGTTGCTAGTTACTATGTTGCTAGTTACTATGTTGCTAGTTACTATGTTGCTAGTTACTATGTTGCTAGTTACTATGTTGCTAGTTACTATGTTGCTAGTTACTATGTTGCTAGTTACTATGTTGCTAGTTACTATGTTGCTAGTTACTATGTTGCTAGTTACTATGTTGCTAGTTACTATGTTGCTAGTTACTATGTTGCTAGTTGCTATGTTGCTAGTTGCTATGTTGCTAGTTACTATGTTGCTAGTTACTATGTTGCTAGTTACTATGTTGCTAGTTACTATTGCTACTATTTGCAGATTTTCAATTCACATGTCAAAATGGTAATGTGATAAACGATGAGGATAGGCTCTGCGATGGCGCTGATGACTGCGGTGACAACTCGGATGAAGTAGAATCCTGTTTGAGATCAGTCGAGTGCAGCTTTGAGGCACGAAATTTCTGTGGATACAGGCTTGGAAACTGGAAGATTGCAAGCGGGCTTGCAAGCTCAGTCGGAGGTTTGGTTAATACGGGCCCGAGCTTTGACCAGACATCAGGTTTGGCTGATGGCAAGCACAAATACGCGTACACAGATAGTAATGACTCTATCTTGACTTCACCACCTTATGGCAATCCTAGCACATCTTGCCTTCAGTTTTTCTACTACCTATCTTATGGCAGCAATATACACGTAATCAAGTCATCTGGAGAGCCTATACAGGTAGTGAGTGGCTCCGCAGAAGGCTGGCAGGTGGCTCAGGTAGAGTTACCCGTGGGAGATTACTCAGTTTCGTTTAGAGCTGAGATATTTGAAGAGTCTTACGTCGCCATAGATGATGTGACAACAAATTTGGGCCCTTGCAGTGGTCCCTGTCCCTCTGACATGTTCAAGTGTCATTCTAGCTCGGTGTGTATTCACCTTAAAGGCGTCTGTGATGGACTGTCGCAATGCGCTGACGCCAGTGATGAGGATGACTGTTCATCCGCTGATGAGGTGAGCTGCTCATTTGATGAAGCGTATGGGTGCGGCTTGAGACAGCGCGACAATGACAATAGTAACTGGGATATCAGATATCTAGTGAATGGAATGCAGCCCGGACCATCTGCAGGACACGGGGACAGCGATATTGAGAATGACTTCAGTTATTTAATTTTCAACCCTCCCGAGGCCCACGCTCTCGCTCGAATTAGTTGGCCCGTAAAAATGGCTGTTCCATCCTGCATGGCATTCTGGTATTACATGGATGGCACTGATGTTGGCTCTTTGCAAGTTTACAGTAGGGAGAACCTCATCTGGCAGCAGTTTGGGAGTCACGGGCAGGAGTGGATGCAGGTGCGGGTGCCCCTCGACGCCGGAGAAGGGGTAGATTTTATAGCTCAAGCATCATCAACAGTAAGTCTTATCTCGCTGGGGAACCACCTGCTCCTTCTATACACACTTGCATGTTTTTAGAACATCTCTCTCCCTCTCTTTCTCGCTATTATATACATTGTATGTTACATATATATAATATATATATAATATGATTGCATACAATAATACTCATTATTTACATACTCATTATTTTGTAATGTTTATCTTTCAGAATGATGACGCGGTACGGTTTTAAATATTGGCCAAAAGTTTTTTTCATTTGCTATTTGTAACACAAAGGCATAACACAACATTATAGTCTTTGGGCTTGAGCTCTATCTGTCTTAGTCTTTTGAAACTTATGATTTTTGTCAATGGAGTCCAGAAAGTGTCTGACACAAAGTGCTTAAGCCCTAGACTAAATGGTGAACAAGTTAAAGCAGCACTGCACAGCCATACAGCTTTCTATCTAATGTTTGCAGCTGAATTCTTCCAACAGTCGGACTAACCAAGGTCGTGGTAACATTGTAGAAATAGTTAACCTGTTGCTTCTATTGTAATGTTTTGGCTTGTTGCGTGAGCTCCGATTACGCATTAGAGTCTGCTTTGCGAAAGTCATATCACCACGGGTAAAGCATGTAAATTGCATGGCTTTGCATGTGCTCAATCTTTATTCTCTGCACGACTCATTAGTTCCACAAATATGTATACTTCTATTACAGCTATCCGGTTTCATAACTGTTGATGATGTCGTGGTTGTTGAGGGGTCTTGCCCAGCTCGGTCTCGGTGTGACACCATTTCTGAGATCCAGTGCTATGATCGATGTTTAAACTCCAGCACACGGTGTAACCGAGCTGTCGACTGTTTTGACTTGTCCGACGAAACAGGATGTGGCTGGGAGATCGATTGCAACTTCGACGCTCTCTGTAGCAGCTACCAAATCACCAAGGCATTTGGCGGGTACATATGGGAATGGAGAAGCATCGGTGAGTGAATTGAGGGAACTGAGGGATACTAAACTAGCCAGCATATCGTGTTGGAAAGTCCATGATTTGCTCAGTATTGGGAAATCGAATGGGTTCACACATAACTGTTGAGTGCGAACCTATAGAACGTAGTTTAGAACCGTAGAACTAGCAGTTTTGTGTAGCAGTTAACGGCAATTGTGTAAATTAATATACATATTTGCATGTTTTTATAAATGAAAGCAAACATACTCGCCACTATTTAGACTGTGCACTGATCGGTTCTCACAAGTTGTTGTGTTACTTCAACTAGTCAGTGCTGCATATCTTGCTGAATCTTGATGAGGTCAGTAGTTTTGTCACATTTTAGTGCTCGATCAGCTTTAGCATCTCGAAAGGTGCTAAACAATCCTGAAAACGCTAAAAAAATGTGTAAACAAAAAATTAGAGATGCGCCTGTTACCATGGCAACTGAAACCGTTGTAATGAATATGAATTGATGTTCACTCTAGTAACCCTTCAAAGTTTCACGCATTTAAAAATCTCTTAGTTGGTGATAAATTGGCAGTTTCCCAAAAGGATGCTTGTGTTAGCACTCAATAAAAAGGGTTTAGTTAATTTTTCTGTTTGAAGTTATTGCATGTGAAAAGTTCCAAGATAATAATCTATATATGTTTTGATAATGCTATAATTTATGCAAGCTTATGATGGGTAATACGCACTGATGTGAGAGTATGTAAAGTATCATAAGTCTGATCAGGTATGCCTGATGTGAGAGCATGTACAGTACTGTAAGTCTGATCAGGTGTACCTCATGTGAGAGCATGTACAGTACCGTAAGTCTGATCAGGTGTGCCTGATGTGAGAGCATGTAAAGTATCATAAGTCTGATCAGGTGTACCTCATGGGAGAGTATGTACAGTATCATAAGTCTGATCAGGTGTGCCTGATGTGAGAGTATGTACAGTACCATAAGTCTGATCAGGTATGCCTGATGTGAGAGCATGTACAGTACCGTAAGTCTGATCAGGTGTACCTCATGTGGGAGCATGTACAGTACCGTAAGTCTGATCAGGTGTGCCTGATGTGAGAGCATGTAAAGTATCATAAGTCTGATCAGGTGTACCTCATGGGAGAGTATGTACAGTATCATAAGTCTGATCAGGTGTGCCTGATGTGAGAGTATGTACAGTACCATAAGTCTGATCAGGTATGCCTGATGTGAGAGCATGTAAAGTATCATAAGTCTGATCAGGTGTACCTCATGGGAGAGTATGTACAGTATCATAAGTCTGATCAGGTGTGCCTGATGTGAGAGTATGTACAGTACCATAAGTCTGATCAGGTATGCCTGATGTGAGAGCATGTACAGTGCCATACGTCTGATCAGGTGTACCTCATGGGAGAGTGTGTACAGTACCATAAGTCTGATCAGGTATGCCTGATGTGAGAGCATATACAGTACCATAAGTCTAATCAGGTGTACCTCATGTGAGAGTATGCACAGTACCATAAGTCTGATCAGGTATGCCTGATGTGAGAGCATGTACAGTGCCATACGTCTGATCAGGTGTACCTCATGGGAGAGTATGTACAGTACCATAAGTCTGATCAGGTGTGCCTGATGTGAGAGTATGCACAGTACCATAAGTCTGATCAGGTGTATCTCATGTGAGAGCATGTACAGTACCATAAGTCTGATCAGGTGTGCCTGATGTGAGAGTATGTACAGTACCATAAGTCTGATCAGGTGTGCCTGATGTGAGAGTATGCACAGTACCATAAGTCTGATCAGATGTGCCTGATGTGAGAGCATGTACAGTACCATAAGTCGCATTCAAGTAATACAAAATGCTTTTGAAATGTTTTAGATAATAGTTACAATACAGATAATAATTTATTGTGGTGAATAGTGCTTAAATATAAATGTTGCTCTTAATGTCACAACCATTCTGTGAGGCGAGAGTAGTGAGCCCAATCAGTTTGGTGTTCATTTCTTAATGCAGGGATTTTGTTAGTACTTGTATTCTATCATGTAACTAGAATAGAAGGTTTGATAGCCACTTTTGTAGTTTATATCATATTCTTCTCATAGCTCTACATTTTTCTAGTTTATATACTACATGTAGCTTGCCGGTTCCCTTTTTAGCACCCTAGTAGCTCTCCTAGCCGCCCCTGTAGCGGTGCTTTTCTGGTGTCACAATTGTCACCCCTGTAGTGGTGCTTTTCTGGTGTCACAATTGTCACCCCTGTAGCGGTGCTTTTCTGGTGTCACAATTGTCACCCCTGTAGCGGTACTTTTCTGGTGTCACAATTGTCACCCCTGTAGCGGTGCTTGTCTGGTGTCACAATTGTCAGGAATTGTAAACCATTGCTAGCTTCCTTCGGTCTTACTCTATCCCTCTGCGCATTGCAGATAAGTACTTGAGTGTTCCTATGCCGGAAGGAGACTGGGGAGCTTATACAGACTTGACGTCTGCTCCCTTCTCTCTCACGCAGCTCTCGTGCCTCACCTTCAAGTATCAGCTAGAGGGAATCTCAAGTGGAAATTCAGAGCTGCGCGTGCTTTTAATAGAGCCTGTAATAAAAAGAGAATCGGTACTTTGGCGTCGATCTTCCAGTGCCACACTTTGGACAACAGGACACGTAACTCTCTCACCAGTCGATCAACCATTGGTTACTGTTAGCTTCAAAGCCCTTTATGGTGGTAATGATGGTACGACCTTGTCCTTGGATGAAATAGCACTAATTCCAGGCTCATGTAGTTTACCAGGTAGGAACCAGAAAGTTTCACTTGACAGTTAATTGTTGAGAACTATTTAGTTAGAATATTATCAAGGTACTTAGTCTATGTTAATTGCTGAGAACTATTTAGTTAGAATATTATCAAGGTACTTAGTCTATGTAGTGTAGGCTTTTATCTGTAGCTCTTTAGTTTTTCATTAGCTCGTTACTTGATGCATTGTGAATTGCATTCATAAAATCACTCGTTTAATTGCCTAACTAACTTAAGTAACACCCTAACCTTTTTTTAGAAAATTTCAGTATTATTTTGTTAAAAGTATTACAAGTGTACAAACAAAGATCACAAACAATTTTCTATCACTACCTGAAACAATAAAATATAGGATTGTCTTTTTTATTTTGGAGCTGCAAAAGAAAGAGCAGACAACTCTTGATACTGTACAGTAATATTTTATCCAAGTTTTCAAAGCCTGTATTAATGCTTGTCTAAAATAATATTCTAAAAATTATTAAGTTCAAGCATTTATTAAATTATTGTAATGCGTGCATTACAATAATGCATTACTACATTTGTCATACAGCGTGTCCTGGAGGTTTCCTGTGTCCGTATGAAGAGAAGTGCATTGCAGCAGGTGAACAGTGTGATGGAGTAGTGCACTGTTCAGGCTCTTTTGATGAGAGGAACTGTGGAGGTATGTGCTGTGAATCACTTTATCTGCAACTATAAAATCTTTGTATTCTCTTATTATTTAAGGACAGGTTCCTATAAATAGGTAAAAAGTAATAATTTTTTGAAAGCTGATCGGCAAAAGTCGAGGCATCAATGCACACCGTACTTACAACTCAATCATCCATCCTTCTAGACCAAGTACTCATGATATATAATCTTGTTCAACATCTTTATTGATTTCTGTCATCTAGCATATTGAGTTTCCATCAAACTTTTTTCTTATTTGTCGAGAATGCAGCTAGAAATATTTAGCATTTTGTAAATATATCAGTTATTGTAGATGTATTTTGCAGGTTGTACTTATATTTGCGTTCGTGAAGCATTCCATTCTTTTCAGCTACTTTTTTGATCATTACAGACCTTGCTGACAAGATTGACTGTGATTTTGATGACGATTTCTGTCAGTGGAAAGTATCTAGAGAAGATCTATCATTGCTGCGAACTGCTGGATCCACTCCCTTGCCAAATACTGGACCCTCAAATGATCACACACAAAACAATTGGCTTGGTTTTTACATCTACCTTAGTAAGTCTCACCATCTACCTCAGTAAGTCTCACCATCTACCTCAATAAGTCTCACCATCTACCTCAGTAAGTCTCACCATCTACCTCAGTAAGTCTCACCATCTACCTCATTAAGTCTCGCCATCTACCTTAGTAAGTCTCACCATCTACCTCAGTAAGTCTCACCATCTACCTCATTAAGTCTCGCCATCTACCTCAGTAAGTCTCACCATCTACCTCATTAAGTCTCGCCATCCGCCTCAGTAAGTCTCACCATCTACCTTAGTAAGTCTCACCATCTACCTCAGTTAGTCTCACCATCTACCTTAGTAAGTCTCACCATCTACCTTAGTAAGTCTCACCATCTACCTTAGTAAGTCTCACCATCTACCTCAGTAAGTCTCACCACCTACCTCAGTAAGTCTCACCATCTACCTCAGTAAGTCTCACCATCTACCTTAGCAAGTCTCACCATCTACCTTAGTAAGTCTCACCATCTACCTCAGTTAGTCTCACCATCTACCTCAGTAAGTCTCACTATCTACCTCAGTAAGTCTCTTCATCTACCTCAGTAAATCTCACTATCTACCTCAGTAAGTCTCACCAGCTACTTCAGTAAGTCTCTTCATCTACCTCAGTAAGTCTCACCATCTACCTCATCAAGTCTCGCCATCTACCTCAGTAAGTCTCACCATCTACCTTAGCAAGTCTCACCATCTACCTTAGTAAGTCTCACCATCTACCTCAGTAAGTCTCACTATCTATCTCAGTAAGTCTCACTATCCACCTCAGTAAGTCTCACTATCTACCTCAGTAAGTCTCACCATCAACCTCAGTAAGTCTCACCATCTACCTTAGCAAGTCTCACCATCTACTTCAGTAAGTCTCACCATCTACCTTAGTAAGTCTCATAATCTATCTCAGTAAGTCTCACCATCTACCTCAGTAAGTCTCACCATCTACCTTAGCAAGTCTCACCTTCTACTTCAGTAAGTCTCACCATCTACCTTAGCAAGTCTCACCATCTACCTTAGTAAGTCTCACCATCTACCTCAGTTAGTCTCACCATCTACCTCAGTAAGTCTCACTATCTACCTCAGTAAGTCTCACCATCTACCTTAGCAAGTCTCACCATCTACCTTAGTAAGTCTCACCATCTACCTCAGTAAGTCTCACTATCTATCTCAGTAAGTCTCACCATCCACCTCAGTAAGTCTCACCATCTACCTTAGTAAGTCTCACCATCTACCTCAGTAAGTCTCACCATCTACCTTAGCAAGTCTCACCATCTACCTTAGTAAGTCTCACCATCTACCTCAGTTAGTCTCACCATCTACCTCAGTAAGTCTCACCATCTACCTCAGTAAGTCTCACCATCTATCTCAGTAAGTCTCACCATCCACCTCAATAAGTCTCACTATTTACCTCAGTAAGTCTCACCATCTACCTTAGTAAGTCTCATAATCTATCTCAGTAAGTCTCACCATCTACCTTAGTAAGTCTCACCATCTACCTCAGTAAGTCTCACCATCTACCTTAGCAAGTCTCACCATCTACCTTAGTAAGTCTCACCATCTACCTTAGTAAGTCTCACCATCTACCTCAGTTAGTCTCACCATCTACCTCAGTAAATCTCACCATCTACCTCAGTAAGTCTCACCATCTATCTCAGTAAGTCTCACCATCCACCTCAATAAGTCTCACTATTTACCTCAGTAAGTCTCACTATCTACCTCAGTAAGTCTCACCATCTACCTTAGTAAGTCTCATAATCTATCTCAGTAAGTCTCACCATCTACCTTAGTAAGTCTCACCATCTACCTCAGTAAGTCTCACCATCTACCTTAGCAAGTCTCACCATCTACCTTAGTAAGTCTCACCATCTACCTTAGTAAGTCTCACCATCTACCTCAGTTAGTCTCACCATCTACCTCAGTAAATCTCACCATCTACCTCAGTAAGTCTCACCATCTATCTCAGTAAGTCTCACCATCCACCTCAATAAGTCTCACCATCTACCTTAGCAAGTCTCACCATCTACCTTAGTAAGTCTCACCATCTACCTCAGTAAGTCTCACCATCTACCTTAGCAAATCTCACCATCTACCTCAGTAAGTCTCACCATCTACCTTAGCAAGTCTCACCATCTACTTCAGTATCACCATCTACCTTAGTAAGTCTCATAATCCATCTCAGTAAGTCTCACCATCTACCTCAGTAAGTCTCACCATCTACCTTAGCAAGTCTCACCATCTACTTCAGTAAGTATCACCATCTACCTTAGTAAGTCTCATAATCTACCTCAGTAAGTCTCACCATCTACCTTAGTAAGTCTCACCATCTACCTCAGTAAGTCTCACCATCTACCTTAGCAAGTCTCACCTTCGACTTCAGTAAGTCTCACCATCTACCTTAGCAAGTCTCACCATCTACCTTAGTAAGTCTCACCATCTACCTTAGTAAGTCTCACCATCTATCTCAGTAAGTCTCACCATCTATCTCAGTAAGTCTCACCATCTACCTCAGTAAGTCTCACCATCTACCTCAGTAAGTCTCACCACCTACCTTAGTAAGTCTCACCATCTACCTCAGTAAGTCTCACCATCTACCTCAGTAAGTCTCACCACCTACCTTAGTAAGTCTCACCATCTACCTCAGTAAGTCTCACCATCTACCTCAGTAAGTCTCACCATCTACCTTAGTAAGTCTCACCATCTACCTCAGTAAGTCTCACCATCTACCTCAGTTAGTCTCACCATCTACCTCAGTAAGTCTCATAATCTATCTCAGTAAGTCTCACCATCTACCTCAGTAAGTCTCACCATCTACTTCAGTAAGTCTCACCATCTACCTCAGTAAGTCTCATAATCCATCTCAGTAAGTCTCACCATCTACCTCAGTAAGTCTCACCATCTACCTCAGTAAGTCTCACCACCTACCTTAGTAAGTCTCACCATCTACCTCAGTAAGTCTCACCATCTACCTCAGTTAGTCTCACCATCTACCTCAGTAAGTCTCATAATCTATCTCAGTAAGTCTCACCATCTACCTCAGTAAGTCTCACCATCTACTTCAGTAAGTCTCACCATCTACCTCAGTAAGTCTCACCACCTACCTTAGTAAGTCTCACCATCTACTTCAGTAAGTCTCACCATCTACCTCAGTAAGTCTCACCATCTACCTTAGTAAGTCTCACCATCTACCTCAGTAAGTCTCACCATCTACCTCAGTTAGTCTCACCATCTACCTCAGTAAGTCTCATAATCTATCTCAGTAAGTCTCACCATCTACCTCAGTAAGTCTCACCATCTACTTCAGTAAGTCTCACCATCTACCTCAGTAAGTCTCATAATCCATCTCAGTAAGTCTCACCATCTACCTCAGTAAGTCTCACCATCTACCTCAGTAAGTCTCACCACCTACCTTAGTAAGTCTCACCATCTACCTCAGTAAGTCTCACCATCTACCTCAGTTAGTCTCACCATCTACCTCAGTAAGTCTCATAATCTATCTCAGTAAGTCTCACCATCTACCTCAGTAAGTCTCACCATCTACTTCAGTAAGTCTCACCATCTACCTCAGTAAGTCTCACCACCTACCTTAGTAAGTCTCACCATCTACTTCAGTAAGTCTCACCATCTACCTCAGTAAGTCTCACCACCTACCTTAGTAAGTCTCACCATCTACCTCAGTAAGTCTCACCATCTACCTCAGTAAGTCTCACCATCTACCCTTAGTAAGTCTCACCATCTACCTCAATAAGTCTCACCCTCTACCTCAGTAAGTCTCACCATCTACCTCAGTAAGTCTCACCATCTACCTTAGTAAGTCTCATCATCTACCTCAGTAAATCACACTGCTTCACAGACTACAAAATACTGTTCTGTTTTAGTGTAAACTCAATGTGCTCATTCATGTCATTATGATTCCAAAGAGATAGCAATAGATAGTTGCGATAGACAGTAGAAATAGACAGCAAACTGACAATAACTAATATCAATAGAGAAGCATCACATCTCTATGTTAAAATATGTCTACATTTTTTATCTTGTAGGCTCTACAGAAAATCCTGGCACAGCCCATTTGACCTCTCCGTCCCTCCAGCTCACTTCCGATCACTGTCTATCATTTTACTATTACATGGCTGGAGCCAACATTGGCATCCTTAATGTAAGTATCTCTTTTGAATTTTGAGGCCCTAACACAGCACTGAGCAGCGACAGCGACCGCTAGACTTCTTAGTTGAGTCAGTGTCTGCTCATCAGTCTGCATGCCATATGAAATGCCTCTAGAGTGAAACTACTAGACTTGAGCTATTAACACGTTTCTCTGCTGTTCGTGTTATAGCTAACCAGTTCAGACACTTCTGGCACTAGATCACTGGTTAACATTGACGGACCTCAGAGCAGCCCCATCTGGCACAAAGTAAAGGTGACTCTTAGTGCAGCTGATGAACTTGTGCTCCGGTTCATATTTACCTCCACTGGCCGTTATGCTCATTCGTCAATAGATGACATCACTCTGCGGGCTGGTGCTTGCAGTAAGTTCATTTTTATCTTATCACTAGCTGTGCTACCCGGCGTTGCCCCGACCGGTAATAAAAAAGTCTTTGTACAGAAATTTATTTGTATCTAACATATAACATTATTTGCCATTCTAACTTTCAAACTTCATATCACGAGAAAAGTGTTTTGTGCAAGTTGAATGAATTAAAAAAAATAAAACAACCATAAAAGGAATAGATAGATGTGATAGGGATAGATAGATATGAATGTGAAATAATTAGCAAGTAATAGCTAAATTAAGTCTGTTTCGCTACGATTACAATAAAAGATGATTTGGTAATTACACAATTAATACGAACTGAGAAAACAAAATAAAAATCCTGAATATGTTGAATTAATAATAACAACGAATACATAGAAATATGTGTATAAAAAAATTACTGTTTCACCAGAAGCTATTCATCAAAACGTTGAATACGACGATATCGGTACCTCTCGATACTGGTACAAATGCAAAAATAAGATATCGTACTGTCTTAGTCTGACCGAACGGATAGATCAGTATAGATCTTGTATAGATCTTGATATTGTATAGCTCTTGATAGATCTTGTATAGCTCTACCACTGATCTTGTATAGATCAGTGGTAGAGCGTGCGGAATTTTAACTTGTGGTGGCAATCTCCGTGGGTTCAAATACATCATAATGCGGAATTGTAATTTCAAGATTTTTCCACGATCAAACGAGCGGAGCGAAGTTTGAGAGTTTTTATGATAAATGCATATGCACACAACTTACGAAAATTATTCATCAACAACGTCGCAAACCCTTGGATCGAAATCTCATTGTCAAATTTAACCATCTTTTGTAGAGTCGTTAAAGTATAATAACGATACAAAACATATATAAACCTATTCAAATATGTTACCAAGTCTTTGAAAGGTTACCGAAATATCTTAAAACTAACCCATCTGATCGGATTATACATAGATAGACAGATTAATTCGGCCAAAAATATTTATTAAAACTGGCCAAGCCTTACTTTTATCAAAATGAAGACCGGCAAACTAAACGCCGAGCGACAGAGAATAAAACCATTAAGTCGTGCGCATTTCACGAAAAAATAATGTGCACATTTCACCAGTCTATAGCATTGTCGAATTGCCGAAGGTTTCTATAATTAACGTAGAAGTGCAGAAACCGTTTCTTTTTTGCCAATTTGTCAAAATTGTGCATTGGTTTTCTATTATTACTGTATTACTATATTACTATATTAATAATATTGGTTATTCTAATAATATCAGTGCATTTTACTTCTAATATTGCATTTCTCCTATTGCAGGGGGAGAGATATAAACATATAATCTTTTTTTTTCATTATTGCTGTTTGTCATGACCAAACACTTTTTAAATAGATTTTCTAAAATTCTATATAAATATCACAACTTCTTGATATTGTTAGCTATGACGTTTGGAATTGTAAAGAAAATTGTGCATTTGTTTTCTATTATTACTATATTAGTAATATTGGTTATTCTAATAATATCAGTGCATTTTACTTCTAATATTGGCCAATGTTGCATTTCTCCTATTGCAGGGGGAGAGATATAAACATATAATATTTTCTTTTCATTATTGCTGTTTGTTGTATATAATAACACCCACACCCAGTACATTACAGCTACCATTGCAGTTATCCTATTGCACTGCAGTGCCATTTGACTGCTAATATTGCATTTCTCAACCATCAGTACCCTTTATTTTTTTCAATATCACTTTGGTCGTGGGCTGTATGACAGGGGAATTTCTAGTAATAGATATAGCTGGACATACACACAGACAGACAAATTTTGAGAAATATATATTTACATGTATATAGGTTTGTTTTATTAAATCAGGTTTTCTCCACCACTATGCTTCATCTGCATTTTAATATCCTGACCTGTACTCTTGTGTGTATATTACTTCTCTTTATTCTATACACTCTAAACAGTGTATAGAATGTATCATAACCTAAACCTTAGTTTTGGATATTACTTTATATAGGGAATTGTGTACTGCTTTCCTTGTAGATTGCACCGGAGACTACCAGTGCGCTGAGTCTAGAGAATGCTTTGACAGCGTCGTTAAATGTGACTTCAGGTTTCAGTGTATAGACAACTCCGATGAGACAAACTGCGGAGACGGTAAGTATCTTTAATATCAGTTTCCTTGCTTTTATTTTACCTTATACTATCAACCGAATATTAAACGACACCAAAAATATCAAATTGCATTATTTTGATAATTTCAGTTTGTCCTGGTGATGGGATCAGGTGCAAAACTGACGGAGATTGTTACCCAAAAGAGGAAATTTGTAAAAGCACCCCACTGCAGAAGTGCATAGAGCCAGATGTGGTGCTAGACTGCAGTAAGTACTCACTAGTTTCATCAACCACACCTCATCTGTACGTATCTCTAAAATTGATAGAAAACTGATTAATACAGTTTTAACCCTCGCCGTTCACTAACAACCAATGAATGTTATAATTCGTGTAACTTATGTTTTGCATCTAACTTGTGGAACTGAGGGAATTATCAAGGGTTAATTTAGTAGATCAAACTAACGGTTAGTTGATGTGTGTGAGTATAGGGTATTACCAGCAATATGCGAGTATAGGGTACTACCAGCAGTCTGGGAGTATAGGGTACTACCAGCAGTGTGGGAGTATAGGGTACTACCAGTAGTGTGCGAGTGTAGGGTACTGCCAGCAGTGTGGGAGTATAGGGTACTACCAGCAGTGTGGGAGTATAGGGTATAACCAGCAGTGTGGGAGTATAGGGTACTACCAGCAGTCTAGGAGTATAGGGTACTACCAGCAGTGTGGGAGTATAGGGTACTACCAGCAGTGTGGGAGTATAGGGTACTACCAGCAGTCTAGGAGTATAGGGTACTACCAGCAGTGTGTGAGTATAGGGTACTGAGAGTAGTGTGGAAGTATATGGTGCTGAGAGCAGTGTGTTTGTAGTTACTGCAGTTAAACCTGAGCTTATATACCGGTATTTCGTTTTTCTTGCATTTTTATTACAGTATCTTATCATGCCTTCTCTTATGCCTTCTCTTCAGCATCATACCTTCTCTTATGCCTTCTCTTCAGCATCATGCCTTCTCTTATGCCTTCTCTTCAGCATCATACCTTCTCTTATACCTTCTCTTCAGCATCATGCCTTCTCTTATGCCTTCTCTTCAGCATCATGCCTTCTCTTATGCCTTCTCTTCAGCATCATGCCTTCTCTTATGCCTTCTCTTCAGCATCATACCTTCTCTTATGCCTTCTCTTCAGCATCATGCCTTCTCTTATGCCTTCTCTTCAGCATCATGCCTTCTCTTATGCCTTCTCTTCAGCATCATGCCTTCTTTTATGCCTTCTCTTCAGCATCATACCTTCTCTTATGCCTTCTCTTCAGCATCATACCTTCTCTCATGCCTTCTCTTCAGCATCATGCCTTCTCTTATGCCTTCTCTTCGGCATCATGCCTTCTCTTATGCCTTCTCTTCAGCATCATACCTTCTCTTATGCCTTCTCTTCAGCATCATACCTTTTCTTATGCCTTCTCTTCAGCATCATGCCTTCTCTTATGCCTTCTCTTCAGCATCATGCCTTCTCTTAGACCTTCTCTTTAGCATCATACCTTCTCTCATGCCTTCTCTTCAGCATCATGCCTTCTCTCATGCCTCCTCTTCAGCATCATGCCTTCTCTCATGCCTTCTCTTCAGCATCATACCTTCTCTTATGCCTTCTCTTCAGCATCATGCCTTCTCTTATGCCTTCTCTTCAGCATCATGCCTTCTCTTATGTAAATGAAAAGTGCCTGGCACATTTTTAACTACCTGCTTTTTTGTTTACTTCTTTTTTGCTTGGTTTCTCCTATTTAATGTTTTCTTAACAAACATTTTGTCTTCACAGATTGCAACTCAACATATCAGTTTACTTGTGATCAAGGTTTCTGTTATCACAAGGACACCTTTTGCAATGGACACCCAGATTGTGATGATAGCAGCGATGAACCTTCTGGATGTGGTGAGTTAAAACCAACGCCTTCATAAAACAATATTACACTTTTCTGTAAAACCAATTATAAACTTTGTGCGAAATCAACTTTTATAGACTTGCAAATTGTCTTTAGCAATATGGATAAGAGGGGTCCAAAAATATTGGTCTGTTGCCATGACTGAGCTGATACACTCATACACTGATATGTTGACATACTGATACACTCATACACTGGTATGTTGCCATGACTGAGCTGGTACACTCATACAATGATATGTTGCCATGACTGAGCTGATACACTCATACACTGATATGTTGACATACTGATACACTCATACACTGATATACTGACATACTGATACACTCATACACTGATATACTGACATACTGATGCACTCATACACTGATATACTGACATACTGATACACCCATACACTGATATACTGACATACTGATACACTGAAGCATTGAAGCACTGATATTATGATTCATTAAAACATTAATAGGCATCAACTTGTGAGATCGCCATACTTGACATGCTGACCAGGTACCCACACACTGACATGATGACCAGGTATCCACACACTGACATGCTGACCAGGTACCCACACACTGACATGATGACCGGGTACCCACACACTGACATGCTGACTAGGTACCCACACACTGACATGCTGACCAGGTACCCACACACTACCATGATGACCAGGTACCCACCCACTGACATGCTAACCAGGTACCCACACACTGACATGCTGACCAGGTACCCACACACTGCCATGATGAACAGGTACCCACAAACTGACATGCTGACCAGGTACCCACACACTGACATGCTGACCAGGTATCCACATACTGACATGATGACCAGGTGCCCACACACTGACATGCGGACCAGGTGCCCACACACTGACATGCTGACCAGGTACCCACCCACTGACATGCTGACCAGTTACCTACACACTGCCATGATGACCAGGTACCCACACACTGACATGCTGACCAGGTAGCCACACACTGACATGCTGACCAGGTACCCACACACTGACATGCTGACCAGGTACCCACACACTGACATGCTGACCAGGTATCCACATACTGACATGATGACCAGGTGCCCACACACTGACATGCGGACCAGGTGCCCACACACTGACATGCTGACCAGGTACCCACCCACTGACATGCTGACCAGTTACCTACACACTGCCATGATGACCAGGTACCCACACACTGACATGCTGACCAGGTAGCCACACACTGACATGATGACCAGGTGCCCACACACTGACATGCTGACCAGGTGCCCACATACTGACATGCTGACCAGGTGCCCACATACTGACATGCTGACCATGTACTCACACACTAACATGCTGCCATCTTTACACAACATTGTTCAAATACCTCAAGAAGATTTGATGTCATCATTTATTCCTGTTGTTATAACACGCGCTTGTCTTCTACATGTTAAGGTCTGAACTGAGTAATCTGAATGTTATGCTTTGTAGCCGAAAACTGCCTGGTAGGTACTGTCGCTTGTGGAGACAAGACTCACTGCATCCTTAATGACTTTTGGTGTGATGATTATCCAGATTGTCCCGACGGCAGCGATGAGCTGCCAGGCTGTGGTGAGTCAGTTCACTTTTCTAACCAAACATTGATCAAGTTCTTAATCTCAATTCATGAACTTTTTCTTGAATTTTCACCAGCCTTATCCGAGTCTCATTTGTTTTAGTGCCGGTCGTGGCAGGAGGTTCAGGAGGTCCGGGTGTACAAGGTAGATAGAATATTACTATCAGCTCATCAAGCCTAGCTCATTAGACTTCTTCTGCCATTTGTGCTTCCATGAAGAGCCGTGTTTCATCAATGCCATGTTCTTGCAGAGCGATAGGCTTCTCTAGTCTCCTGTTTAGTTGCTGCGCTAGGCCCTCCTCAAGCAGCACAACTTTGGTCTATATTTTTTTCAGTCCGCTCATTTTATTCCCAATATTTTATATTTTTCAACTCTCTACTTGCTCAGAAAATATATTTGTGCTATTTTCATGGTGTTAATTATTATGCAAGTGTTTTTTATTTAAGAATACTTAACAACTGATAAAACTATCTCTTTTGGTTACATTCCATTAGAAAAGCTTGTCTCATTTTGTTACACATTTTGAGAATGTATACATGTAGTTTGTCTGATTTGGGCATTTGAACAAGTACTTTGCATTTGCTCGCGGACATCGTAGTCGTCTCTCTTCTTTATAGACTACTCATCCACTAGCTGGCAATTATTCTTGTTGTTACTAATTTATACACTAATTATGGAATAGATCACATTTTTTATTTTTCATTAAAAATACATAATCTGCAAACATTTACTTGGTGGTTTATCAATCCAATTTGCTTGCACTATTATGTAATGAATATCATCTCTCCGCTAGCTTGTTATTACATTCCTCTAAAATAACATTGAAGCTCAAGGTCACAGTACAAACATTAAACATGGTTTGTTCCAAGACTGTTATTAATAAGTAGTAAAGAGTCAAAATGTTTTTTACAGATTGCCATGGAAACAATTTTATATGTCATGACCTAAGTCAAGTCTTGTCGAGGTCAAGTTATTGTGACCAACAAATAGATTGTGCAGACGGCTCTGATGAACCGCTGCAATGCGGTGAGTGTTTAATGCCCAGCAAGCTTGAGTCATCACTAGCTACATGAAATTCAAAATACAAATTCTCAAGTACCTCTGAGTAACTAAGCAACTATGGTCATTGTGCCGCCATTATAGAATGCTGCTCTGGAGAGTTTGCGTGTCTCTCTGGAGATCTATGCTTGGATGAGAGTTCTCAATGTGATGGGGTGTATGACTGCCCAGACATGTCTGATGAAGTTCTCTGCAGTAAGTATGACGTTCTGAACATCCTACCAAACACCCGCCCACCTTCCTTACATATAAGATCTTTAGATTGGCTAGAGATCTAGATTTCTATATTACTTTATCTCTATGATGTTAATCCTAAGCAATGGGAGTCGTCTAACAATCCTGCCAGCATGAACTAAGATGCAGAACTAGTCTACAGATCCTAAGTCAGTGACTAAATTCTCAGATCTGTTAAGGATATGTTTAATTTGAAAGATTTCATAACAGTAGCAAATTCCATATCGCAAGCCAGTGGAATATTTGGCGGTGTATATGCTTCCAAACTGTTTAGAAATTGTTGAATTGGTTACTAAAGGCACCGGCAGAAGAATTTCAGCTACTCTGGCATGTTATATTAGGTACTCGTATTCATGTCCAAACGAGCAGATTGGTCTCTTCATCGGTACTATTATTGCAGCACTTACATCTTTATTTGTAGATTGCAGTGCAACTGAGTTCCGTTGTGACGCTGGGTTGTGTTTAGATGCACGGCAAGTCTGTGATGGCTCAGTAGACTGTCATGATTGGTCAGATGAAATCACATGTAGTAAGGAGACTAACAACTAAATATGGCTGCTGAGTCGTGTTTCATAAACTAGTATTGTACTTGTATTTTTTACACTCTTTATCTCACACTCTGTACATGTATATTGTACTTGTTACACTCTTTATCTCACACTCTGTACATGTATATTGTACTTGTTACAGTCTTTAACTCACACTCTGTACATGTATATTGTATTTGTTACAGTCTTTATCTCACACTCTGTACATGTATATTGTACTTGTTACAGTCTTTATCTCACACTCTGTACATGTACATTGTATTTGTTATACTCTTTATCTCACACTCTGTACATGTATATTGTATTTGTTACAGTCTTTATCTCACACTCTGTACATGTATATTGTACTTGTTACAGTCTTTAACTAACACTCTGTACATGTATATTGTACTTGTATTTGTTATACACTCTTTATCTCCCACACACTTGTCTATTCAGGTTGCAGTACGGAAGAGTTCTCCTGTGACAATGGTCGGTGTTTGGAGGCCAGTTTGAAGTGCAATGGCAGGGATGATTGCCTAGACAACTCCGATGAGCGCGGTTGTGCATGCTCTTCAAACGAGGTTAGCTGACATCTTTATTCTAACAGTTTTGTTTGAATCTGAACAAATTTTTTTTTTCATTTCAGCATTATTTAGGTGAGAAATTTACATACCATATACATGTATGTGTGTGTACATCTATTAGATTTGTTCCTAATGAAACACTTTCTTATAGGCTGCTACTAAACTATTTATTACTGAGTCCTCACTTGTTGCTGCTATGGTTAGGTACATACATTTGATTACAGGTGAGGTGTGAGCCCGTCTCCAACAGTCAATGTATACCTCAGCATTGGAAATGTGACGGTTTCTTGGACTGTACAAGTGGCTCAGACGAGATAAATTGTGGTTAGTACTTGCTTTGAAAGTTGGCTAACCTTGCAATAGCTCAGTGTCATTCATACAGATAAATATATCTCTATAAATACTCTCCAAATAAATATATCTAGTTTTAATCTTGCTTTTCCTCCAACCCTCTCCCTCTTTCTTTCGCCTTCTCACTCATCATTACTCCTTTTTCTCTCCGCTTTCTCTTATTTTTTTGTCATCTCTTTCCCCATTTCCTCTACTTTGCCTTTTTCTTTTTTCTCTTTTTGTAAGACCTTGTGCTGATCATTTGTTTTTCTTTGTAGGCACTTGTCCAGAGTATTCGTGCACAGATTATCAGTGTATCAACTATTCTTCTGTCTGTGATGGTGTCATCCATTGTGCAGACGGAAGGGATGAAAGTGAATGTTGTAAGTACATTTCTCTTCTTGAAAAGACCCACATTCATTCTCAACACAATCAGGTCCTGTATATAGCTGAGTACCTGACACCTTTAGGTATAGCATACCTGTATATAGCTGAGTACCTGACACCTTTAGGTATAGCTTACCTGTATATAGCTGAGTACCCGACACCTGTGGGTATAGCAAACCTGTATATAGCTGAGTACCTGGCACCTTTAGGTATAGTATACCTACATGTCTACCTACTGTATATATAGCTGTAGTACCTAACCCTTTAGGTATAGCATCTATATATATATTTCTCAAAATATGTCCGTATGTTGGTACGCATTCCGGCTATAGATATCAAAATCTTGGAATAAAGAGTCCGTAATGAAGAAGGTTTGATCTCGGACTCTGCCTTTCACCAGTCTGACACCCTACCCACTAGACTACAGAAACTGAATTGCTAGCTTGCCAATATAAGTCATTATATTAGAGCAAATACCTAACGACTTTGCACACGATGCAGGTCATCGCATAACGTCACGAGAAGCTGTTCGCTCACATTATTAAACGTACTGGCTAATAGCACGCAGGCTAATAGCGAGCAACTCTCACCACTTCCCATTGTTTATAAGACAAAACACTTTTCTCATGATATGTACAGTAATTTGAAAGTTAGAATGGCAAATGTTGTTATAAATTAAATACAAATCAATTTTCTGTCCAAAGATTTTTTCTATTTCCCGGGCAACGCCAGGTAGCACTGCTAGTACCAATATATGGCAGAGTATCATTATATACTTATAAGCGTTGTGTGGTTTTATAGGTCTCTTTAAGTGAATTAGAGTTCTATATATAGTTCTTGTATATTGCTTTTAATAAGATAAATATGTCAAATATTTTCAGCCGATTTATTTCATGCGTTTAAAAGAGTGTCAACTTAGCCCATGCCTTGCTCATGCACTAAACTATTGCTGATCTTTTACCATCAGCAGTTTTTGAGAACTTCTAGTGTTACAAAATGCCTAACATGCTGGGGCTTCTTTTAGTCTCTCAATCAGCCAACATGCTGATAAACATTCAAAGGAGTGATGGACAGTCTACCAAAAACTACACTCTTTGCTATGATGGTTGGAATGCGGACTGGAGTACTAACATGTGCATAAAGCTGGGCTACAAAGGGATACTGACTACTCGTATTGTACCAGTTAATGGCTTGTTAGGTCCCTGGCTAAAGATGAACTCAACAGCTGGAAATTTGGAGTTGTCAAACTTCAAACATGTTTCACAGTGTGATTCCCAGTATGCTTTGGCCTTAGAATGTAAAGCTAAAGGTAAGCTTTAATAATCACTGCATGCCCGAGTCTTCGGTCAACTAAATATCAACAGTCATTTGGACTCTCCTTGACCTCTAAAACGGATTAAACATCATCTGGTACAGCCAGCTACCATATTCAACCTCATATATTTATGTTTTGGTAGATTGCGGTGAAAGCTCGAAGCTTCATGTCAAATCATATATTGTCGGAGGAAACATCGTCGAGACAGAATCGGACTGGCCATGGATGGTGGCCATTTATTTTGCTGGAGAATATGTGGGAGCAGGCGTACACATAGGAGATGGATGGCTGCTTACTGCGGCACACCTGTTCTGTGTGAGGCGCTATCAAAATGGTAGTTGGTCCAATGAGAGGTATAAACATTAGTTATTTTATTTCTAGTACTATTTTTTCATGATTTCAATAGGAAACTTTAAATAATTTTATGAGTTAAAAAAAGCAAGTTGTAAACAGATGTTTGTTAGGTTCTCTTATAGCCTCATACACTAACTAAGGTCATCATAAGTAGCCTTTAGTTGGTCAATTGATGTTGGCCTCGAATGATATATATGTACATTGTTTAATGTTTTGATGTACATTGTGTACATGTAAAATATATCAGTTAAGGTCCTTATCGTCTTACCTTATCCCGTCATATTTTCATAAAGACGAGACAAGAATCCGCATATGGTCAGTGTGGAACTAACTTCTCTCCTACGCACTTCCTCAAGTCGTCGAAACATCAGCAAGGTGATCATTCACTCAGGCTTCTCGAACGTGCCAACACTGAAGAATGACCTCGCTCTCATCAAGTTGGCTGCTCATGTAGAATACCCAAGCGTATGTTTATTCTCAGAAGAGCATATAGAAGGATTATGCTACACAGCTGGTTGGGGCTCAGTAGATGGAAAAGGTATAGAATACCGCGCAAACTCTGTAAAAATTTGGAAATAGCTGCATTGTAACTCATGAGAGCTTATGCTACAGGCTTTACAGAGACTGTTACATGAGACTGTTACATGTGACTGTTACATGAGACTGTTACATATGACAGTTACATGAGACTGTTACAAGTGACTGCTACATGAGGCTGCTACATGAGGCTGCTACATGAGACTGCTACATGAGACTGTTACATGAGGTTGCTACATGAGACTGTCACATGAGACTGTTACATGTAGGTTAAGTGAATATTCAGCAGTAAACCACTCTCCAAGTCAAAATGTTACCTTTATAATTTATATTTTGATCATTACTTTCGTCGCTGCCTCTGAGTACTTATGTTAATCTAATGTGTACAATAGATACAGCGGTGAAGAGCCTGAGGGATACTCGTGTGGAACTTTTAAAGGATAGTCGATGTGTCGCTGAGTGGAATTCTGGGGGATTCTCCATATTTTACCCAAGCACAATGCTTTGCGCCGGAGGAGATGGTCAGCCATCAACATGCTTCGTGAGTTTTATCAGCATTAGTTACAATATTCTTAGGTTAAGAGTGCCTCTTGGTCTCAATTTTTAGAGGGTATCTTTGCATTGGTCTCAGCAGTTAGAGCATGGTTTTGCACCTTGGTCTGAACAGTTATAGCATGTCTTTACACCTTGGTCTCAACAGTTATATCATGTCTTTACACCTTGGTCTCAACGGTTATAGCATGCCTTTACACCTTGGTCTCAACAGTTACATCATGTCTTTGCATCTTGGTCTCAACAGTTATATCATGTCTTTGCACCTTGGTCTCAACGGTTATATCATGTCTTTACACCTTGGTCTCAACAGTTATATCATGTCTTTGCACCTTGGTCTCAACAGTTATATCATGTCTTTACACCTTGGTCTCAACAGTTATATCATGTCTTTGCACCTTGGTCTCAACAGTTATATCATGTCTTTGCACCTTGGTCTCAACAGTTATATCATGTCTTTGCACCTGGGTCTCAACGGTTATATCATGTCTTTGCACCTTGGTCTCAACGGTTATAGCATGTCTTTACACCTTGGTCTCAACAGTTATATCATGTCTTTGCACCTTGATCTCAACGGTTATATCATGTCTTTGCACCTTGGTCTCAACAGTTATATCATGTCTTTACACCTTGGTCTCAACAGTTATATCATGTCTTTGCACCTTGGTCTCAACGGTTATATCATGTCTTTACACCTTGGTCTCAACAGTTATATCATGTCTTTGCACCTTGGTCTCAACGGTTATATCATGTCTTTACACCTTGGTCTCAACAGTTATATCATGTCTTTGCGCCTTGGTCTCAACAGTTATATCGTGTCTTAGCACCTTGGTCTCAACAGTTATATCATGTCTTTACACCTTGGTCTCAACAGTTATATCATGTCTTTGCGCCTTGGTCTCAACAGTTATATCGTGTCTTAGCACCTTGGTCTCAACGGTTAGAGTGTGTCTTTGCACTTTGGTTTTTATGGTTAGAGCATAGTTTCATCCCAATGGTTAAAGTGTGTCTTTGCACCTTGGTATTAACGGTTATAGTGTGTAGTTGCATCTTGGTCTCAACTGTTAGAGTGTGTAGTTGCACCTTGGTTTCAACGGTTAGTGCGGTTCTGCACTTTGATCTCAATGAAGACATGCAAGAGGAACAGCACCAAAAGTTGTATGATTTTGCTCATCAAAAGAGGAGATGCCAAGGCTGTGTCGAAAGGGTCTATTAACACCTTTCCATTATTCTGCTGGTTCAAAATTTTGTCTAGCTTCATCTTTCACTGAAAAACGTTCTGGTCAAGGTCAAACTATTTAAAGTTTGGTGTCAGAATATCCTACAAGTATTTCAATGTCTATATTTTTAACAATTTTTCATGAGATCATGTAAAAACCTAAACATGATTTGTGAATTTAGTTGGGCCGATTTTAGTTACCAGTTGTCTGTTAAAGGATAGCATATATAATAGTGTCAAACTCATGCCGATTAACAGCAATTGGATCATTTGTAAGGTTTATCCAGTAAGCATTCACAATGAAGGCATGAACAATTATAGGTTCCATGCATCACATCCGTGTCGAGTCCTGCATAATGAACAATTTCATCTGACGCACAAATGGTAGCAAGATTTGACAAGCAAATGCGAATATAATTTAAACACTAATTGCCGTAGTAAAATAATCTCTACTTTCAGGGAGATAGCGGTGGACCACTAATGTGTGCAGACGTCTCAACTGGCTCATGGTTTCTCAGAGGTATTGTGAGTTTTGGAGAAAATGAATGTCTATCACTAGAGAAGCCCAATGTATTCACAGAGGTCATATTTTATTTGAACTGGATTGAAGAAATTAGAATTTCAGACTTGACATAGTCAACAATGCAAGATAATCTTTAGTATTTATTATTGTTTACACATGTAACCAGCTCCTTCTTATTTATGTATTTTTAAAACATTCCATACTTGCTCATAGATTTTTACGCCATTTACACCAACTAATTGATTTGTTTTTATTTTTATTTCAAACAAATATTGCACACCTAATTGTGCCCTTTTGGACTAGTGCCTGGATAGGACCAATGCTTGTCATTAAATACTGTTACAAATTTGTACCGCTAAATAAAAGTATTTAATGGAATGATCTAGTACAAAAGCAATTCACTTATCTCAAGGCCTTGTTCAGACTTGCGAAGTGCAGCCGTCGCTGACTTTTGGCTATGCAAGCGTGGAAACATAGTGTTACGCAATACATTATTTTTGTAAAGGCTTTAGGATAGAAGCATAAATAATGAATTGCACAATTTGACTAGCTTCAATTGACCTGCCAACCAAGCTACCAATCATCAATTTATCACCTGTGATACTTGATGGGCGAGGTATGCTATCTCAGTTCTATCATGTACAAAACTGCTTTACCAATTATTCAAGGTAGGGGCTATCAAAAGTTTGCATAACTGCTGACGCAACTATGAACTAAGTCAATGTGAAATGGAGGAACCACCAAAAATTGACAGAAAAATATTAACGTCTTACAAAGCAGACTCTACAAAAATAGTGTATACCTAACGAAACGAAAAAAAGTCGAACATACCATGACATTGTCTGTCACAAAAGAATTCAAAAAGATGTAAACAAATTCTAGCTAAGGTCCTTAATTATCAATAGAGGAGATATCTGCATGTATAATCAGGTGATATCTGCATGGATAGAGAGAAATCTTGCATTGAGGTCTTGATATTAATAATCATCTTACTCTAGTTAGAGAGCAACTCTGCTGAGAATTTGACAGCTCCATTACCATCTAGAAAGGAGAGTATAGTTTTTATAACACTTACATACTCGTCAGATGAACAATGGAGTATATTTCTTATAGGTATAACACTTGCATACTTGTCAGATGAACAGGAGAGTATATTTATTATATAACACTTATTTACTCGTCAGATGAACAGTAGATTATATTTATTATATACCACTTGCATACTCGTCAGATGAACAGGAGAGTATATTTATTATATAACACTTACATACTCTTCAGATGAACAGTAGAGTATATTTATTATATAACACTTACATACTCTTCAGATGAACAGTAGAGTATATTTATTATATAACACTTACATACTCTTCAGATGAACAGTAGATTATATTTATTATATAACACTTGCATACTCGTCAGATGAACAGTAGAGTATATCTATTATATAACACTTGCATACTCGTCAGATGAACAGGAGAGTATATTTATTATATAACACTTACATACTCTTCAGATGAACAGTAGAGTATATTTATTATATAACACTTACATACTCTTCAGATGAACAGTAGAGTATATTTATTATATAACACTTACATACTCTTCAGATGAACAGTAGATTATATTTATTATATAACACTTGCATACTCGTCAGATGAACAGTAGAGTATATCTATTATATAACACTTGCATACTCGTCAGATGAACAGGAGAGTATATTTATTATATAACACTTGCATACTCGTCAGATGAACAGTAGAGTATATCTATTATATAACACTTGCATACTCGTCAGATGAACAGGAGAGTATATTTATTATATAACACTTGCATACTCGGCAGATGAACAGTAGAGTATATCTATTATATAACACTTGCATACTCGTCAGATGAACAGTAGAGTATATCTATTATATAACACTTGCATACTCGTCAGATGAACAGGAGAGTATATTTATTATATAACACTTGCATACTCGTCAGATGAACAGTAGAGTATATCTATTATATAACACTTGCATACTCGTCAGATGAACAGGAGAGTATATTTATTATATAACACTTGCATACTCGGCAGATGAACAGTAGAGTATATCTATTATATAACACTTGCATACTCGTCAGATGAACAGTAGAGTATATCTATTATATAACACTTGCATACTCGTCAGATGAACAGGAGAGTATATTTATTATATAACACTTGCATACTCATCAGATGAAGAGTAGAGTATATTTATTATACAACACTTACATACTTGTCAGATGAGCAATAGAGAATATATATTATACAATGAATGCAGCAGAATGTTATGCAATGTAACAAAATGATGTACAGTGAGGCAGAAAGATGTACAGTTCAGCAGAATGATGTACAGTTCAGCAGAATGATGTACAGTTCAGCAGAATAATGCACAGTTCAGTAGAATAATGTACAGTTCAGCAGAATGATGTACAGTTTAGCAGAATGATGTACAGTTTAGCAGAATGATGTACAGTTTAGCAGAATGATGTACAGTTCAGCAGAATGATGTACAGTTTAGCAGAATGATGTACAGTTTAGCAGAATGATATACAGTTTAGCAGAATGATGTACAGTTCAGCAGAATGATGTACGGCGCAACAGAATGATGCATAGTAAACCAAAATGATGTACAGCGCAGCGCAATGATGTACATTCCAACAGAATGATGTACTAATAGCAGAATAATGTATAGTGCAGCAGAATGATGTATAGCTCAGCGTAATGATGTGCAGTATAGCAGAATGATATACAGTGCAGCGGAATGATGTACAGTGCAACAGAATGATGTACAGTGCAGCGGAATGATGTACAGTGCAACAGAATGATGTACAGTGCAGCAGAATGAAATTTCAGGAGCTGAGTAGAATAGCAAGTACTCACATCTCTTGCGCATCTCCAACACACAATTCCATTCTACAATGAAAACCACCATATATTAGTATTTTCTCTCAAAGAGCTATGATAAAATTGGCAAGAGTGTGGATAAGGAAAAAAGGTAAAATGGAGAATGGGAGGTTAGTTAACTTCCGTTTGTTACAGATAAATAAATGATCCATTTCCATTGATAATCCACCAGCATGCACCTTCGTATTCTCTTGAAATGCAAAAGATTCACAAGAAAAATAATGGCTACAACTGGCAATCAAGCATAGGTTAATTTTGGCAATTAGTAATGCTTATTTTGCAAATATTAAATATGACAACATGTCTAGCTTCACATATATACCAGTTTGAACATGCTATTTTCATTATGTATATATGTAGAAAATATATATACACATAGAAATGGGCAAAGATTTCAACACCACATTATTGACCATACTTGAACAATTAGTATAAGATGATATCAAGATCATCTGCTCAAGTGATCACAGACTTATATCTGGTGAATTTAACCCAGTTCAAATTCCATTGCAGTCGATACATTTGAGAAGTTATGATTACACGCGAGCTAATATAGACTCAGCCTTTAACAGCACGTTTTAACGAGCTAAAACATCTAGAAAGTTCAACATTCATTTTTAATTAGCAAATACAATGTAACTCCTAGTGGTGTCAAATCCTGTCATGGAAGGGAGAAAAACATGCCAATTTGCACGACAGAACAGGCACCAGTTCTATGGGGGACTGAAGTCCAGTGGGAAGTTACAACACGGAGTGAACTGTGCCATGTAATGTTGCTTGCAATAGTCATTAGCAGGAATTGCATACTCGTGAAAAAAAAGATACGGAATCAGCAAGATTACATTAAAGTCTTTCCACATCACATGCAAGATTTTTTGAGTCAAATCATGTGTTGCATATCGTAGACACGAAGCTTCAATTGGGTTCTATAAAGGAAACAGCTCTCGGTAAATCATAATTCACAGGAGACCATTCAAACGTCATTTAAAGTGCGACATTTTCCTGTGTACATATGCTAGGAAAGCGGAGTTTCATCAAGACTTCTTAGTCCAAGTACTAATCTAATCTTCAACTAAAATGACGAGTTCGGTGCAAAGTTCATGAAGGTCAAGGTTATCACGAGTCATTTATTTTTCAAATGAACCATACTTTTCGCGACTACAACGAAGATTTACATTGTATAGATGTTTGGTGTGGCAAATGGGTAGACAGATGAATATATAACCCGTATATTTAGTTTAACATGAAAACAATGATCTAAAATAGCTTGCTTGTTTACTTTTTCAACAGACAGGAAGCTTATGTGGGGAGATCATGCAGTCAAAGACCTGTTGCGAATGATCCTCCCCCTCGAAGTTTTAAAGAAATAACAAGCTAGTCCAGCATTGCTTGTTTCCCTAATCTAGTTTTTAAACTAAGCAGTCTGTAGGCTAACAAAATGTGTCATTAGCCTTCATGAGGCATAAAACAGTGAAGGCTAATTGGACCCAGCTAGAAAGACTTCATATCGGGGAGTTTTTCAAAGTACATTTGCGACATAGATATGCGTGTTGATGAATGAAATGCGTTTCAGTGTTTCTACAATCAGTTGAGTTTTGATAGACTACAAAACTTTTGAGAAAATTAATTATTATAAATTATTTATTGATGGTTCAGCACTTTAGCACAATTCATTTTATATCGGCGAATATACAGGGAAACTGTTTGACACAACAAGGATTACGTTGGTCCGATGAACCGCTAGCGCCTGCTAGCGCCTGCTAGCGCCTGCTAGCGCCTGCTAGCGCCTGCTAGCGCCTGCTAGCGCCTGCTAGCGCCTCGCAACAAGCATCATACATCTAGTAGATACGGAACTCCTATCAGTTTAACACAGGTGCCATGTCAATCATTCATCTACCTAATGTGACACTGTGTGGCGTGACACTGCTAGCAAAAGTGTGCATGATTCATAAAGTGTGACAATTAATTTCCCTCAGTGAGCATTAGAACTAGTCTGAGGCACGGAATATAGCCAGCATTTATGCCGCTTGCTAAACACTGGCATATGGGGCATATGGCAAACATGAGCAGCTGACGTAGAATACAGCATGGCAACTGTAAACTATAAGGGTTTATTACTGCGAAAAAACACTTCAAGAATGACACAGCAATCTCTCCGATGACTTACCTTTTTTGAGCATTGAAACGGCATCGGAAAGGTTGAAACTGCCATTTATATTATGACTGGACCTGAAGCGGTGTTTGTCATAAGAGCTTTCATCAAATGAGGCTGAGAGAATATGAGGAAGCACATCTCCAGCTTGAGGTAGTAGAGTATTCTCTAGACATTCAGACTGTGCAGAGATGTTGCTACATGAAGGGCTACTAGCATAGCCTGTGCAGCCAGAGACGGTGTCCTGTGCAGTAATTGTGGGAAGGCAGTGCTCGATGGTTTGGGACTTTAATGATAACATATGGTTTTCTTGATCAAGATGGTCATTGTTGCCAAAACAAAATACTATGCTGTTGTTGCTAAGTGGTTGACCTGGATGCCTATCTAAAAACACAACAGGTTTTTTTTGGTGTCGCAATTTCTTACGATTATCAGTCGAAGTGATTTTTGTGTTGTTTGGAACGTTTTTATGGCTACGCAAGGGAAACCGAGTTTGTCCTTCAGTACGGCTTTGAGAAAGAATATCGTGCACAAGCCGATTGGCTCCAATATCGTTACTGCTTGTAACTGTCCCGAATTCGATCTCTGTACAACCATTACGTAAATGCGTCTTCACAGGTGGTCCACCATTCCATGAGGAGCATGGAAGTTGTTCATTTGAGGTTCTATTATGCTGAGAAGATGAACCAGCAGCAGATTCTAATAAGGGTGTGTTTAACGCATGAGACTTGGTGACAGAAGATAGATTACTATTAAAGGAACTTGGTTTGGCGGCTATCTTTGCCCATGTCTTCTTGTTGCAGCTTGCTGATTGAGACCCGATGGACTCTCTATCCTCATCCGCAGCAGACTCGACAGGTACACCAGGTGTTGGTTCAAGATAAGCAGAGCCTCTCACACTCGAAAGCATTGGAAAGGAGTTGAGGCTTGAATCCATGCTTGGCGCTGACTCGACGGAGGGAAAAGCTTTCGTCTGATTGGCTGCAGCGGCGGAATGCGAACGACAGTCATTTTTATTAGATTGTCGAAATACTGCGGCAGGCATTAAAGGTTTTCCTTTTTCCATTTGTTTATGAACGCCCTTCTTCTTTCGCTGCACCTCTTTAAATTCATCATCTTCAGCTGATTGAGAATTCAGTCCATTTTCTATAGCACCTATGTCTGACAAAGAAGTACTTTGGATGCAACTATCTATGGAGAGCGTTAGACTATTTAGACCATCTTTGGCTAGAGAGGGCCGAGAGGCCGAGGATAAACAGCCATTCATGCTAGGGGTTTGGGTTGCACTAGATCTGTTTATGCCACTACTAGGATTGGCGATATTTTCATGGTCACTATCACTAGCCGTGCTTGATGTTGCAGATGATCTACCATTTCTAGATTCTAACTTAGAGCTACATTTGTGTTTCACCTTCTTCTTCATCTTTTTCTTTTGTTGTTGAGCGGATAGAGGATTTTCGCTCTCCTCTCCTTCTCCGAGAAAGTCTAATACATCACCAACCTCAGCGAATTCCTTGTACCCCTCCAGGTTATCTGACTTTGTCCAGCCGGCAGCTTTCCTCTGTTTCATTTTCTCCACTTTGCGACGGGCCTTCAAGCTACCCTGCTTGATAGAACAAACTATCCAGTTGACAATGAAGCAGTGTGAATAAATGTGGCACTTGTTACTAGCAAGCTAGTCAGCGTTGTGAAAGATTCTCAGCGCTGTGGTTGACTATAGCTGATAATGAATTAGTGATAATAGATTACGCTGTGATTACCAGCTCAAATAGGCTCAGTAATTCCACAATACAGATAGATAATGGGGAGAGCACCTAGTCGTCTCCAAAAGAAGATATAAGATGCTTGGGAACAAAGGAATGTGAATGAGAGCTGCCAAAGGCTTCCTAATAAATATGCCCAATTAGCCAACTACCCAAATAATTACGAGCCTTTTAACCATTAGTTCAGGAGTCATCATCAATTCATTGAGCAAGGAAGAAATTAAATGCCAACCTCGTTCAAGAAGCCACGGATCCCTTCAGCATCACCAAATTTGAAGCCAGGGAAGCGCTGCAGTGATTGAACTCTGTTTACACGGTCTCCAGGAGTGTCGGGCCTTCCCTTTATTTGACCTCGTGTGTCTGGTGCCGCCTTGCCGCCAACATGACACGCTACATCTTCACGATTATTAGAGACAGCAGGCTCCTCATCAGAAAGCATTGCCTGATTGCCATATGCTCCGATATTATGATCATCATCTTCCATTCTCATTAAGCTTGGGATATTGGTTCTAGCTTAAAGTTGGCTAAAGTGAACACAGGAAAGGTTTCAAACACACATTAAACGCAATGCGATACACTAGAGCACTAAACTGCGTGTGTAAAATAAATCCTAGAAATGCAAATTGTGTATAGCAATAGTATTACATTCAAAAGAACATCTCTTTACCTCAAGCCATGGTAAGATGTTCTAGAAGAAATCAGTGCTACTAGGTGTAACTGTTGGATAAGCCAATTCAGATCATTAGGTATCATATGAGCAAATACAAGCATTAAACAAATCTTATTATTTTGTCAAATACTGCACTACCTACTGGCGCAAAAAGGTGTGAAAAGCTGGCAAGATGATTTGTTATTTGAGATGCTAGCTACAAACTAGAATAAAGCAATTATTAACATGGATTGCAAATCAACAAATTTACATGTACTTTTGAAAACAATTACCAGAGATAACATTGCAAACACGCATACATGTCGATAACAGCACACCGTTTTTCAATATATTTTCAAGTACTATTAACTAAAATGACAACTAAAAACAACTAATGATAGAACAAAGCGAAGAACTCTGCGACAGAAAGCATTTTACAGCCGATTTTAGGTAATAATATCCTGCACTCGGTATGGTCTATATTACCTGCAGACAGAGCAGGTAAAAAAGCCTACCAGTATTTTACCTAGGTTGAATGTAAATTCTAGCATACTGTATAAAATAATATCAGCATGCATATGAAATACAATACAAACTTTGTCATCAGCTGCTAATGGACATAAACAAAAAAACAAGCACGGAGTGTTGTTGGTGAATAGCCTTTCCATTATATCTTATGTATTCATTTTCAGAAGCGAAAGAATTATAAAACCTTTAAAAACCATTGTATATCATAGATGTGTTAGGGAACTCGTTAACAAAACTAAGGAAGTTTTTTTATGCTACAAAAGTCCATATTTTATCACCATTTTTACTATCCATAAATTCTTATAACAATCATAAAACATTTTGATGAGGTTATTGATACAGGATACTTCAGCGCAAATGGTTAGCCATGGGCAGTGCATTACCACATCGCAAGCCATTTTGCATTACATAAAACTATCGTTTTGCAAATCATTGGTTAAAGCTTGTTTTCATATTGTCAGTATAATGCGTGTGCCTTTTTTATCTAAAAGAAATTTTGCTTTTTTACTTTGGATAACTAGTGCGAGCTTATCTAAAAGCTTTTTTTATGCTGTTAAAGCTTAGAACAACAACATCGATTATAACTGCATCATTTAACCATACACATTAAATAATTTTGGTAAGGCAAATTATAATAGTTGTAATGAAAATTAAATTGCAAACACATGTTTCTTAGAAAGCAAAAATGGTTTTACCTGGTAGAACTCATACGAAAAGACGATATAAATCCAGCAGTACCAATATCTCTAAGCTCATACTTCAATCATATCTTAAACAAGCATAAACTTTTAAATTGCACGCTTGAAGCAAAAGTGGTGTTATTGTCCCAATAATGGCAAAATGGGCCAAAATTAGTTGAGAAAGTTTGAATTTATCATCATATAGGAATCAAAACGAAAACCAATAAAGCACCAAAAAACAGTTTGGTGTTTTTTGGTGCTTTATTGGTTTAAAGCACCAAAAAAACACCAAACATAAATAAGTTTATTTATTAACACTTGTGCACATTTGTCAAACTGGTGTCAAAGCACCAGTTTGACAAATGTGCGCAAGTGTTTCATTACTGATGTTGCACTCCACTTGTGCTAAATATAGAATAGTCATTCGCAAACATCTAAGAGAATATTAGCAAAATAAACTAAAGTGCTCGTTGAAATTTGGTTTAGTAGCTTTAAACCTATTTTTTGCAATGTTACAAATACATAACAACACTGACTTTGCATTATTGTACTAGCTGACATTTTGATAGAAGGTAATCATAATTTGTGCATTCAGTTTAAAATGGGCTTGTAGGAGAACCACACTGTATGCGTTTTAGAACCGTATCACTGTGGCAGCTTACATCTCATGTAAACCAGCACATTAGACGCTCCTATGATGTATACATTCTATAACACAAATTCCAGATAACATAAAAAATTTATGTGAAGTTTTTGCTTAATACTACGTAAAAAATCCCTATATAACGTAAAGTGTCAAGTTTTCAAAATCGATTTCAATGTTAGCTTATCTCGCCGCACTTGCGGAAGAAAAAACGACGTGCGTATACCATTGTATCTATGATATATAACTTTCAGGAAATTCTAGCTCACCGCAATAGATCGTCAAATGTGTCGAAAAAACAGATAATAGGATAGCTGCACAATTGTTCATAAATACTTAAAGGTGATCGATTGGTGAAGGTGATACGAGTCTGAATGTCGCGAGTTGGAGTATCGCCGAAAGTTATCTTTTACCATAACCTTAACCCCTGGATACAGATAGACGACAAACAGGTAGAACCTCTTTTTATAGAATAAAGATTTTGTTGTTTTGCCTTATTGTAGACATACAAAATATTTGTTATTAGTTTAACTTTGCACAATAAACTTTGCTGTTCACAAAAATAAGCAAATCGTTGCAAAAGAACATCGAAGAAGTACGCTCCCCATCAACTTGTAAAACTACCACAATCATGGTCTATAAACCCATTGAGATTAATCATGAAAAGGAGAAAAGTTGTTGATGTAAACCAATAATACTGCAATTAAAATACAGCCCACAAATTGAGAGTTAAATCAAGTTTTCCCTCTTTGCATGGTCAAAGGGGTGAGTTTGGAAAGATTTTGGAACAGATTAGGCAATTTACATGTATTTTACTGTTTTATAATGCAAACTTTCCTAAAATAGATTATTTACGTTATAGGAGCGCCTACGGTATATATTTTATGCCTCAGAGACCCTATATTGGCATATCAATCAATTGCTTGAGATATTGTAGTCTTGCGGCAAGACTCTTGTCGCATTGAAAGTTGAAGTTTACTATGTTGAGATTAAATAGTTGAGGTTAATTTAAAAAACCTTGATGCTTCTTAGAATATTGAAGACTTACTTTGTTTTTCTCAAGATGATGATTGAAACAATTTGCAATTAATTGGTTTCAAACCCTATTGCGATAACAGTTGATAAAACTAATTAGACCAGGTGATCTGTTGTTTAAAAATATGCTAAAACTAAGAAATAAATACTGTATTGGCAAAAAAAATAGATGGCATACAATATAGATGATGTGATACCAAAAGTATACTGCATGTAATAACTCCTTATGAATGACTTATATTAGCTGTGTAATGAAATCCTGCTTAACATTGTTAGAAAATAAAATTTGCACACCATCATTCAAACAACCACAAAAAACATTGATGCTAAATCTGGACCACAACAATTTGATATGACCCAACATCCTGATACCACCAAACTAATTTAATTGCAAATGATCCAATAAGGCATGATGAAGAATATGATCGAATGATGCATGATGCAAATCTGCTTTTGCATCAAATATGCAATAGCAGATTTGTTGAGAAATGGCGTAACGAATGAACAATAGGCAAACCATCTATACATAAGCATCATTTATATCTCACATATTTTGTATATTAATTTACTTGATTAGTTGAAAATTTTCTCAATGCTTTCGCATTACTAAATTGACCTTTCATAATACCACATAATACCTATTTTGTGCTGTGTAAAAGACTCACAAACAAGGATAAAAAATTATCAGTTATTTTTCACTTTATACAGCAAATAAGCTGCTGTTAATAATTATTTTTTAAAACATCTAGAGTATGAAATACTTCTATTAGTTTTTGTATATTGAAAGCTTGATTAACGCCAAGCATTGCATGTATCCATGTTGGTTAGTTCATAAAGATAGTTAAGTCCAACTATCTTTGCAGCATCTTGTGTGCCAAGCCTGTTTTTTATTTTGACACAAATTGAACAAAAAAATTATTTCCATTTTAACACCCACTAGAGTTCACAGCTGTAAGAAATATCTTAAGTAGGACTGGGAACACTTAATGATTTTCACTAGCACAACGAAGATGCTTTAACATTGTGGTACAAAAACATGTGATTTGATTTGATTACTTATGGTTTGGTACTCGATGTTATAGGCCAGTCTTGAGAGAAAATTTTCAGATTTCAATAGCTGCTCCAACTCATCAACTCACAGATAGGAATACAGTGTCAAATAAAACATATTCACCTGATTTGGTGACAATTCACACGAAGTTCTTTAAAAAAATTTTAACATTATACAGCATTGATGGTTGTACGAATTGCTTTCTGCATTTGATTTAGTGCGTTTGATATTGTAATTTGTTAACATTATTTCCACAACTTCTTTTAAAGGTTGACTTGCAACAAAATTCATATTACAGTTACCGTAAAACCTCTAATTGAACACCATGACGCTCTATTTTTTAACCTTTCTTCTATAGTGGAGGTCAATTGGAGGCGGCGTTCAAATAGAGGCCGGCGGTCTATTTTTCAACTAGCTCGTCATAATTTTCGCAAGATATATGTAGCCCTATTATCGGCGAGGCGAATATCCCCCATATTTTGCCCACTCTTCCGATAGACTGATATTAAACATTTTGAATGCAATAAATCTGCTAACTTACCTCCAACTTGTCAAAGACCTCTTAATAAACGTGCATCAAAAACGGAGAAATATCTATACCAGATGATACATATTGCTTGCAATTTACTAGCAACGATATTATAGCCTGTGTCCTTCTTTGCAATTTGTTGGCATTTTCAGAATTTAGTTTATTCTAAATTTGAAAACATATTTTTATTTTATATATATGTTTAACATTGTTGAATAAAAGCTCATTGCACTCACTGATATGTTTGCTACAGTTTGCAGCCAAAACTAGCATGTTATGTGCAACAGAAGTGGAGTTATGAGCATCAATCCTTTGTAAATCGTGTTAAATAGCGGCAAGGATGCCATTAAATAACATGCTATAAATCTGCATATTTATAAGGTATACAACAATAATCTATCAAATGATACAAATATATATTTATGAACAAGTGACATAAACGAACCATACTTATACTACATGCAGAAATAAAAATTAACGTTTTTAAAACAGAAATATTTTCATTGTTTGCTCGGATAGCTGCGTTCTGACTGTTGCTTTCGATGAAACGAACATCTTTTAGTTGTCCAATACCTTCCACAATATCTTCTGGTCTCCACTCTTTTCTGCACTGCTGAACTAATCGATATTAGCATCCAAACAATTTTTGGGAGAGCAAAATGTTCACGCGCTGCATTTAGCACTAATGTTGCTAGAAGTTTTACTCACAATAAACGTAATCTTTGGTCCAAAACTTGCGAACAGGTTTTTATATGCAAGTCCTTCGAAGTATTAGGGCCAGGTTAAACAAAAAACTACTATTAGCCCGAGACAGTTAGTAGTTATTTCTATGGCGTTGCTTTCAAAGTTCCATCTTCCATCGTAAATTTAAACGGTTTTTTTTAAAAACTTTTTATAAGGTTACTTCGAAGTATCAGGACCACTATTAGTACAAGGAACCACTATTAGCCCGAGACAGTAATTATTTCTATAGCGTTGCTGTGAAAGTTCATCCACCATCGTAAATTTAAACTGTTTATTTTTTTGGATAAACGTATCCTACTTTGAAGTAGAAAGACCGCGTTAAACAGAGAGCTACTACTAGCCAGAAACCATTATTGATTATTGGTACGGTGTTGCTTTCAAAGTTTTAACGAAAAAAACGAAAAGCTTTGGAATTGGCCAACAAAAGAATTAACTGGTATTGATATAAACAATTCATTATTAATACGATTTTGTGGACACTTTTATACTGATCAGTTGATATTATAGGCTCGTAAATATCAAATAATGTCCAAGTGGCAGTCAAATGGAGGTGGCGCTCCATTGGAGAGTGGTGGTCTATTTTTCAACTCTTCTCTCAGGGTGGCGGTCAATCGGAGGTGACGTTCAAATAGAGGTGGCATTTAATTAGAGGTTTTACGGTATTTGGTATCAAAAGATTCACCATGTTTTACACTGCTGCGATATAGGTGCAAGATATGTGGAAATGTGATTACAAGCTCTTGAAAGCTAAAAAACGAACAGTTAATTGCAGCCATCACGAAAATGCTGTAGGTTGGAGTCGCGTTGACGTACTCAACTCAAAGTGGTTATTGTTTTGACATGTGATGTTGTCACGTGAAATAGAAAGCCAATAAAAGGCACAATATAAAACATCTCGTAGCACTAGTTTATGACAAACACTTCGGGTTCTACCGGAAAGCCCATATTAAATATAGATGCTCGCTACATAACAGTTTCGTTTCAGCTTGGTCTAATCATCTAGTCGTAATCTGATCATGTGGCCCATACTTTTTGCCATATGGTGTGGACAATTTCTACAGCGTTTTTCGACTATTACCAGTGACCAACAGGCCATTCATTTTATCAGAGGATAATATGCACTTCTCCGTGCTAAGGTTAAAAAATTAAACACATTTTATGGTAGGTGTTGAAATATCAGTGCTACAAGTGACAGCATTTCGATGATGATGAAATAGATGCGTAAGGACAATATACATGGTTTTATTGAATGGGTGAAGTACATTTGTGAAAATATTTTGACGATTGAGGTTGCATGAAAGTGTAAACAGAAGCCATCATGTTCAACTACGTCCCATTTGAACCATTTTGGAAAGGGATTCAAACTACGGCGCTTTCGTGATGGCTGCGATTAACTGTTCATTTTTGAGCTTGTAATCACATTGTCACATATTTTGCACCTACAACTTAGCAGAGTAAAACGTGGTGAATATTTTGATATAAAATAACTGTAATGTAAATTTTGTTGCAAGTCAACCTTTAAGACTCAAATCACTAACATTGTCCTATGTCTTTGTCAACATCACCACAATATTTTTCATTGCCTTATCAGATAAGTCCTATAAGTTCTGTTGTGGTACCATAGTCTGTTAAAAACCCTTTCAGTGCAGTGTTGGTTGTGAGTCATTTTTTTGTTAGTTCGATACCATGATTAGTTGTTGGAACTACATTCACTATGTTTCCATGATGCGCAGTACTTCGGAGTTGCGCTCTTTCCGAATCATGGAAACGGCATCTTCGCACTGAAATCACTACGCGCTGATCAGTGCGAAGCCAGTGCAAATTCGCAGCAAGGAAACAGCAATTGCGCAATCGCTGCGCATAGCTCTCATGCCGTGGAGACAGATTCTTCGAGCGCCATAAACTAGTACAAAAGTTATCCTGCTTATCTTGTTTTTGCTATTATTCCGATATTTTTTCACTTAAATTTAATTATGGTCTGCTCCTACGAGGATGATGAAGTGATTACTTTCCTGGACTTTGTTATCGATACCAACACTTTTCGAAAAATAGGTGGCAAGTTCTAAAGTAACATTTAAATAATCTATTACTTAAATAAATATTTATTAAAAATATATTATTTTTAAAAATTGTGTTAAGGTTTGTAAAACATTGTGAATGTGTATTGTAAATTAAAGTATAATGATGAGAAAAGCATAAAAATACCGTTTCTGACATTCGGTATCCATGATCGTTTCCATGTATCCATCCAGCGATTCGATTTATACAATTTCTCTTTTCTGGCTAATTTGCTGAAAACCACTGCGCAGCATGTAAATGTACAATCCCCTCGACTTCGGAGGGGGCTGCATCGAAGCACTGCGCATCATGGAAACATAGTGATTAACTACACTGGTGGATGGTGCTACTGACTGGCTGGTGACGGGCTGGTTTCAGTTTGATTAGAGAAGGTTACTAGTCCGCTCGGATGGCTTCCATCTCAACACTTGTTCATAATTCAAAATATCTGTTTAGCTGTGCCAGATGACCTTTTATAAAAAAACTACACATGATGCATTTGGCTTTGGAATTTTTTCTCTCCTGGAGGAGTGAAACACTGCCATACTAAATCTTGTTTTTGAGGCGTATTACCTATTATAAAATTTATACAATTTGCTGGTGTCTTTGATAGATCGACTTTGGTAATCAGATAGATAGGTTGCTAACCAGATAGTTTGGTGTAGGTCATTATATTTGGTTAGCAAACCAATTTGTTTAAGTAATCAGCCACAAATCTTCTTCTTATCTTATCAAAACCATGTGACTAGAATCCACCAGTCAGCAAAAGAATTTACTAGTCTAAATATGATAAACTGGACAAAGTAGCTCCTATCTGAACACCTATAGCCAAACCCTGCACATCATACTGATATAATGAAATGCTTTAGCAATAGCATGTAAAGGACTTTTAACCAAACTATTTCTTCTGGCAGTACCTATTGTTTACTGCACCATTTTTATGGTAAATGACTATCAGCATATATTCATTAAAATACATAGCAATACTCTTTCGTTTTTCTCTTACTCAACTCAATGACGAATATTAAATTTATTGAAACCATAATGTGATGTGTGTGTCATCTTTTGTATGGCAGTTTTCGGATCTGCCAGCAACCCAAGCAAGCAAGAATGTTGTGAGTAGATTCACTGATAGTGGTAATAAACAGATGTACGTGTAGATTGTTGTTTAATGACATTTATTTATTCTCCAAACTACCGTGAAGTCTTTGGTTTGCCATTCCAGCTTGCTGATATAACTTGTAACATAAAAAGTGCTAATACAGAGTAATAAGTTGTGACACACTGTAAGGTTCTAAAAAGACTGACCAAGAAAGCTCAGCTACAGAGTAACACCAATCGAGCCACTACCCGCCGCCATCAGCCAATGAAATAGCCCAGCAATGCTAACCAACCCAGAGCATCAAGGACCACCAAATTGTTATTACAGGTGTGATCCGGTCATCTTGGCTAAGGACAGACTGTATTATTAAACATGCAATTATATTTCACTTTTTGATGGAGGCTAACGAATCCAATGCCCAGCTCAGTGCAGCAGTGTGTACACTAGAAAAAATTCTCTACATTTTGTTATCATAATATACATATAAATGACAATTTCCAAATATCTGTGATGCATTAAAAAGTTTAGTGCATATTGCTCTCTTTAAATAGTAATATATCAGAAGTCTCAAAAGAAATTGAGCCTTAAATGAACAGCATAAATGACCAAAGACACTGGCTAGGTTTCAACATGAGTGTGGTTGTTACAAATAAAGCATCATGCAAATCTATTATATCTATAGAGGTGTGCACATTATGTGTGAATACAACTAAAAAAACAACAACTTTGTATGGAAATTTGTAACCAAAGCGGTAATTATGAAATTTTAGTTACTAACAAATATTTGCTGTATTTAATAGACAAAGCAAAGAAATGTAGCTACACGACAGACAAATCGGAAACATTCTTGATCTCTATGTTAACTGTAGTATTTTATTTGCAAAAAAAGTTATACAGATGCATGCAGGTATAACTTTGCATGATAATTCTAGTCATGCCTAGAATTTTGACAATAACAAAAATAGTTTGCTATAAACTTGAAACGGCTAGATGAAACTTTTTTCGTTCAGAACACGTCACACATAACTAAGATCCGACTGGTTACAGCTTTAATAAAAATTTCAAAGTTAGAAAGATAATAAACATTGGTATTCGCAGTCTATTGTTTCAATTGCTAAATAGCAAGCCGAGCATAGAAACCATTACGTTCAAAATAAACAGTAAAACGTTACAAACTACAATTTTACTAAAACAATAGTGGTGCGTTTTGCAGCTTCGCTTTAAGAGTAATTCATTGATAATTGTTGAAATTATTTAACTAATTTTACTCAGCACAAATTCTTTGTAAGATTTTGTGTACGACAAAAACAGGCGTAGAAATATTCTCCTTGCGTATTAGTTGTTTCTACTAAAGATCTGGAATAAAGACTAGCAAACACCCAGAGTTATGATTAGTACAATATGACAACATAAACATTTAGTTTGTTTACAAGTGTAAATTTGGTTAAAATCACCAAACCGATGTGAATTGCAAACCCAAAGTAATCTATTAATTTTCAGGTCCATTAACATCATACCTGCTGCAATAGATGTGCTGACGTGGACGCACTTTAGAAACAACTATACTGCCATTAACCCACACAACTAATTCATTATCACTGCAGTATTAAAAAACAACGATTTGCAGCGTGCTACTCTAAATGGAAACAAAGAAGAAATTGTGAGGGCAATGGAAACGATGCAGGTTGCGTTTGAAACACGACCAAATGCACGGCTGTTAATAATGAGCCAACTATTACACATTTTGCCTTCAGTAAAAAATGAATTTTGTTGCACAATTATTTTAGAACCTACCATTACTTACATTGCAGAACCGTTTTTAAATGCATATTTACGTAAACTCTAATCTATTTGCTACGCTGCGTTAATCAACCTGCCGCTCACGTTCCGGTTTCGTCGCTTCCGGATAGCATGCGTGCAAGAATGTAATATCCGAATAGTTGTCGAATGTTACACGTTCCGCTAAGTTTAGTGTTTGAACTGACCAATAGCGCGAGCTGTCGCAGTTAGCAAGAGACAACAACCCGTTGTAATAAAATCTTTAAAATGAACAGATTCTAAGAATACACCTGCGAGTATTGCCATAATTGTTTGTATTTTATATTTTACCGTGTGTGAACCCAATTGCTGTACAAAAAATAAATTCGAAGTAAATTTAATGCAGTTGCCCAGAAGCAGCTATGTATAAATTATCAACAAATTTCTATCTGACATTTCCTTTTTGTATGACAACAGAATAGTTGTTTCTATTAAAAAAATTTTGTTAACAATAACTTTATTGTCACTTGAATAATGTATTACATTGCAACAGTTTACCATTTGATTAAAAAAATAGCAATACAAAAGAAAACATCTTTAGTTTGAAAAGATCTAGCAAAATTAGTAAAAAAAGAGGAAAATGTTTGGCACAAGGAAAGAATCGGTCGATGGAGCATGTTTATAAGTTAGCTCATTGCTGCATTGGCATGTTTACACATTGTGGATGAGGAGGCCTCAGTGATCTATTAAGGCTATAGGCACCGTTGTTATACAACTGTGTAGAATACATAAGTCTATGTTCCCTTGGGGGCTGATAGTGCGGAGGAGAGGGCAGTCCGTTGTGTTGATACATATGGTGCTGCTCCGTGGGGCTATGAAAACCATTTTGGTATGGCGTTGACTCAGAGCCAGGCCATTGCTGCATGGTTATTGTTGATACAGGAGGAAGGCGACCCATTCTATTTATAGACATTGAGTTAGAGTTAAGTTGAGTGGACGAAGCTGAAAGTGACAAAGGGCTAGAGGGAGGTAAGTGATAACTGGACTGTCTATGTAGCATCGGTGCATTGTTAAGAGACGTGGGTACCTTCGGATGTATCTGATGATGAGTATACCTGTTACCCTGCTCATGCATGTAATTGAGATTAGCGTGAACATTGAGATGATTAGGCATAAATTTTGTAGCACCGGGATAGTCAGGGGGAGGCCCTTGGCCATATGACTGATGGACAGAGCCATAATCGTCTGTATAGCCATCCATGCTGCCACCCACGTCATATGCGTTAACAGGTTGCTGCATGAGGCGATGAGGGGGTGGTGGATGCTGCTGATGCTGTGCTGCTGCCTGAGGAATGGTTTGCGTGTGAGATAACTGCTGCTGTTTTTGCTTTTCCATCTCAGCTTCATACTCAACATGCAAAATAGCGTCTGTAATGTCATCAGGCAGCTCTCCTTTCAAATTGTTCAATAACTCATCACTGTTTTGACTAAATATGAGATCAGCTTCAGCATCAGTTAATCCCATCCCTACCTCATTCTTGACCGACTCTGAAAACATAACAATAGGTTTCCAGATGACAACTGCATAGTCATGTTGCAACTACATACAATAAACATTCTCTTGCACTCTAGAACTGAAAGACAAAGTTTCCCAAAATTACAAAGCAGAGCTTTGCTATTGTTAACCACATAGTAGTGGGTCACTAGGTTTGTAATGCATGAGCTGAAACTTTGCTGTTGTTAGCCACATAGTAGTGTGTCACTAAGTTTGTAATGCCTGAGCTGAAACTTTGCTGTTGTTAGCCACATAGTAGTGTGTCACTAAGTTTGTAATGCACGAGCTGAAACTTTGCTGTTGTTATCCACATAGTAGTGTGTCACTAAGTTTGTAATGCATGAGCTGAAACTTTGCTGTTGTTAGCCACATAGTAGGGTGTCACTAGGTTTGTAATGCATGAGCTGAAACTTTGTTGTTGTTAGCCATGTAGTAGTGTGTCACTAGGTTTGTAATGCATGAGCTGAAACTTTAAACGAAATGAGCTATGGATTATTTCCCAGATAGTTGTAGAATGCATACAACCAACAGATGACACCCAAGTTGGCCAGTTACCAATCGCCCTGTAATGAGCAATATTGTGCACTTTTTCACGTATTATTACTTTAGTAAAATACCAAATATCAGCAATTACCACCATTTTAGCAATGAAATGAAGCATTACAGTCAAGTAGCGCAAAGCGATCCCTATAACATGGAGTAGTTATAGCTTCAAACTGCCCGCAACAGCAAGTCTCTCTTGCCATGTCATTTTTGTTGTTCTGGTTGCTGGTCAAGTCATTTAATCGAATATCTTACCTTTTCATAAACCTTAATAATAACATAACTAAGAAGCCTTAGACAATTTAACATCAAATAGCAAGACATCCATAACGTACAACTAACAAGCCTTCCATATTGCAACATACCTACTAGCAAGACATAGTCAGATATTCAAGGGAAGCGAAGATATTCAAGGGCAACGACTAGCAAACTACTCATACATCAAACCAACAATTAGCGAGTCTTAGATGTTTCAGAAGAGTAACTAGCACCCATTCCTTATGTCGCACACCCATGATAGCCAGAAACAAAAGATGGGATTAGCCAACAGCAAAACCAGGGCTAAAACATTTAAACTTTTTTCACCTACTAAGCCTTACTGAAATGTTAGGTCTAGACAAAGACTGGCTTACCAGGAAACAGGTTCAAGTCTTCTTCATTCAGCACTTCGTCAATTTCATTGTCATCCAAAATCTTGCTTTCATCATTTCCGAGAGGCAGGAGCGATTTGTCAAGCGGTGAAAGGATGTTGTCAGTATCGCTATCTAAATCATCATCTTCAACTCTCATCGGAGATGAACTGGATTTGGGTGCATCTGCCGGATTGCTTGTACTTACTTCAGAACTTGAAGACAATGCTGCACTTCCTGGAGGATAGAATAACTCACAACAGTTAGACAAGTGTTACAACTAGCGTTGGACCAACCCGACAGAACTGGGTGATGCCACGAATAAGCTTTAACTGAGCTTAGACATTGTATCTACACCGAAAGCTTCCAACGAGAGTTTCTTGCCCACTACAGCCCGATGTTACAGTTTGACTGTCATAAGTGAGATTACTATTTTATAAATGCGCCTCCAAGATCAAATACTGTCAGAGGGTGTTACTGAGCACACTGATTCAACCCTCTCTAAATAAGAGTGTCAGAGGGTGTTACTGAGCACACTGATTCAACCCTCTCTAAATAAGAGTGTCAGAGGGTGTTACTGAGCACACTGATTCAACCCTCTCTAAATAAGAGTGTCAGAGGGTGTTACTGAGCACACTGATTCAACCCTCTCTAAATAAGAGTGTCAGAGGGTGTTACTGAGCACACTGATTCAACCCTCTCTAAATAAGAGTGTCAGAGGGTGTTACTGAGCACACTGATTCAACCCTCTCTAAATAAGAGTGTCAGAGGGTGTTACTGAGCACACTGATTCAACCCTCTCTAAATAAGAGTGTCAGAGGGTGTTACTGAGCACACTGATTCAACCCTCTCTAAATAAGAGTGTCAGAGGGTGTTACTGAGCACACTGATTCAACCCTCTCTAAATAAGAGTGTCAGAGGGTGTTACTGAGCACACTGATTCAACCCTCTCTAAATAAGAGTGTCAAGGTAAGAACTAAGCAAGTATGTCTCACCGGCATCAGTCGCTGACATTGGCTTCTGTAGCTTTGACATCTTTTTTCGCTTTTTGCTTCGCCGAGATGCAAATGGTTTTGATTTCTTTTTCTTCTTTTTGAGATTCATCTCTTGTTCGAGAACAAATGGGTCAGGCTACATAATGAACAATTACAGTGAATGACGACAACCGCGATAATTAGCGAGTGCTCAAGTAAATTACTATTAAACAAAATATGAAAGTTTAATTATTTTTTTGTTTTCTCACCCAGACTTCTACTTACAATTTTAGGTAAGTGTGACTGGCAGAGAGGAGCCCCTTGCCCCGTATCAAGGGCTGGAAGACCACAGGTCTTTGACTCATCTGTCAGCTTACCACAACTGGAGTAGGTGCAGCTTAGAAACAACTTTTGTTGAGAAGAGTTGAGCAAGTCTATTAAATGGTTAAGGAACTTGCAAAGTTCATGAAATCAATTCGTTAAAAAAGAACAAAGCAAAAGCATTACAATGTAGAGATTGAGGTAAACAAAGGGAGGAGATACCGGAGTTATAGCGCAGTTTTGGAGCTTCCAAATGTTTAGAGTCAGGCACAAGGTACCTGCAGCTGTTGCCGCAACCCAAGCTGACACAAACATGACCATAAAATGTAAACCTGTAGAAGCTAGTTTCAATGGTGTCTGGGCTGTTTTAGATCATTTTCAAGATGAAGCTTGTCATGCGATGCACCACTTTAACAATGTGAACAAACATCGCATTATTGCTGGCCCATACAAAACCATAAAATGTGAATAAACAGCGACTCAACACACAAAAAAAGAATACTTAATTATATGCTTACAGCTTTAATCACAACCACTCAAATATTTCTCAACACAACTATTCGCCTTTTAGAGATGCAATAAAATCACTTCTCTAATTATTGCAAAAAATAAGACATTCTGATATGTTATACATATATGCTCTGAATACAGATAAAAACAACATGGTGCAGTTTTCTCTGTTTTTCTCTGTACTAAAACCAGACCATTTGGATTTTTATAACTTTTTAATTTATCTAGCTGAAGCAATATAAACTAAGTTCTGAAATTGAATATATGTAGAATGTTGCATTAGCAGTACATTCAGTTAGTAGTAATCCGCTTTAAGCGGGTTCCTCATGTCATGATTGTCTTCAATTGATTAAAAAACTCATGAAGCAGCACCTCAAGGGCATGTTTATACGTCAACGGATGCATGTGGAAAAGATTAAATTCGGATTTAATTTTATGAACATTTATACTCCGGCTTGAAAGAACAAGAAATAATTATATTTTTGCGAAACTGTTTTTTCAATTTCATGTTTATTATTTTCCAGTCTCACTTGTGGTACTATCACACTACCATTCCTAGTTCTTTCACGATCTCATATAAACTTTTGTTCTGTAAGTTCCTTCGCTATCTATTGTAGCTCGGAGAAATCATAAATCGCTCTATTTTCTCGCCAATGTGGAATTTTGGCATGTGACCGAGAAATTATTGCCCTCATTGTACCACGAACGAACTAGTTAAGGTATAAACACGCCCTTAGACCATGATGAACTCTAGCAAGATAAACTCTTGACGTTGCTGCCTTTAACAATACTAATGAAGCAGAAAACTAACTCCTTGAATAGTGCTGGCCTTGGGCCTATATAATATAAGTATAGTATATCATATGTAGCCGCTTCAATTAGTTCATGAGGCAGATCATTACATACATACGAAACATTCCACCAGTCACTCATTAAATTTAACTATAGCACCATCTGCCAATTGGGGTATCGCTAACTAATCCACCTGCAGTTACCAACAATACGACCAGTATAACTGAGTGTTAACACTGGCTTGTAAAAGGATACGTCTACTACAAAGATTAGTCATTGGAATAGGCCGACGATGGCATGGTTTATCGACTTCATCAATGTGAGTGCAATGGCTCACACTATCTGTAACCGAGCCTTTGACAAATGATCGACTTTCCGTACTGAAATAAACAATCAAAGTTATACAGACGACACGGAAATACAGCTTTTCAGGTCATCCATCTAATGCTTACTAATATTGTGAAAGAATTTAATAAGATCGGATGCTAACATCGCTAACATTCTCACTCCAGAGAACTTTCAGAACATCCTAAAAATTGTTCAATTATCAGAAAATTATCATATTATCACCACCGTTTGTTGCAAACCCTTGCAAATGAGTCTATGTAGCGGTTAGTTAAGGTATAAAATTTCATGTTAACAGCAAAATAATGCATATTTTATAGCTCGAATAAATGTAGATGTCTCACTAAATAAATTAAACAAAAATGAGTGCTGATAAATCTCAATTGTGAACCAGATTATCTGTAAAACAAATACACTAGATTATGAGCAATGACGTAACACTATGAAACAAATACAGTAGAGAGTGAGCTATAGCATAATTCCATAAAATATAAGTATATTACGAGCTACAACAAAACTCTACGAAACATACCGTAAAAACCTTTATTTGAATGCCATGGCGCTGTATTTTTCAACCCTTCCGCTACGGTAGCGTTTTACTAGATGTGATGTTTGAATAAAGGGTGGCGTCGTATTTTCCGACTAGCTCAGAATTTTGGGAAGATAAATTTAATCCTTTTACGGGCGAAGTGATGCCAAAGTCGCCTGTATTTTGTACGCTCCTTCGGGTGAAACGACATTTATGCCATCGACCTCTGCATTATTGCTAAACTGGTTTTATATACGCCGAAGTATGAGACCGAGTTGAACACAGAACTACTATGAATATAAAACATTAGCCGGATACAGTTATTAATTATTTCAATAGTGTCGCTATCAAAGTTTTTTTTTTAAACTGTAAAACTTTGAAGTTAAAAAATGCACTTCGATACGCCATAACAATGGCCGTTATTACGTCATACAATGTTCCTGAAGAGTATTCTCATCGTTCATCAAAACACTTTAAAGTCTTCAGATCAGATTGTAAACCACATCACGAAAACACTTTAAAGTCTTCAGATCAGATTGTAAACCACATCACGGACAAATCTGAAAACAACGGATATGTAAAATGTAAATGTTAAAGAATGTCATATAAGCAACCAAATACAGGTGGCATTCAAATGATGACAACATTCAAATAGAGGTTTTACAGTAAATACACTAGATTATGAGCTATAACATAACTCTGAAACATAAATACACTAGCTTATGAGCTATAACATAACTCTATGAAACATAAACACACTAGCGGATGAGCTATAACATAACTCTATGAAACATAAACACACTAGCGGATGAGCTATAACATAACTCCTTAAACATAAATACACTAGATTATGAGCTATAACATAACTCTATGAAACATAAACACACTAGCGGATGAGCTATAACATAACTCCTTAAACATAAATACACTAGATTATGAGCTATAACATAACTCTGAAACATAAATACACTAGATTATGAGCTATAACATAACTCTATGAAACATAAACACACTAGAGGATGAGCTATAACATAACTCTATGAAACATAAACACACTAGCGGATGAGCTATAACATAACTCTATGAAACATAAATTTACACTAAATTGTGAGTTGGGGTCTAACTCTATCTATTGCAAACTATACACGAATCTAACAACGATAAGGTTTCAATGTTTTATGTTTAAACAGAAAACCCAGTCATCCCTGTTGTTACTAAACACTTCCATTCACTAAACACTTCCACATTGCAACAATTTAAACTGGTAAAAATGGAAACAAATATTTCTTGCTAAAGGAACAATTTCAACACCAATTAAAACAGGAGATAAATGATCACTATAAGTATGTAAAATACAGGACACTGGTTGCTAAACCCAGAAGCTAGTTCGAGACAGATAACACATGTCGAGATAAATCACACAGAAATGCCTAAAAGTGCAGCAATAGTCTCTAACCGTCCATGCATACTGCCTAGTTGACAAATTTCTGTTCTCTGTGCCCAACTATCGTTGCATGATCAGAAACTACCTTGCAAGTCATGTTACTAATGATCTAAATAGAATAATCTATATATATCTTAAATGTTTGTCAGTCGTTGGTCTGTCCAGTTATAGCAATAAAGTTTTAGCAATGAAAAATCGCCTTGGGAGTGGATCTTAACTCGCAACATTCATATCGCAAGTCTACTAACAAGTCTACTAACAAGTCTACTAACAAGACTACTAACAAGTCTACTAACAAGTCTACTAACAAGTGTGCATAACCCTAAGGCTAAGCCTTATCATTTTCTTCGCTCTATCATTTCTTTCGCTCTTACCGCAAATGTGCCCTTTTTATTATTAATTATTATTACCTTTTCCATTTGTTTTTTTTAATTGTTTTTAAAATCAAATTTTTATACCATTACCTATTTTTTATTTGTAAATTCAAATGAGCCATTTTAATTTCAAATGTGCCGTTACACTCATATTTCCGGTTTGGTAAATCTGTAAAATCTAAATGCTTTTCATGTAGACAATTGTATTATCTGGTGTAGAAATTGCCTCTACATTCTCTCTCCGTTCGGTCAGAGAAAGTATCAGACAAAAAAGTTCAATATCTCATTTTTTTGTTTGTATCAGTATCGAGAGGTGCCAGTATCGTCCATCAAAACTTTGAATACAAGGAGCTGTACACAAACTTCCGTATACTCATTGTTTATTTTTTCTCTTAATTTATTTGAACTGCACAAAAACATCTTTATCATGATATGAAGTTTAGAAGTAGAATGGTAAATGATGCATATGTTAAATAAAAAGTTTTCTGTGCAAAGACTCTTTCATTACCCGGGCAACGTCAGACATTCATTTAGTATGGATATAAAACTGATTGTGTCGATAAATGTGAACTGGTCATAGGAGGAAATGTGTCACATTGAAGCTGTAAGTTGATGATTAAGTGACGTCAATAAATTAAAAAGGAAACAGTTTAACTTACTGATTAGTCACGACTCTGCTAGGCGTCTTTCGTGCTCTTATGTGCTGCACCACAAGACTAGCGCAATCAAGGTCTCCCCTAATCGTGTCTAGGAAATAGTTGGTAAAATGTTTGGTATGGTCAGCAACTTCCTGATTGAGATGCTTCGCACGACTCAGTTGAATACAGGCTCGCTTGAGTTTTAGCAAGCTGTCGCTGTTGGAGTCAGAGCTGCAAAGAATATTCTGATGTGAGACGAGGTAGGATAGCTAACAGTGCTACAAACAGGAAGAAGTCAAGAAAGTGCAATTCACAAGATAACGGGTTTACTTTAAGATTAGGTAAGCCAACACCATGAGAAAATTGTATAACGAAACTTTTAGTAGCATAAAATCTAGAAATATATTGTAGAGATAGGCTAGAAGAGTGGAGAAATGAATGTCCAATATGTTACAGACCCAGTAAATATTCATACCCAACAACACCTATATTAGTTGTATTGTTCCTTTACAAATAAAGTGGCAGCAATACTGTTACAGACAATGATAGCTAAATGAAATAGAGATTTACTAACGTTTTATGAGCCAAAAATAATTAAATAAAAGGTAGACATAACCCAAAGGAATACAATATTTTAAGGCATTTTAAATGGAAATAATCCATTACTTTAAAAATAAGTGAAAACATAAAGAATCTGGCAATAAATTTACAGATTAAGAAAGAGCATTAATTAGTCAACATCAGACACTATTTGATAGAATTATGAGGTGATACTATTGTAGCATCCAGAGACCACACGCACAAATGTGACAAACATGTCCTTCAATAGCACAGACAACTCCACATTTAGAAACTGTCTGATGCAACAATCTAACTGGTAAAAACCTGAAAAACAATATTCAATGATCTTGGCTGTCATAAGCTTATTTTTTGACAAATAGACTGAGCTACTCACTCTGACAATGTATCACTGAGATCCGATGTGTGAGAGAGAGGTGAGCAGGGAGCCCCAAGGCTACACGGGAGGAGGGATGATAAAGATAAACTCGGTGAATCGTCATCACTGCTATCTATGACTGGAGTTAGTAAAATAGAGTTAGCCATCTTATCCCGGGCATACTCATCATACGCCTTATATCCATGAACTGTCAGCGATGACTTGCCCTCCTCCTCTGTGAGCAGACCGAGCTGTTTCCTCTTTTGCATCGATGCGTACTTCCTAGTCGGCCGCCTGACACGCTTAGCGGAGAGACTGTTGATGACACCAGAACTCTTCGATGCTGTCTTGCCTATCGAGTTACTGGCAGTCTCGTCTGAAGTCAAATCACAATTCTTTTGATTGTCAAGAGATAGTTTTTCAGCGAGTTCTGGAAACATTTTTGAAGCACTGAACCTATGATTGTTAGACTGCTCATCAGAATGGTAGCCATTTGGGGGCTTCAGAGAGTCTAGTTGTAGGAACCCATGGCTATCAGGCAGTAGCGATGACTCGGGCTTTTTCTTGCGTTCTTTTTTCGGAATGATGCCCATCACCTGCATGTGTGCATTGCAGTACCTGTAAATAATGGATACTGAGTAACACTAAGATATCAATGATGATGCCCATCACCTGCATGTGTGCATTGCAGTACCTGTAAATACTGGATATTGAGTAACGCTAAGATATCAATGATATCAATAATAACTGTAAGGATAACAATGAAACTGTTACAAAACAAATTTTAATGAAAATTTACAACCAGACCTAATTGAGGATTTCCAATTGGTTAATCCCTCCCACTGCTCAGCACACTCATGGCAGCAGCACACAGCAGCATTTGGAATAAAGTTTAATTTAGAATAATTTTTATACCTTACCATGTTTTAACAAAGTTATAACCGGTGAGACTAATGCGTTTCAATTGAATAACATTGAAAGTTACAGCATGTTCCTGCACCAACAGCTGTGAATCTCCATAAGAATTGAAAGCTACAAGTTTTTCGTTTCATCACGTGTAGCTTTACAATAAATCTGTGAAATATTTTCTACATAAAAAAAGGACGCCACAAAGAAGTATGCAGAAGTTTACTCTATTCCGTTTCGGTTCAGTCAGCACAAGTTTTACCGTCTAATCATGTTGGTTGCTTTTTTACCTTGACGGGATAGTCGTTCCAATTAGACTTTTGTAAAGGTTTAAGATGGCTAACAATAACTTTAAATGGTCCTATCGGGCAATATTCAGGTAAAATAATCTGATAACAACATGTTGTTAGATAGAGCAGTTTATGTTGAATCACCAGATTTCAAGTCTTTTGAAGCAAAAGCAACGAGGCATAATTCTTTTACATGTCATCAAGCTACGGTTGAAGATGGTAGTTGTTCTAGTCAGAAATTGGATGATTCTACATAAAAAAATATTCTCAACAACAACATGGTGTTAACAGACTTTCTTTACTAGAACATGGACAAACACGTGATTTATGAGAAACAATTTCTCTCAGAGATGTAATAATTCAATCAATTGAAATTTGACAGAAAAAAATGATACATAAGCAGGTTTGGGCAGTCTGATGGCGACTAGGTGAAGTTATTAAGGGTGAGGCGTGAGATGGTAAGTATACTCACTCTCTGTCTTTGGAAGATGGTATTGCACTTGTGCATCTCTGTCCACTCGCCTTTACTACGAATACACACTGTTTAAATGGTGCGGATGAATCCTCAAGTATGTGTCGCACACAGAATGCAAAGCCATGCAAACGTCGCAAATTGCACAATTTACCACTGAATGAACATAGAGGCTTGTTATTTGTAGTGAAATGTACATTTCGTCCTTCATACATTGTAGGTCAGAGCTGGATCTACAACACACAATTCAACAGTTAATGCAATAACATGCGAATCAGACCAGTGAAGTCAGCATAGTATATGCAGCATCTCAACTCTATAAGGAATTACAGGCTAAGGATAGATGTAAAAAATGTATGAAGAAACTTTGTGAGTTCATCAAAAATTTCTATTCCTTTTAGCTCCCACCTCCCACCATTTCACAATAAACGCTTGCAAGTATCCATCAGACATGAATAACAATTCAATAAACACTCCTCGATAACCATCTAATGAAATTCAATCCTTCAGCTGACATGAAAGGGTTTTGACAATGGTGGGCTGTCAACTCTCCTAACACCATATCCACACAAATGTAGCTAGCTGAGTTTACATTATATCTGAATGTTTATGACAGACAACACTACTTTTTGTATAAAAAGGTTTTAAAGGAGATGAATGATTGGATTTGGAAAGACCCTTCGTGTTGATTAGGGTTTTCTTATTTAATATCATATTCAATTGTTGTTTTTTCTAACTTTTGGGATTTGATATATGCTACAAGATCACTCTGACTCAATAGTAACCAAAAATGTATTTGCGATTTGATTTATGCTACAAGATCACTCCGACTCAATAATAACCAAGGTCCAAGAATGTATGGGTCTCTATAGAAGGATACAAACTTTTATTGGCCTGACTGGCGAATCCCAAACTTATTCTTGTAAAACCAGTATTGTATAGCACTAAAATGATTATCGTAAAACCTGTATTTGAATGCCACCCTTTAATTGAAAGTCACTTCTATTTGAATGCTTTTCTATTTGCCCGCCACTATTTGACATTCTTGAACTTTACGAACCCGTAATAGCAAGTGACTGGTAGAAAGTGTCCACAAGCCATACTAATAATGACTCGATTACCTCAATAACAATTAATTGGTTCGTTGTTTCTGTTTGTACCGAAGTCCGTTTTTCAACTCTAAATCTTTACAGTTGTCTCGTTAAAACTTTGAAAGCAGCACCATAGAAATAATGAGTAATTGTATAAGGATAATAGTTATTCTTTAACGCTGTCCTGATACTTCTACGTATGTGACAACAGTTTTCACATTTACAATGGAATCTGTGGTACTACACATTTTGAGGCTATTTTTATTACATTTTTATTATTTATATTTCTCTTTATTTGCGCCAAATGCGTATACTGAAGTGCATCAGATAAAAGTTTTGCTCTGCTAAAAATTTGTTTGAACGCTAATATCGACTAGCTCAGCTGTGCAAAAGAAGAGTTGAGGTCAGAAGACACTGTGGAGGGTATGAAACAGCCAGAAGAATATGGAATGGTTCCAAACGAAAACAACATTCAAAACACAACTGGCTGAGCAAACGATGTTCATATTTTTTGTTTTAAAAATAGTAACTTTGGTTTTGAAATGTTAATTTTTGTTTCTGAATGTATTATAAATATAGTTTGTTTATGTCACTTGTTCTTGAATATATGTTTGTAGCAGTTGATAGATAACTATTATTACATAACCTAGAAATTTGCAGATTCATAGCATATTATTTGATAGCATTATCGCTTTAATACGAACTCGGCTTACAATAGATCAATGCTTGTAACCCTTTATCTATTGCACGTAAAAAGCCAGTTTAGTGCAAACTGTAGCAAACATATTAATGAGTGCAATGAGCTTTTATGCAACCTTGTCCAATGTAGTTATAAAATAAAAATATGTCCTCATATTTAAAATGAAATAAAAAACTTAAAAGGACCAACAATTTGCAACGCAGGCTGTAAGATTCTCTTAGGTTAATTGCGAGCAATAGATATCATCTGGTAGAGATATGTATCAGCTTCTGCATATTTATTTACAGATATACAACAATTTGAAGGTGAGTTAACAGATTTCCTCCACTCAAAGGTTTAATGTCGCGCCGCCTGAAGGAGAGTGCAAAATATAGGCGACATTCGATTCGTCCATGAAAGGGTTAAATTTGTTTTCTCAATATTGTGATGAGGCATTTAAAAAAATACAACGCCACTCTTTATTTGAACGACACTCTTTATTTTAGCTCCACCTTAAATAAAGCGCCAATCTTCAAGGGATAGGTTGAAAAATAGAGCGCCATGCCACTCAAATGAAGGTTTTATGCTAAGTTGAACTGATCGAACCATTTTCATTGTTGAGAACTTCAAATAAAATATAGTGTCAAACTTTAGTTAAACCACAATACCATCATAAGGTAAAACATACTACAAAAGATTAAAACATAACTGTTAAAGAAGTTTAAAAGAAATTTAAATACAGTCATTCCTTAAACTACATATAAGCCCTTATGCGAAACGTATCCATATAAAGCATTCCAGACAAATGGCATAATCAGTAAATCAAACACGGTGATGTTAAATTTGTGAAGGAAGATTTCTAATACACTGGTTACTTCTAGTCACACAGTGCTTAAATAGATTTTTTATAGCATAAAGTTTGTGTATGAATTTGTTAATCAGCTGTAGTACATGAAAACAAGAACCAATTTATCACATTACCTTCAAAATAAGTACAAAAGGATCTGTTTATACAAAATTAGATATATTAAGAAATTGGAATATGTAAATTATATTTTTTGTAAGCTTGATAATATGGTAAAATAATGTGAAAAGGCCTCAGAACATAATGACCATGGACGCCGAAACCAACAAATATGAAATGATTTAAGAATAATGTTCAACGTTTTATTTTATTTTAAAATTAATATAAGGATAATTTGTTTCTAGCAAAACCAAATGGGCTGCCAAATATTTTACAGTGACCTTCCTTAGCGATACGCAAAGCACTAAAGTTAGCATCAGGGACCATAGAATCCGTTGTACAAAATCACATTACTAAAATTTTAAAAAGTTGAGTACTGAGCACTCGCTCGCATCAGATTTGCACTGCTTGAAGGTTGAAAAAGTTCACTATAACCTTTGTGATAGGATGTTTTGTCAACAAAATCCAATATCCTATCGCAAATTTAACTTATGGTGTAAATTAAATCCATCACGATGTAGACCAATTGTACATTCAGAGAAGGCAAAAAAATTGCTACGGTTTTTTAGAACAGCAGTGAGCAAAAAATGGAGAAAAGTAACGAGTAAAGTAAGAGCAAAAATAAAGAAAGTCTGGCCTTTAAGAGTTTAGTCAGGGGACTAATTGATTCGCAGGAAGGCAGTTAATGCACTTGTCAAATAAATGAAAACTTGTTACACAAATATTTTATAATCAGCTTTTTAAGCGCATTCTAAAAAAGATTACTGTAATTTCTTCATGCTTTCTTATATCGTGACAGAATTGCGCGCAATTTGTGAGCTAAAGCTTGCTTACAATAATAAAACTACACAAAATGGAGAATAACCTTTTCGAAAGTGAAAGGTAGCCAGCTATATCATTTTATAATCTTTAATACTCCAACATACCTGAAAAAACTATGTAGAAATTGTTATCTGCTAATTTCACGTCTAATGAACAGATTTACACGAGTTGATATTTTTCACCAACTGAACTTCAGCAGCTATTAATACAAAAAGTCACAATATCTTTTTTCTGTAACCATTTGAATTTTGGAACAAAGTATACTAAAATGAAATCTGACAAAAATAAGCATTAATACCGTGAAAGATTCATGTTAGTCATTATGACTAGGATAAGACGTCAGTTAAGCATTTACCTCGGATAATTTTGGTAAATTTGACAATAATTTTTATTATTATCTGTCTTTATCTGTTTGTTGTGGTACTTCTGAAAGCAGACAGACTAAATATTCTTACTGTTATAATATATTAAATATATGACAGTGCCTTGTGCAAATAAGAAAATATAAGACTATATAACCGATAGTACAACTGAAAGTTTTTATTGGTGGATCAAGTGTTGCCTAGTAACAGTCTAGTAGTACTAGCTGCACCGACAATAACAAAAATACTAAATTTAGATGCAGATGGGTATTCTGTAAGTGACAAACAGGAAAAATACTAAACCACTTTTCTTTGCGCGAATTATGAAGCAGCTATAGATTTATTATAATTTTGTTTTAATATTAACTTAGAGAACTATCAATAAAAGTCATCTGCACTCTTTTAGAAAATAATTTTACTTCAGGCTGAACATTTGTTTTGAAATTATCTGGTATAATTTGGTCCAACATTTCTTAAGTTGGTGTATTTTATATCGTCATCAAAATTATTTTGGCCAGACATGTCATTTCAAATACATTGTAAAGCAGCTAATTTATGTAACAAAACATATGCCTAAAAATCAGTGGTATGAATTCACAACTAAAACTTTTCAATCATAAGGGGATTTTATATAGATATTGAAACTGCTCATGAGTAATTAAAATTAGATGAACTGAGTAAGCTGGCAATACACAATTTACCAGTTTGAAAAAGGCTCTAATTATACAGAATGAAATGTGTTTTGGTAATTTACATGAACGCATACCGTGTTAGACGCGCTTTATTAGTTCGAGGTACTTGTAGCAAGTAGAATGGTTGCAGTAGAATAGTTGGCTTTGGTGGATGTGCTCTAGTAATATGAAACTTGGTAACATGTTTTGCTAGGCGGTTACTGCAACAATCCTATTTGTTACAATCACGTCAAAACTACTAGCATGCATCCAACAGGGTATGCTTTCATGTGGGCTACCAAAACACATTTCATCCTGTATAATTGGCTCTTTAGCTACAATTTTACTGCTTATCTTTATATTCATTTACTTGTGAGCAGCTTCAAGGCAAGCTAAATCATGTGTCACTGTCGTAAATCAATTTTATGCATATCATATCCTTCGGTGTCTAAAACAGTTCTCATTTTTTAATGCATACCACGCATTTCAAAGTCATGACCTAATACAGAGTTGATCTTCTAAGAATTGCACAGCACTGATACTTGTTACTGAATTGACTTTTGAGAATTTCAATATAATGTTTGACTTGATATGATCAACAAGAGCAAGTAGTTTTGTCTGATGGAGCGTTTTACAAAAGTAGTGCTATGTTGACCAATTTATAAATTAGGTTTCATCGGTTTGTTGTCAGACTAGAAAAAATTTGAGAGTAAAAATTACAAAAATGATTTATATATTTTACTAGCTGCGCTACCCGGCATTGCCCAGGTAGTAAAAAAGTCTTTGAACAGAAAATTGATTTGTATTTTACATATCACAACATTTGCCATTCTAACTTTCAAACTACATATCATGAGAAAAGTGTTTTGTGTAGTTGAAATAAATTGAGAGAGAAAATAAAAACATGTGTAAAGATTTTCAAACTTTGTCAAACAGCTGTAACTTTCAAACTTCACATCATGAAAAAAATGTTTTGTGCAGGTCAAATAAATTTAAACAAAATAAAACAACTATAAAAAGGTTTAAATGTAAATGTGAAATAATTAGCAAGTAATGGCTAAATTGAGTCTGTTTTGCTACGATTACAATAAAAGATGATTCGGTAATGAAACAATTAATACGAACTGAGAAAACAAGATAAAAATTCTGAATATGCTGAATTAATAATGAAAATTCTTGCATAGAAGTGTGTATGAAAAAGGTTACTGGTCCACCAGAAGCTATCCATCAAAACTTTGAATAAGACGATACTGGTACCTCTCGATACTGGTACAAATGTAAAAATGAGACATTGTATTGACTTTGTCTGACCGAACGGATAGAGAATGTCGAGGCTCTTCCTACGAGGATAATACAATGGTCCTTGCGAAAAGAATTGACCTTGATCGCGGATATAGTAATTGAACCTTACGACAAACTGAAAATAGAAGTTCAAGAAAACACAAAAAAAACATCGTGTTTCATGGAGTTAATAGAATTCATTGTTTTAAATACTACATCATTTAGCGTGTGCATACACTATACAGTATATGATAGTGCATTTAATCAATGCACCTTGTATAGATCAGTGGTAGAGCGTGCGGAATTTTAACTTGTGGTGGCAATCTCCGTGAATTCAAATCCATCATATTGTGGAATTTTTAATTCCAAGATTTTTTAAAGCTATAGCTGGACATACACACAAACTTTGACAAATATATATACAGAGATTGAATTAAAAATGATTTAATTAAATCCATAAACAAACTTGTAAGTGTACTCATTTTGTCACAAAGCCGTGACTAGAATCAGTTTTAAAAATCGTTATGATATATAGTCATACCAAATAAATAATACACATGAGCAGAGCTAAGTATCATAATTTTTTTACTCGTGGATCATAAAACAATCAAATAAAAACATTGATGGTTTAAAGGAAAAAGTACCTCATATGGTTTGTAATTTGAAGCCAGTGTAAAACAGTGATACAGCATGTTGCTGAGCTGATTTTCATTTGTTTGCGGGCTCAATCATTATATCTCTTACACTAGTTGGGAGAAAGCTGTTATAGTATGTGTATGTATATATATATATATATATATATATACGAGGCAAGTCTGCGAGGCAACTTAGTTGTTTCGTGGCAGGAAGTCAACTCTCATTGGTAATGGGATTTGTGTCCCTTGCCTAAGCTCAGAGCTGCACTGATGAGGCTTCAATAGCCGAAACAGTACTGTCTGTAGCATGAGTGTATATATATATATATATATATATGGCTGGATGCATATTTTGATTCCCCCTTTGTAGCTGAACATGCGGTCATGGTTGCATTGCTTTTGTCATTAACACGTTCATCATAAACTGAGGAGAGGGTATCATATCTATCTTTATCTGAGAGTATTCTTATCGGTAAGGATGTTTGGTGTGATTCACGTCTACCATTTAGTCACTAAACTTAAGTTGAGCTTGCGCTTCTGTCAATCCGTAAAAGCCTTTAATGTTTCTGATGAAGCATACTGCTTAGTTTCGTCTTGAATCATACAAGCCAGAAGTGGTTTTGTCTGGAGGAACCCATAGAGTATTGCCATGCTCCAGAAAAGTCTACATAGGCTGGTGTATGCTAAGAGTTTGTACTTTTTAGATGCTGCATGTAGGAAGTATTTGATGCAGCCCAGAGCTGTGAATGCAATGCCAACCTTTTAGTCTATGAGATTGTCAAATTACAGATTTGGTTGCAATGATATTTGGCCTCTATCACTACACGTAATGTAGACACGCCAAATGTTAGCGCTGGCTGATTTGTTTGATCCTAGCAGAAAACCATAACTTGGCACTGATCAACACGGAAAGGTATTTTCCACTCAACTGACCGGTCATGGAGCTGATCGATAAAGTTTTAAAAGCATTTTGATTTTCTGCTATTGTTGACTTCCGAATATAGAAATACAATCAGATGCATATAAGCTGACTTTACATGACACAGCATCAAGGTCAATTATGTAAATAAGAAATAATGGTGGGACTAGTACCGAGCTTTGTGGAACTCCAAAAGTCACTGGGGTACTATTAGACAATGTCCCTCTGATAACAACTTTTTGGGTTGCATGTGTTAAAAAACGCTGTATCTAATTGTATGTTCTGTACCATCGATGTCTGATTTTTTGGATAAGTAGCTCATGTGAAACTTTGTTGAAGGCCTTCTTCATTTCAAGAATGACCCAGTGAATGAACAAGCCTTTTTTATTCCTTTTGTTACGGTAGGTGGAGTACAGCTGGGTTTTATAACTAAGATGGCTTTTAAAGCCATGTTGTCTATTGTAAAGGATAGTAAACAAAGGTTGATTAAGAGGGTGCAGAACAGGGTCTAGAACATGGTCTAGGTTTATAGTTATATTTATTTTTTCTGATTTCTTTTTTTGAATAGGAGCAACTATATTGTATGCAGATCTCCATTGGTTAGATTAGATTCCGGTGAGTATTGAAACAGGCAGATGTATAAGCATTTAGCTATCTGATCGGAGTCTACTAGGAACTCATGCTTTCTTATTTGATCTGGTCCAGATTTATTCCGTTTGATGTCATGTATGAGTTTAATGATACCAACTGGCTTGATTTTGATGGTGCTACTTTTAATAAAAGGAATGGTACATTGTTTATATTTTCATTGTTACAAAACTGACCATATAAAGTTTAATTTAACAATTTGTCACAATGCAGACTAACTGATTAAGTTGCCATCAATAAGCTTTAACCTAGATACAGGATGTTGATGCTGTTTTTTCAGAGGAGCTTAAGGAAGGGTTTACCATTGCCTTCTCAAAATGTTTGTAGAGTTTGTTTACAATATACTTCTTTTTCAATCTTACATAATTTTTTTTGTACGTTTCTGCTCTTTCAACTCGTGTGATAAGTAAATATTACCCATTGATTTGTACTTTGTGTAGTTTTTCTGCCTAGCATGCAGCTAATCTGTGCATCTACCAAATCAGATTGGTTGACCTTTGCATCTAAGCTTCATTTTCTCCGTTGATGCTGTTAGGTCAAGAGCTTTCTGAAAGTTATTCGATAATATATCTCACATTTGTTGTACATTATTCATTTTTCACCATTCATCAAAAATGTCGTAAGTCATATTTCGTATCAAAAATGATTACGAAATACGACTTGATCTACTTCTCTGTGGATGAAAATGTTTATAGTTTTTTTGTTAGAAGTTGATAGACCGAGAGAGACACTTGGTTTTGAATCAGTTGTAACTATGCAGTGATCACTAAAACTGAGAAATATGTCAGAGAGTCGATAATCTCTGTATCATTGTCCATCACTACATTGAAAATATTTCCATTGCACAAGACCTTTTTCAAAGAAAAGCTTAGAAACTCTTTTATAGTTGTGGGTAAAATGCATTAGTACGGAGTTTTCTTCTCAATTTATGTGAGAATGGTTCAAGTAACCGACAATCACAATACTGTGATTAGGAAATTTCTGGTAGATTTGTGAGAGAGCATAACTTAAATCACCTACATCATGTAGTGATACATGCTGGCTGTAATTCAAACATTAAACAGTGTTCTAAGGCAGAATTATCACGACAATATCCAAATCACATATTTCTATGCACATTGTTGCTGCACAGAGGTATTGGTTGATTGGTTATCAGTGTACCCAAACCATGAGTATTTCTATCACATCTGAAAAAATCGTAACCCAGTATTTCTATTATGCGTCCATTATCTATGTTTGAGTCAATGTGAGTTTCAGTGAGGCATATAATGTCATAATCATTTGTTACAGTAGTGATTTTGACAAAGATGAAGTCCTTTGTAGACAGGAGAAATCTGGAATTAATTACATTACTTGCCTACGCATTTGATTTTAATGAGAGGTTATACACACAAAAAAGATTTGCCTTAGTTAAATCTAAGAAGATTTTTGAGAAACTCGCCATGCAAAAAACTTTTTATAACCGCTACATGTAGACATTGGCCAAATACATACTGTTCTTGCTTTACGCAGATATTTACGAAATCGACATTAAAACTTCCAACAATTATATTTTGTGTTGGCATCATGGCAAACTTGTCATATTAATAATACTATATCTTATGAAATCGTTGATAATTGACTGTCTCTTAAAATTTTATTTAGCGATGTTAGCGTTTCAGAGTGTATTTTTAGATAGATAAACGCAGAGAAACATTTGCAACATAATAGATAATGTTAAATATCTACCTCTTTCGTCATATTCCAGTTAGATAATTGCACATAAAATCAGAAGTTTAGCATTAGCCAAGCATTTACATAGTCACATGCATTTATTTGGAAATTTTATCGAATGTAAGATGGCGCCGATGTAAATAGAGGGATATCCGGTTTTGCGCATAGTGCATAGCCTCGTATTTATATTCAAGGACGATGTCTTCTTCTCAATTATCACATTCGCGGCCTATATGGTACATTTTAGCGAAAGCTATTGCAGCGAACGAAGTTATGAAATGCGTTCATTTATTCTTCATTCGGAAACTAGAACGAGTTTGTTTGCTTGGCAAGCTATCTAAATTGAGCGTAGATTAGCTAGTAGCACATTAAAAAAACTTTCGCAGGTACTGTTGTACGTGTCATTAACCGTCTAATTTTATCCATGGAGAATTTTTTTCTGTTTTCGTATTTTGCATTAGTGATTGTTTGAATGGGTCGTGAATGAATGAATAAACATATAGAATACATTGCGATCTTGGAGTAAGGACTGTTATATATTATTACTGTTTGTATTACTTTGTAGATTCATGCTCTGTTTGTTTTAGTCAGGCTATTTTTTGTTATGACTCACAATTTTGTTGTTTTTTTTCTTTTAATGTAACAAGTGTGCATATACTAGAAACAACAGTAAACAATATATTGCATAAGCACTACTTAATGCCAGCCAACTTTTACTATGGTCATAGCAGTTTTAATAGACGGTTGCTGGTAAAAGGAAACTAATAGACTACTATCGTGGAATTATAGCTGTGAGGTTTCAGAACAGCACTAGTAAAATTTAATGAGGTAACTCGCATTGTCCGATAACAACCATCTCTGTGGGCTATGCATGCAATATTCATTTGAACGATTTTGAAAGTTGGCAGAAGAGCTCACCGAGTTAGTATAAAATAGTTACATAGAGCTTAGATTTTTTCTAATAAATGACTGGTTGATGTAGCATACTGCATGATATACACATCTTAATATTACCACTGTTTCCTTATCATCAATTTTTGCGTAGAACTACAGCAAGTATCCGCAATTTTATATACATAATACCTTGAGATATGAGTGTCTTAACATACGAGAAATTGCTCAATTTTTCTTGTCAGTAAAGCAAGAAGAGCCAAGCCAAAGAAGAAAATTAAAAAAAAAAAACAAAATTTGAATTAAGTTTGATGTAAGGTTAAAACCTGTTTTTAAGCGTGCACATAATAAGCTAAATTTATTTAAGTTGACTTTAAAGTTCATGCCACGTAGTGTCACAAAAGTGTAGCGTACCAAGCGTGTTGCTAGCAAACCTCTCTCTCACATCACCGTTAGTCGCTACCGTCTGTCTCGCTTTTGTATTCCTTTTTTCTCTTTACTTATTAATTTTTGATGTCATAACCGGTCTGTGATCATTTTTCTGTGTTCTTTTATGTACTATCCCTTTGCCGTTTTCATTTGAACTGGGTGCTGACATATGTTCCATGATAAGTAAGCTCATTGTTTATCCTATCAGTAAGGCTACCATTTTGAAGAATAGTTTTCGAACATTTAAGCATTAAGGGTTTTGTTAAGTTCGGTAAAAACTTAAGAAGGTTTCTATCAGATAAGTTTGAAACTTGGTATGCTGAAGATAAAAGCCTGTTTCGAAGGTTTTGGCCATTCAGATACAAACAAACCGCACAGTTTTCCCGAATCGTAATCAGTCAAGCCAGCCTTACCGGTCAGTAGGTGTAACCTACTAGTTGATTTAAATTTGCAAATTAATTTTCATTTAACTCTGTAACATGTAATAACAACTAATCGATCCTAGACACAGTGGGTGCGACTAAATTTGGGGTTGATTTGAAACTAAAATAGATTGAGTTAAAATTGCATAACTTCAGGTAAGGATTACGATTCGAGTCACAATTTAATAAATAAATCTCCTGATACAATCATAGAGGAATTGGATGCCTAATGTTACTAAATGATATCGAATGTCGGGCAATCTCATAGGTGACCAAGTTAGCACTTCTTACCATTTGCTCACACAATAAGATTTTATTGTTAGAATAAGTAATCTCTCATGTAATGCTTGCTAAATCTCAGTAAGTTATAAACTTTTGGTGCTGATTTAAGTATCATTCCTTTGTTGTTATCTCCAATTCTGTTAACTACATTCTGCCAACACTATGGTCTGTTGTGCCTGCCGTGATCACCCAAGACATGTTTTATTGGTAACATAGCATTTTAAGTCAGCAAAACCTTATTAATTGCGATTGCTCATGGTTAAACATTACATACCCAGAAAATGTATACTTGATTATTGTTACATAATTTACAATTATGAAAACAATCATATTTTTAAATTTTCATTTCATATGTTCAATAAGCTATTGCAAAGGCAGCTATGAGTGTGGTCAATCAGTATGTTCAATGCATCATTCATTTATCAAGGGGTATAGCAATAAGGCAAATGCGATTTGGTTTTAGCTCAAATGAAAAGAAAACAATAAAGCATTGTTTGTTGTTGAAATTTATAAATTTCGTTTGCCCTGTTCTACTACATTCATTAGATATCAGGAATGCAAGCTATAATTTCTGAGTTTATTTTGGAAATTCGTTTTTGTGTAGAGTTGATTTTCTAATTTTGTGACATAACAATCCTACTATTTAGATTCCAGCTCTCTGAGGCCTGCAACAGAATGGATGGTCACGAGATCATTGTTTTAGATTTTACTTATCATTGTGGGAGTGTCAGTCATAGTAGTCTGGTTAGATTTAAATTTTCATGTGCAAGTCTCTTGGTGAGATGGTAAAAACAAGTTCGGTACGGTATTCTTAGCAAGGTGATAGAGAATTTTAGCCAAATATAGCATTCTTACTTGTACAATAAAGAATATCAGTCTGATATAGTATTATTGAATCTCCAAAATAGTATATTGTCCTTCTTTGCCTAAAACCTCTCAAAATAACATGTAAAGAAATATTAAATTGGCAAACATTGAACAGTAAATTAGTAAAAGATTTGGTGCAAAGTTTTGGTACACGGTATAATTGGAGAGCCAATGTATTCAGTCTTGTGGCTCACTATATCTCAGCATTTTATTTTGTTTTAGTTTCCTCTTAACATAAATAACTTTTGGTATTGAAACCTCGGAGGCAGTGGAGTAATAGCTGGACATAATGGCTAGTGTTGTTGGACAATCAGTCAAGGTGGGTAACTTTGTATTTCTGAGAAGTCTATCATTTAATGAAGACTAGGTACATCCTTGTTATCATCTGTCATAGTAAGCATAGTTTGTGCTTGTGACTGACAGGTATTATTTCGTACTATTTGTATTGTTTCGGTGATAAAGTCATAAATTTGTCAGAAGTGCGCTTAATGCTTTTATACATGCTTCTGTGATATCTATATCGGTGCATTTTCGTAGTCACTAATTAAAATATTGCGGACCTCAGAATGTTGGTTGATTTACCTCTAAATCTTCCCATTTGCATTCTAATATCTGTTTAAATTGTTGCCAGCAACCAGTAAATGCTTACTATCAAAGATTGCCTAGCTTACATTCATCTTTGGGATCTCAAAGGAAATTGCACTGCCATTGAAACTCTAGTGTAAACATAAAGTGCCTTATTAATATATTCGTGATGTTGCTGAACTTGGGAGTTCATATAAACGATTTTAGTAAAAGTTTTACCAAATCTTCAGTTTTAAGGATATAACAAATCTTACCACCAGCATTAAAATTCGTGAGAAAGTTAATGCGGATCGTTTCAGTTATGCCTGGTGTTTTGTTGTAGGACAACGAGATACACATCACATTTGAAGATCAGCAGCAAATCAATTGTTTTGCAAGAAACAATCTAAAACTTGGAGACATTAATGATGAGATAGAAATGAGAAAAGTATGTGTGTTCAATTATCATTTCAACACAAAGTTTATTGGATAAGCATCTGCGGTGTCGCGAGTATGGGGAGAATGGCTTGGATCAATTTTCTAACTTTTGTCAGCCAATTTTTATAGGGAGTTGAAAGGAATTGAAGCTGTGGATACACTTGCCTATCACCTTCATCTCTTACATGTCAAACAGGGCCTTTTATTTCTATACAACTTCATTTGAGGCAGCCAAAATTATACCAAAAAAAACTAACAGATGATCCTCAAATAGTCTGAACCATCTTCTTCACTCTCTAAAAAGATTATCTGCCTAAAATTTAAGCTCTGTGGGGTGAAAGACCTTGCGTAATTTCCAAAAACAAGGTTGACCTACTGCCGCCATGCTCTATCTCCGAAACTATAAAAGAATGGTTTGAATTCGCTAAGTTTTTTGTATTGCGTTGGAAATCCTCTATTTCAATCAAAACCATTGTTTAATGTGTTTATTAATGGACAGTCAGTCTACTCTTTGGGGAGCACAGCTGTGAGGAGATAACCCTGACTTATACAGAGTATTGATACAACATAATCATCTCTCTTTCTCTACCTCCTATTTCTCTTTTCAGTCTCTTGTCTACGGACATCGTTACTCCTGTGTACATAGTGTCATATTGTGTCACATTGTGGTTTTTGTAGTTTTGTTTTGGTAACTTCTGTTCGATGATTATTACAGAAGGAACAAGAAAACTACAGAGATGCTGTAGATGAGATTATGATGCTAGAAGGGGATGATGAGATGGTGCCATATCAGGTAGCTGTTTAAATTATGTTTATGAAGAATTTTTGGAACAAATGATTTTGTTTAGATGTTGTTGAACTTTTAAATCTAATTTCTAATATATGGTATTTTACATGTGGACGGGTCTTACATGTGGACGGGGCTTACATGTAGACGGGGCTTACATGTGGGCGGGTCTTACATGTGGACGGGTCTTACATGTGGACGGGGCTTACATGTGGGCGGGTCTTACATGTGGACGGGTCTTACATGTGGACGGGTCTTACATGTGGACGGGGCTTACATGTGGGCGGGTCTTACATGTGGACGGGTCTTACATGTGGACGGGTCTTACATGTGGACGGGGCTTACATGTGGGCGGGTCTTACATGTGGACGGGGCTTACATGTGGACGGGGCTTACATGTGGACGGGTCTTACATGTGGACGGGTCTTACATGTGGACGGGGCTTACATGTGAACGGGGCTTACATGTGGACGGGGCTTACATGTGGACGGGGCTTACATGTGGACGGGGCTTACATGTGGACGGGGCTTACATGTGGATGGGGCTTACATGTGGACGGGGCTTACATGTGGACGGGTCTTATATGTGGGCGGGTCTTATATGTGGGCGGGTCTTACATGTGGACGGGTCTTACATGTGGACGGGGCTTACATACGGGTCTTTATGTAGTATGTATACGAGTTTGAGTGTTATTGCGTCAAAATTCCCAAAACTAGTTTGTGAAGGTTTACTATAGCTGGTCTGGTTTGAATCGCCCTGATGCTTTTGAAAGTTTCAATAACATGAGTTTTAGTTTTTAGTCATTATAGTTTCTGAGCATCGCTGACACACTGTCAGGTTTATTGTTTTGACAGATTGGTGAAGCTTTTTTCTCGAAGTCAGCGGAAGCAGCCACTGAGCATCTAGAGAAAGCACAAAAAGAAATTGATGCAGAAATTGATGCTTTAAACACCCGTGCTGAGGAAATTAAGAACATTCTCTCTGACCTCAAAGTGCAGCTCTATGCGAAATTTGGTAATAATATAAACTTGGAAAATGAAGAGAAGCCAGTCTAAGACTAATCTGCTGGAGCATTCTAGAACTTGTAGTAATTTGATGCTTGGTACAGGTGCTCTGCTCTGTCTACGACTGTTTATACCGAGTGTATGCTAGCGTGTTGTTTCTTTAAAATACATGTATAAGATTTCATCAACTCCTTCAGCTCTGTTTACTAATAGCGAGTCTGAGAATGATTTGGCAGTTGTTCATAGATTGGTGTGGCAGCAGGCAGTTGTTGATAGATTGGTGTGGCAGCAGGCAGTTGTTCATAGATGGGTATGGCAGCAGGCAGTTGTTTATAGATTGGTGTGGCAGCAAGCAGTTATTTATAGATTGGTGTGGCCGTAGGCAGTTCTTTATAGATCAGTGTGGCAGCAGGCAGTTGTTCATAGATTGGTGTGGCAGCAGGCAGTTGTTTATAGATTGGTGTGACAGCAGGCAGTTATTTATAGATTGGTGTGACAGCAGGCAGTTCTTTATAGATCAGTGTGGCAGCAGGCAGTTCTTTATAGATCAGTGTGGCAGCAGGCAGTTGTTTATAGATTGGTGTGGCAGCAGGCAGTTGACTTAATAACAGCATTGACTTATATCTGTTTGTCTATGTTTCATATCACATTCATGGAATCGTCTTGTTAACAACTCAGCGTGGTGTAATGCACCGTATTATAATGACTGGTACTTTGATTAAATTAATGATTTTGGCTTCTAAGGTTATACCTTGCATCTGAAGAGTTATCATATCGAATTTTTATCACCGTTCTCTTTGTCATTAGCAGGATAAACTTCAACGATGTTTCCTTTCAGCTAATAGGTGGTGTGATGCTGTATAGCAGCAGTTTTATTTCTCTCAAAGCTAGAGCTCTCACAGAGGCGACGTTTAAATAAAATTTTGAGGTAAAACAAACTAATAAAGTAACAGCTCTTTGAGCACGAGATAATCATGTGATAGCAAGAAAAAGACATTGGTTTTACCTTAATTCTGTGATTCTGTATCAGTGACTTGAGTCTGGTTCAAAGTACACAGATGTAAAGTAAAAATGATAAATTCATGACTTGTTTGGTACCGCGTCTAGAATAGTAAACTATTTCTTTACTTATTTATAAACCTCATTCTAAGATTGTCCAGTTTGCTTCACTTTCATCTTGCGATCTGTTTGTCTTGAATTAAAGCTTTTAACATATTCTACTTGTACAGGAATTCTACCTGTACATAAGAAAATTGTAGGTAATACAACTTGTACAATAGGCTACATGTAATTGATGTAATACAACATTCTTTTAGATTGACTTGCTGAGATTCGTGATGAGGTTTAGTAAGACTAGGTCCGTCAATGTACAAATGTGCTATAGAGTCATGTGCTAGAAACCTATTAAACACTTACATTTGAATTATTTTACTCTTTTGGTATAAATCATGCAAACTCATCTTAGCCAGCTGGTTTGAACTTTCGGCTTTGGTATAAAACTTTCACCTTAGATTTCCGCAATAATCTCAGCTATAGCCTATATATATACTAGGCGAATGCCCAGGGTGATGGAATAATTACCTAATTAATTTGATTAACTTACATGGAAAGCTAGATCATTATTAAAAAATTTGACTAAAACAATGCCCACGTTTTGGGCCAGCTTACCAATCTCTACACGTAACGATCAACAGTGCGAGTTCTTAACCCCAAGCAAGCGTTTCAAGCATGAGTATCTTAACCAATGTAATGACTATTTGCCCCATGAATCTATTCTGGGTAGCTTAATGGTTAATTTGCTGCCTCTAAATCTGGAGGTCTCTAGACCAAATGCAGTGACGCGCTAGATCAGCTATGGCCAAATGGCGGATCTAGATCCGCATCTGGATCTTTATAGTTTTTTGTGAATCTTTCAAGTTGCCTGTCAAAAAATTTTTTTAAGTATTTTTTTAAACTTGATTTAAAAAATGTTTTTGTAAACTTTTCTTAAAATTTTAGTAAATTCATTGTTTTCAGCAATAAATTTTTTAAAAAGCAATCATAGGACACGCCTCACAAATACTCATCTTCATGAACTTTAAGAGTCGCTGGAAGTAGCAAAAGACCGCGTTTTAATACTATTGTGAAGTCAAAGCCCACTCATCATTTTTTCTCACTGATATCAGACATATTTATTGCAGCGCATTCATTCACTGATTTATAGTCAAATTATTTCTATAAGCAAAATTTTTTCAAATCGTATTTGAGGCCTTGTTTTAACATGTGCATAAGTAATTGAATGCTTATATACAGTAAAAAATAAAAATGCACATCTTCAGCTCATTGTGGATCATTAATGTGTCAGATTTGGCTGTAACGGATCATGGCCAAAATCATTTGGCCATCCCTGCGCTAGATTTTAATTGCTATAACTGGACACAGGGTTTAACAAAGAGACAAACATTGAGATTTGCATAGATCAGTGGTTCCCAACCTGGGGGAATTCCCCCCCTCCCCCAGGGGGGAATTTGGCATTTTAAAGGGGGGAATTTTAGTTTTTATAATTTCGCATTTTGTGAACGTGCTTTTAAGCCTTAACAAAATCCTAGATGTGTTTTCTGTTCTCCTTCTTCATCTATCACATGTATTTTCTGGCTTGGGTAGTAGATCAAGTACCTTTTACTGTACACTCATTGTAATACAGTCTGCATGTAGGTACTGTAAGTGTAATAATTTTTGCCAACAATTTGGAAAAAATCCAATAAACCAGCTTGACCTTAATTAATGACCTTAGTAACTAAGGTCAAACTAAGGCTTAGTTTGAAATTGCGCTGCTCAAAGTGCACATGTATTTGACAAGGACGCACCCACTTATCAGCTACTGCATCACACGTAAAAGAAAAAATCTGTAAGATTCTTTGTACAAGTATAATTACATATATGCTCTCATTATTGTTTCCTATTATCACTCATGTTATGTCTTACTTGCTTTTCTGCAAATAAGTCACATAATCATGCATCTAATAGTAGTAGATCAAATAAAAAATATTAATGCAGTCACAGATGATTATTATTGTACAAACAGATACTAGATCGTTTATAATATTTTTCAGCCACCGCTTTATTTTTACAACCATTAATTAGTGCAAGATGTCAAAGGTAAAGAAACGAATGTACACTGAGAGTTACTTGGAACATGGGTTTTCGTATCTTATGAAAAACGGTCTTTGGCTTCCGCAATATGTGATATTCCTGAAAACTTTCTCAAATGACTCCATGGAACCATTTCAGTTGAAGCAACACTCGCAAAAAATTCACCCCGCACTAGCTGAGAACGACCAGGATTACTTTTAGTCCAAAGAGCGGCAAGTAAAGAGAAGTAGACTTGATGCAAGTGGAGACCTCTATGCTCATAGTAATGTACTTATTACAGCTTCATACGCCTTTTCCTACCGTACTGCTCAGTGTAAAAAGCCACATACAATAGGAGAGACTCTGAACAAACCATGTGTGTTAGACTGCGCATCAATAGTACTTGGAAAACCAGCTGGGCAAAAATTTTAAGACCTCCCACCATCCAACAACGCTGTGAAGCGACGCATTGATGACATTGCAGCAAATATTGAAGAGAAAGTAATTGCTAAGATTAAAGCATCCCCCATTTTGGGCCATACAACTTGATGAGTCAACTGATGTTGCCAGTCTTTCCTAGCTATTGGTGTATGGTAGATATGTGCATGACACATGAGTTTCTGTTTTGTCAGCCCTTGCTTAGAACAACTTCAGCAAGAGATGTGTTGAAAATAGTTGAAAATTTCCTTAAAAAGGCCAAGTTAGGTTAGGATAATAAGTGTAATAAGTTAATAAGTGTATGCACTGATGGAACACCTGCTATGTTAGATTGTAGATCAGGCTTTGTAAAACAGATCAAGCAGAAGAACCCTGATATAGAACGAGTGCATTGCTTCATTCACCATGAAGCATTGGCATCAAAAACTCTTCCACAAGCGTTGAAATCAAACTTTGATGGGAACATAAAAGTTGTGAATTACTACATCAAAGCATCAACACTAAATACCAGATTGTTCTCAGCACTATGTTCAGAAAGTGATGTCGTGTTTACCACTTTGTTATTTCATACTGAAGTGAGGTGGTTGTCCAAGGGAAACATGTTAGACAGGCTCTTCGAGCTACGTGTCCGAGGTTATGAAATTTCATGAAAGTAAAGGCCAACATGAACTTTTAGCAGCCATGAAAGCTGATAACTATGTATTTGAAACTGAATACCTGGTTAATACATATGCTTCGCTAAACACGTTGAACTTGAAATTACAAGGGAGCAATCATCATTTCCTTGTCTTTCATGACAGCATTGATGCTTTCAAAACAAAGCTGGTACTGTGGCATACACAAACCTGCACTGGGAACACGGTATCCTTTCCCACACTCACTGATTTATTGGATGACAAAACCTGCACCTGGTTGTCTAGTGGCAACTATTACTGAACACCTGTCTGATCTCATAACAGAATTTTGATGCTACTTCCCTGAGCTACCTTCAGAAAAAAAGAAGATGCTCAACATCACACGAAATCCATTTCAACGCGCTGTTGAAGAAATTCCAGAGGAGCTACAATAGGAGTTTGTTAAGTTGGTCAACATTTCTGCACTGAATGATGATCTCAGATCGTCTATTGACCAGTTTTGGCTCTCAGCAAGAAAAATTTCTCTACTCATTGCTGAAAAGGCAATAAAGTTTTTGATGCCATTTAGCTGTACCTACCTACGCCAAGTAGGATTTTCATCAATGCTGCACCTTAAAAAAAGAAAAGAAATCGACTTGACCTTGCGAGCGACTTAAGATGTGCATTATAAAAAACAAAACCTGATTTGTGTAAACTTGCACAGAGGAGGATCAGCAGGAGCGGCCTCATTAAAATTTATAATTTCACCCCACACCCATTGAGTGTACCGGAATAACAATAATATTGACGTGATTTATTACTATATATGCTACTCCCAGTTATTTAACAAATAAATACATGTATATATGCTGCTGACCTACATATATGTACCTGTTTAGCCTTTTCAGTGAATACAATATAGTATAGGTTCACACTTCACATTTTCCAGGGGGGAATTTGTATTTGAAAATTTTGCAAAAGGGTAAAAGCAAAAAAGAGGTTGGGAACCACTGGCATAGATAGATACGCATGTATATATCACAGAATTGATGGGAACCACTGGCATAGATAGATACGCATGTATATATCACAGAATTGATGGGAACCACTGGCATAGATAGATACGCATGTATATATCACAGAATTGATGGGAACCACTGGCATAGATAGATACGCATGTATATATCACAGAATTGATGGGAACCACTGGCATAGATAGATACGCATGTATATATCACAGAATTGATGGGAACCACTGGCATAGATAGATACGCATGTATATATCACAGAATTGATGGGAACCACTGGCATAGATAGATACGCATGTATATATCACAGAATTGATGGGAACCACTGGCATAGATAGATACGCATGTATATATCACAGAATTGATGGGAACCACTGGCATAGATAGATACGCATGTATATATCACAGAATTGATGGGAACCACTGGCATAGATAGATACGCATGTATATATCACAGAATTGATGGGAACCACTGGCATAGATAGATACGCATGTATATATCACAGAATTGATGGGAACCACTGGCATAGATAGATACGCATGTATATATCACAGAATTGATGGGAACCACTGGCATAGATAGATACGCATGTATATATCACAGAATTGATGGGAACCACTGGCATAGATAGATACGCATGTATATATCACAGAATTGATGGGAACCACTGGCATAGATAGATACGCATGTATATATCACAGAATTGATGGGAACCACTGGCATAGATAGATACGCATGTATATATCACAGAATTGATGGGAACCACTGGCATAGATAGATACGCATGTATATATCACAGAATTGATGGGAACCACTGGCATAGATAGATACGCATGTATATATCACAGAATTGATGGGAACCACTGGCATAGATAGATACGCATGTATATATCACAGAATTGATGGGAACCACTGGCATAGATAGATACGCATGTATATATCACAGAATTGATGGGAACCACTGGCATAGATAGATACGCATGTATATATCACAGAATTGATGGGAACCACTGGCATAGATAGATACGCATGTATATATCACAGAATTGATGGGAACCACTGGCATAGATAGATACGCATGTATATATCACAGAATTGATGGGAACCACTGGCATAGATAGATACGCATGTATATATCACAGAATTGATGGGAACCACTGGCATAGATAGATACGCATGTATATATCACAGAATTGATGGGAACCACTGGCATAGATAGATACGCATGTATATATCACAGAATTGATGGGAACCACTGGCATAGATAGATACGCATGTATATATCACAGAATTGATGGGAACCACTGGCATAGATAGATACGCATGTATATATCACAGAATTGATGGGAACCACTGGCATAGATAGATACGCATGTATATATCACAGAATTGATGGGAACCGCTGGCATAGATAGATACGCATGTATATATCACAGAATTGATGGGAACCGCTGGCATAGATAGATACGCATGTATATATCACAGAATTGATGGGAACCGCTGGCATAGATAGATACGCATGTATATATCACAGAATTGATGGGAACCGCTGGCATAGATAGATACGCATGTATATATCACAGAATTGATGGGAACCGCTGGCATAGATAGATACGCATGTATATATCACAGAATTGATGGGAACCGCTGGCATAGATAGATACGCATGTATATATCACAGAATTGATGGGAACCGCTGGCATAGATAGATACGCATGTATATATCACAGAATTGATGGGAACCGCTGGCATAGATAGATACGCATGTATATATCACAGAATTGATGGGAACCGCTGGCATAGATAGATACGCATGTATATATCACAGAATTGATGGGAACCGCTGGCATAGATAGATACGCATGTATATATCACAGAATTGATGGGAACCACTGGCATAGATAGATACGCATGTATATATCACAGAATTGATGGGAACCACTGGCATAGATAGATACGCATGTATATATCACAGAATTGATGGGCTCATCTATATATATAAATCTCAGTGTCTGTGTGTCTGTGTGTCTGTGTGTCTGTGTGTCTGTGTGTCTGTGTGTCTGTGATTTGGTCTGTTTAGCTATAGCTATTAAAATCTTGGAAGGAAAAGTACTGGATTTGAACTCACGAAGATCGCAACAGCAAGTTTTTAAACTTGCGCATTTGAACCACAAGCTACGCAGGAACCACAAAGCTACGCAGGAACCACAAAGCTACGCAGGACACAAATTCTCCGCTCTTACCAAATACTGTATAGCCTCTTTCAGTTGTACATGCTAAATGACGTATTAGTTGATATATTACGCCCACTGGTTACGATGCCCCTGTTATAAAATATTTTTGGCTTAACTATAAAACACGATGCTTTTTCGTCCTAGGCATATTAGGGCGATGTCAACAAAAATTTCTCTTGAAATTAAAATTTGGTAATTGTACTGATTACAACAAAATAACAAAAATGCTGATACGCTATTTGCCAAAATACTTCCCACAACGCTGGAAATAGATATACGTTGCCCGCTATCTCAGTTCAGCGTTATCCGTTATGGTAAAAACGGAGTCACAAACAGATAAGGGATAAAATTTTAGTTACAAGTTTGAAGTGTACTGGAATACATACTAAAACTTCCTTTGAATATTTGTTTAGGAAGCTAAATTCATTTAAGTTAGCTTCAGGGTTTATGTTACACATCTGTCTCGAAGGTAAGACCTCTCCATGGTACGTACTGCATGTAGCACTTTGTAATATTACATTTCTTGCAAATCATAACCACAAATACACCAAAGTTATTATAGGTAACTATAGTTACTGAGGTAACATATCATTTTGTTACTATTTTTTAATGATGATTTTGATGATTTTTACCATGAGGTGATTGCATTAGATAATTACTATGGGTTTCTACACAACTCTATACGGTATTTTCGCCTTATGATACCAACACTGAAATGAACTAAAATCATATAATTGTATACCAAATAATTTTTCATCATAATCGGAGCAAAACAGACTATATTTAGCCATTACTTGCTAAGGATTTTACATTTAAGCGCCTTTGCCATTTTATTTTTTTCTAATTTATTGCAACAAAACACTTATTTCATGATATGAAATTTCAAAGTTACTGTTGTTTGAAAAAGTTTGAAAACCTTTACAGCCGTTTAATTTTTTTATCTCAATTCATTTGAACTGCGCAAAAAACAATTTTCTCATGATATGAAGCTTGAAAATTAGAATGGTAAATGTATATGCTAAATAAAAATAAATTTTCTGTCCAAAGGTTTTTTAATTATTCGGACAACGCCGGGCATTCAGCTAGTATATAATTATATACATATGAACACACCAATTCTTTTTACTTTGCACATGGTGATTTTTCTTGATATATATTGTCAAATCTATGTATTTAGAAATATATAGAGGAAAAATCACCATATGCAAAGTAAAAAAAATTGGTGAGTTCATACTTCATTTGTAGAATTTTGAAGGATATTTGCTGCTTGCCTAATTGATTGTGATTTTTGCTAATCTACAAAGTTTTAACACCGTAAGACATTCAGTAAGTGATTTCTCTTTCCAATACTTTTTTACAGAGTTAGATGGTTACTCGCTATACTATTTATGAGCCATTGAGTGGCTTGTAGTCCAATTCTTTATTTGCATCTTTTTTGGCAATAAGGGCATCAATAGGGGCATTCGAACTCACAACTTTATATCTGTACTAAAAGACTAACCATTTAGTTCTATGCAGTTCTCAGCTCTTCGCTTGCAGACGCATCATCATTTTTTCTTCAGATGTTTCTGCACCTCTATGAACTTGGGTTTTCCATTTAGCTCTATTTTTTAAGATACTCTTGAGTGTTGAGGTCTATGAAACATCACTTCAAATAGTGCTTAAAGCTATCTTAGAAACATTTCTCTAGTCTCCTCACTTTCGTTTGCCTTCTTTCAGTTCTCCATGTAACAGCTATTTAGTCACAGTCTTCCATTCAGACAAAATGGCCTGCCCATTTCAGCTTGTTCATGTCTAAGAGTGGCCCAAAGATAGGAACCCCACACTGCGTGTGGATAGTGCATCTTGCATATCATTGTCGTAGTTCTTGTCTTCAGCCCTCCATTTTCAAAAACTTTTGTTTTTAGGTGCTGGATATGGCAGGTTAGAGTGTCCTGGGTTTGCATAAACTGAGTTATATTTAAAAACTCGAGTTTGTAAATATAACTCAGTTTATTAACTGGGTTGCAAACCCAGGGCACTGAGGCTCCATAGCTGGATGAACTTAATCAATTTTTCGTGTTAATCTCAATGTTGGCATTTTCAAATAACTGAAGCTATGTTTTTCAAAAATGCTTTAAACTCTCTTGTTTGGGCTCGATCCTCTGTTTTCTTGGGTTTAGTTCAAAAAGAACCTTAGTTTTTGTGATTTCGACTAATAAAAACTAAATAAGTCACTCAAATGCTTCTATTGTTTTCTCTAGGTGTTTGTTGTATAGACTATAATCGCATTGTCATCAGCATACTGCAGTTCTTGCTCAGTCAGTGAAGTGATAAAATTGTGTTTCTTTGGCTTGGGGCTTTAAAGAATGAAAAGACCTTCACCCAGCTGTGCTTTACCTGGATTCTAGCTTTTAATTGGCTCAGAATTATGTGCAAGACTGCATGAAGGAATGTGGAAAATAGTGTAGTGGACTAGTGGTTGTCGCATACCCTTGTTTGACCCTAGAAGTAATCTTGAATTGGTTTCTGGTTTCTCTCTTAATTAAAACTGCTGTATTCATATCATCATATAGTAGTCCGAAATAAAATAGAATTTTAATGGAAAGCCAGCTTTGTGAAGGATTTTCACAATATTTTCTTCGGTCAACTCGGCCGAGCGTGTTGGTCGGGTTAATGAAAGCAATATATAGAAGGGGCTCCCTGAATTTGTCTAGCTGCAGCCAGCGACGTATAGCCTACTCACCAGCCTGCAGACAGAGAGTATGATGCCTGGTAAAACTTGACAATGGCCAAGTCTCTTTCCCTCGTTTATCTTTCCCTCCTCTCCTTTGCTCTCTCCCTTTTATTACCTTTTCTCTTCCTTTTTCCCTCGCTCTTTTGCTCTCTCACTTTTTTCCTCTCTCTCTTTCTCTCGTTTTATCTTTTCTCCTCTCGTTTTTTCCCTACCCTACCCCCTCTTTCTCTCTTTTCTCCTCTCATTCGCTCGCCTTGTTTCTATTCTTCCTCTATTCCTCCCTCTCTATTTCTCTCTATGCACTTTCTAGACCTTTACTAGTTACCATAGCTTTAGCTGCTTAATTAGACTGACTTGCTCACACCTTCAAGGTCTTTAATCAAAGCCACAGCTCAAGGTAAATACGATTTATGGATATCTATTGCAACTACAGCAAACTTAAAAAGTTTTTCTGCTTTGCCATCTTTCTAATAACATGCTTTTTGTGATGGCTGCGTGTTTGTAAGCAGGCATTTCACAGTATCAAAAGAGAGTACAAGACAGAATTGCATCAACTAGAAAGTAGTCACAACAGTGTACCAAGCTAAAGAGCCAACTACATTCACATTTTTTACAAAAGAACAAAAGAAAACATCTGAAACACATAAAATTGTGTTGACGGAGAATATCGTGTCATAGCTAACCCTCATATTGTATGGCTGCAGAGTTTGTCAGAGTCTCACAGACTAGCATCAATAAGAATCCTGTGAGTTTTCCAAATCATGATTCTTTGCTTCATAATCTTGAACAACAGACTTCTCATGATGATTCAAAGCATAAAGCGAAAGTATTTGCGGGAGTGTTATCTCTGACCGGTGCTGTCTGCGCCCATACTCTCTCGCTACTCTTCTTAATCTAGCAGTCGAAATCTCTCTTCTTCGCCCATTGGTCATGCTGCCTGCCCTTAGAGCACTCAATCTCTCCCGTTCTAGATGATGAGCCTCTTCCAATCTACTTAATGCCTCATTCAATTCATCCATGCTGTCAGTCTGCTGACTCTCATCTGTTCATAAGAAACCAAGGAGCTCATTATTATGTGTCCAGTTCCTTACTGAAGAGTATGAAGTAATAATAAGAATCTCGTTCAATTTTTATATTATTAATATTAGTATGTTTCAGATAATTTTCTCATGTTGCAATTATTGTTTTAAGTTTGTCTAAAAGGTATATTTAATTTAATCTTTTATTTAGTTGATCTATGATTAGGCTATCAGATCACGCCAAGGAATAGAAGTGCATTGGATTGTGAGCTCATATGTTTGCTATAGCTGGTTCCACCAATATTCTAGGAGAGTAGATGCTGAGCATTGATATTCATACAATGTCTCCAATCCATGGAGCAAAGCTACAATGTGATTCAGAGTTTGTAGATAGGCCACCGAGCAGTGGTTGGAGCATCTAGGCAAAAGAAGGATCTATGGTTGGGACCATTTATACAAGAAAGAGATCAATGGTTGGCAGTATTTAGACAAGGAAGAGATCAGTGGTCGGCAGCATCTAAACAAGGAACAGATCGGTGAATTATAAGATTGAGGATCTGATACTCCATCCTAGTGATTCAAGATAGTATTTCTCTGCAATGCCTGTTAGATGTGAGTATTTGTTAACTTCTGGTAGGAAGAGGGTTTTACTTTAATCCAACTTTGTACTTTAACATAAAATATTAAGTTTAGATTTGCATCATACCTTTCCTCTTCTCTTCATCCCATGCAGAGTCCTTCGCTAGGCAGTCGCCCTCCAGAAAAGATGTTGACCTAGATAAGGAAACTGGCCTCACTGAGAATGGCTGATACGTGTTTTTCAACAATTGGTTCATGCTTTCTTCTTCGGGTAGCCTCGGATCAACATTACTTAATGAATGTCGGTCTCTAAGATGAGGGAACCTGTTAGTTTCTTTGGACTGCTGACTTTGCTTGTATTTATACCTGTTCAATACAAACACATGTAGCAGTACGGAAACCTGGAGAGCTCACCATTTGTCTTATAACGAGATGCAATCGCCATTTATAAACTTGCGTGAATGGCAACTTGCCCTGTTTTTTTCATATATGCTGAATATGCAGTGTATGACTTCTTTTTACTGTTTTTAAATTGTTGAAGTACTTGAAAATTAAAATATTACATAAAAAGCACTGATCAGAGAAGACTAATGGATTCCATTAAACTGGCAGCAACCTATTAAGACATGAACTGAGAGGTGTTTGAGTAGGTACCAAGATATCTTAACAAGGTACTACTAACTTAGAACTCTCGTAGGAACTGCCACCCTTCATTCATTCAAACAATAGGATATTCTTAGCATAGTAAGTGGATATTACAGTTATTAATAAGTGTATGCTTACCAGTTGATCCACTCCTTAGCACAATACTTGTGCTCCATGTCTCTGATGTACGGGCAAGCATTACCTTCCCTTAACAGTTTCAACCCATTGTCAAAGTTTCCTAGCTTACATGAGAGCAGCAAAGCTGTGTATCCCATGTGATTCCTTGTATCTACTGACACTTTCGAGGCCAACGTTTTCCTCAGCAGCAATCTTAGTATATCTGTATTTCTCTCTGCAGTTAAAATATAGACCGACATAAGACAATGTAAGTCTAGCATCTAGTAACTAAAATTATTGGCAGAGGCAAAGTATGGGTCTTGGAGCAAAGTATGTTGTTGTTGTAGAGTCAGCTAACATCTGTAAAAGAATACTATTGATGGCTGCCTTATGTATGTCTATACCACTCCATACCGCCCTTATTATCTCATTTAACACTGTCAATAGTGTAATTGTATTTATAAATGATAAAAATGTTCTCTAATGTATTCTTAAAGATCTGAAAATGTTTGTAAGTTTTTGGGAAAGCAAAATATGTTTTCTTTATAAATACTTTGCAAATATAATTTGTTCCTTCCACAGATATTCATTGAAACACGCAATCTTGTTTCTAATTGCTTCAGCCAGAAACTGTTGGTTGTTGGCGGTAGAAGAGTAATTTTGTATAAATAGCATATTTTATAGCTTTCTTTAGCTTTTCATTGACTGATTATTATTTTATAGGAGTTGTCTCACCTGTCTACTAGCTGTTGCGTTATTGTTAATAAATGACTGGGTGAGTCTGTTTCAGGTACAATATATAAGGACTAATTTTAATTAGTCAAAACTAATAAAAATTATTATTAACAGCTCAGAACTTTTGCCAGCAAGTACTTGCTTTATTTACTGTAGATGGGGTGGAGTAAGCAATTCCTTGCAAAATGTGATAGTAGCTAGAGGGATATTTCGAAATATTAAAATTAAAAAACCTCATATAATTCAGTGTAGGTTAAATCAAAAGCTGTTGACTAGCTTTCTGATATGGTTTATGTTTTTATCGAATAAAAATTAAGCCCAAAATCTCCAAGTTGCTCGTTTTGGTATGCCTGGTGAGACATGATCTGGCTAAATTACACAAAAGAAAAAAATTGATGAAATAAGTTTCAAGTTTGAATTTGTGCTCTTTTCCTGCTTATTCAAAGTCACTTAGGCTATGCACTCAGTCTGATCAGCTACTGGGCAATGGGAGAGGGGGGGTGACTGTGGCCCTTAGAAAAATTAGAATGGTGTCCTGAATCAGGCATCTAGGAGCTGAATCTCTCAAATGAAAATACTAAGAAGATCACCAGCTATGACATCACAGAGTAATAAAGACCTTGTTTATTGTATTACATATTTCAAGTATCAATAATCCTATTGACACTTTGTATAAAATGCTGTTCATAAATTACTCATCAGGTCATTCGTTTTAATATTTGTATGTTTATCTACAGCATATACCGAGAAGAGGAGAAAGGCCTCATTCAGTAAACACAAACTCTCATGTACATAATAAAACATACCTGTGCTGGTTAAGTGGTTGTCTTCCTATTCACATTATTTTATACAGCTTGATACTGTTATATAACAACTGGCCGGTTTGGTTTTTACTTATCTCTGTTACATTTCTTTAGCCAATTGTTCAAAATATGTTGGCAGTCTACTCCTTGAAGATAAAAAGTAGTGTTGGACTAGCTATATATCGACTGTGAGATAGGAGACATATGTACTCAACTCCTACAGTAGCGGTCAATATAACTACAAGATAGCCTTCTGCCATGAGACATTACCCTTATTTGCTTATTAATAAACATGAATTCTTCTCTTTCTAGCATGTATGTGCTAATAATTTATGGAATGAAAAGCATTTATAGGCTGCAATGAGTTTAGCAAAAAATTGAACCTTCTGTTAGGTTAATTGCACCATTTTTAGTAAGTTCAATGAAGCCCTACCACCAGTCTGGTGTTGGTAAAAGCCTGCTGAGAGCGGCACATCGCTACATGCAGGGGTAAGCATGCATAAGTTGTTAGTGGCTAAATCTAGCTTGATTAACCTTGACTGCAGCAAGCCTTTATAACAAAGTTGTCTTCTCCAAAAGTTACATTTAAAAGCTGAGCAGACAACTCTTGTTAACTAGATGATAAGGTGGATGAGAAATATGAAAATGTTCTCTGAAACATTGTTTGAGAGCTCTGGTGTTCAGAGAAGTATGTGGAGTTGAATCAAAGAACTATTTCATGATAACAGTGTGCCTGAACAGGTAACTTCCATCTCATATATGGCTAAAATATAACCTAATTCTCATGAGCTGCATGATATGCATAACCAGAAAAGCCAACACCCAAAAGAGTTACATGTATGTCTTGTTATTTGAATAAGTTTTATAGAAATTCTGCCCTTTCTGAGTAATTTTCAAGGATAAAAAACATTTCACAAAATATTTTAGTTTTCGGTTATAGTTAAACCATAAATATAGTAAACCCTAGATTGGTGAATAGCTATCATTACAATAGAGCAAAAGTGAGGCATATTATTGTCGGCTGTTGTTTTCACAACGGTACGTCATAGTGATGTGCATCACAGCATCAGAGTCTTCAATTGAGCCATGAGTTCAGTAGTGAAAGCATGCTTGTCATGCTAGTTTCTAAGTCATAAACATAACAATAAGACCAAATTCTTAGTGAAATGTCATCAGAGGAGACTACAACACCCCAGGTATATCCTGAATTGCCCAAAACAAGACAGAACTCGAACTCAAAACAAGAAGTTCTCAACAATATCATAAGCTATCTATGCCAATTAAAGACACCAATCGGAAAGCTGCTAGTGGACAATAATAGGAAAACCTTCATTATTGGTTTTGAGTCAGCAGCCAAATCCGTACATGGCATTGCTAAATATCTTTTCAGCAATTACCCTTACATCAAGTACTTCCTAACCTTTAAGATCAACCAGGATCACATTGAGAATCTGTTGCCCATGATACGATCTAAGGGTGGCTATAACAATAACCCGAATGCGCACTGCTTTAAATGTGCACTTCGAGCACTGCTCATAAAAGCAGATATTACACCAAGTCCCAATGCTAACTGTATTGATCTGTGGGCAGGGCTGAAAAAACTGGCCAACTCCTGCTACATTCTCTGGCTAGAAAGAAAAAGAAGGAAGAGACAAAAGCTGAGGAAGGTGAAGATGAGGAGTTTGGTGATGAGGAAATTTTTTTAACTCAAATGTGATTACTGCATTAAGTTCTTGACCCATGTAGAAGTAGTTGGAAGTAGAAGTAGTGATGACATAACCCTAATCTCAGTTAAAAACAGAGGAGGATTGGTGACGCCAAACCCATTGATAGGTCGAATATGTATTGCTGCAGAAAAGTGCTTACCTTCACGCATGGAGAGCTATGGTATCACACAGAGAGTTTTTAAACAAGTAACATCACAGACAATAACATATGTCTTATTACATAACCTCAATCAAGATTGTGCATGCACAGTGCATGCCAACAATCTACTCAAAACTATAGTAATTTGCTATACTAAAATCAAAATACACTATGCCGCTTCAAAGCAGGAATCTAGTTCAACCAACCTTAGAAAAAAACCACCTCATCTAGTTATTTTTAGTCATGTCTAATGGGTGTTTAATACAGTGGTCCAGCTTAACTGCTTTTAAATCTCATTTGATTCATTAGTTTGTTATTAGTTTAATTTCTATTTGGTCACTCTTTGTATTATCAATGACATAGAAGCTTCTAAATCATTAGTATTATCCATTACCATGTGTGTAAGATTCTTGCCTTTCTCATCCAAAGTCATTATATAAGTTTTATATATTTTCAATAAAATATGCAGTCTCACATGCACAAACTATGGAATAATTGTGCAGTTGTTAGTGCTAAGTCAATAGGAGTTCATAGATCAGCTGATTCACTTTACACATCACCATGACATTGCGTCGTCCTATTTATAGGACTCACTTATTTTGCTTATCATATTTTGATTATCAACTTCACATATCTAGGGTTTACTATATCTATGAGTTAAACTATAAACATAAAGAAAAAAGCTATAAAAGAAAGACATTCGCACTAGCTAGTACAAGAAGACAAGTAGAGAGACATGACTGGACTAAGAAAGGTTGTTAGTATTTTCTTGGAATAGAGTTTTGACTAAATATCAATAATGTTATCAGTAGCATCCAGTTAATTTGTTTCCTTATATTTTTTGCTAAAAGAACATTTGCATTTTTCTTGAGCATTTAAATAAAAATTAAGAGCATGCAGCCGCATGTATTGCCATTTTGCAGCTATGCATTGCTATTAATTCACAGTATACTCCACGTTTTGTATGAATGCATCATGCATATGCATGCATATCGCATTGCTTATGGTATATTGACTATTGCATATTGCCTATTGCATTACCTACTTTATATTGCATTGCTTATGGTATATTGACTATTGCATATTGCCTATTGCATTACCTACTTTATATTGCATTGCTTATGGTATATTGACTATTGCATGTTGCCTATTGCATTACCTACTTTATATTGCATTGCTTATGGTATATTGACTATTGCATATTGCCTATTGCATTACCTACTTTATATTGCATTGCTTATGGTATATTGACTATTGCATATTGCCTATTGCATTACCTACTTTATATTGCATTGCTTATGGTATATTGACTATTGCATGTTGCCTATTGCATTACCTACTTTATATTGCATTGCTTATGGTACATTGACTCTTGCATATTGCCTATTGCATTACCTACTTTATATTGCATTGCTTATTGCATTGCTTATTGCGTGTTGCCTATTGCGTTGCATTTTCTTGTAAGTGATGCCAACTCTTGCATAATAAGTTATTATCAGCAGCGAATCATAATAAAAAGTATTTTTTTAAATCTGTTTTCTTAAATTTTTTAATTTGAGCCTTGATTGAGCTTGATAAACAACTATTACTAACAATGAATCTTATCTATGACATCTCACATTGATCTTCTGAAGTTTTTTTTATCAATCAAAAACCTTTCAATTGTGCTAACAGTAAAAGCAGCCTCAAAGCAATTCATTTTAGAGAAAAAGCCTCATGCTGATTTGGTGATCATAAAAATTTGAAGCAGTGTTTTTAGGAAAAAACTTGACAACAAATATTTTTCCACAAATACTCTTAAACCAAAAGTGAACAATTAAAAAAAGTTTAGAATGCTATGGAAACTAATTTCAAATTTTAAAACAAGATGGCAAACTTACAGAATAACAATACATAGAGCCGGCACATAAAGTAATAAAATTATATGTTGTGATAGATTTGACAAAAACTAAAGTGTGTTTTGCAGACATTGGTTCTTTTAACATCGAGAGTTTGATGAACAATTTGTATAAAACTCATGGCTGTTTTATATTAAAAACTCTCAAAAGAAATTTCTTTTACAATTCAGAAATATGGTTTGCAGATATAAGTAAAATAATTTTTTATCTTGACTTTTAATAGTCTGAAAACAAAGAAATGTTTGAGTATATTGATACTTGCTTTAGGATTGCATAAACTTGTTTGTATTATTGCTAAAGTATATTATGTCTTTAGTTTAGATATTCCGGCTTTTTGAAGGAATTGTAAATAAAACGGATATAGATGAAAAAAAAGTAAGATGCTGTTTTAGCGGCTGCGTTTAGGAGCATCAATTTGTTTAGCACTGAAAGAGATATAAATTCTTTTAACCTCCGAGATTTTCTATGTGGAATCAATATGTTTTTTTTAATTGTAGACTAACAATAATGCTGCAGAAAAACAGTTATTATGAGTTTTAAATCTCAACAAAGCTCCAAGGGATAATCTAAATAATACCAATTAAGTCATGCTGCCGACAGCATAAAATAGATTAAAGCTGCTTATATAAAGAATGCATTATACATCGAGTCTGAAGGACCTTCACTGCTTTTTATTGAAGCTATACTACTAGCTGATGTCATATCTCAAACTTTATGTAGCTTTATATTCAGAATAGCAGATGTTCTGAAGTTCCTAACATTTACGCTAAGACGATTATATATTTAAACCAAAATTTTGCCTCACAGATTCCGTGATTCATCAAACATGAATTTTCTATAAATTGCGCATAAATAGCCAGTAAGGAAAAAGTGGAGGAATATCCCCTACTCAGAGAGGAGATTGAAAAGTGCTGGTAACAACAACTGCAATTTTGGTAGTCATTGGAGCGTTGGATGCAGTGACATCTGCACATCAAATGTGACTTGCCCAAATACCGGCAACAATCAACACAAGTCAGTTGCAGACAAGTAAGTTTTGGGAATGGCTAAGATCTTAAATTGAGTGCTCAAACTCTCAGGTCTCAGATGAGAGACCAGTGCTTGATTAGACACTGTCACCTCACTTTACGAGGAGAGGAAATAACTTTATACTGTATATACTCATACTGTGTATGTATAAACCTTGACTTTTATAGCTATCAAGTGGAAAAATTTTAGTAAACTCCCATGTGACAGATTTTTAAATGTCACTCATTTCCCTTTGAATAGCATATCATGTAAATTTGAAATAGTTTTATTAGTGATCCCAAAACATATTGAAGACTTTGCATAATGGAGATACATGTAGGTACCTTCAGGTTTCAAATACATTCCGTTGTTTGAAGCTTGTTCCTCACTTCGCTAAATAGACAAACCAATAAAATTGTTGCTGTATAATCGACTTGTTCACTTGTATAGCTGTTGACTTACTCATAGCTGCGTGGATCAATGCTGTATTTCCATCGCTATCTTGAGCTGAGATTTCCAGATTATCATCCGCCATTAACTTTCTAACAATTTTTTCATTTCCAGACAGACAGGCTATCATCAGAGGTGTCCTTCCCATTTTGTCACTGCTGTTTACCTTAGCTCCTAAAAGAAAGTCTTTTTGTTTCTGCATGAATAATACAGTGTTCAAGGCAGCTTACAAAAGACTATATAGGCTAATGTTTTATCTATTTGTGATCATGCGGGTCCTGCCATATACAATTGACCACTCTTATCATTTGACTGTTTCTGCGTGATAGTTCCACTTAGCATGACAGATAACAAATAATCTCTACAGCGTTTGTATCAACAGCTAAATTTTGTATTTTCTGAAGCCTCTAGAGATTTCCAGCAACTTGTTGCGGTATGGTTTAGTTATGTTTGAATTTATGGCTAGAAGGTGACTCCGTAGGGTGTTAATCGTTGGGTGCCAATTGATAGCATTCATAATATAGCTGTGTAGAATGTTCATTCAAGCACTACAAACGGATGAATACTTGACAAGTGAGAGTTTTGTTGTCACTTTTGCTTGTTGCAATATTTTAATCCTGTGCAAGTGTGCCCAGAGGCGTTGTTTTGTTTAACCAGAATGTGGTATATAGATTTAAGCCATATGTTATTAAAGCGTGGGTCATTGTGTTTAAATATGAAATGGATAGCTAGAAATAATAGGCATAGCATATCTATGGTATGACCAGTTAGGTACAGTTGCTCATCCAGCATTCAGCACTACACCAAAACACCATCTCTTCTGCAGGGATTAAAACCACAATTCTATGTCAACATGACCATTCCCTAATTTGATGACTTTGTGTAACTGATTTTACTCGGTTTTAATCTAATGTGAATGAGGTTTGGATTACAATTGTGTCTGCTCAGTTGTAGAATCTCAAGGAGCTTATTAGAATCACTCAATAACTTGGTGTAAGTTTTACAAAATCATTTGTACCTTTCTCAAGAAATATAGTCATCATCCTTTTACCAACTTGATCCTTCTTAGCACTGCAAGTCAGCATCAGTGGAGTCCATCCATTCAGGTCCTAGGAAATACTTGATAATATACAAGCAAGCTCTCCCACATCAGCTCATCAACTTCTACACCACAGCTGCCCGTTGAGGGGCCTCTTTAGAACGAACAAGTAACACGTCTTCAATGTGTCTGTAGCCAAGAATTGAAACTAATATCTTCATTTTACAAATCCTAATGCACTACCTTCCACATCTCTTGCAGGCAGAATTGAATTTACTTATAGTTAAAATACGTCATGCCCGCTCACTTTAGTACCTCCCTGTACCAAGTAGCCTAGGATCACATGTTGAAATGCCAACAATTACGGGTAGCTTTGCATGAATGGTGAAGTCTAGCAGAGCTGTCCAAGACTGTAGGCACTAGTTAGTATACAGCCATATGCATGTAAATAGATGTAATAGTTTTATGTCTCTCGATATTCTCACTTTGAAGTAGTCCATAGCACAGACTCCTAACTGCGCTATGTGATTTCTCCGTGATTTCTCCGTGATATCTCCGTGATATCTCCGTGATATCTCCGTGATATCTCCGTGATATCTCCGCGATTTTCTTTGTGTGATTATTTATTGGATCTCTCTATGTAAGTTTGCTATATCATTCCTTTATGTAACCTCTATGTGTAAGCTCTTTAGGTAATCTCTCTATGTAAGCTCTCTGTATGATATCTCTATGTAAATTTGTTATGTGATCTCTCTACATAATTTTAAGACGTCTGGCAACTAATCACACTTTCTAAGACATTCCTTGATCAATAAACTTTTTGCGCTCGTGATTCGTCTTAATTTATCGTGCGTTAAAAGATTTACTTGTGTTCTAATATTCTTTAGCTACACAAATCCTACCTTGATGTCGATGTCCCGTGTAGAAGCGCTTAATAATCTCGCTTGGTGAATTCTCCCATCAGCGACTGCTTGATGTAGGGCTGTCTTTATTGGTGTTTTTTGTTGCCGAACACTGACATCATCAACCGCTAGCAAAACTTTAGGTTTGAGAATAGATTGAGGAGAGTCTTGAGAAGATGCTCTTGAGACCTGGAGAGACATGCCTACGGTTCTCTTCCTTCGCCGTTCTCAAATGTCTTACCTTGGTTAACAGTTCGCTTGTAAATTATAGAATCATATTTGAGAGACACGCTACATGGTCTGATGGTCAGCAGCACGCATAATGCAAGGAACAACAAAAGCTCTGTCAGCTTACATGCCATTGAACTTATTATATTCTCAAGCTTTCAATAATTAAAGTGCAATGTTTGAGATTTAAATAGCGTGCCAATTATTCTCCGTAGTTAACTCCCCATTAGGGCAGTGGCACGGCTACGGCCACCTTTCACACTTAGGCCTATTACGCAGCAATTTGTGTTTAGATGTACAGGAAAGATTGTAATAACACATGAAAGTATTCTACTATAACTATCTGTCTTTTTTTATAACCGAAGTGAAGGTTTTTGTGTTCACTTGGTTTTTTTGAGTGGACTCAGTTAAACGTATTGTCTCAAATGGAGTTGTTTTACCTTTATTTGCCGCTAGACTGCTCAGCTGCAAATATAGTTACATTCTTGTAAACAAACTTTGAAACTGTTAACCACCCCAGGCTTAAAGTTGCAATCAGGTATGCAAGGTTACAAAAGCGTCTTCGTATTCAAATAACGCATAAGGTAGTGCGTGTGGTGCATATGTGCGTGTGGCGCGCGCGTGCGTGCGTGTGTGTGTGTCTACTCTAAAATTGATTCTAACAGATGTACAAAGAAGAAAAAGAACTTGAGTATGATTTGTTTTGGCTTTAAAGAAGTTTTATGCAATACTACAACATCCGTAGCGGTTGTCTTGTACCACTCCATCGTTTGTATTTAATAGCTCCGAGTGTTCTAGATTTATTTCTTATGTAGAAGTGTACAATATTTTTAGTAAAGTATTTTTAATATTTTTGTTTTGCTATGTATCCTTTTCAGTTTGAATATGTTATAGTATAAATTTGCTTTGTGTATGGGTTTCTTCATGAAAGTAAGAGTTGTCTATTCACTGCTGAGCAGACAACTGCTTCTAAAAGTAATGATTAATGTTTAGAAATAGTTATATCTATATTATTATTATAGTTATTAATTATTATATTATTATATTATAGTTATATCCAGGTCTTATGCAGAGAAATACCACACAAAATCTTTAACGGTAAAACAATTCTGTGCGTAGTTCATCGTGCTACATTTGTGCTAAATTATATCTAGATGACTTTCTGTGACAGCGTAAATATGTTGTTCCATGGTCCTGCTAATATTTTTGAAACTAAATACTCACACTGAATTTATTTTTCCCTCTCCATAATTAAACAGTTTATTTGAGTTTGTCTCAACTTTGTACATAATCGACAATGCAATGGCGTGTAGAAGACCAAAACAAAAACAAATAGCTATATGTAAATCTAAAACATTTGAACACTTGTAAAGTTTCCGTTAGGCAGCTTTTTTATTTGTTAGTTTTAATAAACCAAGTGTGTGCACTTGCGATCTACAGCCTTGACAGTGCTTTATTTTTATTCTAGAGCCTTGACAGTGCTTTTTCTCTATTCTAGAGCCTTGACAGCGCTTTCTATTTAATCCAGATTTAGACTCAAGTTGAACAGCGTTTCGGTTGCCCTCCACTTATAACATACAATAGGATCAAAGACAGCCTCTGACAATTGTTAAAAAGGTTTTGCTGACAAATCACTTTTTGTCAAAATTTAGCTTGACTATTAAATGTACACTGAGAACATATGAGTGGCTATATGTGAACATATGACTGACTATATGCAAACATATGAGTGACTATATGTGAACATATGACTGACTATATGTGAACATATGAGTCACTATATGTGAACATATGACTAACTATATGTGAACATATGACTGATTATATGCAAACATATGAGTGACTATATGTGAACATATGACTGACTATATGTGAACATATGAGTGACTATATGTGAACATATGACTGACTATATGTGAACATATGAGTCACTATATGTGAACATATGACTAACTATATGTGAACATATGACTGATTATATATAAACTGGGAATGACAGAGGCCAGCTTTAGAATTGCAGTTGAATTGGTGGGCTGCTCCAGCTTACCCATGCTGTTAATATATTCAGTGTTATTAGCATATGGAGGTTTACACAATTACTTGGAGCAAAGCTTTAAGAGCAATTATAAAAAACCTTTGCTGGTGTTCTTGAGTAAATTATTTTAAAGGTCAAGGTGAAAAAGGCCGGTTAATTTTATCACTAGTTAGTTGCATGTACACTTTCAGTATAACTGGGCTTGAAATTTCAATAATTCTTTTGAGTTGGTGAAGTGAGCATATTGAACGCCTAATCCTGCAGATTGTATCGGGTAAAGAAAGGTGCTCACAGTAGCTTGGTCAGCAAAGTGTTTGGGCGCGGTATCCACGGACAAATTATGTGCACAAGAAAAAGTTGGGCAGATGATGAGATGAAACTTGGTAAACATCATGCTTTCAGTGACACTTTTTAAGTGGCATCAAAGTAACACATTTCAAGTTGGCATTAATGAAAATACAGACACTTTGGCAAGAAGCGTGTAGGAGAAGCGCTATGAGTGGTTTCCATTTTGTTTATACTAAGTATAGAAATATTATGATATAGGAATGAATGTGTTTGCACTGGTTATGGAGTAGATTGTTGAGAATTAGTTGATAGGGTTTTATGTATGTTTTATCAAGTATCCTCGCGTTTATTGTGTCTTCAATTAAAATAGCTGATAGGATATCAGGTGGCCGCTAAGGGCTTGATGTTGCAATTCATCGTCGAGTTCAGTCGAGACTTGTGCGGATGGCCACTCTATTACTACGACCATCGTTTAGCTACTCGTGCACTGTCATTCTCACCAGCCATAGCGAGCTGTACATTCTACGATTGTGGGCTAATCGCTCTTCAACATCCGCAAGACTTTGTTCAAAAACCTTTGGTTCGGCTTCACTGCTTTCCTGACACACCAAACATATTTTGTGAATACCATAATTCAAATATCAACTAAAATTGTTTTGACTTTAGCATATTAAAATCTTTCAATTCAACTCCTCTGGTGTTAGAGAAATTATCAAAAGTGGGCAGCACGCACAATAACCGTTTTGTATTCCACATTTACAGGTGTAAAAGGAGTTTGAGTGACAGAACATCAATAGAAAAATCTTGAGGCTTGTCAGAGATACCCTCATGCGTTCAATGCTACGGGTCTAATCAACACGCTTTGTTTAAAGATCAATAACTGCATTTATATTTATCGAACTTGGAAAGAATCAAAATAATATTATTAATTGAGAATTTGTAAATCGCAGCGGTGAATTAAAAGGATTAAGTTTGAATGAGCAGAACTTGGAATATTACAATGAAACAAATATTGGCTTGTCATTCTCCAGGGACGAGCTCACTTGCTCTCTCTGGCAAATATTGCATTTGCAAACAATAACTTCATTGAAATCGCTCTTAGAGGTTGTGATAAATTAATGTAATGCCATTAGAGATGCTGTTGGCCAGGCGTGGTGTTCAACTCTGGACATATGGATGCGTTTAAAGTTTTACAGCTCATTAAATGATATATATTGCTCTATTTGTTCTAAAAGCCAAGCGGGAAGGTTCATCTGTTAGCTATACATAAACAGTTTGCACCTAATATACAACTGTGTTTGTTTCTGCGAATACGCCTTTATGGCAATAAATAGATGGGCTTTACTTCTTTTAGCAATATTTCTTATAGATAACATGGCGATATACGCAATTCAACAACGAGTCAGCAAATTGGCGCCTCCGGCTGCTTGCATGGAAAGACTTCGGTATAGCTGCCACTGCCATGGCTAATCCTTTTTAGATCAACTAGACTTGCAATAAATAATTTTATTTTATTTTAGTTTTTTACAATTCGTACTACTCTATGTAAAAAACTTCATTAAAACTGTTCTGACTATTCTATCAGTTGCTTCAAGTCTGGTCACTGCAATAAGCGGTGACTACCAGAAATGCCCTGAACAATTAGTTTTATGACAGAGCAAAAGTAGCTATTTCTCTTTTCTATGATTGGTTAGAGTATAACATTTAATCACTGATTGTTGGATGTTCAGAGCATCAGACATCTTTGACCTTGGCTGATTTGCGAGTAACCATCACAATCCAGGAAAAAGATAGAGCACCTGCATGCACTATTTACAAAATTGTGTATTCATTAGAGAAAACAGACAATATATGTTTAGGGCTACATGATATTCATGGTCGGTAGGCTGGGACACGTTTAGGGCTACATGATATTCATGGTCGGTGGGCTGAGATACATTTAGGGTTACATGATATTCATGGTCGGTAGGCTTGGACACGTTTAGGGCTACATGATATTCATGGTCGGTAGGCTGGCACACACAGTATGTATAGAAATGGCAGACTTTTTGAAAAACATTCATTTTAACAATATAGGAAAATGTTTTTGAACGGTGGAAATTTGTTTTGTGGTTTTACACGAGAATTGCAAACCAAATTTGTTTGTAAATTGGTTCGCTCAGAGAATCCATGAATATATTAATAAGTTTTTACAAAAATTGAGATAAACTCAATACAATTTGGTAAAAGCCAAGTTGTAAATAAATATTAGGTCTATTTTTTCTATTTTCGTTGTAGGATGACATTGGAGTTTATTGTAAGGAGTTATGTAACACGGGAGGGGAAGGAGGGCTGATCGGAAGCTCTTGTCCAAACAAAACATATGTCAATTCTTCAGAAGCGCTCAGCATTCATGGTGAGAAGGATCAGGAATAAAATCCCTTCTCATTGGCATTGATATAAATCACTGATACCTTCATCTGCCTATTCACTCCGTACCATATCAGAATATTAGTTTTGCTCCCCTTTAGTTGAGCCAGAGTTGCACTCGTCTGCCGGCTAGTCAGCGAGTTAAGGCAGCTGCCTGTGTGACACTAATATGGCTCGGTTATGCGGAGAGCTGGCCATTCTATCATTAAGATAATATTTAGTTTACAACTTGCCGATACGCGGAGGGTGCTTGTGATTTGAGTGCTTTTTCGGGAGATTTATTCGCAGTTACATGATTAGAGTAATTGAAGCCATCATAAGCACCTCATAAAACTGTCAATACTGAATATGCTCTGCACTGCCTTCGTAGTCGCTGCCAGACCTTCCTTTACATGCCATTCCTTTGCATACCTCATTTTGCTTAAATGAAATTTTGTAAAACCTTGAAGCTTTACGGCAGCGCGCTGTCATCAGCATGTTATGATAGTCATACATCAGCCTACTAATGTCTATTTAGGACACTCGGAAATCACAATTTAGAACTAAAACTTCCTAAAACAAATTCCTGGTTTAACCTGATGAACGGCATGAACCTATTAAATGCAAATACATATTAAGGTACTTTGTTTACCAAAATGATTCTGACATATTAGTTTTTATGCTATGTGAAGGTTGTAGATTGGAGCTGAAAACTGCAACCAGGTATACTATGTGTGCTTGTGAGATAATAATGGTAGGGTAAAAAGGGAGACAATTTGAAAGCTGGTGACACATATAGCATTCGTTGAACAGCCTCAATTTGGTGTGACAAGGGTAACTGACAGCTGTTAACAGGTATTTAAGATAGCTCATGCAGTCAGCTAATAGCACCCTGATAGGTCAGACCAGCATAGAACTGTGTTAGTTTATGCATTTATTTACACACAAACTAATGCAAGAAAGGGTTGTTTACGCGTGCAACCCATAACAGGACTCGAGTATCTCAATATATTCTTGTCAGCAGGATGTAAGTGTGAGATGGTATAAATTGTTATTAAAATACAGCACATATAGATATATATATATATATATAGTATAGCATTACGAAGAGGAGCTGGATAGCACTCTTGGCCATTAGCAAAGCAGATTACACGGTGTATGTTAAGTGGATCTTATGAACACATAGCAAGCCTCTTCTATCAACACAGACAGACAAGCTCCCCTTTAATAACAACATTTGCACCTCCGCAATATAAGCAAAAACACAAATATACAAACTATATGTATTTATAGACACTAAAATAAAATGAAAAACTTAAATAATAACTGAAATCATTTTAAAAGAAGATTGTTACAAGATGCAACCAAAAAACATAAATTTCCTTAAATAATATTTATTTTAAAAAGATAACAGATATATGGATAGCCGTGAATAGACAGAGAGACAGACATGAACATTAAAAGATTAGAGACTGCAGAGGGCAAACAGTGTGACTATGAAATATAGTTTAATAATTGCACATATGCTGACTATTGCTGCCATACAGGTGACAATCCCAAGGAGCTCACTGGCAGCCTCAATTGATGCCTTATTTTCTCTAAAGTGTTCCAATGGACGGGAAGCATTGGTAGTGGCCCTGTTGGTGCCATAATATGACTGTCTAGGAGGGAACCATGCAAGGGCCCTTTAAAATCTATACCACTATTCCTAGCGTCTTTTCTGCCTATTATGCTTTCAATGCTAAACTTTGGGGGTTCAGAGGTGGCGCCCTCTTTTATAAGAGACTTCATAGCCTCATTGCTTGCTGAAACGCTTGACGGTACTGGGTATGGCTGCGGAGTAATGTTGAAGAAGGGTCCAATAGAAGATTGGATGGGAAAAGGTAGAGGCGTTGGCGTAGGGTGTGCAGCAGGTAGAAGGAAGGCTGGTAGAGAGGGGTGTATCGAGTAGCCTATGTTGGGCATGAATGGCTCCTGCTGAGCCTTGGCAGGGGACATCACACCTTTCATCGACCGTTTGTATCTTTTGCGTCGCCGTAGAAACGAGCCGTTGTCAAACATGTCTTCAGACGCGGGATCCAGTGTCCAATAGTTGCCTTTACCTGGCCAACAAGAAATAAATGTTGAGAGAAAGAGTATCTATGGCTAAACACGGAAAGCTGGGTGGTCTGGAGTTTGGCCTGAAGGTCAAGCCAAATATCAGCAAGATTGATACACATTACAGGAGATAGTTAAGAAAACACTGGCGATAATTTATTTAAGTTTTAGCGCTCTAAACATATAGACTGTTTAATCTTTGTTTATCTTAAAAATGTCAGGCAACTTATAGCCTCGGTTCCTTGATTTCCTGGTCCTGTGGCAGTTAACCTGAGTTGAAGATAAAATAGTTAGTCTGGAAACAATCATTAGAGAGAATAACAAAAATCCTCTGCAGGCCTTGTATTAGCGACTTTCTACAAACATGTAGACACCTGCCTTCGATTACTCAAATACACAGCAGTTAAACAATCTTTCTCAATGTGAGGCCAGTCAAACCATGAACGGGTCTGTCATGGTATTGCGGGTGCAAAGACAGCCAACTAGTGTCACTCGCACCATAAAGTTTGGAGAGTTTTCTTCTAAAGCTGCCGACTACACCAACATTTTATCAAAACTAGCAAGAATACGTGTATTAGGAGTAATTAATGAGCCTTTTCATATTTTATCTTTGAGTCAACTTCAAAAAATATTCTAATTTGATAATCATCTTTTATTTAATATTGAATAATCAAAACACATTAAAGTTAAATTGTTTTCATTTGAAAGTATTTAGAATTTTACAACTTGAGAAACCAACAATAACTCATAGAGCAGGCAGACATACCTGGATTGCCCGGCTCTCGAGGTATTTTAATAAAACAGTCATTTAGGCTGAGGTTGTGACGAATGGAGTTCTGCCAGGCGGGAAACTTGTCTCTGTAATACGGAAATCTCTTCATGATGAACTCACAGATGCCACTCAATGTGAGCTTCTTCTCCTTGGACTACAGGAACAGTAAGGAAATATATGACTAACTCTAGCAAATACCGACTCTTTTTTGGCAAAGAGAATATTGCAAAGTGTCTGTCAATGTAATTTACTAAGTCATTTTTATTGTGATGTCGACAGAATAGAATGGATAACTACAAACCCAGCCAACCTGGGAAAAAACTAATTACTGTAAAATAGCAAATCATAACATATAATAGCAGTTCAGCATCTTTACTCATCTGCAGGTCTTATGAATGTCTGTATTTTAATATATAATAAAACATTATACATCAGAATCTATTATTTGTAAAAGTTTTCTACGAGTCGAGGTTCCCTTTTGTTTTCATATTTACACAACTGCTCACAAATTTAGAGTCTCATGGTCATAACGTTATGATCACTAAAACCTTCGGATCGTTTGAAAATTTTGCAACTTTTCGCAAGCAGTTAATTACACAAAATCTCTATCGACTAATGACTTGTATTCTCAATGTGCCTTCAGACGATGTAACATTTCATATTTATTCTTGGAAACCCTAACCACTTTACATACTTTGACTGTATCATTGCAAACTTTGTTTATATTTCTGCATTACTCTGGATGTGTAAAACTGAGTGAGAAGTGCATCTAGAATAACCGACCTGTAGTACTGCCATGGTTATAAGAGCTATGTAAGAGTAAGGTGGTTTCACATGCTTATTCGTTCGGCACTCCTGTTTGACCCTCTCAAGTTCTGTCGAAGATAAATAGGTTTCATCAATTCCTGACATCTGCTCGGTGGATCTCTGAAAACTATCTAATACTTCCTCCTCATCTTCACTGCATGCAGCTTGTCGAGGGTTGGAGCCACAATCTTCTGCGTTCTCTGAGATAAGTCCTGTCTGTTCGACAGCGGATGTCATGGTGGAAGGAGGCTGTAAAGCGGGTCAACAGCAGTTAAAGTTTGATGGGAAAAATGATAAATCTTTCACAAGCAACACTGGTTATCACCTTCAAGCGATTGCTATTATAGACGGCTGTCTAATCATCACACTCCTGCCTTCAAATATCTGATAATTATGTCAGTCTTGTTCAAGCATTATGATTGGCTTCAAATTGGCACCGCCCCTTTTTATTTGACGCGCTCCTGCCCCTTTCTGTTTGACACAGTCCTGATCTTGTGTTGAAAATTGGTATTTAAATGTTAGTCGAATTATCGCTGCCTGTGCCAAACCGCTGCCACCTAAAGGTCATTAATGTTAAAAAATTTTAAATCTGAAAAGAAAAATTATGTATTTTCAAGATGTCTTCAGATCTCTTAGAAAGCAAATCTCTTAGGAACCAATGAATGTTCAGGGGTGGCATTAAAGTTTAACACCAGCACATTACCGCATTAATATTGTGTAAGAGTCTAGGAGTTTCTAAATCAGCACCCGAAAGGTGGCCTCAATGGATCTCTGACTGTCAGCTTGAGGGTGGAACAACACCTGAAAGGTGGCCTCATTGGATCTATGACTGTCAGCTTGAGGGTGGAACAACACCTGCAACAGAAGTTAATATGAAATACTGGAAGTGATAAGTTGTTTTAACTTACCCGACAATCAACACACTTACCTGAATTTTGATAAAGCTGGTGGCACAGCTGGTCTGTAGAGTGTAGCTGGAGACTTTTATGAGCTGGCAAGTTCGGAACAAAAGAAATTGCTGTTCCAGGTGGTATAAATATGTGAGCGTGTTGCTAGAACTGGTTCAGAACACTTGCAGAATCAAGTAGCACAACAATTGTAGACAAACAAGTAAAAAATTAGTGAATTTCTGTAATTGTGAACTAGATACATAATGCGTATAGGAGAGTTGGACATCTTGTGCCTGCGGACCTTTTTGTTTGTCACCCCTAGAATTATCCGGTGAGTGAGCTGCAACGTCATAGCTCTCATTAGAATGCCTGAATTTCACTGGGGATGTTATTTTTACTGGTTAACTATTGCGGTATTAAAGTTTATTTATGTAGAAGACAAGAATCACATAACAGACATATTCACACGCTTTTAACCACTAGATGGCTCATCAGTTGGTGCCTGATCACCACAGTCTTAGTACAGGGAGGGTGACAACTGGCTGAGCTCACCAGTGGCAGCAATGGCTTCAGATGCGGGATAAGTGACAACAACAACCTGAATGACAGCTGGTTCTCCACCACTTCCTTCTATGGTACAGCGAGTCAAAACAACTAGTACAACTATACCAGTTTTAGTTGTTATTGAAACAAACAAATTACTTTGTCAGATATTTTTATTTATCTAAGCTGTTTCTAACAACACCCAAAAGCACTACTAACAAAAACTGACTATTTCAACCGCTTGCTTTTACATAACAACAACATACTTATTGGTCATTTTTTGTAAAAGAACTATTCTAGAGGTGGAGAGCAAAAACTCTCACGCTCCATACTTGTTAATCGTACGCAGTGTTGGCAGCAGCGGTGATAAGGTCTGTTTAACATTTCTTTGATATCTCACTTAGTCTGCCATTGTATAAACAAATGAAGCGATTGACAAAACACGGCTGGAATAACACAAGCAATGATGCAAAAAATCTCAAAATAACCAGAAGCGCAAAACGAAAACAGTTGAAACATGATGATGTACTGTTGCATTGGCATCGGTTGAACAATAACCTTTGATAAAGGCTATGTTTGCTGGGTCAAAGACACCTGAACAGTCTCTCCATCGACCAATAGGCTTTCGTAGAACAAATACACAAAAGTTGCATTATCAAATGAATGTCCACAAAAGTGATGGAGTTATTAAGGAGAAGCATCAGATACTAAAGACAAGAGTTGGTCTAGGTGTTTATATACAAAATCAAGGAATGAAAACTTATCGCTCATCAATATTTAAATACATACAAGTGTCTTAGGGTACAAGACAGAGGCTGTCAGGTGTTTGTATCATTGTACTGAGTTCATTAAATATTTCTTTTATCTGTAAAATGTACTGCTATTACATACCCTTTTCTGATTTGGTTAGTGTGAAAAGGTACTGCTATTACATACCTTTTCTGATTTAGTCAGTGTGAAAGGTACTGCTATTACATACCCTTTTCTGATTTGATTAGAGTGAAAAGGTACTGCTATTACATACCCTTTTCTGATTTGGTCAGAGTGAAAAAGTACTGCTATTACATACCCTTTTCTGATTTGGTTAGAGTGAAAAGGTCCTGCTATTACATACCCTTTTCTGATTTGGTCAGAGTGAAAAAGTACTGCTATTACATACCCTTTTCTGATTTAGTCAGAGTGAAAAGGTACTGCTATTACATACCCTTTTCTGATTTGGTCAGAGTGAAAAGGTATTGCTATTACATACCCTTTTCTGATTTGGTCAGAGTGAAAAGGTATTGCTATTACATACCCTTTCTGATTTGGTCAGAGTGAAAAGGTACTGCTATTACATACCCTTTTCTGATTTGGTCAGAGTGAAAAGGTACTGCTATTACATACCCTTTTCTGATTTGGTCAGAGTGAAAAGGTACTGCTATTACATACCCTTTTCTGATTTGGTCAGAGTGAAAAGGTACTGCTATTACATACCCTTTTCTGATTTGATTAGAGTGAAAAGGTACTGCTATTACATACCCTTTTCTGATTTGGTCAGAGTGAAAAGGTACTGCTATTACATACCCTTTTCTGATTTGGTCAGAGTGAAAAGGTACTGCTATTACATACCCTTTTCTGATTTGATTAGAGTGAAAAGGTACTGCTATTACATACCCTTTTCTGATTTGGTCAGAGTCAAAAGGTACTGCTATTACATACCCTTTTCTGATTTGGTCAGAGTCAAAAGGTCTTGCTATAAAATTCTTTTCTATTTGTAGTTGAATACAAGCCATCCCACCCTACAGCCACCAGTACCTCTCCTTATATAATCAGTCAAGGCATGCAAGCATCAAGAAGTTTCTTATATAATTATTGGTCCTAGCAGTTGCACTCTCAGTAATTCTGAAATACTTGTGTCATTTTTAAAAGCTTCAAAAGTTCGTGATAACACAGCTGCTGATCCAAGTGACATAGAACAAGTTGGTTTTTCCTTAGTGTCACCGAGTAAAGCCTAAGGTGTATGCATTTATTAGCCTATGTATCTGCAAGTAATAGCGATCATACTACAGGGCAAATAAATCTGCAACAGTATTTAACAATATATCTCTCTTGGTCATTCGTGAGCAACAAATACAGAGCAGTTGGCAAAACTGCAACTCGCAATTTATTATGGGAACTCTAGATTATTGTAGTAAGCAATCTGAAATCATAAAGTCACACAGAAAACTGCTTACTGTAACCAAGTCCTAAGGCTAAGCGCACCATATAATCCTAACATACCTCCATAAAGTCATACATGTATAGTCAACTGCCGAGAATGAATTGAACTGGCTGTTAAAAATCCTTCCGAGTTTAACATTCTGCACACAAGCTTTATACAGGAGTGGCATGGCATTTGGACTACAAGTCTGCTTGTTTGAATGCCAGCTGCATAATTATTTTCTCGTCACGCAGTTGTTTGATAAACAATGTATATAAATAATGCTGTATGCTCATGTCTTGCCAGAGTAAACTCTAAAATATGTCTAATATTGCATATATTAGTTCTTGAAATGGGAAGAGTTGATAAAGATGCCCACTTGTCGGAGTTGTTTCTCATGGAACATGCCCGCCAGATAACAATGCAAAAAATACTGTGAATGTTTGAAACTTCTGTTCCTTCTATTTTGAAGATGAAAACAATTTCTGACCACTTGAAGCATTCATGTAAATTATAACAGAAACTTACACCAGTTGATGACTTGTGTATAAACAATCATGAAAGACAATAAATGATAGTTTCCTGACTGTCACAATGTAAAGCAAATAGACAGCGTGTCATGCTGACTGTACTTGTGATCTAACCAGACCCTCCTGCTGACCCAACGGTTACTGTCAGACCTACTACAGGACGTCGCTGCTAACAGGGGCGCTAATCCAACCTTTGACGAAGTGAGTGGCTGCTACGGACTCGCCAAACAGCTTGTGAGGGCATCAAACAGGACTTGCTTTTCCAAATTTCTACCTAGCAAAGTGACAAATGAAGTGTTGATGAATATAATGGTGAGTTAAGACACTTGCAGGAGCTCCTCCATTTGTATGAACTGAGCTTGTATCAAGTTACACAGTGTATTTCATAAAATGTTCCAACGGCATATTGCGTTTTGATCTCAAGTGGAAGTTATTGAGTGGATAATCAAGGGATGACTGACAGTGGAGACAAAGGAAGCAGATAGAAAGTTTGGCCAAGCATATAGAAGTATGCATATGTTTTGCGTACTGTAATGATAGCCTGAGGACTCTGTAAACAAACAAAAAATAACCTAACATCTGGCCGAATGTATTGATTAAACTATGCATGAGTAATAATACTCCGGAAAAATCTAGAAAATTAAAAGGTTTATTTATTGAGACTACTTGAGCTGCGATAACAGAGCTTTTAGCTAAAATCATTTTTTCTAAACTTAAAACAAAAACGTTAAAGAGGAATGATGATGTCACAAGACTAGGGCAAGCCTCCGGTAGGGTAGCTACGAGAAAAATCCTGTAAAGCATCGAGTTAGCGAATGAGATCCATGATGGATTGCTCATCTCACTTTCCTAATAACAAGCAAACAAACCTCTTGACCTTGCAGCTAATGATTTCTCCTTTCAATCAAACCATTGCTCACACTTTGTACCAAAGAAAATGGTGGTTAGACAGATATAATCACTCGAATGTTATTTTATCAATGAATAATATTGTGCAAGCTATTTAACAGGACAAACAATCTAACAAGCCAGTGCAGACTCCCTCACTAACAATATTCAGTCTCACTATCATTCATTTGATGAATCCTACTGAATCTCAAATAGAAAAATAAACATTTTCATGGCAAACAGAGAATGTTAAGAGATTTACAAATGGGAGCCTTAAGTCAACATTGGGTACAAGGTGGGAAGCTGTCGGTCACTAAGCAACATTTGGCAAAGCTTACACTGAGAGAAATCAACTAACAACTCTACCAGGATAAACACGCTGATGTATATGGCTACAGACCGTACAAGCGACGTAAATCGAGAATGTCTATCTTGTCAAGTCAGTCACATCGTAACTTTACTATCGCTGCTCTCGTTGATATGAATTTGGCTGAAAAGAGAATTAGTCGTCCGAACAAAGAGACCCGTAGTCAAAGACACTTGACTGCAGGTCTAAATGGAACTCGTCTGCCGCTTTGGTCAAATGGAGAACCTTTATCCAATCACAGAACTTATGACTTTTTGTGAATCGATTTCAAGTCCAATATTCAGAATACACTTTTCAAACTTGTTAGAATTATTCCCTCCTCACTTAACTCACTTAATGCAACTTAACATGTAGTTGTATCCTATCACTCCTAGAGTGTTTTCCTATAGCCGTTACTATGTTTCATTCAAAACTGGTAGTAAAAGTTGGGCACGGAAATACGAAAACACACGGAAATATGAAAACACACGGAAATACGAAAACACACGGAAATACGAAAACACACGGAAATACGCACGCGGATGAAGTGAAAAGTTGGTTGTTTGACTCACTGTGAATCTTTAAGTCTTCAGACATTTTAATAGCGAATCAGAACCATAATTTTTTGGCCATGATTTAGATTATACCAGCCATCCAAGACCTCATCTCTTTTATACAGAGGTACAGCAATATACACCTCTCTCCTTTTTAACATCCCGTCGTCATATAACCCCCTCAACCTTATGCATGACCCAATATTAATAGATGCTAGAGAACCAAGACTATGCATGAGACAAGAGACTCGCAGAAGATTACAAGCCATGAAATCTAAAGAATACAAGAACAGTACTGGGTAGAAATCCTACCTATAAAAATCAGTGAGCACGAGGGTGATAAAATGGGAGACTTTGTAGTGCGCTTATCATATGTCTCATAAACTCCTTGCAAGATGGTGCTGTGGCTATTGCCTGCTTCACATACCAAACCCTGAAATAACACAATAAAAGATAAGGGATCATTTGATGCAAAAAACTGGTTAGTTCTCATAAACATGTCACTAGCAGTGAGTTGAGATAACCATCCAATCACATTTCGCATCAACTTCACTAACTAACAGCAGGTTAATTTAATACAAATGCTTACATTTGTTAGTTTTACTACGCCGTCAGCTCAACAACAAAGGAACAACGAGATAAAGAGGATAGTTAATTTCATCTATGAACGACCTCTAATACACTCTAGTGACCTCTAATACTAACTATAAATAATATTTTTAGAGATACATTGAATTTAATTATTTTCTATTACAATGGTGGGTGCCATTCGGTGAAGTCAATAAACGGTTTGCTATATTGACTTCACCGATGGTCTGTAAGTAATCGATTATTTGGAGACACACTTCTGAGAAACCACGGGTAAGAACTCCCAGATGATCTCATTTAAAGAAATGAATGAATAATAGTATAGAGACTTTGAAAGAATGTAAACAATCACTTATAATAGGAATAATATTACAACATCCGCAAGCTTTCTTTTAGTAGATTTCACCAAAATGTATAATTAGCAGTAATTTAGCAACAAGGTCGCTAGACACATTTATTCATTATTTATTGTGTTATTTCACAGGTCTCTTTGCCTTCAAAATAGACACATAGACATACAATCTGTGATAACATAGACATACAATCTGTGATAACATAGACCTATTAACACATTTACTGCACAATATTGCTTCTTCAATAGATAGAAGCACTTTGGGGAAAGCTTGAACATGAGCCGGAAATAATAAGGTGTAACAATCATACTATATTGGATAAACAAACATTTACCTAGTTTTCTCATAAAACAAATATGCTTTCCAGCAAAATAGTATTATATTTCCGACAGGCTGAAAGAATGGACAAGACAACTCTAAATTGCTTTCAGTATGGCTTCTTTCTTGCAAAGGGACATTGTGAGAGGGACACAGAATTAACAATCTACAATATTTATAACTCCTAATGCGATCTCCCATTACACAGTCGTGTGCATCTATGATAGACTATTGATATGCTCTTCATGTGTGTGCATCTATGATAGACTATTGATATGCTCTTCATGTGTGTGCATCTATGATAGACTATTGATATGCTCTTCATGTGTGTGCACAAACATGGTACAAACGTTGCCTCGTTGTACCCAAAACTAAATATTGTACAGGGCTTTGCCAAAACCTATTTAATACCAACATCAGCGGTTACTTGCTTGTTATGGGAATAAATGCTAAAGTTCAGCATTTGATCTGGTGTAAACTATAGAAGCGGTATTGATGCACCACATATACAAAGTGAAGAACATAATTTTATGCACAGTCAAGCCTCGATATACATCTGACAAGCTCATTGTCAGATGTTGACAAACGTTTTTTTAAAGAATGCAACGTATTTTATTTTATAGCTACAGCCTATCAATATTTGCTTCAGGTAATTGTATGTGATTTAAAACAAATGCATTACATAAAATAATTAAAAAATATTAGTTATATATGAGAAACTAGGTATAATAGCCAAGATGGTTTTACTGCAGCTTTGCCTTCACTTTAATGACAGGCGAACAAAGAGCAGGAGTAGGTAAAGTCATAGGTAAAGGGGGTAGAACAGTAGCATGGTGTGTAGGTAAAGGGGGTAGAACAGGAACATGGTGTGTAGGTAAAGGAGGTAGAACAGTAGCATGGTGTGTAGGTAAAGGGGGTAGAACAGGAACATGGTGTGTAGGTAAAGAGGGTAGAGCAGTAGCATGGTGTGTAGGTAAAGGGGGTAGAACAGGAACATGGTGTGTAGGTAAAGGGGATAGAGCAGTAGCATGGTGTGTAGGTAAAGGGGGTAGAGCAGGAGCATGGTGTGTAGGTAAAGGGGGTAGACCAGGAGTATGGTGTGTAGGTAAAGGAGTTAAAGCAGGAATACGGTGTGTAGGTAAAGGGGATAGAACAGGAACATGGTGTGTAGGTAAAGGGGGTAGAGCAGGAACACGGTGTGCAGGTGAAGGAGATAGCGCAGGAGTATGGTGTGTAGATAAAGGAGGTAGAGCAGAAGCGTGGTGTGTAGGAAAAGGAGGTAGAACAGGAACATGGTGTGTAGGAAAAGGAGGTAGAACAGGAACATGGTGTGTAGATAAAGGGGATAGAACAGGAACACGGTGTGCAGGTGAAGGAGATAGCGCAGGAGTATGGTGTGTAGATAAAGGAGGTAGAGCAGAAGCGTGGTGTGTAGGAAAAGGAGGTAGAACAGGAACATGGTGTGTAGGAAAAGGAGGTAGAACAGGAACATGGTGTGTAGATAAAGGGGATAGAACAGGAACACGGTGTGCAGGTGAAGGAGATAGCGCAGGAGTATGGTGTGTAGATAAAGGGGGTAGAACAGGAGCATGGTGTGTAGGTGAAGGGGGTAGAAAAGTAGCATGGTGTGTAGGTAAAGGGGGTAGAGCAGAAGCATGGTGTGTAGGTAAAGGTGGCCAACCAGTCATACATGTACCGATTTACAAAATTCCAATGTTTCAAAAAACTTTGGCTATCATATGATGGAAATTACTGCAGATGTAGTCAAATATTGGCTCAAAGTTCATATCTGTCGTATTTCAAGCAAGTTGCTTGTTAACGTGGTCATAAATCAAGGTTTGACTACATACTACTTCTGCCAGATGCTTTGAAAATTTGCTCCATTTTGCAGCAATCTAGCATTATTTTTGCAACGTGATGTCGGTGAAAGCGCATTTGCCACCTAAACACCACCAAAAACCTTTCATACATTTCATCTTCAACTATTGCCAAGAGTTAAAATATACCTTACTTTCAACAATAACTGGCCCAGTTGAATAAATCAAAGGGGCAGATGGCTGAGTAAAAGTGTAAATATTTACTTGCTAATTTAAAACTGATTACTTAAAAGTCTGTAGCTTGTATCTATTCAACACTGGCTGTAAAACTTCTTTGTGTTTATGATAAAGAAAAGACAAAAGTGAGCAAACAACTCCAAAGTGTTGATATGAGAGTCAGAGAGCTCTAGCAAAATCTGTAATATGGGCACACTTCATTTATGAAATACGAAATGTTTTTCTATTATATATTATAGAATTCACAAAACATAAATTTAGGTATAGTAATGTTTTAAAAGATAAGAGGTGATTAAGGATTACAAGCCCTTTGAATCAAGACAAGACAACTTCCAAATTACAAAATACCAGCTTCACAGTTGGAGAGCACCAATCCTTTTACAACAAGAGTGGCTAACCAGTCAGAGGCTAAAAGACAGTTTTCACCGTGTCACTATAAAGAGCCACACTATACACAGACACACATGAACCACCCCAGTTTCTTCCCCTCCCTCTCACTTATGCTCAGAGACTACTGTTCTTCCAGATTTACTGTAAATGTCACACATCAACATGATAGTGACATAAACTGCACCCACCGAAGCAAAACTACAGGTCAGTGACTTTTGACGATGAGCACTCTCTGCACTGTCTCACGGACAAACTCTCAGTTCAATGTCAAGTATATGTCTACAAACCAGGATTGATAAAAAAGCACAGCAGGCAATGCTCTTGACTACCTTCCGAAGCCTCAAAACAATTGCCCCCATCCGAGGAAAAAACTGTTGGATGTGGGGGTCAAACCCATGAAATTCTGCTTAGCATACTGACACTCTCATCAGCTTCCCTAATCACGATCATTCCAAGCCGAGGAAAAATAGCCAATAGCAATAATATATACAGTTCTAAAGAGAGACCTTTTATTGGTAACTTCCTGCGGCGCACCTAACAATCTCTTACAACGCAGTGGTTGAAGATCACTGCTATAAAACACACACAAAATTTAACATGAGCATAACAGCTGCACAAACTGGGCAAGGAGCTGCATGTGGCTCAGAAGCCATGGGTAGACTTACCCTGAGCTATAAGATAGTCGAGACACTAGCTTGCTGACTGTACATGAGAGAGTATAAGACAAACCTTGAGGCGCAGCAGCTCCATGGCTGATCCATCTGACGATTGGATAAGCCTCTCCCATAGAAGGTTTTGTAAGAAAAGGTCAAACTTTTGAGGGTCTAGGGAGCCATCCATGTCTATTCTCACTGTGCTCACAGTCTGCAATAAGACTGTAAGAGAATTGGGAAGTCTAGCAGGAGGTAGCAGCGCGACTGCAACAGGCATCAGAGAAGGCTAGTGTGAAAACTGTTTCAGAGTGCTGTGCAGCTGCAAGTTGATAGGTAAGTAGATACTTGGTCTATGTGACTTACTGTCTCAATGTGACTCAATATATTTATATAACTCACTGTGTCTATGTGACTCACTGTGTCTATATAACTCACTGTGTCTATGTGACTCACTGTGTCTATATAACTCACTGTGTCTATATAACTCACTGTGTCTATGTGACTCACTGTGTCTATATAACTCACTGTGTCTATACAACTCACTGTGTCTATGTGACTCATAAGACCTATGTAACTCATAAGGCCTATGTGACTTGCTGTCTCAATGTGACTCAAAAGGTCTATGTGACTCATAAGGGCTATGTGACTTACTGTCTCGATGTGACTCAATATATTTGTTACTCACTGTGTCTATGTGACTCACTGTGTTTATATAACTCACTGTGTCTATACAACTCACTGTGTCTATATGGCTCATAAGACCTATGTGACTCATAAGGTCTATGTGACTTACTGTCTCAATGTGACTCAAAAGGTCTATGTGACTCATAAGGTCTATGTGACTCATAAGGTCTATGTGACTCATAAGGCCTATGTGACTCATAAGGTCTATGTGACTTACTGTCTCAATGTGACTCAATATATTTATGTTACTCACTGTGTCTATGTGATCCACTATGTCTATGTGACTCACTGTGTCTATGTGACTCACTGTGTCTATATAATTCACTGTGTCTATATAACTCACTGTGTCTATGTGACTCACTGTGTCTATATAACCCACTGTGTCTATGTGACTCCATGTGTTTATATAACTCACTGTGTCTATGTGACTCACTGTGTCTATATAACTCACTGTGTCTATATAACTCACTGTGTTTATGTGACTCACTGTGTTTATATAACTCACTGTGTCTATGTGACTCACTGTGTCTATGTTACTCACTGTGTCTATGCGACTCACTGTGTCTATATAATTCACTGTGTCTATATAACTCACTGTGTCTATGTGACTCACTGTGTCTATATAACCCACTGTGTCTATGTGACTCCATGTGTTTATATAACTCACTGTGTCTATGTGACTCACTGTGTCTATATAACTCACTGTGTCTATGTGACTCACTGTGTTTATATAACTCACTGTGTCTATGTGACTCACTGTGTCTATGTGACTCCCTGTGTTTATATAACTCATTGTGTCTATGTGACTCACTGTGTCTGTTACTCACTGTGTCTATGTGACTCCCTGTGTTTATATAACTCACTGTGTCTATGTGACTCCCTGTGTTTATATAACTCACTGTGTCTATGTGACTCCCTGTGTTTATATAACTCACTGTGTCTATGTGACTCCCTGTGTTTATATAACTCACTGTGTCTATGTGACTCACTGTGTCTATGTTACTCACTGTGTCTATGTGACTCACTGTGTCTATATAGCTCACTGTGTCTCAACAACTCACAGTGTCTATGTGATTCTTGTCTCCAGCACTAAGCACTGCTGAACTCTGTTGCTTCCCCATCAGGTTATCCTGTAGCTGGCTATGTGACGAGTCGCAACCGTAAGCATTCAGGTCAAGAATCTGGTCCAAGTCAACCCTGGAGACAAAATGCAACACTGAGTGAGCCATTGCAACAGTTAAATCTAATAATTCACTTATCATCATGTTTTGGATATTAGTAAGAAACATAAAGCATAGGTTGTGGCAATAGAAAGTTACAAACCTTGAATGGGTTGTAGGTATTACAATGGCTGCAGAGTTGATATCACTGCAAAAGAAAGAGCAAATGTAGATGCATGTTAGTGAGGACCACACGTGAGACAAGGAGTTGGCATGACATGACCATAACTGATGTCTTTAATAGCAATACATGTTCCAACTAACGCTCGGGCTACACGTCTGCTGTAGCCAAGGCTAGCATTGGTCAATAAAAGAGCATTAGAGAAAAGACAATGTTAAACAATAGATAAAGTCAATCTGTATGTATAAAAAAGTCGAGCCTACTTTAGGAAGATATCCTCAAATGAGATAGGAATCCATAGTGTTAAGGGGGATAAGGCAAATTAAGCTCTCAGAAATTATTACAAGTGTAAACGTAAAGTAAGTTAAACTGATAGACAATAGAACTTTAGGGTCATAGACTTATAGTACTTTATTCGGTTTCATTAGACTCTGGTTTTTACAGAGAGTGACTACGCAGAGTGCATATAGATGTTTGCTTAAGCTTTAACCAAAGTGCCCACAAAAACATCTCTCTATTTAACAGAAATTCACAGCTATTCATCTTGACATTACATGTGTGGGCACATGTATCACACCTTGACATTACATGTGTGTGAGCATATGTATCACACCCTGACATTACATGTGTGTGAGCATATGTATCACACCTTGACATTACATGTGTGTAAGCATATGTATCACACCTTGACATTACATGTGTGTGAGCATATGTATCCCACCTTGACATTACATGTCTGTGGGCATATGTATCCCACCTTGACATTACATGTGTGTGAGCATATGTATCACACCTTGACATTACATGTGTGTGAGCATATGTATCACACCTTAACATTACATGTGTGTGAGCATATGTATCACACCAAGGCATCAATGCATGGAGACATTTATTAACTTTCCTCTAAATAGCTAGACCAGACTTCATATTAATAAAAACAGACCAAGACTGTCTCTCCAGAGCGAATTCTGCTAAACTATGTTACAGTTTGTCATCTCACCTTATGTAAGACTTGATCTTATGAAGTTGCTCTTCGCTCACCAAATCAATCTTGTTTAATAATATAATATCTGCCAGAGCCACTTGCCTGTAACAACAGCACATTTTATGGAACCTACAAACTGCATAACACATGAAATAAAACTAGAGAACCTTAGAAGGTGGCAGAACTGGTAGGTGACAGTGTGGAACAAGGTACTACTTACCTTAGTAGTGTATAGCAAGGTATCTACCTTAGTAGTATATAACAGTTTAGAGCAAGCTACCTACCTTAGTAGTATATAGCAGTGTAGGGCAAGGTACCTATCTTAGTAGTATATAGCAGTGTAGAGCAAGGTACCTACCTTAGTAGTATATAACAGTGTAGAGCAAGGTACCTACCTTAGCAGTATCTAGCAGTGTAGAACAAGGTACCTACCTTTGTAGTATATAACAGTGTAGAGCAAGGTACCTACCTTAGTAGTATATAACAGTGTAGAACAAGGTACTTACCTTAGTAGTATATAACAGTGTAGAGCAAGGACCTTAGTAGTGCATAACAGTGTAAAACAAGGAACTTACCACAGTAGTTTAGCATACAGTACCTACCTAAGATCTAATGGACGACAGACCTAACCGCGCATGCCAAAATATTTTTATTGAGTAATATCGACAAATTGTTTTGGCCAACTACAAAACTGTTTAGCAACCAGTAGTACTTTTAACCGGTGAGCTACTATATAATTTGTTAATAACCCGCATGACTATTATAGACTAGCCCTATAATAGGGTCAAGTGTTTTGAATCTTAGGCTAGATTGGCATATTGGGTTTCGACCCTCTTTTCAAGTCAAGTAATTAACTTCATTTTAGTATGCGCACTGTTGGCATTGACTTTAGTTCAATGGTTGTTGCAAATTTCAATGTAAATTTTGACACATCTCGGCAGACCTAAATGTGAAACAAGAAGACCTCACCTGACAGCTTCATTAATTTCAACATCTTTCCTCTGCTCTTCCAGCTGAGAGAGGATGTGTTTCCCATCAACAACCGTGAGGATACCTGAACAAGAGTATGTAGTAGAATTGGAGTTGCACCAGATTATGTAGGTCCCCCATTACCAAAATCATAAAAATATACATAATCGAGAACATTTATCTTGTACAAGGCTGAAATATTACAAACTTACAGTATAAACACACAACTTACCCCATATACCCCATATACATAAGTATATACACATAACTCGCCACCTATATCTATAGATATGAGTATATACACATAATTCATCGGCCATGTAGGCGAGTGCATACACAGAATTCACCTCCCATATAGCTAAATATATATATCAGTGTTTGTCTGTCTTCTGCCTGTCGTTTGTCCAGATATAGCGATAAAGTTTTAGCAATGAAAATTCACCTTTGTACTGGATTTAAACTTGTCATGTTTCAATTACAAGTCTACTAAAAAGCATGCGTAACCACAAGGCTACGTTATTCTTACCACACTCATAGCTTTTACCATATACTGTTACTATATCCTTATACCATATCCTTTTCGCGATTGTAATTAATTAATACGGTGCGCCTTCAGGTTGTGATGTACCTGTTGTACGATTTTTTCGCTTTACGAAGTGAATCACGATGTTTTTTGTTTTTGCAACGTGAAGACGGAAATTTTTTCGACTTTTTCCCGCCATACAATATCAAGGAAAAAGATTCTATCAACAATTTGGCAGTCGATGTGCTAATTACGTCGGCATAACGAAGATGCTGAAATGATATTCACCAAAATCCCTCTCACAACGCATGAAAGAAATACGATACTAGCTAGCTTTTTATCTCAGCTCAGCGTTGTTCATTTTAAGTTATTGTGAAAACAAAACCGAAAACAGATAGGTGATAAAATTTTAGCCAATGACAAAGTTGAAGTTCAGTAAAATATATACAAAAACTTAGCTTTATGTCTGCTAAAATCATTTAAGTTAAATTCAACGTTTACGTTATAATTTTGTCTCAAAGGTAAGAACTCCCTACGGTACATTGTAATGTTACATTTTATTGCAGATCATAACCACTAAATACACTAAAGTTACCTACGGTAACTTTAGTGTATTTAGTGGTAGTTGTTAGGTTAATATATTTTTATTACTAATTTTAATATGTACAGTACGCATATAAAATCTTGATGATTTTTACCATGGGGTGTTTGCATTAGATAATTGATTTGGGTTTTTATACCACGCTATATGACATTTTCGCCTTATGATGCCAACACTGAAATGAACTTAAATAATATAATTTTATACCGAACCATTTTCCATTGTAATCATAACACAACAAACTTTATTCAGCCATTACTTGCTAATTATTTCACATTTACATTTAAACACCTTTACAGCCGTTTTATTTTTTCTTCTTAATTTATTCCAACTGCACAAAGCACTTTATTCATGATAGGAATTTTAAAAGTTGAAATGGTAAATGTTAAATAAAAATAAATGTCATGCGCAAAGACTTTTTTATTACACGAGCAACTCTGGACATTCAGCAAATATAAGTACATACGCATAACTCACCACTCAAATATGTCAGACTTCATACACATAACTCACCACTCAAATATGTCAGACTTCATACACATAACTCACCACTCAAAAATGTCAGACTTCATACACATAACTCACCACTCAAATATGTTAGACTTCATACACATAACTCACCACTCAAATATGTCAGACTTCATACACATAACTCACCACTTAAATATGTCAGACTTCATACAGATAACACACCAACTCACTTGAAGCTCATATTCATGCACTTAACCTACCGTCTACATAGATGTCACTAGCCAAGCCATCATCCAGCCAGAATAGGTTAGCCACTGGACCTGTAGCATATAATAGAGATATATGCAATAAATTAAGTATGGTCAAACTGATGTTAGAGAACTGATAACTCCATCCATTACGATGATACGTGTTCTGCTACTGGTCTATTAGCTTCATAATAAATTCAACAGGTTCTCTAGAGCAAGATTTCCTTGCATAACCCCAATGGAATGAGGTGGTCAGCAAAATATTGTGCTTTATAAATGAGAAAAATCAGCCAACATTGTGAAAAGAGAAAACATTTAAAGTATTTAAAAATATGAAGATACCATGATAAACTTTACAAAACTTAATCTTCCAGAGTTGACAGATGTTACCATGAACATTTTTCACTCATATCAAAGATATTGAGCAACTAACAAAACATGTACACTCCAGCGTATAATTATACAGTTGGTTAAGTCTGGCAACTATACATGTACATATATTCAGAGATATGAATAATACCTGGATCAGCTAAACCTGTCGTCTCAAGAAGAATATAATCAAACTTGCCCTGCTTGTCCATCAGTAGCTCAATAGCTTTAACGGCGTTATCTCTGTACAACAGTAATAACACTTATTACAGTCACTAGTCAATGCTAGAGTTTAAGTGACTCGCAATAACACATGCTGAGTTAGAGGAGCACTTATTACAGCCACTAGTCAATGCTAGAGTTTAAGTGACTCGCAATGACACATGCTGAGTTAGAGGAACACTTATTACAGTCACTAGTCAAGGCTAGAGTTTAAGTGACTCGCAATGACACATGCTGAGTTAGAGGAGCACTTATTACAGCCACTAGTCAAGGCTAGAGTTTAAGTGACTCGCAATGACACATGCTGAGTTAGAGGAACACTTATTACAGCCACTAGTCAAGGCTAGAGTTTAAGTGACTCGCAATGACACATGCTGAGTTAGAGGAACACTTATTACAGTCACTAGTCAATGGTAGAGTTTAAGTGACTCGCAATGACACATGCTGAGTTAGAGGAGCACTTATTACAGCCACTAGTCAATGCTAGAGTTTAAGTGACTCGCAATGACACATGCTGAGTTAGAGGAACACTTATTACAGCCACTAGTCAATGCTAGAGTTTAAGTGACTCGCAATGACACATGCTGAGTTAAAGGAGCACTTATTACAGCCACTAGTCAAGGCTAGAGTTTAAGTGACTCGCAATGACACATGCTGAGTTAGAAGAACACTTATTACAGCCACTAGTCAATGCTAGAGTTTAAGTGACTCGCAATGACACATGCTGAGTTAGAGGAGCACTTATTACAGTCACTAGTCAAGGCTAGAGTTTAAGTGACTCGCAATGACACATGCTGAGTTAGAGGAACACTTATTACAGCCACTAGTCAAGGCTAGAGTTTAAGTGACTCGCAATGACACAATGCAACACTTCTGAGTTAAAGGAAAAGTGACAGCCGCAAAGTCTCCTTCATCAAAACGCAATATAACAAGCGATTTATTTCCTCGTAAAATACTTGTTAATTACTCAGCATGCTTGAGCAAGAAGCAGCAAAGGTCAAAGGTGATTGCAAATTATTATTATTATTATAGCTGACTATAACTCAGGTAGTTAAAAAACCATATAATTGATATTGTATTAATTTATATTAATACAATTTCATATTTGATATCAAAATTTCCCCAGTCACGTTTAAGAGAACCAAACTAGTCAATAAAATTATTATAATTATAGGTATCATGTTATCAGACCCGAGTTCCTTGAGTACACATTGATGAGATGTTATAGCCATTGATACAAGCATTATTATTATTATTATTATCACTACTCAATTTTTAGTCTTGTTTTTATCAAACTTACTCAATACTATAACAACTGTGTATTCATAATCTCCTATTTTAACTTGTACAACTAAGATGAAAACAATCCAACATCTTCGCTATAAACACTTACATGAAGTATATACACTTTGCTATAAACACTTACATGAAGTATATACACTTCGCTATAAACACTTACATGAAGTATATACACTTCGCTATAGACACTTACATGAAGTATATACACTTTGCTATAAACACTTACATGAAGTATATACACTTTGCTATAAACACTTACATGAAGTATATACACTTTGCTATAAACACTTACATGAAGTATATACACATCGCTATAAACACTTACATGAAGTATATACACTTCGCTATAAACACTTACATGAAGTATACACATTGCTATAAACACTTACATGAAGTATATACACTTTGCTATAAACACTTACATGAAGTATATACACATTGCTATAAACACTTACATGAAGTATATACACTTCGCTATAAACACTTACATGAAGTATATACACATTGCTATAAACACTTACATGAAGTATTGCATGGGAGACAGCAAAGTGCATGTATGTAGTCAGCAGTATTAGGATGCACTATTGTATGAAGGTAGCCAGGGAAAGCAAACTCAAATTTAATTTTGTACTAAATCAGAAATAGAAAAAAGTTATTCCTTCCCAAGTTTGTATAACTCGTGGGGGACACCTATAAAACAGCATATTGCTAAACACAAGCCTAGAAATTACGCCTCAAGATGCTGCAAAAGAGTGGCCGGTAGAGGAGAGATAGTAAATGTATCGTACTCCAAGCTTCGGCATAAAATACCAGCACCCAAGGATTAGAAAAGTAACTCATATCACGACATTCACTCACTTGATGGAGCAGCACAAACAACCATTTCTTAGCTCCAGCCACTCTTCAAACAACGGAGCATCTGCTTCTCCACTTGATACAGTCATGGATTTTTCCATCGCTCCATCTCCTGCATGTAATCCACACATTAAATTTGCCGGAGCACAATATGATATCAACAATAGCATTAAACAGTTTAAGATGATCCAAATATAAGTACTCTGATAAAAAACACATTATTGCTAGGTCAATCGCTACTTGAAATTAAACAGAAATTAAAAACATGAATCCTATGTTGATATACAATGCAATAGCAGATGAGTTAACACCTGACATACTCTATGTGAGTTGATATGGCCAATAACAGACCAGTTATATGTTGGTTATACATTACCTTCACCAAACTCATTCATGATTACGGCTATTTTCTTCCCATGATTCTCTGTGAGAATATAGTTTAGTAGAGTTGTCTTGCCTGCCCCTGTAATAAGAAATGGCCACACAACTGTCTAGAATAGTTTTCCTCTTAAAATCCTACTAATTAAATCCTTTAACACATAAACGCAGAAAACGTAGTATCATTTACTCCCGACATGGTTCATCAAAATAGAGAAACTCATTAGTAGTCACACTGATAGACAAACTTTGAGCATCAAACGCACCTAAATAGCCAGTTATAATGGTAACTGGCACAGATTTAGTATCTGCAGCAACAAGCATTGGCGGCCCTTCTTCATCATCAGATTCCATTCTCAAAACTTCAGAGAAATCTTTGATGACAAAAGTTTGAGATTCTCCAACTTCTACTGATCTAGCAAATTCTTTGTCTCCTTTACTCTTATAGAAGTCCGCACCTCTTCAAAGCTACTCAAACTGCAAAAATTAGTAAACTTTCAGATCATAGATCAACAAGGTGCTTCAGCAAAGGGAAAGTCTTTTTTTAGTTTACGCACTGATGCAGAGATATACACTGATCCTTCACTAACTATATACTGCAGTATGAAAGGGGCTCGTGCCAGTAGCAAGCACTTGAAGTAATGGTAATTATCAACATTGACCATTAAGTTTTATAAAAGCCTGGTTGGCTTAGCTGAGTAGCTGACTAAAATCAAACTTGCCTCTGCATTCACAAACCATGGCAAGTTCAAGTACACTTATAACAGGAGCTTGCTCCAATATACATGTAGCTCACATTTAGCTTAAATGAGCTTGAGCTTATTATCAACATTGCGCTAGTTGGCAACCTTGAACACTAAACTCATGCATGATTTCATTATTTGACATTGTTTTAAATGCAAGTAAAAAGTATTGTGGATATTAGTCTAACCTAATCTTTAGTATATTGATCTTTGATCTGTCTGTGGTTAGCCAGCATTTTGTTTACAATGTGAGCTAAATTAAAAATTAATTGAATGGCTACTTCATATTTATTAAGGAAGCATTTTGTAGTTGATAATAGATAAGGGAAACCTCCTAGTAGGCTATTTTGGATCTGAAGCAAGTGAATTGTGTCACTTTTTCATTTTAAACATGTCAGAACACTGTGAAATGACAAAGAATTGCTATCGAAACTGACAAAATTACATGTATCATACTACTGTGCGTGGATAATGAGCATGAGGTTGAGTGCTTCAAGCATTAAGTGGCATAAAATGTAAAACAGTGGTATATAGACTAGAAATGACAGCTGTAATGCTTGCCAAAATCAATGCCGGTGCTTACTTACTATGATGTTTTAGAAACTGCTGATATCTTGCACAACTACATGTTTGACCAGTTTGTAACTAACAAAGAGAAACAGCCTTAGTTTTTCTTTGTTAGTTTTATCTTTGTTGTTAGGCATCACTAACCAGAAAGGTCTAGGGATGCCATTTTGTTACTCAATTTAAATACGGTAACAGGATGACAATGGTATGCTTTCACTCATCTGCTATACTTATGGTTAGAAAAGATTGTTCAAATACTTGGAGTTAGGAATAAATCTAGGTAAGGTATGACTAGGCCAATAGGTTTGGGGCCTTTTTATGGTTTAGAACTACCAGTATAGGCCAGTATAGAAAAAATACATAGTTCATTAATTCGCCGGCGGTGGAAATATTTATAACATCACAAGGTACAGTTGAAAACTTGAGAAAGGCGGGCATTGCCCATGATGAAAACCGATGAAATTTTTTTTATCAGACCTGTAGTCATTTCAGAGTCACACTTGCATTTTCCTTTAATAAATATGGGACCACTAAACGTTGTTGCTTAGAAATATTTTCTACAGCCAATCTTGGTGCATAAAATGTTTAGATTAACTGGCAATAGTAGTAACTGGTTCAATATGAAAGAAGTAGGATTTATATGCATGGGCAATCCTGTCCTCTTGCAAATAGTATTACACCTTTTTAGTGAAAGCTAGAAAATTTTTGAATTTTTATACACCCAGATAAACTAGCTTGAAATTTGAGTTATTATGGTGTTTAAATAACCTCGGAGTCGCTTTTCGTGGGTCACCTTTTTCGAGCCACGGTGCCTAGAGACAAACGACGTAAGTTCAAACGAAATGTCATTATTCAAAATGATCTTGTAGAAAATGGTGACAAAAGTTTACTGCTTGTGAATGCACCATTTTAACTCAAGAACTAAACTATTACTGCTCAATTTATCCTTGGCCCCATGTCAAGGATAAAACACCGTGCGCCAACTTGTCAGGCTTTTTTTTACAACTTTACGGCCACAAACTAAGTCCTTACTATTCATTAAACGTTTAGATCTAAGGCTAGAGCGCATGTGTATCGCGATAATCTGAGCCATGAAGTAAATCAGTGGTGTTACGCTAGTTGATAACGTCATAAATTTAATAAATATTTCGAAAATATTTCCTAGTTAATGAGTAAATGAATCAGCGCTAATATATATATTTTTATCTTGTTTACAGGCTAATTTGTCAAATTGACACGTGATAAAAATTGGTGTTTCACACCACTTACGCGAAGCATTCACTTATTTAATGCAGTACTGCGATTATATTTCTTTTTCATTAAAAACATATCATCTGGATGCAAAGGAACACATTGAAAACAATTGAGCACAACGAAAATTAGCTCTAGAAAACGTGATTGGCGCTCTAAATTACATTATTAGTAACAGACGATATTTTGTATTTGTACTTATGCCTACTTGTGAAGTTAAGCTCATAATTATATCAGCTAATGTTATACTTACTCGCAATTGCTCACAATTAACCTAAAACATTAATCTAGAAGGTCCAATTCTCTCTATTATATGCCGTCTGCTGCGCATTGTTGCCACCTGATCCGCGTGCCTTTATAAGGTTATTTGGTTCCATATAACCTAAGATTTTACTACATGTTAAAAGGGCATAGGTGAGTTTATACATATATGATATGCTCATTTACAAGCTGATTAAACCTATCACGTACTAAGCTGCGCTAATGGATCCATTATAAATGAAACGGCAGGATCTATACGCGACTGACCTTATTCTGGATCTGGATGATGTTTAGTCCCTAGAGCCTCATGAGAAGCAAGAGAGGGACCCTCCGATCGCTAGGTCTTTTTTTGTTAGTCCGCTACAATCTCCCCAGTGCGGATCTCCCGAGATGTCCTGAGGATGAATCCCTGCAAAAACTGACCAGAGTCACAGGAGAGGGCGTTTAGATTGTTAGAATGTGTGGTCATGTAGTGAGTAGATGCGTTCATTTCGGTCAGTGTGTCATGGATGGATGGAAACGTATCTTTGTTTGATACGATATTAATGTACAAAGACAATCTCTGTTGCTGTCTTCTGTGTTTTAAAGACTTTATTGATACTAATGAATGGTAGAGTTTGAATCGGGCAGTTTGGTATAATCTTGTACTCATTGATGTTAGTCATAGTTACACATAGCAGCTACTTCAAACCTTTTTGCAAGGACCGAGAATGCCTTCATCCTTTTCTCATTTCAACTTTGTTTCTGTACGTGGTTTGTGAAACATTGGAGAGAGTTTGACTGCTATGCTGTAGAAAATTTTGTGTTGACTGTTAGTTTGTTCTTTTAATTTGGTATTCTTATACTTTTAGTCAGAAAATGTGCTGAAATTTGCAATAACAAAATAATACAAAACATGTACATATGAACACAACTATGCATATATACAGTAAATGCTCCAATAACGTATACCTCCTATCATGTAAATTCCACATAATGTAAAGAATTTATGTAAAGTTTTTGTTTCGTACTACGTAAAAAAATTCATATCATATGTGTCAATTTGGTGCAAGTTTTCTAATTTGATATGAATAATAATCTTGCAGTTAGTCTTAAAAATATCGCTTTCTCTTTCCTCGCACAAGAAATTATCTCTATTATCTATACCAGTTCCGTGGAAGTCTAGTTTGTCTTTGGTCTAGTCTAGATTGTCAGACATGTCGAAGAAGCACAGAGAATAAGTAGCTGCGCAGTTCCGAATTACTTGAAGGCGTTCAATTGGTGCACGTGGTACAGCCTCACTCAACCAATCTGAATGTCATGAGTTGTAGTGTTGTCGAAAGCTATCTTTTACCTTGATCTATGAAGACAAATAGACAGCGGACAGGTAGTCGCCGCTCTTATTTTAGTCAAAATATATCTTTGTGTTACTGTATTTTAGACTAATACAATATTTGCTATTAGTTTGCCTTCTCAGAATAAACGTTGCTGTCGATAAAAAACAAACAAATCATTGTGATTGGAGGTCAAAGATGTGCACTCTTAACTTATTGAAAAATTACCGCAATCATGGACCATAATACGATTGAAAGCGATAAAAAAGGAGAAGAGTGGTCGATACAAACCAGTAATACTGCAGCTATGGCATGGCCAATAAACTAAAAGGTTAAGTCTAGTTTTTCCTTTTCGTATGTTCAAAAGGATGAGTTTAAAAAGATCTTAGAACGGATTAAGCAATTTACGTGTATTTTACTATATATAATATAGTAATATATATATAATATAAAATCCCTTTAATGTGAATATTCTTGGAATGGATTATTTGCGTAGTAGGAGTGTCTACTGAACGTGACACACTCACGTAAAAGCATGACATGAAAGTTGAACAAAATGGATAATAAGAAATACATGATAATTGTCTACAAGTTGTCGGGCTGAATAACACAGAAGACGCACACTCTAAACTACATGTACCACTCAAAATAATTATCGATAGAATGTTGTTGAGAACCAATAAGTGTTTTACGATGTAAAATGTGAAAAGATAACTAAACTTTTGTTCTTGATTAATTTCCGATTAATACTATGTACAGACTCTTCTAATTTGATAGACTGGAGATCAGTCTGGGAAGATTCTGAGATTTTACGCTTCTTAACTGCTTCAAATGTCAAGCCGTCAGAGACTTCAAAAAGTTTTCTTCGTAAACTGTCATCAACTATACCAAGAAGTAGTGCTTGCATCATGAATTCGTCATCTATGTCACCCAGGCTGCATACTTTGACTCCTTTTTGCAGAACAGCGATCTTCTCGTCTCTAGACTGAGCTCCTTGTTTTGTTGATAGAAGCTGGTGTCGCTTGATCATTTATTTTGAAGTCTTAGAGCAAAACTGTTCGAATTTCTCAATAGCATCATTGTACATGTCTGCAAATTTTCCTGTTCCGAATTTGAATGTCTGGAAGATATTTACACTACGAGGACCTATACATCTGAGAAGCATGGCTACTTTGATTTTGTCCTCTTTGTCAGCTTTCTCTGTTGCAGTAAGGCAGTAACTGAACTCTTCTCTGAAGCGAGGCCGTTGTGTAGGCAGCTCTGCTCTATCTTTCAGCAGTTTTAGCACCATAAAGTTGTATGCTTAAAGGTTGACTTGCAACTAAATTAACATTACAGTTATTTGTTGTCGAAAGATTCACCACGTCTTACTCTACTGTGTTGTAGGTGCAAAATATGTGGAAATGTGATGACAAGCTCTTAAAAGCTCAAAAACGAACAGTTAATCGCCGCCATCACGAAACTGCCGTAGATTATAGTAAGACACGAGTGAGACATGATGAATCTTTTGATACCAAATAACTGTAATGTGAATTTTGTCGCAAGTCAACCTTTAATCCATGGTCACCAATTCCTTATCACTTCAAAAGTTAGCTGTTGAAGTTCCATACTTGGGGTATGACGTTTTTGAATACAGTTTGTGAGAGGGTAGAAGTGGGTACCAAATGATGGATTGCTGTTGTAGAAAATTTTGTGTTGACTTAGTTTATTCTTTCAACTTGATAGTCTCATACTTTTAGCCAGAAAATTCACTGAAAAATACAGCAACAGACTAATACAGAGCATATGAACACGCGGTTATGCGTATACACGACATGCACTCAAGTACATAGCATGACATGGGTGTTAAAAAAATAGTGAACAAAATAGACATGAAGAATAAATAATAATTGTGAACAAGTTTTTGGGCCAAATAGCGCATAAGACGCCTGCTTTAAACTACGTGTGCCACCCAAGATTATGGAGCCTTACAGAGCCCCTTGGGTTTGCAACCCGAGTTGATAAACTGAGTTATATTTACAAACGCGAGTTTGTAAAAATACGGCGCAATATATTGGTATTACGGTAGCATAACCGTAGATCTGGTTATATTAACGATGGTACACCCACAGGCACCCGTTAGCTAATAGAAATTAAACTATGTATGTATGTACTGTAAAATTAGAACTTATGGTGGATTAGAGTGTCCCGGGATTGCAAACCGAATTGATAAACCGAGTTATATATACAAACACGAGTTTTTAAATATAACTCGGTTTATCAACTCGGGCTGCAAACCCCGGGACACTCTAATTCACCATAAGTTCTAAATTTACAGTACATACTTACATAGTTTAATTTCTATTAGCTAACGGGTGCCTGTCAGTGTACCATTCTTAATATAACCAGATATCTACGGTTAAGCTACCGTAATACCAGTATATTGCACCTTATTTTTACAAACTCGAATTTGTAAATATAACTCTGTTTATGCAAACCCGGGGCACTCTAATCTGCCATACAAGATTGTTATTGATCAAATATTGTTGGAAACCAATGTTTTGTCTGGTGTAAAGCATGAGAAGATAATTCAAAATCATGTACGTATTGTTCACCACATTTAGACCTCATAATCTCCTTACTGCCCTGGTCTTGATTTCCTATAACAAGTTCACCAAAGGACCAGCATTAAATCGTTTATATCTTTGACTTTATCATTGGTTATGCTAATGCCACTTTCCATCTCTGCAACCTCGTGTTACCAATCACGCTATTATTGTTACCATGGAGTATGGACCAAAAAGCGGGTACTTTGCTCAATTGTATTTGAGTTATCTGATAACTGTGGCTACCATTCTAAATGCTGATGAAGTCTCGACATAGCCTCAATTTATTTTGAATAATAAACCATTAGCACCCTAACAGTCTTACCCTAAACAAATCTGAGTCTATAATAGCCCGTAGTTTAGAAGATGGCATCACACTTTCACATCGGTCGATTCATTGCTCTTACTAAATAGTCAACTATATATCCAGTGAGACTTTGTCACCAAAAAAATGCACCGAGTCCTGATGGCACACCTGGATATCTCTATTGTAAGAATTTAGGTGCATAGATTCTAAAGCAGTCTACTATAAGAGCAGTCTTATACCAATTACATAAAATCTTGACAGTTTGCTTTTTGAAAAATCAGTCATGTACATATGTATAAAGCCACCAACGTAGCAAATAGTCTACACATTTTCTTTCGCATCAACACATGTGCTAGGAATTGCATCAAGAACATGGGCATCTCTAACATAAAAAATACCTATCTGCAGGGTAAAGATGTAGCATGTGATACCAGATATCATAGCTGTGACATTTATTATCACTTTTAAGGTGTGTTTGAAGCTGTTTTAAAAGTTGATGCACCGATGGCCATCAAGCATGGGCATGCTAGGGGACTCATAGGGTCAAAGCCGTTGAACTCAGGAACTAGTACCTTATTCATATCGCCAAATTGTTTACCCTTATCATTTTTATATGTCTGTGACCACTGTTAAATGTTTTTATAATATGTCTGTGACCACTGTTAAATGCTTTTAAACTTCTGATAGTTCTCTGCATGTCCTTCCATTCTGCTGTCTCTCATGTTTTTACTGCCGGCTCCTCCTGTAGATGCTTGCAGAATGCACCTCTCTCGACAGCTGTAGTCACTAATTCATCATTTTTATAGGTTATAGTATTATGTAATCTTTTATTGTCTAATTTGTCCAAACACACCTATTGATTGCTAATTCATGCTTTTGTGTATTGAATGCATTGTATTGATTTCTCTCATCACCTGGCAACAATTTTTAACTATTGAATATACATTCAAAACTCTCTTATATTTGTATATACAGTCTGAGTGCACACGCGATTGTCAGATAATATTTAATGCTTAGGTATGGACGATATAGACGATGGACAGTTTAGCGATGCAGATGATAATACTGGGCTATCTCACTCTGAAGTTCATGAACTGATGCCCCGAGTTCACTCAAATGAAAATCTTGAAGTAAGTGTAAATTTGCAGGAAGGTTTGTCTGAAACTGTGTGTCTACTAGCCAATAATATGTGAATAGATTTTAGGTGAATGTTGTGTCGATTAGTTGTTCAGCTGATAGTACAGACGATATGCTCCATGCTTATTAATTTTTTTGCAATTTTTATAGGTTATAGAAGTGAGTGACTCGAAGCAATAAATTTTGTCAAATTCGGAGGTCAAGGATGTACCGCTGTGTGGTTGTCATCAAGCAACACGTGTTGTTGTAATAGAGCGATGGAAGCATTTTAGAATGATTGTCGTTGCTATGCGTTAATCTAATCTTAAACTTCCTCATAAATATTTGCTAAGATTTAGAGCTTAGTCAGTTATAAATTATTCATGAATATTTGAAGTTGTCCACATAAAGGCTGTGAAGTGCCTAATTCTAGTGGCAGTTGTTTTCCTTTATCAAAATTTAAAACATTGTAATACATTAAAATCACATCAGAATTAGTTGATTTGTGTCTATATTAATTGTCTTAACTTGAATAGAAAAATATATAAAAATGTATAAAGATAATTAAATAGAAAAATAGCCATACACTCAACCTCGACATATGCAGATAATCTGTTCAGATACTTGTACTATGTGTTGGAACAAATATTCGTATGATACAGCATTGTGTTCATTTAATAAATTCCAGTGCTCAAAAACTTGAAAATGAGTATTTAGGTAAATGTGTAAGTAAATGTAAAGGTAAATGTGTAAATGTGCTCAAATTATACGTCATATGTTCAAAAATTCATACGGTATGCTGAGATGATCATAAGTCAAGGTTCGACTGTAGTTACTTTAATCGCTCCGAGCTATTTAATATGCTGTAAATTTCAAGCAACCTCCTGTAGAGTCCGATGTATTGACTAAGTCTGCTCTGGGATGAAGTTTTAAAAAATAACTTGCAACTAAAGGTTTTACATGTATTCAAAATTGTGGAGGAATTACTTTAGACTTTTATAAGCGCAGTACTTATTAAAACATGAGGTTGCTTTCCACAACTTCTTGTTACTAACCAGCTTATTTTAGATATTAGCATAGTAAAGCATAACATCCCCATGTATGAAAGTGTTTGTTAAATAAGGCAAGTAACGGTATGAGGTTTTGGAGTCGTCTTTTCATGATTTGCCGTTTCAGTTTTCTGTTACACCATCTGTAGCCCACCAATGATATTCCAGATATCCCATGATACTTGTTCAGCTTCTTTTTTAAACCGCCTTGAAGCCTTAGACAAAGCAAGCATTAGTTATTTAGTAATAATATGTATTGATGAGTACTGTACTGCGCTTATATCTGTATTTTATGATATTTAACATTTATAATGGTGATGACTAGAAGAGTAAGAGTACCTCTCAAGGTTACCTCTTAAAGATAGCAATGTTAAGCAAAGAGATCGGCCTAAAATAGTCAATGGTTTTATCAACTATGAATATGCGTGCTTGATAGCACAGCTCCAAGCCAAGACATGCCATCTTGACAAGCAGAGCCCTCGAGTTGCGTGTGCATTGGCTGTTGTGTGCATTGGCTGTTACTCGGACAGTTTCGGCTAAATGACGGAATAGCCAAATATTCAAAGCAATTTATGATCATCAGCCAATGAGAAACTTGTCTAACATTAAGTGAAATTATGTTTACTTTTTAGACGATTACTCTGTTAGGATAATAAGCTAACAAGACCATACATCTTGCAAGTGTGGTTTCATTTCATCCCAAACAATGTTCAATTTCATGTCAAAATACCATCATTGATCATATCTTTTAATATGGTTCTCCATATATCTGTTATAATAAACATTTAAAGTAATTCCTTCACAAGTTTGAATACACGTAAAACCTTTAGTTGCAAGTTATTTTTTAAAACTTTATCCCAGAGCAGACATAGTCAATACATCGGACTCTACAGGAGGTTGCTTGAAATTTACAGCATATTAAATAGCTCGGAGCGGTTAAAGTAATTACAGTCGAACCTTGACTTATGATCATCTCAGCATATGAATTTGCGCGCATATGACGTATAATATATCCATGTATATAATGTATATATCTAAAATACAGAGAAACCAAAACATGAAAATAATACTGCCAAACATTATATGGTCTTCAAGCAGTGGTTAGCTTCAGTCTTCACATGTGCTGTCTCTTATAGTATTATAGGATTTATTGTTTCCATATCATACATCACTGACATTATAATTGATATAAAAAGAATCAAACCAATACGTATACTAAACCTTAGTTGATCATGATAGAATACCTAAACTGCCCAAAATTGGACAACTCTTGTGGCTCCTGAATGGAAGCTTGCTTCAAGCTGCAGCAGTCCCAAAATTGTCAACCTATGCCCACCATACGCTTTAATCTGTGTTCTCATCACACCAACCTGCTTTGTCAATTTGTAGACAATTTTTTGATTTTAGAGTGAAGAAGGCAATTCTGATTGGTCAGATGAGGTAGCTAATAATGAGTATGCGTATGATGAGGACTGGAGTGGTATGACAGGAGATTTCACCAAACAATTCACTGCTGTTAGCAGTCAGCGTTCCCAGCCCAACAGCCAACAAAGACAAAACAATATTAAGAGAATCACAGTGAATGACAAAAGCTTGAGCAACCAGTTGAGTGCGAAGATTACTCTTAGTGACTATGAAACAGTGAAACCATCTCTAACAAATAGTGGCAGTGGAAAAAAGGCGGAGATAAGTCGTGCAAGACATCGAGACAAATCCGACAGGGCCACTGTTGAGCAGGTCCTTGATCCTAGGACAAGAATGATTATATTCAAACTGCTCAGTCAAGGTTTCATATCAGAGATCAATGGATGTATTAGTACAGGCAAAGAAGCAAACGTCTACCACGCTACTAAACCTGATGGCACACAGCTCGCCATCAAAATATTTAAAACCTCCATTTTGTTGTTCAAAGATCGCGACAAGTATGTGTCAGGGGAATATAGATTTCGTAATGGCTATTGTAAAGGCAATCCACGCAAGATGGTTCGGACCTGGGCTGAAAAAGAATTTCGAAACCTTAACAGGATTTACAAAGCTGGTATTGCCTCTCCTGAACCTCTCCTACTGAAAAGCCATGTGCTAGTAATGGGCTTCCTAGGAGAAGATGGTTGGCCTGCGCCTAGACTCAAGGATGCCGAGTTTAGCACTAACAAAGCATGTGAAATGTATACGGAGCTTGTGCGGCAGCTGCGAGTACTCTACAATGAGTGCAAGCTTGTACACGGCGACTTGTCAGAATACAACCTCCTCTACCACAATAATCAGGCCTATTGGATTGATGTCAGCCAGTCTGTTGAGCATGAGCATCCTCATGCTCATGAATTCTTGCGGAAGGATTGCGTAAATATCAACCAATTTTTTATGAAAAAGCAAGTTTCTGTTTTGACGACACAGGAATTGTTTGAATTTGTTACTGATCCAAGCATAACTGATAAAAATTCTGAGCAGTGTATCCAACGCCTCATGGATAAAGCAAATGCGCGTTCTTTGGCTGATTTGACAGATGAAGAAAAAATTTCAGCGGAGGTTTTTATGAAAACATTTATTCCAAAATCGCTTGAAGAAATTCGAAATCCAGAAAAAGACATTCGTTCTGCTGTCATTGATGGCAATAGTTTATCGTATACAACTGTGGTTGGTTTAAAACCAGATCTCTCGGCAGTAGAACAACAGCCGACATTACTCGCTGGCGAGAGTGACAACGAGAGTGGGTCCGAGGGGGAAGAGAACGAGGTGCATGATAGCTCTTTGCAGCAAGGGAGACCCAAAGATGAGTCAACAGCAGACAAAAAAGTGCGAAAGCAAGCGGTGAAAAATGCGAAAGCAGACAAACGTCAGCAAAAGATGCCCAAACACATAAAAAAGCGTAAACTAAAAGTTGGCAAAACGCATTTGAAATGAGATATGGTGTGATTAGATACACATTGTAGTGCCGTGATGCTATTATCCACATTTTATTGGTAATCAAATACAGCATGATCTATATTGAACACCTAAGCATACTTTCAAAAATCAATGTACATTGTATCTATATAATGCGTATTACATTTGTATATACACTAGTTTTAAAATGAGTTGGTGAATCATATACTGGCGAAACAAATGGGGATTAGATAAATCATTAACATTAATAAAACTACTGTCATTTTGTATTGATACATGTACGTAATCATAAGATCATATACCATATGTAATTATGTAATGAGCTCATCATATACATCAGTTATTTGTCCTCGAGTAAGCCATACGTTGATTGGTAAAGAGCAAGTTGGTTGGATAATTTCACAACCTTGGCAACCGCTTCATTTTTGGTTTGCCTTTCCTGATGTATCATATCTTCCAACCGTTGGACTTCACACATATGGGTGATTGTTAAATGGTCTTTATCTTGCTTTAATCGTGAAGTAGAAGCACGCAACTGTTTGAGCTCGATTTTTAGGGAGAGGACAAGTGCATGTAAATCTTCTACAGAGTGTGGTAAATCACCAATATTTAGAGACACACGGCTATCTAAAGGACTGTCAATAAAACTTGTGAAATTTGATTGCTCACGCTCCACCTTCGTTATTGGCAGACTGTCAGATTTTCTATTAGGTTTTGATGGTTCACTATCTTCTTGCAGAAAGGCTGTAGGCCTCATCTTACTTTTTGTGCTACTGGCTCTTGTACGAACAATTGGTTTTTCGAGCATTCTGGGTGTTGGAGTTGGTCGCAATGTACTTTCTGAAGAGTTTCCCTCATGCGCTGTGGTCAAACTGGAAGATATATCTGCTAATAATCTGGAATCATTGGAAATTTTATCCCCATTTATTTTCAAATCTTTGGCCCTTGCAGGAATAGACGGCGCAACACACGACTTTTCTACAGAAGTATCAGATTGCGTAAAGTCTATTCCATCCAAATCTTTCATAGCAGAAATGGTAGATGATGTAAGAATAGCAGGCGAATCAGAATCTGGTTCCTCTGAGATGTTGACTATTTCCTCGATTTTCTCATCTATTGAAGGATCAATGACATCCTCACTCGTGTCAGAAAAAATAAAGTCATGCCACTCTACCAGAGCTAGTACAACATTTGTGGTCAGGTTTTGCGTGGCCATCTCAAATTCTGGTGTATTATCAACATCTCTCAATATGTTAGTGCCAAAGATGATGGCGATGTTTTTCTTCGTCATTTTGTTAGTTTTTTCATATCGTGAGATCTCAGAAAGGAAATGGGTAAGGTAGTCCAATAATCTGTAATTCTCTTGTGGAATTTTTTTGAGCAAAGCTTTCAGATTGCTGAGAGTCTGCATCTTATTACTGTTATACCGAAAGCTAGTTGCTAGATTTAAAAACGATTCAAAGTGTACGAATGGAATTACAGGATCAGGAAGGTGACGAAAGTACAACTTCAGGAGCGATGCTGCTGTGTGTACATCTACACACTCTTTGCTGAGATTGGGACGGTCTCCTTCATCGTACCTCTGTCTCAGCTCTTTGACTAGTCCAAGGCGGCCACTCAACCTGCATTAGAACATGAATGTGTAATTGGTTATTATAAATGTGTAATATACGTAATACAGGAAAACCAAAACATGAGCACAGTACTTCCAAAAATTATATGGCCTTCAAAAAATGGTTGGCCTCACATTTATTACATAGATATGTTCTATTGTCTCTATTATGTACAACGGCATGGCAATTACATGTAGTAGGCTATAACATTAAATCCTACAACAAAATATTTAGTTTTTATCTAGCAATTCAATCAATAGTAAAAATTATTTTTAATCTTATAAAAAAAGTTGCATTTATTAACATAATACTGCAAACTTTATTATCTACTCGAAAGTGTAGCGTTTTTATTTTACATGATAGAATAAGGTGGTGTGTTCCATCTTGTTTTAAAATTGTGCTCGAGGGCTAGTTATTTAATCAACTATTCCAATGCAGTGCTAGGAAATCTCTTAGATACTTATTTTGGTTAGACAATATTTTAGGTTGGTCAAACTGGTAACCTGTTAGATAATCACAAACAATAAATAAAGAGGCAATGGCAGCTTAAGGGAAAATAGTTATTTTCCAGTGAAACTTACTTCAGTAGAGAAGAAATGAAAATTGTAAAAAACAGAATGTATAACTTGAACAAAAATTTGTTGGCTCACAAGTCATGAATTCTAAAATTATATTTAATCCTTAAACAAAAGCCAACAAATATCCTTTCCAGTGCAGTACTAAGCCCTCTTTTCATTGTTTCTTACAATTGAAATATCTCACAATAAATTTCACAATAGCCAGGAACTAATTTGTCTATTACAGTTAAAAAATATCCAAATACATTTATGCTACATTATAATTGAATAAAACCCTATTAATATTTAGGACTGTCACGTATGAATGAAAGTCCAGAAATCTTACGGATTTAAAAAAAGTGAATACTTATGAACCGTCATCAATGATTAAGAGACCAGAAAGCACTAGTGATGTTTATTCACTCACGTTGTCCTACCAACACAACGATGTTAGGGGAATGCTGAAATACGGTAAGGATCTATCAAATCAGTAAGTTAGGTTAGTCCACCTGATTACTGCCAGTGCTGAGATTCAAACTATCAGAATATGGGAGAAATTCAAACTCAGAATATGGGACGAACACATAAACATATACATGTAGTACTGGCAGGCAAACTAGATATCACTGATGCACACCAGTTTGGTAGTACTAATTAGTGTACATTGTAATTCGATTGGAAACATTGGAACAACATTTTCGATAAATCTGTTACCTGAATATGCCCTCCACTTCTTTACCATTCTCAAGAATGATTTCTGCACAGCCCTTGACCAGATGTGGAATATCACAACCATGGTTTTCTTTATCATATTTCATGGTTTCCAAGAGCGGTCTACCAAAGATACCTGCCAAAAAGATGCGTAAGTAAAGACAGATTTATGCGAGACAATTATGTTTACAGAACCATTAGTGAGGGGGAAAGAGGGGAGGGGAGAGGAAAGGAGAAGAGACAGGAAAGGTGAGAGAGGAGGAAGAGAAAGAAGGGAGAGGAGGACAGGGATAGAGAGAGGGGGCCAGGAATAGAGGGATGAGGGTAGGGAGGAGGGGCAGAGAGGGATGGAGGGAGCGAAGGAGAGGGGACAGGGAAGGGAGAACAGTACAGGGATGGAGGGAAAAGGAAAACAAGGATGGAGGGACAAGGATGGCGGGGATAGGAGGCAGGGAAAGAAAAAAGAAGACAGGGAAAGAAAAAAGAAGACAGGGAAAGAAAAAAGAGGACAGGGAAGGAAGAAGAAAAAAAGAGCAGGAAGGAGAGAGGGAATAAGGGGGGGGGGGGGGCAGAGAACAAGGGTTGACGAAAGGGTAGTGGAAGGCAGGGTTGGGAGGGGGTGTCAAATACCTCATATGAATATTTGTGTGCGTGTAGTAGTAATCAAGCTATCTTATGTGGACAGTTTCACATCAATCTAATCAGTGTACTACATTATCTGAATGTGAATATGCTTAGCTCATGTTACCAAAGGCTCATACACATAGCTGGATGTGCTGTTGTGCAGGCTGTAAACAACAAGCTGATATGGCTACAACTATGTGTACGCTGACAGATAATCGGGCAGGCTTTGCCCAAAAACTTGATCAGCTAATTAATTTTTAAAACTGTTTATCTTCCGCTGAGTATAAATTTGTTGAAAAATAAGCTGAACTGCGGTTTAAGCTTGTTCAGTTTGCCAATAACTGTTCAGTTGCAGCAACCAATCAGTGAAGAACAAGTGCAGTTTCATTTTGTCACACAGAACAAGCAAGCATTCACTAATAACCAATAAGAATGGTGAAAATATTTGCATGCATACCCTAGGACACTTATATTTCGCTAGTATTTAGTTTCGTGAGTAGCATACAGAATAAAATTTTGCAGCAACTTAATTTCGCAGCTCAGATGAGTGCGAAAATATAGTGATGTGAAAATAAATGCAGTGGAACAAACATAATTAGATTCCTCAGGTTCAGTTCACCGATAAAAAAAATTTCAATTTGCGAATAGTTTGTAATTGTGAACCGCAGGTAGAACGGCGTGGGCAAGGTCGATAATGCAATTTGATCGTTTGCTGCCATTTGTTTCTTGGACTATCAACAGGCCTGTATTCCCTGGGGCGGCTGGCCGGCTGAGCCGGCCAACTTTTTGGGAATTTTTCACGGCTAAGTACAGTCAAACTCGGATAACTCGCCCTCGGATAAAATGTAACATTTCATCTCAAACACAAGGTTAACTCGAACGGATTTGTTTGGTCAGTTCCAACGCAATGATAAATTGCTTCAGATAACTCGACCTCAACATCATTTATTCGAAAAGTTATTTGCCCTACGGCCATGGACACGGTTTTTATCGCTGTAGAATATCACTTCATTCCAAGCCATAGAGACAAACATCAACTTTTAGTAGTTCTTAGGCGCCATTATTATTATCATTAGCGGCAAAATATTCTTGTTAACGACTTTTATAAAGGTTTACGAAAGATCAAGTTTTACCAAACACCCGCTTGGCCATGGCCCATCAAAAGCGTAAAACCTCCGAATGAACTTAAAATAAAATCCGCAAAATTGATCTTTGTTAAAACGTTCAAAGAAGATGTCTTTTTCTGAGCGTTTTAACTGCGGTCAAGTTTTGCCTATTTTAATTTAAAAACGTCTCGTCAGTCACATCACCTAAAACAAAACAAATCTCAAAAAATAGAAAAATGTTGATACTTACCGATAGAAAATTTTAAAACTTCACACAAGAGGCCCGGCTGAGGCCCTACATGAGAGAAACCTGTTGGGGCTTACACCGCCCCCCCTCCACACCCTAGGTGTTCATAACTAGTTGCCTAACATTAGCTGCCCCAGCTTGCAACCAATGAATACAGGCCTGACTATCAATGAACAAAGCTATTTAATTTCGCGTTTTCGCTCGTTCGTTATGATAGTTTAGTTTCGCACATGAAATTTTCGCGACAGGATGACTCCGCAAAAGTTAGATGACGCAAATACATAAGTGTCCTAGGGTAATAGCAATTGGTGGTGTAGATCATTTGCTGTGCTCATTCACAAAGCAAACAGGCAGTCACTAAATTAGTTGAAAGGTAGTAGCAGATTATTAGCTAGCATACACGCAGCTTTAGATGGTTTGCTTCAAGTCAATAAGTTATGAAGGGACGAAGTCGAAAGCTTCCATCTACAGAACACGACCATTTAATCGGTAGGAAAACAAGAGTTCCCTAGGTAGGATCTGAAAATAAATTTTAAGGTATTAGTAAGATTAGCCATAATACATGAGAATAAAGGTTAGATTTAAGATTGCTTGGGAATTGGTGATCAAAGCAGCTTATGTTGAGTGTGGTTACAGGTGAGAATATCCTACAAGCCAGATAATGGTGCTTTACAAAACAACATGGTATTTTAATTTAAGTGACAGAGAAGAATATGATGATCTTAATTAGACTGTGACATGGAATGAAGCTCCTACAGATACAAGCCTCACAACTCACAATTACTTTGAGAGGGTATCGCATATACACAGCACCCGACTCCCTTACCTCCACCTATGTGGCCATAGAGAGCACGGCGAAGAGCGCTAATCCATTCTGTCCGCAGGGCCTCACTGTCTGCCCATAACACAACTGCTTCCTGGGCACGATTCCGCCCTAATAAAATACTACTTGGCTTTATTTGAACAGCAGTGTCTGCAGAGGCTTTCCTTGCATAAACCAGCTTATTGCAAACAATTTCAACATGACTGATCTTAAAAAACTAACAGGTGAAGGAATTTACTTTAATGTTCGTAGGTAGTATTAGCAGTCATAGTAATCTAAAAGTGGTCTAGCACTAAGAGTGGTGTAGCAGCAGTAGTAATGGGGTAGTAGTCATGTAGTAATAGTATCAGCGGTGGTCTGGTAGTGGTTTACCAGCAGTAGTTGAGTAGTAGTGGTGAAGTAGTAAGAGTCAAATAGTAGTGGTGAACTAGTGGTTGAGTAGTAGTAGGCAGCAGTAGCAATGGCATAGTGGTCATGTAGTAGTAGTATGAGAAATGGCATATCGGTAATGATTTAACAGCAGTGGTGGTGTAGTAGTAGCAGTGTAGTAGTAGCTGTAGTAGCGGTGTAGTAGTAGCTGTAGTAGTGGTGTAGTAGTAGCTGTAGTAGTAGTAGCTGCGGTAGTAGTAGCTGCAGTAGTGGTATAGTAGTAGCTGCAGTAGTGGTGTAGTAGTAGCTGTAGTAGTGGTGTAGTAGTAGCTGTAGTAGTGGTGTAGTAGTAGTGTGGTAGTAGCTGCGGTAGTGATGTAGTAGTAGCTGTAGTAGTGGTGTAGTAGTAGTGGTGTAGTAGTAGTGTGGTAGTAGCTGCGGTAGTGGTGTAGTAGTAGCTGTAGTAGTGATGTAGTAGTAGCTGTAGTAGTGATGTAGTAGTAGCTGTAGTAGTGGTGTAGTAGTAGTGGTGTAGTAGTAGTGGTGTAGTAGTAGTGTTGTAGTAGTAGCAGTGTAGTAGTAATAGTGTAGTAGTAGCTGTAGTAGTGGTGTAGTAGTAGCAGCTGTAGTAGTAGTGGTGCGCGTACAAGATTACATCCAACCAGAAGCGACAAATCACAACCATGATCAGCATTTAGCAATAAGTTCATAATAAACTTGAAACTGACTAAAATATAATGCGTTCTGACAATACAGTAGTTAGCAGGGCTACGTATTGTCATGACTACCAGTTGCAGTAAAGCTAATAATAGGCCAAATGACTAAAAGCTTGCCTTAATGAGGGTGACACAAAAACAATTAAGCAAATATGCTGTGGATGAATGCAAGCAATAGTGAATAAAGCATAATTATTGTTTGAATAAAGCATATTGTTAATTGTATTAAAGACGTGTCTATATACATGTAGATACTGTTTAATATTCAGTTTCAATGATGTGGTGTTAGGTGGATGCTAGTTAACTGCTGTTGCCCACATACACTAGATTATACACAGATATAGTCGCGCTACAACATTGTTAGCAGGCAATGCTGGTAACACGAAAGCCAGTTTTCAGTAATAGTTGACTAGAACCGGTCCTGATCAGGAGCTTGAAAAGTGCAGACCTTACAGAATAACAATTCTATAGTTTTTTAGAACTATTTCCTAAAGAATTTCCAGGGTCAGAAATCAGAACTGAAATGTGGTAGATATTCAGAGGATGAAAAAACTAACAGGTTTTTGAAAACTTGCGGTAGTAAGAATATATAATGAAATCAATTATGTAATCAAATGTGGTACAGTGGTAAATGTATTAGAGTGAAGGCTAGGTTGTAAACACAATAATTAGATAAAAATTTGTAATTGACGTAATGAATAAAACAACTTTTGGTTGCCCGTTACTGAAGTGTGTTCAATGAAGGAGAACCGCCGAGAATAGAACAATGTCAAAGCAGTTGAGGCGTGATAAATAGTCTAATAAAATCTGCACACAGTTTGATTTTTGGCAGAACTAACTGAACAGTTAGCTATCAATGAATTACAGCATCTAGCTATTTAGTGACTAGGTAGAAGAATTACCCTGGGTTATTTCCAAAAGCCACTTGTCTGGCTCATCTCTGTTGAAGGAAATTTCAGCAACTCTACAATGATCAAGCTCAATCGTGCCCTGAAGTCTATGGGAATCTTCCTTTGCAAAATACTGCAAACTTTTACCTGCCAATGTCAAGGATGCATAGAAGTCACTCTGAAACCAGTTAGCAGGATGATGATGACAAATAATATTATATCTTATTAACTTACAAGATTCCACCTGGTGCTAAACATCACATTAATAGCTACTAATATCCAGTTATAGCAACACATAATAGCTACGTACTAATATCAAATTATAACAACACATAATAACTACGTACTAATATCAAATTATAACACATAATAACTATGCACTAATATCAAATTATAACAACACATAATAACTATGTACTAATATCAAATTGTAAAAACACATAATATATACAGTGATATTACCTCAACCAGCTGTCTACACCTTAGAGAGCACATAGTAACAACACTGATACCTCACAACCAGCTGTCTACACCTTAGAGAGCACATAATAACTACAGCGATACCCCCACAACCAGCTGTCTACATCTTAGAGAGCACAAAATAACTAATAACTCATTGATACCCTCACAACCAGTAATAACAACATCGATACCCCTCAACTAACTGTCCACACCTTAGATAACTGTCTACACCGTAGAGAGCACATAATAACTACAGTGATACACCGACAACCAGCTGTCTATGCCTTAGAGAGCATATAGTAACTACAATGATACCCCTCAATCAGCTGCATACGCCTTAGAAAAAGACCAACCTTTCAGAATGAACCATCTTTCAGTCCAACTCTTAACAAACCCACTTTGTTTCTTTAGATACCCGCTTTTGATTAAATTTTGATGAGAATTGTTCATCGTTGCCTTTGCAAGATCCAGCGTAACTTCGTTTTCTGTAACAAATTTGGATCTCACAAATAATGCAAAAGCTAGAACTAACTTGTATTTAGGCTGATAAGTATTTCTTAACACTATCACTCCATCACCCCATGTGTGAGCATATACATTCGTACAAGACACAACCACTCTAAACTAGCTATACCAGATGTGTCATTGTAATGATATCACTGATAAGATAACTTGAACAAATAACAGATATGAGAAATATACGGGCATATTGGACATATAATGAGCATAAAACTGTTCATACTCAGCATGTAAAGTCTAGGTCATGGTAAAAAGATGAACAACACAACTAAATGAGCTATGTTCTAGTAATAATTACTGTTTATATTGTTTGATAATGCATCACCGTGCTGAGAGTCCAAGATTTTATCAGATAATTATGTTGTTACTTTCTGTTGGTTCACTTCGAGCTGTTACCAATAAAACATTGATAATTGCCACTTGCACCGTTGACTCCTCCAAATACTTGTCTCCGTATAGAAACAAAGTCAAAGCCAGCTAGGTCCCTGCACTATAACAAACAATAACTCATTACAAACACGGCTAGTTAGCTGGTAGTAGTTCACTAACTGCTGTTATTGCTGGTAGTAAGTTCACTAACTAATGTTATTGCTGCTGCCATAACCGCTATCGCTGCCTACCATCACTTGCTACCACTGTCGACCACCAGTGCTATCACTGTGCACCGCTGCTTCGCTGCCCGTTGCCACTGCTATTGCTAGCTACCACCACTGGTATGACTGGCTACCACCACTGTATTGGCTACACCACTGTTCTGGCTACCACCACAGCCAGATGATAAAAATTGAATGATAAAAAAGCAGAAGGAATTGATCGAGTTCCTGCCAAATTAGTAAAAATATGTTCAGATTATATTGTATCACCACTTGTTGATATAATAAATAGATGTATTAGTTCAGGAACTTTTCTTGATGCTATGAAAGGTGCAAAAGTTTTACCGATATACAAAAATAGAGGAAGTTCATTTTCTTGTCATAACTACCATCCCATATCTGTTTTACCAGTTTTTTCAAAAATATTTGAAAAAATAATAAATTCTCAGATTCACAATCATATTGATTCAGAAAACATTATTTGCAAAAATCAATATGGATTTCAAAAGAAAAAAGGCACCAGAGAGGCTCTTATTGAATTTGCTAATAACACATTCGCTGCCTTAAACGAGAGCAAGGTTATTTTGGGCATATTTATAGATTTTTCAAAGGCTTTTGATACAATTGATCATCGTAATCTGCTTGACAAACTTAAAAGCTTAAACTTTTCAAATAAAGCTGTGAAACTCTTTGAAAGTTATTTGTCAAATCGAACTCAATGTGTTTTTGTAAACAAGCATACTTCCTTGCCTCTCAATATTTCATGTGGTGTTCCTCAGGGCTCCATCTTAGGACCCACTTTGTTCCTGTTATATATAAATGATTTAATTGATTTTTCTAGAAACTTTAAAACGATCCTCTTTGCTGATGACACAAATTTGTTTTATTCTTCAAATAAAATAAATGATGAGATCGATACAATAAACTCTGGACTAAACAAAATAAAAAGCTGGTGTAATCAAAATAAACTTACATTAAATATTGATAAAACAAATTATATTGTAATAAAAAACCCACAAAACAAATTTTCGCTAGCTGGAAATTTACAAATGAATCATTTATCTATTTCAGAGACAAACAACATAAAATTCCTCGGTATAACTATGTATCAAACACTAAATTGGTCCGCTCATATAGCTAATTTAAGACAACAACTTCACAAAAGCTTAGGTTTAATTTACCTAGCTTCTAGCTATCTCCCTACTACTACCCTCATATTACTATACAACAGCTTGATAAACAGTAAAATAATATACTGTGTTGAGGCATGGGGGAATGCCCCTGTTACATACCTAAATAAAATAGGGGTAACCGGGGCACCTTTGGCCATGGGGCAGCTTTGGCCACCCCAGTTTTACTAAGAAAAAAATTATTGAAATTGTTCTCTCTGTCATAATAAATACGAAATGATCTAATAGACCACCCATTGTAATCTTGGACCTACATGTGAAGTATTGTGGAAGTGGTAAGTAAATTATTGTTTTAGTGAGCTAAAGTACATTTGAAAGACATTAGTTGGAAGTTTTTTTTCTGAAGAAGTACAAATAGTAGACCAGCTTGCTAACTAGGTAAAATGTAGGCATTAGTTGCTAATTTAATCAAGTACAGTAATACTTCAACTTACGAGTGCTCCAACGTACGAGAAACTTAAGATACGAGCCAGCTTTCTAGCAAGTTTTAGCACTAACATACGAGCCATGTTTGAGATACGAGCACTTGAGTAAGTTGCCAAGTATGCCGGAGGTGTTTTATTAGAACAGCATCACTCTGTATTTTTCAACTGCTCAGGTTATACTGTTGTACCGTGTTTTTTTGTGCACGATTTTCTGTGCAGAATTATGTGAATTAAAAGTACTGTGCGTAGACCGAAAGTTTGCCAGTAAAATGAAAGATAATACAAAGAAAAAGCAAATGATAACAGTCGATATTAAACGGAAAAGTATTGAAAAATATGCGAAATGTGTATGCGTGATTCAGATAGCTCGGCAATATGACAGAAATACATTCATAATTATCAAACAGAAGGATTATATTCAGGGCATTTAGTTCGCAAAAGGACTAGCCATAGTTTCTAAACGGTGCAGCGATCTTCACGACCGCTGATGGCATTGGACAAACAATTGGCCGGTGACAGCGTAACTGAAACGATGCAATGTGAAAAGGCCGGCGCTATCTATCCAAACTGTTTAATAGACATTCGGACAAGTTGGCTAGTGATCGTGTGTTAACCATTTGTGACGACACCTGTGTTCGTCCTAATCGCAACATGTTGCAAGGGCGACAAAGGCAAACGTCCTTAGATAGGTTTATCTTAAAACGGCCGGCTAGTCGTGAAAGCGAAAAAAAGGAAAGATTTCTCGCTAACCAGTGAGAAATTTCAAACTATGAACGCCGAAGAAATTTTAATTACGTTTAGTTGAAAATGAAAGTTTGCTTTTAGGTTTGCTTCTAAGTTTGTCTTTTAACACTTTGATAAAATCTAAATTTATCAAAGTCAACTGTTGTAACGAAGGATAACTTATATCTCCCTCCCTGGCAAATGCGAGTGTTAACTGCTATTGTATGTATTTAATTTTACATTTTAATTAATCACATTTCCTTGCATTATTTTTTATTTGTTGCTTTTTGAAAGCATGTAGTACGTAAGGACAATAGCCAACATGTTCTTTCTGTTACAACATCTTGTTTTGAGTGTTTTATTTGCCTTTTTTTAGAGTATGGAAACCAATCGATATATATTTAATTGTTCTATATATAAATTAATTGCACTAACATGCGAGTAAATTGACATACGAGCTCAGTCTCGGAACGCATTAAGCTCGTAAGTTGAAGTATGACTGTAGTCAAAGCCAATATCCAATCACTTTGTAATTTGTGAGTGAGTATTTTGTCAATTATGAGCTGATGGGGCAGCTTTGGCCACAGAGTTCGGGGCACATTTGGCCATGACCAAATGTGCCCCGATACAAAGTTACTTGTCTGATATTATTTAACTCTGAAAATTTTATGCTTTAACTAGTATAACAATGCATTTTATTGCTTAGATTTCTACATTATTATTGTATTTTAAAGGATAGGGTTTACTGTTATTTTTGGAGTGTGACACTTTGGTTCGAACTTATACCAGCAAAAGACCAACATGGACGTCTGAGGATGTCATGCTTACTGCAGTCAATAATGTGTTGGAAGGTAGACTTTTTGTAAGGCAGGTGTCAAAAGATCTTGGCATACCAAATTCCTCACTACACAACTATGTTAATGAAGCTAAACTAAATGGGCTTGACAACACAAAATTTGTGAAGTCAAATGTCACTAGACAGGTCTTCTCTGCAGACCAAGAAGAAAAGTCGAAGGATCACCTGCTTCTGTTGTCAACGCACCATCATGGGCTAACAAAGCGACATTCGCGTGAGCTAGCATATGAATAAGCTAAAAGAAATGACAGGGCCCACCCACCGCAGTGGGACACTAACAAATGTGCTGGCGATTACTGGATGAGTGATTTCTTGAAGAGGCATTCAAATATTTCATGTCACAAGCCAGAGGCTACTAGTTTATGCCGTGGAACAAGAATTTAGCTGACCAAAAAGCTCGCCAAGTTGTCCAAGTAATATCTGCTGAGCGTGGAATTCTGGCGACTATGATCGGAGCAGTAAATGCTTCTGGAGGATGTATTTCACCATTTCTATTTCTCCTCATGCTTTCAAGAGCACCAACTGAAACTATTGGTGCGGCGAACCCTTCAGGGTGAATTAATGCCGAGATCTTCAAACAGTGGCCTCAGCACTTCATCAACCATAGTCGATGCTCAAGAGAACCACCTGCCCTGTCATTACTTGACAACCAAGACAGCCACCTAAACGTCGCAGCAATTGAATTTGCTAAGCAGAATGGTGTGGTAATGTTAACCTTCCTTCCCCATTGTAAAACAAACTCCAATCACTTGATATAACGGTTTATGGCCTTCTAAAACGCTATTTAAATGATGCTGTAAGCCCATAGCACTTGAATCGCAGATGACAGACTGTCTACATATATGATGTTTCTAGCCTATTAGGAAAATCATTCCCACTAGCAATAACTATCTCAAATATCACATGAGGGTTCAGACGTCCAGGAAATTCACCATTTAACAGACACGCTTTTGCTGACGATGAGTTTCTAGGCACCTTTGTAACTGATCATCCAAACCCAGATGCAGCATCGTGTGGGATCCTATCTCTGGAACAGCCTATACCATCAGATCAACCTAGTTGCTCATACAGTGGAGTACAGTTATTACAAGTGACACCATTGTGGTTCCAGAGAAATACGTCCATTTGTCAAGGCAAGTCCTTGACAAATGGACAAAAAATTTTATGAAAAATGTCATATTTTAGTTCAAAGAATATTATATTATGTTTTAAATACAATAATTAGTTACCTTGATATGTTTGAATAATCAAAAAATACATATATGCAACAGTAGTTAGAAATTCTGAACAGTTCCGAGAGTGGCCATTTGTGCCCCAGTGGTGGCCAAAGCTGCCCCAGATGCGGGGCAGCTTTGGCCATTAGCCAGGTACTTTTGTAATCTGTTTTTCCGGTAACAAAAGCAGTATTAGATTTTTGAAAATATCTGTTTTAATACATCAAATATATGTGAATTGCCTGTCCAAATTTCAGAAAGTTGTAATTACTATCACACAAGTTATGGTGAAATAAGTGAATTTTGGCCAACGGTGCCCCGGTTACCCCTACTTACCATACAGAAAAGATTACTTAGAATCATTTATCATAAACCTCCCACATATTCTTCTGCTTCACTGTTTAAACTTAGTAACATCTTACCTATTCATCAACTTTATACTTTACGCATTTGTATTCTAGCACATAATAAATTCTACAACCGTCCTTCATCACAACCAGCTTACCCTACTAGACATTCATTACTATCTCTTCCACTCCTGTCTTCTTCTACTACGTGTAGACATAGACAGGTCTCTTATCAGATGGCACGGGCTTGGAACCTATTGCCTGACAGTCTACGCTTGATTGCCAATGCTCACAAATTTAAAGTGACTTTGAAACAACATCTGCTTAGATTACTGGGATAGCTTAGGTCTATTGACTTTTAGCTGCTTTGTCTGCTGACTTGGGTTCGGCGCCATGATTAGCTCTGCTATTGCGCATATGGACCATCATTTTTTACAAATTTCTTATCTTTTATGTTGTATATTAAAATAATGAAAATAAATACATACATACATACAGCACTGGCTACCACCACAGCACTAGCTATCACCACAGCACTGGCTACCACCACTGCACTGGTTACTATCATTGTATTGGCTACTACAACTGCTCTGGGTACCGGCACTGATCTGACTACCACCATTGCTATCCGCATTATTATCACTACCTACTACCAGTGTCACGACCTACTACCGGTATCACTACCTACTACCGGTATCACTACCTACTATCGGTATCACTACCTACTACCGCTATCACTACCCACTACCGGTATCACTACCTACTACCGGTATCACTACCTACTACTAGTATCACTACCTACTACTAGTATCACTATCTACTGCCAGTATCACTATCTACCAATATGGTTACTGCTACTTACCAGTGCTATCATTACTGCATATCACCACTGATGCAGCTGCTTGCCACCACTACTACTGCAGTTTGATTTTCTTATGTAGTTTTCTAAACAACCATTATACATATTCAAAATTTCTTCGTTATCTCAAAGTACCCTATATGTTGTGTGTAGTACCCAAAACTTAAGAGGGCAGAAACCAAGTAAGTCTTTTATGAAAGTGCTGCAACTCTGCCTACAGAGCACAATCCGTTATAACCAAAAAACCAAATTTATTTTAGCTAACGAGTGAGTTTTTGATGGTCTATGAATTGCCTGATGACTTATAAATAAGCCTTTGTGGAATGATCCAAAGAATCATGAGGGTTGCTTGAGTGTATGAAACATACTTTGTTGTAGCTCACTACAACATATGCCCTTCCAAAGCAGACTAATATTGAAGTATTCAAAAGTTTAAATCATATGAACCGAAGTTTAACCAAAAATTCAAAATCGACAAGACTGCTCTGCACATATAAGCCATGTGTAAATGTCAAACAGTATTTCTAGCATACATACATTAATAAAAATGATAAAGCTATGTAAAACTATAACAAAATTTTCATCTGATATGAATGACACTGTATCATAACCAGAAACTATGCACAGCAGAGTCAGAGACTGCAAGTTTAAACAAATTTATACAAAGATTCAGGTTAACCAAACATTAATTGTTAATAACAGCAGCTGCCATAGTTAAAGTAAAACCTAACGCTTAGATTAACTTTAGTTCCTATGAATCTTTTTATAGATAACAAGCTGACTGCTTAATTGACAACAGGTTTCTAATGGGAGCTCCATTGTTAAAATGGCTGCCTTTTCTATAACCCCTATTTTTATGTGAGGCTTATTATTGTAGAGAACTTGGATTATATTAAAAAACTGCACTGAAAGCGTATTGACATTCATATAAAAAATAAGATCAACCTCCAGAAGAACAACGGTTACTTTTCAGAAGTTGCCCCTATACATTACAACACTAAATACCAGGATAGCACCACGATGTTCCTCTCATTGTGAGCAAGGTAAAACTACACTGAGTACTATGTAAAACATGATCCATAGTAATACTTATTCTAAAACTTTTCAGTTCTTTAAAATTGCAACGATTATTTTTTAAAAATCAACACTCCAGGTAAAGAGCGTAGTCTTAAGCGCACACCCATATTTACATTTGGTGTTTAATGTATCAATGAATCGAGTCGGTAGAGGTAATCGGCCTCCTAAGAAAAAGCAATCCTAACAAAAACTTAATATTATCTTAAATCTATTTTAGCAAAGACTACAGCCCATTTTTTGTTGTTTGTAACACATATGTCTTTTGCTGATATCTGAATATACCAGCACGGCCATACACACTTAAGTATTTATTATTGTGATTCCTGAAAATTAAGGCTTTATGAATAACTCGCTATAGATAATCTGTTATACATCCACTGCAATAACGTATATATTTTGACATCAAGCAACATACCTCACAACAGATACAGAATAAGTATTATTGAATCAAATTAGCTACTAAAATAACTTGACAGTCATTTTCCGTCTTCCTATTTTGATTCAGGATGCGTTACCATGTATCCACTGATACATGACTTATCGGGTCGATAAGGTAATACGCCGTAAACTCAAAAGTAAACGAAAGAGCTTTCGGCACAGATATTCAAAAGAAGAAAACTCTCCAACAACACTCAAAATGAATAGCTCGTGAACTTGTTTTTACATTGCCATCTTACATGTAGCTGATAAAGTTTGTAATGAAGGAGGAATTTCAAACGAGCCGTTCTGATGAACATGTAATTACAAAGATGGTTGTGGTACAATTGACAATTGATTAACTGATCATGTATGGTCGTAACATGATTTATGCGAGAGGGAGAATCCTACGCTACCCTTAGTGGAGAATTCCAAGGAATAATAAAGAGCAGATTATTCTCAGCGCATCAAATGATTTGTCCAGAGTGTCGTCGCAACTCTCTATAATTTATAACAGTGTTTTGAATTGTTTAACCGAACACACTAAATAATCTTTTAAACAGGTACCTGAAGCTCTAAAGCTCTTCCCTTTTATTGATGCTATAAGGGAACAGTGAAGAATTCCTAGGGTGGCCTAGTTAGTGATTAACTGGTTAACCTGGTCCAATGTATTTAACCACTATCACGTTATAACTACAAATAAACCTTACAAGTCTTCTGGTGGCAATGTATATGACCATCAGAAATATACACTGCCACCAAATCATCAATTGTTGATGGTCTGTTGTTGATTATGTATAATCATCATACATTGTTGACCATCAATGATGATAAAACATCATTGATGATCAACAAATATTTAGTGAAAGATTTTGCTTTTCAACATTTCTGTAACAACGACTAAATTGTGATTAATATGTTATGATAAAAATGCTAACATGCAATTAGGTATCGTACAATTTCTTTTCAAAAAATGTATGGGCGAGTTGTAAATTAGCAAACAACAAGATATGTTCTCAACAAATTTTATGGAGCAACATAAAATAACATAGTAATTTCCTTTTAGTGCTATTGATTTGTCTGAGCATAGAAATATAACATAAAGAGATGCAGTAGAACATAAAGAGAACTACCATTATTCAGTATAATTATAATCTCAATTCGAGTGATAGTACAGTATTTAAGGTAGTAGATTTCAAAGTCTATTTTATAAACATACATAGGAATTTAAATACCTAACTCTACAAAACATAACATAATGTCTGTGATAATAAAATCAACAAATGAAATTATAATAATAGGCCATTTGTTATATAATATCATTTCCGAAGTACCAGTCTAAACATTAGTGTCAAGCAACCTAAGTGATATATTGTAAATATCGTTGTCTCTTAGGCTATATGTCTTTCTCGGCTGTGGCCTCCTCTGTCTGCATGTTATGTCTTTCCTTCTCTGTCAACTTCCACAACATAATGTTCTTTTGCGGTTTTTTATTTGTAAATGTTAGCTATCCTTATTCAGCAATTGACACTCTCGAGAGATGCCAACAAGTAGATGTTGTGATGTAACTTCCTAGAAATCAGTATCTTGGTGTAAACTACATATACTTTTGTTTGACTCGCAGCTGTAATTTTAATATATTGTTCCGTTTTTGCTAATACTGTCGGGCTATCTTTACATAACGTGTTTGTTTAATAAGTACGAAATATAAATTGCTTGCCCTTCAAATGGTCAAACAACGCAGATGTTACTTATTAAGGCTCTGGTAACCGAGGTTACCATCTCTTCAGATTAGCAACCGAAAACCTACTGACTTCAAAGCCTGTGAGGAATTCTCTTATAACTGAATATCGGGACTTGACAAAAATTGAAGTTTCTTCACAAACTTCTGGTTTTATTTGTTTTAAATCAAAATTAATTCTATTGAGGGTAGTTGAAATTGATCAATATCTATCCATTTGTGGAAGCATACCTTTGTGACGATCCTTAAATTTGGTCTTATTCCAATTATAATTCTTGTTTTATTCTAATGAGATGAATTTTTTGGCTTTTTAATGAATGGCTTTTTTTAAGGTCACCTTTTTACCTAGGGGTTGTTCAACCTTATTAATTGATGCCATTTATTTTAGGCTATTAAGTCATTTTTAAGTACAGAATTATGATTTTATTCAAAATTTGCACCGGAAAAATCAAATTTGCGTCTCACAGACCCTTGTAAAAATTTATATAAGCTTACTTTAGAACTTTTTTTAAAATTGGTAGCTTGTGCATTCATGGGTTACCAAAAACTATAAATTCAATGTTTTTTGTTTAGCACCGTCTATAAAGTTTAAATTTATGCAATTTATGCACTAAACTCTTGCTATAATACACGTTGAACCGTGTAAAATCTTATAGGGATTTAAAAAGTTGCAACTGAAGTAAGGTTATTGGTTGCCAGCAATACCAACATCAGCGAAATTCTTTAATCCATAGGTACAAGAATATTTGTTATACAACAGATGTTCTAAAGTTGACAATTTTGTCTATGCAAAAAAATTAATTACATAATTCGAATAGCATGGGTCTGCGGCAGATGTATGTAATTTTATTTTTTGATGTTAACAAAATGTTACTAATGTGTATCTCTAAACATAATATTGTTAGCATTTTATTTTATATGGCGGTAAAAATATGCACATTCGGAGTCACTGTAGTCATAAACAGAAGTGACTCGTTCTTTGAAATCTTTACTATAATAATAGCTGTGTCTATCCCTCCGAAGCCACCCTAAAAGCGTTAGGAAAAAATTTGCACTTCACAGGAATCAAACCCAGTTACTCAGATCTCCAATCACGCAGGCTACCAACAGCATTACACGATCGCCTTTTGTCACCAAGATTACTTTTCTCCGATATATTGCTGAAACAATGATGCTATAATAAGCTGCTTTACTGCAAACACCAGAGATAATTCTCCAAAATCTTACAAGTATTTAATTTTACAATATTTGTGACAATGTGACAAGAAGGGTGTGAGATGTTTTATTCATTAAGCGTTTTCAAGAGCATACAAACTGTTTGCGTACACTTATTTAAATATAGTACATACATGTATTATTGTATTTGCTTCATTTAACACTGCGTCGTTAGTTTTATGCGAAACTAGTATATTACTACTACATGTAGGTCTATATTACTACTATATTAAGTAGTAGGTATTAATAGTAAGTAGGCTTATCATAAGTACAACCTTACGTGATGTTTGAAGACATTTCAGTATATTTATGCTTTTAATGTGTGTTTTAGGGTTTCGGTGTGTGTTTTAGGGTTTCGGTGTATGCTTTAGGGTTTCAGTGTTGCCAAAATAAATGTTATATATATATTTGTATGTGAGGCATTGGTGGAGGATGAAGATGTACCCGAGATCAATCTAAAGTCTGTTGGCATGCTTGATTTACTCCGTGGGATTAGTTAATTGTATTTAATGTAGTGAAGCACTGCTGAGCCTCCAACAAAGGTTGTCTGTTTATTGCAAAATAATCAGCTTTGTTATTTTTCACTCTACCGTTATTTATATTCATATAAATTATATGTTTATATACCATTATATGCGTTAATCTCACCATGACACTAAACATATTAACCTTGCAAGTCAATGTTTCTTGTTCCACAAGCTTATGAAGATAATTATTCCCATGTACCTATATGCTCAAGAAGAAGTCAATAAGCAACGCATATGATGTGATTTCAATTATATCAGTAACTTGTTTCTTAAACAACTACGTTGGATTTTAAAATAATGAAAAGGTATATTGAAGGCCAGCGTCCAAGCTTAAAAGGATCTAGACTGGTTTAGCATCTGATTCTATTGATGTATTTAAAGCTTGGGACATTGACGTACCACAATCATGGTTTGGGACATTGACGTACCACAATCATGGTTTGGGACATTGACGTACCACAATCATGGTTTGGGACATTGATGTACCACAATCATTGTTTGGGACATTGACGTACCACAATCATTGTTTGGGACATTGACGTACCACAATCATGGTTCGGGACATTGATGTACCGCAATCATTGTTCGGGACATTGACGTACCACAATCATGGTTTGGGACATTGACGTACCACAATCATGGTTTGGGACATTGATGTACCACAATCATTGTTTGGGACATTGACGTACCACAATAATTGTTTGGGACATTGACGTACCACAATCATGGTTTGGGACATTGATGTACCGCAATCATTGTTCGGGACATTGACGTACCACAATCATGGTTTGGGACATTGACGTACCACAATCATGGTTTGGGACATTGATGTACCACAATCATGGTTTGGGACATTGATGTACCGCAATCATTGTTCGGGACATTGACGTACCACAATCATGGTTTGGGACATTGACGTACCACAATCATTGTTCGGGACATTGACGTACCACAATCATGGTTTGGGACATTGATGTACCACAATCATGGTTTGGGACATTGACGTACCACAATCATGGTTTGGGACATTGACGTACCACAATCATGGTTTGGGACATTGACGTATCACAATCATGGTTTGGGACATTGACGTATCACAATCATGGTTTGGCTAGCTCTATAGGATATAACAAATGCTTTTGGTTTTTAATCGTGGAGGCGTGACAGCAACTTTTGTGGGGCAGACAACTTTAATTTCCTTGTGAACCAACTTATGATGGACGTTTGTGCGCGAGCCAAACACAGGGCAATGATAAATGTCGTCTCTTCCACCATTCTTATAACCAATATAATTTTGGCTCATTTCTCCTCCTACTTCAGACACGCAGATTACTTAGAAATTGAAGTCTATTGCGTTGCTTATCAATATTGCAATGGCTGAAGCTTATGTCTGAAGTTGTGAGATTTTTTGAACTTATTTGAATGTTATATAAATAGTACAAATTAAATTTGTTCTTTTCCATTGCCTGAATATTATTAAAATAACCAAACTATTTCCTCTATGTACAAATATGAATAGTAGTTCAAACATGCAGCCATCTATGTTTTAATAGACCACACAGTGCACATCAGAGGCAAATCTATGAAAGGTTTCTGCATAGATCCAAATAAATACGCAGATTATCTCTAGTTGTTAAATTTCATGTAACGCCTTCAACCCAGCACAGCACGCCTGCAGTGTTGCAGCATACATAATTATTAAGAGGCCAAGCACAATCACTGCATTAGTGGCTTAAACCTTGTGCTAATCATCACTGCAGTCACTTCAAAGAATTGGTTGAGTTACTTTTGCCTGCCAATTTCTGGCACCTTTGCTGTAGGGCTTCGGCAAACAGTCTGTCAACTTCTTGCCCATACATTTAGACAGAACAAACTATTTTTACAACGAAGACAATTTACAGTATACCGGTATATAACGGTATATAACGGTATAAAGATGTCACTTTATGGTAATAATCATCTATGGAAATAATTATTATAAATAATTATTACCTAGATGATGTCAACTAAAGCATTTGTCTCAAGTGAGTCAGTTCTCAATGCAGAGTGCCATATGTTCCTAACAAATGACAGCACGGATCTTTCAAACTGTTACCTCAAAAGGTTTAAATAGAAGCCAGGGTAAGCAGTGTAATAGTGGCTGTCATATTTGAAGCCTTTTCAAAACCATTAATCCAGGTGGCTATGCTCAAATTGCAAATGCTGAAGTTTTGTGGTATGTGAGGAATGGAGGCTATGACCACTACTACAACCCTGGGTACACAGAAGTGGAGGAAAGCGATGCATGCCTGCATGCCGATGTATGTTTTACATCAAGCTAACGAGGGAGAAGGGCAACAGCGTCTTTAAGACAAATACCTCGCATACATTGCAAGTTTATAGAACAGCTGACATTTTAAGGCAAACAAATGATTGCAGCAATATACAATAGTGAAAATAGGTCAGCATGATGGAGAACACACAGGAAGATGTCTATAAGTTCCATTGAGTAGCGGATAGAAAAGCTGTTCTATACAAGAACAATGGCTTGCATACATACATACATGTAAATTGACTATGCTTATTGTAAAGGAATGCTAGCAAGGAAAAGTAGCAGATGACAATTATGATAAAGCAGTCGCAGTTGAATTGTTTTCAAGGGTGTGGAACGATTCAACACAATGCAACAACATTGAAATGATAGTAAGGGATGCTGCTCGTTTCTCTATGGCTGGGGCGTGAATCTTAGGTATCCTTTGCCAGAGGGAACCTAAAATTGTAACAGTATAAATTACAAGTCTGATGAAGGAAGACAATGCAGCCACTATGCGAAATCCTAACATATTTAGTAACACTGCTGCTTTTGCAATTTGAGAACATAGCCTAAAAGGAAAAATTTCTCATTTGACTTATGATGGGAGAAAGAGGATACATGCCATTGAATCAAACAAACGGCGAATAGGCTTACATAAGTAGGTTAAATAGCAATATGCTATATAGCTTGAATGTCAAATCAGATGAGGATTCTTGCTCTATCAGGTGCAAAGACTAACCGCATTTTATTTATAGCACATAAATATGTGTATGTTCGAAAGATAACAACATAACATAACACATCAACATAATATCACTTCTTAGATTACTTACTCAAGTAAAGTTAGGCCTATAGTTAGGTCTATAGGTGGCAATTTCAAAATAAAGACGCTCATTCGTGGAGCTGTGTGTACATTTGATGTCTGCACTGCTAAAGTATTGTGAATATAAGAGGGCTTCATGAACAATGCCATACATTGAAACCGCCTAAACACTTAGTAACGTCTGCTTACAGATACCGATGAAATGCATAGCTGACGCGTATTGCAGATATTTGTTATGCGAGGCCTACGGACACTACTAAACAATGAATTGCGCTGACAAATATGATGAAAGGTTAGAATTGGCCATATTTGTGTAAAGGCCATGGTGTTCTGGCAGAAGATTTCATTATTGCTGTTTATGTAATGTGTGCATACTTATTATGTAATATGAAACAATTCACTATATTTTTCATTATGCTACTAATTCTCCCTACGCTATAATTCGCTATGCTATATACCACCGATGAAAAGCAGCTAGAAACAATAACTATTTGGATCCACAACATGAATTAAAATATGGAAAAAGTGTTTCACCAAATTTAATTTAATGCATATTTATCTGAACGACTTCATGTAAAGTTTTAACTTACGCTGATTGGCTTCACAGATCAGTTAGAACCAAAAATATGATATATATGATATATATAATATATATACATACAAATACACACATATATATGTCAATGCACAGGCTACACAAATGACTTTCTCACGAATGCCAAGTCTTGTCGAAACAATGTGGCCTGTTTTGAAAGTGGTTTTGCTGAAACAAGCCGTTGCAGACACTAGACACTTTTTATACATATTACTTTATTTATGACTGCGTAACCAAGGAGCATGACATTTCATAGCATATTTTGAATACAGTGCACCCTCGAGATACGATGTTAATTCGTTCCAGAGTTGGCATCGTATGGTGAAAAATTCGTATATCGGGGTATAACGACCATTGTAATTATACAATGCAAACACCCCCTGGTGAAAATCGTCAATTTTGTTTATAAAAATATGTACATATTGACAATTAGCAACAAAATAGTATGTTAACTTTAGTAATTATAGTTATACAGTAACTGTATTGTATTTAGTGTATTTTAATGGTTATGATCTGCAATAAAACGCAAAATTATAATGTGTGTACCAAATGTAGTACGTACGGTAAGGAGTTCTTGCCTTCAAAAGGTACCATAACATAAACTTTGAATTCACTTCAAGTAAGTTTAGCTTGCTAAGCCTACACTTAAAACTAAGTTTTAGTATGTATTTTGAACTATTTTACTGAATTTCAACTTTTTATTACGAAATTTTATCCTTCAGCAGTTCCTATCTTCACTTTCACTATAAACTTTAGCCTATCTGGTTGAAATCTTTTTCGACTTAAATCATTAAGGCCGAGCGATGCAGTTATAGAAAGCGGCTTCTCGCACACTTGACCATTTAAAGGCTACCGAAAAGAAAAATAAAATTATATTTTCTATACTGGACGTACATACCTTTGGAGTAACGTAGCTGGTACATGTAGCGGGTAAAGCAGAGAAGAGGCAAAAACGTATCAATGTTAATTATGGTGCTGTACACTTGAAAATAAATTTAAAACGTAATGAATTGGAATTTTTTAGCACACTAAAAGAAGTTGTCCATTCCTGTCCAATTTTTTTTACGAAAAAATTGATGGTGCAATGCAGAAAATTGCTAGCTAGCGCTTGTAGAAGGATCCAGAGAATGTGGTACAGTAGTTTGTCTTGTACGAAATGTACACAAGAATCAATGTAACCATACATACAAAGTTTGTACGTATTTATACCCTATGAGGGGACAGGGCTTTAGCAAGTTTCAGAAAGTCATGTCGATGCGTCAACTATCTTGAGTAGCTAGTTATATGAGTTACATACATACATACGATGAATTGTATTTACGTAGAAAATAACAAGCCCATATGCAAAGACATGGTTAAACAAGAAAATATAACATAAAATCAAAAGGAAACAAATAAAATGAATAAAATATGAAAAACATGCCACACAAGAGATAAATAATATATTATACATGCATTGTTTTAATGTACCAGTCCACATCAGTAAATTAAACACTTGAAACATTTCTGCGAATGTGGGATTTTCTGTATTTTCTAAATCCTCGCCTTTACAAAATGGTTGCTCCTCTTGAATGCTGATCGCGTGCATGACCTAGCTCATTCAAATCTTCAGTCGGAAGCTCTTTCTTGTGCTTGCTTTAATGGAGTTCTTGTTTTAATAATAATTGCAAATGCTGATTGGTTGCGATCATATTCCTTGACAATATTAATAATACGGGTCCCTTCTTCTTATTTACGACATCCAACTTTGTTGACATAGAAATCATTTTTCCTTCGTTTTGTAACGTTTGTATCGGTCTCAGATTCCATAGATAACGAATTAAATGTAGATAGTTGTAGTTATATACGTATGCTGACTTGAATGTTTATAGTAAAAGCTATAATAACGCTACAAATGAATATTTGCTCTCGCTTGTGTATTTTACACGAAATTTTCCCCGCGGACATGAGAGAAGTCGATCATCGTGTCTCTTCTAAACGTTCTAAGAATGTTTTCGGCAAACTATATTTCGGTGTCTTTTTTATTTCGACGTGTGTTATGAGCACACCGACGGCCAAATTTTAACTCGGGCGAAACTTTTTTCAAATTCGTATGGTGAAATAAAATTCGTATAGCGAGGTGAAGATATTACAATATTTAACTTCGTAAGGTGAAAAAATCGTATATCAGGGTAATCGTATCTCGAGGGTGCACTGTACTTGTGTTATAAAAGGATAGTCTCAAAACTACTTGTTCAATAATGCATTCAATTAGTCACATTTAGAATAATTGCCAAACTTTTTAAGGAGAGTAGGCTCTTCCATTTTCATCTACGTTTTAGCTACACGATACCTGCCAACTTCAAATTTATAGTTCTTTACCAAATTGTGAACTACAAAACAGTTGACCTTATTGTGTTACCATTCGCTCGCATTATTTATCTTGCAGATTCTAATTAGCTATGTAGAAATTAGTTATTGTGGAGAAGGCTTTTATTAGATAATGGAAATTTATTTTAAAAATGGTTGGTACATTAGATGAACAGTTTTGTTTAGTTTGGCCTGCCTCTGGGACAGGAAATGAAATCTATTAAATTTAAATATCTTCAAAGTTATACCATCCAGTAAGATACTAATGCCAATATCAACTGAATTTGCATACGTTCAACAAACAACTTTTCAAGTGGGATTTAAAGTCAAGACCCCTGTAGCGCCATATGACTGGACGAAACTACACCAACATCCACTAACTAGTTGGCCCACAAGTCTCTTAGTTTCTAATTACGATTCATTGGGAAAGATTTTATTGAACAATGAATCAACTGTGAACGCTGTGAACACTAATGTGACTAGTATGTTATATTAGTCATATGTTGTTATATTAGTCATATGTTGTTATATTCTCAGATATGACCCATTTCTAGGTCTTACCGAGGATATGAAGAAAAATAGTACCGTACTTTTCGGACTATTAGCCGCTACTTTTTCTGATAATTTGAGTCATGCGGCTTATATAAGGGTGCGGTTTACAGTCCGAAAAGTACGGTAACCGATATGTATGATACTTACCTCTGCCACTCTGTGCTGGGGGAAAAGGCTGGATGCCTCCTGAGCACTGACTGTAGGCAGTACCATGCATTCACCACCGTTCTGCCAGTTGACTGGAGTAGCCACCTTCTTGTGCAAGGTCAGCTGCAGCGAATCGATGACCCTCAAGACTTCACTGCAAATACATCAACTTAATTGAGAAACTGGACAGATTCATAAAAAGTACAGTACGCGCTCCTGCAACATAAATAATTCGTTCCAGTAACAATACGTTATAGAAAATATACGTTATAAGAACAGTAAAATACATGTAAATTGCCTTGTGCATTCCAAGATCTTTCCAAACTCACCCCTTTGGCCATATAAAAAGGAAAAACTCGACTCAACTTTTTCAATGTGTGGGCTGTACCGTACTTGCAGCATTATTAGTTCGCATCGACAACTTTTCTCTTTTTTATAACCAATCTCACTGGTTTTGTAGACGGTTATTGCGGTAATTCTACAATAAGTTGATGGGGAGAGCACATCTTCGACTTTCATTTCCAATGATCAGCTTTTTTTTAAACAGCAAAGTGTACTCAGCAGAGTAAAACTAATAACAAATATTTTATATGTCTGCAACAAAGCAAAACAACAAATTATTTTACAAAAAGCGGTACTACTTGTTCGTCGTCTATTTGTACCCCATGGGCTAAGGTTAGGATAAAAGAGAACTTTTGACGATACTCCAACTCGTGACATTCGGATTTCTGGATCGACATTGTAACACCTGCACCAATCGATCGCCTTTGTATTTATGAACAATGCGCAGCTACCCTATTCTTTGTTTTGTCGACACATCTGGCGATCTATCACGACGAACTAGATTGTTGCAAAAGTTGTCTATATAATCGGTATAACGCTATACACACGTAATTTTTTCTTTCGCAAGTGTTGTGACATAAATTAATGTTCAAATCGAATTTGAGGCCTCGCCTGACTTGGCACTGTAAGTTATACATAAGGAATTTTTAAGGATGCAAAAACTTCACATAAACTTTTTTACGTTATCTTGAATTTACGTTATAGGAGCGTCTACTGTATATTTGGCGTCACTATTCAAGAGAAGGGAGCCAACATTTCCATTATTATGCATTTTTGGTGCCCTTAAAAAGACGGCTCTAACTCGCCTGTAAGATGTAGGAAATAAAAGCTGTGGCTAGATGCAAAAAGTGTCATATGCTTTGATAACGCATGGCCGACGAATGTGTGATGTGACAAGTTCAGACTAACATACTGGTTTTCATTGGAACAGCATAAATTGATACAGCTGTGACTGCCCAAAAGAATTGATCCCCTGGTGGGCAGAACTCCAATTACATTTTTATATAATCATGTTCCATTGAGAATCACTTTCCAAAAACAATAACATAGCTTTACGCTAACATCTATATATATATAGACAAAGTGTCCTTACTAGTAATAAATATGTGAAGGTATGCCAATCAAAGCTGCTCAGACAATACTTCAAGATAATTCTTTAGCTGAGTAAACCTCTTGAAAACCAAATTTTCTTTTAATGTTTGGTTTATTCATGTCATGTATATAAACTTGTTCCCCAGTTGGCTGATTTTCATCGACAAAATTTAGATTTATTTTTGTTGAACTCAAACATAACCGTACGAGTAGTTACCTAGACATCTCTGTCATTACAAACTGTTGATGATCTATAATAGATCAATATACTGACAATTCTTCAATAATGACTAAGAGCAGTAAGGTGTGACAGCCTTCAGCCAGCCTAGGCTAATTCTCATTGGTCAATCTATTTATCGACACACTGTGCCATTATGTAGCGTAGTTGCTTCGAATAGCCAAAGGCTATGTATTTTGCCGGTATGTGTAGCCATGGGTTTAGGGCAGCGAATGCAACACCGATTCATGAAAAGAATTCGGTATAAAAACTGAAATAATTTGGATAAAAGGAAAAAAAAGGCTAAGTTGAGCTAGTTGTCAACGGAATAACCTCAATGAAGGTCCAGTGTGTCACTAAAATGACTGAACCCATGCCAAGAATGCATCAGCATTAAGGACTTGAATGTACGTGCTTAGAAAGCGGAGAAGACATGCATATGATCTTACAGCAGACATTGTGCAACATACAACTCGGTAAGATGATCAAACGTGAGGCTATCAAACTAGAAAATGTTAATTTTCATAAAAATGCATAGTATTACGAAAGTCACGTTTTACCAATAACTGGCCAGACAGGCCAAACTGATCGTGATCAGCTGTCACACTTACTTAAAGTTGCGCCCGGTGGTAGCAGGATATAGAATGCTTAGCTTCAACTTCTTGTCTGGTGCCACTATGAATACGGCTCTAGCGGTGAGAGGCAGGCCCTGGGCATCCTTTTCTAATGGATCAATCATGCCAAGTTTGACAGCCAGCTCCCGGTCTTTGTCGGCAATGATAGGATATAGCAGCTCATTCGACGGGCAGCCAGCCTGAGCATTCAAATCCTGTGAAAAAGGTGAGAGGACTTAACTGGCTGCGCCTTTGCAATGACAGTTTGTGCAAAGCTTCCAGTGTTACTAGTCCATCAATGAGCATGCCTGGTGCATCAAAGCGCTAACTAAGCATTCTCATACATATCTATAAAAGTAGCGCTAACCTAGGCATACTCTACTCTCTTGTCAAGACTGTTTGTGCAAGACAAACACAAATAAATATTACGCTACCACAATAACTATGAATAGTTAAGTGCGATCAGTCTGTTAGGAATGCTATGGCAGTGCTGACCAACTGTAAAGATAAAAACAGCTAGCTAGGACTTAAAATCCTTAAGCTGCTTGGATTTGTTCATTTTGACACTTCATTCTGACCCCAAACAGTTTATGCATACATGTCCGACTGCTACATAACCGATGAAAAAAGCTACGTAAGAGATAAAAAAAGCATTAAATGCTTCATTTCTTTGCAACATGCATTTTATTCGCTGCACAATAGTTAATAGCCTATCCATTGAAGCACAATGGATGGCGACACAGGTAGTTAAACGATCCAGTAAAACGTAGTCAAACCCCTACTTATAATCAACTCGATATGTCTATGAGATGAGATAACGTAACAATAAAAGCCACTTTTTATTCACTACTACTTTACTATTTTGTATGCTAGATATAACCTTATTTTTGACGCTAACACTATGTATAACTACCTACACTATTTATTAAGACATTATCCTATGTTTTTAAAGCTATGGAATGAGATAAATGAGTCACAATTATTCTTATGGAAGTATTTGCTCCAACATACAAAGATTTGAACATGTGAAGCAATTGTAGGAGAGAATCAATTCAGTTGTATAGGTTTGAGTGAGTACGAATACTTTGTTGTTTACAATACAAATCTCTACCTTAATCCACCCATGATGCGAGTCCACTCCGTCGCATGAAAGAGCTATAATTTTTACATTCCGCTTCTCAAACTCTGGAATGAGTGCAATCAACGCACCCAACTCTGTGGTACAGACTGGTGTGTAGTCTGCAGGATGGGAACAAAACACCAGCCACCTGTCAACAGACTTCATTAACTTCACATGTATTCACAAACTATATTTTTATGCCAGTGTTATCAAGTCGCTAGTTGTGCAAAGGTAACGCCCCATCACTTAACAAGCCATCCAATTGCGAGAGATTATAAAAATGGTTAGCAAGGACGGCTGACAAGTGTGACCAAGTGTGTTCGATATAGTGTACATACACGCATCACCTGTGAAAGCCTCCTTATCTTCTGGAGGGAGTGTAAACTCTGAATACGATAAAAATTCCTACACTTAAAATAGCTTGTAACCTTTGCTCATGCCTGCAGCTCTTTTAAGCTACAGTATTCAAATCCTCATCTTATTTGCTTGGAGAATAGGTAAGCAGGCATATTACAGGTGAAACATGAAACGTTCAACTGTTGGAGAATCACGGTGCTAGTAAATTACAAGCAAGCCGAAGGCAGGTTGGAACAAAATAAAGCTTCACAGTGACACATAGCACCTAAATCATACTCCTAGCATGTTACGCAAATTAATTTTGGTCCAGATAGAAAATACTATAAGAATACATCATAAATAACGCCTTCCACAATGCCTACTTGCTGAAAAATATCAACATTTGATTGCGAATATATTCATACATTACAACACAAAAACTTGATTCTGCAACGCATATAAATGTTTTATTAAATTTACTGCTTGGGTAATGACCATACTTCATAAGCTTGGTCTCATAAGCTTCTAAGACAACAGTAACAAAACGCATGGGATTTACTGTAAATTACTGTGCTAGAGTTATCCGCTTTGACATGCACATATAGAGCTATGTACGTGTATATTCATTGATTCAAATACTTCATAAAAGTATTTCTATGAGTAAGTATTTGAAGGTACTCCTAAATGGTACTGATGTTTGCTACACACAGAATACTCATTACGAGTACTAAGTATGCAGTATTTGTTCCATCATTGCAGAGTAATTCCTGCAAAATCAAACATTGTCAAATGGGACAGCAGCATGGATTCTATTACTATTCATACCTGGTAATGCCATGATTAACCAAGTGCATAACGCAAGGCAAGAATGATTACGCTGTGTAGTAAGTAGCTCTGAAAGCTGCCTACCATAGTTTAAACCATAACTGTCACGAACAACTTTTATCGTATTTCCTAGGTAAATCAGACACGCTGATTCCGATTTTGTACTCAAAATAAAGATTAGTCCACTAACCTTCAAAGTCATTTAGGCTTTTTTAAAGCGTTTCAATGTCCGTTTCGAAAACAACACAATCGGCATTACAAGCTCCGCCCATAAATATGTGACGAAACCTAGCTTTTTCAGAAACGGAAGTTCGGAATGTTTAGTCCGATTTAAAATAATAGAGATGGGTGTCTTAAAACCCATTATTATCTAAATCCAGCCTGTAAAATAATTTCAGTTTTTTATGAAAGGGATATAAACTATTTAAAATTGCTCGCAGCTTGCTACATGACGTTTAAATGGGCTGGACGCCAAGAAAAATTAGCTCAAAAAGCGCGGTTTTATCACAATGTTATCGCGCTTTTTAAATATGCACTGCTAAATAGCTTATCTACCTTTCTAAAAAGGCTGATATTATTTTTAAGGCTGAATTTAGATATTAATGGATTTTAAAACACCCATCTCTATTATTCTAAATCGGTCTAAACATACCTACGTAACTTCTGTTCCTAAAAAGCTAGGTTACGTCAAGTATTTATGGGCGGAGCTTGTTATGCCGATCGTGTTGTTTTCGAGACCGATATTAAAACGCTATAAAAAATCCTTCATTACTCTGAAAGTTGGTGGCCTAATCTTTATTTTGATTACAAAATCGGAATCAGCGTGTCTGATTTACCTAGTAAATACGATAAAAGTTGTTCGTGACAGTTATGGTTTAATTGCACCTTATTAAAAATTTTCATTTTAAACAATCAACACCATCAAGTTGACCATGAACTACAACTTAATTACTAAAACAAATATATAATAACAAAACGTATCCGAATCTATCCTATTATATTTTTAATGGATTGGTCTAACACACAGATTAAAAGCTAATTGTTGCTACAAATGTCAAGATCAGTGTAAAACATGCAAGAACACTGCTAACTAATCTAAACATGTAACTTAGTTCTGCCTGTATATAGGCCTATTGCTGGCACATTTGTCATGGTAATGTTAGAAACAATTTTAAACATGCCCATGAACAGCTGCATAAACAAATCCTAACAAATGGTAGTTGCTACGATTGGAAATATGTGTAAGCACATTCCTGATCTATGTAAGCATGCTATCTAGTGAACGCATGTTTCCGGATAAGTAGTAACGTACGAAAGAGTGCCTCCCGCGAGTGTTTCATTGCTCATCCAACTTGATTGATCGAAAACTTATTAAAGTGATGGCTAGCATTATACTTCTGTCTGTTGCTATTCTACACACCTACAATATCTAGTAATATATTAGATTTTATAAAAGATGCAAAAAAACTAACTTGTCTTCCATATAATCGTGGAGTTTGAAGTTTCCTTTAGTAGTCTCTACTTGAGCGTTAGGAAATTCGTCTCCAAGATTAAGACCAGGCATGACGACAAGTATAATCTGATTAATCTCAAGTAATTGAAAGGCTTGTAGCTTCTTCGAGGTGCAACAGCGCGCAGGAAAATAGGCTGAGCGTGTAGATTTGCTTACTTTATAAATTGGAAACTGAGCCAATTGCGTGACACCGCGTTGCTTAGACCAATCAACGACATACATACAATTTTTCAAAAAGCTTAGCCTCAGCGTATATGTACGGTATTTTTATTTGTCATAAAAGTAGCAGTCTTTGCTAGATGGATTATAAAGCTACAAACATTTGGGTCAAGGGCGCCGAGGCCGGCCAGCGTGAGTACCTCGCTATGCGCTTCAAATAGTATTACTGGTATGTACTACTGTACTTGTCTATGGTAGGTAAACGTCGACATGCAGGCTATTTATCATTGTGTTCTACCAAGACAGTTTAGGAGGAGTGACTTGAACAAACTAATAACCGTTTTTTATATAAATAATATACCAACAGCAATAAAGAGCTCTAAACTCAGACTTTTTGCCGACGATGCTCTCCTGTATTCACCGATTGAGTCAAATAATGACTGTGCAAACCTCCAATGTCTAATCAGACCTTGATTCTCTGATAGACTGGGCTGATAAATGGCAAATGGAATTTAACATCACTAAATGTGAGACAACTTCTTTTGTAAGGTCCCAGGAAAGCCCCTTTTTCACAAATACTTACTAATAGGCCAACAACTAACATTTATCACCCATTTTAAATACCTTAGAGTTACCATCAGGCCTGCCAACTCTCACGCATTGGGCGTAAGACTCACGCAATCACACGAAAGAAAAAAATGAGTGAGAAATGCGTGCAATTTTTGCCCCAATTTCCACAATATTATATATACTATCATTGATACATCAATTGCCCCAAAACCAAATCTCAAGCATTGCCCCACTCTTGGGTTGGCAGGCCTGGTTACCATTGACAACAAACTCCACTTTAACCTCCAGATAGAAAAGACCATAACTAAGTCTTTATCTATCCTATACATGCTGATGAGGTCCCTAAAAAGTTGTTCACCCTAAACAAAAACTCTTTCTTCTAGGACCGTCTGCCGCCAGTCCTTTAGTATGCGTCAACTTTCTGGTCCTCATTTTATCAAAGCACATTAACTCTCTCAAATCACTGAATAGGAAAGCTTTTATGTGGGCGTTTAACAAAAACGACATGATTTTTGACCTCATGTCTGAGTAGTCATGGGCCACTCTTGCAGAGCGTCGAAGAACTTCTGACCAAAACATAAAATCATTACTAAAGAAATTGCAATCTCTGTAGATTCTTACTCTAATGCCCACTCACACTATACACGCCACAAAAGTACCAAAGGAACTATTAACACAAACATAAAAAAAACATTCCTTTAGTAAGGGTTCTTGACAATTAACTCACATTTTCCCTATTCTCTCATTTAATCCCTTTCCAACACTTTTTACCTCCAACCTGTTGTTAACTTCAAAAGCTCAATATACAATATAAACTAAAAGTTATCTTCTCATGTTTTAAATAAAAATATCGCTCTAATGTCCCATTTGGGGGCGAATGCAATTAATTAAATTGACTAGACTTGATCACTCTGGTAAATGCTAATAAAACTGAGGGGCAGTAGCAGCACAGCAGTAGAAGTGCCGCATTAGCAGTGTTGCTTGAACAAAACTAGCCAATAATGTGGTTAGATTAAAGGCTAGATGAGTTAGACAGTTGCCAAAGTTGGTCATATTGTCACAATCAGAATAGAAGCTCGTGAAGCAATACATGACTACTACAGAACCTTTTGAAAATAAAGATGTGTTCTCTGTTAAACGACGATCCTTAAATATTCGAATTAACATCAGTAACCCGGGAGCCAAACTCTGACACGAAGCTTTAGTCTTTAAATTGGGTAGAATGGTAGCTTATGAAAATGGCTACGCTGACCTGTAGTCTATAGTTTGCGCTTACATTTTTGATGCAACTATGAGCGGCACATCAAATATAAACAGGCAAATATAATACTTGAAATTTAAGTAAAACACCTCGTGTATAGAGCGCTGAAAGAAGCTAAACAACTTGCGTACCCGAGCCTCTGCACATATATTGTGAAACATGCTAATGTTGTTTGAGAACTTCATAAGAACCTATACTGCATATAAAAGTGAGATGATCCAGTATTACGCTGTGTATTTTGTCAAGAATTTGAAGGGTCGTGGAACCAATATTTTTACAGCTAGTGAAAACCGTGATCTAGTTACCCTTGAGAAAAAAGTCATCGGCTGGCTACTTACTCGGAGTTTTCAATCAGAAAATAAGCAACATACTCTCTACTCTCTGAAATAACATGGGACAGGTGACATGCAACAACAGGCACCAGAGCAGCGGTAAGGGGAGAAGTAACCTCCCTAGACAAAAAAAGACATATCATCAAAGCCTATTGCTTTGTACCATCTGTCCACAAAGAGGAATAGCAGTCAGTATGTGAGAATGCAGTATTTGTCATATAACAATTCTAATATGTTAAAGGCTCTTTCTAGGATTTGAAGGATGTTGCTTTGAAGTTTTGTTTTGTCCGAAATACCGGTTCAGGCTACAGCCTGCTTGCTGGATACTAGCAAGGTAGCTTTAGAGATGACAAGATTATCCTCGAAGGTGTGGCACCTGCCAGACAAGATCTTCTGTCATGTTTAAAAGGCTTTTTGGCAATACATTCGACTTTATTCTTTGTATTGTCACAAAGCATTTCATTTCTGTCAGAAGCAATCTCTCCAAAAGAAGATCGTAAAAGCCTCTCAAACGCTCACCACCTTCATGATGACCTTGCTATCTCTTGGACAACTTCTCTCTCTACGTCTTCCAGACGATCTTGCTAGTATGCAACAAGAAAACTGTAGTGTTATTTGTAGCCTATGTAGCCGACCTACTCAGGGCGCAAACTATAGGCTACAGATCTGTGTAGGCATTTCCTTTAGCTGCATTTTTAGGAGTAAAACTGTTGGTTTGTGTTCCATTATGGTAATTGAATAGTGTGGAAAGGAACAAATGTACATTGAACACTTGTTTACATAACGGCAAGAAGCAGACAAACATTAGGAATGGAGTGTTTGCAATAGCACCAATAGTTTAGTAATATACATTAGTTTCTATAGCAGGAAGCAAATAACTATGTATACTCCAAGGAACATAAGTTTTCTTTGACTCATAAAATACAATGAGGTGAAGTAATCTACCCATGAACCACAGAGTATAGAAACATGATTCTACATAGCTCTGAAAGTTTTTATTGGTACGTCAACATGAACGATCAATTAGTCATTCCAAGTTATTTGATGGCAGACTTGTGTTGTGGTATGCAGAGCAGTTAGGTCAGACAGTAACAAGGTTGCTGTTTGTATTGATATGTATGTATCTGCTCTTGTATAAAAATGGTAGCAAATATGCGAGGGCCATTCGATAAATGAAGTGAATTGGTTTATTAGAAGAGTTCTGCTATAAGTAGAAGCTTACAAGTTTTTTTATCTTTCAACATACTCTCCATGCAATGACACACTCTTTTGCCATTGAGGTACCAGCTTTTGAATGCGTTCAGCATAGAAATCTTTAGATTGATTTTTTTTAAAAGTTACATGCTGTAATCTTAACCTCATCATCACTATTCAAGTGGGCCTCTCTCAGAAACTCCTTAACAGGCCCAAACAGGTAGAAGTCAAAAGGTGTATGATTAGGAATTTTGGAAGGATGTGGCAACAATTCCTAATGAAATTTGCTGATTATCTCTATTGCTTTTACTCACGGATCCGGGTACCAAAACCCGAACTTGCGAGCCAAAACTCGAACCTGCAAGATCGAAATACTCATAATCTCTATTACCCGAGACTCGAGAGAAGATAAACCCGCGAGTTCAACGGGTGTCATTACCCGTGCCCAGCACTAGTACACGCACATCTTCTGGAATTTTATAACAGTTGTTATCGTCAATGCCTGACTACTCGCCTGCCGTGATTGCCGATTACTGGCAATACCAACAAAAGAAATTATGGGCAGACGTCGTTTCCAGTCAATTGTCGCCAGCGGCTTCATCAAAGCTGACGCCGGAGGGAGATGTAGAGGCGCCGCAGATAATGAGCCAGCTGTAGCAGCTGAATGACACTTGTATCCCTCAACTTGTTTCCTCGTTCTCGTGCTCATTTTTCATTCTGTATTCTCATCAAAACTTTACTACTTTTTGTTTCCCTCTCCATCATTACAGCTTATTTTTCCCTTCTAGAAGTGTGGTTACACTGTCACGCCAACAGAATGCGTCGTTTACGTAGTCGATCCATCGTTGTGTCACCTCTAAACAAACATGTTAGTGTATATTGGTAAAGAAGAAAACCGGATTATATGTGATTAGCCTACCACCTTTAGTGTGTCAGGACCATAGAGTTATCTCCCCTAGAGTGATAACTGTGCCTTCAACAACACGAGCGTTTCCGGTGCCAACAAGGAGCGTTTAGGCCATGCCCCTTTTTTGTGCTAGTCAATCGTAGTGATTGACAGAACAATAACATCAGCCATGAGAATGATCATGAATTTCCACAGTTGAGATAGTAATTATTGCTCATATTAAAGAAATGATGATTATAGTTTATTACTCTAATATATGCTTATTATTTAAAGCAATTCAATACCTACATGCCTTGCAAAGGCACTGAATAGATAGTGTAAGTAAGTGAGTTAATGCAATCAATGATATACAGCCACCCACATGGGTGGGGCTGTATATCATTGGTTACTCATAGATAAGATAGATAGTCATACTGGGGTTGTATTACATTGGTGTGATGGGAAGCTAATCGACTGCCATCAACTGAAAGTATTGACATTGTATGGTGATAGAGTGATTCATTGACACCACAGTCCACAAACAGCCCTTGCATGTAATATTAGATTTTGATACATATCAATCAAATGCATAGACTAGCTTGAAGCAAGGATGTCCACTAGTTAGTGGTCATCCTTGCTTGATGTAAGCAAGCAAAAAGTTTGAAAGTTAGAGTGGCAAATGTTGTTATATGTTAAATAAAAATAAATTATACTTAATTATACTAAATTATAATTATTTAAAAATAAAATAGACTTTTTTATTACTTTATTTATTAAATCATTTTTTTATTGTAATCATAGCTAAACAGATTATATTTAGCCATTACTTGCTAATTATTTCACATTTAAACACATTTGCAGTTTCATTTTTTTTCCTAATTCATTTCAACGAAAAACTTCTTTCATGATATGAAATTTTAAAGTTGTAGTTGTTTGAAAAAGCTTGAAAACATTTACAGTTGTTTTTGTTTTCTCTCTTCTCTCCATTTATTTCAATTACACAAAACACTTCTCATAATATGTAGTTTGAAAGTTAAAGTGGCAAATGTTGTTATGCGTTAAATAAAAATAAATTATACTTAATTATACCAAATTATAATTATATGAAAATAAAATAGACTTTTTTATTACCTTATTTATTAAATAATTTTTCATTGTAATCACAGCTAAACAGATTATATTTAGCCATTACTTGCTAATTATTTTACATTTAAACACATTTACAGTTTTATTTTTCTTCCTAATTTACATGTATTTCAACAAAACACTTCTTTCATGATATTAAATTTAAAAGTTGTAGTTGTTTGAAAAAGCTTGAAAACCTTTACAGTTGTTTTCTTTTTCCTCTTAATTCTTTTAAAATGCTTAAAAATATTTTCTCATGTTATGAAGTTTAAAAGTTAGAATGGTAAATAAATGTTATATAAAAATAAATTTTCTGTCCAAAGACTTTTTTATAACTCGAGTAGTACAGCTCATAGTTGATGGCAGTGGATTCGCTTCCCATCACACTAATGTAATACAACCCCAGTATGACTATCTATCTTATCTATGAGTAACTGATTGCATTAACTCACTTACTTAACACTATCTATTCAGTGCCTTTGCAAGTCATGTAGGTATCAGGGATTACGTGTATGTCACAATTTCCATTTCCATAATTCATTTCCATATTATTTTTATTTCCATAAAATTTCAATAATTTATTTCCATATTAATTCAATTTCCATAACATTTCCATAATCCATTTCCATATTATTTCCATTTCCATAACATTTCCATAATTCATTTCCATATTATTTCCATAACATTTCCATAATTCATTTCGATATTATTTCCATTTCCATAAAATTTGCATAATTCATTTCCATATTAATTCCATTTCCATAAAATTTCCATAATTAATTTCCATATTATTTCCATAACATTTCCCTACTTTATTTCCATGTTATTTCCATTTCCATAACATTTCCATAATTCATATCCATAACATTTCCCTACTTCATTTCCATAATTCATATCCATAACATTTCCCTACTTCATTTCCATATTATTTCCATTTCCATAACATTTCCATAATTCATTTCCATATTATTTTCATTTCCATAAAATTTCCATAATTAATTTCCATATTATTTCCATAACATTTCCCTACTTCATTTCCATGTTATTTCCATATCCATAACATTTCCATAATTCATATCCATAACATTTCCCTACTTCATTTCCATATTATTTCCATTTCCATAACATTTCCATAATTCATTTCCATATTATTTCTATTTCCATAACATTTCCATAATTCATTTCCATATTATTTCCATTTCCATAACATTTCCCTACTTCATTTCCATATTATTTCCATTTCCATAACATTTCCATAATTCATTTCCATATTATTTCCATTTCCATAAAATTTGCATAATTCATTTCCATATTAATTCGATTTCCATAATTCATTTCTATAATTCATTTCCATAACATTTCCCTACTTCATTTCCATAGTATTTCCATAATTCGTTTCCATATTATTTCCATTACATTTCCCTACTTCATTTCCATATTATTTCCATTTCCATAACATTTCCATAATTCATTTCCATATTATTTTCATTTCCATAAAATTTGCATAATTCATTTCCATATTAATTCCATTTCCATAATTCATTTCCATTATTCATTTCCATAACATTTTCCTACTTCATTTCCATAGTATTTCCATAATTCGTTTCCATATTATTTCCATTACATTTCCCTACTTCATTTCCATATTATTTCCATTTCCATAGCATTTCCATAATTTATTTTCATATTATTTCCATTTCCATACCATTTCCATATTTCTAAAATAAAATTTCCATATCCATTTCCCTAAAATTATGGAAATATTTATGTTTATGGAAATGGATATGGAAAAGTAAACATTTCCATAATATGTTTAGCGATCCCTGGTAGGTATTGAATTGCTTTAAATAATAAGCATATATTAGAGTAATAAACTATAATCATCATTTCTTTAATATGAACATTAATTACTATCTTAACTGGAAATGCATGATCCTTGTTTAACCCTTTTCATGGCTGATGTTATTGATCTAGTCAATCACTACGACTGACTAGCACAAAAAAGGGGCGTGGCCTAAACGCTCCTTGTTGGCACCGGAAACCCTCGTGTAGTTATCACTCTAGGGGGAGATAACTCTATGGTCAGGACAAGCTCCTACTTTTAGTTAATATCAATTATCTTTTACAAATTTCAAATTCTGAACATAGATGCCCTGTCTTACACTAACTTCTAGTCTATTTTTCAAGCCAATGTTATAATTTCACTCCAATACCAAATTATCTTTCCTCTTTAGATAAGTTAGATCAGTAATTGGCAATTCAACTGGTCTTATACTTTGGGGCATCGCGCTGTTGCTCAGTATGCAAATGTAATTGCCCTCTAAGTTCCATTTTATTATGCCATCAGTGATCATTTGCTATGCTCATCACATTTTTTATTGTTTTGATTGCTGACTGTGTTTTTTGTTTGATTGAGAATTGGTGTGAAGATGACATGTTGTGGTGAAACCTCGCCGATGCACAAATACTTCAAACAAATATAAGGTTAACTGTCCCAATGTAAGTTTGAGCTTTGTTTTGGTTATGTAGTAGTTGAATAATTAATATTTTATATTGAGGGGCTCAATGTTATGCTACTGTTAAGTGGCAAATAACAATTGTATGCTGATAGTAATGGGGCCGAGGACAAAGGTATCATCTTGTGCTGTTTATCCCACCCGAGTCTTAGCAAAACATTTATACAAATATCAGCAACATTCAATGTTTTGATACACTCTGACGATTCGGTGTCATTCCTCTTTGCTGGATGCGGTGTGTATTAAAGCACATGAATTATATAATTTTTTTATTATGCATTTCAATACATCGGAGTCTTGGCTTTCAAATGAGCCTATATTCGATACACAAAGAATAGTAGAAAAATGAAAAACAGGGTGTCAAAAGTATGTCCTGCAATGAAAAAACACTTGGTTGCGGTTGCCGCAATGTTATGTCATAATTATTATTTATCCTTAGGTCGTCGATCCCTTTCGCTACTATTGAGGCTGCGCTTTTCTGTGACAATCGGTGCTGTTAAACCCAGAGAGCGCTAATAATAAACTAGGATTCTAGATAATCAACAATGCCCGGGGATCATGGTAATGCCCGACCAATACAAACACATGTTTTGGGTTAATTAATTATGCTTCAATAAATATAATGCCGTTGATAAAAGTAATGAAATCACATCGATTAAATTGTGACCTGCAGTGTCGTTGCCCTAGGACTACATGTCAATTGCACTTTCGTGAGATCACACAATGCTTGAAATTAATTAGTCTCAGTCGTGCTCCTCAACATCACAATAAAAAGAAAGGGCTAGTACATAATATCATCGGGAAAACATAGTATGGTGCTTGGAATTTGAGTTATTTATCATAGAAATAATCTGTACATGGAGAGCTAATGACACTGATTCCTTTGTCATCTTCATTAGTTCTCTGGAGTTGTCCTACCTTCGCCTGCCACTAGCGTCATTATCGTAGTTGATAAATATAAGCGGTAAGCAATAAAATAAGTGGTAAGAGCACACAACACCGAATATGAAAATTGTGGCGTCTCAATTTCCGAGCTGATACCATTGAAGATTTCTGCGGTAGAGCTCTGGGGAAATCCTATAAACATCAACCAATGTCTGTCTAACCATGTCAAACAATGGCTCATTTGAAAGCCAAAATACTGAAGAACCCGAATAAGCTGAAACAGTACTTATGTAATTAATGTGCTTTAAGCGCTTTTCGATGCGATAGTAGAATGTATGTTTAGGAAGTAATAAAGAATGCAATGTAGATATTGATTATTTTGTGCTACATATACCATATTTTCCAGACTATATATCTCTCTTGAGTGCAAGTCGCACGAACCATAAAATATGTCAATCGCATACTTATTTACATAAGTCGCACTGGAGTATAAGCCGAATTTTTTATGAAAATTTATTTAATAAAGTCCAATATCAAGTAGACATGTCATTTAAAACCTAAAAAATGAACAATTTAAAAATATGGAGGCAATAACAGGCTGAACGGTATCCTTACACTACATGCCACAACTGAGAACGTGACCGGTATGTTAATGTAACATGTTAAGAGTTATTCTGGTAACTATAGCGTAAATAACATAATAAGAAATTTATCAATACTATCTGCGTCACTCCAAATATGTAGCAGCTGTAATCCAATGAAATCTTCATCTACGGCATCACTTTTCAACTATGCTAGCACTAGAGATAGAGGAAATGGCTGCCTAGCCTTTAGGCTGCGATTGGCGATTTTGTTTTCTTCATTTCAGTAAGAGCAAACTCTGTTTTTGCCAACTCCAATTTTATAATCTGCTGTTTGATCATTGTTTTCGGCTGCATATTCTGGTATTGTCGTAACTTGTAATCTGCAGAATATGTACAATTTCTTTTCTGTGCCATTTTGTTAACTCCTCAGTGGTTTTTAAAAGTTACTGGTACATTGAAATTATCAACATAAACCTGCAACGGTTTAATCCGTAAATTACATGTGAAATTGTATACATGTAATAACGTGCCAATAATTTCACGCGTAAGTCGCTCCATAGTGTAAGGCACACCACCGGCCAAACTATGAAAAACCTAGCGAATTCTGTGAATGATTCTTGTTTCATCAAATATTCATTTATACTATAATTGTGTTGTCCTGGGCATTCTATCATAGCATTCTGTTGCGAGAATTTTCTCATATTGTAGATGAATGAAACGAAAAAGTTGGACTGTGATATATGTGAGCAAATCAGTCAAGGTACTGCTATCAGTCAACCTCCCAGACTTACTTCAGCATCAAAGTTTGTTTTGGGCTTTGGAGTAGCTATTGCCTCCATTATATATGGTGTTGCGATTCCCTTCGTCTTGCCTGGTTTTAGAAAGGTTTGCCTTCCTTATATACCAGCGACCGATAAACAAATACAAAACATTCTCATCTGTCTTAAAGGCAGATCCGGGGCGCTGGTTGATCTAGGCAGCGGTGATGGCAGAATTATCCTTAGTGTCATGAAAGCAAATGGATCAAATAACGACTTCAATATCGAGAAGGCTGATGGAGTGGAATTAAACCCATGGCTTGTGCTCTATTCTAAGTATTCTAAATGGCGGCACAGAAGGAGCATCACCAGTGGCTCAGTATCGTTCTATAAGAAGGACATATTTAAAACTGATTTGGGAATTTATGATAACATTGTGGTATTCGGGGTAGAAGGTTTGATGACCGAGTTGGAATGCAAGTTAGAACACGATTTGAAAAGTAATGGTGTGCTTATTGCTTGCAGATTTCCGTTACCAAATTGGGTGCCAGTTTTGATAGAAGGCGAAGGAATTGACCGTGTATGGGTTTATGATCGCACATCGATGATAACAGATACAATTGTGTAACTTGTTTCTTACATGAACATATTATTATTATTGCTTTTGCATTATCATAGTAAACTAGATATATGTGCTGTGAAGGAAATTGTGATGTATTTTACAAGTAATTTAATTACAGTTATGCATAAAATAGTACAAAAATATTTGAAGGCAAACATAAATTAAAGAATACAGAAAAAGTTTAATATTCTCCATCTATAATATGCCTGTAATGCGCATAAAGAAAATGGTAAGCAAGCCTTCAATAAACTCAACCTAAAATCATCATTCTATCATGGAATGTCACACTTGGTCAAGCGCAGCGGGTGGTAATATATATTGCTCAAGTACAAATGCTGCAATTAAATAGGTTCTGTGTAGGCCAAAGGCCTAGGCGAGCCATAAGAACAATTCGAAACACCTACAGAATGATGCAAATAGTGGCACACCGCAGAGCTAAAATTGAACATAGCAGCTTCCAGAATTGAGATTTCGTATTTCGCAAAAATAATAGATATGTTTCTACTCCAAGATATTCCGATGACAGACATATTTAGCACCAGTTCTAAAGTCTTGGCTAATTAAAAACTGTAGAAGCGTATGGGCTACCTGCATGCCAAAACATGCGCCTCTATTAGTATTGCCTATTTACATGTTTGAGCAGTACAGGATCTGGAATCGCGTTAGTGAAGCAGGTGGGCCAACAGCATGAACATTACTAGCTGCCAATTGTTCAAGACATCCTATAAGTTATGAGAAGTCTGGCTGATTAGTTTGTCCCAATTATAATCAGATCCAGAATCTGTGGCTACTCTAAAATCGGAATCATCCAAATTAAAGATGTTCATGAGATCAGGAGGTTTTGGTGAGAGTACAGGATCAGATGTGGACAGCGACCTGCTACTAGAGTTAATATCATCCAAAGAGTTTATCTTAGGCTGATCCATGTCAAGATGCATATTTGACAACCAGTCCAACTCATTATGGCCACTGTAGCTGAAACTCTCAGTGGTAGGAACATTATGGCTGCTAAACCCATCTGGGTAGTGGCTGTTACTATTAGTGTCTATCCAGTCCATATCAAGGGGTGAGAGAGGTAACTCGAGGTCTATGGTCTCACTGTTGAGCTGCCGTGTTTGATTACCATCCATTCTTTCCTCACCTACTTGCTCTCCACCCTTCTGCTCTTCATTGCTCACTGCCTCTGGATCCATTTCTAAGTAAAAATTGTATCTATTCAATGTCAGGTTTTGACACTGGTACCGACAACTTCTTCATGCAAACAGCGTACCAGTTGGTTTACCTTTGTCTCATTCTCTGGTTGAGACAATTAAACTAGTAATATAATGATATGTGACAAGACTAACGCATAACATGAATTTTACACGGTGATAACTTATGCATTTTAACTGTTGCCTACCTAGCACTTCATATAAGCATATATTGCAAAACATTAGAACAATCTGCTGTTTAGATATTCCTAGAGTGGGTTGAAATAGGTGATTTTACTTGTTTTTGTAATATTTAAATGTGTTTTACATAAAGCAAATCTGCAACTAATATAAAATTTGCTGACCCTGAAACTATAGCAATAGTGGTATAATTTTTCTTGTATTAACTCTTTCGCTACCGCATTAAATTCTGACCGAACGATTATTCTGCCCAAATTCATTCAAACGGATTTTCGAAAAACTGATATACCGCTACTATTTAAGCAATATCTCGAGAATAAAATGAGATATCGTTTTACTGTAAATGCATCTTATTCAGGAAAAAATTCTCTACAAGATAAGTGTAAAATTGTTTAGTAAACCTCACTCTCGCAATTTTTCTGACGCTTTCTTTGCGTTGAACTAACGAGGCGTGTTTTTTATTGCCATGACGATAACGATCTGGTTTTGCCGTTTTGAAAAATAATTAGAAATGGATTGTTGAACTAAAATTTTTTCTATTGGTTGCACGTGCTTGGAAACAAGGTTGTTTCATGGGAGACAAAATTTGATTAGTCTAGCTAATATGAGGGCTTCGTAATGAATAGAAAAGTGAAACCCTATTGATAAGCTGATACATCGGCTTACGGTCTGTACTTATATTACCGCGAAAACCGATACATCGGCTTGCTGTAGCGAAAGAGTTAATGGATAGCAGCATACAATAAATTTGAATCTTTAGCAATGCGGTACATTTTTGAAAAATTATCTACTATAAAATGTACCCGAACTACTTTTGAAGTAGAATTTGCTTTCGCTATGAATTTTAGACTATCTTAAACAAACCTCTAATTAAGTATTACCGACAGCATTCAGCTGTTTCAGTGATATTTAGTCAGCTACATATCTAAAACAACGATTTGAATTTACGGCAGACCTACAATACCGCTTGTGCACAAACGTGACACATGACCATCCATCTCTCTATGAGAAATAGTATGGCTCACAAAATGCTGACTTGGCTGCTGTCACACCTAAACAATGGCTTGCTGAATTTTCAGTTTTTGTTTCAATCATCTGAGATTAAATGTTCAAATAACTGAAAAGCATGCTACAGTATGTCATGTGAAAAAGTCCGTTACCAACTGTGCATAAGAATGCTGTGTTGCAATGGGAAATCCCACCAATTACGAGTGAGGAAGAATTATGAATTACGAAGAAGATTATCAACAAAGATGAAGTTCAACAGGAGCTTCTTACTAGATCAGTTATGCAAAGCTGAGTTGTACCAATCAAATCATTCATATTCAGTATTACACAAATTACCTCGTTTTTACTCTAGCTAATAAAAATTTAATTTCCAGCAGCATTATTGCAATTCGCAGTACAATCCAAGCAAGCATTCACAGTATGGTGACATTCAAGTACTATATATGTAAAATACTAGATTCGACTTCTTAACTTATAAATTCTTAACTCGCTTGATTCAAGGTTGAAGTTTTGTTTTTACTAAATATGATAATTTATTAGTCAAATAACCGATCGGCTTTAAACACATGTTTGTCTGCTTATTGCTTTAAAAACGGTGATGCAGCCTTGCTCTTGTTTAATCAAAATGTTTTTAAAATTCATATGACAAAAGTAGTATTATAAAAGATGTTGTAAGATTTGCCATGGATTCGGATTAAAAAAGAGACTGGCAAGCAAGGTGTTGCGGTACAGGAACAAATAGAGGATGTACATGTAGGTAATATTACCTCCAGTTTGTATGAGTACATCAATAACATCACCAACGTTGATGCTCTGTTCATCATTCTCATGCAGAGCCGATGATGACAATCCCTAAAATACAATACGTTGGGTAACTAGTTTATTAATGGCCCAGAATTTTCACTTGCTACACTTATGGGATAAATGACTGAAGAGGTAATAAATGTAAACAAAAACTGAAATAGGCATTGTTACCTTCCCATCCATGTCTGCAAAATTTGGCAATGAAATTGTCTGCTCTCCAGATATCTGTGAGCTTGTTGCAAGTGTTGTTCTACAAAGAAAGATAAGATTGAGTGGTCAAATCCACAGTCAGTTTGTGTTTGTTGCCATTTTCGAAAAGTGTGATAATGAAAGGCCATCTTTAGTTTCGCAAGCAAACCATTCTAATGAGCTTGATGTGAACAGTTATACACTGGGATTTAATGCATTAACCTAGAGTAATCATTTAAATTAAATACACGTGAACAACAAAATATTGAATCACAGTTCCACTAAGACAACAAAAATCGCTGCTGCATGCTGGGTAAGAGTCCAATATTTACTTAGTAAACCATTGTAAAATATACTACGGCTACAAATTAGTCAAATCATGGTTTTCCTAGTAAACTCAATTCCTGTGGAAATGAGAACTTTTTACGTCAACAGAACAATTAATAGAAATATATGTATTTCAAAACCAAGAATGAGGTCTTTGAAACTGATTTGAAAATAATTATGAACTCGTATTGCACAAAGTAACAAAAATAAGGTAGCCTTAAAGAAAATCAGGCTAAATCTATACATAGAATGTTGGAGAGCAAATACACTAGCCAAACACTTGTCACCATACCATATGTATAGGCAGCAGGTACCACAATACTTTACTGATTTTGTGTAAATTATGAAGCATTTAATGTCTTGAAATGAATTTTTACTGCTGATAATTTTTTAAAAAGGCCTATACCTCAATCTCGTTGATAATAAGTAGTCTAATAATAGAGCCAATGATAAAAGATTTAGGTAATGTTTACTTAATCAATATGGAGTTGTTCCCTCAAAATATAAATACATCGGCATTCCAAACTAATTGGAAAAAAATGTTAAAATTGAAAAAAATGTTCTTTTGTTATCAACTAAGCTTGGCTTCAACTTACACTCTTGAAAGATGTTATAGACTACTTCACTCTTGGCTCACTACTAACCACTAACTACACTCTTAAAAGATACCCTACAGGATGATATTCAATGGATTTAAAAATTTGTGAATTTGCGGGCAGACAATCCCGCGAATAGATTAAATCCATGAATAATCAGAGTTGTTGGAACTTTTCTCAAAAAAGGGGAGAATAACTGCTAGGTAAAATTAAAAATTAGTCACCGGACGTGGCCAGTAAATATAGCTAAGTTCTAACTTCTAACCCCTGATGGTTACAAAACTTTTGTAACCATCTTGGGGGTCAGAATTGCACCAATGCATGCCATATGCCAATGCATAACAACTCTTTACAAAATTATTCAAGGTTGGCACAATTTCTTCAGAATTCAGCATGTGTTGTCAAAAATTGGTCTTGCAATTATTCACTGTGAAATCACCTCCAACAACTTCTAATACCGACGTTGATAAAATAGACAATGTATGTATATGATTTGATTTCCAGATACGATTAAATATAGAATAAAAAAGTCCTATATAGAGTTAAACACTGCTATACGCATGTTAGGGTTTTGCACTCTATTGATAGCTCGACGCACAAATTAATTTATTCGCATATGTGTTCCTCCGCGAATATAATAATCCACAAAACGCAAAAATGCATGAAAAGACAACTTTCGCAAAATCTAACTCTGTGAATAATATTGTCCTGTAGGGTAGACTGCTTCACTATGGCTCAATACTAACTACACTCTTGAAAGACATTACAGAGTACTTTTTCCTGATTCACTACTGATTACACTCTTGAAAGATATTTTAGAGTACTTCACTCCTGACTCACTACTAACTACACTTTTGAAAGATATTATAGGGTACTTCACTCCTGACTCACTACTAACTACACTCTTGAAAGATATTATAGAGTACTTCATTCCTGGCTCACTACTGACTACTGACTGCACTCTTGAAAAGACATGCATACAACCATCGATTACTTACTCTAACAGAATGGCACACGCTTAATCTCTAGTACATGTAAATACCTTAAAACCTATATTTGAGCGCCATATTTTTTAACCATTAATTTCCCCATAATGGTGTTGCACTAGAGGTGACGTTCAAATAAATTGTAGAACTTTATTTTTGCGACTAGCTCGCCAACATTTTGGGAAAATTAATATAACCCTTTTACGGATGAAGCGATGCTAATGTCACCTATATTTGGCAGTCTCCTTCGAGTAGAGCGACGTTAATGCCGTTGGCCTTCAGCATTTTTACTAAACTATTTTTCATGTATGACGAAGTAAGAGACCAAGTTAAACAAGGAACTACTTTGAGTAAAACATTATATAGATGCAGTTATCAATTATTTCGATGGTGTTACGTTTAAAGTTTTAACGAAAAAGAAAACGTTTAAAGTTTTCTTAGCTTTAGAAAAGACTTCATTATACCATACCAATGGCTACTATTATTATTACGCCGTACGATGTTCCTGAAGAGTATGCTCAATGTTCATTAAAACGCTTTAAAGTCTTGCAGTCAGGTTGTAAGCCATATTATGAACGAATTTGAAAACAATGGATTTACACCTTAGTGACCTCGAATCAGGATAATTCTGATGATTGTGACAATCGATTTTCTCAGGTACATCGTCACTAAAACTATGGTAACACTACAGCAAACAAGTACATCGTCACTAAAACTATGGCAACACTACAGCAAACAGGTACACCGTCACTAAAACTATGGTAACACTACAGCAAACAAGTACATCGTCACTAAAACTATGGCAACACTACAGCAAACAGGTAAACAGTCACTAAAACTATGGCAACACTACATCAAACGAGTACATCATCACTAAAACTATGGCAACACTACAGCAAACAGGTACACCGTCACTAAAACTATGGTAACACTACAGCAAACAAGTACATCGTCACTAAAACTATGGCAACACTACAGCAAACAGGTAAACCGTCACTAAAACTATGGCAACACCACAGCAAACAAGTACATCGTCACTAAAACTATGGCAACACTACAGCAAACAAGTACATCGTCACTAAAACTATGGCAACACTACAGCAAACAAGTACATCGTCACTAAAACTATGGCAACACTACAGCAAACAAGTACATCGTCACTAAAACTATGGCAACACTACAGCAAACAGGTAAACAGTCACTAAAACTATGGTAACACTACAGCAAACGAGTACATCGTCACTAAAACTATGGCAACACTACAGCAAACAGGTAAACAGTCACTAAAACTATGGCAACACTACAGCAAACAAGTACATCGTCACTAAAACTATGGCAACACTACAGCAAACAGGTACACCGTCACTAAAACTATGGTAACACTACAGCAAACAAGTACATCGTCACTAAAACTATGGCAACACTACAGCAAACAGGTAAACCGTCACTAAAACTATGGCAACACTACAGCAAACAAGTACATCGTCACTAAAACTATGGCAACACTACAGCAAACAAGTACATCGTCACTAAAACTATGGCAACACTACAGCAAACAAGTACATCGTCACTAAAACTATGGCAACACTACAGCAAACAAGTACATCGTCACTAAAACTATGGCAACACTACAGCAAACAGGTAAACAGTCACTAAAACTATGGTAACACTACAGCAAACAAGAACATCGTCACTAAAACTATGGCAACACTACAGCAAACAGATACACCGTCACTAAAACTATGGCAACACTACAGCAAACAAATACATCGTCACTAAAACTATGGCAACACTGCATCAAACAAGTACATCGTCACTAAAACTATGACAACACTACAGCAAACAAGTACACCGTCACTAAAACTATGGCAACACTACAGCAAACAAGTACATCGTCACTAAAACTATGACAACACTACAGCAAACAGATACGCCGTCACTAAAACTATGACAACACTACAGCAAACAAGTACACGGTCACTAAAACTATGACAACACTACAGCAAACAAGTACACGGTCACTAAAACTATGGCAACACTACAGCAAACAAGTACATCGTCACTAAAACTATGACAACACTACAGCAAACAGATACGCCGTCACTAAAACTATGGCAACGCTACAGCAAAATAAAAAATTAACTGATGTAACTCAGTCATTATTAGTATCATTTTATGGACACTTCTCCTGATCACTTTTTGTTAGGGGTTCGTAAAAATCAACCATAAATAATGGCAAAGAGGCGGTTTAATAGAGGTGACATTCAATTAATGGGTGGCACTTTTCATCCTTTTCCTATAGTAGCATTTTATTAGAGGTGGTGTTCAAATAAAAGTGGTGTTCAAATAGTGGTTTTACGGTAAGTTTATTTTATATTGTTGGAACTCTCAGAACCAAACAATCCAATGATATTTTAGCAACGAACCTTGGGACTAAAAATTAACTAGCACTTAGAAATTTCAAGGAATGTCTTATCTCTGGTAAGTGGCATGACCGTTAAACATTGCAGCCTATATTGTGGTGACTTGAAGATATTCTAAGAACTCACGGCGCAATTTGATCAGGTGTAGCTAGTTTTGGTATCATCTGCTGCAGGACACCGTTTCCTGTATGAAGTATCACCTTGTATGCCGTCATTTTACCATCTGGTGTTGCAAGATATACTTGCTTGTCCGGTATATTTATAGGAGTTGCCTGCTGCTGCATATGCTGTGAAAATTCTTGACCCTGTTGTTGACTGCTCTGCTGTAATAATTCTTGCATCTGAGGCAGAACAGCGGAGGGCACCTGTTGGAGCTGTGTCACTGAGGGTACCTGCTCCTGCTGCGAAGATACTGTCTGTTGAGGTGCAGGAGTTGGTGTAGTAGCCAATGGCTGATGCACCATTGGATATTGCTGTTGAAATTGCATCAACTGCCTCTAAAATGATACAGAAAGAGATAATTGAGAATTACACGTGGTTTGGAATGATCAAGGGCACAAAGCGAGTGGATTCTAAGCTATCTAGTCTGAAAAGAATGTACTGAGCATTATAAAGTTCTAGGGATATGGAGGCTAGAAAGTTGTGAGATGCTATAGAGGAAGCCAGAATGGAGACAACTTACCGTGAGTACCTCTATCTGTTTGGCCTGTGCACGCACAGTCTTATGCATGTCTGCTGTTGTCTTACTTGATTGGCTAAAGAAGAAACAATCAATAAGCTGCATGAAGGAAATATTGAATAAAAGGAACTGGCCTAGGCATTGTTACGAAACGATTCTTGTTAGTTAGATTGTACAGGAGCAACGATTAGTAAAAACAGTGCAATTATGCCTACAGTTCAAAGCTAATTTCTTTATGATTAATAAACCCGACTGGGAGCCTGTGAGAAGCAAATTAACGCAGTTGAGCTGCACAACTAATTGAGGCAATGTCTCTATTCCTAAAACAAAGACCGCATAGCTGCTGCGCCTAACAAAAGTTGTCGGTGTCTAGCTGTCTAGCTGGTGCAATGAGATCACAAAGCAAGCGCTTGCTTTGCACTTCTTCGCATAATTAGAGCATTGAGCAGAAAAAGCAGAGCTCCTTGCATCATCTCAGCACCGATTGTTTCGTGCTGATATACATTCCAAGAGATATTGGAAAAGATTGGCACCTATTTAGCTACTTGCTCTTGTTTATCCACCTAAGATTTGGTGAGTAAATTTACTAGGAGCATCACTCCTGAACCACATGCGGTACAAGATGGCCACCGCTTACCTCGTAGACTCATCAGTTTCCATTCCCGGATTTATTGAAGGAGATTTTAAAAGGTCCTCCATTGGTGAGCTGGGAGTTTGAGGAGGAGAACTAATGTTTGGAGGGAGAACAGAGCCAGATACACTAGTTATGCTGGCAACACTGGGTGGTGCCATTATTACTTCATCAGAGAAGCTCTGAACGCTTGGTGTTGCAGCCGAATAACTCAATTCTGAGCTGGGCGCAGGGCTTGCCGTGCTGACCGATGGGATGCTTGCTGTTTAGAGACAATAATAAATACATCACACACTTTCAAGGCATAGATGCGCGAGGGCAGTGCGCAGGGCATTCCTAATTGAACCTCTGCCACTGCGCATGTTGCCATTAAACAAGAATAGTAAAAGGGATGTCTCAAAAAATACAGTGAAACCTTAAAGTTGATCGATCCATCTAGATATTAGTTTTATAAATTGCAATATATATATATATACATGTATATATGCATATATATATATATATACATGTATATATATGTATATATACATGTATATGTGATTTATATATATTGCGATTTATAAAACTAATATCTGGATGGATCGATCAACTTTAAGGTTTCACTGTATTTTTGAGACATCCCTTTTACTAGTCTTGTTTAATGGCAACATGCGCAGTGGCAGAGGTTCAATTAGGAATGCCCTGCGCAAAAGATAAGTGAACTATTTAATTTTCTAATTTATATATATATATATATTCTGGCAAGAATACATGAGATTTTGTCTAATTCCAGAGCCAATAAGCAACAATAAATACTAAATAGTATCTACATAAAGCATTGAAACAGAGAAAAGGATAAAAACAAAATTTTAATTTAAAAACGTAAAATACATGTGAAAACAAAATTATTAATCAATAAAAAGGTTCTTATCATTGTTTCACCATAGAAACACGTGAATGGAAGTGTAGTCTTGGCATTGCGCATGACTGGTGGTTGAGTGAGTGATAAAAATGCGTGGCATAGCTTACTTTAACTTACATTGCACATAATCTGAGATACATATTTGCTTAAATTTTCATTACATGTCTAAAAGTTCATACATATAGGGTCTAGTGGAAGAGGTTTGATTGTACTTGGAAAACTTGAGGAAGTGCATAAGTGGTCATAACTGAGAGCTGCTCATCATGTCACGACTAAGTTTGCATTTAAAACTGTGAGCTTATAGGCTTGATATACTATCGCTGAGGTGATCTGTTCAGATGGTAGTAGAGATGAGCATTAAATCCATGAAATGCAATAGCGCTGCACAACAAAACAGAGAAGGTAACTCCAATAGGAAGTAACACTGGATACAGGTCGTTGTTAACTTGCGAATGCGTTATGTTCCGACCGACACATCCTAACCCGGTCTGGATGTAAGCCGAACCGTTATATATATTACTATTTATGCCACCCTTTAAATATAAAAACATACAACATGCAATGCAAAATAAAATTTTTCCAAGCAGTCTTTTTGTTCACATCGGCGAACATTCTTATCGACAATACATTACCGCAAAAACGGTAAAAATTGATTTGTGGCCAAAAATATCTCAACCTATACAAAAAAAAAATTCACCAAAAGAAAATAAATTTAAGGTCGTTGAGTCGCCTAGGCTGTAATTCGACATCAACCTGTATTCTGACATAGACGCGAAAGAGATCGCAAAAGGCAATGTTACCTGAGAGCTCCCTCAGCTGGTGCTCTCTTAGCCGCTCAATGAGCTGCGGCTTAGAGCCAGAAACGGTCAAATCCCTCCGCTTCAGTTCCTGCTTCAAGTCGGCCACTTTGAGGTCCTCGAGGTGCGAGAGAGAGCGAGAGACATGCAGCACAGAGTGGCTGTTACTGGATATTGTCGTCGGTGGAGATCTGATGGAAAAGCTTGGTGTCTCAGGTCGGCTCCGGGCTAAATCTGGATTAGGCGTTGGTGGTTCCTGCATTTCATGAATGTCAGATACCTGTGACTGTGAGAGCGGTGTCGCAGGTGATGCTTTGACAGAATGGAGAAGAGTTGGAGCATTTGCCTTGCTCTCCACTTCCATTTGACATTGAAGGTAGAGATTCTGCTGGTGCACTCTCATCTCATGAGCTGTCAAACCGTCAAGTCTTTGCATCGGCCCAGTTGTAGTTACAAAGGTGCCAACTGAGTTGGAAGCTTTGGATGTCGGAGGTCCCTTATATTCGTGAAACTTTATAACTCGCTGCTTTGTTTGCTGCTTAGATCGAGAGTGACGAGAGTTGCGACGGTTTGGTCGACTAGAGATTGCACCTTGCTGCTGCGACCGGGAAGATGTAGGGTACGGCTGCTGTGGAGATGGCAACACAAATTGTCCTGGAGGGCGGAATGGTTGTGATGGCTGAGAGGTGAGAGGTATGCTAATAGTTTGACCTCCAATAGTCCTGCTTAATGTGGTCGGTTTGTTAAGCAACGGAGAAATATCTGGTGGGCTTGGCACTTGTGATGCATTAAAACTAGTGCAAGTACTAGTAATACTGTTAGAATCGTCAAAGTCCAAAGGATCAGGCGAAGACTGACCAGACTTGGGACTCTCCACCACATATGGCTGTTTCACCACACTCGATGTCTCCACCGCATCCTCCGCTTTCTGAAATTGTAGCTTGCCTTCTACAAAGCATAAAAAAGCATTCCTTCAAGGACAAATTTCACCTGATCCATTTGTTATTACTAGTAAAGGGTCTTAACACACCCAGCATCTGCCTATATATTCTGAGATAAACAGCCCTTGTGCAGGGGCGGCGAATTTCAATCACAGATTGGAACCAAAGCATAAATAAGTTAGCGAGTCAATGAAAGCTGAAAGTGGTGATCATTAATGTTGTGAAGGGGAGGGGGGGGGGGGTGGAATCTAGAGGGCAGCAAACAAGCTCATCAGCCCTGTATTATTGCTATTTGACATTAATACCTTCTCATTGAGCTGGCTATTAGATGAGTCATCTAGGACAAGCTGTTCTATATAGCCAGCTAAAACTGCCACATACTGAACAAATTCAGCAGACAGCTTATACTTTTCCTAGTGTTTTGAATTTAACGGTCAAGTTGATTATTCACTTTAAAGTACATAATACCCAGTTTTTAAATGATAACCTAAACCTAAGGGCCATAATCTATACAGAATGACAGTTTTGAGTGCGATGACTATATGCTTGGATTTAAAATGGCATTGGTTCATTCAGTACCTTCAAGGGCAGTTTTAATCGGGTCGTCAACCTCTAATATCCTCTGTGTGACTAACTCGAGAGGGCCAGGCCGGTGTTCTAGTTTCTCATTCAACTCGTCTGTCAGTTTGGCCTTTTTGAGTTTCCTTTGCATGCTCTGCAGTGATGGGTCGACATTTGAGTCTGCAAAGTAGAGTAGTAGTGCTCACTGTCTCACCCACTAGGCTTCGATGCGAACATCACATGGCAACACTGAGCATACATAAGCCAGCATCTCACCAGCAAACCTAAGCCACATCCACGAACTGAGAATTCACCAGCAAACCTAAGCCACATCCACGACCTGTAAACCCAAATGTGGCCAGCCTCTGTATAAAGCGATGCATGACCGACTTACATGCAGTGCCCATCCTATAAGCAAATATATGAGGCTCATCCAAGACCTCAGGTCATCAGTTCCCCATACGAAATAGATAAGCAAATTGGCCAATAAGAAATGAGTGATGCTCATAGTGCACTCTCGCTTTGCGGTTGCCATAAATTGCAGACAAAAAAATGTGAGGGGCAATGGTAATGAAGCAATGCTCTTACCATCCAAGATGTGATGCTGAACGAGAAAATCACGGGCAGGCCTACGCTCTATCTTGTGTTTGAGGATATCGCCGGTCTACAAAAGCCATTTGAGACTTTGATATCAAAATTGAATGTTAAACACACAGACTTAGTGTAAAATATACTACACACAAATATTTAATAATGAACTATCAATATCACATTCAACATTCATTGATTACATTTGCAGAGCTAGAGCGAGGGAAGGGCAGAGCTGTCTTAGGCTTGCCTACAAAGTAGATGCTCTCCTATGCAAACAGATTAGGTGAATGCAATTAGGCAGCAGCAGTGCCTATTATCCGATGGTGAAATGTATGGATATGAGAAACCTGCTTGCGCATAAATAGTAGAGTGTGCCTAGCGCTTGAACATACGCAACATCGCTGAGCCGGCACTTGATATGCCGGCTAGTGTTGCAAGATGCCACTGCTTAGTGGAATCTACTCCAGCCAGCTGCTCGTCATGAAATTTTTCTAGTAACTATTTAGAAAATCCGTAAGACAGGTGGCGCTAGGTGAGTTATAACTCGAACTGTTGGAAATGCATGAAACACTACCATTAGCTAGCACCAGCTCCAAGCATTTCAGGCAAGGTCATGACCTAATCTAGAGAAGATTTACAGCGATGTCACTGGGTTCTGCACAGTTCACTTTATCTGCTATCCTGCTGCCCACCAATCTATAGAGAACCTAGAATATCTATAGAAGTTTGAATGACCAAGTGTATGGGTGATGTCTCTACCGTTATTGCTCCTAAGCCTGTGCAAGCAGCTTTGTACCATAATAATGTATCTATGAACTCAAAACAGCACATTGCACCTTCTAGAGGTTTCACCATTTAATAAGCAGTCAGTTAACATGCAAATTCGCATTCCCAAAACATTGTCAAAACCAAGCTAAAGAAGAAATGCTACTAATCTAAAAAGACTACTCAAACTACAGTATCCTCTTTCAAATTTGTTCAAAATAGAATTTGGAAAAAATAGAGCCACACCCCTCTCTTTATTCGAAAAGAATGACGACTGAATAAAATCACAACAGTTGAATCGAAATCTAGTCTGAGACAGCAAACACACGATAAACTCGGTTAACTTTTAATCCTTTTGTGTTCATATTATTCTTCCAATGGCAGCCACAGTGCCAACTATAACATGTCATTGTTAAGAGATGTTTAGTTGCTTAAAATAATGCAAAACTAGGGTTAGTTAGCTAGGCAGACATGATATAATGACTTTAACCTGTCATACATTCTGCTATACAACAGCATATTAATTCGCCTTGCTGGTGATTTTTTTTAACAATGTCAGAGAAGTACAACTCCAACTACATAAACAAACACTAGAGAAACTTTACAGAAATGTCTTGCTGTGTGCAGTCTCTCTTGGCAGTGAGATGATTTTTGTACAGTCTGCCTAAAACTAAAATTTCACATACCTTGGCTCTCTCCAGAAGTATTCTTTGTCCAGCAAAGGCGTATGGAGATGCTAAAACAGAGAAAAGCATAGGAGAGGTGTCAGCGGTATCTCTCAACTGTGAAACTTACTTAGGGTATACTCAAAGAAATTAGTAACAAACTATTAGAAGGTGAACATAGAAAGCAAAAACAGTCATTATGTTCAAAACAAGCTACTAATTTTAGGGATTTTACATAGCATGCCAATCAGTTGCTAAATTAATACCAGTTGACTAAATCCTCCATCCAATGCCACAAACAGGAAAGAATATAGTGTAATAAGTTGATGATACTTTTTGTTAAAAGACAGTTGGAGAAAAGGAAAGCAAATGCCTTGGGCTGTTGCAACAAAAGCCTGGACAAAAATACCTACGAGGATAAATCCCAGCATCCACCAGTTCTGGCACAGACCTCCTCACCATCAGTTTTCTGTTGAGAACTGGAACATAGAAAAAAGGCCATGATGGTTGAATAGATGGCTGTTGATTAGCTCACCACGTATAATGTGTATAATTAGGCAGCAAAGCATGGCTCATGCTGCATCCCCTAATGCAGCATGTCTGCGTCTAATTGCCGATTCACCAGAACAAAGCAGACAATAGAATGCAAGATCCCTTACAGCAGTACTTAATAAATTATACTGAATTCAACTAAGCACTATCTCACCAAACAAATGTCACCTTTTGAATTCAAAAACACACAAAACTATAAATCACTGATTAATGAGAACATAATGTTTCTCCATAAGTCCTGTAGAAGTTATTTCCTAGAGCTGTTTACACCTGAGAGGCTTTCAGCAATGGGCCTAACTCAGCACCCATTTTTAAAGACAAATTGCCAGGATGCCAATTTTACAACTGGTGTCTGACTACAGCGCAAAGTCCTAGAGACAAAAGCAATTATGACAGACTCTTAAAAACATGTTAAAAAGAATATCCAAATAGCGATAAGACTAGCGATAGACAAAATCATTGCTGTCTTCTTACTACGGAAGTAGTACTATAACTTACCCTGTTTGTTTGCATTCATGTGTTCAGCGATAGACAATTGGTCCATTTGATACTGTGGAGGGCTGTCAGGTTGTGAGCCGGGAGACCCTGTTCCACTGCTTGTGGTCGGTAAGGATCCACGCGCAGCAGCCATGTTTTCTTGCTCCCGACAGTCACGGCAATAAATCCTATGTATGTATTGACTTAGGAATGCTTCCTTTTCAGGGTCTGCTGAAACCGGTTTCCCATAGAGGGATGGCCAGTTGCTAGAGTCAGTGCTCGATGCGTCAGATCTCGTTGGTGATGGCACTTGCCTTGAGTTCTCTCGCTCTGCAAGAAACTCAGCGAATGTAGGTATATGCGATGTCGTTGGCTTACTGATCACCTCTGTCTCCATCGTAAACAATTTTTTTGTATCCGAAATGGAAATGTTGGAATCCTCCGCACAACCAACAATGCCAAGCTATGCTGCCCGAATGTCATAACAAATATTAAAGACACAAAGCACAGCAATGCACATAACTGTCGGCGAATCGTGCGGAGTAGAAGCAAATGGGAAGATCAGGCTCTGATACTAATAACTTGCACAGGTAATTAAAGGTTACCGCTATCTTCCACTAATGAGAGACATAGGCTCCGCCTCAGTTTTCTTGTGTAGGAGTGTGCGGATGAGTTGCGAATGGGTCAAGGTTAAACGCATCGAACTAGGATGAAAGGGTAGTGTATCAAAAACATGAAAAAGGCGAATGCGTAGAGTGAAAATAGGTAATGAAGTGAAGCACTAGCGAAGCAGAAAGTATGAACACGAACCATGTCTATGAACAAGTCAGCAAGCAAAACAAGCAATCGGTACATGAAAGCATGCGGTAATGCTAGAATCGTGCAAGCTAGTTTTCTCTCCTCCAATAGTTTCCTCTGACAAATGACACTGCCTGCTGCAAACTGCACGCCTAAATTGTCACTTTACCAACCTGTCTCATAATCTATCCAGGAGTCAGTGTCTAGACTTACTCTCGAGTATTCTAACATGGCAGTACGAGATAATCTCGCCAATTTTGGTCCGTACATGTGAAAAAGGACAAGAGAGCGAATGAGCAGAAGCACCATTTGATGATGGCAATACGCAGGACAAGTGTCCCTGTAAATGGCTGCACACAAAGTGATCAAGTGATGCCAGGGAGCTGTAATAGCCAGGCTGATCCGGGAGTGTGCAAACAAGATTACTTCCTACAGGCATAAGATGTCAGGATTTGGTTCATGTCCATTCAGCTTTCTATTGACTGCGTCTATGTACTTAGCAGATATAAAGTCAGTAGAAAAGCGTGAAGAGATGTACACTGCGGGGGTCTGTGCCGATCGGACTCTCAATACATTTCCACCATTGACCAGCAAATCAGTTATAATATCCACAAAGCAGCTCTATTAATAAATCTTGGGGCTTGTGACCAAATTGGCATACCTATAAATTCATACTCGAGCAGCCAAGGTGGGTGAGGTAACAACAAAGAGTCCCAAGCAGCAGAGCGTACAAAGCATAATAGAAAAAGAGAGTCACAGGTGATTTGAGTTATATGAAGATAGACAGTTTAGATGACTAAGAAGAGGATGCCATAGATAATCACTCACTGAACTTGCGGCTTGAGAAAAGTAAACTAAGCGATGTGACTTACCTATTGACACATGCTACATGGCAGCTACATGATGCTGACTTCAAGTATCGAGCAAACAATATAGAATAGGCTGAAATGAGACCCTCACTCGGTATGGCTCTACAACAACAGAGCATAAGGTCTACTTTGCTAGTTGAATGAGGAGAAATTTCATGCAATACAATAGCATGAGGAAGGTCAGACAAAGATAACTTCCTCCTTCAGTATACAATTGTTGAATATAAAATGCGCTCTATAAACCCTCTTTATATGTGCAATTATGTGCACATACTATAAGCACACGTTCAACGTGTTAGCCCGAGAATTTCTTTTTTTAATCTACTGAACTAAACCTAAACCATTATGCAAAAACTCAAATTATCCCGCTTTAACACAGCTGTGAGCAAAAACCATGATTGGCAGATGGGTTGTAGGAACATTAATTAGAAAAATTCACAAAACCATAAATGCATAAAGTGACAGTTCCTTTTGTGAGGTCTTCATAAGCTACAAAGGGCAGCCTGGTTGAAAAGCAGTTACTTGAAAGGTCAGCACATGTATTTCTTTTGCAGCCAGTGATAGCCTGTTAACTACATCCAGTCTTGGTACCTTTATCACTAGCTGGTAACTAAACAAGACAAACAAGCATTGAGTTGATTTTGGAGCTGACAGATGAATAAGATGTATTTTAAGCACTACAGCACGTAGTATTCTAACTCTCAAACTGTTTAATTCAACTGGTAGTAAAAAATTAAATATTTGACGTTTGATAAAAGAAAAACTGTCACTTTACTTTCGCAATATCGCTTATTTGAGTGGCACACTATAACTTTAATTGCAGAATCTAACAAAGATGCTTCCAATAAATATTTCAAACAAAACCATTTTATCCAAAATGAGCTGAAAATGAATAATGAACTATTTTAGGTCTTATGAAAAAAGCAAGGCGTCTGAACTGCACCTATAAGCAACATACTATTATCAACTTCCATATAAACAACACATAAGATAACTTTTTAGATTTACAAATTATTTTAAAAATAATAATATTATACTGTCAGATATGGAATCTAAATCAAAGCATCTGAATTACAAGACATGACATAAACCTTGTTTCTTTAGCAACTACTCTGAATTGATATCACCTTTCAGACTCTAACAAAACATTCAAACTGTCAGGTAAATCAGTGAACCTCTTAAAATAAGAGTTTATAACGAAACTCTACGAAATTATAAATACTCTATAAAGTTTTGCATTAAAAACAATAAGATTTGGAAATAAAAAAAATCAAAGGCGATTATATCATTAGTGGCATATTGAAAACTGAGTGATTGAGGCATCAATATATATTTTTCCATGTTGGTGTGTCGCTCTAGCAGGGCCGTATTGTTCTATGAGGCAGCCTCTGCTGTGCAGAGGCAAAATTTCAGCACCCATAACGGCCAAACGGTGATTTTCTTGTTGTTTAGTGTTGATAATGTTCGGACGAAAGGTGTGAACGTATCGTGCGAAGCCTGTTTTCAGAATATTACTAGTGGTTGCAAACCTAGCGAATCCATTTCGACAACATTGTTTACTGCTGAGAATGGAACGGAAAACAGACGTTTCGGTTTTGTCCGTTCTGGATTCACATATTTAATGATAATGATTAAGTTTTAATGTGCTAGACGTTGTTGAACCGACGAAGAGTTTTGATTTTGACGACTACCATAAATTCTGGACTTTTAAAACATTTACTTCTACTTAAGATCAATATTTTGATAGTTATGGGAAGCCAATTACTTACGGAATCGTGTAGAATAATTCTTGGTTGGCTTTATTAGCCTTATTGCAGTTTTACGAAATATTTTGACGATAGTCACTTGACTGATTACAATTTGGAAATGATATTTGAAATGTTTTCTTTATTATTATATTTGTTATATCGACGCTGCGTGAAGCAGACGTGTTTAGAACTATCTTGAAACTTTAAAAAAAAAAAGAGATTTGCCGCGAGCTTTCTTCTTACTGCTCATATATCGAGTATGCTTGCTAATTCTTCTACACTTTCTTTATGTGAAAATATCTACTCCATTGCATGGAATTCAACTCAGGATTTTCTAAGGCTATATGCATGTAACAGCCGATTTAAACTTTTTGTAATTTTGTGTTTTTCTTTTTTTAATATCTGCTTGACAAGCTCTAGTCACGTATTATATGTCTATAATTTGTTTGTTTAGTGAGCTACATGTATATTATTATCTATATTTGCATGGAAATATTTTTCGTATAGTTTTTATTTTATGCTCACTCGTTGAACCTGTTTATCCATGGGTAAGGGTAGTACCATTAGCACCAAACCTGATCACCCAATGCGTGAGAAGAATCTCTAACTTCGTTAAATTCAAAATCAACCATCTTCAAATTTAAATAATCTTCAGGAAAGAGCTCTGACATCACGTTGAACTTTGAGTCACTCAGTAATTGGTGCTCTTGTTATAGATCTAGATAGCTCAAATTAGTTTCATTTTTCTACCATTATTTTTTCTCAGCAGAATCGCAAACCTAATATTCAATTTTAAATAATCTTTAGTCTTTTATTTATAGATCTGCTGTTTAGAGTTTATTATCAAATCTTAATCAATAATCGTAATATTTTGCTTTCTTACCCCTGGCACAAGTTTACATACCACATGATATGTATTCAATAATTCGTACGGAAGGTGATACACAGCATTCTTGATGATTTTTGAGAAATTTTTCTAGCACTATCCTTGCTTGTATAAGTTACAATAATACAATTAAAACTGCTCTCATATAGGGTTTTTTGTGTGCGTTCTGTAAAATTTTTATGGATATTCGGGAGGGCCTTGCACCCCTCCCGAACCCGCCCGTTGGCCGCTCGGATCTACAGCCCTCACAAGTTGCCTAAGGAGGCTACTCAATATATTGGCAGAGGCATCCTAAAAATGAACAATACAGCCCTGCGCTCCAGCTATAGCTATTAAAATCTTGCAATAAAAAATCCGTATCGCAGAAGATTTGATTTCGGACCCTCCAGTTTGCCAGTCCGACGGCCTTAATAATTCCGCCACACAAGCTTAATAGATTCCTAGGCGATATATGTCGCTATATGGGAGCAAATACACAACGGCTTTCCGTTACTACGCAGGGTGATTGTGTAACGTCGTGAAATACTGGTAGCTCCTATTAGTAAGCTTACTCAAATTATCTATTGGCAATGTGCCAGGCTAATAGCAAGTGGCAGGCAACTCTCATTACCTCTCATTGTCTATAAGCTGATCTTTAATACCCGGGCAATGCCGGGTAGTACAGCTAGTTAATGTGTAAAGAAGGCTACGAGCAACTTTCTCAACATATAAAATAAACTCTTACAGTAAAACAAACTTCATTTGGCTTCATTATAAGTACTAGGCTGCCATGCTAACCAAATTGAGAGGCAGTGACACCAAGTCAAACATAATAATGCATTAGGCAGCTCAAAATAGATACAATTTTAATGTATAATGACACATTTTTAATCTACTTTCTATGCACCGTTCAATCACTCACATGGTTGGCAGATGCACTGAAGTGATTTAGCATGCATCCATACTTAAAGGTTGACTTGCAACAAAATTCACATTACATTTATTTGGTATCAAAAGATTCACCATGTCTTACTCTGTTGTGTTGTAGGTGCCAAATATGTGGAAATGTGATTACAAGCTCTTAAAAGCTCAAAAACGAAAAGCTGTCGTAGATTGGAATCAGTATATTTCTCTGACGTAGTCATTACATTTGGTTATTGTTTTGTCAAGTGATGTTCTCATGTGAATTGAAAGGCCAATAAAAGGCTCAATATGAAACTTCTCGTAGCACTAGTTAATGAAAAACACTTCGGGTTTTACTGAAGACCCCGTATCAAATATAGATGCTCGCTACTTTACAGTTTTGTTTCGGCTTGGTCTAATCGTCTAGTCGCAATCTGATCATGTGACCCATACTTCGCAAATAATTTCTGCAGCATTTTTCGATTGTCACATGTGACCAACAGGCTCATCATGTTTATCAGACAATGATATGTACTCCTTCGAGCTAAGGTTAAAATATTAAACGAATTTTCATGGTAGGTTATAAGATATCAGTGCTGAAAGTGACAGCATTACAATGATGATAAAATAGACGCATAAGAACAATAGACATGGTTTTATTGAATGCGTGAAGAATATTTGTGAAAATAGTTCGATGAATGAGGTTGCGTGAAAGAGTAAACAGAAGCCACCTTGTACAACTGCGTTCCATTTGAGCTGTTTTGGAAAGACATTTTAATCTACGGCAGTCTCGCGATGGCGGCGGTTAACTGTTCGCTTTTTAGCTTTTAAGAGCTTGTAATCACATTTTCACATATTTTGCACCTACAACACAGCAGAGTAAGATATGGCGAATCTTTTGATACCAAATAACTGTAATGTGAATTTTGTTGCAAGTCAACCTTTAATAATTCTATCACCAAGTCTAATACTCACAATAAATATTAATATTTTGCCAACTTCATACTTTAATGTTCTATTATGGAGTTGTCAATAATAACCTTGGACACGATCAAAATGAATAGAACAATCTTATGCATACAACTTGTCTTCAGTTTCTGCAATCTATCGCACTCTCACCTGTTTCTAAATTGCGTCTAATTAATGTTAGTGCATAAAAAAATGTTCATTTTCATAAATCCTAGGTGGCTCATGCTATTTCATCCATGGTATGTAACAGTTTAGTACGTATATGTATAACAAGCAGGCTTAGGAGGCAGAATACAACGTTGCAAAAACTGTGTGGCAAGAGATTATAATATACTGTAGAGCACTTCTTCAAAGTTATAAAAAATTTAACAGAAAAAAATAAGACTGCCTCTACACAAGACAAAGAAATATTCCCACGACCTAACGAGCGGAGCAAATGTTTGAGAGTTTTTATGATAAATGCATGTGCACACAACTTACGAAAATTATTCATCAACAACGTCGCAAACCCTTGTATCGAAATCTCATCAACAAATTTAACCATTTTTTGTAGAGTCGTTAAAGTATAATAACGATACAAAACACATATAAGCCTATTTGAATATGTTACCAAGTCTTTGAAAATTGTCGACATATTCCTAAACCTTACCCATCTGATCGGATTATACACAAATAGACAGATTAATTTGGCCAAAAATCTTTATTAAAACTGGCCAAGCCTTACTTTTATCAAAATTAAGACCGGCAAACAAAACGCCGAGCGACAGAGAATAGACCCATTAAGTCATGCGCATTTCACGAAAAAATAACGTGCACATTTCACCCGTCTATAGCATTGTCGAATTGCCAAAGGTTTCTGTAATTAACGTAGAAGTACAGAAATCGTTTCTTTTTTGCCGATTTCAAAGTAACTGACATTTTGGAAACTTTTGAGTACTTTGGTATTCTAACTGATGTCCAAAGCAGTGAAAGTAAAGGAAATGATGAGGATATTTTCTTCTAATGATTCTTTATGAGATTATTACAATATTTAATTATAAGTTTGGATGACTATTGAAGTCTTATAGTCACACTAACAACATCGATGATGGGCAATACGTTACTGTTATTTTTTCTAAATAGTTTTATTAAATAGATTTTCTGAAAATCTATATAAATATCACAACTTCTTGATATTGTTAGCTATGACGTTTTGAAATGTAAACAAAATTGTGCATTGGTTTTCTATTATTACTGTATTACTATATTAATAATATTGGTTATTCAAATAATATCAGTGCATTTTACTACTAATATTGCATTTCTCCTATTGCAGGGGGAGAGATATAAACATATAAACTTTTCCTTTCATTATTGCTGTTTGTCATGACCAAACACTTTTTTAAATAGATTTTCTAAAAATCTATATAAATATCACAACTTCTTGATATTGTTAGCTATGACGTTTGGAATGGTAAACAAAATTGTGCATTGATTTTCTATTATTACTATATTAATAATATTGGTTATTCTAATAATATCAGTGCATTTTACTTCTAATATTGGCCAATGTTGCATTTCTCCTATTGCAGGGGGAGAGATATAAACATATAATCTTTTCCTTTCATTATTGCTGTTTGTTGTATATAATAACGCCCACACCCAGTACATTACAGCTACCATTGCAGTTATCCTATTGCACTGCAGTGCCATTTGACTGCTAATATTGCATTTCTCAACCATCAGTACCTTCTTTTTTCCAATATCACTTTGGTCGTGGGCTGTATGACAGGGGAATTTCTAGCTATAATCTTGTTGAGAAAGGGTTCCATTTTTTAAAGTTGCCATCTTTCATATATTACACAACGTGTCAATTTTTTGTGTATAAAGAAGTGTTTGAAGACATGCTCTGTAAACTACATAGAGTTTTTGCCAGTGTGTCTAACCATACATAGGGAACTCACAAAAATCTAATACAACTAAAACTTGACTTGCTATCACCTTACTATACAAAGTTTTTGACATATGACATGAAACTTCAGCAAACGCTTGACTTGACATCCGAAATAATGTTCGGCATACAATGTCCACAGTATCTCAAAACTTTGCAGTTTTTTAAAGCAATACCTATGTAACCAGCTTCCCTTTGGATCACTTTTTTATAATATTGAATCAATATTAAACAGGGCGTCATACCTTCATGTTAGAGGTTTTAAATCGTTTAAAACTAGTAAGGCTAATACGGCTGGTAGTAATGATGACAAAAGGAAGAACACAATGCTCTTTGTAAAACTAAAACAAAAATTTACAAAAAAACATGAACATACATTTTGGTTCAGTTTTTTAAAACATTTACATAGCCATTTATTAGCCATTTTAGGAAAAAAGCACTACGACAAAAGAAACCTGAAACAAGTAAATGTTAAATGGCTTGATAAATAATTAGAGAAAAGTGTAAAACATATCAAATGAAAAGACTAAAAAATATAAACAAATTATGTTAAGTTAAAGTTGGATGGTCAAAGTTAAACTAGGTCTGTATGTCTCCCACCTCTACCTACACACCATTTGTCACTTGTATAGCCAAAGCTAATCTTGAACAAATCTGAAAACAATAGATCGGATTTAGACCTTACTGATTTTGAATCAGAATGTAGGAATGATGATTGATCTTCTAAGGTCTCGTCACTAAAGTCATGGCAACCACTACAGCAACACCGAAAGAATTAATTATTGCTGTAACCTAGTCATTATTAGCACCGTTTTGTAACACTTTTTTACTGATCACTTTCTATTGTGGGTTCATAAAGATCAAAGAATGTCAAAGTAGCGGTCAAACAGAGATGGTGTTCAATTAAAGGGTGTCAATGTATTTTTCAATCATATTGTGGCTTTCTATTAGAAGTGGTGTTGAAATAAAAGAGGCAATCAAATAGAATTTTTCTGGGGTTTATATATGTTCATTTATATCGTTTCAAAGAAATTAAGTAAACAAAGAGAACACTTAACTCTGCGAGTTGAGTATATTAACATTACATGACTTTTGACTAAAATCTCTCGCGTCAGCTACAATGTTGTTTTATGCTTGACGCTCTTCATGAGCGATCTGCAAATTTATATTTACTTATATTTATGTTGCATTAGCTAAAACTGTGAGAATTTAATTGATTTAGCTCAATGAAAACTCATCAAAGGAAGTTATCTATTTATGACAACTATCGTATTTAACCTTAAAGAATAGAGAAAGCATAATATTATTATGCTTTAATAGTTATCTTGAGGTGTTGACTGATGTTCTAAAAAAAGAATCAAGGAGATTGACCCACTAGAAGCTGAGATATAGACAGCCAAACACAGGTCTACCTAATAAAGAATGAGAGGAAAACCCTTCGAAAATCCCGAAAACTGTGACGTATAAAATCGACTTAATGGTCATGTGCCGGAGTTGCGCACCCTTACCGCCGTTACGTATAATGATTGTAAGCAGAAGAGCAGATTTTGACTATTGTGCTTCAAACTTTAACTCGATCTCCACGGATATGCTCCGAAGATCATCTGTTCAACGATTGGCGCGTGTATAGTCTATATGCGATATCCGCGAGTTGCAGTTTGTTTAGAATAAGAAATAGGAATGGGACTTTTTGTTCCTTCATCACTTTTCTACTGTGTATCTACTGCAGCATTCTTCTACTGTGTATCTACTGCAGCATTCAGTTGATTTTCATGATTATCGTCACTATTAACAGACTGGAAGTTCACTACAGCCATAATATTAAAAAGACTAACTTGACCGTGCTGCTCTTGCTATAAGAAAAGAAACGATAACTTTTGCTTTGATTTTTCTATTGATCTATTATCTTATCTATGATTATTTTTATGATTTATATAATATTCATAATGCATATTATACAAAATAATAATATAACTGCGTATAGAATAAATGATGTAACTAATATAATTTGTAGAAAATTCCAAATGATAACCGAGATTGATGATTGATTTAATCGATTCCATTTATTAGCTATAGTTAAAAAATCTGAACAACGCTAAAGATGAGTCTGAATAGGGAAGCTAAGTAGGAGAACAACAAAACTGAGCTGAACTAGCAAGATAGCGAAATGTTGCGAAATAATAGATGCGTGTAATTATTTTATGCTAAAACTAATCTACACGTCAGAGGGACTGGTTCGGAATTCTAGGAGCGATGTTTGTTAGGCCCAATTTGATTGTTCTATACTTCCAGGGATTAAACCAATTAAAACGCCGTGATTGTTATAGGAGAGCGCATTAGTTGGCTTAATTGACCAATGGCACACAAGTCGATTTCATACGTCATATATTGATGATTACTAAAACACTTATGTTTTTTGGTAGACCTGTGTTTGGCTGGCTATATCTCAGCTTCTGGTTGGTCAATCTCCTTGATTCTTTTTTTAGAACATCAGTCAACACCTCCAGATAAATAATAAAGCATAATAATATTATGCTTTCTCTATTCTTTAAAGCTTATTTAACTTTTATTTAAAGTTTAAAAATTTGACTGATTATTAATATGCTGAAGATCACATAACTGACAAGCCAAAAAATACTCAGTTTTCACATGGTGCGGTTGTATAAATCACTGCTCCTCTAAATTTTTAAAATCTAGTTCAAATGATATCAAAAATCATTATTATTAACCAACGCTTCTAGCAACCAACAAATGTCATTTTTGTAAAAGTTTGTAAACAAAAACGTAGTTAATGTATAATAAAGAAAATACAAGCAAAACTCGCTAGTTTTCGATGGTCAATAGTTTTCATAAAGTAAAAGAAAGTAATGACAAAATTTTAAAGTATAGGAGGCTTGGCTACAAATTACCAATGGTGTTTACTGATTACTTTGTTGCAATGTTCACCATTAGCAAGCTTGTAAATTTCGCTAAAGTTATTGCAATAATAATTTTAAATTTCAAGTTTTACATTGCAATCGAAGTAACTGTTGTTATGTATTGCGCACAAACAAAAACACTGCATAACCATTGACTATTAGACGATACAAAACCTTTAAAAAGCAAAACTGGGTCCGAAAGGAGTGTGACCTGCACATACGAATGAATGGCCAAACTAAGACGGATGTTGTCCTGGTTGGAATCTAGATAGTACTCGGTGAATCCTTGGGAAACAGTCCCAACATCGACCAGTCTGAACCTAGACAAGCCCCAATCTCGACAGAAGTTGGTCCGAATCTAGACAAAGGTTAGTCTGAATATCGAGAAAGGCTGAATAGGAAAAAGCGGCTAGGAAACGCTTTGTCCAATTGTTTTCGATGCGAGTATATGTTTCACAAAGAACTGCAACAAAACAAATTCCAACATGCTTCGTTTTGATGTCAGGAAAAAAAGAAGGCAAATTACATTGTGGTAGATTAATACAAGCAAAAATATAAAGCTCACAATTGGACGCAGAAATCAAGATAAACTTGAAAACCACTTTGTGGTCTTAAAGAAAGAATGCATGACTACAATATAATTGAACTGATTCTATTATTGAACCTATCAGCATGGTTAATAGTGTATGGTGTTTGTGATCAACCCGTTTCGAGATTGGCACTAACCGCTATCGAGATTGGACCAACCGTTGTCGATATACAAACTTGTCGAGCTTCAAACCCGTCGAGGTTTGGACTATAATCCGAATCCTTCAGCTTTTAAACTCAGGGTTGCAAATTATTCAATAAAAAAATATGCTAAAATTAAAAGGATGCGTTCAAAACGCATGCCTGTATTTTTACTTCAAGGAAAGTATTTGAAAATACCTGAAGTAATTGAACGAATGTGGTACCATTTTTATATTAAGACGGAGAAGAACCAGCAGCAAATACAGAGTAACTAAATGCTAAAAACTACGATATACTTTCACAATATAGTGGTAACTGCTACTTTAAGGAGTCATACGAAAATACAAAACAGCGATAAAATAATCATAACAAACGCAAGGTTGTTAATTTTCTGTTATTTCAGAATTTCTCCATCAGTAAAACATTTATATATAGCAGGTAAAACCATCGTTATGAGATCTTCTTGCCCATTTAGCCAATGTTTTTGGACTAGTTTCCTGGATAGGTGAGATACCAAAGGAAAGCCCTTTGACCTTACGAAGCATATACATGTAGATGGATGCCAATAAACGCTAAAACTAACTTGTTAGAACCTGATCTAAGCTATAGAAGTACTTACTGGCGTCAGTAAGCGTAGGAATTACGATTCTTCGCAACACTTTAATACTTCCGACATTTCACTTCACCTTCGATCAAGGAGATTTAATTGAGCATAGTTTATATTCATAGCTATTCTGTTAAACTGTCACGATAAAGATACGTTATGAGAAAAAAATTTGATTATGATAGTTAATTGGCATGCACAATATCTATGAAAGTTTAGATGTTTTTATTACTACATGTATTTATTGAACACGTTCTCTTCCTTCATACTTATAATTTTTTTCATTTTATAACTTACTAACACGTGCATTCATAATTCTGAACAATTTCAGAAACTCTGTATGACGACTATTTCTAATTACGATGCAGTAATAGCTTTAGCTAAGAAGGTAACACAGTACATGTGTATTATAGTGTCTCATTTTGGCATTGTTCGAGGTCCTATATTCATATAATTAAATTGTCTTTGTATAGCGGTATCTAGAAATATACTTAAGTAATCGTTATCCTTTATTGAAAGAATAAAGGGTTAGTAGTATGGGCGTGATGTGCTTCCTGTAGGTCATGCAGACAATAATGTAAGACGCATAACGATTATTTTCAAACATGTTGGGGTAGAATCTAGGTTTGGTTTAAGAATCTATTCCAATTTGTTTTATTAAAAATTAAGCTCAATTGGATATATAAATTTCAGCTTTTTAATTTTGTTATATCAGTTCGAAAATTCATTTTTCATCTATCTTCGTTGACAACGTTACTTCTAGATTGCTCACTAAATTTGAAGTTGCAAGGGAAGCTCTCTACATAAGTAGTGTGTTTTGGTATTTACCATAGACGTTTGAACTACCGAGTGTGTTTTATTATGGGATATTTGCCTTGCCATAGTTGTTTATTTGACTGCCTGTATCCAGTCATAGTTGCACATGTGGCTTGATTAACACTAAAAAATTTAAAGTCATACCTCAAAATATAAGCTTAATGCGTTCTGGGAGTTAGCTCGTATGTCAATTTATTTGTGACTCAAGGCACTATTTTCGATATAAAATAGCTAAATACAAATTTATCCATTACCATACTATAAAAAAACCACATAAAACAGGTATTATGATGGTAAAAGTTGTTGTAATTCAGTCCCTACGCTAACAGAGTAACAAATATTTATTTAGTTTTATATTTAAACTATGCTATAAAATGTAACATTATGTAAGTTTTTACCTTCAAGACTGATGTAGTGGCTAATGGCAATCTAAGAGAGACTTGGCAGCAGCGCGTACGGTACATAAATTTTTGTGACACTACATAACAAAAACTTTGAACTTAACTTAAATGAATTTAGTTTAGTAAACATTCACTTGAAGCTAAGTGGTAATCTTTTACTAAATTTACTTTAATTTTTTCATCTTAATTTTTGTATTATCTGTTTCCGGTTTGGTGTTTTTTTACCTTGCATTCACTAAAGCTTTTACCCAACCTATTAAAACTTGTTCAAACTGATTCAAGGAGAAAAACCTTACCATATTGTCCATATACAGTCTTACCTCTACATACGAGTGCCCCAATATACAAGAAACTCGAGATACGGGCTGACTTTCGAGTTTTTTTCTTGAGATACGAGTAATCTTTGAGATACAAGCCGGTTGTTGATGGCCCCTATATGGCCAAGTATGCGAGAGGCCACTTTCGAGAACAGCATCACTCGGTCTTTTTCCTCAAATCAATTTAAAAATGGTTTTTGAAAGGTTGGCTAAAAGTTATAGTGAATGCGAGACAAAGCGTGGCTAACCGGAAGCAGATACAAAAAAATGAGACGACAAAATTGAAGTAAGCTTAGTGAAAGATTGAAACTTAGCTTCAAGTGGCTGCTTGGTAATCTAAATTCATTCAAGTTAGAGTCAAAGTTTTTATCACTAGAGTTACGAAAGTTTAGTGTACCAAATGCGTTGCTCTCAAGTCTCTCTCAGGCGGCCGGCAACGTCTCTCTGAAGGTAGGACTCCATAAAGTAGTGTACATAGTGATGTTACATTTTATTGCAGATCATAACCAATAAATATGTATTTGCTGCTTTTTAGCGCATGTACTGAATTACAACAATTAAAAACCCACTTTTCCACCGTAATACTAATTTCCTGTTTAGGTGTTTTTTTCATAGTTTGCTAATGGATTAATTTGTACTTAGATGTTTTATATATTATATAAGAGATAAAGTTTTGAGATCCGAGTAAATTGACACACGAGGTCAGTCTCACAACTCATTAAGCTTGTATGTCGAGGTATGACTGTAGTGGACATCTAGGGAACCGGCTCTTAAGCTTGTATTTCAAAGATTCTTCGAATTTAAAGGAAGAAATATGCTCAAAGTTCTGCTCATATCTCGATTTTCTTGCATGTTGGGGGACTCGTATGTCGAGGTATAACTGTACTGATACATTTAGATAAAAATTTATTTATTGTATGAATTGTAGGGCTTGGATTAACTTGAGATTACCAGAGTGAATAGTTTTGGCTTCTTAAATTTTTTTACCCTCAATTACAATTACCAACCTTAACAAATACTAGATTAATGCCCTGCCTTGCACGGGTAATTAAAAACAGCTTATAGACAGTAGAAGGTAATGTAGTGGCCTTTGGTTAAGTTGACTAATTAGCCAATGGCAAAATTCACAAATTCGGTAATTTGAATAACTTATGCTAGTAACTTAGCTTGCTAAACTTGTTATAATAAGAGCGTGAGCCATGAAGCCAGCTTGTGTGACATTACACATCGCACAACATCATTATGCGTATTTTAACTGTTGTAAGAAGTATATATACAATTATTTCATCGTGTTGTAAGCAGGCCGTGAGGCGTAATGGATTAGCTCACCTGTCTCCAGAACTGGTGGTGCTGAGTTCAAATCCAGTGCGAAGTGAATTTTTCAAAAACTTCATCACCGTAACTGGACACACGAGTGACAGACAAATAACAAACTCGAAGATTTATATAACGTAAAACTTGTATTTGACCTTCACTTTTATTTGAACATCACCTCTATTTGAGCATCACTATGGGAGAAAGGTTGAAAAATAGAGCGCCTCCCTTTAATTGAATGACACTTCTATTTGAAGGCCACTTTTATTTGACCGATACTATTTGCCATTCTTAATCTTTACAAACCCATTATAGAAAATGATCAGTAAAAGAGTGTCCACAAAACCCTACTAATAATGGCTCGATTACATCAACAACAATTAATTCGTTTATTGTTTCTGTTTGTATCGAAGTCCGTTTTCTAACTCCGAGTCTTTAGGTTTTTTCGTTAAAACCTTTGATTGCAACACCACAGAAATAATTAGTAACTGTATCAGGGTAACAGTAGTTCCTTTTTAACGCGGTTTTGATACAAAAATGTATGTGGAAAAAAGTTTTTCGCCTGTACGATAAAAAATGTGCTACTACATATTTTGAGGCTAACATTTTGAGGCTATTTTGATTACGCGCGGGTTCTCGTTATTTGTGCTGCAAGCTTTTATTCCAAATAGCATCGCGTAAAAGTTTTGCTCTGCTAAATAATTGTTCGACTAGCTCAGCTGTGCAGAAGTGGGTTGAGGTCAGAAGACATTGTGGAAGGTAGTGAACAGCCAGAAGAACATGAAATGGTTTCAAACAGCAACTATCAGAACGCAACTAGCTGAGCAAACAGCTAATATTTTTTGTTTTAAAAATGTTAATATTTGTTTTTAAAATGTTAACTTTTGTTGCTGCATGTACTTTAATTATGTTTTGTTTATGTCACTTGTTATTGAATATATATTTGTAGCATTTGATAGATTATTATTATTAAACACTTGTAAAATTTGCGGATTCATAGTATATTATTTGATAGCATGATTGGGGTAATTTGAACTCAGCTTACAATGGATCGATGCTCGTTATTCCTGTTCTATTGCACAAAAAAAGTCAGTTAGAGCTGCAAACTGTAGCAATCACATCGTTGAGTGCAAAGATTTTTTTGCAACCTTATTAAATCTATATATATATAAATCTCAAAGTTTGTGTGTCTGTTATTCTGTACTTGGGTTTGTCCAGCTCTAGTTATTGAAATATTGTAATAAAGAATCTGTCGCAGAAGATTTAATCTCGGAACCTCCCATTCACCAGGCAAATATTTTACCATTTAAGCTGATAGATGATTACCCAATGATAGATTCATTGGGTGATATATGATGCTATTTAATGAAAATGCGCTACCGCTTTCCGTTACGGGGCAATGTGATTTTATGCTTGCTCTCACGACTTTTATCAGGAAAAGCCGTAGATAACTAGCTTACTCAAATTAGTCTGGCAATGTGCCAGGCTAATGGCAAGTGGCAGGCCACTACATTACCTGCCACCGCTGTTTTATAAGCTGTTTTTTAATACCAATGCAACGCCGAGCATTCTACTAGTATAGTTATCAAACGGAAATGTGCCTTCAACCTTGGAATTGAGAAAACAAATGTATAGCTCCAACAAATGGTAATGCAGGCTATAAGATCACTGTAGGTTAATTGTAAGCAATAGATAACAATCATTTGGTAGAGACATCATCTTCTTCGTGTATATTTATTTAAAGGTGTAGAAGTTGGAGATAAGTTAGCAAATTTTTTTCCGTCCATAAGGGTTAATGTCACACCGCCCGAAGGAGAGTACAACATATATATGCAACATTCGATTCGCTCGTGAAAGGGTTAAATTTATCTTTTCAGCATTCTGACAAGGTGTTTGAAAAACACCATGTCACCCTTTATTTGAACGTCACCTCTAAAAAGCGCCATTCTAAGGAAAAGGTTGAAAAATTAGAGCGCCATGGCCTTCAAATAGCAGTATATAGATTAGAGTTATTCAAGTTTGAATCTATTCTGACTGCTGCCCCCATTGTACCCCAGTGTTGAGGTATAACAGGATATGATGCGAGGGCCATTGAGACATTTGTTTTTAGGTAACACCCACATATTTACAACAGAAACCATCTAATGTAAATATTGAATTAAAAGTTTAAATGTTATGTTAATACTGAGCAAAAAATGTAGCGCATGAAAGCATAGCACATGTTAGTGTCAGAATTCACATGTTGTCCTAGTTGACAAGATAGATCAGCTATTTTAGGCTGATGGTTTTAGGTGAACTGCAGTTTTAGGCACACTCTCTCTGTGCCACCAAATGAGGATGCATAGGCAAGACACTTAGTAAGTTTTCTTGTGACACTTAATTCTCATCCTTCACATGGGGCCATTCAAATGTATTCCCACAAAATTTTAAAAAGTTGACTTTCACACCATCATTCAAGTATTTCGAACCTGTCCAACAGCATGCGTCGCAGGGCTGGTGCTGCTATATTTGACAACAACAAACACGCCTGATAGAAGCTGAGCTGAGGTGTACAACTGCAATTTCTACTCACAGTCTACAACTGTTAGCAAACTAGTCCGATGTCTTGCCCTTACTTGTTACTACCTTTATAGAAGAGCAAGGAAAGCGTTTTTATGCTGATTGCTGTATTTGTTAAGTGTTAATTATATTATAATGTCACTTCTGCATGCTCTAGAACAACTATTAGTTTACTTAAGGTATGCTAATTGCTCAGCTAGAAAAAGTCTGATCATAAAAATGTAAAAACATTCTTACCTGAGTTTCAAAGACTGTGCGATTTCAATGTTGGTCACTCTTGACAATTGCCTGTTTTTAGAGTTTGGAAGAATGCCATGAACAGACTCCTCATCAACTTGTAATCTTGATATGGCTGCGTCGGAAAGGTCTCCCTCTGAAGAACAGAAGGCTACTGTACCTCGCAAGGCTACCGCTGATGACTTCATATTTGGGAAGATTATTGGAGAAGGTTCATTCTCTACGGTTGGTTGTTCTCATCTTCAGTTGCCCTCTCCACTTCTAGAGGTCTAGCAATACTGTACAACACATGTTTTCAGGCTTGACTTTCGTAAGATTCAAAAATGGATGATTCACCTGTACCAGGCACAGGTGGCTAAACTGGAAAGGTTTAGATGGAAGTGATCGTTTGCTTCGTTATGACAAGCAATAATCTTTTGTCTATAAAATGTTTGTACTACAAACCAATTAGGATATTTTGCCAGAGGATCAAAGGAAATATGTCAGCGTTTTGTACCAAATATGTGATTTATTTGCAACAACACTCAACCATAGATAATTATTTCTCATTTCAAACTTTTTTTCTTTGTTTACGGAAACCATAAATTATAGTGATTAATTGAAACAGCATTTGATCTGCTAAAGTTGTTTGTAAGATAAAAAGGTTCTTCATGATTTATCAGCAGACTTGGAAATGCTTCAAATAAAATTTCTTGTTATCATTAGAATCTGCTCATACATTTATAAGCAGTGCAACTTACTAAAAATGTCTGCATTAAGTGATTAAGTCTTTGTCATTGCTTTAGTAACAATGAATAGGCTATTGGAGTTGCCCATCCATTGCTTTTAAAAGCATTGGATGAAAGCACTGGATGGGCAACTCCAGTAGCCTATATCATTACTATTATAGACACCTGGGTTGAAAAAAACCATAATTTTTATAAAATAAAAACCAATATGAAACCGAAATGAGCAAATGAAACCGAATAAATCAGGCTTTTTGGTTTAAACTGGTTTTTTATGGTTTAAACCGGTTTTTTATGGTTTAAACCGATTTTTACGATTTATATAATTTGACCAAAGTTTTTGCAATTTAATTTTGAAGTTTAAATAACATCACCTACTATAGCTACATGATTGAGTATTGAACATACTTATGTGGAATCATATGTTAAGGATGGTTCTGCGGGAGTTATGAGAAAAAGGAGAGAAAACATTTGGAAATTTCAGAATGAACCTTCAATCAAACATGAATGAAGAAATAGAGAGCAGAAATCTTATAACATAAAGTGAATATATTATATACAGCTAATTGTATAAGTAAGAATTTTAATCCCAGTGATTAATTGTGTAGTAGTGAAGACTAGAGCATAATAAACTACAATTGCTAAAATGGAAGCAAAAGATTTGTAAACCTTTAAGGGTAGTAGTAGATACAATATGTGACTGAATATATGTACTTATGTATTGGTCATACAATAAATAAATACAAGTTTCCCAGCTTTCTTTGTGCCCAGTCTATTTCTGACTTTTGAATGGACAAACCCAAATGTTGAGAATATTCTCTCAATGCTAGCACTAGAGTTGATATTTCGAAACACAAAAAACTTGATAAACTAAATACTAACAATCCGACTACTTTGTCTTGTTCCCACTGAATAAAATATTAGTTTGCAAACTTAAAGCTTTTGCCCAAAATGATTTTATTGTTTTAATTTCTAATTATGAGCAATCCTCTCTCACTGGCCATACTTGAGAAAGTTTTCATTCATTATTAGGGACGATGATGGGATTAGTATATTTCACGTGGTATTCATATTTCACCAGTAAAGGGATCATCATATCACTTGATAAAAGCTATTGAAAATGAAATTCACCAATTCATTGTTGTGCTAGGGTGTCATGTAGTTGCAACTTGATCTCTGCCACCACCCTACTACTATGTGATAAATAAACTTCCACAGCTGATAATTACATAGAATTGCATTTCTACCACACAGGAACCACTAGGAGCTTAAAATACTATGTTTTTTACACACAAAAATGAAAAAACCATAGAACCGGTTTTTAGCTGATTTAAACCAGGCCAACCCTGATAGACACACAGCCCTTGTTAGAGTTCTTACTTGGATTTGAAGTGAATAATGAGTATTTCAATCGTTTTAAGCGTACCGTTGGAAAACAATACAACGAAAATCTCTTTGCTCTGTGATCATTTTATTGTGTGGTAGGTGGGTTGTAGAAAATTTAAAAAAAAACTGAACTGCATTATTTTGGTCTATAAATACATTATTTTTGACTCTATGATGGTAAATTATTGATTATCTTATAGACATGTTATGCTACTACCGAAAGGCTTTTTAAAGCATGAAGCCAATATTGTTTACATGTACTCAGATAAATTGATGTATATTTTATAGTTTTAATTTGTTAAAATTCTGTCTGTCTAGTGTGAAATTTCATTCAAAATGCGGCACTGTCAGTTTGAATACTTGAAGTTTGCAAAAAGGGCAGTAATATAAGTCATCCTTTTGCGCCAGTACTCATCTGAAACTAGGGAGTATCTTACCTTGCAGCTCTAATCATTACACCACTGGCTATAGAGATGCTTGCAACTTATTAGGCAACTTATTAGGCATTGCTCCTCAAAGCTATCGTTTTTTAATCATTCAGTTCGCATTTCCCAAAATCATGTATTCCTTTGTTCTGGGAGATAGCAGGAAGGTGCCATATCAGTGCGAAATGCAAATAACTTCGCAGAGCCTTATGAAAATCATTAGTCATAAATGTTTTTCTTTTTGAGACAACAGGCTAAAGATGGTAATTTCATGTTGTCTTACACCATTCAATTCTGAAGAAAATTGAAAGCTGTGCGATCACTTGACATCATCATTCAGTTTAAGTACCCTATACTAGAACAAAATTTTTGTGTCATTTCAGGTGTTTCTAGCAAAAGGAATCTCTACCAATAAGGAATACGCAGGTAAATATGCATTGTGTTATCAAACTGTTTATACTTGTACAATATGGTGACGACAGGCACAAGTTCTCAGGCGTTTGTTATCATCCTTCAAAAACACTTTCATGTTTCTTTTCAAATAGTCAAGGTACTTGAGAATACTCTAGCTTGTCTTGTCACCTCTTTAGTTAAGGTACTTCAGAGTGCTTTAGCTTGTCTTGTCACCTCTTGAGTTAAGGTACTTCAGAGTGCTCGAGCTTGCCTTGTCCCCTCTTTAGTTAAGGTACTTCAGAGTGTTCTAGCTTGTCTTGTCACCTCTTGAGTTAGGTACTTCAGAGTGCTCTAGCTTGTCTTGTCACCTTTTTTGTTAAGGTACTTCAGAGTGCTCTAGCTTGTCTTGGCACCACTTTAGTTAAGGTACTTCAGAGTGTTCTAGCTTGTCTTGGCACCTCTTTAATTAAGGTACTTCAGAGTGCTCTAGCTTGTCTTGTCACCTCTTTAGTTAAGGTACTTCAGAATACTCTAGCTGGTCTTGTCACCACTTTAGTTAAGGTACTTCAGAGTGCTCTAGCTTGTCTTGTCTCCTCTTTAGTTAAGGTACTTCAGAAGCAGCACATGAAAAGAGAGCGAAAAGTGGAATACGTAAAAAGAGAGAAGGAAGTATTGCTCCTACTAGGTCAGCATGAACACCCATTCTTCGTCAAACTCTTTGCCACCTTTCAGGACCCTAACAGGCTCTGTATCCTCACATCATCAATTTGTGCTTTAAATGCTATTTCTTTTTGTTTCTTTGTATTATTTTGGCAGAAAACTTGTTGCTAGTAGACCCCAGTAGAATACAAACAAATAAGAATATAAAATCATTTCCGTCTTTTCAAAATATTTATTGTATTCAAAAATCTTTGAATTGATGATGATCCCTTTGAACTCATAGACATACCTACCATGCTAACTGCTACCAACTTCTTGGTAAAACATAATTATGTCTTCTGGCATTATTCTGCCAGTAGCTGGCTTAGCTTACTATTGCTCAGGAATGAGCTTCAAACGTGTTGTTCCTCAACAACCTGTCCAGTTTTTGTATTGAGTTATGAACCAAATGGTGAGCTATATGACTACATACGCAGGCTTACAGCTTTTGACATGAAGGCAACTAAATTCTACACAAGTGAGATAGTGTTAGCTTTAGAGCATCTTCACAGTCTTAATATAGTGCACCGGTGAGTTGTCCACTCCTTATCTACTGTTCTTAGTTGCATGCGTTTTCTTGCTGTGCAGTGTCCAATCAATGCGTAGCAAAATTCGGTCAAGAGCCAGTCTCAACATCTATCTATTTTCTATTTATCTATATATATATATAGTATATCTGGTTTACACTGTAAAGTAAAGTGCTCAATAATTGAGTCAATTAGAGCTGTGTATGAAGTATGAAGATTGCAACGCGATTGCATGAAACCAACAGCAGCAATGATTCCAACCTGTAGCCTCCAACAAACCTCATACTAAATATATATATATATACATCTTATACTAATTTATACTACATATACTATAACGTAAGACAGTGATATAGAGATCATGGAGTAACTCTATTATATACATATATATAATAGAGTTACTCTTTGAGAAATATATATATATATTTCTCAAAGTTGGTCGTATGTGTGTTCGTGTATTCATCTGTCGTTGGGATTGTCCAGGTATAGCTATTATTTTAGCATTACGCCCACGTGTTACGATGTCCCTGTTATAAATTTTTTTGGGACCCAAGTATATGCAACACGATGCTTCTTGGTCTTTTTTCATTAGGGCAAATTTATTCCGCCCCACGATATCAACAATAATTTATTTCGAACTTAAAATTTGGGGATTTGTTTACTGATTATATATGTTCGTTCGATTATACATGGCGAGTTCAGCATTATCCGTTATGGTAAAAACCGATAAAACGCATAAAGGATAAAATTTTAGTGAAAAGTTTGAAGTTTATTAAAATACATACTAAAACTTCCTGAAAGTATGTGTTTAGTAAGCTAAATTTATTCAAGATAGATTCAACGTTTATGTTACACGTCTGTCTCGAAGGTAAAAACTCTCCACGGAGTACATTGTAATGTTATATTATCTTGCAGATCATAACCACAAAATGCATTAAAGTCGTTGTAGGTACCTATGGTTACTAAGGTTAACATATTGTTTTTTTACTATTTTTAATGATGATGATTTTTACAAGGAGGTTATGGTGTTGGATAATTCCTACGGGTTTCTATACCACTCAATGTACATTTATAGCCTACGATATTTTCGCATGCCAGTGTTGGTATGCCAATTTTTGCATGTCAACACTGAAATGAACTAAAATTATATAATTGTATACCAAATAAGTTTTCATAGTAATTGTATCAAAACAGACTATATGTAGCCATTACTTGCAAATGATTTTTTCACATTTACATTTAAACACCTTTACATTTTTATTTTTCATCCTAACTTATTTCAACAAAACCCTTCTTTCAAGTTATGAAGTTTGAAAGTTACAGTTGTTTGACAAAGTTTGAAAACCTTCACAGTTGTTTTTATTTTCTTTCTCAACTTATTTCAATTACACAAAACACTTTTCTCATAATATGTAGTTTGAAAGTTGGAATGGCAAATGTTGTTATATGCTAAATACAAATGAGTTTTCTGTCCAAAGATTTTTTTATTACCCGGGCAACACCGGGTAGTACAGCTAGTATCTATATACAGTCAAACATGGATAACTCAAACTTCACAGGACCGAGTGAAAGTGTTCGAGTTATCAGAGCATTCAAGTTATCAGAGCACTGTCATAAGTCCATGTATTTATTAGTAGATACATGTACATATACAAACTATAATATAAATCAAAAGCATGAACGGCTTGTTTCAAATTAAATGCTTCTAATGTAAAGTTTAAAAATTTTTTATCAGAAAGTATAGAGATTTTTCTATCACTTGAGATTTGTTCGTTGTTTTATGTGATGTGACTGCCAGGACATTTTCAGATTAAAATTGGCAAAACTTGATCGCTGTTGAAATGCTCCGAAGAAAAGACATCTTTTTCTTTTGAGCGTTTTAACCCCGTTTTAACCAAGATCAATTTTGCCGATTTTTCTTGAAGTTTATGCGAACGTTACCTCGCTTTTCCTAGCCTTAGTAGGACCATCGCTAAGCCGATTTTTGGTAAAAATCAAATTTCACCAAACCTTTAGAAAAGTCGTTGATGAGAATATTTTGCCGATGATGGTAATAACCACGCCTACGAACTACTAAAAGTTGGGGTTTATCTCTATGGCTTGGAATGAATTGATATTCTAAAGCGATAACAACCATCTCGGTAGCTGTTGGGCAAAAAACTTTTCGAATTAACGAAGTTGAGGTCGAGTTATCTGAAGCAATTTATCATTGCGTGGGAACGGACCAAACAAAACCGTTCGAGTTAGCCATGCGTTCGAGCTATCCGAGGGCGAGTTATCCATGTTTGACTGTATATATTTCTCAATTTGGTTGTATGAGTATTCGTTCGTCGTTGTGATTGTCCAGCTGTAGCTATTAAAATCTTGGAATAAAGAATCCATATCGCAAAAGATTTTATTTCAGAACCTCCCGGTCACCAGGCCGACACCTTACTAATTAAGCCACACCAGCTTGATAGATTCACTAGGCGATATATGTCACTATATGGGAGCAAATACGCTACCCTGTTCCGTCACGACGCAAAGTGATGGCGTAACATCATGAGAAGCGGTAGCTCTTATTAGTATGCTTACTCAAATTATCCATTAGCAATGTGTCAGGCTAATAGCAAGTAGCTCTCATTACCTTTCATTACTTATAAGCTGATTTTTAATACCCAGGCAACGCCGGGTAGCACAGCTAGTACATAAATCTCAATGTTTGTTATCGCCTGCACAAATGTCTGTCCAGTTATAGCTATTAAAATCTTGGAATGAAAAGCTCGCTACCTGCTGGATTTGAACTCACGGAGATTGCAACCACCAGTTTCTAACCACGCATTTAATCACTGAGCTATACAGTCCTTAGAATTCTATTGCTCTTATCATATACCGTATACCCTTTTCTCCCTTTTTTGCACACGCTAAATGATGTATTAATTGATAAATTGTGCCCACGCGTTACGATGCCCCTGTTATAAAAGATTTTTGGCTTAACTATATGAAACACGATGCTTTTTCTTTCTCACCATACTACGGCGAATTTGTTTTCCGTCATACAATATGAACAATAATTTCTCTCGAAATTAAAATTTGGCGATTGTTGTACTGATTACGACGAAACAACAAAATTGTTAATATGCTATTCTGCCGCTCAGTTCAGCGTTATCCGTTATGATACAGACGGATTCGCAAACAAATAAGTGATAAAATTTTAGTTAAAAGTTTGATGTTTACTAAAATGCATACTAAAACTTCCTTCAAGTATGTGTTTAGTAAGCTTACTAAACACATACTTGAATTTAGCTTATTCATTAAACTAAATGCATTAAGCTAAATTCATGAAGTTAGATTCAGCGTTTATATTACATGTCTGTCTCGAAGGTATGAACTCTGCACGTAGTACATTGTAATGTTACACTTTCTTGCGGATCATAACCACAAAATGCACTAAAGTTATTGTAGGTAACTATAGTTTCTAAGGCTGAATTGTTTTATTACTTATTTTTAATGAAGATGATTTTTAGCAGGAGGTGATTGCATTAGATAATTACTATTGGTTTCTATACCACTCTATACGGCTATAAGATATTTTCACTTTATGATGCCAACACTGAAACGAACTAAAATCATATAATTGTATACTAAATAGTTTTCTATTGTATCAAAACAGACTATATTTAGCCATTACTTGCTAATGATTGCACATTTACATTAAACACTTTTATAGTTTTATTTTTCCTAATTTATTTCAACAAAACACTTCTTTCATGATATGAGGTTTAAAAGTTACAGTTGTTTGAAAAGTTTTAAAACCTTTACAGTTGTTTTATTTTTTCTCTTTAATTCATTTGAACTGCACACAAAACACTTTTTTCATGATATGAAGTTTAATAGTTAGCGTGGTTAAAGTTATATATGTTAAATAAGAATAAATTATTTGTCCAAAGACTTTTTTTTACCTGGGCAACACCGGACATTCATCTAGTTGTTTAAAATATGAAAGATTCGTTAGCAGTGTCCCAAAGTTCCCTTTTTACAATGAATATGTGCGTTGTTGTCACTTGCAGGGATTTGAAGCCAGAGAATATACTGCTTAGTAAAGATATGCATATACGAATCACAGACTTCGGATCTGCTCGAATTCTAGATGGTACAGATCAGCCTCAGCCTAACGCGGATAGTCTTAGTAAGGGGTTGTTTTCATTGTTTCTCCTGAATGCGTTATGAGCATTCCTTTGAACCACTAGTGTTATGTTGGTGTTGTCTGGCTGTAGGCGGGCAATCGGTGAGAGTTGTATATTGAGTGCACAGATGGTGAAAGTTTTGTTTGTTTTTGTCAGTCAAATTTGTTGAGACTTACAATTTAAAACGTACAATTCAAAATGTATATAACTATAAATATGTCTATGTAATATGTAGTCTATGCAATCTGTGGCCTCTGTGATCTATACCGAGCTGCTCAAATGTTAATCATTAAAGAAACTCCGTGAGGTGTTTGATTTGCTCATTCTCAGCATCACCAATAGTCAGTACATATAGTAGCAATTGTTGTGCTGCTATATTATTACTGTCAACCCATTTCTGCTCTTATTTTATCGTCTAATCACTTTTATGACAGACAGCAGGAGTATTGATGGTGAGTACATGCACACACATACTCTAACTGTAGTAGTTGGTATTACCTTGTCATCTTTCAGCCGTATGCATAAGAAATTGTGTACTGTTGTTGAGTGGACGTTGGCTTGGATTTACTCTGTTAGTGCATGGTGATTGTAGCTACGACCTCTACTATATTCTCATATTTGCACTTTTTCAATGGATGCTAGCTATCTATAATATCTTTCTTGTGCAACTTATCTGTATGCTAGCTATCTGCAACATGTTCCTCATACAATAGTATGCCAGCTTTATGTAGCATGTTCCTCATGCAATAGTGTGCCAGTTACATGCAACATGTTCCCCATGCAATAGTGTGCCAGTTACATGCAACATGTTCCCCATGCAATAGGATGCCAGCAACATGTTCCTCATGCAATACTGTGCCAGCTACATATAACACGTTCCTCATGCAGTAGTATGCCAGCTACATGTAACATGTTTCTCATGCAATAGTGTGTTAGCCGCATGTAACATGTTCTTCATGCAATAGTATGCCAGCTACATGTAACATGTTCCTCATGCAATGGTATGTTAACTATATTTAATGTATTAGATGATATATTTTATGTAGGTGAATTTTTATTCTTGGATGTGTGTATAGACATTGTAAAATATCTTGATATAACCGTACTAATGCAACTATCTTTTACATAGCTCATACCATACTCGTCGCACGCAACACTTCTATTCTGCTGCTAGTATTTGTTATGTCCACTCTGTTTACATTTATACTCTCACATTTTCCTTAGTTCTGCAACCACTTTACTTTTATCAATGAAGTAAATTTAGAATGTTGGTTTGATACTTATCCTCAACACGACATCTAGGTGATTGGGTTGCCATATGTTACTGCCAGTTTCTGTTGGTGTATTTTTGTTAAATGTGTTTGTTAGAGTCGGGACGGAACTTTTTGATGAGCGTCAAATCTTCTGCAATACGCCAGCAATGAAACGTATCAGGCCAGCTAACTTTAGCCATGTTGCTTTCACTCCCCTTACATGTTTGTTTGTATCGGATGTTTTTACAGCTGTATAAATAAAATGTTTCAGGTCCGGATGGAGTCGACAAGAGAGAGGAAAGGCGGTCAAAGAGAAGGAGTTCGTTTGTCGGTACTGCCCAGTTTGTTTCACCAGAAGTCTTGCAAAACAAACCTGTCACAACTAGGTTGGTTAGTTCATCGGTTTTTGCTGATACTCATCAGTGAATGGTGTGCCCATGTTTTATAATAGTTTCTAGAGGATGAAGGATGGCATTGTTACAATAGCTAACAATGACCTGTTGGCTTTGCAGCTGTTTTCTCTGTTCAATTTAAAAAAACTTTCATACTATCAAGTAGTTTTTGCTGTGCCACTGCAAGTAATACATTTGGTAACTTTTACCAGCTATAAATTAGTTCGATTGTGATAAGGAATCGCTCAACCACAGACCTAGTCGTGTCAATCTATAAATGACGCAGACATTTTATAAACACTTTGAACAAGGCACTTCGAAATGAAAATAATTTTCATAAAAAATCAGTTTGTGACAGTTTACTTATATATTATACTTACATTGTAAATAATGTTTTTATATATTCGCTTTGTAATTTGTTACTTTTACAATTCATCAAGATATTCAGCCTATGATTGGTTGCGTTCATAATTCATCAAGATTTTCAACTTATGATTGGTTACTCTCATAATTCATCAAGATAGTCAGCTTATGATTGGTTACTTTGATAATTCCTCAAGATATTCAGCTTATGATTGGTTTTTTTGATAATTCATCAAGATATTCAGCTTATTATTGGTTACTTTTAATGTATATAATATATAGTATCATACACTGTGATTGAGCGCGTAGTTGGTTATATATATTTTATTAACAGATAGGCGAAATTGTGTCAGAGATTGTTACGAATACCTTTTATCTGCTCATGATCACGGTTTGTATTTAGGATTCTCAAACACCTTTCTATACAAGAGTTCCTTTGGTTAGGAACTCTTATCAGATTCGGTATCTTTCGTCGTTCAGTACGTAAATATTATTTTTACCATTTATACTTCATTTTATGTTGTAGCTGTGACCTTTGGGCTCTAGGCTGTATTCTTTATCAAATCATCTCAGGAGAACATCCATTTCGGGGACCGTAAGTGCTGAGTACTTTTACTATATGACTTTCGTGTGCAATCAGACAATATTTTAAAAACACGTCATGGAGAGGACAACTCAGTATGAATTGGGAACAATTGCTTGCTGGTTATATATACGTAGGCTGAATTCTCGATTTTTTGGTTCTTCACTTTCAGATTTTTGGTGCACAGGTTTTCTTTAATCTAGAGACCTTAGCAAACTGCAGATGTTGTTGGTGAATAAAGACAGCCAGGTTGCTTTGAAAATAGATCTCCGCAATCAATAGCTTGTGGTTACTTGCTCAAGTGTTTCAGATAAAAAGCTAAAACTTAACTTATGAAATAATTATTCTGTATCGTTATAGTTGAGGAATTTGTTTTTGTTTCAAGGCCCTTTCCGTGTAGTATCAATTGGAGAGGGGGATTTTTCAAGAAAAAGATACTTGGCCGAACCAAATTTCTAACAGACCCAGCATTTGCTCTGCAACCATTTCTCGGACCATTAAAATGGTCTCCAAGACAATGTTAGAAACTATACAAGTTATTTTGGCTTTCACTTTTATGTGAATAACCTCAAAAAAGAACCCCCAAATGTCTATCACATTGACAAGCCCTGTTAAGTGAGGCTACTCTCTAGCTGATCTGTAAAGCTAGCTAGCATTGACTCAAGCTTTAATACTCGGCATCGCATTATACACCAGTGTAGGCTTTTGTTGTTGTTTGTCTGTTCTCACCATTCTGACCCATATCTAACCCAAATGATTATAATATAAATACTATAATAATATTCACATTTTGTATAGAATTTTGTAAAATCTCTGCTGGTAGACATTATAAAAGCTGCAACTGATTGAATATAGCTATAGGAAATGTTTAAGGTTTTCTGTGGATATGCACAGAACCAGTCATATGTTTCAGATGTGGTTATGCAGTTTTTATGGAGATATCATATGCAATATTGTTAATAAAAAGCAATGCTTACGTTTCAGCAATGAATATCACATTTTCAATAAGATTATCAAGCTGGATTATGAGTACCCAGACAGTGGCTTTGACAAACACGGTCGAGATCTAGTAGAACAGCTGTTGGTAAGCTTTACTCACCAGCTCTCAACTGCCTGCTCACAAGTTTGCAAATCTTTTAACATTCATTTTTCTCCATTAAGTATTGGCGTGAAGTATGCATAAAAAGTTTTCTTGCTGCAGGTGCTTGAATCTGAGGATAGGCTCGGTTCCAAAAAGACTGGCAGTTATAAGGCCCTCAAGTCGCACCCGTTCTTTCAAGATGTCAATTTTGATACACTCCCAACCAGCCCCGCTCCAAAACTAGTTCCTTATTTGCCGGCGTTGACTGACCACAACACTGAAGATCTCTGGTCTGATCTTGATCAGGTTCATAGACCTCTTGTTCTTGTTATCCTTTAGCAGGTTTCTTAGACAGACAATTTTGGTAAGGATACAGGTCTAAAGGGGAGTTGATGTGCTTTTAAAAATGTAGATTGATCGGCCAAGTTTTTAATCTTGCTCAACCAGTCCAACTCATCACTTTAGATTCCCATCACACAAAGTGTGTCAAGTATTACATGATGCACTTGCTTATTTGTGTTGGTTAGACAGTTCCTATAGCCATTTAGGCATTAGGCCCATTAGGAGTTTAGCATTATTAGGCATTAGCAATTTCACAGGTGTCCTTTAGTGGGATATTGCTAAGGCTGAGCTGTAGGCTACACGCATGCACACACACATACACACACACAAAAACAACAAAGGTCTACGTAGTTATGAGCAAAAACAAAAGTATCCATCCAAATATCTCACCAATCCGATGAGCAGCACACAAAAACTAAACCAATCGACAAGACCACCCATCATGTCAAATATTCCAAGTTTCAAGTCATGTCTTGTACAACTCACCTTATGGTTTCTCAAAACTTGTATTAAGTCCTTATTAATTTGAGACTGTCCGATTGCTGTTTTCTACATGGTCGTTGCTTGCCTAGCCTACCGTCCTGCTTCAACACCTCAGTCACTATCGGGGAAAAGTTCAGGAGCACTCAGCGTTGCCCCGATAGTTACTGAGGTGTTGAAGCAGGACGCTAGGCTAGCAGCGATCATTTAGAAAACAGCAATCGGACAGTCTCAAATTAATAGGGACTTAGAGACAAGTTTTGAGAAAACATAAGGTGAGTTGTACAAGACATGACTTGAAACTTGGAATTTTTGACATGATGGGTGGTCCTGTCGATTGGTTTAGTTTTTGTTTGGGCTGCTCATCGGTTTGGTGAGATATTTGGATGGATACTTTTTTTTTGTTCATAACTACGTGGACCTTTGTTGTTTTTGTGTGTGTGTAGCCTACGGCTCGGCTTCGGCAATGTTCCACTAAAGGATACACGGGAGCAATTTAGCCTAATAGGCAACTTTAATGGTAGCCTCAGCTCAACATACAACTTCTACAATTTCAACAATTTGTGGTTGATTGTAATCGATTGGTTATGTTTTACAAAAATACAAAATTATGTTTTTCTGTTTGGTATGTCTGTGGGGGAGATTTTCAGATAGTATTTTAACTTTTCATCTGTTATTGTTTTATTTACGAACAATAACAATGGTTCATGATAGTCATTATTATACTCAAAAGCCTCAACTCACCACTGGTATTACAAATTTACTACTAATATCGGCTTAACAAACTTATCGCTGTTTCTAAACCAGACATGTGAAAAGGCAAAACCAGAAGAATCACTCGTTCATTGAAGGCTAGCAAAATTTATTTGTGTAATTAGGTCAACACTGTTGGGTTGTTTACTTGTGATACGATAAAATAAAGCACTACGGCATAATGATGTTATTTTGTACACTAAGTAAATAAGTTCCAGTGGTCTTAGCCATCTTGAAGATTACATGTATATGATAAGTCACAACAGCTTTGTTATATTTCACAAATTATATGAAAAAGGAAACTATCCCTGTCTTGATACTAGTATTCATATTTCATGTGACAATATAGCTTGAGTTTCCTGAAGCTGATCCTTTAACAACACTAGTTAAAATTTTGTCTACTCTGATTTTCTCTCGATGTGGTAGTGATAATTAATCCCACTAATCTAGTGAAAGTGAGGATTAGGTGTAATTATTTTAATTTGTCGCTTTGATTAATCTTGTATTCCTAAATCACCTTTAGACGGGTTTAGACGGGCAGCAGTTAGTCAGATTGGAGGGTTTGGGACTTGGTGAAGATAGCAAAACGGTTGCTGATGAAGAAGCAGATGATTATGAACAGTAAGTTACTGAGTAGGTGGAATTGTGGCCTATATTAACAGTAAGTTACTGAGTTGGTGGAATTGTCGTTTGTATTAACAGTAAGTTACTGACTTGGTGGATTTGTAGCCTGTATTAATCGTAAGTTACTGACTTGGTGGAATCGTGGCCTGTATTAACCGTAAGTTACTGACTTGGTGGAATTGTGGTTTGTATGAACAGTAAGTTACCGACTTGGTGGAATTGTAGCCTGTATTAACAGTAAGTTACTGACTAGGTGGAATTGTGGCCTGTATTAACCGTAAGTTACTGAATTGGTGGAATTGTGGTTTTTATGAACAGTAAGTTACCGACTTGGTGGAATTGTAGCCTGTATTAACAGTAAGTTACTGAGTAGGTGGAATTGTGGTTTGTATGAACAGTAAGTTACTGAATTGGTGGAATTGTGGTTTGTATTAACAGTAAGTTACTGAATTGGTGGAATTGTGGTTTTTATGAACAGTAAGTTACTGACTTGGTGGAATTGTAGCCTGTATTAACAGTAAGTTACTGACTAGGTGGAATTGTGGCCTGTATTAACAGTAAGTTACTGAATTGGTGGAATTGTGGCCTGTATTAACAGTAAGTTACTGACTTGGTGGAATCGTGGTCTGTATTAACAGTAAGTTACTGGCTTGGTGGAATTGTTGTTTGTATTAACAGTAAGTTACTGACTTGGTTGAATTGTGGTTTACATTGGAATTCCTGTTTATCTAGATATCTGTTTATCTAGATATCTGTTTATCTAGATATCTTTGTGTGTATAATTTTTTATTTGCATTGATAATCATCAAAATAAAAAATGTTTTTCTTTATATGCCAAAAAAATAAATGGGTTTTTAATTATAACTATTGGTCTGGTCATCAATTTAATGCACTGCACTTACAATAACTTTAATATGAACATAGCATTTGCTACATTATTTGGAAAATTTATTTTGGGCTCAAGGGTTGAGGCTGTGGAACCGTGTCTTTTGTATTGTACAGGTTTATTCAAGATATGAAAAGGATAAAAACAAGAATGTCTTATCTGGTGCTATATGTATATTTAGATTAATGTTTATAAGGAATAGAAAGTAAATAAAACGGTCCATTTCTGACTCTCTCAAACACCATATCAGCATTTGCTCAGGCCTCTTGCTTAAAGTTATAAAGGTGTCTTTAGTGCTACGGAAGATCTCTGTTTGCCGTTAAAAATTGTCTAGTGGTCTACTACACATTATTAAATTCATCACTGATATTTCCTCGTACTGTTTTAGCATAAGTACAGAATATCCAGAATTAAACTTGCCCGCAGCAGAGAAGGCCATTCTGTTGCAGAAGCAAGCCATAGATAACCTATACCACAAGTTTGTTGATAATCACCTCATATTGCACCAGGGCCTTCTTGATAAGCGTAAGGTCAGTCATAGCAACTTGTCCAGTTTTTAGAGAAAATGTAGGTGCATATCATAAGCAATTATATTACAGTCGACCCTTGTTAGTTGGTGATAAATATGCAAAGACAGTGCTAGTGTGGGAATTTGGTTGGGTAAACAAACTGATATTTGGGGGAAACTGCGGCAGCGTGGGCGGCCATGGAGTGTACCATTTTTCGCGATTTTCGTCACTAACATAGCATGTATTTGCTAGCGAATCAGATAATGGCTCAGTTGGGCAGTGTATGGGTTTTAAACATAGACCTATTAAAGATGTGATTGCGTCAAATTTGAGTTGATTTTAAAAGAAAGCGTTTTTTTGTCTATCAGTTGATATGTTGTTTGTTGTATTAGGCGATCTCATTGTCAAGATATTTGAAGATTAAAATCGAAAAAATTGATCATGAAAAAACGCTCAGGGCAAAAAACCATGCCCAGACTTGCCCAAAATGATGTAACGCATGATACAACCTGTCTCTATATCTCGTATTCACGTCGGCTATTGCGATAAAAGTCTAGTCCTACGCAGCTCTATTGGCATGTATTTTATTTTGTATTTGCTCATGTTGGCTAGAATAAAATTTTAAATCCAGCTACGGATACATTATTATGAATGTCTCAAACGCCTCAAATAAGGGAGATTAAAAACTTGTCATATTAGCTTCCTCTAAATGCTGTGTAAAGATCTGAGTACCGACCAGACCTGTCAACCTGGTGCTATGCAAATGAGGGAGACATTGGGGAAATGGGGACCCAGGCAGGTTAACATTATATTTCAGCTCTAAAATTATGCTCAAGTGAATTACAAAAATATAAAAACAAATCACGGCCAACTTTTATGAACTTAATGTTCTACATTTCAGTTCTGCAAAAAACATTGTATCATATCCATGGTGATGAACATAACGTAAACACAAAACTCTCAAATGTTTACTGTAAATGAATTTGGTAATTAGACAGGGATGCTATATCATCACTACATTTGAGTCTGTACTGATTTGAGATGAGGTAGCTGCTGCTCCTTGATGCTTCAAGTTGTAGGTTTTGGTCCATTCCGGTTTAAATTTTGATGCCTACTTGACTTTTTTGGACATGACTGAATGGTGGATCGTATTTCGCGACTTAAAAACAAGAAAATGTCAAGGCCGTAGGAAACGCCCACCCAAAGGCCTTTACATATAAATCTTTGCTTGGACCTAGGTGATGCATAAGCCTACGAAAAACAAATGTTCTGAAATGTTCGAGTGCCTAGTTCAAAGGCCATAAAATTATTGGACGATAATTCTATGCACGAAGCCATAAGAAAGTGTCTTTGGCGATACAGCGAGTCTTTCGTCATCATTAGATTACGCGCATCACGTTAATGCTATAGCGACTGATAAATAAATGGCTCGGTATTTTATCCTAGAGCACAAAACATAAATTCGGGAGTTTTCCGGGAGATTTTATTTTTGCGGGAGGGTAATCTCAGTTCAGGGAGAGTCCCGCAAAATCCAGAAGAGTTGACAGCTTTGGTACCGACTACGATTCTGCCGGTCTACGGTAATTAGGTGGTCGAGTTGACTTATTTTATTACGGCCTTTGTATCAGCTAAGTTCTCAGTTGCTAACCACACCGGAAACTAGCTACTAAACAAAGTACGCAGGCCGCCATCTTTGAAAATAATATGTTCGAATATATGGCGAAACCAACTGCATCCCAAAAAGTCATGTATAGTCAATGTTATCTAGTCAGTATCAGTTTGTAGAAAAAATTTACTGGTCACATTCGATTAGTTAATTCAGGTACAAAACAAATGCTTTTATGAGTTGACCGAAGTAGTGAACGCAAAACAACGTCAATTTCGTTGAAATCAATTAACCCACCGATTCTGGCAAAGAATTACTAAAGCCATTCTTGCACCTGGTTGGCGGCGATGACTCACCTGTTTCCACTTAGTTGTGTGGAGGTTGTGTAAAGGTTTTTGAGTAGCTCTTAATATTTGGTTCATCGGAGTTGAGTCGAGTTAGACAAAAGTACTTGCCAATACAGCTCTGATTACACTTCATAAATCCATCTATCAGAGATTTCACCAGATTTCAGCGTAGATGGCAACTGGGCTATGATGTATTCGATATGTTCTGCAAATCATGCTTTGCATTGTCTTCAACAATATCATTTTATTATATAATTTTTACAAGCCAAAAAATTTTCATTGATGCATAAAGTTTTTATTAAAAACATCCATCCAAGTCATATTAAGTCAAATCCAAGTCTTGGCCATTCACATAGTTTCAGCTCATAAAATAGGACAAACTACTCTACTGCAGCGAACTCAAACAAAACATATTATGGTTTGTGCAGCACATTTTCGTGCCTTTCTTTCCCATTTATGTCAGTTTCCAGACCGACACAACTGCTTCCCTAGTGAACCACATAAACATCCTGTAACAATAAAACAAATGTAATAAATGTCATTCATATATATGTCGTTTTAACGCATATCTACTGAAAGTTTTCAATTTGAGAGTTAGATTACGAGTGTAATTTTCAAAATGAATAAATGTTTAATAAAAGCATAAATATGCAAAGCCTACAATTCAAAGCTTTGGTTCTGAGAGTTAAAGATGAGCATCGATCAATCGATGTTCCTCACTTTCTACAAGTGAGAAATGAACATAAAATCTAATCCTAAATCTAATTTACTAGCTAAAGATGCCAAAGAAAATTTTAAGCAAATGTTATAGCTAGGTGAAACGATAAAAATTTGTGAAATGATTAAAAAGTTATGAAATGATAATTCGTGATCGAAAAAAGTTATAATTTTACTTATTAGTAGATGTATTCATGAGTACTAAAATTATCCCACGACCAAACGAGCGGAGCGAAGTTTGAGAGTTTTTATGATAAATGCATGTGCACACAACTTACGAAAATTATTCATCAACGACGTCGCAAACTCTTGTTTCGAGATCTCATCAACAAATGTAACCATCGTTTTGTAGAGTCGTTAAAGTATAATAACGATGCAAAACACATATAAGCCTATTTAAATATGTTACCAAGTCTTTGTAAATTGTCGACAGTATCTTAAAACTTACCCATCTGATCGGATTATGCACAAATAGACAGATTAATTTGGCCGAAAATCGCCACAAAACGCTTGAAAAGCTTGGTTTAATAAAAGTTAAGACCGGCCTACGATACGCCAATAAAGCCGTTCGACAGATAGTAGAACTATTTAGCATTGCGCATTTCACGAGAAAACTGCTCATTTCATCAGGCTATGGCATTGTTTACTCGTAATCGAATTTATCCGAAGGTTTCTGTAATAAACGTAGACCGTTTGAGGCGTAGACCGATTTACAGGTATGAAATTGTGGTACACAGTTTATCAGCCTACGTTTTTTTGTCCAATCACCGAAGGTTTCATTAAATTATTTAAAACGTTAGCCGGAATTCTTTACAACTTACGTACAAGCTAGGGCCGAACTACAATGCCCCTTTATGACGAGAACATTATTTGATTGATGATATTTTTCTAACGATTCTTATAAGATTATTACAATATTTAATTGTAAGAATAATTATTTGATTTTATAAGATTATTATGAGATTTAGTTATAAGAATAATCATTCGAATTTACAAGATCGAAGTATATAGTGACCGATGGTGTGCAATATGTTACTGTTATTATTTTTCTAAAGATTTTGTTGATGATACTGCGGCTGTGTCCAATATCGCGGTACTGCCAAGCCGTTTTTAATATTTGCAAAATTAAGTAATAGGCCTAAATTTTCTTATAGATATACATCTATTTCTATGACAATCAGCTAAAATCTGTTTAAATAAATATCACATCTTGATATAATTGGTTGCTATCACCAATGATAAACAGCCCCCCAGCATGTGTATGTTACACAGCAGCTTGCCATTTTACTTCTAATATTGCATTTCTCCTATTGCAGGGAAGAGATAAAAACACATAATCTTTTCCTTTCATTATTGCTGTTAAAAAGTTAACACCCAGTACCCACATAATAACACCCAGTACATTGCAGCTACCATTGCAGTTATCCTATTGCACTGCAGTGCCATTTGACTGCTAATATTGCATTTCTCAACCATCAGTACCCTTTCTTTTTCCCAATATCACTTTGGTCGTGGGCTGTATGACAGGGGAATTTCTAGTTACCGTTAGTTTAGAATATATGTAAAGGATACTCAAAGTTGAAGATAAATTTACCTCCATTCTCCTATCTTTCTCTGCAGCATAAAAGCTGTTGACGCCTGTCAGCTCTAACTATAACCTGTCTGCCTCAATCTTTAATCACCGGACGCTCAGAAAACTTTGAGTCACCTTTGCCGAACTGAGCATTGTTACAATTCTGTTGTTCGTCAATAAAACGTGTCGGTGCAGTAATTCAGTTAATTAACGATGTCAATTAAATCAGTAAATTAAATATCGATGTCGATGCACGTGGCTACTAGAATCTACTACTAGTCGATGCGCGTAACTAACTATTAATAGAGTAAACTCCCTAACAACGAGAATCTTCGAAATCACAGACAAACCGTTTTACGAGCGATAACATTTAATAAGACCTTTATCAAAATTTCGTCCTGATGATTGGCTAATGAAGAGATCTTATATTTATCGCTCATGGACTCTTTTCACGTGTATCACTCCGTTACGTCACAAAAGAAGCACCCACTCGAATCTGAGCTTTTTAAAAGATGGCCTCATTCAAACGCATATATCTCTGGACAAGGTTAGTCTATAAAGACAAAAATGCAATCAAATTGTAGCTGATGTTTTAGCCTTTTATTGATCTTAATTTCATCAAATCAACTTTTTTGACGCAATCACATCTTTAAAGGTTGACTTGCAACAAAATTCACATTGCAGTTATTTGGTATCATAAGATTCACCATGTCTTACTCTGTTGTATTGTAGGTGCAAAATATATGGGAATGTGATTACAAGCTCTTAAAAGCAAAAAAACGAACATTTAATCGCAGCCACACGAGACCGCCGTAATTTAGATTCACTTTCCAAAACGGCTCAAATGGGACGTAGTTATTACAGGATGGTTTCTGTTTACACTTTCATGCAACCTCATTCGTCAAAATATTTTCACAAATATACTTCACGCATTCAATAAAACCATGCCTATTATTCTTACCCGTCTGTTCTATCGTCATTGTAATGCTGTCACTTTTAGCACTGATATCTTATAACTTACCGTAAAAAATCGTTAAACTTTTTAACCTTAGCTCGAAGGAGTACATATCATTGTCTGATAATCATGACGAGCCTGTTGGTCACCTGTGATAATCAAAAAGTGCTGCAAAAATTATTGTCGAAGTATTGGGTCACATGATCAGATTACGACTTGACGATTGAATAATGCCGAAACAAAACTGTAAAGTAGCGAGCATCTATATTTGATATGGGGTCTTCAGTAAAACCCAAAGTGTTTGTCATAAACTAGTGCTACAATTTATATTGAGCTTTTTATTGGCCTTTCAATTCACGTGAGAACATCACGTGGCAAGACGATAACTAAACTGTAATGAGTACGTCAGAAAAATAAAGAGATTCCAATCTACCGCGGCTTTTCGTTTTTGAGCTTTTAAGAGCTTGTAATCACCTTTCCACATATTTGGCACCTGCAACACAACAGAGTAAGACATGGTGAATCTTTTGATACTAAATAACTGTAATGTGAATTTTGTTGCAAGTCAACTTTTAACTATGCAATTAATACAGTATAGTTAATAGGGCTATGGTTCCAAGCAATGTAATTGAATAGGATGCATTGCATTTGCTTTCAGAGCAACAATCTCCCTGTTCTTCTATTTACTGCGATCTACCTAGCTCAAGCTGACTCCTGGCTGCCCTCAAGGCTGCCCAGTTCCATACATGAATACAATCTTACAAAGTATTCATGACAGCTTTTCAAACATACACGTTTTGTCACTCAACTTCAGCAATGAGTTACTGTATTAGAGATGGTCCTGTGGGGAATAGATCTACTCTCACTGGTTGTTAGTTCTAGTTACTGACTGCTGATGACAAGAGAGGTGCTCCTCAAAAGGTGGTTCAGTTTATAAAAGCTACCTGTAAATAATGGATGGCCATCTTCACTTGCATCTGGCTCTGGCAGGTGCACAAGTACACACACTCCCAATTTCTGTACAGTCATACTTCGACTTACAAGCTTAGCCTAATGCGTTCCGAGACTGAGCTCATATGTCAATTCACTCGCATGTTGGTGCAATTTATTTATATATAGAACAATTAAATATCTATTGATTGGTTTCCATACTCTAAAAAATGCAAATAAACCACTCAAAACAAGATATTGTAACAGAAAGAACATGTTGGTTATTGTCATAACTTACCACATGCTTTCAAAAAGCAACAAATCAAAAATAATGCAAGGAAATGTGATTAATTAAAATGTAAAATTAAATAGGCCTACGTACATACAATAGCAGCTGACGCTAGCATTTGTCAGAGAGGGAGATATAAGCTATCCTTCATTACAACAGTTGACTTTGATAAATTTAGCTTTTATCAAAGTCTTAAAAGACAAACTTAGAAGCAAACCTAAAAGCAAACTTTCATTTTTAACTTAATTAACGTAATTGAAATTTCTTCGGCGTCCATAGTTTAAAGTTTCGCGCTGGTTAGCTAATTTTTCCTTTGTTTCGCGTTCACGACTAGCCGGCCGTTTTAAGATAAACCTATCTAAGGACGTTTGCCTTTGTCGCCCTTTCAACATGTTGCGATTAGGACAAGCACAGGTGTCGTCACAAAGGGTTACTGTACGACCACTAGCCAACTTGTCGGAAGTATATTTTTATAGTTTTGATAGATAGCACCGGCCTTTTCACATAGCATCGTTTCAGTTACGCTGTTACCGGCCAATTGTTTATCTTTTTATCCCATGCCTGAGCAGTCTCCCCATCAGCGGTCGTAAAGATCGCTGCGCCGTTTAGAAACTATAGTTAGTCCTTTTGCGAACTAAATGCCCTGAATATAATCCTTCTGTTTGATAATTGTGGATGTATTTCGGTCATATTGCTGAGCTAGCTCAATCACGCACACACATTTCGCATATTTTTCAATAATTTTTCGTTTAATATCAATTGTTATCATTTGCTTTTTCTTTGCATTTTCTTTCATTTTACTGGCAAACTTTCGGTCTACGCACAGTACTTTTAATTCACATAATTCTGCACTGAAAATCGCGCACAAAAACACGGTACAAAAGTATAACCGGAGCAGTTAAAAAATACAGAGTGATGCTGTTGTCATAAAACACCTCCGGCATACTTGACAACTGACTCACGTGCTCGTATCTCAAACATGGCTCGTATGTTAGTGCTAAAACTTGCTTAAAAGCTAGCTCGTATCTCAAGTTTCTCGTACATTGGAGCACTCGTAAGTTGAAGTATTACTGTTACTGGAGCACTCGTAGGTTGAAGTATTACTGTACTTGAATATTAGCTCTGCCCTTGCAGTCTTATTGGTATTGCCTTCTCAACACATCTGGCAACAAATTCATACACACAAACTTGCCATGTAGGTAATATGCTTGCTTACATATAATGACAGAGACCTGTCAGGGATAAGCATATGTTTGATATAGACTAGTAAAGTTATTCATTTGCTGCTTTAAACACATTAGTGTATTGTTTTCTACTATTTCAGTTATTTAAGCAATTGCATTCAATGTAACAAACTGGTATAAATCTTTCACAATATTGCCCTCCAGCTGCTAGACAAAAACTCAAAGAGAAGGATTGCAATTCTTATCTCTCTCACTGTTTGTATCTTAGGCGTATAACTTTAAGCAGTTTCATCATCTATAAATGTACTGGCTGAATGGCCGGCATTGCAAAAAAGTAGGGGTAGTGAAAAATCTTTTACAGAGAAAATTTACTTTTAATCAGCATATACAACATTCACCATTCTAACGTTCAAATGAAGGTTTTTGTTTATTTGTGTGTGTCCGACCAATGCATAATTTAAATATTTGAAAGCTCAATGCATAGCTAAAACAAATTGGTGTTTCTCACTTCATATTCTACACATTCGTTCAAGATTTAATTCAGCTTATAAACAGTGGCAGGTGATTTAGTTGCCATTGGTTAAGTCTCTTTACCCAATGAATTTCAGTAACTTAAGCTAGAGTAACTTTTGTAATTTGAGTAACTTGTAATTTGAGTAACTCAATACTAAATCCTAAATCTTTACTATAATAAGAGCCGTGCTTGTAATTGTGCTTACAATCGTTATGCGTTATGATCTCTCATGCAATCATGATCTTCAAGTGTGCTCATAGTAACCAATACTATTTTCGCAAGTGCTCAGTATAAGTTTCTAAAACCTTTTTGCTCTAACTTCCTAACTGGACATGCGAATGATAGACACTCACATTTATATATATAGATGCCAATACGCTAAAAGCAGTCATGCCGATCTTTCCACTTATATTAATAGTGTGTTTAGGGGCTCTTTGCACGCCAGAGGATGTTTCTTATGACCGAAGGACCACATCTCTATTATGTCGATCCAGTTAACATGGTGCTGAAGGGAGAGGTGCCTTGGTCAAGATCAGTCCGGCCAGAATCCAAAAATTTCAAGGTTTTCTTCATGCACACAGTGAGTTCTTATGTGTTATGGTCGAGTGGAAATCTGTAATATTCTCAGGTGAGATGGTTGTTGTTTCTGATCATTTGGTGGCATACTCTGACGAGAGTGCACCTCACTTCTGTGAGCCATCTACCCTACAGGATCACAATATTCGCGGAGTTAAATTTCGCACCAATTGCCTTTTTCATGCCTATTCGCGGACTAATTTATTCGCGGATGAACACAATCACTCTCTATTAATTAAAGGTTGACTTGCATCAAAATTCACATTACAGTTATTTGGTATCAAAAGATTCACCATCTCTTACTCTGTTGTGTTGTAGGTGCAAATATGTGGAAATGTGATTACAAGCTCTTAAAAGCTCAAAAACGAAAAGCCGCCGTAGATTGGAATCCGTTTATTTCTCTGACGTAGCTATGACAGTTTGGTTATTGTCTTGTCACGTGATGTTCTCACGTGAATTGAAAAGCCAATAAAAAGCTCAATATAAACTTATCGTAGCACTAGTTTATGACAAACACTTCGGGTTTTACCGAAGATCCCGTATCAAATATAGATGCTCGCAACTTTACAGTTTTGTTTCGGCTTGAAATAATCGTCAAGTCGTAATCTGATCATGTGACCCAATACTTCGAAAATAATTTTTGCAGCACTTTTCGATTATCACAGGTGACCAACAGGCTCGTCATGATTATCAGACAATGATATGTACTCCTTCGAGGTAAGGTTAAAAAATTAAATGAATTTTTGCGGTAAGTTATAAGATATCACTACTAAAAATGACAGCATTACAATGACGATAAAACAGACGCATAAGAACAATAGACATGGTTTTATTGAATGCGTGAAGTATATTTGTGAAAATATTTCGATGAATGAGGTTGTAGGAAAGTGTAAACAAAAACCATCTACCACAGCTACGTCATATTTGAGCTGTTTTGGAAAGAGAATCCAAACTACAGCGGTCTCGTGTGGCTGCGATTAACTGTTCGTTTTTGAGCTTTGAAGAGCTTGTAATCACATTTCCACATATTTTGCACCTACAACACAGCAGAGTAAGGCATGGTGAATCTTTTGATATCAAATAACTGTAATGTGAATTTTGTTGCAAGTCAGACTGCGCAACGGTTGGTCATCTACCCCGTGAAATAGGTGGAGTAAGCAGCTTTTTCATCATACACGAAGGCACAATGATTGCAAGGGTGGGGGATGTCATTCTTGGAAGATCACCAATCATTCAGGGAGGTCTTAAAATTGAGGTAGAAGTGACCACAGCTGCTAACGAGGAGAATATATATGTTTTAAAAAAGGGACAAGAACGCCTTCACAATCACAGAATTTTGGCCAACCGGCAGAACATTGCAATAATAAGTCACGAGGAGAGTTCTGATAATGCCTTACCAGCCATGTGTACAAGCATGCCTTACCAGCCATGTAGTAATGAGAGAATTGCCTTTAACATCTACACAAGACAGTGACGGCAATATAGCGCTGCTATTACCAAAATAACTAGTCAGAGAGCATCATTACACGCCAGTATTTACTTATCAAGAGTATCAGTTTAATTTTATTACCAGACAACTGCCATATGGGCCAAACTGTTTTTATTTACTTCATTCATTGTTTGTAAAATTTTATTTGTATTTGAAATGTTGTATTTGTACAATCAAGTCTGTAATTAATTATAATATATTTATACATAAACTAATTTATAAGCTAAGTATAATTCATGCTAACCTATAAATTTTTGGCTTCATCCAGATGTTTTCATGAATGTTCATTGATTCGGAGGCCTCTGGTGAACCAACAACTTGTGGTGAGTTATGAGTTTTTTTCAACGTAAAGAACTGCAGATTTTTCCGATGATGATGCCGTGCCGAATTCCTAATAGCTTGTTACAACCTTGAATAATTTTGTAAAGAGGTGTCATGCATTGGCAATGGGGTTAACTCAAAGCCCCGGTGATAGTTTAAAAAAAGATTTGGAGCTCGGCTACGTTTACTACTTCTGCCTAGCGACTAGTTTTTAATTTGAGGCAGTAGTTATTCTCTCTTGTGTTTAAAAGTAGAACTAATAATTATTCGCGAAATTTAATAATTTGCATAATCGTCTGTTCGCAACATCGTGAATTATTAAAGCCGTCGAGTATTTTCATCCTGTAGGGTATTCTACATGATACTGGCTACTCAGATGTCTTTTCTTTATATTTTTCTTCTAAACTACTAGTTGATGTTTTAGCCAAAGAGAACATATTACTTAGAAGACCCAGCAGGATATGGCCAAGTCTGGTGTCGAAAGATAGAAGAAGTCTGGAAATATTATTATGGTCCACGTAAACCCAAGTTGAAGCGCTGAATAATTCTTGAATGTTGTTCTAAGTGCCACTACTGCTGCACAAGAAGCTGAGCGAAGGTGCTTTTGCCAGCCCTGCCAGTGTCATTGTAGTTACTTTTCTGGCGTTGCCCGTCATGAGGAAAATAGAAAATCTCAGCAGTTTTTTCTTGCATTTTTAAGAGGTTAACGTGCGAGATTGATGCTAGTCGATTGTTCTTGACATTATCACATGATGGTTTTGAATTAATTTTAGGTTTCATCTTGTTCTTGTGAACATTATTCCACTTGTAGCAACATGCAGCTTTTTTATGGCTTTATTAGCGACCTACTGGTATGTGCAGTTGTGCTTTATGTTTTATGTACATTTACATGACATTTCAGAGTCACTGTATTTTTTAACAAAAACTGCTGCCTGTGTAAATCTTATGTACTATTGTTGAATGCACAGACACTCCAGTATCTTCAACTGTTGTTATCATGGCTGTCTAAAGCTTGAATACTAGAGTTGATCACTGTCTGGTAACATTTCAAAATGATGACTCTAGTCAAAACCGGATTAAAATCATAATTCAATTATATAACATTACCTTGAAGGATAAATTATGAATAATGATAGCACAATATATCAAAAAGAATACGAAACGACAAAAATACTAAAATAAATGGAGTGGCATACATGTTTAGGATTGAGGACTGTGAGCATTAATGTAATTGAAAACCAATAATGAACCAGTCTTTGATGTGCTTGAATTAAAGATAGATCAATGCTTAACAGTCAAGCCACTTTTAAGTTATCAGCTTTGATGTGCATTATAAGTAACCATAAGCAAAACAGGTTACATTTTGGCACAAACATGCTAGCATTGGCCACCTTGTTTGGCACAAACATGCTAGCATTGGCCTCCTTATTCTGAAATAGCATTGATGCGCTATGAAAAGTTCGGATACCGTTATATCAAAGGCCAATAGTCCAGCTTATCTCGCTACTGCATAAGTGATGAGCTTTCCAGTTCCAACAAAACCAATTAATCGACAAATGAGTTAAACCGTTGACAAGTGAATCCAGCTACTATGTCATCCGTGATGGCTTTTGTAATATCTACAACAAATTTTAAAAGCTTAAATACAGTTTTTAGAAACAAAAGCTGTCAGATGTTAACACGGAGTGTATGACTTTCTGCATAACTCCAGACTAACCATCCGGGTACCAAAGCAAACTGAGGAAAAACAAGGTTCATAAAACTAGAAATTGAGAAAATGCTGTGAGACGTAGGGTAACTCATTCGGTACAGAAAGCCTGTATGACGGCTCGCGCATATCGTTCATTCGGTCAGAAAGCCTTCATAATGACTCCCCTTAGTACTTACACGAAAACATTGATTACATTGAACATTGAATTTTGGGTTGATCTGAGTGGTCAGATCCACCCAAAATTTTGTCACAACAAATTTATGACATTGGGTTATCACTTTGCCAAAAAAATGAATCAGGTAGTTTTCCTTTTAGTCGGAATTAGAGAGCATTTTCCAAATTCTTTTAGTTACAGTTTAGAATGGATAAAAAATAACTGTAAACAGCAACCTAAACATATCTCTGCAAGTGAAATCCTTCAACATTCGGCCTCAGATCATATTATTGTTAACTATACTTTTGTATTAGAGAATGGGGGTTCGCGAATTGGTCAAACTAACTGCAGCAACAATGGCATTTTTCTTTTACATCCGGTTCACTAAACTAACAAAATATTAAACATGGCTTTCGTTTGTCAGATGCGTTGTTTTTGTACTTGAGATTAAAGCTCTATGACAGAAACTAGCTTTCAGAGCAAAGATACCAATCTGGCGGAATCAATTCATGCAAAATTTTTTGGTATGAATTGATTCCGTCAAAACAAGCAAAAAATTCTATAATGAAAGAGTTAAAACACACTAACAAGGCTCTGGTTGATGCTATGCACTGGGAATGTATTGCTTTCCATACATGGCAAGCTTTAATTGCATTTTGTTGCACACAAATGATTGTTCTAAATATTTTAGCTTTTGACTGATTCTCACTAACCTTAGACCTATCTGTATTGTGGTCTGTGGTGGTGCGGCTAGGGTAGCCTCTCGATACGATACACAAATATTCTGCATGATCTGGACCACCGTAGGAATAGGAGGAGCCAATATTTATCAACTACATAAAACATGAAATCGCTAAAAATAGTCAATGTGGGTACATAAGGTCACTGTGAATCATTTGATAGCAGACGCAAGAACATTATTGATAGGATCGGTGTCATGAAGTCAAGTTGGTCACCATATTGTAGTTGGAAAAGATACAAAAGTAGCACAGAATTAAAGTGCGGTACCAGAGGATTACAACAATACAAAGAATAGGATAATAAATCGTGTTCTTTACCACCACGATAATACAAAATTATGATAAGTCTAAAATATTATCGATTAATATATATCTAAAACATTATGATATAAAATTATTATCGTAAGATATTATTATATTATAGACATACAGGTGTATTGTTAGCTGTTTTGACAAGCCATACCTGCTCAAACCGCCAGCCATCCGAAAGGGAAGACACAACATGTGTTAGCTCTTCCTCAGAACATTGCAGAACTCGATACACATTCTTTACATTTGACTGAAAAGTACAGTGGTAATGTAATTGTAATGAACTACCGAGATAAAATATCCCTTTCTCATCACTAAATAATGCTTTTCAGCGTAAATATACATATTTGATCAGACAACTAAAGTTTGACTGTTGTCAAGTAAGTTCAAGAGTTGGAGTTAGTGTTTACATTCACTTATATTCAAGTACAGGAAAAAGTGAAGCTCACGCACTGGTCAAAGTATATTTCTCGGCTATGCCATTAATGGCTGGTTTAGTCTGGTGCTGAAATGCGCTGATCTATTAGCTATCTATTTTAATTATGTATGTATAGTGTAGGACATACAGCCCACATTATACCTGATTATTTGTATCATCTCTAACTTTAATCCGCTCTTTACAGAGTTGAATCACTTCTGTAACATTGTAAAACTCGGCCTCTTCTAATACTCCTAAAATATAACAACAGAATATCGCAATGAAAATTGGGGTCACAGATATTTTATATGCAAGGTACACTTTGAGGCAATTTAAAAGCAACGCTGAAGTTGTATGCTGCTTATATTGTAAAGGATCTGACTCCGGTAGCTGAGTCAGCTTTACTTTCTAACAAGGGAGTCGCAACCTGGGCTACTGGCTGACCTTGTCCGAGGCCTGATTGACCTGCCTGTGGCGGTCAAGTCAGTCCAAGACAAGAATCTAGTAGTCAGGCTTGCTCCGAAACCAAACCCCCGGCCTGCCTCTGGATCTCTATCCCAGGCTAGTCTGGATCCACTAATGGCTGGTCTTAAGACTGGATCTCTAGTGCCATGGCACACCCGATCGAGTCTAGACAAGGCCGTGGATCGCCTCCTAGCCTTCTTAGAGTCACCCTGGCAGTTCCGTCTGTTGGTTGCACTGAGCCTGCTTGTACAATCGGTGAGCCAACCAGGCAGGCGTCAATAGAAGCAGTTCGTATGAGTATATAGCAGTTTATTATCGATATCTTCAATACAAGTATGCACAAGTATGAGTGAAATCAAGCACACTCTGCCTGTCTACCGCGCTGGCTTATATAGCCAGCGCCTATCGTTTAACTCCGCCTACTGATCTATTTATATCACAAAGGATATGCCAGATATAACAGGATGGTTATATAATAAAAAGGCAGTTCAGTAATACAAGGGCAGTTCAGTAATACAGTTATATAATAATAAAAAGGCAGTTCAGTAATACAAGGGCAGTTCAGTAATACAGTTATATAATAATAAAAAGGCAGTTCAAGTATGCAATAAGGGAAGTTCGAGAGGTTCGGTTAAATGATAGTGCGGATATATATATGAGTGCAGTAAATAGTACACAGGCATGTCCCGGTCCTCCACAATATTATGATTGACAAGAATGGTCAGCAAGCTTCAAAAGTAAAAAGAATGATATATTGGAGCTTCATAGCAAAATAAAAGAAACATGAATGAATACATATTCATAAGTCTATCTCGAAATGATTAATTACACTCAAAAGAAGCATGACACGAGAATGGTAACAACTCTTTACAGCATTAAATTTTTGATGCTTGAATATATGCCAAAATCGATTATAGATTTCCCTCCAGTAGCCTGCATTTTGGCTAATGGGTTGCTGAAATGCTGGCAGCTATGCATTTTAATTATGAAGCAGGCAATACTTTATATTAACTAGTCAGTAGCAAAAAGGTTGGGCTGATTTTATATTTGGAGTACAACTAAAATGGGAGTTTGTGCCTATGTTGTGTGTATAGATGTTAGATAAAAAGATATCTAAAAATGACATCTAGGCCCTACAGCATGCAGCAGGCTTAACAATGCATATTAGAAAAATAACGTAGAATAAAAATGCACTCGTAACTATATTAGCAATAAAGTGTATTTTTGTGGAGGATATTAAGTGCTACTTAGAGGTTGACTTGCAACACAGTTCACATTACAGTTATTTGGTATCAAAAGATTCACCATGTCTTACTCTGTTGTGTTGTAGGTGCAAAATATGTGGAAATGTGATTACAAGCTCTTAAAAGCTCAAAAACAAACAGTTAATCGCCGCCATCACGAAACCGCCGTAGATTGGAATCAATTCATTTCTCTGACATAGTCAAAAGGTTTGGTTATTGTTTTGACACGTGATGTTCTCACGTGAATTGAAAGGCTAATAAAAGGCTCAATATAAAACTTCTCGTAGCACTAGTTTATGACAAACACTTCGGGGCTTACCGAAGAGCCTTTACCAAATATAAATGCTCGCTAGTTTACAGTTTTGTTTCGGCTTGGTCTAATCATCTAGTCGTAGTCTGATCACGTGACCCATACTTCCTGCCAAACAGCGCGAATAATTTCTGCAGCATTGTTCGACTATCACAGGTGACCAACAGGATTCTTATGTTTATCAGAAGATGATGTTCACTCCTTCGAGCTAAGGTCAAAAAATTAAACGAATTTTTATGGTAGGTTTTGAGATATCAGTGTTCAAAGTGACAGCATTACAATGATGATGAAACAGACGCGTAAGGACAATAGACATGTTTTATTGAATGCGTGAAATATATTTGTGAAAATATTTCGACGAATGAGGTTGCATGAAAGCGTAAACAGAAGCCATCTTGTTCAGCTACATCCCATTTGAGCCGTTTTAGAAAGGGATTCTAATCTACAACAGTTTCGTGATGGCAGCGATTAACTGTTCGTTTTTAAGCTTTTAAGAGCTTGTTATCACATTTCCAAATATTTTGCACCTGCAACACAGCAAAGTAAGACATGGTGAATTATTTGATACCAAATAACTGTAATCTAACTTTTGATGCAAGTCAACCTTTAACGAAAGTTCTTCAGAAGCCTTAAAAAACAGAAAATGATGCAGGAATAATGAGTTGCCTAGTTAATTAAGTAGATAGTTGGCTACACAACTATATCGACCACGACTTTTTGTCATTGACGTTCATGACCATTCATACACATATGTGCTGAACAATTGCGGATTATTTCACGAAGAAATAATTCTTGGTTACAGTAAGGTTGTCTACTCAAAGACATTTTTACAAAATGCGTAGACTGTCACTATCATCCCTACTTGAGTTCGTCTGAATCGACTAATACCCAGTCTCGTGATGCCATTACCAACTCTAGTTCTACCTCAATCTTCTCCCATACATTAAATACTGATAGTATTCACTGCCATGAGAAAAGAGAAAACGCTGTACAAAGCAGAAAAATAGAATTTTTTGTGTACAAAACTCTAAAGTGAAAGTTTGCCAACTACAATAAAATTAAACAATGATTGATTTTTTCAGTAATATGCATATCGGTACTGTATATTATAATATATAATGTACAGTAGACATACATGGAGAAACATCAACTTTTAAAAGCAGTAAATATCTAAATATAAAACTTGCAACATCGACAAGCTGTAATAAGTGTAATTGATATTATGGACTGCATGTATGATGATTATACAGACAGTATTCTATAGCTTCTCTCCCTCTTACCAATGTATACCATGGAGACTATGAAGTTATCTGTAGCATGAGACCAACTTTGCAGCACCTCAGCATTTACTTAACTTCATCTAGGTTGTACAACGATTGCAAAAAAGATTTTAATTGGGGCAGATGACACAAACAACTTGAAGTGCTTGTATATATCATAATCTTTTGTATCAGTCTCCAAACATTATCATATCGTATATCTGAAATTTTTATGCGTAGTACTTAGCTATAGCAACAATGACAACAGGTCTGAATTTCCATTCTCAATATTTAATTGCCTGCCTTCCTGCATGCTGTTTTAATGTCTTATCCGAAGAAACTGGGGTGCAGCTGATCGGTATGACGAAGGCCAGACAGGTCAGACGTTAGTGCTTAGTAAAAGTGCTGTTCAAGTTTGTATGTGAGGGCTATAGAACATCATTATTCATAAGTTTTACCCAACAGTGGCGAGCATTCGCTATGGAGGCATCAGTTCACTGACATTTACCTTAGACAACAGCGATAGGTTGAAGTTGATCTTCGACTTGCTTAAATAGCCAATATTATTACAAATGTTAGCAGATCACAAACTGTGTTGCCATGAGGTGTCACATAAGACTGCAAACTCTCAACTTAGCTTATCTTTGAAATGAGCTGAACATAGCTATGTTCACTTAATAATAAATCTAATTTATAGAGGAACTCCACAACATGCTAATAAACTAAAAGTCTAATAAAGAATTGTAGTCAGTTAAGTATTTTCTAGTCAACTCTTATTCTTGGTTCCAATGAGCTGTAAACATAACCCAAATTGTTGGCTATCATAAAAAGTGTTAACAAATGGTCATTATACAGAGCATTTCAAATTTTATAATTTCAATTTTGTACCTCGTATCGACATACGTTTACTTTTATATCACAACTCTTCCTTTTATCATGCCATGTCAAATACGAGTAATGAATTTATGCATTATTTAGCATTTCAAAGAAAAATAGAACTAGGTGTATACTTGAAACATTTCAATAAAATCTATACAATTAGAACATCTATAAGCCTAATTATTACAAAATATCAGGTGATATAACAATATCAAAGACTTGCTTTCGAATGTTTACAAAATGCTAGGAAAGTTAACGAAGGTTGGTAGCAGCTTTTCATTTAGACTATTGGGTACAAAAGCAAAAGGGAGACACGTTGTGGAAAATAAAGCGCCGACCAAAACATCAATAAGGAACTAAATACCTTGTATTATGAAAACCTATTAAGCTATCACCAAGTTAACCCTATAGGACAGACTCTATAGTACATAAAGACCTAGTAAACCTATGATATGTGATTCACTTATGACTCATGCCTGTAACAACAAACAAAAATATCTACCACAATAGCTTTTTGTCTCGAACAATTTGAGACATCAGAGGGCACACAACCAAAACTCAATAATCCTAAGCACCAGTGTGCTGCTCTCCAAATTATACCCTGACTCAAAACAAACCCAATAAATAGAGGCTTCCCTTTAGATTTAAATTAAATCGCTAGAAAGTTCTACCTCGTCTGAGGTAAGAGTATGAATATTGACGTTGAGTAACCTCTTATAACTTACCTTCTAGCTCCTGATTTTTGTCAATTACTAGTTTGCCATGCCGTAAATAATTCAATATTGTTCTGAAGAATTCCGGGTCCCTATCGATCATGTATGCCCCATTTTCATCCTAAAAGAAAATCTAAGTCTAACGCTAATACAAACTATACGCTTGGAATTATGAGCTACGTTGAACATGTTAATATATTTACATCAAATATCATCAACATACATCAAACCACAATCATGTTGCTAATGATGGCGACAGGTACCATGATTATGAACTTACAAACCTTGTCTGATTTTAAACTGTGATTGTGTTCTTCTTGGCATAACCTGAATAAAAACGATTTTGGATCTCTACACAGTGTGGTCTTTGTTGTTAAAAATTGTGTTCCTCCTACGTTTAGTTTAACCCAAGATTCCTTCTTTGCATTTTCATTGTCTTCACATTTAGAACAAACTTCCATTCCGTTTGGTATTGTATCGCCATTGACAGCCATTACGGACGATCTATTGCACAGAAGTAGATCTTTGAAACCTACCAGAAAATGGCTTCCCTTTAAAAGTACCGCGACAACCGGTCATTAACGATACTCTGACAAGACCTTAGTGGGCGAGTTCATAAATTTTCCGTTTTTTTATCAACACGGAGGCATAGACATGGCCAAAATTCGTGCAAACAGACATAGACATAACTAAAGCAAAGCTGTACGTAATATAAAGTTTTCGAATTCAGCTATGATCATACAAGTCTATGAACATTAGCGTCTATCTATCCAAGGATATGGAAATTACCAAACTATGTACGAATTTCTCGCCTCTTGAGGATTATTTTCGATTTGGTTCATGTTATGTCCAGTGAACTGGATATGTTATAACATCGTGAATTTATTAGAAACATTTTTGAAATCACGTCGATGTTTTCACTAAAACGAACAAACGGGCTTCTGAAAGTTTAATATTATAGGCCTACTTGTTTTGGCTATTACAATTTACTTTGAAATTATGCTCAAGCGTGGTGGCAAGCTGAGACTATGTCGGTTATTGTCATTTGTGTGCAAAAACGTGTTGGTCAAAAAAAGCAAAAAAGATGATTTCAGGTTCGGCTTTTTAACTCCCAACAATGTATCTCATTGCACATTAATATATCTCTGTTGTACACATAATGTCCTTATATTTTTCATATGTACACAAATGAAAAATATGAGGACAATATGGGACATATTGAAATTACCTATGACTAAATCTATTCATAATTAGCTAGTGTTGACCAGATTGAGCTGTTGTGTGATCTTACCTTTGCAATGACTTATTAACTAGCCAATTTAATTCAACTAGTTAATTCTACCATGACAGCATTCTCTCAAAGTGTGTTTTCTCTTCGTTTTTTTACTAAACACTTCTTTGATGAGATAGTCTAACAAAACAAACCATCACTTACAAAATAAATGGTACTTGCGGATATTCCGTATTGCTTCTTTTGTAATAGAATTGGGTTCAGCCCAAATAATGGAAGCTTTGATGACAATTAATGATGCAAAGTGTTTCAAGTTGGCAGCCCGATCAAGCCAGTCAAAGCATAGAAGCAAAAACTCTTTTGCGTTTTCGTAGTTGTTGGCTGCTCGTAGAGAGCAGGCTGTCAAGAGAGCAAGTAGGTAGACAGCTGTGTAAAGACAACCAAACAGTATCGAGTTGATACCATTTACATGACCACAACTGTGGCTTTTGATAAGGATAGCATTGATCTTTGCAGAAATCTGTATTCTGCTGTCTTGAAAAACCTACTAGTGACTGTGCTACAAGGAATTTTTCTTTAGAATCAAAAGTGGACTAACATGCTGGTTCTGCTTACCAGCTAGCATGAATTTGAAATTTTCACATACTGTACCTTTAATGCTTTAAAACCTGATGTCGTATATGCTTCCAGAAACCCTGACTTTAGGCTGAGTTACTGACTTTCACTGCACTGTTGTAGGAGTAAAAACTATGAGAAGTCCTATTCTTTGGCATACAGTTTCCAAGCTCTGAATATATGTAGATTATGATACAACAAGCTTATTTGAAATATCACCAACAGCTTTTTGTTAAATATAATTCAAGAAGCCAAGGTTTACAGGTTGAAGACAACACTGTAACAGTATGAGAGTTGATTCCATTTACATGGCCATAACTGTGGCTGTTGATGAAAATAGCATTGATATTAAATTAGGGTTGAAAATATATCAGTGTTACATAAAAAGAAAATATGAAGTATAATTATGTATCATGTGAAGAGACATCCTGAGAACAAGCTTGACATGCGGTCGTCTGACAATGAAATGGAAATAAAACAAACTCTGTCTATTGCGTAACAGTAAATTTTAGATCTTTTTCAGGCTCATGTCTGAAGGAAGATACATAAATGTATTTAACCCTTTTGCAGGTGATACGACATTAATGTCGTTTTGCGATAGTGATTCTAGTGGGTAGTGCGACATTAATGTCGCTATCGTACGCATTATGTATTAAAACTTACTATTGGTCTGTGTTCATTTTTCTATTCAATTAAATACTTTCTAAAGTAAAAGAACACATGTGAGGATTTGAATAACTACATTTTAGACATGTATCTTTTTATTTCAACTTGTTTTGGGCGATTGTTATCAAACGCCCTTTCTATATTTTTTTTACTCAGTAAGATACTAAGCCTTTTTCCCCGAATTGATTTTTATGCTTTTATGTGAACAAAAGAACTTGCTATTGGTCTTTATTCGTTTTTCTATCCAATTAAATACTTTCTAATGTAAAAGAACATATGTGTGAACTTGAATAACTACATTTTAGACATGTATATTTGTATTTCAACTTGTTTTGGGCAATCGTTGTCGATGCCCTTTCTATGTGCCTTTTTTACTTAGTAAGATCCAAGCATTGATTTTTGTGAACACAAAAAAAACATTTTATAATCATGGCTTCGTCTTCCCAACGACCTGCTAGATCAACTCGAAAGGGCCCAGTTTGTTTTGGCAGATTCTATAGCTGATGACTCAGACAATGACTCAAATTTTTCTTATGTCAATCTAATGGACTTTGATATAAGTGATGAGTTTAGTGATGACGATGCTTCTGTTGTTGGGCCAAGGGATGGTGGAGGAGATGCAATCAATAATGATGGGGTGTGGACTGTAATTAGAAACCTTAGCAATGACAAATGCCCCAATGTCAATGATTTTACCAGTCCCATTGGGCCAGTATTTGCTCCACCAAAGTCAACTGCAGTGGATTACTTTGAGAGATTTTTTGCTCCAACTGAGCAGGGGGGTGTTTCTTTGTGGAAACATCTACTCATTGAAACCAACAAGTATAAAGAGTACTATACAAGAAAAAACCAGGTTCTCAAGCAGCACTCCAAGGTAGACAAGCGGAAAGATGTAACAGTAGAACAAATGAAAGCATTCATTGGCACTATCTTGAACATGGGTATAAATAGAAAGAAGACTATTGAATCCTACTGGGACAGCACCAACTGAAGTCAGAATGCCCCACCATTCAAAGAAACATTTACACAGGATACTTTCAAACTGATCTTGCGTTTCTTTCATGTCAGTGACAGTGACCAAGAGCCAGAGAAAGGAACACCGGAATATGATCAGCTCTACAAGTTCAGACCAGTACTAGAGCATCTAAACAAAGCTTGGCAAAAAGAGTTTAATCTGGGGCACGTTCTCTCAATCGACGAATCTATAGTAGGTTTTAAGGGGAGGCATCCTTTGGTGAATTACATACGCATCAAGAAACACCATCAATGGGGGCCGAAGGAATACAACTTGTGTGACTCTGTAACCGGCTACTGTTCACAGACTATGTATCATACCAGGGGAATGACAAAAGGTGTCTCTGGTCAGCCATTTTCTGTATGTGAAGCACTCATGGAGCCTCATATGAGCAATAACGACCATCTCATAGTAGATAACTACTGCACAAGTGTAGACCTTTGTGAGAAGTTTCTGACCAATGGCACATACGTCACAGGAACTGTAAGAGCAGGCCGTGTGAAACTTCCCAACGAGATGAAAGTGAAAATGAAGAACAAAGGAGAGATATTGGCTAGTAGAAAAGGCAATCTTCTTGCAGTCACTTGGGTGGACAGAAAGCAGGTCAGATTGTTGTCCACTTGCTCAACAGCAAACATGGTAGAGAAAGAGGTATACAATGCAACCAGATGTTCCACAGGTAGTAGTAGACTACAATTCTGAAATGGAGGGCGTAGATCAATCTGATCAGATGACAGATCAATATTCTGGGGAGTTTCGCATAGTAAAGCTGGGCAAAAAAGTAGTCCTACACCTCGTTGACAGAACTGCTACCAATGCTTATATCTGCTACACGGCTAATTCCAACATTGTAGGAAAGAAGATGGACCATCACCGCTTTCTTATTCAGTTAGTCGAAGGGTTGATTGGAGATTACCGTGAGCCTAGAGAACATGTAGGACGCCCTAGCTGCTCTCCAGCTGCAAGGAAAACTGCCAGGCATTTCTTTGAAGTCATTCCAGATGGTAATAGAAAAAAATGTACTGTATGTGCTAAACCAAGAGGCCAAGGTTACAAAGGTTCTATAATTGGTAGTTGGTGCCAAGATTGTGGAGTCAGATTGTGCAAAGGTGCTTGCTTCAACTCTTACCACAAATAGACAGTATGGACTATAGACCACAAATAGACTGTATGGACTATGGATATGTGCTATGGACTAAGTCTAAACAGTGGCTAATATGTATTACAAAGTGTGGTTCTACTTGTAAAATGCTTTATTTGTAATATAAATACAGAATATGTTTTATTCAACAATATAACATTATCGCAACAACAATCAAATTTTTCAATTTTTTTTTAATTTACATGTGTAAGGGTAGTTTAAATAGCTCAAACAGGCATAAAGGGTGTAAAACTGTTTGTAAAATGCCTTGTTATATGATACAAACCTATCATTACAACCATAGTGTAGCAAAAAATATTATTTCAATAAAATTTCAAAATTGTCATTTTTTTTTATTAATTCACCCAGCTTATCAAAAATAGGCTCAAAAACTTACCTGCAAAAGGGTTAACATGGGCTCTGGTTATTTACCAAAATTTGAGTTTTTAGGCTGAGTTATTTCGAAAAGACATTTTCATGCTACAACACTTAAGCATTGCTGCCACGAACAGCTTGCATTGTTTTTTCGTAGGTAAATCAGACACGCTAATTCCGATTTTGTACTCAAAATAAAGATTGGTCAACTAACTTTTCAAGTCATTTTTGTTTTTGAAGGCTTTTTTACGGCGATTTAATATCGGTGTCGCAATCGACACAACAAGCCCCACCCATAAATATGTGACGTAGCCTAGCTTTTTAGGGACGAAAGTTGAGGACGTTTAGTCCGATCTAGAATTATAGAGATGGGTGTCTTAAAACCCATTATTCTCTAAATTCAGCCTTCAAATTAATTTCAGTCCTTTCTGAAAGGTCGATAAGCTATTTAACATTGAATGTAGCTTGTTACCGGGTGTTTAATAGGCTGAACGCCGAGAAAAATGAACTTGAAAAAAGCGCGATTTTATCACAAGCTAGCGTTATCGCACTTTTTTTATTTCATTCAGCATACAAGCAGATATGTAAGATCAAAAATGGATATGGAAACAGATTTGATCGGCTTTCCCTGTTCACTGAGTTAGCTTCATGATGGGATCATATGTGAGCGCTATTTGGAGACAAAGGGATACAAAAGATGATTTAGGGAGTTCTGCACCAACAAGGTCAGAGGGAGGCAGGAAAAGAAGCCATGAGAATGAAGAGTTAATAAATGCAGAAAATGCCCTACTACACACACCTAAAAAGTAAAGCATTCAAATTATGATATTTTAGTTATTTTTATGTAGCTAATAAAATTTATCATTACTTTTCATATACGTATTGGGACTGCCTTTCAGGTCATTAGACTTGCTGCCTAGCAGCATTCCTCTCAGTCCTATAACATGACATTGCAGGTAAAGCAACCTCGAGCAGATAGTATTTGGATATTTTATTGCTCGTTAGCGCTTCATATCTTGGTGGTACCTTTTGCACTGCTTGTGACTGTACGTAGGAAGAAGCTCAGGTCTACTACTGACTACATCTATCAGGTCTTGTTTATTGACGGAGAGAACAGTGATGTCACTATCTCAGCTCTTAACCGCGAGTGGAAGTTGCATAAGCTATACTTGAAGCAGGTATGCATCCTGCCTATAGAGTTCCATTTCATTTCTTTAACTATTTTCACTTTATACTTTGGCATATTACAGTTTAGGCTTAAATGTAATTTTCAAATCATTCTGCTGGCTAATTGAAATATGAGTATATTGTTAGCTTGGAATCTAAAAAGTTACCTGAAGCGATTTTATAGTAATGTTTCACAGAGGAGGTGACATTAAAAGACTAATTAATGAGATGGTTTGGGAATAGAACCGGGTATGATGTTTTCTTTATGTAAACAATACTTGCTTTAGAGTTAAAACATTTGTGATACATTAGGCTGCCTCATTTTTCATGCACTGCTGCCTAGAATGTGATTGTTTTTTCAACTTTTGAGTTTGTCATTTTGTTTCTTTAACGATTATTTTCACAAAAAGTTTTCAGCTCATAAGAAACACTGAAACTTGAATGCAGGAAACCAATTGATGCCTCTATTATATGATTGGTACTATAATTATAGCTTACTATAGTTACCGGAATTTTCCATTGGCAATGTGCCAGATAATAGCAAGTGGCGGGCAATTTTCATTACTTTTCATTGTTTATAAGTTGTTTTGTAATACTATTTTCCATTGGCAATGTGCCAGGCTAATAGCAAGTGGGAGGCAACTCTCATCACTTCTCATTGTTTATAAGCTGATTTTTAATACCGTTTTCCGTTGACAATGTGCCAGGCTAATAGCGAGTGGTAGGCAACTCTCGTCACTTCTCACTTATTATAAGCTGATTTTTAATACCTGGGCAACGCTGGGAGGCACAGCTAGTTATACCTACTTATAGAATACTACTATCTACTTACTACTCACTACTCTGTCTTATTGAACTTTTTTTCTTAGTAAATTGTTGGTGAATAATCTTTAGTTAAGTATCTTGATATAAATTGGTAGTGTGGATACTTTGAGAGCATGTTTCGAGGGACGTGGAAGGAGTCGAAGGCAACTGCTATTACTCTTGATATTCCTGACAGAAATATTGATGCAGATGGTAAGTTGCCCTATTAGGTAATTGCGCTTCATCTCCCATTTTGTACTGGCACATGCAGCAAAGATCCCAGAGACAACCCGTACCAAGATAATGGCTCTTCTGGTAGCTTATTTAATCTTTAGGGTAGGTGGGAGAGTGTGAGTAGGTGTCATAATCGTGATAGCATAAAGTTCTGCTCCAACCTACCTTCTTTTTGCCAACTGTCACATAACATTTGGTGAGCAATTTATTGGTGGTTAAGGATTAAAAAGTAGACAGGTATAAAATGCTGCCCTCGTTCTTACAGTTAATGGTTGACTTGCAACAAAATTCACATTTCAGTTATTTGATATGAAAACATTCACCATGTCTTACTCTGTTGTGTTGTAGGTGCAAAATATGTGGGAATGTGATTACAAGCTCTTAAAAGCTCAAAAACGAACAGTTAATCGCAGCCACACGAGACCGCCGTAGTTTGGATTCTCTTTCCAAAATGGCTCAATTGTGACGTAGCTGTGTTAGATGGTTTCTGTTTACACTTTTATGCAACCTCATTCGTCGAAATGTTTCACAAATATACTTCACGCATTCAATAAAACCATGTCTATTGTTTTTACGCGTCTGTTTTATTGTCATTTTAATGCTGTCACTTTTAGCAGTGATATATCTTATAACTTACCGTAAAAACTCGTTTAATTTTTTAGCCTTAGCTTGAAGGAGTACATATCATTGTCTGATAATCATGACGAGTCTGTTGGTCACATGTGATAATCGAAAAGTGCTGCAGAAATTATTTGCGAAGTATTGGGTCACATGATCAGATTACGACTTGGCGACTAGACCAAACCGAAACAAAACTGTAAAGTAGCGAGCATCTATATTTGATACGGGGTTAAACCACTTCGGGATGAGACCCGAAGTGTTTGTCATAAACTAGTGCTACGATAAGTTTTATATTGAGCTTTTTATTGCCCTTTCAATTCACGGGAGAACATCACGTGACAAGACGATAACCAAATTTCATGACTACGTCAGAGAAATAAAGAGATTCCAATCTACGGCGGCTTTTCGTTTTTGAGCTTTTAAGAGCTTGTAATCACATTTCCACATATGTGGCACTAACAACATAACAGAGTAAGACATGGTGAATCTTTTGATACCAAATAACTCTAAAGTGAATTCTGTTGCAAGTCAACCTTTAAGAATTTTGACAAGTAAATTTTAGATAAAGTTCTTAATAGAGTTGTTCATTAACATTTTGTAGCGCTGGCCGTTGCGTTTGGCTGCCTGTACAGAGATGATCTGACCATCGAGCCGATACAAGTAGTGCCTGTTGTCGCTGCTGCCTGTCTCCTTCAGCTTGACGGTCTCATGCAGCAGTGTGCTGCCATTATGCGAGAAACCATTTCGTGAGTTCCATTTGCTGCATGCAAAAAAACTCTTACCCTAGCATTCTTCTCTGTTAACCAGATTATATACCACTTTTTTATCATGGTTGTTTACAAGTAGCATTGATTGTATCAAGTGCAGTAGTTTGCTATAAAGCCATATGCTCGCAGGTCTAAGACCGTGTGCGGCTACTATGACTGCTCTCTCTTGTACGGGCTCGGAGCTGTAAAGGATGCCTGCTTTGAGTGGCTTGAGAACAATATCATGGCCAAACAGTCTAAAGACCTTCTCAAGGATATCAAGTAAGTTTAGCCGTCAGCTTTGGGGCCTGCTGACTCATCCTTTTCCCTTCCTATTCGCTCTTCTTTTTTGTTGCAGCTCTACACTCTTGCATAACTTCATTGGGTTTGTCATTCAATTTGGTTGTAGGTCAACTCTCATGCAGGACCTCATCAAGTCACCAAACCTGTTTGTGATGCAGGTGGAGATGGATGTGTACAATTTGCTTAAGAGGGTATGCTTTTGGGCGTCATATTATTAACAAACTGATACATTAGTAGTGAAGTTAGTTCTTTGCTTTCTGCCAATTGTGCAATAAGACCTGATTTGATGACCTGTTTATGAAATATTCTTGAGATTACAATTTAATCATTAGAGGTGCTAAAAAGCATCGCAGTTTTATAGCTGTTAACTGAAATCAACAGGCTATTAACAGCATTGCCTGGTTCCAAGAGAGGTACCTTACGTTTCGTGGGATATTAGTAACTGCCAACGACACTCAGAGCATAGATACCCATGTAGGCCACCCACGCTTAGTGCGTTACTGATAGCTGCCGATAACACCTGAGGCATGGGCTCCCATGTAGGCCACATGTCCTGAGTGCTACTGACAGATGCCCATGGTCAGTGCAAAAGTTGAAAACTGTTCAACACTGACAAAGATTCACAAAACAACTTGCAGCACTTGCTGCGCAAAATTGCTGCGGAGGTTTCGCAGCCGGTATGAACATCCGGCTTTAACAAGAGCATTGTCTGGTCAAGCCGATCTAAAGCTATGACCTATAAACTATGATAAATATGTCAAGGAAGCCTTCACCTTAGCTGTTGGTTTCAGTGGCTCTTCATACAAGTGATGCCCTGGTGGACTGGCAGCTACAAGTCTGGTATCACCAAACAAGCTGAAATACATTTTAAAGATTTAACATCACAAGGTGTGTGATTCTTTTTTGTCATTTCTATTATCTATGATAAGCCTGACACTCAGCAAGCTCCCTATATCATGCTATTACAATGTCTCATCCTTGATATCTATCACTTGAATGTTTGCATCGCTCTTGTTTTAATACTCGAGACCTGCTATAAGAGTCATTTGTCGTACCTTCATTCCTCCAGTTGCAACCAGATATATTTTATTTGAATTTACTAAAGTTAAAAACAAATATTCAATTAAGAATATTTGTGTGAACTGCCAAATATTAATGTTAAACCATAGTTGTGTTGGACATAGGATTTAACTAGCATCGGTTTGTGACCTATGGCTGGATAGTTTCTGCATCACTGAAGGGGGACCTGAGCCATCCCGACTCAATTGGCTTAGACTTATGTACTCATTGGCCAGATCATTCAGTACGTGATGAAAGTGGTAAAGTACAAGGTTATCCTGGGGATTATGGTTGCTGGTATTCTTTTAGAATTTGGGACTGGCAGTCACGGCTCATTTCTGGAGACCTGCTTGGGAAAGATTTATAAGAAGGTGTTTGCAGAGCTTCGATTTCAGCATATTATCATTGATCTCTCCTCAACGAACCTCTTGTTCAAGGACAGAATAGTTCCTAGAGGTAATCGTGGACAGGCAAATAGCTAAAATTGTTTTATTGTCGTGAATAAATACAGTCGGCTCATCCTGCCTTTTAGATTGCATCACTATTACAATTACATGTGAATAGTGCTGGAGTAGTCTAGTCTATGTACTAACCTACTACCAACATATTATGTTTCAGAGTGGCTTATGCCGTTCTTCAGAATACAATGGCTGACAATGCTAAATATGGAGCAAGGTGAAGATTTGGGGTAAGTTTTTGTATTTTCTTATGTACAGCATGCAATATATTGTGTATTAGTTAACAATATATATTGAATAAGAGTTTATAGCTTCTGACATGGTATGACACTGTTGATGAATTACAGGTCATTTCTGGTAAGAATACTGTTTCTTCTTTACAATATTATCTGTACTTATTGCGTGATCAACAGGTCTTTAGTCTCTCCCTTATATACAGTGTATGTCTCTTCAGTCTCTCTCTTATATACAGTGTATGTCTCTTCAGTCTCTTCCTTATATACAGTGTATTTCTCTTCAGTCTCTCCCTTATATACAGTGTATTTCTCTTCAGTCTCTCCCTTATATACAGTGTATTTCTCTTCAGTCTCTCCCTTATATACAGTGTATTTCTCTTCAGTCTCTCCCTTATATACAGTGTATTTCTCTTCAGTCTCTCCCTTATATACAGTGTATTTCTCTTCAGTCTCTCCCTTATATACAGTGTATTTCTCTTCAGTCTCTCCCTTATATACAGTGTATTTCTCTTCAGTCTCTCCCTTATATACAGTGTATTTCTCTTCAGTCTCTTCCTTATATACAGTGTATTTCTTTTCAGTCTCTCCCTTATATACAGTGTATTTCTCTTCAGTCTCTCCCTTATATACAGTGTATTTCTTTTCAGTCTCTCCCTTATATACAGTGTATTTCTCTTCAGTCTCTCTCTTATATACAGTGTATTTCTCTTCAGTCTCTCCCTTATATAGAGTGTATTTCTCTTCAGTCTCTCCCTTATATACAGTGTATTTCTCTTCAGTCTCTCCCTTATATACAGTGTATTTCTCTTCAGTCTCTCCCTTATATACAGTGTATTTCTCTTCAGTCTCTCCCTTATATACAGTGTATTTCTCTTCAGTCTCTCCCTTATATACAGTGTATTTCTCTTCAGTCTCTTCCTTATATACAGTGTATTTCTTTTCAGTCTCTCCCTTATATACAGTGTATTTCTCTTCAGTCTCTCCCTTATATACAGTGTATTTCTTTTCAGTCTCTCCCTTATATACAGTGTATTTCTCTTCAGTCTCTCTCTTATATACAGTGTATTTCTCTTCAGTCTCTCCCTTATATAGAGTGTATTTCTCTTCAGTCTCTCCCTTATATACAGTGTATTTCTCTTCAGTCTCTCCCTTATATACAGTGTATTTCTCTTCAGTCTCTTCCTTATATACAGTGTATTTCTTTTCAGTCTCTCCCTTATATACAGTGTATTTCTCTTCAGTCTCTCCCTTATATACAGTGTATTTCTTTTCAGTCTCTCCCTTATATACAGTGTATTTCTCTTCAGTCTCTCTCTTATATACAGTGTATTTCTCTTCAGTCTCTCCCTTATATAGAGTGTATTTCTCTTCAGTCTCTCCCTTATATACAGTGTATTTCTCTTCAGTCTCTCCCTTATATACAGTGTATTTCTCTTCAGTCTCTCCCTTATATACAGTGTATTTCTCTTCAGTCTCTCCCTTATATACAGTGTATTTCTTTTCAGTCTCTCCCTTATATAGAGTGTATTTCTCTTCAGTCTCTCCTTATATACAGTGTATTTCTCTTCAGTCTCTCCCTTATATACAGTGTATTTCTCTTCAGTCTCTCCCTTATATACAGTGTATTTCTCTTCAGTCTCTCCCTTATATACAGTGTATTTCTCTTCAGTCTCTCCCTTATATACAGTGTATTTCTCTTCAGTCTCTCCCTTATATAGAGTGTATTTCTCTTCAGTCTCTTCCTTATATACAGTGTATTTCTCTTCAGTCTCTCCCTTATATACAGTGTATTTCTCTTCAGTCTCTCCCTTATATACAGTGTATTTCTCTTCAGTCTCTCCCTTATATACAGTGTATTTCTCTTCAGTCTCTCCCTTATATACAGTGTATTTCTCTTCAGTCTCTCCCTTATATACAGTGTATTTCTCTTCAGTCTCTCCCTTATATAGAGTGTATTTCTCTTCAGTCTCTCCCTTATATACAGTGTATTTCTCTTCAGTCTCTCCCTTATATACAGTGTATTTCTCTTCAGTCTCTCCCTTATATACAGTGTATTTCTCTTCAGTCTCTCCCTTATATACAGTGTATTTCTCTTCAGTCTCTCCCTTATATACAGTGTATTTCTCTTCAGTCTCTCCCTTATATACAGTGTATTTCTCTTCAGTCTCTCCCTTATATACAGTGTATTTCTCTTCAGTCTCTCCCTTATATACAGTGTATTTCTTTTCAGTCTCTCCCTTATATACAGTGTATTTCTCTTCAGTCTCTCTCTTATATACAGTGTATTTCTCTTCAGTCTCTCCCTTATATAGAGTGTATTTCTCTTCAGTCTCTCCCTTATATACAGTGTATTTCTCTTCAGTCTCTCCCTTATATACAGTGTATTTCTCTTCAGTCTCTCCCTTATATACAGTGTATTTCTCTTCAGTCTCTCCCTTATATACAGTGTATTTCTCTTCAGTCTCTCCCTTATATACAGTGTATTTCTCTTCAGTCTCTCCCTTATATACAGTGTATTTCTCTTCAGTCTCTCCCTTATATAGAGTGTATTTCTCTTCAGTCTCTTCCTTATATACAGTGTATTTCTCTTCAGTCTCTCCCTTATATACAGTGTATTTCTCTTCAGTCTCTCCCTTATATACAGTGTATTTCTCTTCAGTCTCTCCCTTATATACAGTGTATTTCTCTTCAGTCTCTCCCTTATATACAGTGTATTTCTCTTCAGTCTCTCCCTTATATACAGTGTATTTCTCTTCAGTCTCTCCCTTATATACAGTGTATTTCTCTTCAGTCTCTCCCTTATATACAGTGTATTTCTCTTCAGTCTCTCCCTTATATACAGTGTATTTCTCTTCAGTCTCTTCCTTATATACAGTGTATTTCTTTTCAGTCTCTCCCTTATATACAGTGTATTTCTCTTCAGTCTCTCCCTTATATACAGTGTATTTCTTTTCAGTCTCTCCCTTATATACAGTGTATTTCTCTTCAGTCTCTCTCTTATATACAGTGTATTTCTCTTCAGTCTCTCCCTTATATAGAGTGTATTTCTCTTCAGTCTCTCCCTTATATACAGTGTATTTCTCTTCAGTCTCTCCCTTATATACAGTGTATTTCTCTTCAGTCTCTCCCTTATATACAGTGTATTTCTCTTCAGTCTCTCCCTTATATACAGTGTATTTCTCTTCAGTCTCTCCCTTATATACAGTGTATTTCTCTTCAGTCTCTCCCTTATATACAGTGTATTTCTCTTCAGTCTCTCCCTTATATACAGTGTATTTCTCTTCAGTCTCTCCCTTATATACCGTGTATTTCTTTTCAGTCTCTCCCTTATATACAGTGTATTTCTCTTCAGTCTCTCTCTTATATACAGTGTATTTCTCTTCAGTCTCTCCCTTATATAGAGTGTATTTCTCTTCAGTCTCTCCCTTATATACAGTGTATTTCTCTTCAGTCTCTCCCTTATATACAGTGTATTTCTCTTCAGTCTCTCCCTTATATACAGTGTATTTCTCTTCAGTCTCTCCCTTATATACAGTGTATTTCTCTTCAGTCTCTCCCTTATATAGAGTGTATTTCTCTTCAGTCTCTCCCTTATATACAGTGTATTTCTTTAGGCCAAAACAAGGAGATGTCAATGAGGATGTATTTCTCAAATCTTCACTGCGATGCGCTAGAATCCTTCACAGGGATGTAGAGGTTTGTAGCTATTAGTTGACCTGGAACTTGTGATGGTATTAAAAAGTTTCTCTTTCAACTGCTGCATGTTTGATGAAATCAATGATATAAAACGCCCTCAGGATAAGCGAGGGCGATCATATGGGCGGGGTTTAACGATCGATCTCTGTTGGCATGAACCTGAGCATAAAATATGCTAAATAAAAAAACCTGGAAAATTTACAAAGATTAGGAACAATAGCGGTTATTTTACTGATTTGTTGGTTTCATTTTGTTTTCAAATAAATGTAGTTGCCCAATATTGTCACCGTTATGATCAGTCAGTTGCCATTCACAGGCATTCGTGATATTAATAGTCGCCATCGTGAAATGGCCCAAATTAGGTTTTAGATTTTGAGTATGAAAACTACATTGCACAGCTTGGCCTGCTGTCCCACCTTATAGGCCAGGTCCAACAATGTGACTATAATAAATTGTCATTTTATATTAGGGGTGGCAAAATATTAGTCAAAAACTAGCAAAAAAAGGACATTGTTTGGGTGATTTCAGGTAAATTATAGTTAACTTTAAGCATATATTACGACCCTTACCAATTTCAAAATTTTTAAAAATAAGTAATTTGAAATGTTTTATTTTCCATGGATCTATTTTTTGGTTAGGTATTACCCCTGCACTGTAGAAATTCAAGGTTGGCTATTGTGAACGGCAGCGGGGTTTACTGACGGAATGAGCTAATGACACAATAACAGCGAGTTGTGTTTTTCAAAACCAACAAGGCAACGCGACCGCCCCGCAAGATCTGTCTTAGCCCTAAAACCCAGACTAGGACAGTCCCAACAGAGCTCGATCATTAAACCCCGCCCATATGATAGCCGTCGCCTATTCTTGTGGGGGTTTTATATCATTGATGACACAATGTAACATAACAAGTATTTATCTGTGTTGCTGGATATATTAAGTCAGATGTTTTTTTGAGCTTACAATATTACATGCTTTCTATGACTAAAAGTTTATAAATCTAATAAGAGAGCTGCCTTAGTAAAATATAAAGTTGCGATATTTTTCAGTCATTACATATATTTGTACATCAATTTGCTTTTAATTCAACTGGCTATGTCTCTCATTCTATGTTGACGTTCTTTGAAGTAATAACTGTAGAGGCATTGCCTTGTCAAGGTTGCTTTTGTAAATGGTGTACTTTTTCATTTTTAAAATTTTTCATATGTTGAAACATTTTGTTATAGGAAATATTTTTTCTCTGATGTCCATATTTACTGCTTTACAGCGCTATGGCTGAGTTTTTACACAATCATGTCGATCTCTCATGGTCCACTTTCTTCCTGCAGCAAAACTTTTTTTAGCCTGTCTTTAGCCTGTCTTGTCAAACTGTTGTTTTTGTGGAGTTGTCCCCAATTGAGCGGAGTGAGCAAAACAACTGCTGTTTTGCTCGCCCAGCTCGCCGGAATTGTCGCAAAAACAACAGTTTGTCAAGACAGGCTAAACTAATCATTTATTCGATCAATCCTTCAAATTGGGAAAGGACATGACCACTGAGTGATCGCCAGTCAGCAATTACGCAACACAGTTTAATTGGCATTTTCCAGATGTTGCTAAGTTGTTTGCTTTTTCGTTTTAAAGCTTTTGCTTTGTAGTCTCTATAGCATTTGAGAAGTGCGCAAAGGTGGAGGCTTTCCCAAAATAAAGCTGAACTGGGTCTTCTTTCCCAGTTCAGCTTTAAGGTTCGTGTCAGTCTGAAGCCAGGGTTTGAGCTTACGATAAAAGATCGCTTTGTGCGAGTTTGGAACTCCTGAAATTCGGCTTAGCTTTCCAGCGCTCAAACATGTGTGCTCATCACACACCTTCTGAATATTTGTGGACATACTTATTCTCTGTACTTTATCGTTGCACCTGGTGATCTCTTATAGCACACTAGACTGCCAGGTTACTAGTTCATATAATTTATGGAAACAAATCATCTCAAAACATGATTACTTCCATGCTAGTAAGATTTGATTAAGTCTAAACCAACCACTCCGATGCGTAGTTTTTTTTGCAAAAGCTTATAAACTTACAGGCTATCCATGTTGAAACAAAATGCTGTTCACAGCAAGATGTGGACAGTTTATATTAGTTATGCTCCATTTGTAACAGTCCAGAATTTTATAGAAACTAGGCTATGCTAGAGGTTTGTCATTTAGTCTAATATTTATATTTAGGCAACTAGTGGAGCAAACAACTTCAATACTAGTAGCACGAGGAAATTCGCATTCTGAGATACTAAGTAGCTAGACTCAGTCACTCTTTCAGGTTCCAAAATACAAACTGATAAACTGTATAATGACGGTGTAACTTACTGTGTGACAGCCAAATTTGTGTTCATTTTACTCAATTTTACTGATGTCCATTGATAGAGGTAATCGATATAAAAAGTCTGTAAAGGTGCTTGCAAATGTTTTATAATGAGTTACTGGCTTTTGATCATTCCTTCCTTTTCATATCTGCGACAAAACCAGCTCTGAAAAGCTAATATGGCACCATGCAAACACCATGCAGACACCATGCAGGCACCATGCAGGCACCATGCAGACATGCTAAAGGCTGTTCACACTGTCTCGCTGTATGTCGGGGTTGTTCTCTCGCTGATTATCTGTCGATTATGTGCACCGTAGACCGATGACATTGCCGAGGCAATGTTTATATGTCGGAAAACATTGCAGCTGTTGAGCTGTTCCGATATTTTGCCGTGCATCCATGACAGTCGGTGCAATGTGCACCACTTAATTGCGCCGAATTTCTATTGATAAATCCTTCAAATTGATCAATAAAAAATTTTGATGTAATTTGTATCGATCTTTGCTGGTGTTATGCCGGTACAGGGCTACTTTTTACCAACTTTCTAATGTATCGACCTTTTGTCTATCATATTTTCCATTGACAATGGCTTACAGTATTTTGTGCACTGTTGATATTTGTAATTGCATTAAACTAAATTTGTATTACATATATTTAATTTTAGCACCAGTGGCGATGGATTGGATTCAACTATGGAATAGATCTGGTGATCATGTATATCGACAGGTATTTCTTTGTAGCCATAATTCCTTGTACCCAATTGTCACCTAGAACAATAAAGAACATGTTTACCCGATGGACTAGTACCATATCTAACCAAGTAGCTGTGAGAGGGTATTGCAATATCTCAAAAATGATGTAGCTGAGTATTGTACCATATAGATGTGTACAAAGACAGACTTGTAGCTGATTATTGTACCAGGTAGATGTGTACATATACAGACTCGTAGCTGAGTATTGTACCAGGTAGATGTGTACATATACAGACTCGTAGCTGAGTATTGTACCAGGTAGATGTGTACATAGACAGACTTGTAGCTGAGTATTGTACCATATAGATGTGTACATATACAGACTTGTAGCTGAGTATTGTACCAGGTAGATGTGTACATATACAGACTTGTAGCTGAATATTGTACCAGGTAGATGTGTACATAGACAGACTTGTAGCTGAGTATTGTACCAGGTAGATGTGTACATATACAGACTCGTAGCTGAGTATTGTACCAGGTAGATGTGTACATATACAGACTCGTAGCTGAGTATTGTACCACGTAGATGTGTACATATACAGACTTGTAGCTGAGTATTGTACCATATAGATGTGTACAAAGACAGACTTGTAGCTGATTATTGTACCAGGTAGATGTGTACATATACAGACTTGTAGCTGAGTATTGTACCAGGTAGATGTGTACATATACGGACTTGTAGCTGAGTATTGTACCAGGTAGATGTGTACATAGACAGACTTGTAGCTGAGTATTGTACCAGGTAGATGTGTACAAAGACAGACTTGTAGCTGAGTATTGTACCAGGTAGATATGTACATAGACAGCCTTTTAGCTGAGTATTGTACCAGGTAGAAGTGTACATGGACAGACTTTCTATTTGTCTGTCTTTAAAAAAGATTTTGTTCAGCAAAGGCTGCTGTCAATCAGTTATACAGAGAAAGTGTTCAGCTTATCCTAACACCAGCTACTATCTACTGTTGACCGCATACGCAGAAGATGAACACGTGCAACACAATTATTTCCTGTTCCATTTCTTGCAGTTTGTCTTACTGTTTTAGAACTATTATTATAAAGCGAAACTGTGGAAACCAAAGTCGTCTTCTATCTAATCAGAGTAGAAGGTATGTCATGGCGAGAGTGACTGTCAGCTCCCTTAATGACCTTGGACAAGTGACTTACACAAAGACAGGAGACATTGTCTCTCATGATTTGGTTAGAGATGGGGTAAGTCATCATGGTCAGGGCGTCAGTGTATTCTGTCGGCATGTTGGTGCTATGTTGGTGTCGTGCTATTGGCATGAAGAAACTGTGCTATCAGTATGAAGGAGTCGTGCTATTGGTATGAAGGAGCTGTGTTATTTGTATGAAGGAGCTGTGCTATTGGTATGAAGGAGCAGTGTTATTGGTATGAAGGAGCTGTGTTATTGGTATGAAGGAGCTGTGCTATTGGTATGAAGGAGCAGTGTTATTGGTATGAAGGAGCTGTGTTATTGGTATGAAGGAGCTGTGCTATTGGTATGAAGGAGCTGTGTTATTGGTATGAAGGAGCTGTGTTATTGGTATGAAGGAGCTGTGTTATTGGTATGAAGGAGTTGTGTTATTGGTATGAAGGAGTTGTGTTATTGGTATGAAGGAGCTGTGTTATTGGTATGAAGGAGTTGTGTTATTGGTATGAAGGAGCAGTGTTATTGGTATGAAGGAGCTGTGCTATTTGTATGAAGGAGCTGTGTTATTGGTATGAAGGAGCTGTGTTATTGGTATGAAGGAGTTGGGTTATTGGTATGAAGGAGCTGTGTTATTGGTATGAAGGAGCTGTGTTATTGGTATGAAGGAGCTGTGTTATTGGTATGAAGGAGTTGTGTTATTGGTATGAAGGAGTTGTGTTATTGGTATGTAGGAGTTGTGTTGTTAGTATGAAGGAGCTGTGTTATTTGTATGAAGGAGCTGTGCTATTGGTATGAAGGAGCAGTGCTATTGGTATGAAGGAGCTGTGTTATTGGTATAAAGGAGCTGTGCTATTGGTATGAAGGAGCTGTGTTATTTGTATGAAGGAGTTGTGCTATTGGTATGAAGGAGCAGTGTTATTGGTATGAAGGAGCAGTGTTATTGGTATGAAGGAGCTGTGTTATTGGTATGAAGGAGCTGTGCTATTGGTATGAAGGAGCTGTGTTATTGGTATGAAGGAGCTGTGTTATTGGTATGAAGGAGTTGTGTTATTGGTATGAAGGAGTTGTGTTATTGGTATGAAGGAGCTGTGTTATTGGTATGAAGGAGTTGTGTTATTGGTATGTAGGAGTTGTGTTGTTAGTATGAAGGAGCTGTGTTATTTGTATGAAGGAGCTGTGCTATTGGTATGAAGGAGTTGTGTTATTGGTATGAAGGAGCTGTGTTATTGGAATGAAGGAGTTGTGTTATTGGTATGAAGGAGCTGTGCTATTGGTATGAAGGAGCTGTGTTATTGGAATGAAGGAGTTGTGTTATTGGTATGAAGGAGCTGTGCTATTGGTATGAAGGAGCTGTGTTATTGGAATGAAGGAGCTGTGCTATTGGTATGAAGGAGTTGTGTTATTGGTATGAAGGAGTTGTGCTATTGGTATGAAGGAGTTGTGTTATTGGTATGAAGGAGTTGTGTTATTGGTATGAAGGAGCTGTGTTATTGGTATGAAGGAGCTGTGCTATTGGTATGAAGGAGCTGTGTTATTGGAATGAAGGAGCTGTGCTATTGGTATGAAGGAGCTGTGTTATTGGAATGAAGGAGCTGTGTTATTGGAATGAAGGAGCTGTGGTATTGGTATGAAGGAGCTGTGCTATTGGTATGAAGGAGCTGTGTTATTGGAATGAAGGAGCTGTGCTATTGGTATGAAGGAGCTGTGTTATTGGTATGTAGGAGTTGTGTTATTGGTATGAAGGAGATGTGTTATTTGTATGAAGGAGCAGTGCTATTGGTATGAAGGAGCTGTGTTATTGGTATGAATGAGCTGTGTTATTGGTGTGAAGGAGTTGTGTTTTTGGTATGAAGGAGCTGTGTTATCAGTATGATAGAGCTGTGCAGCCGGCTTGCAATTCTCAGCTATTAAGATATAGTTGGCAAGTATTTGTTTATAAACTAAAAGGAAAGCTTTTCTCTGAACAGGAAAACTTTTAGTCAATCCCAACATTCTAGACCGTATCTTGTTCGGTGTCTATATCTTGGATGAGCTTGCTTCCTGAGATGAGCTTGCTTCCTGAGATGAGTTCCCCTGTGAATTATGGTCATTCTACAGACAATTATGTAGCAGCTACACGTTATCTAGCTTTTTGTTTTCTGCATTTCTTCCATAATTTACAAGGTGGATATTTTGTTCCCCCCCCCCATTTCTTCTGTCAACAAGTTAAACAAATGAATGCAGTAACTCTTCTCTCACTTTCTTTCTGTACTCGGTCGGTTAGCTAGTGAAATACATCTGTACTCTATTGGTTAGCTAGTGAAATGCATCTGTACTTTGTCGGTTAGCTTGTCAAATGCATCCGTACTCTGTTGGTTAGCTAGTGAAATGCATTTGTACTCTGTTGGTTCGCATGTGAAATACATCTGTACTCTGTTGGTTAGCTTGTGAAATGCATCTGTACTCTGTTGGTTAGCTAGTGAAATGCATCTGTACTCTGTTGGTTAGCTAGTGAAATGCATCCGTACTCTGTTGGTTAGCTAGTGTAATGCATCCGTACTCTATCGGTTAGCTAGTGAAATGCATCCGTACCCTATCGGTTAGCTATTGAAATGCAACATTTTTGCAGGAAGTGCAGGGCATGTCAATAGACAGAACGGCTGAGCTGCCACTGAGAATAGCCCTCAATATCCTCTATTACACTCCCAGAGCTGATGTGCGACCGCCAAAACTTCTCCGAATCCCTTTACGACTAGACTCGTGTCGCTTCTGCAAAAAGAAGACGACTTCCACAGCCGTTGTACCTACATGTACAGTGAGCTCTGAGGGGTCCAACCCTGACCTCTGCCCCATGCAACATCATGCGGATAATACTGCAGATTCGTCTTCTCATTCCTCTGTAAATACAAGTAATCCTAGTGATGACAATCTATTTGAGGTGGAGTGAAATGGTGTTTTATGAATGGGAGAAATCTCTTACCATTGCAGCACTCAGTTCTACTTACTATATTTTCTTGTACAGTTATCGCGTATTTCTAGTTTTTATTTCTGTACACACCCTCCTGATCCATCTACATGTACATCATTGTAAATATGGATCTATTTATTATTAACGTTGATTGCAAAATTTTACCACGTGAGGTATTCAAGGGATAAATTTATCGCAGAAATAAACCAGGAAAGTATGCTCATATTTTTTGTATACCTTTATGAACACATTGAGATAATAGTGTAGATTTCTTCTTATTTCATCATCACAGTTGTGCTCATGGCAGTATCTTCCTTCCACAGTTAAATTCTCATCCATTTTTTTACCCTAGATAATGTTTTTGTTCATGTCTCTGCGTGTTGTACCTGTCTCTGCCTTTCACACTTGTCTCTCATCTAATCTCTTTCATGTGTGTATTATTTATGAGAAGATTAGATTAGTTGACACCTTAACATTTTTGCGTCACAAACTGCGGGTGACCGCGTACGAACAAGTGAGTTTGAAGCTTTGAATTCTAAGGCAACACATTTCTGATGTTGGCCAGCATGCATGTATGCGCATGGGCAAGCCCCTCATCGCGATGAAATGGAAGAAATGCAAGTTTACTGCACTCTTTAATATCTTTTGAAGTAGCCTCAACTGGGGCACCTTTTCTTCAAATTTACAAAATTACTGAATCTGTATGCCTGTTCCTTTGTGCAAATGAAAAATACATGAATATATACAATTATCTAGCAGTTGGTAGCCTGAGTGACTGCTTACTCCTGACTGATTGTCTCTTAGCCTTAGCACCTGATTGGTGTGGTTGTGACAGATTGGAATAGCCAAATTAGCTAATAAATTTAGTTCTGAATCAATATTATTTGTACATTAGCTTTGGAGATTTTTTATCTGCAGTTTATTATGTATATGTATATTCATATCTGTGTTGTCTCAAGTTCGTTCATTGAGTGTTGCAACAACTCTATGTACTGTTTAAAATATACTAAGATTGAACCTGTTGCACCTCCACGCTCGTGGTTCACACCAGAAGCTGCCTGCTGTGACTCTACTGCAGTGACATACCTTAAGCCTTTAAAATCTGATTCTCCAATATTTGTAGCATAGCGGAATGAACAATAGGTTGTGGTATGGGAAGGATTTCGGGGCGTCCCCATACCGTCCCGCAACTCAGCATAAGCAGAGTCTTTTTAAATAATAAGCTTTAGCTGCCACATTGATTCAGGCTGAACATTATTATGATTGGCTTGCTGTCTGTCTGAAATCGGTAATGATTTCATCTTAGCGATGCATGCTTAGGTTGAGCAGTATGTTAGAGAATAGGTGACCCAGTTCTCAGTATCTACCACTTCCGGAACTGTCAGATTAACCTGAAGGAATGCATTTTGCAACACATCCAGTCTTTCAGAGCCAAGTAGCCATTTCACTTGCCCAATGTGCGAAGGACAGAGGTGGATCTTTAACGTGCCCATGTTGTCAATGTGGTACACGGGCCTCCAAGTTATGGTCTAGATCCGAAAGACCCAGCAATGAAGGGTTGAAAGCTAGCTGAGAGCTTTTCGTCAGATCAGCATTAAGCAGGACACGCACCACCAACTCCATGGTTGACAGTCAAAGGTGCTACCGCTAGGCCTCCCTGACACCCAAATTATTATGTAACCTGATTATAAACAAAAGTTATTTTTGTGGTTACAAACTATCAGCTACATGTATTTATTAATTGCATGATTACATGTAGGTGCAGCAAACTTGGGCTAATTTTGGATGGGCAGTTTGTGTATGATAGAGGTGTTTACACAGACTTTATTTTAAGATATTTGGGGAGTATATTTGTTTTTATATAATCTTGATATACCATTGTCAACTGAATTATTATTCACATAAAACAAACAGTTATTATATTAATATATATTATTTATATTTATATATTTATTATATATATATTATAAATATAAATGATTTTGATGTCATGCAGCATTTTGGTGTCCTGTTTTTGGGTAGATTGTAGTAGTTATCATTTCTATGCAAAGTTTATTCATAAAATACAAAACAAGTATTAATCCTGTTAACCCGTATGTGATAGAACTAGGAAGGAAGCGTATGTAATTCGGAGATAAATGCCTACAATATTGGCAATATTGAATGTAAAATATGTTTCACATTGGTAGTTGTTCACTTGTGAAAGATGTGTGAAGCAAATGGAAATATTTGACGAAGCATTGGTCCTTTCTCTGTTAAGATCATGGCTAAACAGAATAATTGCTATTACCATGTGTTTGTGATATATGTAATGGTATCCTCACCAAAAGATGCTAAATACAGGTGTTCGACTATCCACGCATCAAGATAGACAGTGCAATGGCTGTGTGCTTTTGAAAGATGCTATGCTGTAGTAAAATCAGCCTCTTGTGTGCCTCTGATCAGCACTCTATTCTATATCATAACCAACAACATAAATCAATGGGCTATTCACCATGGTTATATATTTACCATGAATATATGTATAATAAGTTTGTAACATAAAACTGTGCAACCTCATGTCCTATGAGTTGGGTTTAACTTTAAAACAAAGTCGAAAATTCCATTTAGAGCCAAAATTAAATTTAATTAGAAGACAGCATGCATTCAACCTTTTGACCTTGTTTAAGGTGGCGAATAGTCTTACCTAATGTCACCTGTTTTGGATTTGGAGCCATTCAGTTGTAGTAAACTTATAGGCATTGAAGTTAGTCGTCTGTCTTACCGCTTTTCTTGTAACTGTGTCTCCGCTATTGCTTCATTTCTAACCACTGAATTTATTCAATAGCTAACCGACAGTTCTTATAAATCTTAGCATCTCTAGATATCCAAGCGTCTCTTTACTATGGAGCCAGGTTGAAGTTCAGCAATAAAAATGAGTGTGTCATCAATAGTTGTCCTCATCTTGCTGGTGAATGCGATGGCTGTTAACTCTCTTCAGTTCAACAACCTGCAGGAAGTGAATGAAATGAGTTACAGACTGAGGGAGCTCACCAGCGAGACAACAATACGTCGAGAGATAGCGATCCTACTGCTGCCATGCCCAGCGCTGCTCGCTGATAGGCATTTAGAAGAATTTTTAATAAAACTGTTGAAACATGCCAATGTGGATTATGAGTTGACAAGAGTATCCATGTGGTAAGAATGCTCTCTACATTTGGGTGGTTAGCTACACATATAATAGTTGGTTGTAATTAATAGCAACCGCTAGTATCTTCCTGTTTTTATCCAATATGCTTGGGTTTTCTAGATTTGATTACATCCTATAATGGGTAGACTCGCCTACTCTAGGTCAGCTCAGGAATTTATTCTTCACTCACTACGAGCATTTTAGTCTGTTCGACTATGAGGTGTATGTGAAGCAACACCTACTAGTATTTCAGTCTGTTCGACTATGAGGTGTATGTGAAGCAACACCTTCTAGTATTTTAGTCTGTTCGACTATGAGGTGTATGTGAAGCAACACCTTCTAGTATTTTAGTCTGTTCGACTATGAGGTGTATGTGAAGCAACACCTTCTAGTATTTTAGTCTGTTCGACTATGAGGTGTATGTGAAGCAACACTTCTAGTATTTTAGTCTGTTCGACTATGAGGTGTATGTGAAGCAACACTTCTAGTATTTTAGTCTGTTCGACTATGAGGTGTATGTGAAGCAACACCTGACCATGAACAAGAAGGTCACAAGAGAACTGTTGAGGTTTTAGTTACTGCTTCATTTCTGTACAATTGCTTGAAATTTTATAAAACTCACCTATTTTTACTAATGAATATGGATTTATTTTGCATGCAAGCCTTGCTTTCTAATCTGATGAAACATGTCTCTACATTGTGGTAACACATTTGATGACTTGATTGCGCAGGCATTAAAATGAATTGAATGTAACTGTGTAGTCATCAGCTATCATTGCTCTGATAGTAGGCTCATATCAGAGCAATGTCTCTCACCAACCTTATTCATATCATTGAAGGGTTGGTGAGCATTTAATAGAAGACCAGATAGAAATAGAAGACTCCTCCAAAACCTACTGCACTCTGGTAAAAAAACTGCAAGAGGCTCTCAAAAGAAATGTAAATGTGCCTTCCCGTTTTGATGCAGCAAACTTGCTTAATGTAATTCAGGTAAGTGCAATCACACACGCTGATGGTACAGGGTCATCTCGATATTCTCTGCCAGTTGAGACAAATGGTTAGTCTTCCATACCCGATGCCTTAGACGCTAGTTCAACTTAGGACTATCTAATTTGTATATATTTCCAGGTGCCGTATCTTTTATAATAAAGCTTCTGACAATTTGGGCTCCGATTATAGTAGATATAAAGTACAATTCAATAGGCATATCATATCTGTTTATCAGTCAACATAAACACTGGGCTCACTTTACAAACACTCATGTTAACACGATAACCTGGCAGAAAGCTGTCCATTATATTATGAAATATTAATATATGAAACTAATATTTGATACCTTTCTTTTGTCTAAAATAGAACGTCCTGATGAGGTATGGTCCGTATAACCCTTCTCATAAGTACCTCGTGCTTGTCGACTGCGGAGCTCCACTGAAATTGCCAGAAAGGCTGGCATTACTGGACAAACTAGGATCAGTGCTAACTATCAGCCTATCAGAATACTCTCATAAGTATTCTCCTCAGCCTCGTCAGCTGCTTCCCAACCGAAGAGCGCAGCCACGGCAACGATTTCCACCACAGTCGCCAAGGAGAACAAGAAACTATCGCAGAAGACCTCCTCTTCCTCCAGTTCAGTCATCTTCAGATATTGAGCCATCTAATGACAAACCTGGTCCTTTTATTCTCTCTCATGTCAGCCAGCTAACACAACTCTCAGCTAAAGCCTTCTACGCTGGTGGGTACTGCCAGTTCTGAGCATTCGATTATCATTATAGCTAAAAAGGCCAAAACAAAATTCAAAGTATGCATAATTTGTAAAGAATAAAACTTAAGAGATAAGTAAACATATCATCTGTTGCTACTTCATGAGGTTTAGCAACTAGGTTTCCATACAGCAATGGTGTAGCGACACCTGGGTACGCCAGTGCCGAACACTACGCTTGGCCGACAAACAGATCATATTTCCACAGGGCGCTATTATAGTGGAGCGATGGTTGTGCGACCCATATGTCTGCGTTTGAAGCAACGGGAATGCAATACCTACACATTTGTATGTGCACACACAAGTGCAACGCCTTTGGTCATTAGACCATTTCTATGGCGCAAGTATGGCACATAAAACAGGTGTGTCGCTTGCAAATACTGACATTGAATCATGAGAGAATGAGAGCGACACCACTGTTTCTATAATGGCATTGCAGTACCATATGGGAGTGTATCGCTACGCTATCGCTGTATGGAAACTCCGTAATAATCCAGGTGTCCGTTAATTGTGAAGTGCTTAGTCTGTGCCAATTTATTCTTGTACCATCTAACCAGTTTGGAGTCCATGACACATCTCTGTAGATTTATAAAAACTGGACTGTCTCATTATTCTGCTTCCACTAGCCAATACTATCAATCGATTTTATGTTAGATGTTTTTAATGATATTGCAGATTTACAAGGACCTCTATACTCAATAGCCGACTGTAGATGCATGAGGCAGTTTAGTCGGTGCATATGTGACAGGCAGACTGGTGTTCAGGGCTGCATGTGTCAGCCTGGATTTTACAAAGAACACCGCAGTCATCAGTGTCTACGTATGTTTCCTTTTTAATTTCCTGTATAAGGCTGGTGATCTGTGGAGTGATCAGTGTGGTGGTTGGTGTTGTAATCCGTGAAGTGATCCGTGTGGTGACCCGTGTGGTGATCTGTGTGGTGATCTGTGTGGTGATCTGTGGAGTTATCTATGGAGTCATCCGTGGAGTGATCCATGGAGTAATGCGTGGAGTGATCTATGGAGTGATCCGTGGAATGATCCCGTGGTGGTGCAAGTGGCTGCGCAGGTGGCGGATGCAAGTGGTCATACAGAAGGTTATACAGATAGTCATACAGATGGTCATACAGATGGTCATGCAGATAGTCATACAGGTTGTCATGCAGGTGGCCATGCAGATGGTCATGTAGGTGGTCATGTCACAAACAGGTTGAAATGGACATGGAGATTTACACAATAGTGATTATAATTTCTCTGATGTGAATGTTTCCAGAGTGTCCAGAAAACACCTATGGTAGCTGGTACAGTGATGAAGACAAAGAAAGCTCTTGCAGAGCCTGTCCTGATATGCATCATATATCTCCTGCTGGAAGTTCTTTGCTAAATCAGTGTGTCTGTAAGCCTGGTTATATTTCAACACCAGAAAACTCATGTAATCAGGTTTGTGTCAACACAAAGTCTCTCGCATGTGTATCCTGGAATCTCAAAGAGGCTAGCCATGTGGCAGTCAAAAACACGCTTTTGGAGAGCAAATAGTTTTACTGATGTCATCAAAGTTTGTTTAGTGGCTACACTTTACAGTTTACAGGATGCCAAAACAACCCTAGAAAATCAACATCAACAAGCTATTTTTATCCTACCATCATGTGATTCCATTTCTTGAATCATGATTGAATTAACTATTTCTGAATAAATTAAAGGTATGTCGCATTTGCTTAATAGCTCTACTAGGCAATCAGATTCGGTAGTTTGGTTGCGAATAACCAAATAAAATGGAGCATGAGGTAAGCTGTGTGGTTTGAAGTTTCAGAGTTTTGACTGCATCAGCTCAGCTCTAAAAGGATGTGTACTGCCATCAAACATTTCCGTTAGACTGCCATGTGGCCACCTCTTACTGTCTCAAATCACACAGTTTCTTATTCAAGTCGATCTAAAAATTCACTTCTGATTTACTACTTTTGTTTGTATTTCTCTGCACTACCTAAGATGAGTCTTTTGGCAGATCCAGCTTAATATGTGCAGTTGTTGGCACCTCACTGTCAACATGTCATGACTGCTGTTGCTAAGGTGTGCTATATGTGGGCATCAATATCATGGTTTAGTAAACAATCGCTCAGAAACTGTTTCAATTTATGTTTACAAATGTATAGTTGTTTATGTTCATATGTTTACAAATGTATAGTTGTTTATGTTCATATGTTTACAAATGTATAGTTGTTTATGTTCATAATTATGTTTACAAAAGTTGGATTGTTGGCTACATGTCTCGTTGAATATTGTAGGTAAATTGTCCGCAGCTGACAGCCCCTATAAACGGAAGCATTGTGGGTGGCTCATGCAGCACCACAGTAAATGCTGCTTGCGGTTTCAAGTGTGACACAGGCTATTCTAGATCAGGAAGTGGGGTGCGAATTTGTGGCAGTCGCGGAGATTGGAGTGGATTGGATGCTCAATGTCAATGTACGTTTACTGCCGGAAGAACATTAGTTAAACCTGTCCAAATCCTATGAAAGTGTTACTTATTATAATCCGGGTGGAGAACATTAGTTAAACCTGTCCAAGTCCTATGAAAGTCTTACTTATTATAATCTGGATGACCAAGAAAAACCATGACTAGCTTCAGTCGGTGCTTTCATGCATGCTCATGTATAGCTTATTGGTTGGTACTTTCAGTGCGCCTGTGTGAGAAATTATCTGCCCCTGCCCAAGGTTTCATGAGGTGTACCTCTGAAAGTTTTAGCTATGGAACAAGATGTGAATTTACTTGCAATCAAGGTAGAGTACACGGGATCACTGTTTACATTATATGTGTATATGATTTTCTACAACCAGTATTTGGCTGTTTTATCTTTCAAACTTTTTCAACAATCTGTAAGTTGTGATCATATACAAACTGCGTGTCATCAGCACTGCTGAAGTCTGGTTAGACAATAGTTTATCCGCGCTTGAAGATGTGAGCATCCCATCCGCAAAAACACAAAATATTGACAAAAGAAGTTACTGACTTCCTTATTACAAGTCTGTTTCCTTTGAGATATATCATTTGGTTGATGACTAGAATAGAGAAATAAGTCACAGGGCAATTACCTACCTAGACCACTTACCTACCATTACCTACCTAAACAATTTACCTACAATTACCTACCAAGACAACTTACCTACAATTCAAAGTTAGAGTCTTATTCAGCTAAACAACATGTCTTGCAGCATTAGCTTGTGTTCAGTAAAGGATTCCATAGACCCCTCAATACTTCGTATGTAGTTAGTTTGTTCAGAAGTTCTATCATCCACTGTCACTTCTTGGACAATTTTTGGTGTTTAGAACCATTTAAGTATTAGATTGGTCTTGGTCAGCTCTAATAATCTGATCTTTTTTATGACTGCATATGTATTACAGGTTATAATATCATGGGAACATCGACTAGGAGTTGTCTATCAGTTGGTCACTGGAGTGGAATTCAAGTTTACTGTCAAGACGTGACATGCCCAGCTTTATTACCGGTATTGAATGGTAACATGAAGCCCACAGCTTGTACTGGAGCAGAGCAAGAACATGGGACTATTTGTGAAATTACTTGCGATGATGGGTACGATCTGGAAGGACCCATCTTTAAACAGTGCTCCAATGCAGGAGTTTGGACTTCTGCTGAAGTCAAGTGGAGTTGTACTGGTGAGTATTTTAGTAATCAGTAATATTGGCTGCCTTTGCTCTACTACTCCTTTTGTACTACTCCACTCCATTACTCCTGCTTTAATACACTTATATACATAAAACTCAGAATCCGTCGATCGGTGTGTCCAACTATAGCTATTAAAATCTAGTAATGAAATACCTGCTTTTTGCTGGATTTGATCGTGAAACCTCCCGTCCACCAGGCGATAACCTAACCACATTAAGCTACATGAGATGCAATGAATTGAATAAAATACGCATAGCACTCTGTGTTACGCAACGTCACAAACGCTTGCTCTCACGACTCTTATTAGTAAGTTTAGCAATCCGGATACTAGCTTACTAAAATTAATCGTAGGCAACGTATCAGGCTAATGGCAAGTGGCAGACAACTACATTATCTGCCACTGCTTATAAGCTGTTTTTAATGCCCATGCAACGCTGGGCATTCGGCTAGTTTTAAGATATTCTGCCAAGTAGAGACACTAACAACATTCAGTTTATCCGCAGACAATACAGCACCCGAGCTGGAATGCCCTGATAACATCACACTCCAAGCCAACACCAAGAACTATATGACAGCTATTTCTACGCTCCGCTCTCCAAAGGTCCGAGACAGCTCACCCATATTGTCTGTAATACAGGTGCCTGGACAGCTAGTGCCTATGTTTCCTGTAGGAGAGCATCTTATCACATTCAGGGTGAAGGATGTTTGGGCCAATGAGGCTCAGTGCTCCTTTTATGTTCAAGTGAGTTCTCAGGCATTCTAGGTCCTCAGGCTAGGTAACACGCTAAGATATCTCAATCAAATTTTGTGGCTGAATATTTTTTGCATGGTTGTTTCTAGCAACAAAACTTGCAGATCTCCTACTACCTGTCATGCAAAACTCTACTCTCAAACATTAATTAAAAGTGGTTTCCGATAAAAAAAGAAGTTTTTTAATTAAGGATTGTTAAAAGCCTACAGTAGATGAGCAATGATTTTAAAAAGCTTTTTCATATTTTCATGACTTTTAGCTGACCAAAGTTTTCAGTTTTAAAAAGTTAATAACTAAAATGCGAGTCAGGTCTCCATGAGTAAGGGTTTTTGCTGAGTGTCATATTGCACACAAATGTAGATATGCTCTGGAGTGTTATCATGGCTAGCGCAACATCATGTCAGCCATACATGGTCTGTGGTAATTAATTGGTAGGATCAGTGTACTAATGACCTTGACCTAAATCGAAACTGTTAACCAATTATTTACTTGGAAGTATCAAGTAGCTTGTCATGTAGTACTGCACCCGACAATTGAAGTAATGACCTTTAGATAGTGGATCAGACCAGACCAGTTGTGGAAAGCTGTGTGCCTCCGCCTCCTGCCGTGTCCACACTTCTCGCGAAGGTCAACATAACAGAGCCTGAGTTTTCTGATAACTCTGTTGAGCAGTATGTCAATCGTCCCTCAAACCAAGCTGACCTGATCATATCTATAAGCCATACATTTAGTCACTCGTGGAGATATGGAGTTACTTCTGTCGAAGTGACAGCCAGCGATTTGGCCAATAACACTGCAAGCTGCGCATTCAATGTCACAGTATTGGGTGAGTAGTAATAACTGATATGGCATCAGGTGACAATTATACAACTTGACTAGACAGGGTAGGTACTTCCGCTAATGTTTACTGTAACTTTGACTAATTCAGTTTGTTTTGTGTGGAAATAACTGTTTGTTGGGCTATTAATACAAAATGAAAAAAAAACATATTTTTGTGGTGTCTTAGCTTTTTCTCTAACTTGGGCTCTGATTGTAGAGATTTTGCTCTCATCTGTCACAGTATACATATGTGTGTTTATAGTTGTGACTTGATCATCTCTCCTGGATTACCTAATGCATATGTTCATTTTGGTAATCAATTCTGGTGCTTCATATGGTGCCAAATAGTAGATAAACAACTACAGTAGCGATGGAGAGACGCTGCTAGCCAAACATCTTACAGTTTCATAGCAATGAGGTTTATATCTCAACTCAGTGATTATCACATCAAGTTCTGACTTTCTATAACAGGAAAGCAATGTTTTTTACAACTTTAGTAGTTCCTTTCTTTTATGTTTATGTGACTTTATTTTTGCTTTTGGGTTTATCACACTTACAAGAGTCAACCACTCACGGTTTTACGCTTAGCTCCAATATTGACCGTCTTTTCATGTCTCATGCAATAATTCTCAGCTGTACTTTTCTAATATGGACTCAATTGTTTTAGTTTCTCTGACTTTGTCAACCAGGTGAAGTACCCTTGTTTAAACATATCATATTCTAATGGAAAGGTTTTGGTATGATGATAAATATTGATTTTTTTTTAGATAATTTTCAGTTGGAGGTAATATATTAATAAATAAAAGTACTGCTACTATCATCATAGATTATAGACTTCAGTTTTCAGAGTTGGGCTATGTAATAGGTCTAATCAGGTTGCTCACCTGACAACTTGCCTCATCATGCTCTGACAACTTGTCTAGTCATGCCCTGACAACTTGCCTCGTCATATCCTGACAACTTGCCTAGTCATGCCCTGACAACTTGCCTCGTCATGCCCTGACAACTTGTCTAGCCATGCCTTGACAACTTGTTTAGTCATACCCTGACAACTTGCCTCGTCATATCCTGACAACTTGCCTAGTCATGCCCTGACAACTTGCCTCGTCATGCCCTGACAACTTGTCTAGCCATGCCTTGACAACTTGTTTAGTCATACCCTGACAACTTGTCTAGTCATGTGCTGACAACTTGTTTCGTCATGCCTTGACAACTTGTCTAGTCATACCCTGACAACCTGTCTAGTCATACCCTAACAACTTGCCTCTTCATGCCCTGACAACTTGTCTAGTCATGCCCTGACAACTTGCCTCGTCATATCCTGACAACTTGCCTAGTCATGCCCTGACAACTTGCCTCGTCATGCCCTGACAACTTGTCTAGCCATGCCTTGACAACTTGTTTAGTCATACCCTGACAACTTGCCTCGTCATATCCTGACAACTTGCCTAGTCATGCCCTGACAACTTGCCTCGTCATGCCCTGACAACTTGTCTAGCCATGCCTTGACAACTTGTTTAGTCATACCCTGACAACTTGTCTAGTCATGTGCTGACAACTTGTTTCGTCATGCATTGACAACTTGTCTAGTCATACCCTGACAACCTGTCTAGTCATACCCTAACAACTTGCCTCTTCATGCCCTGACAACTTGTCTAGTCATGCCCTGACAACTTGCCTCGTCATGCCCTGACAACCTGCTTAGTCATATCCTGACAACTTGCCTAGTCATGCCCTGACAACTTGTCTAGTCGTGCCTTGACAACTTGTTTAGTCATACCCTGACAACTTGTCTAGTCATGCCTTGACAACTTGTCTCGTCATACCCTGACAACTTGTGTAGTCATGTGCTGACAAATTCTTTAGTCATACTCTGACAACTTGTCTAGTCATGCCCTGACAACTTGCCTAGCCATACCCTGACAACTTGTCTATTCATGCCCTGACAACTTGTCTAGTCAAGTCGGGTGACTATTAGAGCATCTCTAGATGATGACTGTTTTTCCTATCAGTATATGTTAATAATTCTTTATTCATTTGCTTTAGTATCTCATTGAGTTTAGGATAAATAGACTTAATTCATGTGAAGGGTTAGTTGTTTTGTATAAACAGAGATGAAAGTTTTATGGAGCCTAAGACAAGTTGAGCTGATTGGAAAGATACACTACAAATCTATATATTTTACCAACACTACTACTGACCTGTCACATTGGAGCTGTTCTGTATAGGTAATACTGTGTATGTGTAGCTGTTTATTTACTAATGAGAACAGTTGTTAGTTCAGTATGTAAAGAAATCATACTGTATTTAGAGTAGAAATTACTTGTAAACAAATGGAAAAACTATTTCTGATAACCTATTATATATCCTTCATGATCAATGCTGATAAGTTGATAAATTGTTATATTTCCTTCATAATCAATAAACTACTATCTTGTTAGCATTCTTTAATAATCATTGTTGTCAGCATCTTTTAAGTAGATCATGTAAAATCTTTTAAGTAGATACTGACAACAATCCGTCAGTGTCTGAGATCTGTCAGTATCTCTTAAGTAGATGCTGACAACAATCTGTCAGTGTCTGAGATCTGTCAGTATCTCTTAAGTAGATGCTGACAACAATCTGTCAGTGTCTGAGATCTGTCAGTATCTCTTAAGTAGATGCTGACAACAATCTGTCAGTGTCTGAGATCTGTCAGTATCTCTTAAGTAGATGCTGACAACAATCTGTCAGTGTCTGAGATCTGTCAGTATCTCTTAAGTAGATGCTGATCAGCAGTAACTCATCGCTGTAGCTCATCGTTGTAGCTTACTACACAAAGAGTGTGCTGACGGTGCTTCAAGACCAACAGTTGTTTTGTAGGTTTTCATCGTTGCTCATAAAGTACTATGTGAGAATTCTAGAATGTGTTTTATCTAGAATGTGTTAATTGTAGAGTTGAAGGAGCTCTGCGATGCAGCAGCTAATCTGCAAGTTAGCAGGTTGTCTTGCGAAAAAACTAATGATACATGGGCTGAGTGCATGATTCAATGTGGGAAAGACCAACTGCTGGCATATGAGATGGAAAGTGAGCCGATCATCTGTGATAAAGGACAGATAACTCCACAATATATTCCCGAGTGCTCAGGTTGGTAATAAAACAACACGGAAACTGATGTTTTGTTGATTTTGCCTCTAAAAGCTAAAACAGATTAATTGCTAATGAGCCTATGGGTTATGTAAAAATTTTAATCAACAAATGGTTTTGAGTAGTACAATTAAAAAGTGATGCTGTCAAAATGTTACTTAGAAAAACATAAAATAATCGTTGATGAATAATGACAAAATAGTTTTTATCATGCTGAGTTTAGAGGTATAGTTTTTACTGTGTTCAGAATACATACCTCTTACTGAGCTTTGAACTATATTTTTACCATGCTTGTAAAAAGTTGCGCTACACTCTGAGGTGCACCTTCTACCTTGTTTACTATGTGAAACCTACTAGCAAGGAAAGTGAACTGAAGATTGAAAACGTTTTGCTGAGGGAAAAAATTGACCAAACTCTTCACTGATATGCAATGTTAGCTTTAAAGTATGGTACCTGAGTAGTTCTACTAGTACCTGAGTAGTTCTACTGATACCTGAGTAGTTCTATTAGTACCTGAGTAGTTCTACTAGTACCTGAGTAGTTCTACTAGTACCTGAGTAGTTCTACTAGTACCTGAGTAATTCTACCGGTACCTGAGTAGTTCTACTAGCACCTGAGTAGTTCTACTGGTACCTGAGTAGTTTTACTAGTACCTGAGTAGTTCTATTGGTACCTGAGTAGTTCTACTGGTACCTGAGTAGTTCTACTGGTACCTGAGCAGTTCTACAAGTACCTGAGTAGTTCTACTATTACCTGAGTAGTTCTACTATCACCTGAGTAGTTCTACTGATACCTGAGTAGTTCTATTAGTACCTGAGTAGTTCGACTAGTACCTGAGTAGTTCTACTAGTACCTGAGTAGTTCTACTAGTACCTGAGTAATTCTACTGGTACCTGAGTAGTTCTACTAGCACCTGAGTAGTTCTACTGGTACCTGAGTAGTTTTACTAGTACCTGAGTAGTTCTATTGGTACCTGAGTAGTTCTACTGGTACCTGAGTAGTTCTACTGGTACCTGAGCAGTTCTACAAGTACCCGAGTAGTTCTACTATTACCTGAGTAGTTCTACTATCACCTGAGTAGTTCTACTAGTACCTGAGTAGTTCTACTGGTACTTGAGTAGTTCTACTGGTACCTGAGCAGTTCTACTGGTACTTGAGTAGTTTTACTGGTACCTGAGTAGTTCTACTAGCACCCGAGTAGTTCTACTATTACCTGAGTAGTTCTACTGGTACTTGAGTAGTTCTACTAGTACCTGAGGAGTTCTATTAGCACCTGAGTAGTTTTACTAGTACCTGAGTAGTTCTACTAGTACCTGAGTAATTCTACTGGTGCCTGAGTAGTTCTACTGGTACCTGAGTAGTTCTACTGGTACTTGAGTAGTTCGACTAGTACCTGAGGAGTTCTATTAGCACCTGAGTAGTTTAGACTTAGTTCCACTCTCTTGATTTGTGTGGTTATGGTTAATTCTATAAATCTTTAAATTACATTTTACCCCAATAGTTTAAATCAGTTCTGCAGTTGGGCCAACACTTTATGGTATAAATATATATCAATAACTAGATAAATAGATACAGTAGGTAGATAAATATATAGATAGGTAGATAGATAGATACAGTAGATAGATAAATATATAGATAGGTAGATGGATAGATAAGTAGATAGATAAATATATAGATAGGTAGATGGATAAATAAGTAGATAGATAGGCAGATAAGTAGATAAATAAATAGATAGATGGATATATCGATGGTTTGTTCAATCGTTAGATCAATAGATAAATCAACTAATAGTTAAGTAAAAAGGAAAAAATATATAAAGAAAATAATTTTGAACCAAAACTCACTTGATCAGTGATGGTATGTCAGCTAATTTATATAGTTGTAGGCTCATGCATGTTATTGTTCGTCGCTGCCTCATGACAGCGTAGTCATTAAACACTCATCAAGGTTTTCTGTGAGCACTATCACAATACGCTTATGAGGAAATGTATGGTTGTGTTTGTGTTTACCGAAGTATGTCAGATATGTGAAGAATATAAAGGATATACTTCTAGTACTTGTGAAACACTGAGAGTGGACAATGCTGAATACATGGCCATATTGCAATCGAGGATCAAGTTTATGAGAGATTCTCATTGCTCTGCTTGCAGACAGCCTCTTTCCAGTGTACAAGTTGCTGCTTTCTGGTAACACATCGATAAGTGATTCATGTGAGGAGTATTCCCTCGTGACCTCATCTGTAGATGTAGTGGGTCTTCAACTGTCTCTGCATCTGCAGACACTCTGTAGTGAACTGCTCAATTGCAGCAGCGTGCTTACCCAGCAGTCTTGTGTCCCATATCGGAGTGGCAGTGCCATAATACTGATCTATCGTGTTTCTATTCAACTGATTGACTCTGACGGTGGCCAGGAGGCACAGTCCTTCCTTAAGGTAGACTTTACAAAAAATTGTTAAATTACTGTATTTCTTCTAAACTTGTGAACAGCAATTGGTGTTATCTTGTTACCTTTTGGACTATAATATAACTTATTGCTTAGCTTGCATGTGCAAAGGATTCTTACTATCTGTTGCTGACCTCTCATTCTATTGGTCAGCATATTTCACTTGAAAGCTTGAAGTAAATTGCAAATATCTTTTGGTAGGATGTGATGTCATTCTTTGAAGCATTCTTGCTGGATGGCTTGTTTGTCGGTTACTCACTTCCAGACGGTTTTTTGGCTGATTTGATATTTCGTGTCATTGAACGACAAGCAATCTGCGATGCGGGACAAGTCCTCATTGGTTCTATGTGCTGTAAGTCCTGCTTGAGTTATGTGTTCAGTAGACAACTAGATTCAACACATACTGTAAGGCATGTTCTACACTTGGAAATGATAGTGCGAAGCAAATGAACAGGCGATGAGTAAAATAGACTAGTACGTGTAACAAGGCTCATTAGGTGATCGTTCATGAGCTGAGAAAAATAGAATATATTGATATTGTGAGATTAACTATGTTAGCATTGATGCATGCATTTACATGTACATACATATATGCAGAGACCGGTATTTAATGTATATTAAATACATATAGACACACATCTGCGCATCTATGTAGCGCTACATGTTTATACATCCATCCTCTACTCTGCACTGACTTTAAAAAAAAACAAACACATGATGGTATATGATGTTAAATTCTTTATAATCCTGATGGAGCTAACGACACCGAAATCATAGAGGTATGCATAGATCTCACACACTCAATAGCATCACAGACTTAGATCTATGTTCTGCATTAATTATACAACTGCTCTTCTTCAACCCTCTTTGCAGTCAGTTTTTCTTTGTACTTCTAGTTTGATTCTCCAATAGTTAGAAAGGAACATCCCAAGAATTGATGAAATACCACATTAAGTGATAGCCTGTAGTCATATGTTTATAGTCATGTGTCCACGAGGAACATTTCTTAATGAGACCAAGAACTGCGAGTTGTGTCCAGTAGGCTATTACCAAGACATGCCTGGAAGAGAGACGTGTGTACGCTGCGCTGCAGGAAGCAATACTCACAGCACCGGGGCAAAGGATAGCCATGAGTGTTTCAGTGAGTTTCCTATATCTCACCAGCATATTAGTATTTAGTGTGTCATATTGAGAAGGTTGTGTGTTATACTGTAGGCAGCCCTTAAAGTTGTAGCATTCAAACTTGTTCAACTACATACTACCAACTCTTTCAATATCTTGCATCATCATTTTTTATGAAAGTCATTAACAGGCAACATATTCAAAACAATCTCCGAAAATTAATTTTTGCCATCTTTTCTGAGTCTATGGCCTCTATTTATGTCTATGAAAAATCATAGACTTTTTAAGTCTATGTTTTTTATAACTCTATAACATCTTATCTATTTATTGGTCTATTGATTTATTGATCTTGATTTATTGATTTATTGATTTACTGATTTACTGATATATTGATTTATTGATTTATTGATCTATGTATAATTTTGTTTTTTAAAAACCAATTTACTCTCTTCAAAGTCTGTGTTTGCTTGTCTGTGATCTCTTTTCATTCTAAGTGTATGTATGTTTTCTAAGTTTGTTCCCTACTTTTAATGTCTATGTTATTTCTACACTGCAAAGAGTTTTTCCTCTCACTATCCTGACAATCTGAATGTTTATAGAGTTGTGCGAGGCAGGAAGCTACTCACCGACAGGATTGGATGACCCTAGAAAACCATGTAGAAGTTGTGAGAGGGGTTACTATCAGCCGAGGAGAGGTAAAACTAAATGTAATCGATGCTACAGGAGATATACAACCCTCTATATGGCCACCACTGCAGCCTCTCATTGTACAGGTAACAGCAGCTCTCTACATATGCCCCAAGGCTATTCTGTAGCTATGGGGTCGACACCAGAGCCCACCAACAGACTAAACAGATCAAACAGATCTGCTACGAAAGCTGAGCTCCTATATCTTGATGACTTTTTGTATATTTAAAGCGATTCCATTTTCAATGCTTTCATATCAGTGAATTTAACTGCAGATTACAACTTTGCAGCTCTATGTATCAGTGGCTACGTGTCACGGACAGGCTTGGCTCCATGCGTACCTTGCCCAAGAGATTCATATCAGTCAGAAATGGGTAAAACATATTGTCTACCCTGCTCAAATTCTCTCACCACCCTTGAGTCTGGCGCCAATAATGTGAACCTATGTCAAAACATTGGTTAGTATACTATGAGTCTCTTTGTGTCTCGCCCACTATTCTGGTCCATTGTATATCACATTGACATAGCAAGCATATCTACTTGCAAACTAAAACTATGGGCCTGTTTGTTTATAATTTTATATACTTGGTTACAAGAAACACCAATAGATTTTTAAAATAACTAAAAGGGTTTTATACCTGCTGATTGATATTTACTTTTGTGAACACACAGCACATGACTCTTTATTTCATAAGATGTAATAAATAGCACAAAGCTGATTACACCAAGTTAGAGCTTGCAACTATTATTCCTATTCTTTAAATGTTTATTGTACACTCTGTCATCATATACACTCTGTCATCATATACACTCTGGTATCATATACACTCTGGTATCATATACACTCTGGTATCATATACACTCTGTCATCATATACACTCTGGTATCATATACACTCTGGTATCATATACACTCTGGTATCATATACACTCTGTCATCATATACACTCTGTCATCATATACACTCTGGTATCATATACACTCTGGTATCATATACACTCTGTCATCATATACACTCTGTCATCATATACACTCTGGTATCATATACACTCTGGTATCATATACACTCTGGTATCATATACACTCTGTCATCATATACACTCTGGTATCATATACACTCTGGTATCATATACACTCTGGTATCATATACACTCTGGTATCATACACACTCTGGTATCATATACACTCTGTCATCATATACACTCTGTCATCATATACACTTTGGTATCATATACACTCTGTCATCATATACACTCTGTCATCATATACACTCTGGTATCATATACACTCTGTCATCATATACACTCTGTCATCATATACACTTTGGTATCATATACACTCTGTCATCATATACACTCTGTCATCATACACACTCTGGTATCATATACACTCTGTCATCATATACACTCTGATATCATATACACTCTGTCATCATATACACTCTGGTATCATATACACTCTGTCATCATATACACTCTGTCATCATGTCTACTATGTTATCACATACACTCTGTCATCATGTCCACTATGTCATCACATAGAGTAGACTTTCATAAGGCTATAATATAAGGTAGATTTATATGTTTATGTCATATTCATTTATCAGCCATGCTTTCCTGTTGAAGAAAATGATCCACAACAAGAAGTAGCCTCTAACATAAAGTACTCATCACCCATCCATGATATCCTGCCGTACAGCGAATGCTTCCATCAGCCTTGTCTCCAATTGTCTACCTGCCATGACCTACCTCATGGATTTTTTTGCGAGTGTCAGCTTGGATTCACAGGTAGATTTTACTGGTCACATGAAAGTGCTGACACAACACAAACTGCAGCCAGTGTATTTAACTTTAGTCACATAGCTTTTGAGTTTGCTGTTGAAACAACTGTAGATAACCAGAGTAATGGGTCTTAAATAACTTTTACAGGTACATTCTGTGAGCAGGAGATCAATGAGTGTCACAGCTTTCCTTGTCGCAATAATGGACGGTGCTCAGATCAGATAGACAACTACATATGTATCTGTGCATTTGGCTGGACTGGGAGAAACTGCGAGGTAAACTTCCAAAGATACATAACTGTCGACTATTAACTCAGCACTACTGGCTGCTGTAAAAATTAGGGACTAGTTATATTTAACTGTGTACAACTTTCTTGACTAGCTCACATAGGCACAGCGCAGTGAAACTTTTTAAATAAACTAGTATCTATAACAATGAACAGTGTCTTCAGATTACAAGAAACAGTATAATAACTCCGAGACTGGAGGTAAAGCTATTCTGACAAACTGGTTCTGTAATGAGCCTACTAGTAAATACAGTGTTTTGTTCATGATGCTTTTTCATTACGTAAAGCAATGGCTGCACACTCTGACTGAACAAGTGACTAGCGAGGCAAAGGCTGTAGCGTCTCAACAGAAACGTTAAATGGCAAATATGTTACTTTACATGCCTTACTATGACTTCACCTGCGTTACTATGCACTGTGAATGCCTATAACAAGTCTTTATTCATAGAAGGCTGGCAACTGGTTTTATCTAATGTAGTCTGTCATTTCTTCTTCTTTTACAGAACTCTATAGTTTCTTTGCATTTTAAGTTTCTCCAAACTTACCTTCTCTTAGCTTGGTGAAGCGATAAACAGCACATGGGTGTTGATTATTAATGACTTTAATAGCAATCATGCTATAGTCAGTGCCTACTTTACAGATCGAGGTTGAAGAGTGCGTATCTCAACCGTGCCTCAACGGCGGCTCATGTTTAGATCATTTTGGAGGCTACGAATGTCAATGTCAGCCAGGCTACTCCGGTGTAAACTGTCAACTTGAAATAGATGAATGCTTTTTTTTGCCTTGTGCAAACAACTCTACATGTATAGATCTGGTAGGAGGATTCAGATGCGATTGCCTGCCCGGTTATCACGGTAGGCTGTGTGAGCTGGACATTGATGAATGTCGGAGTGCACCATGTCTGAATGGAGCCAGCTGCAGCAATTCTTGGGGATCATTTAGGTTGGTCTTCATGTTGACTCTTTTCCTGCAGTTAACATTTCTGCAGCAGTTGATATCTATGTCTATATTTAACATAAGTGACTATTTGATTTAGGTGTGAATGCTTGTCAGGGTTCAGGGGCTCACTCTGTGATGTTAACATTAACGATTGCCTCTCTAATCCATGTCAAAATGATGGGGTCTGCGAGGACCGGACTGAAGGCTATATCTGCATCTGCCAGAGCGGATATGGTGGTCAGAATTGTGACAAAGGTAGTTCACCATCTTTTCTTTTTATCCTTTATTGTCTTTTCCTAACATAAGATGCTAGCATATGTGAGTGGCAAGTCTTTGAATACATGGGAGTTGTCTACCCACCTAAACAAGTTACAGAAAGCGGGTAAAAGCCAAAGACTATGAACTGTAATGAATTGTAGATTGATTGTCCTCCTTCAGATTTGATCTGTGGTTGTTGTTGCTGAAGATAAGGTACCGAAGGAGGTGGGTTTTGCAGTGGCTCAAAATAGACTTCTGCATATTGACAAGTGACTAGGTGATTTGGCTGGCAGATGACACCAATTAGGGCAGCATGAGGAAAAACAAATGATTTAGGTGTTAGCTGACTCTCATGACAGGAGACAGATACCTCAAATAATGCGTGAATTTGGTGACAGGTGACAAGTGATAGGTGACAGCTGATGTTTGTTATTAGAAATGATTGAAAGTTTTTTACTGGTCACCAGCAAATGACTATCTTACGCTATATATTTTATCCTACACAAAAAAATATAATTTTAGCAAAATCATACTGAAAATAAAAATCTTATTTTTAAACAGCAAGTATGTTCATGTGGAAATTTAATACATCACTTTATCAATATATTTAAATCATTTTACAGTCTTGACATCGGATTATATTTTAACATTTGATGGAGAAGCCAACTCTTACTCTCGAGTCACAGTACCAAATAATGCTTACACATCCTTTTCTGTGTCATTTTGGCTGAAGTCTACGAGAAGCTCTAACTCAGACACACCGTTCTCCTATGCCAACTATGAGCATGCCAACGCCTTTACTCTCTCTGACTGCAGTCGGTAAAGTTGCTATATTGCACACTCCTAGTAGCTTTTATAGCACCAATTTTATAGCTAATCCTGTAGCTTGTGTTGATAGTAGTTGCTATAGCTTATATTCATAGTAGTTGCTATAGCTTATATCCTTTGGAGTTGCTATAGCTTATATTTCTAGTAGTTGTTATAGCTAATATTCATAGTAGTTGCTATAGCTTATATTTATAGCTGTTGCTGTAGCTTATGTTTATAGTTATTATCATAGTTTCTGTTTGTAATGCTGCTATATTATATTCTCACAATCTCTGTAATAGCGCACAAGATATATATCAATAAATTTCTGTGGAAGATTTTTCAAACCGTCAATAAAATGGAGCGCAGCCTATGAATTTATATACGAGTAAGTTAAGCTTGTCTAAATCTATATAAATCTTATTGTTTGTCTTTTTGTCAAACCGTGTGTCCAGTTATAGCAATTACAATCTAGCAATGAAAAATCCGCACAGCACTGAATGTGATTTTGGACCTACAGATCTAGCGGTGGCACACTTAACTGTTAAGCTACACGGAATACAATGGATTTATTAGGCGAATAGTCATTACATTGGTTAATATAGTCACACTTAGAGCGCTTGCTTGCAGTTAATAGCTAGCATTCTTAACCTTTACACGTAACGATTGTTAAGCTGGCCCAAAACACGAGTATTGTTTTAGTAAAGCTTTTCAGGTAAGTTACGCAAATTAATTAATTCGGGCATTTGACTAGTAATATATAAAATAATGTATATAATAAAATAATATGTATATGCATGTATATATATATATATATTACTAGTAGTATTATATAACAATATTTGATAATTACTGATTAGTGACTCAATTGTAGTAATTTCCATATAAAATAAACTATTTTTGTGCTGTTTTTTAACTCCAGACTTCTATAAACCAAGTAAACAGATCTAAACCTGTAATCTTTACTTTTAATTTTACTCGCATATAAAATCTTACATGATTTTCAATTGGTTGAATTCGTAGTCAGTTGAAAATGGTAACTAAAATGTTTGCTTACTTTTTTATTTTGTTTTTATTTTGTTTTCTCATTATTTCACTGTCTTCCCTCTCCCCGTCTCTTATTCTCTCTCATAGATATTCTGGTATCAGCTCACTGATTGGGTAACTGGTTCACTTAGCTAGTGCCAGACTCACTTATATGACACAAGAAGAATAAATCATTGAGAATATGCCAGTAATAATGATAAACCTGATAACATGTTGAATGTGATATCTAGGTCTGATTGTAGTTAAACTCAAGTTGCTAGAGCAAGAAAATGGATAACCAGACACTTATTCTAAAAATTAATAATTTCTTTTTTTTTAGGTAAACATTGTTTAGCCCGAGTATTTTAAAATTGTTTTGTAGTTGTATGCAGAACTGACATAAATATAGCGGCATTATAACATCAATGAATAAGCATTATATTTATTATAGCATTATATATATTATATATTATACAGGATAATGAAGAGGTCTATTGTGTTATAGGGGTTAAACTCAATCTCCAAGGAGCATAGTCTACCTAACAAGGGTTCGAGTATATGAATTCTGTATACTAGAATATTCCATAGGTTGCTTCTGTATGTCAACGATGACCTAGTGCCTACTGACATATCGCTAGATGACCAGCTCTGGCATCACACGGCTGTTACTTGGACTAACCAGCAGGGTATGTGGCAGGTGTTTGTTGATGGACTCTCAGTAAGAACAGGGTCATCTATCCAGGTAGACCAGAGCATATCAGGTAAGCGGGTTGTTACACTCGTCGAGCAGTTTTGTCTCACCCACCTGTAGTGTATTGTCAAGTACAAGCTGTAGTTGTCCAGATAAGAGTCGCCCGCTCAGAGTAAAGCAATTCTGTAAAGTAATTAATTAAAGGTTTACACACGATGATCTTTGCAAACACATTCTGCACTAGAACAAGCCTGGCAACATTTCTGCCATAAATTGATATCTGTAAAAGAACTTTGTCACAGCCTTTGTTCAACGTTTACCCACTACCTCTAAAGTATGCATGTTGCTCTCTATGTTACTCACTCGATCAGTATGATGCGACTCCCGTGAAATTGACTTTCATGAGAGTTGTTATCTCATGGCTAACATTTCATGAGCACAACTCCAACTCCCATCCAGAAGAGTAAACTATTTTAAAGGTTGACTTGCAACAAAATTCACATTACCGTTATTTGATATCAAAAGATTCACCATGTCTTACTCTGTTGTGTTGTAGGTGCAAAATATGTGGAAATGTGATTACAAGCTCTTAAAAGCTCAAAAACGAACAGAAAATCGCAGCCACACAAGACCGCCGTAGTTTGGATTCCCTTTCCAAAACCCTCAAATGTGATGTAGTTGTGAGAGATGGTTTCTGTTTACACTTTCTTGCAACCTTATTCGTCGAAATATTTTCACAAATATACTTCACGCATTCAATAAAACTATGTCTATTGTTCTTACGCGTCTGTTTTATCGTCATCGTAATGTTGTCACTTTTAGCACTGATATCTTATAACTTACCGTAAAAAATCATTAAACTTTTTAACCTTAGCTCGAAGGAGTACATATCATTGTCTGATAATCATGACAAGCCTGTTGGTCACCTGTGATAATCGAAAAGTGCTGCAGAAATTATTTGCAAAGTATTGGGTCACATGATCAGATTACGACTTGACGATTGAATAATACCGAAACAAAACTGTAAAGTAGCGAGCATCTATATTTGATATGAGGTCTTCGGTAAAACCCGAAGTGTTTGTCATAAACTAGTACTACGATAAGTTTTATATTGAGCTTTTTATTGGCCTTTCAATTCATGTGAGAACATACGTGACAAGACGATAACCAAATTTCGTGGTTACGTCATCGAAATAAAGAGATTCCAATCTACGGCGGCTGTTTGTTTTTGAGCTTTTAAGATCTTGTAATCACCTTTCCACATATTTTGCACCTACAACACAACAGAGTAAGACATGGTGAATCTTTTAATACCAAATAACTGTAAAGTGAATTTTGTTGCAAGTCAACCTTTAAACTACATGTATTCCACCTATCTTGAGTAAATACAAGTACAACAGTACTATTCTTCAGATTACATATAGTTCTGTCAAAAAGGAACTTGCTCTGAATGAATCAAGGGGTGCTTTAGCTCATAATTTATAGATAAGAAAACCTTGGTGTGAAAGCTTGACAAAAATGAATACTAGATGAACTAGAGTTGTCCTACCTCTGCACTTGTTTAACAGGATTAGGCAAACATTATTATATTTTCATACACATATTTAGATAGGAGCTAGTAATTCTTAGAACTCAGCATATAAATCTGTAAATGTTGATCAGTTAATGGCACAACCACCGACAGCAAGTCAGCATACCAATGTGAACTCAGTTCAGGCCCTCTGTAATCATCACACTTTGGTTTGTTTACCGCGGTTTACCGACAGAATGGTTTAAGATACCAGAAAGTTCAGAGCAGTTTCAGCTTTTCAAATGCAAGCTTAGACTTCTATGAGTGTAAGTCATCGGTATGCCGAGTGAGGCTAAAGGAGTTTCCATACATCTTAAGCACAGACAAATCACCAGCTTGTAATGCCCCGCTCACCATCAAGGAGTATTCAATGCTAATCTTCTTTACTATAATAAGAGTCGTATCATTTGGTAGCCCAGAACTACAATTGCAGGTCAAGAAAAAAATTTCTCCTAGTGGGATTCAAGCTCACGACTTTGAGCTTGGTGTACCAACAGCCTCACAGCTGCTCCAATCAACTACCCTTTCCATTTCCAAAATAATTATGCTTATTGACACACATGACAATCTTTCACAGCACAGTGAACTGCCAGGGTAATAATCATAATCAAAGATGTTTATAAGGCTTTAAAAATGACTCGATTCAATTCTCATCATAAAATAAACAATTCAATTCCCAACTCTTTTGCATCATAGGCAGTGTAAGAATCGATTGAGTTCACAATTTATTGCAAAACAAATTACAAAACAGCCCAATTCAATTCTCAATTCTTTAGCTATCTTAACTTTAATGAGTCGGCTCAATTAAATTCAATTCTTTCAAATAGACAAAAGCAATTCTCTAATAATTCTTACTTGAAATTGACCTATGGCAATATATCAAAATAACAATAGACCACAATTACTAACTTATCTATACGCATAAGCTCAGTTTCTTACTACTTACTCCTACTAAACATCAACTATCTCACTACAAATGAAATTTACATTGATTCATAGTAAATGCATTTCATTGCTCGTTTGATCAGCATTTTCACATAGGCACTTGTATAGGCACTAAGAGAGAGAGTGAGTTAAGACACTAAGGGAGAGAATGAGTTAAGGCACTAAGGGAGAGAGTGAGTTAAGGTACTAAGGGAGAGAGTGAGTTAAGGCATTAAGAGAGAGAGAGTGAGTTAAGGCACTAAGGGAGAGAATGAGTTAAGGCACTAAGGGAGAGAGTGAGTTAAGGCACTAAGGGAGAGAGTGAGTTAAGGCACTAAGGGAGAGAGTGAGTTAAGGCACTAAGGGAGAGAGTGAGTTAAGGTACTAAGGGAGAGAGGGAGTTAAGGCACTAAGGGAGAGAGTGAGTTAAGGCACTAAGGGAGAGAGTGAGTTAAGGCACTAAGGGAGAGAGTGAGTTAAGGCACTAAGGGAGAGAGTGAGTTAAGGTACTAAGGGAGAGAGTGAGTTAAGGCACTAAGGAAGAGAGTGAGTTAAGGCACTAAGGGAGAGAGTGAGTTAAGGCACTAAGGGAGAGAGTGAGTTAAGGCACTAAGGGAGAGAGTGAGTTAAGGCACTAAGGGAGAGAATGAGTTAAGGCACTAAGGGAGAGAGTGAGTTAAGGCACTAAGGGAGAGAGTGAGTTAAGGCACTAAGGGAGAGAGTGAGTTAAGGCACTAAGGGAGAGAGTGAGTTAAGGCACTAAGGGAGAGAGTGAGTTAAGGTACTAAGGGAGAGAGGGAGTTAAGGCACTAAGGGAGAGAATGAGTTAAGGCATTAAGAGAGAGAGAGTGAGTTAAGGCACTAAGGGAGAGAATGAGTTAAGGCACTAAGGGAGAGAGTGAGTTAAGGCACTAAGGGAGAGAGTGAGTTAAGGCACTAAGGGAGAGAGTGAGTTAAGGCACTAAGGGAGAGAGTGAGTTAAGGTACTAAGGGAGAGAGGGAGTTAAGGCACTAAGGGAGAGAGTGAGTTAAGGCACTAAGGGAGAGAGTGAGTTAAGGCACTAAGGGAGAGAGTGAGTTAAGGCACTAAGGGAGAGAGTGAGTTAAGGTACTAAGGGAGAGAGTGAGTTAAGGCACTAAGGAAGAGAGTGAGTTAAGGCACTAAGGGAGAGAGTGAGTTAAGGCACTAAGGGAGAGAGTGAGTTAAGGTACTAAGGGAGAGAATGAGTTAAGGCATTAAGAGAGAGAGAGTGAGTTAAGGTACTAAGGGAGAGAGTGAGTTAAGGCACTAAGGGAGAGAGTGAGTTAAGGCACTAAGGGAGAGAGTGAGTTAAGGCACTAAGGGAGAGAGTGAGTTAAGGCACTAAGGGAGAGAGTGAGTTAAGGTACTAAGGGAGAGAGGGAGTTAAGGCACTAAGGGAGAGAGTGAGTTAAGGCACTAAGGGAGAGAGTGAGTTAAGGCACTAAGGGAGAGAGTGAGTTAAGGCACTAAGGGAGAGAGTGAGTTAAGGTACTAAGGGAGAGAGTGAGTTAAGGCACTAAGGAAGAGAGTGAGTTAAGGCACTAAGGGAGAGAGTGAGTTAAGGCACTAAGGGAGAGAGTGAGTTAAGGCACTAAGGGAGAGAGTGAGTTAAGGCACTAAGGGAGAGAGTGAGTTAAGGCACTAAGGGAGAGAGGGAGTTAAGGCACTAAGGGAGAGAGTGAGTTAAGGTACTAAGGGAGAGAGTGAGTTAAGGCACTAAGGGAGAGAGTGAGTTAAGCCACTAAGGGAGAGAATGAGTTAAGGCACTAAGGGAGAGAGTGAGTTAAGGTACTAAGGGAGAGAATGAGTTAAGGCACTAAGGGAGAGAGTGAGTTAAGGCACTAAGGGAGAGAGTGAGTTAAGGTACTAAGGGAGAGAATGAGTTAAGGCATTAAGAGAGAGAGAGTGAGTTAAGGCACTAAGGGAAAGAGTGAGTGAAGGCACTAAGGGAGAGAGTGAGTTAAGGCACTAAGGGAGAGAGTGAGTTAAGGTACTAAGGGAGAGAATGAGTTAAGGCATTAAGGGAGAGAGTGAGTTAAGGCACTAAGGGAAAGAGTGAGTGAAGGCACTAAGGGAGAGAGTGAGTTAAGGTACTAAGGGAGAGAATGAGTTAAGGCACTAAGGGAGAGAATGAGTTAAGGCACTAAGGAAGAGAATGAGTTAAGGCGAGTATTCGATATTCATAAACACAAAACAATAAATATAAGCATGACAATATAAGCATAAAAAATAGACAGACATGTACTTTTCTGGATGACTAGCATGTATTTATACATAACAGAATTATTGCACCACAATAAAAACGCCAAAAATAAACTTATTGTCAGTGCGCAGGCAAACTATAGGGCTATAATATATTGCCGCGTAGTACATTTTATTAACCAATAAAATATATGCAGTGATATCAAGATCTTGTGGGAACATGTGTGGCTAGCAACATTGGACTGCGTTGAGATCTTCGTTTTGGCAACAAATACTAATACAAACCAGCAGCACTATGAACAATATGATAACAGACCTGTGATGCCATAGTATTCAGAGACAGCACTATGAACAATATGATAACAGACCTGTGATGCCGTAGTACTCAAGGAAAGCACTATGAACAATATGATAACAGATCTGTGATGTCATAGTATTCAGAGAAAGCACTATGAACAATATGATAACAGACCTGTGATGCCGTAAAATTAAAAAAAAGGACTATGAACAATATGATAACAGACCTGTGATGTCGTAGTATTCAAGGACAGCACTATCAACAATATGATAACAGACCTGTGATGCCATAGTATTCAGGAAAAGCACTATGAACAATACGATAACAGACCTGTGATGCCGTAGTATTCAAGGACAGCACTATGAACAATATAATAACAGACCTGTGATGCCGTAGTATTCAAGGAAAAGAAGCTTTGAACGTCTGAAGACTGGAGGTCTCCAAATTTAAACCCTCCAAACAATTAGTCAGAAATCTGTTAGTCAAAGTTTAAGGCAGTTGACAAATATTAAACAATCCCATTGTCAAGCCAGCTCATTCTTAGAGTAGACGCTTCTTATGTGTTATTGTTATGAGCAGCGGTGATTTCTAGTACTGTATAGTGTTGCCAAGTTTCTTACACGATATATTGCATTAACTCTTGTTAGGTGGAGGAATGTTTGTCATTGGTCAGGAGCAAGATGACTTGAGTGGCACGTACAGTTCTGCAGAATCCTTCATGGGGCAGATAACGCTCCTTTACGTCTGGGATCGAATCCTAGAGGCAGAAGAGGTATACGCGATGTACACAAGCTGTGAAAATGTCCCGGACAGCCTTGTGTTCTGGCCCAGCTTCCAATACGCTATAGTTGATACACTGATGGTGGAAAACTCAACCTTCTGTTCAGGTTAGAGTTTTGAGTCCTCCAAACTTTCTCTTATGTGATTTTCCTCTTTCTAAAGTTTTGAGTACACAGAGTCATTATTTACAGTGTACAGCTGTAGACAAGCAGTTTTGGAAGAGCCACTTTATTGCTGCTGACTTCTGAAAATCTACCTTCGGTTTGTGTTTGACAGTTTCTCTGCTACATATAGCCTGTGATCATTTTTTTTTCAATAACTCACAGTGTAATTGATTGCATGAGTTTTTCCATCATCGCTATGCCGTCATCAGACCATTTAAACTCGTATGTTGTTAGAGTAATATTATACAGTATATCTTGAGGTACATGATACTGTTAGCTTTCCAAAGACTTTCCTTGTCATCTGACTGCACCGCTCAATCAGTTTTCTGCCTCAAAAACACTTTCTTAGCTCCTGTTAGTGTATCTCAGTAACAAGTGCTGACTCGCTGTTTTTAGTCACCAGCTCGGCAGCAAAGAAGAGAGCTGTTGTTAATGAATGAGAGCTGTTGTGACTTGGTAACAGAAGTTCAGTCATGTTGGCAGTCAGTTGTAAGAAGGGTAGCATTAAGAGAAAATGTTTGATTTAAACAGCCTTGCTCCAAGATACATACATAATCATCCTCTACAGACCTGACTACTGTCAGCACCTTCGGATGACATTCTTGTATAGAATGGAATGCAGCTCTAAATGTCTGTAAGGTCTATCATGGAAAAGCACTAAGTCTTGATTATTTGACATGAGCTGGAACCAATAAATGGCATATTCTTGAAAATGAACCTAGTCAAGTAGTGAAAATCCCAGAGCCATGATACAGCTTAACAATTTGAGTGTTTAAAAGTTAAGTGTTAAAACTCGCTCTAAAGGAATTTGGCAGCGTGCCTTTATGCTGAAGCAAGTTCTCATCTTTTGTTTAATGTAGCAGTTTTAGGTTTGCATATAATGTAATATTCCTTATATACATAAGTTACATCTGCCTGCAGTTTTATTAGACTAGCCTGTACTTTACACTGCTTTATGTTAATATTGATCCCTTTTATACAAGAGACCGTAAATACTGCATCTATTGTACATGTATGTATATATATATATAAAAAAAAAATGGTTTACTCACCCCGGATACTCCGTATGGGTGGTAAATTCTGCTCTAACTCGGGTCTTCTACCAGAGACCTGGGAGTTTGAGCACTCGCCTCAAGATCTTAGCTGTTCCCAATAGCGCACTTTTCTGCAACTCACCTGAGCTGATTGTTGTTGGTAGTTGGGCAAGCCACATTTTATGCGCCGGTGTTATTGCGCCCAGTGCCCCAATGACTACTGGGATTACAGTTGTTCTTACATTCCAGCATTTATCAATCTCTTCTCAAAGAGGGAGATATTTCTCTACCTTTTCTTCACATATATATATATATATAAATTGTTTCTTCACCCCGGATACTCCGTATGGGTGGTAATTTCTGCTCTAACTCGGGTCTCCTACCAGAGACCTGGGAGTTGAGCACTCGCCTCAAGATCTTAGCTGTTCCCAATAGCGCACTTTTCTGCAACTCACCTGAGTTGATTGCTGTTGGTATTTGGGCAAGCCACATTTTATGCGCCGGTGTTATTGCGCCCAGTGCCCCAATGACTACTGGGATTACAGTTGTTCTTACATTCCAGCATTTATCAATCTCTTCTCAAAGAGGGAGATATTTCTCTACCTTTTCTTTTTCTTTGCTGGCTATATTGTAGTCATTGGGTATTGCTATATCTATAATAGTAGCCCTCTTGTTCTCCCTGTCCACCACTACTATATCTGGTTGGTTTGCTAGGACATGCTTGTCAGTCCGGATGTAGAAGTCCCAGAGGATCTTAGCGCGGTCATTTTCATTGACCATACCAGAAGCTTCCCACCAGTGTTGTGGTTTATTAAGGCCATACTCGTCACATAGACTTCTATACACAACCCCTGCGATATGATTATGCCGCTCAGTGTATGCGTTTCCTGCTAGCTGCTTGCATCCACTGATGATGTGTTGGATGGTCTCAGATGCATCTTTGCACAGTCTGCATCTAGGATCGTCTCTAGTGTGATAGATTTTTGTTTGGAGTTGCTTTGTTGGGAGCACTTGCTCCTGGGCTGCCATGATTAGCGACTCTGTATTGGTTGTTAGGTTTCCATTGTTCAGCCACATATATGTCTAGTGAAGATCGCCAACCTTAGATATTTGTCGGTGGCAAGCACCATAAAGTGGTTTTGTGTGCCAGTCAATTTCCTCTTCATCAGGGCGTAGGTCCATTGTAAGAGCAGCCGATTGAAATTCAGCTAGCAACTTATCTGAAGTGGCCATGGAGGCTGCATATGCTTTGATGCTTTGTTCCTCCTCTTTCACTGTCTGCTGTACACTTTTGAGTCCCCTACCGCCATCTTTCCTATCGAGATACAATCTAGTAGTATCAGATTTTGGGTGGAGTGCTCCATGCATGGTCAGCAGTTTACAAGTTGCTATATCTGTTTCCTTGATGGCTTCCTCAGTCCACTTTATTATGCCTGCTCGATATCTTATTACTGGCAGTGCGTAGGTATATATTGCCATGACTTGGTTCTTGGCATTGAGCTGGCTCCATAGGACCTGCCGAAGGCGTTTCTTGTATTCAGTAATGGTTTGGTGTCGTACCTCGGTTTTGTGGTTGATGTTGCTTTGCATAATCCCTAAGTACTTGTACCCTTCTTCTATATCTTTGATGGTACCATTTGGCATTCTTAGGCCATCTGTGAGCATAGAATGGTCTTTCTTAAGAATTAGCCTTCCACATTTCTCAATACCGAAGGTCATTCCGATGTCCTTGCTGTATACCTGAGTGAGGTGGATTAGCGAATCAATATCCCTTTCTTTGTTAGCATTCTCTACTAATTTATACAGTTGGCCACAGTTCCATTTTATGTTGATCACTGTGGTTTTAGTTCTACTTACGATTAAAAAAATATACATGTATATATACGCAGTATATATATATATATACACTATATCCTATATACACAGTATATATACACTATATATACACTGTATATATAGTGTATATATACACAGTATATATACACTATATATACACTGTATATATAAACTATATATACATTGTATATATATGCGCAGTATATATATATACATGTATATATATATACATGTATATATGTGTATATATGTATGTATATATACACATATATATATATATATATATGTGTATATACATGTATATATGCACTATATATACACTGTATATATAGTGCATATATACACAGTATATATACACTATATATACACTGTATATATAAATTATATATACATTGTATATATATACACCATATATGCACTGTATATATACACTATATATACATTGTATATATACACACTATATACACACACTGTATATACACACTATATATATACACACTGTATATATATACACTGTATGTATATACACACTGTATATATTCACTGTATATGTAGACATAAAAACCACGGTGCTCAACATAGAATGTAACAGTATAAATTAGTAGAGAATTAGATAGAATACTTATCTTGATTAGCTACTGGCAGTTTTTGTGCTTGCGCAGTCATCAGGCTAAAGATCTCAACTCTAGATCTCAACTCAACTCTGTAAATCTCAAGATTGGTTATGACTCTACTGGCGACAGACTCCTCCATTGATAACGTGCAATAACTCTGGTGCTAAAAACTTTATATTTATATACTGTATATATGTCTGTATATGTATTATCATATATCAGTCTGTCTGTAAGGTGTGTATGTATTGTCATATATCAGGCTGTTTGTAAGGTGTATATGTATTGTCATATATCAGTCTGTCTGCAAGGTGTGTATGTATTGTCATATATCAGTCTGTCTGTAAGGTGTGTATGTATTGTCATATATCAGTCTGTCTGTAAGGTGTATATGTATTGTCATATATCAGTCTGTCTGTAAGGAGTGTATGTATTGTCATATATCAGTCTGTCTGTAAGGTGTATATGTATTGTCATATATCAGTCTGTCTGCAAGGTGTATATGTATTGTCATATATCAGTTTGTCTGTAAGGTGTGTATGTATTGTCATATATCAGTCTGTCTGTAAGGTGTATATGTATTGTCATATATCAGTCTGTCTGCAAGGTGTATATGTATTGTCATATATCAGTCTGTCTGTAAGTTGTGCATGTATTATTATAATTAATATTATTATTAACCGAGCAGGTGGTTGTTACAAGCACCTGCTCAACAACGCTAACTATCTCTCTTTATGACTCATAGCCTGCCCTCAATTGGAGGAGATCGCTCATGGTCAGGTGAGATGGTCAGATCTAGAGACAGCAGGAGTAGCTATATACAACTGTGACCTAGGCTACAACCTTGAGGGAACGAGTACTAGGTCCTGCTTAGTAACTGGGGAGTGGTCAGACAAACAGCCCTCGTGTATAGGTGTGTGTTTGTAATTGCAGAACCGGTGCTATACTGTAGCCTTGTATTTCCTTTTCTGGTTCGGCCTAATGAATAATGTTGGAGTGAAACAGAGTATCAATATTGCAGCATTATATGGGTTGAATGTACCTAAATATTTTATTGAACAACTTGAATTTTGTTCCTTTTCTTCGATTTTCTTACATATATATATATATATATATATATATATATATATATATATATATAAACTACTGTAGAAGAATGCCTGGCGTTGTCCGGGTAATAATAGTTTTTGCAGAAAAACTTATTTTTAATTTACATATAACAACGTTTACCATTCTAACTTTCAAACTGCATATCATTAGAAAAGTGTTTTGTGCAGGTGAAATAAATTAAGAGAAAAAATAAAACAACTGTAAAGGTTTTCAAACTTTGTCAAACAACTGTAACTTTCAAACTTCATATCATGAGGAAAATGTTTTGTGCAGGTTTTGTGCATAAATTAAAAAAAAATAAAACAACTATAAAAGTGTTTAAATGTAAATGTGAAATAATTAGCAAGTAATAGCTAAATTAAGTCTGTTTTGCTACGATTACAATAAAAGATGATTCGGTAATGATACAATTAATACGAACTGAGAAAACAAAATAGAAATTCTGAATATGTAGAATTAATAATAAAAATTCTTGCATAGAAGTGTGCGTATAAAAAAGGTTACTGGTCCACCAGAAGCTATCCATCAAAACTTTGAATACGACAATACTGGTACCTCTTGACACTTGTACAAATGTAAAAATGAGAATTCGTACCCTCTTTGTCTGACCAAACGGTGAGAGAATGACGAGGCTCTTCCTACTTTGATAATACAATTGTCCGTGTGAAAAGAATTGGCCTTGATGGCGGATATAGCAATTGTACCTTACGAAAAACCAAAAATAGAAGTTCAAGGAAACACGAAAAAGCATTGTGTTTTGTAGAAGTAATAGAATTCTTAGCTTTCAAATACGACGATACTGGTACCTCTCGATACTGGTACAAATGTAAAAATGAGATATCGTACTATCTCTGTCTTACTAAATGGTGCGAGAATGTCGATGCTCTTCCTACGGAAATAATACAATTGTCTGTGTAAAATGAATGGGCCTTGACTGCAGATATAGCAGTTGTCTGCAGTCAAACAAGGCCTTTCAAAAAAACCGAAAATAGAAGTTAAAGAAAACACAAAAAAGCATCATGTTTTATAGAATTAATAAATTTCATAGAATTTTAAATAATGTCATTTAGCGGTTGCATATGGTATACCGTATATGATAGTTCTTTTTATCAATAGGCAAAGGCTACCTTGTGTGGCTTTACCAATTGTTGAGAACCTCCAACACATTAACACATTGACCGGTAGTTACGACACTGCCCAGTACAAGCGATCTTACTACTGCTTTGTGTAAAAGTGTAAAAGCTATAATTCTGAGAACACCAAGTTATTATTTGTTTAAGATCACTTATGCCTTCGCACAGAAAGTAGCTGTAGACACGGAAGATGCAGGATTTAAATTAATCTATCAATGTGTTTAATTGATCAATATGGTGTGCAATGAAGCTTTTGAAGTCTGTAATAGTGAGCTATTGCATATTTCAGCTGTATAAAGACATATTTCTTTCTATTAACCTAATGCTACACAATATCTCCTCACTTACACAGACTCATAGCTCTTTCATGACAATGACCCTCTTATGTTTTATTTACTAGTGATAGACTGTGGTCCTCCTCCGCGATTTGATGATCAACTTACTGTCAGCAATGAAGGTAGCTTCTATAATAATCGCACAATATATAGCTGTGTTCCAGGCTACACCGGATATGAAGAGTTTGCCTGCGCTGTTGATGGCCACTGGCTAGGAACTAGTCCAACATGCATAAGTAAGAGAATTGGTTTAATCACACCTCAATTAATAAACAAAACCTATCTAGTAGATGTTAACCTTTTGCTGTTCTAACAACAAAATAACTATTTTAGAAGTTGTCTGTCCACTGTCCAACATTAGCTTTCCGCTAATTATATCAACTGATGGGATGGATAGCACAAGTTTGAGCGCATCACTTTTAGAAGGAAACACTACAGAAATGTCACAGGACTCTTTGGGATACGGTGATACATTGACACTTACCTGTGCAAAGGGGTACGTCATCAAATGCAAGCGCTGCAAGACTTTGAAACTCTTTATATTCTTATCAAGAATGCGAGCTGTACCATTATGAGTTATAAGTTTGAATCAGCAGAAGGTTTAATAGACATACACATAACTGCTAGATAGCCTACATGTAAGTGCTCTGCTATTCTATTATAAACTGTTTTAGATTTGGCCTTCTTTTAAAACTCAAGCTAAGACTAAGGCTAAGCGCAAGAGTCATCTAGACTTAAACTAATGTTTTTTCTCTTCATGTAATATTGTTGTTAATAAACTGTTGTTGGTGCTGATGTGTGATATCAGTGTCGTATTTCCATCTCATCATATCTTTGTTGAAGGTGGTCATGGGTTTGACATCTCTCTGTAGGTACTTGCTTGTGGGAACAAGTGAGCTGATTTGTACCGGAACTGGCATCTGGCACACATCTATTCCTCTTTGTGAAAAGATCAGCCAGTGCAAAAAGAACCCTCCTAGAATTCATGGTGCCACAGTTACCACGAGCAATGTAAGTCTCTTCACAGTCACTTTTGTATTATAAACTGGTCTCCATTGTCAATGACAATAATAATCAGACATATGCTGACTCTAAAAACAAAAAAGCTAGTTGAAACAAATTTGTTTTGTAACTTACTCATGTTATCTTGCTTGTGTGAAATGTTTGCAGATACTAAATATAGTAGGATAAGTGGACACATACAGACAGGCTGATACAATCGAATAGAGCTCAATAGATTTGACTTACTAAGTGTGAACTAGTTATGATCATGTACTCATGTGGTTTATCCACTGAGATGCTTTATATGCTGTGAAGACAATAGTCTAACTCACCAGTCTAAAATAGAAGATTAGTTAATATTCAAAGCAACACTAACTTCTAGTTTTAGAAGATAAGGTAGTTTTAGTCAACAATTACGCAAGACCAGTTTGTGCATGCTGATTCATAGAGCAGAGCATAAACTGACTTACTGCCCCACATTATTTGCTCTAGCATAGATATTAGTTATTAGGAGTCGTTCTCACTCGATTGAAACATCAGGTATTGATTTGTTAATAGTTCAAGACTAATTCATGATTTCCAACTCAAGCATGAAAAATAACAAAGTAACAAAAGTATATGCAATAACAATATAGTAACTAACTTATTAGCATCAGTGTATTTATTGTGTTTCATCATCATTTTCTTTATTAGGCAGCTTAATACTCTAGCATGTTATTAGTTCATATACTAGTAGATACACTAGCATGTTACTAGTTCGTATACTAGTAGATACACTAGCATGTTACCAGTTCATATACTAGTAGATACACTAGCATGTTACTAGTTCATATACTAGGAGATACACTAGCATATTACTAGTTCATATACTAGTATATACACTAGCATGTCACTAGTTCATATACTGGTAGATACCTTAGCATGTTACTAGTTCATATACTAGTAGATACACTAGCATGTTACTAGTTCATATACTGGTAGATACACTAGCATATTACTAGTTCATATACTAGTAGATACACTAGCATGTTACTAGTTCATATACTGGTAGATACACTAGCATATTACTAGTTCATATACTAGTATATACACTAGCATGTTACTAGTTCATATACTGGTAGATACCTTAGCATGTTACTAGTTCGTATACTAGTAGATACACTAGCATGTTACTAGTTCGTATACTAGTAGATACACTAGCATGTTACTAGTTCATATACTAGTAGATACACTAGCATGTTACTAGTTCATATACTAGTAGATACACTAGCATGTTAGTAGTTCATATACTAGTAGATACACCAACTTATACGCTAGTCAATTTTACTACTAGTGTTCCATTTCCTTGAATCTCTGGTATCTCCTTTTCAGAACACCGGTATACTAGTAGCTGAATACACTTGCTCACTTGGTTGGTCTGCAACTGGTAACTCAACTTTAGTCTGTCTTGGTAATGACTGGCTTGATGTAGACTTCATCTGCATCAAAAAGCTGTGTCCAATGCTCACCATCCCACACAGCATCATAGTCTCTAGTTCTCAAGCACTCGGAGCCCACGAATATGGAGATGTGGCTAACGTCTCGTGCCAACTAGGTTAGCTGGATTAACAAATCTTTATAATATGCATGGGAAATTTTTTACGAATTTAGGCTTAAACACGTATGATCAGCACCTAGTCTGACCATACAGATACTTAGTCTAAGTTTAAGTCAGTTAGCTAGACTGGAGGATGGTTCCGTTCCATTTGGAGATTTGTTCTTAGCAATCCACAACTCAGAATTCTATGAATAAAATGTGTAAATAGAATGAGAAATGAACTAAAGTTATCATTATTTGTAAGTTCAGTCAGTCATGTGCAGTGTACAGCTGCATCTAAAAACTCTCTCATTCTTTTGGAGTCAGTTGTTTTATCAATGATTGTCTTGTGGTTTGGTTTTGTTGCTAACTTCTATACAATTTTGTTCTCAGTAGATTCATGCTATGTATCTAGATCTACCTTTTACAAGTTGTTCGCTGCGCTATTGTGTTGCAGTCTGGGTCTACTTTGGTTCCTGTTGTCATTGCAAAGCTGCGAAGATAGTAGCTGTCTCAATATTATGATCAACCTTGTGCTCATGTCCTAACCGTCTTAGACCTTTCTCTATTTGAATATCAGTCATAGATCAGATCCTTACTCATCTTAAGATTTCCGTGTCCTTGACCATATCTTTCCAAGTGAGATTTATGATGCTGCGGAGTTGCCTTCTCATGAAAGTATGGAGTCACTTCATTTGAGTGGAGTACATGTCCAGTTCACAGCACCATACAGCAAGGGTTGTCAAGACAATAGCTCACTAGACATTACATACTTATTGAATGGAAACATGCTGAGTTTTTTGCAGAAGATTTTGCAGCTTCCAATAGAAGCACTTGTCTTTCCATGTTTATCAATCTTAGCACTGCTAGATACAGTACTACCCAGGTATCTGAAATCTGTACAGTGAAAAAGTTGCTTGTTAGCTATAAGAATGACTGTAGGTTCTGAGGATAGATGGGGAGGTTTTATATTTATCTTTACTGTGCATTGTAATGCTGCCTGCTCTGTCAAAACAGTCTATAAGCAGTTGAGGAGTCTCCAGTGTATAATCAGTCTTTAGCTGAGGGGCCAGTCAGAGTACCGGCATTCTTGGCCAACATTTCTCTGACAAAAAATTTAGTTCTACAGGATTTAGCTCTGTGGTCAGACAATTAAAAAAGTGAACATTGTGTATTGTATGGATGTAGGCTTTCATTGATATCTTTAAAAGCGATCTCCAGCACGACATCAAACGATAGCGAGACAGAGCACTGTCACTGCAAATCTATTCGAAGTCTAATTTGCCTGAACTACTGGAGTATGCATTCTGTTATGTAAAGATTTCACGAGGTTTATCTTTTGTTGATACTATCAAACTTTTGGACATTCTAGACATTGTCCCATAACTGATGAAGGCTGAACACTATATCTATTGTAGCACACCCCTCACAAAAATCTCACTCTAGCTCAGGCATTACATATAGGGATACCACATTACCGACCATGTAGAGTAGTATACTAGACATGATCTCTCCAGTAATAGATATTAGAGTTCCACCTCAAAGTTTTCATTCTTTAAGATCACCTTTTTTAAAATATAAGTGTGATGATGGTACCTGTCTAATCCTGTCACATTTTTTTTTCAATATGTTCCTAATCAGTTTACATGGTATCTCTTATAGCTTCTGACCGCCATATTTCTATTTTGCTAAAAGCTTACTTTGTTTTTTTTTGTCATGTTGAGTGCAGCAGGGAATTCAGTTTTATTAAGTAGTTTATCCAGGCAGCCCATAACTAGCCCCTACTTAAAGGGTATAAATGCTCAGTTCTGCTAGGATGTGCAGGAGGCCTTGAAGTACTCAACAAATTGCTCCAGAATCTGGTTCTTGTTCAGCAGGAATGTCTCTTTTTTAATTGTTGATACCTGAAATGTTCCTCGCTTCAGGGAGCTAAATGTTTTTTTAAGACTCTGGTAAACTTTTTTCATATCGAAGCAATCAGCAGCAGACTTGTAATATTCTTGTTTTTTCTCTTAGCACTTCTTGCAATATTTCTCTCTTTTCAAGCAGTGGGTTCTGCGTCCCACGATCCTCTGTACAATAATATTGGCGAGTCCTGGAAAGTTTTCCTTACAGCTCATACGCTGTATCAAATGTCCAACTCTTTAAAGTCTCCTCATCAATTCGCTTTCTTACCTCATTTTCATATACCTTTTTATTTATCTTCTCCTTAAACTCTTTTTTTGGAGTTTTATAGTTTTTCTGTTCAGCAACACTTAGTTTCTTTAGTTTTTTTGTCTGGTTTTTTCATAATTTTGTTAGACTATGGTTAAGATTGCTGAACGAACCATGTTATTGTCTGTAAAGCCCTAAGAACTGCCCTCCAAAACATCTCTTCAGCTCACCTGTTTTGCTAGTACATAGTCAAGTAAATGCCTAAACCTTGAATGCATCTATGAATGCATCTATGGTGTTTTATAATGATCTCCGTGTTTGAAGATAGTTCCAATGATGATAAGATTGTGCTCTGAGCAGAATGTGAGTAAAAATCACCTTTGAAGTTAAGCTCTCCTACTCTTCGATATCCAATCTTTCTTTGCCAACTCTTGTGATCACATCCAACTTGGGCATTAAAGTCACTTGCAATGACCAACTTATCTGTACTAGAAATGGTTTTCATCACGTATCTCAACTAGTTGTAGAAGCTCTCTTTGATTTGTTCAGAATTTATCATAGTAGACGCAAAGGTACTTATGGTTGACATGTAGAACGATTGACATTGAGTCATATCCTACTGCTCGCTATGCCAAGCTATGTCATTTCTGATGGCAAAGTCAATTCCATCCTCGCTTCATTCACGAAACCTTCGCAACTCCTAAAGAATGTGTAGCTGCTGTCCGCTAAGCTTTCTAAAAGCACTAGGCAGGCCTCACATAGAGCAGCAGCATTGGTCTCATACCTGACATAGAGCAGCAACATTGGTCTCATACCTCACATAGAGCAACAGCATTGGTCTCATACCTCACATAGAGCAGCAGCATTGGTCTCATACCTCACACAGAGCAGCAGCATTGGTCTCATACCTGACATAGAGCAGCAGCATTGGTCTCATACCTCACACAGAGCAGCAGCATTGGTCTCATACCTCACATAGAGCATCAGCATTGGTCTCATACCTCACATAGAGCATCAGCATTGGTCTCATACCTAACATAGAGCATCAGCATTGGTCTCATACCTGACATAGAGCATCAGCATTGGTCTCATACCTCACATAGAGCAGCAGCATTGGTCTCATACCTCACATAGAGCAGCGAAATTGGTCTCATACCTGACATAGAGCATCAGCATTGGTCTCATACCTGACATAGAGCAGCAGCATTGGTCTCATACCTCACATAGAGCAGCAGCATTGGTCTCATACCTCACATAGAGCATCAGCATTAGTCTCATACCTCACATAGAGCAGCAATATTGGTCTCATACCTCACATAGAGCAGCAATATTGGTCTCATACCTCACATAGAGCAGCAGCATTGGTCTCATACCTCTCATAGAGCAGCAGCATTGGTCTCATACCACACATAGAGCAGCAGCATTGGTCTCATACCTCACATAGAGCAGCAATATTGGTCTCATACCTCACATAGAGCAGCAATATTGGTCTCATACCTCACATAGAGCAGCAGCATTGGTCTCATACCTCTCATAGAGCAGCAGCATTGGTCTCATACCACACATAGAGCAGCAGCATTGGTCTCATACCACACATAGAGCAGCAGCATTGGTCTCATACCTCACATAGAGCAGCAGCATTGGTCTCATACCACACATAGAGCAGCAATATTGGTCTCATACCACACATAGAGCAGCAATATTGGTCTCATACCTCACATAGAGCAGCAATATTGGTCTTATACCTCATATAGAGCAGCAGCATTGGTCTCATACCTCTCATAGAGCAGCAGCATTGGTCTCATACCACACATAGAGCAGCAATATTGGTCTCATACCTCACATAGAGCAGCAATATTGGTCTCATACCTCACATAGAGCAGCAATATTGGTCTCATACCACACATAGAGCAGCAATATTGGTCTCATACCACACATAGAGCAGCAACATAACTCTTAGTTCTTTCATAACTCTCATAATCGTCTAGTTCTGTTGCTGCCAGCGCAGTTTGTTGCTCAGGTTGATTTGAGCATTCTCTGTCTAGAAGTGTTTTCGAATTTTATTCTGCAATTTTTAAGGTGATCTTGCTCCTAAATTACTTTTTACTGGGTTCCAGAGCATCCCAGCTTAAACTTTTTTAAGCCTGATGATGTTCCCCCTAGGGGTGGGTGATGTTTCAGCTGATATAAAGTACTTATCTAAGCCATTTCCATAAAACTACATGCAAAATGGTTTGAAAAACTCCAACTTTTGCATTACCAGAATTCCTCTCTCAGTAGTACAGAGATGTACTCCAATTATAGGCAGAGAGAGATTCAGACAAAGTGGCATCTTTGTTTTTCAACGAGTAGGCAAGTAGTTTTCCTTGAGGCTGAGGATATGCCTCTCTCACTCTTTTATGTTATATTAGGTTGTCTTCTGCTTGTTATCAGGCTGAAAACTTATGGATGTCTGCAGTATCCTTCCTCGTCTTGCTTTAGCTAGTATAAAACTCTAATCATGCAGCAGTCTAGCAGTTGAAAACTGGAGCTCGCACATACTGATACACTCAGCAGTCCAAGATAAACTACGGTTACCAGTTTAGTCAAGATTCTTCTCATTCAGAGCACCTTTTCGTCTAAGCTGTTTGTGTGTTGCTATGCATAAGAAGGTCATATCAAGTTGGTTGCTTGTGTCTGTCGGCTACATTGAGTTTACTTTTGGGAAGCATTGCATTAGGCTGCTACAGGCAAACATCTCAGAAGAGGTGCAGGCTTATTCCTTTCTCCTGCCAACCTCACAGATATGTCGGTAAAATTTTAGACAAAGAGGAAGTACTAGATATCTTTAGGCGAGTCAAGAGTGTATGTTCATATACTTTCTAGACAGACATTAGTCAATATACATAATTAAAATATAACAGCTTATAGCTTTTATGTCTAGCGAAGTGAGCTATGAATATTTTGTGTGTTTTAATGAAATAACTACCAACACTTTGATACTTTAACTATCTCTTCAAACTTGTTCACAGTAATATGTTTATTATTAATTAATTTTTGTTGTGGAATATGTAGAGTGTATATTTATCAACTCAATGTATTAGTTGCTTCAGTCAGGAGTATCTAACAGTACCATATAAGGCAGCCTCTAAACAAAGGTTGCATAATAGGCACTAGTGGTAAGTAATTAAACAAATGCAGCCTATGTGTACATCTAAGTTGGCTATTCATCTACAATGTAGCTGTGTTATGATGATATAACTTATTTTGGGAGATTAAATGACATATCTTATTACAGGCCATGAACTTCGAGGAGCCTCTTTTCTTCGCTGTACTGCAAGTGGACTATGGAATGATTCCATTCCGAGGTGTGATCCTGTAGTTTGTGATCTTCCATCAAGTGTGCAATTCAGGTCTGCCAACTATAGTAATGATCAATTAGTCTATGGAACTAAGGCCAATTTCTCATGTGACACAGGCTATGAAGTTATAGGTAGGCATCACAATTCTGATGTGGCTCTCTTTTTCTCTGTATGCTACTTTTATTCTTTTTTGTTGTTGTCTTCTCTCTCTCACCGTCCTCTCGTCCACCTTTCTTATCATCTTTCTCTATTACTATAGTGGCTCCTATTTTGGCTAAGATCAGACTAACTGTATATGGTTACATGACATTGCATCTATCGGGTTAGTCATGATGCAATAGACTAACCCAATAGATGTAACCTGATAGATGTAACCTAATAGGTATAACCTAATAGATGTAACCTGATAGATGTAACCTGATACATGTAACCTAATTGATATTTTGTTTCATGGCCAAAATTTAAAACATGCACTAACTGGACACCCGTTTCATTTTTATAAAGTATGAAAAATTCCACTAGGACTTCATAAAGGTATGTATGAAGTTATATTCTAGGCCTCTTACATTTTGCCATCTCATAGAAATTCCCATGCCTTTACAGCGGTTTATGTTTAAACACACTGAATTACAGGAGAACGGCATTTGTTATGCTTGAAAACTGGTCTCTGGAGCAGCGCATTTCCTCTTTGTCATATAGTCAAATGCCCGAGACCTCCTGATATTGTAAACTCGACTGTGAATATTTCATCAGTCTTCTACAAAGGCCAAGCTACATACTTCTGTGATGAAGGTATGTATTTTTTACATTGCGGTGTATGCCTACTAATTCTTTTAAAGGGGTTTCAGAAAACAAATGACTGACAGTAGTAACGGCTAATTTTCTAGGAAGAAGGTTTCCCAAGTTTCCAGGATTCCAGCCATATTAAATGTTTGGTCCAAAATTAGCCAATGAAGATGCTTGTGGCAAAATAGTAGCAGAGATTTAAAGGACAGGCGATTGTTTCTGGTATATCTTCCAAATTACTAATAACAGTAGCATAGATATAAACATCACTAGACATGATGCTGGTAGTACAGTACTAGCATAGAGTAATGACGAGATCACTCTATGTATATATGATGCTGTGCCATTCAGTGAAAGAATATGCTTCATTCCTTTCTTATGACACATTTCAATAACCTTTCCTGCACAATGCCAGGCAAGGTGACTCCAATGAAACCTCCTCTACAAGTGATTAATGACACATGAAAGTAAGTTAACAATTTTAACCATAAGATTGTTTCATTGTTTTCAGCAGCTATCTTCAGCTTGCTTTGAGGATAATTGTATCACAAGAACATAACAAGAGCATATCAAGGATATAACAAAAACATAACAAGAACATAACAAGAACATAACAAAAACATAACAAGAACATAACAAGAACATAGCAAAAACATAACAAGAACATATCAAAAACATAACAAGAACATATCAAAAACATAACAAGAACATATCAAAAACAACAAAAACATAACAAGAACATATCAAAAACATAACAAGAACATATCAAAAACATAACAAGAACATAACAAGAACATATCAAAAACATAACAAGAACATATCAAAAACATAACAAGAACATAACAAAAACATAACAAGAACATAACGAGAACGTAACAAAAACATAACAAGAACATAATTATTTTTGCAGTCTTAAAAGTGTTCAATGAAGCAGACACGTTTCAGCCAAATGGAATTTTTCAACCTCACCATACCTTTACTCTTTTTTATCAATTATATACCTATTTTTCATGTTATTCTAACACCTAACAAATCAACCTCTCATAATATTCAATTGACCTCTAGAAGAAGTTTACCTAATCCAAGACTTCGCCATTAGCTCAGTTTTCTTCCTAAATGTTGATAGGTTTGAACTCAAATTAGATGCTCACTACCTGTAGTTATCTGCACTCTAGCCAAGAGATGCAACAATAAAAAGTCATTAGAAATTATGTGATCATTTTTTAGGCTTCATTATGTCTGGTGAAGGCAGCATACGCTGTGAAGGCAATGGTGAGTGGACTGAGAGTGAGTTCTCTTGTTCCATGGTCAGCTGTGGCCAGCCTCCACTCATACCGAATGCTCACATAAATGGTAAGTATAACTATTTAAGCAGGACTTACATTTTTTTATAAAAAGCCTTACAACATGTAACCTTTGGATTTGTCTTCTCAACCTCTCTTCAATAAATTCATTATGCGTGTTTTCGCTTGATTTTTTAGCTCCTTGACAAATTATTTTGCACCTTACTCTACTTTTAATAAATTTCTAATTTATTTGACTGTTTTTTATGGCATTAATGTTGAATTAATGTTGAATTAACATTCAATTTCTAAGTTCATTATTATTATTATATTGGTTTTCCTGGCATTTTAGCGTTAGAAAAAACATATGGCAGTACAGCAAACTACACGTGTCACCCAGGCTATGTGTTGCTTAACATCAGCAAAATCTACCAACAAGCACGGTGCATTCAAAATGGTACTTGGTTCCCATCTAACCTAGAATCCTGTACAAAGCTGCAGTGTTCACCACGATTCACCATTGCCAATGGTTAGTGCAGATTGCCCGATGCTAACATATATATTTTGTCATCACATGGTGAATGACGGCTCAACTACCTTTCCAGTTTTTGCATTTTATTTTTATGTTGTTACACAAAACTGGTGTTTTGGGTACATGCAACCTTTGACCTTTGCAACCTTTGGCCTTCCACTTACAACTTGTTTGTTGAACTAGAGTATTGTTATCTCTATAGTTTATTATTACCTTATTACTTGCAGGTTACGTCTCTAGCAACAGCTCAAGCTATGGAAATGTTCAGCACTATTACTGTAGCACAGGCTACTATATATCAGGCTCTAATGTTTCTGAATGTCTTGCTGATGGTATGTGGAGCTCAGAGATACCTGTGTGTAAACAGATTACATGCAACGTGCCAAGCGCTATAGAAAATGGTCATGTTATATATTCTGGTGTCGAGTATGATGCTCTTGCTGTATATTCTTGTGACATAGGATATAAGCTTGTTGGAGCCGCTAATGTGACATGCATTTCAAATGTGACCTGGAGTTATCCACCTCCAGTATGCCAAATTTTAAACTGCTCCGAGCTAGTTGTTCCAGAACATGGCAAAATAAAAAGTGAAGGGCTAAAATATGGCTCAAGGGCAACCTTTTCTTGCATGACTGGCTTTAGACTGCTTGGAGAGTCGACTGTGTATTGCGCCACTAATGGATCATGGAGCTCTGCACCACCAGTTTGTCAGCAAACAGAATGTGATACGCCGAGTACTGCCATAAACCACGGTCAAGTCAATATGAGTAGCAATGTTTATGGTTCGGTGGCATCTATTATCTGTGAGACGGGCTATCATGCAGACAACACAGAATTGTTCTGTGGAGAGGAAGGTTATTGGACATGTCAAAACAGCAGTCATCACTTTAAATGCGGTGAAATTAACTGCTTGCTAATAGATTGTGGTTCTCCGATGGTGGATGAGCATATGGTAGCATTGATAGCTAATGGTACATTGTATGGCTCTGTGGTTCACTACAGCTGCAAACATGGCTACAGATTGAATGGGACAAGCCTGACCAGGTGTCTCAAAAATGGCAGCTGGTCAAAAGCGACTCCAACTTGTCATATTATCATTTGTCCAAATCTAAAATCTGTGGATAACAATTTGCAAATAGCAAAGAAATCAAGCTCATTTCTACATGATGTCACAAATTTTTCGTGTTCAAAAGGATTTCAGCTAATTGGAGCAAATCAGTCTCGATGCTTGGAGAACTCTAGCTGGAGTCATCCTGTGCCAAGCTGCTATCCCATATTTTGCAAAGAGCCTGAGGAAATCGATTATGGTTTAGTTAGCTATACAGGTCTATATTATCTCTCCAGTAGCATATACAGCTGCCAAACTGGGTAAGTTTAGAAATTATGATAATGTAAAATGTGGTCATAAATATTTACAAGCAGTGCGCTAGTTCTCTTAAATGATGACATGTATTTCAAAATCAAAAGTTTTACTTTCCTAATTGACTCAGACAACCTCCTTCAGCAATAAAATGTAGGTGACTGTCGAGTCAAATAGAAAGAATAAATTTAAAAAGTTTGAGGGAGTTACCTGATTTTGCTATTAGAAATTTTGATACACCATTGAAGCGTCAAAATATTACAATTATACAAAGAAAGCTATGTGCATGTATATTTGCTAAAACTTGATCGTACTAGATGTTTACAGACTGTTAAAAAGAATTATACATTGATGAGCATGAAATCATAGTTTTAAAAAGGCTCTGTAGGGATTACAAGAAAACACAACTTCACACTTGGGCTTGTTATGTATAACAAACTAACAATATATGCACAAAATGTAGGTAGATACGTGTGTGTGGGTGGGTGTGTGTGGATGGGTGTGGGTGGGTGTGTGCAAGTGTGCGCGTTTGTGCGCGTGCGTGCGTGTGTGTGTGCATGTGGGTGTAAATGTGTGTGGGTGTGGTTATAAGAATTTTGAAGTTTGTGTTGAGTTTACAAATGCTTGTGGAATACAAAAATTTGTGTCAGATTTTTAGATTTGGGCTGTGTAAAAGACAAAGTTTTATTACAGACACAAACTTTGTTAAAAAGACTTAAATATGATGCATAGATTTGTATTGAATGCATAGATATCTAAACTGATCAGGTGCACAAGTTCCTATTAGATATGTGGGTCTGTGATAGACATTTGTTAAATACATGAACATATACTGAATTATAGCCCTATAAACATACTATTGTTACAGAAACACAAATGATATATATATATATATATAATTTAATTATTTATCTTTCATATCACATATCTATAAAAATTATTTAATATCTGTTACAGCATTGCTGGGAAAATAGCCAAAATTATTAATTATTAAAATAGGTACAAACTGGTAGGTCCTTCTACACAGAGATGCAATGAAAATGGAGAATGGTCAGGATACACCCCTTCATGTCAGCTTGTCTACTGCTCAACACCCGAATCTAATGTCAATGGCAGAGTGGAGTTTGATAGTTTATCATATCGATCTACTATTAAGTTTTCCTGTATACTTGGGTAAATATAGAATTATATTAAAAACACACAATCTATTTTTATCATGATAAATAGTCAATAAAATACATTTTTTTAAATGTATTCATGGGAAACTAACATGCCATAATACAATGACAGTGTAATGTTTTATCCTCAGGTACACTCTGATCGGACCTTCTACACAGAGATGTAATGGCGATGGAGAATGGTCTGAATACACTCCTTCATGTCAGCCTGTCAACTGTTCAACACCTGAATCTATTGTTAATGGAAGAGTGCAATTTGATAGTCTATCATATCGATCTACTATTAAGTTTTTCTGTATACCTGGGTAAATAAATAATTTTATTATAAAGCACCCAAAGTATCTTTTATCAGATTAAATAACCATTGAAATAAATATTACCAAAATATAATCATGGTTAACCAACACACCACATATCGACCATACAAAAATGTAATATGATTCTACATATTAAGGTACTATTTGATCGGACCTTCTACACAAAGATGTGATGAAAATGGAGAATGGTCAGGATCTGCACCTTCATGTCAGCCTGTCAACTGTTCAACGCCTAAATCCATTGTCAATGGCAGAGTGGAATTTGATAGTCTATTATATCAATCTACCATAAAGTTTTCCTGTATACCTGGGTAAATAAAGAATTTTATTATAAAGCACACAATATACTTTTATTGTAATAAATAATTATTAAAATAAATTTTATCAAAATAGATTCATTGGCAGCTAACATGCCATAATATGATGACTGTTTAATGTTATATCCTCAGGTACACTCTGATTGGTCATTCTACACAAAGATGTGATGAAAATGGAGAATGGTCAGGATCTGCACCTTCATGTCAGCCTGTCAACTGTTCAACACCTGAATCTATTGTCAATGGAAGAGTGGAGTTTGATAGTCTATTATATCAATCTACTATAAAGTTTTCATGTATACCTGGGTATGTAAAGAGTTTTATTATAAAGCACACAATATATTTTTATTGTAATAAATAATTATTAAAATAAATTTTATCAAAATAGATTCATTGGCAACTAACATGCCATAATATGATGACTGTTTAATGTTATATCCTCAGGTACACTCTGATTGGTCCTTCTACACAGAGATGTGATGAAAATGGAGAATGGTCAGAAGCTGCACCTTCATGTCAGCCTGTCAACTGTTCAACACCTGAATCTATTGCTAATGGAAAAGTGGAATTTGATAGTCTATCATATCAATCCACTGTAAAGTTTTCCTGTATACCTGGGTACGTAGAGGACTATATTAAAAAGCACATGATCTATCTTTTACTCTGATAAATAATTGTTATTGTAAATTTTTCCATAATATAATCATGAGCAATTAATACCCTATAATATAATGGCAATATAACGTTATATCCTCAGGTACTATTTGATCGGACCTTCTACACAGAGATGCAAAGAAAATGGAGAATGGTCAGAATCTGCACCTTCATGTCAGCCTGTCAACTGTTCAACACCTCAATCTATTGTCAATGGAAGAGTGAAATTTGATAGTCTATTATATCAATCTATTATAAACTTTTCCTGTATTCCTGGGTACGTAGAGGACTATATTACCAAACACACAATGCATCTTTTACCATAATAAACAATTGTTATTGTAAATTTTTCTATAACATAATTATGAGCGATTAATACTCTATAATATAATGACAATATAACGTTATATCCTCAGGTAATTACCCTAGGACACTTATGTATTTGCCTCATCTAACTTTCGCGTTTTCGCGGAGTCATCCTCTCACGAAAATTTCATGTGCGAAACTAAACTATCATAACAAACGAGCAAAAACGCGAAATTAAATAGTTTTGTTCATTAATAGTCAGGCCTGTATTCCCTGGTTGCAAGTTGGGGTGGCTAATGTTATGAACACCTAGGGTGTGAAGGGGGGCGGTGTAAGCCACCAACAGGAATCTCTCATGTAGGGCCTCAACCGGGCCTCTCGTGTGAAGTTTTAAAAAATTTTATCGGAAAGTACCAACATTTTTCTATTTTTTGAGATTTGTTTTGTTTTAGGTGATGTGACTGACAAGACGTTTTTAAATTAAAATAGGCAAAAATTGACCACAGTTAAAACGCTCAGAAAAAAGACATACTTTTCTTTTAAGCGTTTTAACAAAGATCAATTTTACGGATTTTATTTTAAGTTCATTTGGAGGTTTTTACGCTTTCGAAGGGACATGGCCAAGCGGGTGTTTGGTAAAACTTGATCTTTTGCAAACCTTTATAAAAGTCGTTAACAAAAATATTTTGCCGCTGATGATGATGATAATAATGACGCCTAAAAAGTACTTAAAGTTGATGTTTGTCTCTATGGCTTGGAATGAAGTGATATTCTACAGCGACAAAAACTGTGTCTATGGCCGTTGGGCAAATAACTTTTTGAATAAATGATGTTGAGGTTGAGTTATCTGAAGCAATTTATCATTGCGTTGGAACTGACCAAAACAAGTCCACTCGAGTTAACCTTGTATTTGAGATGAAATGTTACATTTTATCCGAGGGCGAGTTATCTGAGTTGAACTGTACTTAGCCGTGAAAAATTCCCGAAAAGTTGGGGCGGCTCAGCCGGCCAGCCGCCCCAGAGAATACGGGTCTGTTGATAGTCCAAGAAACAAATAGCAGCAAGCGATCAAATTGCATTATTGACCTTGCTCACACCATTCTACCTGCGGTTCACAATTACAAACTAGTCGCAAATTGAAACTTTTTTTTATCGGTGAACTGAACCTGAGCAATCTAATTATGTTTGTTCCGCTGCATTTATTTTCACATCACTATATTTTCGCACTCATCAGAGCTGCGAAATTAAGTTGCTCCAAAAATTTACTCTGTATACTACTCACGAAGCTGAATACTAGTAAAATATAAGTGTCCTAAGGTATCTGATTGGACCTTCTACAAATGGATGTAATGAGAATGGAGAATGGTCAAGATATGCTCCTTCATGTCAGCCTGTCAACTGTTCAACACCTGAATCTATTGTCAATGGAAGATTGAAATTTGATAGTCTATCTTACCAATCTACTATAAAGTGTTTCTGTATACCTGAGTGAATAAAGAATTATATTAAAAACACACAATGCAGCTTTTACCACAATAAATAGTTATTAAACAATTGGTGTCAAATTATAGTCATGAGCAACTAACACGCCACATACCATTAATATACCGATCTGTGATATGATGGTACTTCTTCAGGTACTATCTGATTGGACTTTCTACACAGAGATGCAACGAAAATGTAGAATGGTCAGGATCTGCACCTTCATGTCAGCCTATCAACTGTTCAACACCTGAATCTATTGTTAATGGCCGAGTGGAATTTGATAGTCTATTATATCAATCTACTATAAAGTTTTCCTGTATACCTGGGTGTGTAAAGAGTTTTATTATAAAGCACACAATACATTTCTCTTGTAATAAATAATTGTTAGAACAAAATTTTATCAAAATAGATTCATTGGCAGCTAACATGCCATAATATGATGACTGTTTAATGTTATATCCTCAGGTACACTCTGATTGGCCCTTCTACACAGAGATGTAATGAAAATGGAGAATGGTCAGGATCTGCACCTTCATGTCAGCCTGTCAACTGTTCAACACCTGAATCTATTGTTAATGGAAGAGTGGAATTTGATAGTCTATCATATCAATCTACTATAAAGTTTTCCTGTATACCTGGGTATGTAAAGAGTTTTATTATAAAGCACACATTATATTTCTATTGTAATAAATAATTGTTAGAATGAAATTAATCAAAACAGATTCATTGGCAACTAACATGCCATAATATGATGACAATCAAATGTTATATCCTCAGGTACGCTCTGATTGGACCGTCTACGCAGAAATGTAATGAATATGGAGATTGGTCTGAATACACTCCTTCGTGTCAGCCTGTCAACTGCTCAACACCTGAATCTATTGTTAATGGAAAAGTGGAATTTGTTAGTCTATCATATCAATCTACTGTAAAGTTTTCCTGTATATCTGGGTACGTAGAGGACTATATTAAAAAGCGCACAATATATCTTTTACTCTGATAAATAATTGCTATTGTAAATTTTTCCATAACGTAATCATAAGAAATTAATAGCTTATAATATAATGACAATATAATGTTATATCTTCAGGTACTATCTGATCGGACCTTCTACACAGAGATGTAATGAAAATGGAGAATGGTCAGAATCTGCACCTTCATGTCAGCCTGTCAACTGTTCAACACCTGAATCTATTGCTAATGGAAAAGTGGAGTTTGATAGTCTATTATATCAATCTACTATAAAGTTTTCCTGTATACCTGGGTATGTAAAGAGTTTTATTATAAAGCACACAATTTTATTTCTTTTGTAATAAATAATTATTAGAATAAATTTTATCAAAATAGATTCATTGGCAACTAACATGCCATAATATGATGACTGTTTAATGTTATATCCTCAGGTACACTCTGATTGGTCCTTCTACACAGAGATGTGATGAAAATGGAGAATGGTCAGGATCTGCACCTTCATGTCAGCCTGTCAACTGTTCAACACCTGAATCTATTGTTAATGGAAGAGTGGAGTTTGATAGTCTATTATATCAATCTACTATAAAGTTTTCATGTATACCTGGGTATGTAAAGAGTTTTATTATAAAGCACACAATATGTTTCTATTGTAATAAATAATTGTTAGAATAAATTTTATCAAAATAGATTCATTGGCAGCTAACATGCCATAATATGATGACAATCTAATGTTATATCCTCAGGTACACTCTGATTGGACCGTCTACACAGAGATGTGATGAAAATGGAGAATGGTCAGAATCTGCACCTTCATGTCAGCCTGTCAACTGTTCAACACCTGAATCTATTGCTAATGGAAAAGTGGAGTTTGATAGTCTATTATATCAATCTACTATAAAGTTTTCCTGTATACCTGGGTATGTAAAGAGTTTTATTATAAAGCACACAATATATTTTTATTGTAATAAATAATTATTAAAATAAATTTTATCAAAATAGATTCATTGGCAACTAACATGCCATAATATGATGACTGTTTAATGTTATATCCTCAGGTACACTCTGATTGGTCCTTCTACACAGAGATGTGATGAAAATGGAGAATGGTCAGGATCTGCACCTTCATGTCAGCCTGTCAACTGTTCAACACCTGAATCTATTGTTAATGGAAGAGTGGAATTTGATAGTCTATCATATCAATCTACTATAAAGTTTTCATGTACACCTGGGTATGTAAAGAGTTTTATTATAAAGCACACATTATATTTCTATTGTAATAAATAATTGTTAGAATGAAATTAATCAAAACAGATTCATTGACAACTAACATGCCATAATATGATGACAATCAAATGTTATATCCTAAGGTACGCTCTGATTGGACCGTCTACGCAGAAATGTAATAAATATGGAGATTGGTCTGAATACACTCCTTCATGTCAGCCTGTCAACTGCTCAACACCTGAATCTATTGTTAATGGAAAAGTGGAATTTGATAGTCTATCATATCAATCCACTGTAAAATTTTTCCTGTATACCTGGGTACATAGAGGACTATATTAAAAAGCGCACAATCTATCTTTTACTCTGATAAATAATTGCTATTGTAAATTTTTCCATAACATAATCATAAGCAATTAATAGCTTATAATATAATGACAATATAATGTTATATCTTCAGGTACTATCTGATCGGACCTTCTACACAGAGATGTAATGAAAATGGAGAATGGTCAGGATCTGCACCTTTGTGTCAGCCTGTCAACTGTTCAACACCTGAATCTATTGCTAATGGAAGAGTGGAGTTTGATAGTATATCATATCAATCTACTATAAAGTTTTCCTGTATACCTGGGTATGTAAAGAGTTTTATTATAAAGCACACAATATGTTTCTATTGTAATAAATAATTGTTAGAATAAATTTTATCAAAATAGATTCATTGGCAGCTAACATGCCATAATATGATGACTGTTTAATGTTATATCCTCAGGTACACTCTGATTGATCCTTCTACACAAAGATGTGATGAAAATGGAGAATGGTCAGGATCTGCACCTTCATGTCAGCCTGTCAACTGTTCAACACCTGAATCTATTGCTAATGGAAGAGTGGAGTTTGATAGTCTATCATATCAATCCACTGTAAAGTTTTCCTGTATACCTGGGTACATAGAGGACTATATTAAAAAGCGCACAATCTATCTTTTACTCTGATAAATAATTGCTATTGTAAATTTTTCCATAACGTAATCATAAGCAATTAATAGCTTATAATATAATGACAATATAATGTTATATCTTCAGGTACTATCTGATCGGACCTTCTACACAGAGATGTAATGAAAATGGAGAATGGTCAGGATCTGCACCTTTGTGTCAGCCTGTCAACTGTTCAACACCTGAATCTATTGCTAATGGAAAAGTGGAGTTTGATAGTCTGTCATATCAATCTACTATAAAGTTTTCCTGTATACCTGGGTATGTAAAGAGTTTTATTATAAAGCACACAATATATTTTTATTGTAATAAATAATTATTAAAATAAATTTTATCAAAATAGATTCATTGGCAGCTAACATGCCATAATATGATGACTGTTTAATGTTATATCCTCAGGTACACTCTGATTGGTCCTTCTACGCAGAGGTGTAAAGATAGTGGAGAATGGTCAAGATCTGCACCTTCATGTCAGCCTGTCAACTGTTCAACACCTGAATCTATTGCTAATGGAAGAGTGGAGTTTGATAGTCTGTCATATCAATCTACTATAAAGTTTTCCTGTATACCTGGGTATGTAAAGAGTTTTATTATAAAGCACACAATATATTTTTATTGTAATAAATAATTATTAAAATAAATTTTATCAAAATAGATTCATTGGCAGCTAACATGGTATAATATGATGACTATTTAATGTTATATCCTCAGGTACACTCTGATTGGACCTTCTACACAGAGATGTGATGAAAATGGAGAATGGTCAGGATCTGCACCTTCATGTCAGCCTGTCAACTGTTCAACACCTGAATCTATTGTTAATGGAAGAGTGGAATTTGATAGTCTATCATATCAATCTACTATAAAGATTTCCTGTATACCTGGGTATGTAAAGAGTTTTATTATAAAGCACACATTATATTTCTATTGTAATAAATAATTGTTAGAATGAAATTAATCAAAACAGATTCATTGGCAACTAGCATGCCATAATATGATGACAATCAAATGTTATATCCTCAGGTACGCTCTGATTGGACCGTCTACGCAGAAATGTAATGAATATGGAGATTGGTCTGAATACACTCCTTCATGTCAGCCTGTCAACTGCTCAACACCTGAATCTATTGTTAATGGAAAAGTGGAATTTGTTAGTCTATCATATCAATCCACTGTAAAGTTTTCCTGTATATCTGGGTACGTAGAGGACTATATTAAAAAGCGCACAATATATCTTTTACTCTGATAAATAATTGCTATTGTAAACTTTTCCATAACGTAATCATAAGCAATTAACAGCTTATAATATAATGACAATATAATGTTATATCTTCAGGTACTATCTTATCGGACCTTCCACACAGAGATGTAATGAAAATGGAGAATGGTCAGGATCTGCACCTTTGTGTCAGCCTGTCAACTGTTCAACACCTGAATCTATTGTTAATGGAAGAGTGGAGTTTGATAGTATATCATATCAATCTACTATAAAGATTTCCTGTATACCTGGGTATGTAAAGAGTTTTATTATAAAGCACACAATATGTTTCTATTGTAATAAATAATTGTTAGAATAAATTTTATCAAAATAGATTCATTGGCAGCTAACATGCCATAATATGATGACTGTTTAATGTTATATCCTCAGGTACACTCTGATTGGACCTTCCACACAGAGATGTAATAAAAATGGAGAATGGTCAGGATCTGCACCTTTGTGTCAGCCTGTCAACTGTTCAACACCTGAATCTATTGCTAATGGAAAAGTGGAGTTTGATAGTCTATTATATCAATCTACTATAAAGATTTCCTGTATACCTGGGTATGTAAAGAGTTTTATTATAAAGCACACAATATGTTTCTATTGTAATAAATAATTGTTAGAATAAATTTTATCAAAATAGATTCATTGGCAGCTAACATGCCATAATATGATGACAATCAAATGTTATATCCTCAGGTACGCTCTGATTGGTCATTCTACACAGAGATGTGATGAAAATGGAGAATGGTCAGGATCTGCACCTTCATGTCAGCCTGTCAACTGTTCAACACCTGAATCTATTGCTAATGGAAGAGTGGAGTTTGATAGTATATCATATCAATCTACTATAAAGTTTTCCTGTATACCTGGGTACGTAGAGGACTATATTAAAAAGCGCACAATCTATCTTTTACTCTGATAAATAATTGCTATTGTAAATTTTTCCATAACGTAATCATAAGCAATTAATAGCTTATAATATAATCACAATATAATGTTATATCTTCAGGTACTATCTGATCGGACCTTCTACACAGAGATGTAATGAAAATGGAGAATGGTCAGAATCTGCACCTTCATGTCAGCCTGTCAACTGTTCAACACCTGAATCTATTGCTAATGGAAAAGTGGAGTTTGATAGTCTATTATATCAATCTACTATAAAGTTTTCATGTATACCTGGGTATGAAAAGAGTTTTATTATAAAGCACACATTATTTTTCTATTGTAATAAATAATTGTTGGAATGAAATTAATCAAAACAGATTCATCGGCAACTAACATGCCATAATATGATGACAATCAAATGTTATATCCTCAGGTACGCTCTGATTGGACCGTCTACGCAGAAATGTAGTGAATATGGAGATTGGTCTGAATACACTCCTTCATGTCAGCCTGTCAACTGCTCAACACCTGAATCTATTGTTAATGGCAGAGTGGAATTTGATAGTCTATCATATCAATCCACTGTAAAGTTTTCCTGTATACCTGGGTACGTAGAGGACTATATTAAAAAGCGCACAATCTATCTTTTACTCTGATAAATAATTGCTATTGTAAATTTTTCCATAACGTAATCATAAGAAATTAATAGCTTATAATATAATGACAATATAATGTTATATCTTCAGGTACTATCTGATCGGACCTTCTACACAGAGATGTAATGAAAATGGAGAATGGTCAGGGTCTGCACCTTCATGTCAGCCTGTCAACTGTTCAACACCTGAATCTATTGCTAATGGAAAAGTGGAGTTTGATAGTCTATTATATCAATCTACTATAAAGTTTTCATGTATACCTGGGTATGTAAAGAGTTTTATTAAAAAGCACACAATTTATTTCTTTTGTAATAAATAATTATTAGAATAAATTTTATCAAAATAGATTCATTGGCAACTAACATGCCATAATATGATGACTGTTTAATGTTATATCCTCAGGTACACTCTGATTGGTCCTTCTACACAAAGATGTGATGAAAATGGAGAATGGTCAGGATCTGCACCTTCATGTCAGCCTGTCAACTGTTCAATACCTGAATCTATTGCTAATGGCAGAGTGGAGTTTGATAGTATATCATATCAATCTACTATAAAGTTTTCATGTATACCTGGGTATGTGAAGAGTTTTATTATAAAGCACACAATATATTTTTATTGTAATAAATAATTATTAAAATAAATTTTATCAAAATAGATTCATTGGCAGCTAACATGCCATAATATGATGATTGTTTAATGTTATATCCTCAGGTACGCTCTGATTGGTCCTTCTACACAAAGATGTAATGAAAATGGAGAATGGTCAGGGTCTACACCTTCGTGTCAGCCTGTCAACTGTTCAACACCTGAATCTATTGCTAATGGCAGAGTGGAGTTTGATAGTATATCATATCAATCTACTATAAAGTTTTCCTGTATACCTGGGTATGTAAAGAGTATTATTATAAAGCAAACATTATATTTCTATTGTAATAAATAATTGTTAGAATGAAATTAATCAAAAAAGATTCATTGGCAACTAACATGCCATAATATGATGACAACCAAATGTTATATCCTCAGGTACGCTCTGATTGGACCGTCTACGCAGAAATGTAATGAATATGGAGATTGGTCTGAATACATTCCTTCATGTAAGCCTGTCAACTGTTCAACACCTGAATCTATTGCTAATGGCAGAGTGGAGTTTGATAGTATATCATATCAATCTACTATAAAGTTTTCCTGTATACCTGGGTATGTAAAGAGTATTATTATAAAGCAAACATTATATTTCTATTGTAATAAATAATTGTTAGAATGAAATTAATCAAAAAAGATTCATTGGCAACTAACATGCCATAATATGATGACAATCAAATGTTATATCCTCAGGTACGCTCTGATTGGACCGTCTACGCAGAAATGTAATGAATATGGAGATTGGTCTGAATACATTCCTTCATGTCAGCCTGTCAACTGTTCAACACCTGAATCTATTGCTAATGGAAAAGTGGAGTTTGATAGTCTATTATATCAATCTACTATAAAGTTTTCATGTATACCTGGGTATGTAAAGAGTTTTATTATAAAGCACACAATATGTTTCTATTGTAATAAATAATTATTAAAATAAATTTTATCAAAATAGATTCATTGGCAGCTAATATGCCATAATATGATGACTGTTTAATGTTATATCCTCAGGTACACTCTGATTGGTCCTTCTACACAAAGATGTGATGAAAATGGAGAATGGTCAGGATCTGCACCTTCATGTCAGCCTGTCAACTGTTCAACACCTGAATCTATTGTTAATGGAAGAGTGGAGTTTGATAGTCTATCATATCAATCTACTATAAAGTTTTCCTGTATACCTGGGTATGTAAAGAGTTTTATTATAAAGCACACAATATATTTCTATTAAAATAAATAATTGTTAGAATAAATTTAATCACAACAGATTCATTGGCAACTAACATGCCATAATATGATGACAATCTAATGTTATATCCTCAGGTACACTCTGATTGGACCGTCTACGCAGAAATGTTATGAATATGGAGATTGGTCTGAATACACTCCTTCATGTCAGCCTGTCAACTGCTCAACACCTGAATCTATTGTTAATGGAAAAGTGGAATTTGATAGTCTATCATATCAATCCACTGTAAAGTTTTCCTGTATACCTGGGTATGTAAAAAGTTTTATTATAATGTACACAATATATTTCCCTTGTAATAAATAATTGTTAGAATAAATTTGATCAAAACAGACTCATTGGCAACTAACATGCCATAATACGATGACAATCTAATTTTATATCCTCAGGTACACTCTGATTGGACCTTCTACGCAGAAATGTAATGAATATGGAGATTGGTCTGAATACACTCCTTCATGTCAGCCTGTCAACTGTTCAACACCTGAATCTATTGTTAATGGAAGAGTGGAATTTGATAGTCTATCATACCAATCTACTATCAAGTTTTTCTGTGGATCCGGGTAGGCTATGATAAGGTACATGTAATTGTAGATTCATTATTATGTTCCCGTACAACTGTTCAGGTGTAGACAATCTAATGAGGGTTAATTTCTTTACACATCATTTCACACTAGTAGACTGGTAGCTACGAACATTCCTACTTAAAACTACGATTTACATGCAAGCGCATCTAGCTTGTTTTATTTTAGTATTCTTTGATTTTATTTCACAATTAATGGCTCCACTTTCTTCATTCACATTTCAACTATAGCCACCAAAAATCTCATATGCTTTGCAGAATTATTTCTGAGACCAATAAAAGTTAGCCAATTATATTCTTATAGTGATTATTATCGGCTTTCATTCTATTCATACAATCTTTAATGTAGTTTTTTAATCTTTAATCTCTAGTAAAAATTTCACTATAACTGTGTAACTATAATTGCTATAACACTTTGATAAAGGTCGTCTTCTGTAAAAAGAAAAGATCATTACTTCATTACTACTTCTCTCTATTCCCTCAACTCTAATACTTCTCTCTGTTCCCTCAACTCTAACACTTCTCTCTATTCCCTCAACTCTAATACTTCTCTCTATTTCCTCAACTCTAATACTTGTCTCTATTCCCTCAACTCTAATACTTGTCTCTATTCCCTCAACTCTAATACTTCTCTCCATTTCCTCAACTCTAATACTTCTCTCTATTCCCTCAACTCTAATACTTCTCTCTAGTTCCTCAACTCTAATACTTCTCTCTATTCCCTCAACTCTAATACTTCTCTCTATTCCCTCAACTCTAATACTTCTCTCTATTCCCTCAACTCTAATACTTCTCTCTATTCCCTCAACTTGAATACTTCTCTCTATTTCCTCAACTCTAATACTTCTCTCTATTTTCTCAACTCTAATATTTTTCTCTATTCCCTCAACTCTAATACTTCTCTCTATTTCCTCAACTCTAATACTTCTCTCTATTCCCTCAACTCTAATACTTCTCTCTATTTCCTCAACTCTAATACTTCTCTCTATTTCCTCAACTCTAATACTTCTCTCTATTCCCTCAACTCTAATACTTCTCTCTATTCCCTCAACTCTAATACTTCTCTCTATTTCCTCAACTCTAATACTTCTCTCTATCCCCTCAACTCTAATACTTCTCTCTATTTCCTCAACTCTAATACTTCTCTCTATTTCCTCCACTCTAATATTTCTCTCTATTCCTTCAACTCTAATACTTTTTTCTATTTCCTCAACTCTAATACTTCTCTCTATTCCCTCAACTCTAATACTTCTCTCTATTCCCTCAACTCCAATACTTCTCTCTATCCCTTCAACTCTAATACTTCTCTCTATTCCCTCAACTCTAATACTTCTTTCTATTTCCTCAACTCTAATACTTCTCTCTATTCCCTCAACTCTAATACTTCTCTCTATTTCCTCAACTCTAATATTTCTCTCTATTCCCTCAACTCTAATACTTCTCTCTATTCCCTCAACTCTAATACTTCTCTCTATTTCCTCAACTCTAATACTCTCTATTTCCTCCACTCTAATATTTCTCTCTATTCCTTCAACTCTAATACTTCTTTCTATTTTCTCAACTCTAATACTTCTCTCTATTCCCTCAACTCTAATACTCTCTATTTCCTCAACTCTAATACTTCTTTCTATTTCCTCAACTCCAATACTTCTCTTTATCCCCTCAACTCTAATATTTCTCTCTATTTCCTCAACTCTAATACTTCTCTCTATTTCCTCAACTCTAATACTTCTCTCTATTCCCTCAACTCTAATCTCTCAAACTATTATATTAGAAGATTGAAATTTATTGGTGAAGATCTTTTATTTAACTAATAAACTTTTAAACTTATAAACATGAGAGCATTTCAAGATGGGAGAAATACAATAGGCCTACTCTAACAAATTTGTGAGCAGTTCTCTTTATTCGTATCAAACATTACATACATCATATACTCGTATCAAACATTACATACATCATATACTCGTATCAAACATTACATACATCATATACTCGTATCAAACATTACATACATCATATACTCGTATCAAACATTATATACATCATATACTCGTATCAAACATTACATACATCATATACTCGTATCAAACATTACATACATCATATACTCGTATCAAACTCACTAAGCCAAATGTGCAAATGGTTTGCTTTTATTCTGAAAAAATCCTTCTACATTAATTGCTCATTTCTCTCACCCTCTGCTTTTTTTCAAAAAAATCTAAAAAATTCTGTTAAATTCATCAGTCATTTTAATCGAGCTATTTTTGGACTGCCTATTCCTTTGAAGTTGTGCTCCCTATTTTTCTTTTATTACTCAGCCATAACCCATAACTCCTACAAAAACAAGTTGCAGTCAATAAGAGGGTTTTTGCCGAGTTTCTGCAATAGTGTTCTTACTGACTAAATGCATAACTGAGATTTGCTTTATTTTTGTTTTATAAGTAAGCAAGAGAAACAGCCCTTATACACCTGCTTTACTTAATTAAGAAGTAAATTAAGTTAGTAGAAAAAAATAACAAACACTTTATTAATAGTCTTACTCACTAATAGGCTTGACTTTTCAGATATAATTTGGAGGGAGGCAACCAATCATTTTGTACTGCAAATGGAAGCTGGACTTTACCTTGGCCACATTGCATTCCTGTAACTTGTCCACGATTGGGTCCAATTGTTCATGGACAGATATCTGGCAGCAACAGCTACAATAGCCAAATCACTTACATATGTGATGAAGGTTAGTTGATTAAGGTACTCATGCGGTAGAGCTATACATAGCGTGTGAGCCATAACTGGTAATCACGTCTCACTCATGATCTTAGGCTACTATTGAACCACTACCAACTTTGTTAATGATCTGGTATAGAGAGAATAAATATTGAGATTGCAGTCACCATGCTAACCATATACTGTAACACCATGCTTGCTCTACAGGTTATGAATTGTCTTGGTATAATTGTAGAACTACTTACTAGCAAGGCTGTTAAGTAAATTGAAGTCAGGTGAATGTGGATATAACAACATGCTTTCTCTACAGGATATGAATTGTCGGGTTCCTTGAACAACTACTGTCAAGCAGATGGCACCTGGAAAGTTGCCAAGATTTCTACTTGCAAGGCGAGAAACTGCTCTCCACCCCCTTCCTTACAGAAAGGTGTTTGGATAACAATAGAGGGTACCTTCAGCGCTTCCGCATATAGCTTGGGTGCTAAACTAAGACCCGTTTGCGATGATGGCTTTTTTCTTACAGAACAAATAGACTATATATCATGTACCTCTCAGCTAATATGGAACATTCCTCCAACATTGCTCTGCGTCAAAATCTCTTGTCCACGTGTCTCTGTAGTCAACGCCCAGGTTGACAGCAACTCAACCAGTTATAACAGTATAGTTGAAGTGCGGTGCTCTCCCGGCTACTTTATCTCGTCAACTAACTCTAGCAGCCTCGCTCTTCATTGCCTGTCATCTGCCGAGTGGAACCAGTCAATTCCCGAGTGCCTCACCGTTGACTGTGGTGATCCTTATTCTATTGAAAATGGCCACTATCAAGTTATAAACACTTCATACAACAGCACAGCTGAGTGTGTTTGCGACAGTGGCTTTATGCTAGATGGTGAGAAATATATAGCTTGTGGTACTGATGGGCTATGGACACCCAATCAATCGACATCATGTGTCCGCGCTCAATGCAAGCATCCTGGGTTTTTAGAAAATGGCCATATATTTGCAAATTCAGTGCAGGTGAGTGCATACTTACTTCTTGTTATGGTAGATGGGAAAAAGGCAGGTTGTTATTTGACATAACGGAATTTCTGTCTTATTCATGCTCCTCGCCTCTTATCTTTGCCTTCTCACTTTCTGCTTTTGACTCTCTTCCTTTCACCCTTACTAGCTCCCTTCCTCTCACTCCTTACTACTAGCTCACTTCCTCTCACTTCCTGCTACTAGCTCCCTCCCTCTCACTTCCTGCTACTAGCTCCCTTCCTCTCACTCCCTTCTACTACTCGATTCTTTGCACTCCCTACTACTAGCTCCCTTCCTCTCACTGCCTGCTAGCTCCCTTCATCTCACTCCCTGCTACTAGCTCCCTTCCTCTCACTTCCTGCTACTAGCTCTCTTCCTCTCATTCCCCGCTACTAGCTCCCTTCCTCTCACTCCCTACTACTAGCTCCCTACCTCTCACTTCCTGCTACTAGCTCCCTTCCTCTCACTCTCTTCTACTACTCGATTCTTTGCACTCCCTACTACTAGCTCCCTTCCTCTCACTCCCTGCTAGCTCCCTTCATCTCACTCCCTGCTACTAGCTCCCTTCCTCTCACTTCCTGCTACTAGCTCTCTTCCTCCCATTCCCTGCTACTAGCTCCCTTCCTCTCACTCCCTTCTACTCGCTCCCTTCCTCTCACTCCCTGCTACTAGTTTCATTTTCCTCACTCCCTGCTACTAGCTTCTTTCCTCTCACTCCCTGCTACTAGCTCCCTTCCTCTCACTTCCTGCTAATAGCTCCCTTCCTCTCACTCTCTGCTACTAGCTCCCTTCCTCTCACTCCCTTCTACTACTCGATTCTTTGCACTCCCTACTACTAGCTCCCTTCCTCTCACTCCCTGCTAGCTCCCTTCATCTCACTCCCTGCTACTAGCTCCCTTCCTCTCACTTCCTGCTACTAGCTCTCTTCCTCTCATTCCCTGCTACTAGCTCCCTTCCTCTCACTCCCTTCTACTCGCTCCCTTCTTCTCACTCCCTGCTACTAGTTTCATTTTTCTCACTCCCTGCTACTAGCTTCTTTCCTCTCACTCTCTGCTACTAGCTCCCTTCCTCTCACTTCCTGCTAATAGCTTCCTTCCTCTCACTCTCTGCTACTAGCTCCCTTCCTCTTATTCTCTGCCTGTCATCTCTGCCTCTCACTTACTGCCCTTAACTACCTACTCCCACTCCTTCTTCCTCTCTCTTTACCTCTCCTTGTCTCTTTCCTTCCCTCCACTCTCTGCCTCTTGCTTTCTGTGTCTCACTGCTTGCTCTCTCTTACTTCCTTTCTTTTGCTCTCTGCCTTATTTCCTACCATTTTTATCCTGCTTTCTGCTTCTTACTGGTCGACACCCACCTCTTGCTCATAAAGAAGCCTAAAAAACATTTACAAAAAATAACTTTATGATATTTTACCAAAACTATAATTATTCTTCTGAACGGAAGTTGCTTGAATAAAGCAATAAAATACTTATGCATTTGAAATTACAAATAAACGTTTTTGGTTTTGATTAAATGCAGCAAACCAAAAGGGACCCGAGAACCCTTCACATCTCATAGCTGTAGACACCTTCACATCTCATAGCTATAGACACTTTCACATCTCATAGCTGTAGACACCTTCACATCTCATAGCTATAGACACCTTCACATCTCATAGCTATAGACACCTTCACAGCTCATAGCTATAGACACCTTCACATCTCATAGTCGTAGACCCCTTCACATCTCATAGTTGTAGACCTCTTCACATCTCATAGCTATAGACACCTTCACATCTCATAGCTATAGACACCTTCACATCTCATAGCTATAGACACCTTCGCATCTCATAGCTGTAGGCACCTTCACATCTCATAGCCGTAGACCCCTTCACATCTCATAGCTGTAGACCCCTTCACATCTCATAGCTATAGACACCTTCGCATCTCATAGCTGTAGACACCTTCACATCTCATAGCTGTAGGCACCTTCACATCTCATAGCTATAGACCCCTTCACATCTCATAGCTAGAGGCCCCTTCACATCTCATAGCTGTAGACACCTTCACATCTCATAGCTGTAGACCCCTTCACATCTCATAGCTGTAGGCACCTTCACATCTCATAGCTGTAGACACCATCACAGCTCATAGCTATAGACCCCTTCACATCTCATAGCTGTAGACACCTTCACATCTCATAGCTGTAGACACCTTCACATCCCATAGCTGTAGACACCTTAACATCTCATAGCTGTAGACACCTTCACATCTCATAGCTATAGACCCCTTCACATCTCATAGCTATAAACACCTTCACATCTCATAGCTATAGACACCTTCACATCTCATAGCTATAGACACCTTTGCATTTTACCGCTGTAGGTGGTACTTTAATAATTTCAATGGTAAATAATTTCACATTTCATTGTTCAGAATTCTTTCATCTTTTATAATTAAGAAAACTGAACTTTTTTTGTAATTCGGTACATAACTTAGAAACTCCTTTGACAGACTGAACATAGCTGTGTCAGCTCTCTCTTTTAAGACCAGTGTTTGTTTTCTATTACTATTCATATTCATGTTTTATTTGCGACCATAATAATAATTACCGGTGCCTTCTTTCCGATATTGGTTCACCATGGGCACATAATTCCATATAAGAAAGTATAAGTAGCTAGCACCAAGTCATCTGCTCCTACCATTCATTGAGAAAGTTAGAGATAGTGCTTTCTGTGTGTAGCAATATGTAGTGTGTCCATGAGAACATATAAACATGGAAATAATAAGTTTCCCTTTACCTGTATTGCCTACGTAGACATTTGATGTTGGGAAGAGTATCATCGCTCTCTGTCAGCGAGGCTACAAACTGAATGGAATGATGGTCAACTGGTGCCAGAAAGACGGTAGCTGGAGTCAAGGTCTACCCAAATGTGAATACGTCCACTGCCCTCAATTACATAACATCTCTTATGGACAAGTTATTATGAACAGCACCCGTTACATGTCTGTGGCACAATATGTATGTCATCCAGGTTTCACTCTACAAGGTATCCTTCACTATCTAGCTCTTTTTTTTTATTGTTTAAAATGTGAGTCAAGGAAGAAAAAAAAAAACACAATAAGTGCTTTAATTAAGTGTTCTACAGTTCTAAGTGTTTTACAGAACATTACAGAAGATTTTTCATCTGATAACAAAATTCTATTGCAGAATTTTCAATATTTATTAAATAAAGTTATAACTGTATCAAACGCGTTTACATCATGCTTAACATGGTGAGTACTGCTAGTTTGTGAGCCTGAGGCTATGGTATGCATTCCTAAAGCTACTTGTAGGTCGGGCTCAGCGAGTATGTTTGGTGAGTGAAAAGTGGAGCGGTGAAGAACCGGTATGTAGAGCTGAACCCTGTGCTCCTCCACCAGATATACCGGATGCAATTACCCAGTCCTTTGATACCGAGGTCTATCCTGGAAGTTACGTTGAATACAGGTATTTTATAACGACTCACCGATGGCTATATCTATATATGTAGACCTGTTTATACTCCCAGGAGAAAATCGTTTTATAATACATGCAACTGAAATCATATTTTTCCTACAAAAATAATGATGCGAATTCAAGCAAAGTTATAAACCCTGTTTGTCATAGTAGCTCTCTTTTGAGCTTATATGCCTTGTAGACTTGAATATATTTCATAATTGTAGCTGCAATATTGGATTTGAGTTGTTAGGAAACTCGAGAGTGTATTGTGATGAGAACCGAGAGTACACGAGCGCTCTTCCTACTTGTGCCAGAGTCTGTTTGGCTCCATTTCTCCCTTGGAACAATGTGTTTACAAAGCCTGAAAGAAAGACATATGTTGTTGGGGATGTAGTTACATTAGTGTGTCAGGAAGGTTTTGAGCCTGTAAACAGAGAAGAACAACTAGTATGTCAATCTGAAGGCTATTGGTCAGATCTACCAAACCCTCCATACTGCACAGAACAAGACTGTAAAGTTCCTCTTAGAAGTAACTTAGTCATTTTTGGTTTAGCTCGATTCAACTCTACATTAACATTTGAATGCCCAGAAGGGTATTACCTAGTTGGTGATACTCGCTCTACATGCTTGGAAGGGCGAGTATGGAGTGCCCCTATTCCTACGTGTCAAATGATTGATTGCGGACAACCCCAACAAATACTAAATGGAAGCCTGAATTACAATCTCACAGTTTTTGGATCAGAGGCAGTTTACGAGTGCAACATGGGCTATCAGCTCAATGGACACTCTAAAATAATCTGTGGTGACAACTCCACATGGCTTCCAGATGTACCATCTTGTGCTGTTATAATGTGCTCTATTGACTTTCCTCAAATAGCCCGTGGTCGGATGTACATCAACACCTCTACTACAGTCAACAGTACCGCATACCTGATTTGTGACACTGGATACAGAAATGAAGGGCTTCAGACTTCCGTGTGCACTGAGCAAGGCAAATGGAAACCAGCAGAGGTGATAAATTTATGGTATATTATAAGTTTCAAATCTCTCGCTGGTTGGTGCGCCATAAGGAAACCTTTGACAGTTTAAAGTGCAAATACTCTCCGCCTTCAACAGCTCATTAGAAACTAGAAAAGCCGTTCAATCAAATAACTCACTTGCGCTGCGTTATTAGTTTCCTTCAAAGTCTCCAGATGAGAATGCAATGTATCTTATGCCCTTACTTTCACTTGCCGCTATTTTTCAGCTAAGTCCGTGTCTGCCAGTCTTGTGTTCTCAACCAGTTGCTCTTGCTAATGCAGCCCCCTTATTACCCACTTCTGCTGAGTACTGGCATGGAGATGTAGTAAGCTACAGATGCTATGAAGGTCGCTCTGAAGAACACCTGCTGTTCAATGTCACTTGTGATGCTGGAAAGTGGTAAGAATACATTATTAGTGTATATTCAATATTCCTATAAGCCTCGTTACAGATTGGTAAAAGGTGGCTCATTACCACAAAAAGACATCATAGTTAGTAGTGCTTTTGTGTCATGATACTAGTGACTTCTTGTATATGATTCTGTGAAACAGTTTTGAAGATTTTTCAGTATGTTTGAAATAACATATTACATTAAAGGAAAGGTACGGGTGATACAGTTTGTCCTAAGGAGTTGTGCTCACTACCAGACAATTTGCCCCACATGGAGATGCATGTCACAACAACAAACTCTGGTTTCTCAATTATATTTGAATGTGTAACAGGATATGTATTGCGAGGTGAGCTTATCTATGTTATTATACAGTGGCACTATGGCATGACAAATACTTTCACAGCTTAGTAAATCAGTGACTCATACAATATTGAACAAAGTAATGCATATGTAATTTTATAGAGTGATAAATAATACAGAAGTAAGTGACAGTAGTAGTAGTGGTGAAGGAGTCAGAGTCAAGTAGTAGTAGTGAACTGGTGGTAGAGTAGTAGTAGCAGTAGTAGTATTAGTAGTCTTATCAGTAGTAGTAGTATCAGTAGTAGTATAGATAGTATTGTTGCTGATAATAAAATACTAACTAAAGCTAAAAATACTTTTAAATACTGCAATGGATACATCACATGAACCTTTGGTGGTTTTTCAACTGTTTGCATCTTAATCTATAATGATACATGTTTTATGAAATACAAATCAAGCATATTATTTATTATGTACGGTATCCATGCAACCTAAATTGACATCTTAGATAGCAATACACTAACTCAACCAGTTATTTGAAATTAGTCAGAGCTGAGGAAAGTAGCAGGTGATGAGGTGTCAGATATAGTATGGTGTATTGTGTATTGCTGTATGTCGCAAGTGATGAGGTGTCAGATACAGTATGGTGTATTGTATATTGTTGTAATGTATGTCGCAAGTGATGAGGTGTCAGATACAGTATGGTGTATTGTGTATTGTTGTAATGTATGTCGCAGGTGATGAGGCGTCAGATACAGTATGGTGTATTGCGTATTGTTGTAATGTATGCCGCAGGTTATGAGGTGGCACACTGTGAGGGAGGTAGCTGGAGCAAAGAGATACCGAGCTGTTATGCAAGTTTCTGTACATTGACGCAGCCACCAGTTGTGCATGCCAGCGCATTCACAATTAGACGACTCAGCCCCGAGCTATATACAGCTGACTACGTCTGTAATGAAGGTTGAAAAGTTGTCTCCTCGTTGTTAAGGGTGTACAACTCCCGTGATAAGATTTTTTCTCATACAGAATAAATAATAGCATCTTGCAATCAGAATTAAACGGATTGCTTTTTACAGTATATATCGCTGTTTTCTTCAATAGTATTAATGCATATATTTTATTGTTGCATCTTTAGATTGTTTATTCATGCAGGATATAAGTTAATGGGCAGCGGTGTAATACAGTGCAGTCCAACTGCTGGCTGGCAGCATGCTGACTTTACCTGTCAGTTGCACTCATGTGATCCTCTAGCACTCTCTGAGGGAATGATCATATCAGCAAATGAAGAACAATTACTGACCAGTAAGCCTCTACACAGGTTATTGTTATCAAGTAGATGGGTGAGAACAATTACTGACCAGTAAGCCTCTACACAGGTTATTGTTATCAAGTAGATGAGTGAGAACAATTACTGACCAGTAAGCCTCTACACAGGTTATTGTTATCAAGTAGATGGGTGAGAACAATTACTGACCAGTAAGCCTCTACACAGGTTATTGTTATCAAGTAGATGGGTGAGAACAATTACTGGCCAGTAAGCCTCTACACAGGTTATTGTTATCAAGTAGATGGGTGAGAACAATTACTGACCAGTAAGCCTCTACACAGGTTATTGTTATCAAGTAGATGGGTGAGAACAATTACTGACCAGTAAGTCTCTACACAGGTTATTGTTATCAAGTGGATGGGTGAGAACAATTACTGACCAGTAAGCCTCTACACAGGTTATTGTTATCAAGTAGATGGGTGGAACTTAAAATAACAAGCGAAGGGTGCAGAGGTTTTTTTATAAAACCTTTTTACTTTTAACTAATCATTGCAATTAGTTCACTAGCATCTGATGAAATTGATTAGTGAAGTAGAGTCTTTTCTTTTTTAAGTACATGAATCACTGTGTGAGTCAAATTACAACTGTCTTACGAGGAAAGTCTCTCGTACATCTCTCCTTGACTGTTGTACATTTATGCATACTTCTAAATGTTAGGTCCATCATCTTATCTCTCTCTCTTTCTCTCTCTCTTTCTCTCTCTCTCTTTCTCTCTCTCTGTCGATGTTTGGCAGGCTGCCTATCTAAATAACTAAACATATAATTACTGACCGGCTTCTGGCACGCAGTCAACTAGTTCTCATTTGTATCAATTTTCTTCATATAGAGATGCCTAAGTATGATTCAATGTCTCATCATACAATATTAATCGCTTGATGATAGTGTTATGCTTGCAATCATTTTGTAAAAAACAAGTGTCATCTTTGTGTTTTTTATTTATTTGCAGTTGCTGTTGTTTTTATATATTTTTTGCAAATGTCATGCCTTCAACAGCAACGATACGTTACCTGCCTGACAAATGTCAACACGCGCGGCAACTGTGCCTCAAGATTACCTTCTAGGAGTAATCTATTACTCTGCACCAGAGGCTCAGCGCAAGATGTTGAAATAGTGATCTAACTTCAAAGATATGCTTTAGTATTGCGTGCAAAAGTAGCAATAAATCATCTGGAACCTCTCGCCAGTGGACACCCCTAGTCATCTCCTTATTTAGTTTTCACTAGTTTTAGGATGTGAGTCTAGATTCTTACAGCTTCCTGACTTCATTGACTATCTAATAATAATTTGATCAAAATGACGTATGATAAAATATTCATCCACCTACTCGCTTGATTGAGTGTGGACTGACGCCTGTTTCCTTCGCAGCATAATAATTCATATGGGTGTTTGGATTGAATTTCAGGAAGCATAGCTAAACATGCCTTTTATGTCGCTGTCCTAAAATATTTATCAGATCAGTTACCTTGATACAATATGGCAGCCATTGAAATGAGAGTTGATCTGACTTTGGACTGCAAACCAAATAATGCGTCAATGTCTTGTCTGGACACTTGAAAACTTTAAACATTTATTTAGGAGAGAAAGAGTTCTCCGTTGGTGATATCATCAAATTCGAATGTCTATCCGATTATTGGCTGGTTGGAGTCAAAGAGCTAGTATGTAAAAAGAATGGTGACTGGTCAGATGTGAAACCCTTTTGCAAACTCAAGCACTGCGCAGATGAACTGCTTTCTGTCTCGAATGGGTATGTCTGACATCATAAACATCCTTCTCCATGTCATCAAAAATTTGAGTAGAAAGCCACCGATGATAATGCCATAGATGTAATTTGGTTTAGGTATATCCACTACCTTGGATTTGACGTGAATTCTGTTGGCCACCTGGTCTGCTTTAGAGGCTTTGAGACATTGGGTCTAGGTGATGTTATATGCCAACAGAATGGAAGCTGGAGTAAGATTGAAACAGACTGCACAGGTAATTGCAATTGTAACCTGGTATATTCTGTTAGAGCTTTATGCAGAATTGACCCAGCAGTTACGCACACACTTGTAGATCCCTGCCTTAATAGGTGATGGTGAGAATAAATGGTTCTACATGTATCAACTGGTTGTTGGTCATTTCCTCTCCATGAGTGAATCATATCCACACAGTGCATGGTTTTAATATTCAGTGGGGGCCAGCGCTTCCAGGCAATTCTATTCTCAGGTGTTTTTTTTTAAAACTGATTTACCCAAAATTATGTACATACCAAGTTTAGAAGGAATCTGTTGTCTGGTTCCAGACAACTGGTCTGGAACCAGTTGTCTTATATAAACTTGTTATAACAAGTTTATAACAAGGTAAACTTGTAATCTTAAGTACAAGGTACGTAAGTTAACTTGTTTACCTTAGGTACCTTGTAACTTTGAGGTAAACTTGTTATAACAAGAAATATCAAGGATGCGTTTCGTATACTGAAAGAAAAGAACTAGGTTGATTTAAGCAACCTTGAATAAGAATTACACCCAAATGCTTATGTTAGAAGTGGACCTTGAATTTTACTTCCATTTTCATTTGCATAAACACTGGTTGTGCCTTAGTGTAAGCTTTCCTACTAGACAGACATATATCTATACATTCATAGCCAAAAGTAGAAAGGTAGGTAGAAAGTGTATTTTCATAGGGTAGAAAGTGTATTTTAGCAATCCTCATGCACAGCTTAAGATCTCACGGCAAGTCTAATGCTAGGTCAAAGGTCACAAACAATCACTCTATGCAGATATGAGTTACAGGAAACATCGACAGGAAAACCCAGTTCACCTTAATAACAGTTTCTTACTTATCTAAATAAAAATAGCTTTGTCAGTTACTACACCTCGGAGTGTTGAGTTATATCACACCTGCTGGTTGCTCTCAGTTACTCCGCCTTGGAGTGTTGAGTTATATCACACTTGCCGGTTGCTGTCAGTTACTACGCCTTGGAGTGTTGAGTTGTATCACACTTGCTGGTTGCTGTCAGTTACTACACCTGGGAGTGTTGAGTTATATCATACTTGCTGGTTGCTGTCAGTTATGACACCTTGGAGTGTTGAGTTGTATCACACTTGCTGGTTGCTGCCACAGTTTCCTACTTCATTCAAATGATAGCTTTCTACAAGTGAATAATTATGGTTGTATATTTTAAGCATCACACTCTTTCCCTTCCCTCCTTATTCTCATATGTCACTTATTCTTTTCATTTCTTTCCTTTTCGCATTCTGACTACGCAATTGTTTTCATGCAAGCACCTGGATGTGTAACAGGTGCTTGCGATAGTGAGCATACCATAATTGTATGTGTTGTTATCATAGTGTGCAGGTTTACATATAGGTTGTTCAACCTGAAAGGAATGTAGGTACCTGCATAGCTTAGTAGGTCACTTAGGTATCGTCATAAATTTCTAAGTCACCTAAGTGCCTGTACAGTTTTGTCCGTCACATCGGTGCATGTAGCATGCTTCCTTCAGCCAAACTTTCATTTGATGTTTTTGTCAGAGCTCATTCTTTTTTGCATGTGTTATTGAGTTAACTCGCTGTTACTGCTGTGGCCTTGAGTTTAGCCAATGAGAATGTGGTAGAGATACTTGTCCAGTTAGAACCTCAAGGCTTAGTGAAAATGCTCTGTTCACAAGCAATTGTTTTGCGTTAAAGAAGTGTGCGTAATAAGTTAATGCGATAATATAATAAATGAAGAAATAATTAAATAAGAGTAAGATTCAACAAGATGAATCTATGATTACTAGGCCGGCAGCGGTTCAGCTGCTTTAACTTTACAGTTGTCATGGCAATGTTGATCATCGCACGAAAACATCATGCGACTTGAAATTTTTTTATTTTTGTAATATTGAAATTGTTTATATTGTATTTAATGTTCTCTGCCTTTTTCTAAAAGTATAAAATAAACTTGGCACATTTAATTTCAAGCCATACTGAGCCACCATATGTAACGATGAGCTCAAACCTTACATACATGTATCGACATTGTTGCTTAAAGGTTGACTTGCAACAAAATTCACATTACAGTTATTTGGTATCAAAAGATTCACCATGTCTTACTCTGTTGTATTGTAGGTGCAAAATATGTAGAAAGGTGATTACAAGCTCTTAAAAGCTCAAAAGCGAACAGAAAATCGCAGCCACACGAGACCGCCGTAGTTTGGATTCCCTTTCCAAAACGGCTCAAATGTGATGTAGTTGTGAGAGATGGTTTCTGTTTACACTTTCTCGCAACCTTATTCGTCGAAATATTTTCACAAATATACTTCACGCATTCAATAAAACTATGTCTATTGTTCTTAAGCGTGTTTTATCGTCATCGTAATGCTGTCACTTTTAGCAGTGATATCTTATAACTTACCGTAAAAATTCATTTAATTTTTTAGCCTTAGCTTGAAGGAGTACATATCATTGTCTGATAATCATGACGAGCCTGTTGGTCACCTGTGATAATCGAAAGGTGCTGCAGAAATTATTTGCGAAGTATTGGGTCACATGATCAGATTACGACTTGCCGATTAGACCAGGCCGAAACAAAACTGTAAAGTAGCGAGCATTTATATTTGATATGGGGTCTTCGGTAAAACCCGAAGTGTTTGTCATAAACTAGTACTCCGATAAGTTTTATATTGAGCTTTGTATTGGCCTTTCAATTCACGTGAGAACATACGTGACAAGACGATAACTAAATTTCGTGGCCACATCATCAAAATAAAGAGATTCCAATCTACGGTGGCTTTTCGTTTTTGAGCTTTTAAGAGCTTGTAATCACATTTCCACATATTTGGCACTTACAACACAACAGAGTAAGACATGGTGAATCTTTTAATACCAAATAACTGTAATGTGAATTTTGTTGCAAGTCAACCTTTAATTCTACGAGTAGCCTCATCGTTATCTATTGTTCCTCATCAACTACAAAAGTCCTGTGCTCTGACAGATGTAGACTGAAGGTCAACTGAATTTAGGTCAAATAAACAGAGGTTGACTCATTCCTTTCCATTGACGTAAACTGACAGATGATTCGTGTTTATTTGCTTGCAGCGAAGAGGTGCGATCCATTGGTACTAGAGAACCACATGTTTATTGTGAAAGGCGAGCAGGATAGTGGAGTATACACGGTTAATGCCACAGTTGAGGTGGCTTGTGAGAGGGGCTATGAGCTAGAGCCTGTTCGTCCTATCATGGAATGTGTGGAGTCGGGTGCGTGGAGCCCTAGTTCTCCTGCATGCGCGGGTAATCAATCTCTAATTGTCCTATCTTCGTAGACTTACCAACATGATTAGGCTCTCTAAATACTCCTCAACTGTTGATACGTGCAAATTAATTGACAAATACGTAGGATGCCCCTTGATACTGTGGCTTTTTCATCTCACTAATTGCTATGATAAAGCTGACAGGACATAAATAGCTATAAGCCGTTTGGCATGGTCAGTTCATAGGTCGCTGTCAGCATAGTCCTTTGCTGCCTGATAACTCGGAGGAATCAACCAGCTTCCTATGAATGCCGTACAATTGCTTCAGTGACCCTTTCTTTCAAGCAAAAAAGGACGCGCAGATGAATAAAGCAATGAATGATATCTATTAACAGATTTTGAATGACCTGGATGTTGCTATAGAATCAATAAGGTGGCCGGAATTGGCCGGTCGCCTGGTAAATGAGAATTCAATTTAGCTCAGGAAGCACCAGCCAGTGCCCGAGTTAGTCTATTCCAGACGTTTTTCATCCGTGTAGGCTAGCTGCCACCGTGACAGGCTGTCACTCAATATGCGTGCATGTAATAACGGTAGCAGCGAAGCCACGGCAGCATCTAATCAGCTGCCAAGAACTGATAAATGAGCAGCTGCAATGGTTTGAGAATGCTTTTTAAAGGTACAAATAAAATGAGACAGCGTGAGATAATCCTTTATACCATTGCGAAAGCCACTTGCTGCGCTTGACAAAGAAAACTTACAGTCAAATTATGCTGTTATTAGGAGCATCTCCTGTGTCTTCATATCAAAATTATTTAGTTTGTGTCCAATATTAAATAGTTAGATGGTTTGTAACTAAAAAATTTATAGCCAGGAATAGTGAGCCGCTCAATGCCTTTACTATTGCTTCAGCAAGTGCATTGAGTAGGTGCATACTCAATGCACTTATTATTGCTTCTGTAAGTGTATTGATTAGGTGCATACTCAATACACTTACTATTGCTTCGGTAAGTGCATTGAGTAGGTGCATACTCAATGCACTTACTATTGCTTCGTTAAGTGCATTGAGTAGGTGCATACTCAATGCACTTACTATTGCTTCGGTAAGTGCATTGAGTAGGGGCATACTCAATGCACTTACTATTGCTTCGGTAAGTGCATTGAGTAGGTGCCTACTCATCAATATCGAAATACTCATCAATAGCTATCAAAAGTAAACTTTTTTAGAGTTAATTGCTAATAGCTAAAACGTTAAAAGCATTTGTAGAATATTCTAAGCTTCAACATTTTATGTGGGCGGGCGTGAGACCCCCATCCGCAACCGTTAGAGAGAACCCATGCCTTTGTTTTTATTATCAGCTATGTTCTTAGCAAAAATTATTTGTCTCATTTACCTGGAAAATGGGCCGAGACAGTAACATAATTAATAATCCTTCTGCTTTACTCAGTATAGGACATATGACTTGAAAATCTATTCTACTTTAACATCGTATTACGTTGCATTATTTCATAACATAATATACATTATATTTAACTATTTGTGAACACTGTGAGTCCTTCATAGTTAATATTTGATCTTTTCATTTAACAGATTTCCCCACCTGTGGCAGACCATTTGTAAATGTTGGTTCAACTCTGTCTATTTTGATAAGGATCAATAATAATAATAATAGTAATAATAATAGTAATAATAGTAATAATAATAGTAATAATAATAGTAATAATAATAGTAATAATAATAGTAATAATAATAATAATTATCTTCACAGTCGTGTGGTGGTAGGTGACTGGTTGTAGTCCATGTTGAGTCCGGGCCTTAACAAAAGGCCAAAGGATCCAACATCTTCCTTAATTCTACTAAGAGAGGACCTTCCTCAAAATGTGAGCTGTTCCTAAGATGGCCGTCTTCTGTATAGTCTTTTGAGGCTATACAGAAAACGGCCATCTTAGGAACAGCTCACATTTTGAGGAAGGTCCTTCTCTTAGTGGAATTAAGGAAGATGTTGGATCCTTTGGTCTTTTGTTAAGACCCGGACTCAACATGGACTACAACCAGTCACCTACCACCACACGACTGTGAAGAAAAACTTTTATAACAATAATAATAATAGTAATAATAATAGTAGTAATATTAGTAATAATAATAATATAGCACCGAAGGCTCTTTCCATTTTCTACCATGCATTAGACTTGCACCAAACACTATTATTAGTGTTTCTGTTTCTGTTTGAACAGTCTTTATAAAGTTATTTAAAACAGATGAGTATCATTTATAAGTTATTTGAAGTAATATAGTAATATGATTGTAAATTAAATACTAAATACATATTATAGTAATATAAATATAACTATGTTGAATGCTAAATATATATTATAGTAATACAAATATAACTATGTTGAATGCTAAATATATATTATAGTAATACAAATATAGCTATGTTGAATACTAAATACATATTATAGTAATATAAATATAACTATGTTGAATGCTAAATATATATTATAGTAATACAAATATAGCTATGTTGAATACTAAATACATATTATAGTAATATAAATATAACTATGTTGAATACTAAATATATATTATAGTAATATAAATATAACTATGTTGAATACTAAATACATATTATAGTAATATAAATATAACTATGTTGAATACTAAATATATATTATAGTAATATAAATATAACTATGTTGAATGCTAAATACATATTATAGTAATACAAATATAACTATGTTGAATACTAAATATATATTATAGTAATATAAATATAACTATGTTGAATACTAAATATATATTATAGTAATATAAATATAACTATGTTGAATGCTAAATATATATTATAGTAATATAAATATAACTATGTTGAATGCTAAATATATATTATAGTAATATAAATATAACTATGTTGAATACTAAATATATATTATAGTATTATAAATATAACTATGTTGAATGCTAAATATATATTATAGTAATATTAAGTATAAATATGTTGAATGCTAAATACTTATTATAATAATATTAAATGTAAACATAAGTTGAATACTAAATACATATTAAAAAATATAAGTTATACCAATTTCTTAGTTCAAACTTTCTGGCCCTAATGACATCCTTTGCTCCTGTTTATGCATATATACTCAAGTAAGTGTTAATGATCTGTTTCAAGCATTGCAGTTGCTTGAGCTAGCCTGGTATACCGGACTGATCTCTCAAATGTTGGTAGATATCATTATCAAATTATTACTCGAGGGACATCTGGTCACGCTTTATCTTTGGCTACAGCCATCTTAAAAAATAGCATAATGGAGCCGCCATTTTTTTAAAAGAAACTTTTCCGTAGTGCACCAAGCTATAGTGAGCCACATTATCTTCCTGATATTTTATCATTTTCAAACCTCAATTAACCTCTAAAGAGGCTTCTATAAATGTTAAGCTGACCGAATGGGATGTCAGAAATGTTGGCAAGTAGCCTAACAGGAATTCATAGTTCTATGCATCATAGAGTTGCCCATTTTATGCACCATAGAGTTGACCATTCTATGCATCATAGAGTTGCCCATTCTATGCACCATAGAGTTCACCATTCTATGCATCATAGAGTTCCCCATCAGGAAGACTCTAAATCTTTACCCATGATCATAAGATCAACCTTACTGCTGTTGTGAATCTTTAGCGCTTGGCAGATGTGCTGACCTACCTAGCTCAGCAAGCTATGCAGAACACACTCTCCTTCATGGTGCTGTCCACTACACCGGTGATGTGGTGAATATAAAGTGTGGACCAGGCTATGTCGGCTCCGCATCACTCGAATGCCTCAACGACGGCTCATGGACTGAATTAGCTCCTTGTACTGGTGAGAGGACTTAGTTTGGCTGATGCCAAGATAGTGGTAGAGAAATAAACACCTGTATATGTTCATCAGTGTTCTCTTGGTTTACCCTCCTACTCTCTTGTATACCACCCTTGTTTGTCTGTATGTATAACTTCAATATGTGTATATGCATATTGTTTCAAGGTATTTCCTGTGGAAAACCAGAAAGGAAAGGTCCTGCAACCTTACACGGCACTAGATATCGTTACAAGAGCTATGTGGCTGTGACCTGCCCACTAGGGTACAAGCGAAGAGGCCCTGGCTTTCTCATTTGCTTACAAAATGGAGAATGGAGCTCGGCTGCTGACTGTTACAATGCTTTCAAATAATTGGTTTGAAACACCTCAAAACATTTTGCATCTGTTTTGGTTACAGGAAAAACCTCTACAGATTGTTTGGCGTAATTGCTGTACGTATATTCTATTGCAAATCAAGCGTAGAGACTGCATTTGGTCTCAGATGTACATATAATAAGCAGTGAGGAATGAGTGGATTTATTTTTATCTTGTCAGCTCACGTAATACGAAAGATCTAATCTGTAATGCCATTGATTTCTCTAGCTAAATTGCCAGTAAGATTTCATGTAAATCTCTAAGGATGAAAGAAGCAAATAATTGGGTGGATGAGTGTACTGTCGAGCAGTGTACTGAGTGTACTGTGGATGAGTGTACTGTCGAGCATATACATGTATTATATTCTCACAATAGTGCACGCAAATACTAGCTGATATGCAAACATTATCATACTCGGTGTCAGTACACTAATGCTTATAAAAATATAGTTTAACAGTATGTAGTCATGCAATGAAAAGTGCGCCTGTACGCTCTGACAGTACTATAATATATGTCTTTATGTAGATGCGATTATTGCAAAGTATGAATATCAGAAATAAAAAATACTTGTGTCTGCGTATAGCTTTGGGAAGTAGAATAATATGACTTTTGCATGCCATATTTTGTACATTTAATAGAAAATATTCAACTATTTTTCAACTTATTTCAATTGACTTGCAAGAAGAAAAATATAAAGATAAATATATGATCAAGAAATGTTGCGAGCACATAAAATCACATAATATTCGGAAGGGAGATTATAATAGACTCACAGACACTAGATACTGATGATTATAATAGACTCACAGACACTAGATACTGATACACAATTGAAAGTGTTTAAGACTCACAGATGCCAATATGTACAACTTTGTGAAAAAAATACAAAAAATAGATTACAGAAAGTATGGCAGAGTTTTGATTGTTTCAAACCACGTTCACGATGTCTTGATTAATGTATTCAGAAGATGGTTGCTTTTGGCCTGGCGAGGCATTGTTATTGGACATGTAGATGGGATTAGTGCCATTAATATCAATAGGCTGTTCAGGAGCTGATAGGATAGGGTTCGAGTCGGCCAAATGTGTCGGGCGCGCACGAAGCTCTTCATCTTTGCTTGATAGATAGATGGAGTTGTCTGCTCCCAATAGTGGCTGTTGAAGATCATCCTCACTCAATGATGAATCATTTGCTGTAATTTTGTAAAATATTGATCATAAAGAGGCTCATTCCAGCACAGAATCAGTAAAAATCTGCTTGCGTTTATAGCCAGACAAAACCAGCACAACATAAGCTGGCTAGGTGAATGACAGCAGTGCTAGCTGATCTACTTACAACATACACTCGGACAGAGTAAACACAACGCAAGAGTTCACATGAAATGGATACATGAAATGCCAACACGGTTTAATACTTGTATACTGTGCACCTAAATCACTCCCATATATCTGACTTGGCAAGGTGTAGTTGTTAAGTGTCAGCCGCTACAGAGAGGTTATCTGAATGCTGCTGACAGAGGGATTCCCTGCGATACATGTCAATAGATATTAGAAGAGAAAAGAGTTAGTTAAGCGCAAGGGAATGAATGGAAGGAAAGACCTGCCCAAACAGCCACAACAGTAGGAGTTTAGCTTAGAGTTCATTTAATCTAGGTTAAACTTCTGACCAGAGACCGGAGTTGAATATACAGCTCCAGAGCCCATATACTTTCCATGTTTGAGGTAACAGGTTGCGGTAAAGAACAGTACCTTGATTAACCCAAGCTACCTGGCCGCGGAGCAGCTAACATATACACGTGTATATATAATATACTTTTTACACTATATTCAAAGCTGACAGGTCTCACAGTTCAGTGACCAATATTGTTTTGCTCCTCTCTCCTCTCTAAAGGAATGAAGAAAGAAATTAATCGCAAATGACAAAACAATATTCTATGTAAGAACTAGCAGTGACCACAACCGAGGAAGTACATGCTTTACCCTATGAGGGTTGAGTTACGAGTGAAGAAATGAAGAGCAAAGGCTATAATGAAATGGGTTTGCAGGCTAACGACAGCCACTGATAAATTTATGCACTGTACGAGCTGTTCCATTCTGCTTCGTAATTAGATTTGATTGTGAGGACGGCTGTTATTCAAGGATCAACTGTTGTGAGAACATTTTTCTATCAACCAGCGCACTTGAGCTTGAAGACGAACCTACATAAAATTTTTGTAGATTTTATAAGAAAGTATTGGTATTTTTCTATCATTTACATTTGTTTTTGATGTTTGAGGTGAATTGACTGTCAGGATGTTTCAAGATTAAAATCGACAAAACTTGATCACGATTAAAACGCTTGGAAAAATAGATACATCTCCAAAAATGACATGAGCTGTAGTCGTGTTTCCTGTTTGTCCCTGTTTTCCATTGCATTAAAATCGCAGCGCTACACTTCCCTATTGACGTATATTTTATATTGTATTTGCTCTTAACTGAACTGAAGTTCAAATATAGCTTCAGACACATTTCTATAGATGTATTTCTATAGACGTTTCAAATAATTTAAAGATAGGTTCGGTAGGTTAGAAATTGTCCGACTTTTCTTTCTAAATACTGTGTAAACATATAAGTAGCTGGTGCCAATGAGACCGTATATTTATAAACTGCTGACATCATTTTTGGAGAAATCTGGGCACGTCTTGTTCTTCTGAGCATTTTAACGACGATCAAGTTTTATCAATTTTAATCTCGAAACATTATGGCCTCCAGATCACCTCAAACATCAAAAACAATCGCAAATGATAAAAAATACCGATACTTTCTGATAAAATCTACTAAAATCTTATACAAGTTCATATTTAATGAGCCTCTCTGCAATTGAGAGAAGTTATGATTGTCACCCCACTAACATTGAGAGAAGTTATGATTGTCACCCCACTAACATTGAGAGTAGTTATGATTGTCACCCCACTAACATTTTACTGAGAGATATGAGAATTGTGCAGGCAAGGCAGAAGTGTAAAGAGCTAGGGCCACGCGCAGGCTGAACAGAAGTGTAAATAGCTAGGGCCATGTGCAAGCGAGTCAGATCAGTGAGTCAGTGTTTAAGATGTAAACAGCAATCATATATTGTACAGCAACGCATTGTATAATGTGTGAGAGATTGCTTCTAGTTATTCACCTTCGACTGTATCATTCAAAGATCAACTAAGATCTGTGATTAGCATAGAAATACTTTAGGAATAACATGATAATAAAATAAGGATAACATGGAAATAACATATAAATAGCCTACAAATGACACAGGATTAACATAAGAATAACATACAGAATACATGAGAATATCATACAAATAACATCATAATAATTTTTAACTGAGGTAGGAATTATGGGAATGTATTTTCCTATGTTAGCATCATGCATAAAATGAAGCTAGCATATGAATAACACATAAATAACGTAGGAGTAACATAGAGGTAACATAAGAATAACATAGGAGTAACATAGAGGTAACATAAGAATAACATAGGAGTAACATAAGAATAACATACGAATAAAATGGGACTAACATAAAAATAATATAAGAATAACATAGAGATAACATATGAATATCTAAGAATGTTTGCCAGAAATTGGATGAATTGTTACAAGTATAGTGGCCATAGCCTATGTGCTTACTGTGTTCATCCCCTAATACATCTATATAGACCGAGGTCATAGCCTGTGGCTGTAAGTACTCTTCGTCATCCGCTGCAGGACGTTCCAACGTGCCTCCCCGACTAGGAACAGGCTGCAGGTAGTCTGAGGTGTCTACCACTGTATGATGTAAGCAGGTGATAAACAGTGAGCTGTAGTTAGATATGCATTAGTAGGCATGTTACCCTCATATATTGGAGGCTACCAGTGATGCAAGCACAACCAAGCCTTGACATTTGAAGTTGATCTGTAGCAATATTTTCTTTACACGTTGAAACCATCGCGTGTTGGAGCAAGTATTTTTTCAACAACACATTGTCTTTTGTAAGGTTTGTTTTAATGCCCAGACAATACTAAATATTTTTTCAAATAAACACATATATCATTAAAATGAGTAATTTACATAAAACTATACAAAAACCATATATATAAACTAAATAGCATGTCAAAACTAAATTCGTAAAGAAGCAATCAGTAAAAGGAGGTTTTTATTCTTGCTTAATCTCAGAGACACAAGAGTTAAGGTCAAGAATGAGCAACGCGTACGTACATGATATAACTTATTTTTACTTATACTAGCCATGGGCGAACTAATTTACTTCATTTATATTTTTATTTTCACTTGTTTTTATATGTTAACTTACGTCATTGTAAGTGTAATGTTTTTAGAAATATCAGGTGTTGAAAATTATTCCTCCAATTTTATGTTGCATCACAACAAATTCGTAGGTGAACGCAGTTTTATCATACAAGTTGGGTTGCCCACAATTCCACAAAATTACAAAAACCGACCCAGCTACTCGATGCTTGTTTTATTAATAGTAGCAGTAATGAATCTGCTCTACACCGGGTTGTCTCAATCATGCCGTGTCCTCACATAGAATACAATAGCAAAAACTAATGTTATCAACTAAAAGTATTTTCAACGGAAAACGTTGTAGAAGATTATTGTCTTATGTTCAACTTAGATTCTAACTAGAGCGTCGCGGTGTGGCGATTTAATTGTTTGACGGTGATCTTGAAGGTAAACCATTTAAAAATCGCCACCATTTAAGAGATATCGTCAATTGTATAAACGATATAATCATGTTATGGCAATTTATCTCACACCTGACGATTTTCAGAGTGAGCGATGGTGGAACTAAAATGCATGGGCCTTCTAGTCTTATTATAAGCTCATTACAAGGCCTTCCACGCACACGGGCATTCATGAAATAAATGTTTTTGATTATCGTGAACCCAAAATAGCTTCTCTTTAAATCAAAATATACAAATAAATCTTAACAAAAATTTACAAGTCTTTTTCACGATATATCACAATATATTGTAAAAAAACTTGTATTGCGATATATCACGAATCATCTACAAATAGATGATTCGTGATATGTATCGATTCATTACTGCAAATTTGTAACATCGAATTGTCCGGTGATTTTTAAAAATCGCGAAGCTGTAATTCTAACAAGCCCAAATTAGTCATTCTTCTCTTCACCTACGATGGTACTGTCACTTCATCAAAGTCTTAAGGTATAACGAGTCACAAATGAGCACCGCTACCTGCGCAGTGAAGCCTTAAATTATACTTACTCAGTCTAGCATCGTCTGAGGGTGGGTGTAACAGCGTTGGTGAGGATGTGTATCTTAGTGGGGAATGTAAATTGTCGTCTCCTTGTTCTGAATGTAAAGTTTTTTCGAAAGGCGGAGGCATTGCATCCTCATTCTCATACTGTGGATAGTTGGATGCTATTGATGGAGAGAGGTAGTCATCGGCAGCTATAGGAATATAGACAGGTAGTCATCGGCAGCTATAGTAATATAGACAGGATGTGAAAATATAAAAGTACAGTATAATAGAATAATACATAGGTTCAATAATGCTGTACTTCCTTGAAGAGCACAGTTAACGCAATTCCCCAAAACTGTCTTATAAATGGTGCCAAGACTGAGTAATGCTCATCATGGCCTCTCCTAGGGGAAGCAGTAATAACATGTACATGTACTGGTTTCTTCAACACCTTGTTTTTAAATATTTTACTCAAACTATAGTTAATGAACAACAGTTTGTCATGAGTAGGAAGGATGGAGGGTGTGTACGAACAACCACTTACTCACAATGGTTAACTTGAGGAACTGCCTCTCACATAGTATCAGTATTAATATAGGGAGAGCGCTCTATGTAGAATTGGGACCGAGAAGAAAAAGGCTAATACGCATGCAATGATTAGGTATTATAATGATTTACTCATCTATGCATAATTCAAGCACTTTACATGTTTGAACAATTTGCATGGCTATGTGTTATTATCTGGTGTTGGCTTCAATGTAAAACTATGCGCTACCTCCTGTCAGCATGTTGGTTACTAACAACAGTTACTAGTTGAGGCATTTAGTTAGTACACAAAAATAAGTAGTGAAGGCAGGTAGGTCATATATAGGGTGGTTGTATGTTGGCAGCTAGTATACAGTATGGGCTGGGAACATGCAGAACACGTTTATTAATACATATTTGTTTGTATGTTGAGGATACACGAACGAACGGGTAGGTAAAAAGGGAGGCTAGATTTTCATCTTCCACGTAAGCGTGTGCAGCGATTAAGTGCATTTAATAACTACAGTAGAGCTCAGGCTACGCGTTTAAAGTTAACTGGCTATAAGGATGCTTCCTTGATCAATGACAAATCATTCTAATTACTTCTCAATTCTGTCTACTTTTTTAAAACGTATCTTTGTTGATAATAAAGTTGTAAGGCGAGTGAACTGTCAGCCAATCAGAGAGGACGAGACAACAGCAAGGCTATAAAAGTCAAACTTACAGACTAATTCTCTGTCAGGATATTCGTCCTCTGGCATGTCATCCAAGTTCCAAGTATTATTCATTTTGAGAGTTGGATTTCTTTTGAGTTGATCGCCATCTATGACCAAATATCGGCCAGGATCCCGAGCCATTTTTGTGAATTCTTTCATTAAATCCTCAAAAGTTGGTCGAGTGTTTGCATCGAGTAACCAACCTAAAATTAATAGGGATGCAAGTTGAGATTTGTTTATAAATGGTAATTATAAAAACTCTCATTCATATCACACTGTTACTATTGGTTATATCTAAAGCTATTGCACCTGTACTGCTGTGCCATTCGAGCAAGGTAGTATGCCACTATAATAGTATATGACAGGGATTGCTGGTGCGTATAGCATATCCAATAATTGTGTGATAATAAAAGATACTCAATTAGTCATGGTATTGCTGTCACACACCGTAGTCACACACTGTCATCACTTGATCAAAGTTTTACTAATTATTTGAGCCTTTCTAGAGGTCATTGTCCATTAGATATAAAACATATTATTTCCTCTGATCCTTTAATTGGAAATTAAACTAACCATGTTGATGGTGAAGTATTTGATCATAATCATATATACGTCTATGGTACTGACATCTACTGATAATCACTTACATTTGATCATAATCATATATACGTCTATGGTGCTGACATATACTGATAATCACTTACATTTGATCATAATCATATATACGTCTATGGTGCTAATAGTTGGCTGATGCAAGCGCTCGCCACGCTCTAGCAGAATTGCTATATCTCGTGCTTTCACACCATCGTATGGCTTCTGTCCAAAAGTAAGCAACTCCCAGATTGTGACACCGTAAGACCAGACATCTGTCTGATGGTTGAATATCCTGTGCTGGATTGACTCGAGAGCCATCCATTTAACTGGCATCTGAAATACCAGCAGCTTGTATATGTGTTGTATCTTTTGCCCCTTGAGCAACAATATAAACCTCGGCGGATGTGAATAACTATCCAATTAAACAACTCATAGCAAATATATAGCTCGTGATTAATGTTTGGGAGAGGGCATCATGACAACAATTGTGGAATGTTTCAGTTCATGCAATTGCGCAAAAGGTTTTGACATGCCCTGATAGTCTCACATGCAATGGTAACACCCTCTAATGCTTTAACATCCAAAACCCTGCTTGATAATAGCCTATGCCTTTCCTCTATCTGTCTGATAATAGCCTATGCCTTTCCTCTATCTGTCTGATAATAGCCTATACCTTGCTACAGTTGGTCTAACAATAGCTTATACATTTCTTCTATCTGTCTAATAATAGCTTATACCTTTCCGCTATCTGTCTGATAATAACTTACACCTTTCCGCTATCTGTCTGATAAAAGCCTATACCTTTCCGCTATCTGTCTGATAATAGCCTATACCTTGCTGCTATCGGTCTAACAATAGCTTATACCTTTCCTCTATCTGTCTAATAATAACTTACACCTTTCCGCTATCTGTCTGATAAAAGCCTATACCTTTCCGCTATCTGTCTGATAATAGCCTATACCTTTCCGCTATCTGTCTGATAATAGCCTATACCTTGCCGCTATCTGTCTGATAATAGCCTATACCTTGCCGCTATCTGTCTGATAATAGTCTTCTCCAACATCCAAAAGCTTGGCCAGACCAAAGTCTGTGATTTTGACTTGGGTTTCATTCTGTACTAGAACATTCCGTGCCGCGAGGTCACGGTGAACTATCCCACACTTTTGCAGATGCTCCATACCCTGTGAACAGAGTGTTCAGGTGACTAACACATTGTCCAGGTGTTCAGGTGACTATAATATGTGACTAATACATTCCATTGGTCAGCTTGGGTTTGGCACAATAGAACAACATGAGAAGTTCTGAAACAGTTCTGGAAAGCTCTGGTTACCAGGATGAGCTACTTGTAATAAAAAGTTGCCTGTGCCATTACTCCTTGGTTTATATAGATGTTTTGTCAATGACTGCCTGTCAAGGATGGTGAGAATAGTGATGGCTATGTGGCATCGATGGAACACAAGCTATGACCCACAATTTCTAACCTTTATAACATAAGTAGTTTATGTCATTAACACTGCTCTCGTAGAACTTAATAGTACGGTTCTCCTAATTAGCCACAGAAATCTGTTCATTGGCTTGTTGAGCCCTGATCAGTTTTGACTAATGGAGTGGTGCAAGAGACGGGTGTGTTAATGATAGATCTAGGCAAGCCCACTACAAAATCACTTTAACAGAGGACAGCTCAGAAGAGAAAAGTTGGGGATGGGCGTCAAAGTGACAGCCAGGAAGTGAGTAATTGATTAGTTATTTCGCAAGCGGATAAGTAATCTTTATATTGGCTTTAAGCAATGATATACAGCCCCCCAATGAGGGGGATATACAGCCCCTCCAAGGATAGGCAACGGGTATCATATGGGCGGGGCTTAATGATCGAGCTCAAATATGCTGAAATACAAATATTATGAACTATAGTGGTTATTTTACTGATCTGTTGAATTCATTTTGTTGTCAAATAAATATAGTTGCCCAATATTGTCACTGTTATGATCAGTCAGTTGCCATTCACAAGCACTCGTGATATTAATAGTCGCCATCGTAAATCATTTAGATTTTGAGTATGAAAACTACACTGCACAGCTTTGCCTGCTGTCCCATCTTATTGGCCAGGTAAAACAATGTGACAACGATAAAAGACTTTGTCATTTTGTATTAGGGGTGGCAAAATATTAATCAAAAATTAGGAAAAAAAGGCTGTTGTTCGGGTAATTTCGGGTAAATTATATTCAACTTAACTTATACTACGACCCCTACCAATTTCAAAATTAGTAAAAGTAGGTAATTTGAAATGTTTTATTTTCCATGGATCCATTATTTTTGTTAGGTGTTACCCCTACATTGTAGAAGTTCAAGGTTTGCTATTGTGAACCGCGAGGTCTACTGACTGAAGAGCTAATGAAACGATAACAGCGAGTCGTGTTTTCCAAAACCAAAAAAGGCAACGCGACCGCCCCGCGAGAGTTGTGTTAGCTCCGAAACCCAGGCTAGCACAATCCCAACAAAGCTCGATATTATATTAAACCCCGCCCATATGATAGCCGGTGCCTATCCTTGGTATATCATTGCTTTAAGGCTGGCGATAAATAAATGCTCAAATTCGAAGACAAACTTATAAAGCAGTTGCTACAGTAGCTCACAAGAAGGTAGTGGACAGAAAATAGCTCTATTTGCTTAACAATATAAGAGCTGGCTGAGCGGGCTCAAAAAGGTTCCTGTTTTGCTAGCAAGCGGTGCGAGTAGAAGGGGCATAGGAAGGGGCGTGGAAGGGTTTGCTTAGAATATAACTAGCTAATTTAATTCTGGTTTAGCAGGCCACTGTTGATCTTCTTCATTAAGTTTCAAACTTCTCTATGGAGTTGCTTCTATGGTATTGCCTCTATGGTAATCTCTATGGAGTCGCTTCTATGGTATTGCCTCTGTGGTAATCTCTATGGAGTTGCTTCTATGGTATTGCCTCTGTGGTAATACCTCTATGAAGTTGCTTCTATTGTATTGTCTCTATGGTAATATCTCTATGGAGTTGCCTCTCCAGTATTGCCTCTGTGGTAATACCCTTACAGAGTTACTCTGTGGTATTGCCAAAACAGCTCAAATTGACAGCTTAATTGACAGCTCAAAAATTAATATAATATTAATATTATATTAATATAATATTAGTAGCGCATAAAATTACATATTGAATCTTCCCTAATATTTATGTGCATTTTTTTAAATCAAATTTTAGGTTTTATCGACATTTTAAAATCACCAAATGAACAGAAATGTCTGTGATATCTGCAAATTTTATCTGGAAACAGGGGCTAGATATTTATAGTCAAGTTTTATCATCGTGATTGTCTGAAGATTGTCTGTTTCAACTCTGTATTCATGAAAGAAGAACATGTGTTGATGGGTTTTTAAAAGATGATTTCTCAGAATAGCTAATTTTTACAAATAGTTTCAGGTTTCTAGTAATTAGCAACTAAGGAATTCATTACTAACGCAATCCACAAGATGAGACAAGCAAGCCGAATGCTTTAATCCACTTGAAAACAAATGCAGGACATATAAATATGATAGTCTCTCTTCGGTAGCTATGGAATCTGCTTCAAATCTGTTCCCTATGTGCAGAGGTTGATGTCACAAGGCTAGTAAACCAATCGCTAGCCCTTATTACAGACTGACACCATACAAATGTGCTTGGTATGGGTTGCTATCATATTTTACAGCATAAGCTGGTTTGTCTAGTAATGGTTTGTCTCACACATTGATTAGTCGTCTGTAATTCATATTAAAGTTTTGCCTACAAACATTGTCTTCTTATGGCACAACTGAGAGCTTACATTGCCAGTGTTTTTATCTACAAAACTGGTCTTTTGTTCTAATAACATCAAAATCATTAAAAAAAACAAAAAATTAAAATTCTACTGTTATAAATTGCAAGTTATAATTCTAAAATGCTATTAATTAACTTTTAAGCAAGCTATTATAATATTAAAGTTATAAGTCGCATTCATAACATGTTAGTTGGAATTCCATACACTTATTAGGTAATCTATATACAGGTATACATATTTCTCAATGTTGGTATCTGTGTTGGTCCAGCTATAGCTATTAAAATCTTGGAATAAAGAATCCGTAGTGCAGAAGATTTGATCTCAGACCTTCCCATTTTCCAGTCCATTGCCTTACTAATTCAGCCACACAAGCTTGATAGAATCTTTAGGCGATATATGTCGGTATATGGGAGCAATTACGCTACCGCTCTCTGTTACGACTCAGCCTGACGGCATAACGTCATGGAGAGGGATAGCTCTTATTAGTAAGCTTACTCAAATTATCCATTAGCAGTACGTATACCAGGCTGATAGCTAGTGAGTGGCAGGCAACTACATTACCCCTCATTGTTTATATGCTTATTTTTAATACACGGGCAACGACGGGTAGCACAGCTTGTATTGTATGAGTATAGACTAGAGAGAGGGGGAGTCCTTAGAGTCCCCGGAGTCCTTAGAGCTTTGTTGAGCATGTAATGATCTACTAGCAGAGCAAGGAACTTACCCTAGCAATCTGTGCGCACCAGTTGATGAGGACCTTTGAACCTAGTTGGCCAGCGTGGGCTTTTACATAATTGAGGAGACAGCCAGATGACATGAGCGGAGTTACAAGCATCATCTGGGCGGTCATACAGACAGCGATGATTTTTATGCAACAAGGGTGAATAACCGATGCCATCACTCTCGCCTCATCAAGGAGCTCGACGTTTTGCGTAGGAGTTGTACCCTCTATGAGTACTTTTATAGCTACCGGTAGCTTTATCTTTTCCGTTTCCGGTATGAGATATCCCTGCAAAGATGTGCAAGATTAATATATGAGTGCTTTTAGTTGTCATCTACGGTCTCTATAGACGCCAGAATTATAAAAGATGCTGTATGACTAGGGTTTATACAGTTATTGTTACTGAATTTCCATAGAGCGATAGCGTAGCACCCCCTAGGTACGCAAGTGCCGAAGCGCTATGCAGGTCTGACAAGCAGATCATGTTTCCGTAAGGCACTATAGTACAGCGATGGTTGAGCGTTTTAGCAGCAAAAAATTCTGCACATGAAGCAGCGGAAAGCAAGACCTATGCGCACGCATAAGTGCAACGCCGGCGGTCGCTAAGGCCACTTCCATGGTACAAGGATAGCGCCATTGATTTGTTTCACTTCTAAACAGCGACACTGAATCATGCCAGAATGAGAGCAACATGGATGTTTCCATGATGGTATTGCAGCGCCATATGAGGGTATGGCACCACGGTATCGCTGTATACAAACTTAGTATGTGCCACCAACCCGAGCCAATTGTAATCTATTGGTTTTAGTCACATACATTAGACCCTCGCCATATGATATTAATTCGTTCCAGTGTTGGTATTGTAAGGCGGAAATGTCGTATAGAGGGGTATCAAAACCCATAGTAATTATCTAATGTAAACACCCCCTTGTAAAAAAACATCAAAATTTTATATACATTTGTACATATTAAAAATTAGTAACAAAATAGTATATTAACCTCAGTAACCATAGTTACCTACAGTAACTTTAATGTATTTAGTGGTTATGATCTACAAGATAATATAACATTACAATGTAGCCTACTATGTGTAGTACATACCGTTGGAGTTCTTACCTTCAAGACAGACGTTTAACATAAACTTTGAATTTAAAGTAAATGAATTTAGCTTAATAAACACACACTTAAAGCTCAGTTTTAGTTTGTATTTTGTCAAACTAAAGTTTAACTTTGACATCGGCTAAAGTTTTATCACCTATCTGCTTCTGGAAAGAATTTTTACTATTACCTATAACAAACAAAGTTGAACTGAGGGAGAGTAAGTACCGTATCTCTCGCAGGCGTTATGAGAGAGATCTCGACGAGTTGCATATCGGCATCGTCGTTATTCCGACATATTCGGCGCACTGACAGCCAAATTTAAATTTCGGGAAAAACTTCTTGATGTCATTTGTTAAACAAAATGTCTGGGACAAAAAAAACATTGTGTTCCACTTCGTAAGATGAAAAAATTGTACAACAGGGACATCATAACCCGGTGCACTGTACATTCTACTCCTGTTGTTCAGTCAATAGACAGTGAGTGATTAAGAAGAGGAGAGGAAATGAGGCAATACTGTATGACAATCATACCTTAAATACTGTGCCAAAGGCTCCTGAGCCAATAATAACTGTCTTCTTCAGCTCAGATTCTTTGATGAGCCGAAGCTGTGACAGATCAGGGTCTGCGTTAGTAGGCTCTATAGGCTCAATGTTTCCTGCAAACAACACCGTTGCTCAATTAGACACCTACAGTTAATTGTTGAATAAGTCTTATTATTTTAACAATATTTCATGATAGAGATGCAAATAATGTCTCCCTAAAGTGACACACCATTTCCTGCTAGCCTCAATTCATATGCTTTTGTTTTGGCAATATGCTTGCTCTTCTGTCTGCATACGCATGTTACAACTATTGCTGTCACAGCGACGATGATAACGGCAGCAATAGATCCTCCAATAACACTAGCCTTAGTTCCTTCAGAGCCAGTAACGGCTCCAGATCTATAAAGTAAACAATTATTTTGCACACAACAGCCGAGAGTCAGCGCAAAGAATCAGCACAACGACTGTCAATAAACAAAAGGTCTTGAGAGCAATCTGAAGGCAAGCTACAGTTCAATATGCTTGGTTCAATATCCTCAACCAGTGCAGTGCAAATGAGGTAGGTAGGCAGGTGGGTAGGTAGGTAGGTAATACGAATACAGAGGTTTAATACAAGTGCTCATTGTAATTAAGACAGACAACTTTGCAATAAAATCAAAAACTAGGTTAAATATAGTTGACCTGGTAATTGGGTGTTTATTCTCTTTCTTAACAAATTCAAATGACCTATGAAAAATGTATAATAATTTATTAAAAAATTGAAGAACTTCTGGAAAGTAACAACTCAAAACACCTCAGTAAACAGTCAAGACAGGATCGAGTTTGCAATCATTAAAATACTGATGCTTTGATGTTTGTTAGAATAGCATCTTATATAAGATATCAAATACTAAAGTCCTGCAAGATATTATCAAATATATTTTGTTATCCGTGGCAGCTGACTGTCAAAACATTTCTCAGATAAAAGAATTTTATGAGTAGATCTCACTAAAGCAAAACAAGGTAAAGTCTCAGGAAACCAAAGAATAAGGGGCAGAGAATGGACAATGCACAACATGCTTTGCTACCCCCTATACTCTGCCATATGTATACACAACATGCTTAGCTACCCCCTATACTTTGCCATATGTACACACAACATGCTTTGCTACCCCCTACAACTCTGTCTGCCATATGTACACACAACATGCTTTGCTACCCCCTATACTCTGCCATATGTACACACAATATGCTGTACTACCCCCTATACTCTGTCTGCCATATGTACACACAACATGCTTTGCTACCCTCTATACTCTGCCATATGTACACACAACATGCTTTGCTTCCCCCATAATCTGTCTGCCATATGTACACACAACATGCTTTGCTACCTCCTATACTCTGCCATATGTATACACAACATGCTTTGCTTCCCTCATAATCTGTCTGCCATATGTACACACAGCATGCTTTGCTACCTCCTATACTCTGCCATATGTATACACAACATGCTTTGCTACCCCCTATACACTGCTATATGTACACACAACATGCTTTGCTACCCCCTATACTCTGCCATATGAACACACAACATGCTTTGCTACCCCCTATACTCTGGCATATGTATACACAACACGCTTTGCTACCCCCTATAATCTGCTATATGCCCTAATCGCTGCACCTTTCAGTGATGCAGAGACAGTGCTGATGCAAACCCATTCTCGTACTGAAGTAGTACTTACGTAGGTGGAGCAGCATCATGACATTCTCTATCCTTGGTTTCTTCAATATACCAGGTGTAATTCAGGTGGGCCGGGCATTCATCAACGCACCGAAAGCCTTCAGTGCCATTCTAAAAACAGACAATGATTCTGTGTAACCTCATGTTAAGGTTGGGAAGAGAACTGAGATGATAATTGCATAGGTGGAAGAGCTTTCTGTAACCACTATTCGATAGTTTCTGCTGCCTCAAGGCCAATCTGTCGTAGGAAACTTCTGATTGGCTGATTGTATAGGCACTCTTGCACAAAACTTTGGTATATTTTATTAGAATGTATCGGGATTTTTTTATCATTTATGATTGTTTTTTATGTTTGAGGTGATCTGACTGCCAGAATGTTTTAAGGTTAAAACTGACAGAACCTGATCAAGCGGCTAAGCGAATGTGCGATTATGATGTCTATAGTTGCAAAGAGACCAACAGAATAGAGACGTGTAATGATACAGCTTAAATGCAGCCGATATCAACTATAGCAATGATAACAACTAGTGACGTCGTTTTACCACCAATTTTTTCTTCTGAGATCAAGTTTTGTCGATGTTAATCTTAAAACATCTTGGCAGTTAGATAACTTCAAATATCAACAACAATCGCGAATGATAGAAAAATGCTGATACTTTCTATTAAAATCTACAAGTTTGGTGCAGGTTCATCTTTAATAAGAATAGGTTTCATTGCTAAGCTTACGTGATAAACTTTGAAGCCCGTGCACTTTATGCACTCGGTATCGGTTGGCCCGGTGCACATATGGCACACGCTGTCACACTCTATGCACTGTTTTTTCTCCTTATCCACAAAGTTTTTCTTCTCATCGCACTCCTCTCTGATGATACAGTTGAACGAGTAGTAACGACTGTTCTGCTTCTTCCATTCATAGGCCTTGTCGCTGCACTTGGTACACGCATTTGGCAGACTCTTGCATTCTGCGCAAGCGCTGTCACATTTCAAGCACGCCTGTAAAGGATCATTGTCTTTATTATTTGTTACTCTGTCATGTTGAAGGTGTCTCAAGTAATCAATGATGACATGTGAAAGGACAACTGCTCTCTGCCATGTTTTGACAGAAAAGTATTTGTATATAAAACCTTATAAAGGCCACACACCTCTTTGAAGCCTTCTTTAGATAAGTGCTTCTGAACATTAGGTGAAAGGGTCGACCATTGGTTAGTGGTAAGGTATCCAGATGGACATGTTTGAGAGGCATTGAGGCAGCGCTCTATTTCCTCTCCCGAGTCAGATAGCAGCAAGAGGTCACAGGCATCGCAACCACCATCTCCGATTTGAGCACTCGGGCCTTTGCATCTAAAAAAAGTCTAGAACTTAGCACTTTTCTAGTCGTAGCCCGTAACTTTCTAATTAAGTAAATGTTCGAGTGACGCTAGTAGGAGCCCCGACTTTAGTATAGTGAATCTTGTGCATTCTATATTTATTCTTATGAAAATGCAGGCACGGTCTTGGCATTTACAATATCAACTATGAAAACCAGAGTTGCCCATAGCACTTGCCAGAGGCTGCCAAGCTGTCAGTATTTGGAGTTATGTTTACTGAAAGCATCAGGTGCAATAAAAACAGCCATAAGCCCAAGTCGAACTTACCCAAACTCCTGATCGTTTGAGCAGAATTCATTACAGGGTTGACAATGCATGTTTCCATCCGCATATGTCGGTTGGGGACAGGAGGGTACACATCTGTTTCCATTCTTGAAATGTCGGCAATCGATGCAGTCTGTGTCACTCTAGATAGAGACAGGGCAATGAGAGCTATACATCATTCATCAAGTTTACCTCCATAGAAACCAGTTTAAAATGGCTGATATCAGGGAGATGTACTTTAGCAATTTCTTACTTATTAAGTTCGACAAACTTACTGAACCAGTACAAGATGAGCTGCATTCTTGATGGCACTGGAGACACTGAGTTCCATTGATGTAGAAACCTTGACTGCTGCACTCAGCAATGCATTCTCCTTTAAACTCATAGTTCTTGCATTTTGGTGTACAGGACTGGGCCGGAGGGCATAGCTCAACGCAATCAGTAGCCTCAGGCCCTACACAGGCTGAGTAACATTCGTCACTACAAACCATTCCTCTCTGAGCTGCAAACACGTTAATGAAGTAGTCATGCATGGTACACCGCTACCAAACAGTGCTTATTAACTAGTCAGGGAAAACTGCAAAATGCTAGCAAAACACTTGTTATTTTTAGGAGTTGGGTGCACTTTCACCAGTTTATATAGCAAACTAATTAGCAATGTTCTAGAAATGGCACCTATAAATTTTATATTCTTAGCACTTATTTAGTGCGCTAATAGGTGTTGAGTTGTTAGTTAATTTTTTATCTACTTACCACAAACGCTCGGATCAGGTAGGTTTCGGAACCTAAATATATTTTGGTTCAGAGCCAGCATTCCAGGGAGAGTTGTCGCAACATCATAGCATAGCCTCTCCGCCTTAACGTAGCCATTGCCATTTGAAAGCTCTTGAAAGTTTGACATAGACAGAGACGTTAGATGAGTGCTTGTTATTGCAAAGGACTCGGCCCTGAAGCATATAACAGCTTAGAAGTTGAATACGCTGCCTGCCAAATAAGGCTTTCTTGTGCATTTTATGTTTTAATATTTGAAGATAAACTTGTATCGATATTTTTCTATCAATTGCGATTGTTTTTGATGTTTGAGGTGATCTGACTGCCAGGATGTTTTATGATTAAAATTAACAAAACTTCATCACAATTAAAACATTTGGATGAAAAATACTTGTGAAATGGCGTCACTAGTTGTTATAGTACGACAGTTGGTATTGGCTAGGCATTATAGTACGACAGTTGGTATTGGCTAGGCGTTATAGTACGACAGTTGGTATTGGCTAGGCGTTATAGTACGACAGTTGGTATTGGCTAGGCGTTATAGTACGACAGTTGGTATTGGCTAGGCGTTATAGTATGACAGTTGATATCGTCTATTGCGTTCAAGTTGCAGTGTTACGCATCTCTATTCCATCGGTTTCTTTGCAACTATAGATGTCATAATAGCACTTTCAGTTGATCTATGTGTGTTAACCTCGATCTTGAAACATCTATTTTTGATATTTTAATCTTGAAACATCCTGGCAATCAGACCACCTCAAACATCAAAAACAATCACAAATGATAGAAAAATACTGACACTTTTTAATAAAATCAACTAAAATGTTGTTCAAGTCCATCTTTAATGCAAGTATTCTGTTGGGGTAGATCAGGTAATTTGAGTAAGTATACATACATGGCCCCACTTCCTCCAACTTTGCGCAGATTTCTGAAGATGCTCAATGAAGTTACCTCTGGAAGCTTATCTTCCGGTTCAAAGGCAAAAACGCCAGATATTTCTTCTACGTATTCAAAGACCTTTAGATCATCAGGAGCAATAGGATCAATATCAGCATAGTCATCCCTGAGGAGAGAATTAATATGATAGATCAGTATGATTACATATAGTCTAAGAGAAAAACCTCAATCTGTGGTCTAGGAATGAGGGAGGTTTCTACAGGAAATGTAGGATGAGTGAGACTGGGAACTGATGGAAAGGGATGGAGTATTCCATAATCGTAGACCAATCAAACCCTTACCACCAACGGTGCAAACATACAGAAAACTGGCAAATGCTAATCAAGAAAAAGCATTTAGTTATCTATGCCATAGCAGAAATGAAGAAGAAATTTCAAGGGCACACAGCGACAAGCCACTATAGAGTAAAACAATATCGGCAGCGACTGGGTGCTACGCTGTCTCTAGAGTAAAACCACCGATTTCACTATCACCCCAAACATTCTCGCCAAACCAGTTTATGCAGTCACAAAAACCGATGAGAGAAATGAAATTTGGAAAGTTAAGAGCAAGAAATTATTGTAATATAAACACAAAACCAAAAGCGATTATACTTACCGCATATCTGGGCTAAAACAGCAGGGAGACAGAGTGATTAAACGTAACTGTAAGAGCAACTGAAGGGGTAAGGCATGCTCCACTCACAGTTTTAACAGTATAAGGTTTTATATAGCAAAATGTATTAAGTTTTGTACCTAAAATTGAATAAAAGATAAATGTTCATGCAATTGGGTAGCAACACCTCTCTCTCTCTCTCTCTCTCTCTCCCAGCCCTCTCCGGCCTTGGCCATCACAACAGCAGTGATGCATTTATAGTGAATGTTTGCTTTTATCAACCCATCTGCATGTATCAACAGTCCTTTGCAAGTATAAAATGTGTCCTGCGTGCTTGCTAAAACTATAGAAATTTATTGACTCGCAACTGATCACAGCTCGGTCAAGTACCTGAGAAAAGCTCCAGAGATCATGTTTACGTCACCAGTTATTCTTGTACAGTTTTTGTCAGCATAACTTCTGAGAAACGTTGATGTGGGCCAGCTACCTGTCGCCTTAAGTACAGTCCAGTCACAATCTTTTGGACATGCTCCGGCACACAACACGCATTTATTATCCCCGTTGCTCTTGTAGCCTGCTGGACAGCCATAGAGAAGACAACCCTGCTGGTGCTCGTAATATCCCGCTACAAGTCAGATCGGGAACATACATTTGAGAAAGCAACCAGTCTCATCAAGTTACTATCCTTGCATAGCAACGTGCCCGGGCTAGTGCACCTATTGGCAACCAGGTTTACTTGATGGTAGGTATTGGTGTCTATTGCTCCTATAACTCTACTTACGGGGGCATTGCTTTAAGCAGAGCTTGCCAAAGGCTACCTTGGCATCAGGATTCCGATCAAAATTGTATGTGGTCTTGTTGTAAACTGTCTCTTGTGGACACTGATGCGTGCATGTACCGTTGTTGTAAAAGTTACGACAGCCCTGTAGATAGACGAACACACCGTTACTTATTCCCAAAATATGGAAAAACAAAAACCATACTTTTGAGCATATTTATAGATTTTAATTAGAAACGTATAAAACGTTATAACAAAGATTTGGAAAATATGTAAGAATGGTTACCCAACAGTCTGTGTCACGCGGGCCTGAGCAACCTGCCAGGCACTGTCGGTGGCAGCAATGCTTAGGCTCGTTACCAAAGCATCTGTAGTCGCACTGCTCAGCACAATTGACAAAATTCACTATCTGACAGTCTTTCTCATCTGGACCCCAGCAGTGACTAGCGTCATTTGTTAAATCTCCGCAGCTTGAGTGACACCGTTCTGTAAAGAGGTAATGCATATAAAAATGCGGAGCTATATTCACAGATATCACTGTCCTGTCAACGATAACATCACAGATATATATTTATATATATTTACTAGCATCTATATATATTATTACTAGAAGCACCAGTTTCATAAAAATAGTAAAGAAAAATCACTCACTACACTATATCCAGAGTGAATTATAGTATAATACATATATATAAAGAGTACATAGCGGTTGGTTAATCCCTACAGATCCTGAAACAGATCTGTAACGACTAACTAACGGCTAAGTACTCTTTATATATATACTAGGGGAATGCCAGGCATTGTCCGTGTCATAAAAGTGTTGGCACCTAGTATTTGTTTGTATTTAACATATAACAACAGCTACCATTTTAACTTTCAAACTTCATATCATGAAGAAAATGTTTTGCACAAGTCAAAAAAATAAAGAAACAAAGTAAAACAACTATAAAAGTGTTTAAATGTAAATATGAAATAATTAACAAGTAATAGCTAAATTAAGCCTGTTTTGCTACAATTACAATAAAAGATGATTTGATAATGATACAATTAATATGAACTGGGAAAACAAAATAAAATTCTTGAATATGTTAAATTAATAATAACAATTCGTGCATAGAAGTGTGTGTGTATAAAAAAGGTTACTGTTCAGCAGAAGCTATCCACCAAAACTTTGAATATGACGATACTGGTACCTCTTGAGTCTCGATACTGGTACAAATTTAAAGCTGAGATATATCAAACTGTCTTTGTCTAGTACATTGTCTGACCGAACGGAGAGAAAATGTAGAGGCTATTCCTACTCGAGATAAGACAATCGTCCGCATGAAAAGTATTAGCCTTTACCAATTTAGCAATCGAACCTTAAGCAAAACCGAAAATAGAAGTGTAATAAAGGTGTAATAGAAGTGTAATAAAGGTGTAATGGCACATTTAAAAATTAAAGATTAAAAAAATAGGTAATGGCAGCAAACAATTAGTTTTCAAACAATTTCCAAAAATAACAAATGCAAAAAGTAATATTAATTAATAATCGAAAGTGCACATTGAGCGTGTGCATACGGTATACACTATACAGTGTGCGCATACGGTATACACTATACAGTGTGCGCATACGGTATACACTATACAGTGTGCGCATACGGTATACACTATACAGCGTGTGATAAGAGCGGTAGAATGCTAAGGACTGTATAGCTCAGAAGTTAAATGTGTGGTTTGAAACTTGCGGTGGCAATCTCTGAGTTCAAACAGAAATATTTTCCAAATTAAGCCTTACAAGAATAAAAAGAGCATATATTATATATATATATATATATAATATACATATATATTAAGGAATTGCGAGGAAAAACCCACCAGCTAGAGGAGGGCAGTTCTCACTTGGATGGCTAACAAGAACAGCCTTCTGCTCTTCTCGCTCTGCAAAGAGGTCTTTCCATTCAACCGTCTCACCGTAGCAATTGTTGGCATTGTAACCGATGTAAACGTTACCCCTAGAGATCTCTGCAAGATCAGAGTGAGACAGTAATCTAACTATTGTTTCTGTGCCAACGTATACAAGCTTAACTCGCTGAGTACTGGTTATTATAGGCTAAGGGATGTCTTCTCATGTCTTCTATGTCAAAACGAGTGAACTTACGGAGACACCTTAGGCATCAAGGTCATTGGTGGGGTTTAGCCCCACCACAAGTGTGGAAGGCATTGTAGAGTGTGTCATCGAAGTATATCTCATACAACCAGCGGCCAGCTTGAAAATACTACATTTCTGAACTGACTCCAACAGTGATTTCATTGGTTAAAGTAAAGAATACTTATTAGGCAAGTGAAGGCAGCGCATTTACAGCATTGCAGCTGTCATTGCACATGCTATTGCTGCTGAGCCCCAATCGGACATTCTTGCCAATGAACCCTTATCTATGTCATGCGATAGGTCGGAGCCCGACATAGCCATATAGCTAGTAGTGTATGCCTTATCAACTCAGCTGTAACTAAACAAACTTGGAGTGTAAAGCAAACAATCGTAGGATGAAAAGACATACATTGTTATGAATGACGAAAGTAAACTATGTAAGCCTTTTTAATGAAATCAATTTGCTCAAGATCGATAGTCATAGAGGAAGTGCGTGTGATGGAGTTTTAAAGATTTCAAAAACTAGCTGCTAATTATGAGGCTGAAACTATAGCTATATAGCTTACCATTTAGCCAATGAAACTGCAGCTATATAGCTTACCATTTAGCCAATTAAATCCTCGTATTGATAACACAAACTAAACATTTCAATAGCTGAAAACAACATTTTAATAGCTGAAATATTTCTTACAAAACTGTATTAAGGAAACATTAAAAATGGCTCCATTTTTACATTTCGGGGCAAACAAGAAACAGAACAAATAAGAACAGAAATTGCTATACTCCACTTTTGGCACCAGTTTGCTTTCTTTGAAATCAATTTCATCACCGAGGGAGAAATGTTGGATTAACCTTTTTTAGTCTGCTATTACAAGAGAAGAGTAAAGTTGTTTCTGCGGCACCACAAACATTGGTGTGCCTTTAAAGAGCACCTTGTTCAGCGTGTCAAAAAATAACACAAGTTTGTGTATTCTTATAAGTATACACGCTCCAGCATAAGACAACTTAAACAGACCAATCATATCTCAGAACACAATAACTTTCTACGCAGAAGTTTGACTGTAGAGCAGGAAGGGAACTATTAAGGGAACTGGGGCACAGTCACTGGGGCAGCGCAGTCACCGCGGCAGCACAGTGTCTGCGCTACCACAGTGACTGTGCTTACATGAATTTAAATAATATAAACTATTTGTTCGATAAAGATGGGATAATAATATTTAACTTGGGTTAACTGACCGGTTCTTCCTGGTAGCCATTTTGTGAGAAAACATACAACTCGAGTATCTAACAAAAACTGTTCTACCTAAAAGGCCACCTTGTATTGAAAAGCGGTTCTGAACAGAATGGACTACTAAGAACTATACCAATAATGTAGTGGATTCTCACCCCTCAACTGAGTCAAGCCGAGAGACTTGAGGTTTGCTATCTGGTAGATAAAGAGACTAAACTCTTTCTCTGACGCATCACTGTATGGAGTCAATTGGTCTCCTCGAATTATACGCAGGTTACGGAATGGCAGCTCAGTCACACCGACCGGCAGTGATCCGTGCACTCTTACATATCCGTTCACCTCAGTAATGTTACTGAAGAAGTCGAGGTTCAGCCCAGTAAGACTGCCCATTCCATATATTTCAATATTTTGTAGAACATAATTACAGCCCTCGTACATGCTCTTCAGCTGATTATAATGGCTGATCTCGTCGACAGGCAGCCCTTCATCATTGGCAGCGCCTCTGCAAACTTTAGCATCAGTTTGATCTGTAAGGAAGTATATTACATAAATGATGGTAGGTTTGGTAAGTGGCGCAATGAGATATCTGCATCATCTCGATATATCTGGGTTAAAACTCTTTCAGCAAATGACTGAAGAACAATGCGATCTTTGGCATACTAGACAGGTGCTCACCGGGATGCAATGAAGAGCGTTTTACTAGACAACAGAATGGAAAGAGAATGAAGGAAACAAGCTGTTCACAGGAAGACAGTCAGGCCAGGAGGTCAGCGTTGCTCAATGTGTATCAAAGTAGAAAAATATAGCCAGAGGTTGACTAGGACAGACTGTGTTGTAAAAAGGGTGAGATCTCACTGTCGCTTCTGTTTGCACAGAAAGATTATCTCTCTTTTGTGCTATATATGTGTGTGTGTGTGACTATATTGCTAGAGATCAAGGTGCTAAACATTATAAACATGTGGCTATATTGCTAGAGATCAAGGTGCTATACATTATAAATATATACCTATAGCGCTAGTGATCAAGGTGGTATTTATCCATTACCAAGCTTAGCGACCATTTCAGCGGATTAACATTTTTGTTTTGTGACCGGTAAGAATTTTTTATGGGAACAAGGAATGCAGACGCAGTAGTTCGATGCGAAGGAAAGACTTGGGTTCCCAACAAGATTAAGACAAAGACAATACAATATATAAAACCTATTGCTGAGCAGTTATTAAGCCTGTCTGTTTTAACATAAACTATCTTGATAGGAATCAAGCAAGCTTAACCATAAGTAACTATTGATTAGTAGATTGACAAGTATAAAGCTTTTCTAGTTATAAATATGTAATTAATGTATTAAAATGTATTGTTTAGAATATAAGTTGAAGCTCACAAGGTATGGTTTCGCATGAGAGAGGTGAGTAAAGACAGCTGAGCAAAGCATGTCCTCTTAAAAGGGATGAGAATAAGTGAGAATTTTGTTGAAGTAATTTTAAGACCGACAGACAATAAGTGAGGAACTAATGACTGGCTGTGTTTATTCCTGTGTCATTCAGACCCGAGTTATTATCAGAATGAGTCATCTTGGACACAGTTATGGACAACAACATTTCATGCGAACTCACACCCTATAGGCCAGTTCAGCCCCTATTCACTGACCTACCCACTTTGATAGCTGTTTGACAAAAGATTTTGTGCTAAGTTGCTAAAAACAGTAAACAAGTTGCAACATGCACTTTGAAATTAGAAATTTGCAGTGATAATCATAACAGCTTTCTAAAGATATGAAGCTTTCTAAGAATATTTTGCCGATTATATGGAATTTTTATTTTTAGTGTTTATTGGGACATTTTTCTTGCACATTCTGTTTAATTAAACAGTCTGTTACAACTCTCAGTTCTATTGAGACATACAGACAGCGCTATAGTGTACTGACATTGTATGGTTGTCTTATACCGGATATGTTAGGGAGATATGATAGGGAGACGTGATAGGGAGATATGTGCCACTATTAGCAAGTAACATCAAGATGCTTGAAAAATCTGATACACCGTTGCAGAGCGTGTCATGAAGGCTATTGAATGATATTTAAAACTTGTGTATAAGTAGCAGCAATCATGCGCTTTCAAGTTGAAAATTTGACTCATCTTTGCGTTTTCAATTTACTTTATGACTTCATAGTCTGAGTAATTAGCCAGCACATGATGAGGTTACAGCCTCCTATTGTTCAGCCTCCTATTGTTACTCTCCAGTATATAACGCGGATATCAGTTAGTAATACAAGCTTGAAATACTATTGGTCTTTAACTCACTATGAACTTTTTAATTCTAGTCGCAGTTTTCTTACCTTTATTAATCGCTCTCAAGTGTTAAATGGAAAAGTTAAGTGAAGAGATGGGCATCTTCAAGAATAAGTAACACCAAAGTGCTGCTAGACAATGTATAGCAATTGGCTAAGTGTTGGCCATACAGCTTCTCTTTTTCATCTTTATTCTAGCTTTTTTAACGTTTTTATTCCAATGCTGCTGTGATATATGCTGCTGTGATATACGCTGTTGTGATATGTGCCGTTGTGATATGTGCTGTTGTGATATATGCTGCTGTGATATATATGCTGTTGTGATATATGCTGCTGTGATATATGCTGCTGTGATATATGGTGTTGTGATATATGCTGTTGTGATATATGGTGTTGTGATATATGCTGTTGTGATATATGCTGCTGTGATATATGCTGTTGTGATATATGCTGTTGTGATATATGCTGCTGTGATATATGCTGTTGTGATATATGCTGTTGTGATATATGCTGTTGTGATATATGCTGCTGTGATATATGCTGTTGTGATATATGCTGTTGTGATATATGCTGTTGTGATATATGCTGCTGTGATATATGCTGTTGTGATATATGCTGTTGTGATATATGCTGCTGTGATATATGCTGTTGTGATATATGCTGTTGTGATATATGCTGTTGTGATATATGCTGCTGTGATATATGCTGCTGTGATATATGCTGTTGTGATATATGCTGCTGTGATATATGCTGCTGTGATATATGCTGTTGTGATATATGCTGTTGTGATATTTGCTGTTATGATATATGCTGCTGTGATATATGCTGTTGTGATATATGCTGCTGTGATATATGCTGTTGTGATATATGCTGTTGTGATATATGCTGCTGTGATATATGCTGCTGTGATATATGCTGTTGTGATATTTGCTGTTGTGATATATGCTGCTGTGATATATGCTGTTGTGATATATGCTGCTGTGATATATGCTGTTGTGATATATGCTGTTGTGATATATGCTGTTGTGATATATGCTGTTGTGATATATATGCTGCTGTGATATATGCTGTTGTGATATATGCCGTTGTGATATATGCTGCGTAGCCAAGACAGTATTGGCTCTTAAGGCGCATTGTTGCGCAGCCTCGGCGGGTAAGCGAAAGTAGTGCCTCACTTAAACATTCCTAGCTGTTAGATTCAGCAATTTACTTTGCTATACACATAGTAATGTGTACATCTTTACTCACTGTCCAAGTCTATCAGCTGTCCTCAAGAGACAGCAAACAAGTCAATTTTAACCACAGGGTTGTGATTTCACCAAGCCTTGTCCTCATTTTATGTGTGTTTCAATACTATTTCAACATTTGTGTATTTGGTTTATAATCGGAAGTATGATTCATTAGCAATTGGCAGCAACACTTTTCAATTTTTTTGACCACCTGAGGCATTTATCTTGTGCACCTCAAGCAGGTAACTTGTGTTTTACACTTATCATATTCGTCAATATTCCTAAAGTAAACTAAGTCATCAGAAAGCACGATCAAGAATATTTATCACGTTATACGACAACCAGGACAATTCTTATTGCATTTCCTGAGAGGATGTAACAAGGTAATACTTTTTACTTTAATATCATTATTATACAGAGTGCCTTTTTTATTTGTTATTATTCATATAGTTAATGCTTTGTTTTCAGCTGCTTTTTCAGGTATATGCGCATTTCTGCTTTATATATGTTATATACTCATTCATATCAAATCATAAATTATTAGTAATGTTTTATCTGCTACATATTATTGCGAGTTTTTATACATCTTTTATGCTACTTTCACTTGCTATCAAACTTGCTATCGCCTCTTTTATTATTATTTACTCTTCATTTAATTTCATTTTAGATTCACGATATATCGGTATATGCATATATATCAAATAAACATACTATTCACATACAACTAACAACCGATAATCCGTTGGATCTCAGATCTATTGGGAAGTGCAATACACTAGCAATAACAGCAATAAGCATTAACAGCAATAACAATAAACTAATGCCCACAATAGTCAGTTGAGAACCTCTGATGAAATTCTCTGAGTATTTATAGTAAGATTTATGGGTCTTTTTTTCCAACTCATAAACAAACAGCAAAGTATTAAAAATTTTGATAGTGACTTAATGTTTGTGTTGGAAATGGCACATGTATCTATAACGCAGGCAAAGTTAAAGCCTGGTGCAAATGTAGTGCTGACGGGACTTGAGTGTAGACGCTGCCGTGTAATAAATTTACATCTGCCACAAAATGGAAATGGAAATACTTGGCTGGGTCAAACTTTCCTAACCATTTGACCTCTAAGTGACCTCCAAGTGTCAAAAAGCATTTGATAAGTTAATCGCAATGCATTAGCAAATTGCAAATTAATTTTTAAAAAATTATAAACAATTCAAATGCTTCAAAATTTATTTATAAATAGTTCTCCACCTTTGATCTTTTCCCCATACTTTATGGTTTAGCCAAACTCAACAGATGATGCTAAATGGCTGAGTTCTAAGAAATAAAGGAGAGCACATTATTATAAGTGTCACAAATGTACTATAATATATTGCTGTTAAATCTCATACCTGCATGTATTGAATAATACTGCTATTGCAACCGCCTACTTGCATTAAAGTCTGCACCCACCATCTATGCACGATAAATGCAAGTTCATTTGTGAGAAAACTATTGATTGCAAATGGCTGTTGATCGTTACTACTTGACCATTCCCTCAACCATTAATCACATACCTAGGCTAAATTAGTGCGAAGGCTAGGCAGTTGGCGAATATGTCATATGTGTGCACAAAAACTTTCCGCAGAAAATATATTATACTAAAATGAAAGCAGAGTTTGAACAGAGTCCAGCGAGAATCAGGATTTGCTAACTGTCTATAGGTCTGCCTCTAAAGTAGTGCCTTGTTAGTGCCTGGTTAGTGCCTTGTTTGCTCTGGGTAGGCTGTGCTCTGCATACTAACGAAACTTGCTTGTTTTGGTAGATTGTGTTATACAGTAGGCCTACTATATAGCTGTTGCTGGACACAACCCTCTTACAATAGGGATATACTTTCTATACACAACACTCTTACAATAGGGATATACTTTCTATACACAACCTTCTTACAATAGGGATATTCTTTCTATACACAACCCTCTTACAATAGGGATATACTTTCTATACACAACCCTCTTACAATAGGGATATTCTTTCTATACACAACCCTCTTACAATAGGGATATTCTTTCTATACACAACCCTCTTGCAATAGGGATATACTTTCTATACACAACCCTCTTACAATAGGGATATACTTTCTATACACAACCCTCTTACAATAGGGATATACTTTCTATACACAACCCTCTTACAATAGGGATATTCTTTCTATACAAAACCCTCTTACAATAGGGATATTCTTTCTATACACAACCCTCTTACAATAGGGATATTCTTTCTATACACAAACCTCCTACACTAGGGATATGCTTTCTAAACAGCACCCTCTTTCACTAGGGATATACTTTCTATACACAACCCTCTTACATGTATACCGTAAGTCCTCATGCTCAAGCCGCGCGGCATGTGCTCAAAACCAGATGACTCACGAAAGAAAAAATAATCCTCAAACAAGCCGCGTATGCCCACGGACTGCGGCTAATGACTGAGGTTTTGTCGTCCTTGACCCCTTCAGGAGCGAGAATGTTGAGAAGGGTTTCGCTATACCCCCGTCCTCTTTAATTAGAAAACAGGCTACATCAGTACATGTGAAAAGAATTTTCTTTTACTTCCAAGTTCGAATTAAAATTCCTAAACCCTTGCATCAAGAACTTACTTGCCATGTCTCAGCTAGATTTTTATTGCGCTGTTAGAGAGCTTCTCTATTATGGAAAGATGCCGGTCAAGAATGAAACAGTGACTGTGGTGAGTTGAACATTAGCGATAAATTCTTCTTTAGTCTAAAGTATTCCATAAACATGACCTTGAAAATAAACAAGTTGGTCGCCAAAATCCTGTACATAAAAGTGTATCATGACTGCGATTCTATGGTTATAGCGCGGAACTGAGCAGAGACCGCATTTATTGAGAAGCCGCCCTAAGCCTCGCGTAAGTTTTAAAAACTTGGCTTTAGCCGCGGCCTATGACCTTGAACCAGAAGCCGCGCCCAACGACAAGCCGCGCAGCTTGAGCATAAGGACTTACGATGCTAGGAATGTACTTTTTAAACACAACCCTCTTACTCTAGAGACATACTTTCTATATGCAACCCTCTTACACTAAGGATATGCTGTCTATACACAACCCTTTGGCGCTAGGGATATACCATAAAACCTCTGAATAAACGCCATGGCGCTCCCTTTTTCCACCCTTCCTCTATAGTGGCGGTCAATTGGAGGCGGCGTTCAAATAGAGGCTGGCGGTGTATTTTTCAAATGGCTCATCAGAATTTTCGAAAAATAAATTTAGCCATATTGCGGGCGAAGCGAATGTCGCCTATATTTTGCTCTCTTTTTCCGATGGAGCGATATCGAACCTTTCGGATGCAATAAATCTGCTAACTTACCTTAAACTTGTCATAGATATCCTAATAAATATGTATCGAGTAATTGAGAAATACCTCTATCATTGGATATCTATTGCTTGCAATTGACCCGCGATAATATTATAGCCTGTGTCCTTCTTTGCAAACTGTTGGCATTTTCAATTTTTATTTCATTCTAAATTTGAAGACATATTTTTATTTTATATCTGTACTTAATAATCTTGCATAAAAATTCATTGCATCCATTGATATGTTTGCTACAGTTTGCAGCCAAAACTAGTTTTTTATGGGCAATATAAGAGGAGTTATGAGCATCGATCCATTGTAAGCCGTGTTAAGGTAACCGCAAGAATGCTATTAAATAGCATGCTACAAATCAGCATGTTGTTAAGTTATATAATGATAATCTATCAAATGATACAAATGTATATTCATGAACAAGTGATACAAACTAACCATAATTATATTACATGTACATATAAAAAAAAATTATTGTTTTTACACAAAAATATTTCCATCGTTTGCTCGGATCACTGCGTTCTGATTGTTGCTTTCGATGGAACGAACATCTTGTAGTTGCCCAATACTTTCCACAATATCTTCTGGCCTCAACTCTTTTTCTGCACTGCTGAACTAGTCGATATTAGCGTATAAACAATTTTTGGCAGAGCAAAACTTAACGCGATGCTTTTAATGCAACTGCAATGCGTAAAAATTTGCTCGCTAAACCTTTGGCCCAAGACTTGCAAACCAGTTTTTATATGCATGTTCTTCAAAGTATTAAGACCACGTTAAACAAAAAACTACTAATAGCCTGAGACAGATATTAATTATTTCTGTGGTGTTGCTTTTAAAGTTTTAACGAAAAAAAGCGAAAACCTTTGGAGTTGGACAACGAGAGAATTGATCGTTATCAATGTAAACAACTCATTATTAATACGATTTTGTGGACACTTTTCTACTGATCAATTGATATTATGGGTTTATAAAGATTAAAGGTTGTCAAAGTGGCGGTCAAATTGAGGTGGCATTCAAATAGAGGTGGCGTTCAAATAGAGGTGGCGTTCAAATAGAGGTTTTACAGTACATTCTAAACACAACCCTTTCACACTAGAGATATACTTTCTTAACACAACCTTCTTACACTAGAGACATACTTTCTATATGTAACCCTCTTACACTAAGGTACATACTCTTTATACACAACTCTCTTACACTAAGGGATATACTTTTTAAAAACAACCATTTACATTTGCGACATACCTTCTATACACAACCCTCTTACATTAAGGGATATACTTAACTGTATTTAATACCCAGAGCCTATTATTTCTTTTATTATTATCAATCTTTCTGCTGTCTGCTAAGCGTGTGGGCATCTCATTTAATGGAAGTATTGCTTATATGAGCAGCGGCAATGAGCATCTCTTAATAAATTACATTAAGTCTGTACTAGGAGTATAGTGTTTGGTTGAGATAGAGTGCTAGTACATGTTCTACTACAGCCTGCTGTAAGTTTAGCATCAGCTGCTAGCCTAAAACATTCAGCAACAACTCTGCTCTTCCTACACTCTAAGATAATTGCAGGTAATTACAGTACAAGTATCGCTAAGGGATATATGAAATAAACACTCAGAAGTCTACTGTAACAGTTGTCTAAAAAACCCGATCCGATCCGTTATATTAGCTGAACTTGCGAAGATAACGACTAGAGGGCTAATCAAGATTAGATAAAGTAACCAGCAGTTTTGATAAAATTGGAGTCACGATTGTGTAGGGCAGAGGATTTTATGATGAGGAACCATGTATAGAGGTTCTTCGACTAGCCTGGTACTATCATGGAGGTTCTCAGACTAGCCTTTGATTATCATAGAGGCGCTCAGACTAGCCTGTTACTATCACATCATTTTATTTTGCTTTTACCCGGCACTCGACTAACATTGTTGAACGATGGTTAAGTTTGACGAATTGTGAATATACTTAATTATCAAACAGGCCATCAACGCATACAATCTGATAAATTTAGAAATGTAATACTGACCTACATTTTCGATGACTGATGAATTGGAAAGAGATGATGAGACAAAAATCGTTAAAGAAATAGATGAGGGGAAGCTAGAAGACAGACTATGAGGACTCTAATTCAACTAATTTGATTTGGCCATAGCGAACTGAGTGATGAAACTTGATACACCGTTAACTGTTTGTGCTCATGTGGAACCAATCTGCAGGAATTTATGTCTAACTATCCCACAGTTGACACCGGAGCAGAAATGAGTAGAGGACGGCCAGGTGGAGCGTCGTGGAGGAATGATAGGCAGGAGCTAGCATTACATGACATGAGACTTTTACTATATAATCTCCATTGAAAAAAAGCATTTGTGTTTGTCAACTATAACAACTGAGCATAATTAATATGATTTATCGATGAATAGAGAATCTGAAAAGGTGTCTAAAATGGCCATAGAAAAGCATACTCAGCTGTATTGTGATTAGGAGACTGATTTACAGAAACTCACGCTTGACTTCTGAATCTCTACATCCTGGCTCTACGTGTACCTAACTAATACACACTCAAATACCCTATTAGTAATCATAAAGGACTAGCGTTGTGTCGGCGCATATATCTGTTGAAAGGACTAGCGTTGTGTCGAGGCATATCTTTATGTTAAAAGTGACTTCAAACATTTACGAATCCAGAGGGCTGCTACCTCATCGACAGCTTTGCCATTGACTTCAACCCTAACTGTTTGGATGAGTAATATGCAAATGAAAACGGTGGATATGAGAAGATGCCTAGCACCGATCAGCATGAATGGCATTGAAAATATGTTATAACACATATATGACACATTCTAAGCATTTATACATGCGGACACATACATAAATGTACAGTTAGGGTAGACTATGGACGAGAGACAGGATCCACTCGTGTTACCGATATATCCTTTGAACAGGATAGCCAGAGAGCAAGTGAGTAGGAGCTGCATTAGGGGACGATATTAGCTAATCTACAACAATTGAACAGTTACTATCACCTATTCTCTTCCTAATTGTCTATACCACATTGACTGTCCCTGACAGAGTCACATAATAAGGGGATGTCTGTTTCTGTCATGTGTCAGACATGTTCATCGTCACGTCTTATATTACAATTGCAATAACATCAACCATGGTTTGTTTGTGTCACTAAGTTAGTCGTCCTTTACTAGTTTTGCACCTTCAAACCATCATTTAAGACTTCACATTTTTTCAGCGATCACACCTAGTATTCTCAAAACATTTTAGCCTAGTATTCTTAAAACAGTTTGGCCTAAGGTTCTTAAAACAGTTTGGCCTAAGGTTCTTAAAACAGTCTAGCCTAGTGTTCTTAAAACAGTCTAGTCTAGGGTTCTCAAAACAGTTTAGCCCAAGGTTCTCAAAACACGTTGATCTAGTGTTTTTGAAATAGTTTAGCCATTGTTCTCAAAACAGTTTAGCTTGGAGTTCTTAAAAAAACGTATCTTAGCGATCTTAACAGCGCATTCTACGATTTTAAGACATCTGGTTGATTTATTCTCTATCCTAAGAAACCTTAGATGTAGGAAATTAGTTACTTGATTGCAAAGGAAGGAAAGTGTCAACCAGAAGTTTGTGGCTGAATTGCGTTGAAGTGCGGTTGGGTGGAGGCCCTGAGGACAGACCAAAACCAGAATTATGTCTGTAACAACTCATTAAGCTAATAGCCAGCCACCTAACAGTCAGGTGTACTTAATTTATGAATGCCAGAATTAGTTAGCTGTCTGATTCTTCCATAGAAGAACTGAATATTTTACACGCTGCAAGCTAACATCAGAATAACAAGGTTCCTGACTGTGCAGCTGGTAGTGAGCCTAGAACTAAAATGGTTTCCGAAGTATAAAGATGATAGAATAAAATGTAGGAAGAATAGACGAGAGGTTCATGGATTATTGAGAGGTCATTAATAGCTCTCGCCGAGTGGCCTGTTGATTAGTGATGCTCTTGACTGCGAGTATAGTAAGGCCGGCTACTGGCATCACAAGCAGCCACGACTATTTGGAAACTTCAAAAACCTCCTATACCCCTGCAGCTGGCATTAATTTGACAAAACACAAGGGGAGTAATGCTGCTGCGCGTTTTCAGCTCAGAACTGAGTGAGGTAAGGAGTTAGTGACGTACCGTCTACGATTAAGGAGGCAAGGCTAGTCGCTGTCAGACAAGCAACGTAGAACACAATAAATGCTGACTTGACCATCTCCGATGCGGCTTAGCCTCGTCAGCTCCTGAAAGATAGTCGCTAAAAGGGTTAGAAAGGAGAATATAGACATACTACGGGTAGACAAGTACAAGTTAGAGCTTCACACGATTAAAATGTATAACAAAGATACATGTGGCTAGAGCTATGCTCTACGTTTATATCACACACTGAACAGCACTTTTTCAAGATTTTTAAAATGAGAATCTGACATGGCGAGTAAAGGCTATTTTAGAAAAGAAAATAAGGTGCTTATAGACTTATTATTTGTACTTCTCCCAGACCACATGACAAGATAGCTATCATTAAACAAAAGTACAGTATGAACACTAGAACTCTGTTATTTATGATAAGAGATCAGCACCCTAACTATGCCATCAATTAGAGGAAGGCCTGCCCATGAATCCAAATACATCATATTTAACTGAATTCACTGAACAAGCTTAACATATCACAAACAATCAGTAATTATAGCCTATAAGAATTAGCTGTTTGTTAAAATCTCAGACTATGATTTTTACTACTATGATTTTAGACTATGATCCCGAGGCATATACATACCCACGACCAATATGGTTTGATTATTACACACCATCGTGTACCCCAATAACTGCTAAATTTATCATAATTTCTTATAATTATGGGCGATGACAATTAGAATCTGAACATCAAGTGAGTAGGCTACTCATAAGCATACCACCATGAGTGCTCACAATCATACCCCATGAGTGCTCGTAATCATACCCCATGAGTGCTTATAAGCATACCATCATGAGTACTCGTAAGCATACCCCATGAGTGCTTATAAGCATACCATCATGAGTGCTCGTAATCATACCCCATATGAGTATTTGTGAGCATACCTAACAAAAGTATGCTAACGAATTCCTCAAATGCATAGGGAATCTATCAAAATCCTTTGTCTAATACTATTTTAACATTATGCTCTTTCATAAAAAGTTGTCTCTGTAGGGTCTGAGGAAAAGAGATTATCTCACAGCAAGCACCTGGCATTGAGCAACCAAGGAGCTTACATTTATAGGAAGCCATGAGCTAACCTCGCTAGAACCATGTTAAATATTAGGAAACATGCCCAGCTATGAGTCACCCCTTACCTTATAATAAAGTTCTTTCATAAGAGCTTTGTCACTCATTTAAGAGATGCTCAGTTGAGCTGCTGAGGTACTGTATATACGGTGCGCCCTCATATTATGATGACACTGTTATATGATTTTTTGGCCTTGCGAATTAGAACACGCTGGTCTTTTACCTTCTCCACCCGAATTATTTTTTGCCACACTAATAACAAATATGTCAATATGCTATTCACCGAAATCCCCCTAACAATGAATGAAAGAAATATGATGCTCGATCTCACTCAGTTCGGTATTATTAGTTATTAGTTATTGTGAAAACGAAACCGGAAACAGACAGGTGATAAAATTTTAGCTCATGAAAAAGTTCAAGTTTAGTAAAATAGTTAAAAAGACATACTAAAACTTAGCCTCAAGTATGTGTTTAATAAGCTGAATTCGTTGAAGTTAAATTCAACGTTTATGTTATACGCCTGCCTCGAAAGTAAGAACTCCCTACGGTACGTATTGCACATAGTACATAGTAGCGTTACATTTTATTGCAGATCATAACCACTAAATACACTAAGTACACTAAAGTTACTGTAGGTAACTATAGTTACTAAGGTTAACATATTATTTTGTTACTAAATTTTAATATGTACAGTACAGTACGTATATAAAATTTTGATGATTTTTACCGGGATGAGTTTGCATTAGATATTTACTATGGGTTTCTATACTTCTTTATACGAAATTTTTGCTTTACGATGCAAACACTTGAACGAATTGAAATCGTATGGCGAGGGTCCACTCTAGCCTCCAGCAATGTAGACTGTGGTCATCAGAGCCATTATTCAAATGATATTTATCTGCTTGCCATATCATTTACATTTATGAATAATGCAGTCGAAACATTTGAAACAGGGTATAAAGCTAATAGCTTGGTATATGTGACAAAGGCTGTCACCAAAAGTGAGTCAGAACAAGCGAAGATACTCTGTAGAAGGTGTCCACTATAGCAGACCTGTAGATGAATCACTCACTATATGAATGTTGTTAAAGTTTGGAAGATGAGAGACAACGGCAGACGACCAACATACCCTAGTATTGTTTCTACAGCAGCTTCAGTGGCCTACTTACTGAGCGTGATGGAAAGGAAATAAAATTTCTTAATGTCGTTATCTGTCTATCAAAGTTTTAAAGCACCTGAACAGTGTATGTCTTACCTATTCTTATCTCTCACTAGTAAATAGCAGAGATGCGGCAATAATTAGGATCAGGCTTTTCTCAGCTAGATTAAAAGTGGTAAAAATCTCTAGCATCTCATTGATAGATTGAAAAGCGCCCACAAGCGTTCTAGACTTCAGTCAGTCAAAGGGTGAAAGCTTAAATATCCGAGGTCACAAGTTGTCGCATGACTAGCCACGCATTATCCTCACTAATACGATTGACCTGAGAGTACTAGCTAAGAAGTGAAAAGAAATGAGTGTGTGACACGCGCTGCTTTTAGCACTGTACATGAAATATCAACTCTTAAGGGCCCCTCATGGGATATACAGCGCGAGTGAAGTCATGACCCAAGAATATATTGTCAACAGGGTAAAACTCACTACATTAGAGATAAATAATGGCAAAATATTATGCTAGACATTGATTATTGAGGCAATATTCACCTGATGGTTGACAAGGCTGGGTAGGCTATGGCCTCTTAGTACTCACTCCAATTATCCTTTGTAGAAGAATAAGTGCTTGTAAATTATAAGAGAGAGTCTACAGCAAATCCTTCTTAGTTTCTCAGCAATTGAATAACAACTGACTGACAAGTCCTAAGAGTAGCTTATGGACAATTATGAACATGAGCGTGTAGCAATTAGCTCGAGATCTTTCGTAAATTTGTTTGCCTCTAACACTCCATTTGATTCACTATATGAAGGATCGTTCAATACGTTCACCAGTTATGGTAGTTGACCTCCGCGTGATTGGACATTCATAAATTAGATGATTGGATCAACAACGACTTGATTATTCATGATTGGATGATTCTGCATTATTGTAGCTCACTGATGCGTGTTATTAGCGCTGTTCAACCTAAGGCAGCGCTGCTTAAGAGCTGATGCGAATAATTTGCCTCAACTTGTATCGCAGTCATACGACCGTACATGTACCACAACTGTACACACACCACCTCTGCCTGTAATACAGTTGTACACACACTAATCTCTGCTTGTAGTACAGTTGTACACACACTACCCCCTGCTTGTAGTACAGTTGTACATAATCAGATTATCAAATTCCTAATGTATAGCATAATTTTGAATATAAAAGAGTTGTCTGCTTTCGGCAATTAGTAGATAACTCCAAATCAGTTATACAGAACATCTTATTAAAGAGACTAGGTGAGTACCCTTGCGCTGCACGGGTAACAAAAAACAGTTACATAAACATTACATTACATTACATACATTACCTTACCTACAACATTACCTTTACACTGCACTACCTGCAACTGTTTATAAGCTGTTTTTATTGCCGGTGCAACGCCGGGCATTCAGCTGTGAGGCTGGCTAGTAATTGCTAGGTGCGACACAACGTTTTGTGCATATTTTAATCTATGTAATGAACATCTTTAGTATTGTTAATCCCTAAGCTCAGTTGGACACATAGTTAAATGGGTAAGCTTGATGTCTCCAGAACTAGAGGTTCTGAGATATAATCCTCTGCGAAGCAGAATTTCAACAGATGAAAAACAGAATTTGTGAAACAGATGAACATCAGATAATTTTAGTAACATTTTAGTAATTTTAATAACATCAGACAATCAGATTAGTTCAGTTATAGCAATAAAGTTTTAGGAATGAAAAATCAGCTTCGCAGAGGATTATATCTCAGAACCTCTAGTTCTGGAGACATCAAGCTTACCCATTTAACTATGTGTCCAACTGAGCTTAGGGATTAACAATACTAAAGATGTTCATTACATAAATATATATATATATTTATATATATATATATAATAAAGTATAGGCTAAAAGTCAGCATAAAGTGCTCGATGCTAAAGTAGAGCTTACTATAAATTTGGTAAGAAATTTATTAAAATTTGACTAAGCAAAAAATTACTAAAAGTTTCATATTACACAAAAGGTGTGTAACACTCATCAGATAAAATGCTTAGTCTTTTATCTGACTAAGCTTTTTAGGACTGTCTTTTAGGACTAAGCATTTTATCTGATGAGTGTTACACACCTTTTGTGTAATATCTTACCAAATTTATATATATATATATATATATATATATATATATATATATATATATATATATATATATATATATATGCCATGTTTATGAGTTATCTAGATGAGTGGGTTATCAAATAAAGTTGCGAAAACTAGAGTCGATATTATTATATGCCATTAATATTATATGTCAAAAACTTTGAATGAAAGCTTTGTTTTAATTAAACATTTTTAAAATTGGCACATACATAATTAGTTTGCAAAAACCTATAAGGTAACAAATGAGACTTTTGGTTAGCCTGACCAGATGTGGATACAAAATATATTATTGTGAAACCTGCAATAATGTTTTGTTGTAGTATGCAATAGTTTTGACACATTAGAAGAATGATTCAGAATTGAGTTTAATTAAGTATTTTTATCTTTCTACCACACGTCTTTTCAAACCCCTTATCAATTTTATAAAAACCTTTCAGTTAGGACTTGATTGCTTTATAGTGTATAATCAGTTCTTAAATAACTTATACCTGCATTTATGCAAAATATTGCGAAGGTCAAACAAGCAAACTAAAAAATCTTTCAAATTTAAAAGAGCTAACCCAGCAAAGTGTTGTTTTGAGCAAGTAACCCTTTTGCTAGGTTTCCAAGATTCAAACTAAATTGAGTCATACATCAATAAATAGCCCGATGAAATTTTACTATTAGTTATATTAAAACTTTGGTCTGTAAAAAGGTAAAACAAGAATATTTAAAACTGTTGTTGACCATATCAGAATAAAACGACGAAAGCAAGCCTACAGTGCAACTGACAATTTATTTGAGAACGCTTTAGTGTAAGCCTAAAAAACCCTATCTTGATGCTGTAGTTTGTAAAGTTATCCCCTCGTGGGCATACTCACGTGACTTGTCGGTTTTAAATAATTATATTTGTTTCGTGACTGTCATATTATTTACGATGCTATTAAGGTCGTCTAATATACATAGCTTTTAGTATATATATTCAGCAAGTTCAGAGCGCTTGCGTTGTTGCTACCCAGCCCGCCTACCGCAAGGAAGGTGATAGAGCCTACGCGTCCAAACCATTCAGTGGAAATATCTGTAAGTGAAGTGTGTATTAGCTTAAAACACCATACGCTTCTTTGAGAGATAGAAAGCTTTTCAAGTTTGTATTACCACTGATGTTGTTGTAAATAATTGGTTGACAATTTGTTATTAGTCGCGTTAGTAAAGCGCAGGTAGAGTACGCGCTCATAGACGTCGCGTTAGTTATGGATCTACTATAATTAACCCTGCACACGTCAACGTACACAGCCATTACGTCATGATGACTAATAATGTTTTTAGCGGACAACCTACCAAAACCAGAGTCACAGACTCTATACGTTATTTATTACCACATATCCCCTTTATAGTTACATAAATAAATACTAACATGATATCGTGTTAGTTTGTTTGTTTACACGCTGCTTGTTTATGATATATTCGGATGTGCAAGGTATCGTTTTCCGTTAATATACGTGATTGTTTTCACTTTTTGGCTTGCCAGTGTACTACCTTTCTCTTTGTATACACTCGGAACAGGTTATGTACATATATATCACGAAATAATTCGATCTGCTCTTGTAAAATATACGACTTGCTAAAAATACTTTGTTACACCATTTATAAACTAGTTATGTATTTCAAACACTATAATTTTTGTGCTGAGAATATTGTGACAGTTCTTGACTCCACTGTTGTATAAAGCTTAAAACTATTTTATTCAACTTCGGCATATTATTTTAATATACATCATTTTAGATGGTAGGCCAAAGCTATGCCTCCTCCGCCCCCAACAAGCATCAAGGCGAGAGGCTGGGGAGTTGATGACGATCTGTTGTTTCCGGAGTTAGAATTACATGATGGGCTTTTCTATAATGATTTGTTGACATCTGACGAGAAACCGCCAATAATAGATGGCGCGCTGCATGGAACCTTTGCTGATGATCTGTTGGACATGGAAAACTTTCAGCTGGCAGATGAGCAGGAGCACTTGAACAATATTCAGGAAGTCGATCCAGTTTCATGTATTCCCAAGCAGGCTAGGAAGCTTTCTGTCAGCAGTACTGATGACTTTCTTGTTACCAGCAATGGTAGCCCAGCAGACCTTGTAGGTCAATATGGAATCGATGATGCCCAACTAAGTGACATATCTTTAAAGAAGCTAAGAAGTCTATGCAAGAATGATAAAGATTATGATGATTTGAAAGCTTATCGACGCACGTGTCAAAACCGATACTATGCAAGATTAAGCAGAAACAAGCAGCAAACGAAGGCTACCGGTCTAGCCAGAAAGTTGAGTGAATCGGAGCAGGAGATTGTCCGGCTGCAACGAGAAAATGAGATGAAAGATGTGACTATTAAATGTTTGCAGCTTGAGTTGCAGATATTACGTTCTGGAACACCTGAAGGAACAATCTCACATTAGCTTGACTCAATGACCCGTTGGTTTACTTATATTAACCATAACTGAAAACAAACAAAAAATACAAAGATGAAGAAACCCAAGAAAAAGTACAACAAGAAATACTTCAAAAAAAATTTAAAACATAAAATTGCAACATTTTTTGTTGCAATATAAAAAAATTGAAAAACTATAAAATAATTCAAAAAAAGCTAGACAGATATGCGCATCGCAGTTATCTGAACGCGTTCTATATCTCAAGTTAATTTGTATATTGTACTATGTGTACTGCTACATAATACTGGGACATGTAATGATTGCTAGAAAGTTTTTGTACGAGTTTATTACAAATAAATTTACTTTTTACCAATCAAATTGCATCGATTTAATTTGTAAGCTGTTTTGTGCATAAACTGCTTGTACCAGTAATTATTTCCTGTGAGGCTTATGCTGTGAAGGGTTGTTACATTATTTTTTTCTTGGCACTGTTGTACCCGAGTTCTGTTGTAGCCGAGTTCTGTAACTACATATATTTTAGAATTTCTTGGATGCTTGTTTGTATATTGCTTTTTTTACAGGAAGTGAGATAGTAGGTACACTCCAAGGCCAGTTGTGTGCTGCTGAAGGTTGGCCAAGAGCGATCAAATCGTGTGATGGGTGAGCAAGCGGCTCAGTCTGTGTTGTGTTGTTTCAATAAAGGTGCTGGGCTGAAAGTTTAGTCTTCACATCACTAAAAGTAGCTATAATTCGTAGATTTTTTTCCTATAATATTTTCTAGAGTTGTAGCAAAAGTGTTTGTGTAGAACAGCAGGCAAGAGTGGGTGTAGAACAGCAGACAAAAGCGTGTGTGGAACAGCAGGCAACTGTGTGTGTGTGTAGAACAGCAGGCGACTGTGTGTGTAGAACAGCAGGAAACTGTGTGTGTAGAACAGCAGGCAACTGTGTGTGTGTGTAGAACAGCAGGCGACTGTGTGTGTGTAGAACAGCAGGCAACTGTGTGTGTAGAATAGCAGGCAACTGTGTGTGTAGAATAGCAGGCAACTATGTGTGTGTGCAGAACAGCAGGCCACTGTGTGTGTAGAACAGCAGGCAACTGTGCGTGTAGAACAGCAGGCAAGAGTGTGTTCAGAATGGCAGACGAGATTGTGTGTAGAACAGGGGACAAGAGTGTGTGTAGAACATCAGACAAGAGGGTGTGTAGAATAGCAGACTAGAGGGTGTGTAGAATAGCAGACTAGAGGGTGTGCAGAACAGCAGACAAGAGGGTGTGTAGAACAGGTTAACTTCAAGTTAGGAAAAAATTGGTATTGCGGCACACAAGTGCAGAGTACATTGTTGAATGACGTCATTTGCTGGCAATTGCTGCTATTCTATTGTGTTTATATCATATGCAAAAGATTTGGTTATGTAAGAAAGGGTTTTATGTACTAGCCAAGCAAACTGAGCAACCAGTAGTTTTTTGTAGTTGACAATGCTTTCACAATGCCTCACCCTACATGTATATTCATAGCCAAGCTTCTGGTTGTTTACAAAGATGAGGCATCATTAAAATGAAATTTATTCTAGCAATACATCCAAAATAACTTTGACTTAAAGTTTTTCATAAAAGCATTTATTACATAGGGTACATTGTTACTGCTAAGTGTTGATATTCCAATAAAACCTCACGGTAGTTGCATCAATTGCTTTTACGCATCAACAATATGACAATTAGTTTTGGAGTTGCGCACTCATATGCAGAGAAGACTATTTCTAACACAAAGCATTTGTAAGTTGAGAAATCTACAAAAAGAATTTTTAATGTCAACGAGTTTTTATCATTAATCTCTCTTTATTACAGTGGTGTATTGTGATTTGCCTCATTACCTGATACATTGCCATAAGCTACATCGCAATACAATGTAACAAGTGATGAGGTGTCACAGTACGCACTGAGGTATTGTAATGCGTCTGATTGCATGTTGCTATGTATTGTGACTTTCCTAATTGGATTGCAGGGTTATTTACATTATTATAGAACCTCATTATGTGTTGTCTGCTAGTGCTGGACATATTCATTCACTTTCATATTTACCGACCTATCATAATGCTTTTGGAAGTTCATGGCTATTATGTATATTTAACTTTGGCTAAATGATCACATGTTGATGTAAGTACAGTGCATTATTGTAAAAATTATAATACATTAACATATTTCACAGGTAAGAGCATTGTGCAGTAAATCTCTATAACTCAGTTGAGTACTGATGCTGATGATACGCCGCAGCGACAAATTTTCGATTGTGGCTGCGCATCCCACTTGAATGTCCATGAGGGTTCCCCACCAGTTGGTTAGTAGACTGAGTTCTGGTAGTGTTCTGTTGTTTCACACTCGCACTATCTTTAAAGGGTGTCATTAAATTCCCAGCATTGTGATGAGCTTGAGACAAAGCTGGGGAGGGTATAACACAGTCTTGTAAAAGGACTTCATAGTCACCGTATGAAGGCTGCTGTGTGGCCAAAGCACTACCATTGCCTTCTTGAAATTCAGGTGGCGGTAAAACAATATCACTCAATACTTGACTCATTGTAAAGTTTGTTGATGAGTAGTCTTTCCTCTGGTTTGATGGATCTGATCCCATCGGAGGAGGGTAGCCTGTTTTATATGTTGGGAGGCTTCTATGTTCTACCTCAATTGTCTGCTCATTGAACACGTGGCGGAAGTCTGAAGGGCGCTTAAATGTGTCTGAACTGTTCGCTACAGGCTTTTTAGTTCTGTGTGGAACTGGAGGTTTGCTAGCTAGTACCTTTGACTGTGTATTGGTTTCATTCCTTTCTGGCTGTATCTTTTTCAAATGGGTCGAATCGTTGTTCTGCTTAGCAGTAGAAGTTGTATGCCCTGTAAGTGAAGTATTGGCGATTTGAAGTTGTTTACTTAAAGCCAGTACTTTGCTATTTATTTGTAACACTAGCAGTTGTACTTCCTTATCTATATCTCAAGCCAAGGTTCGTAAAAAAATAACAAATACGTCAACCATCCGTGATCGCTTTGTCGCTTTATTTTTAAAAAAAGTTTTAAGAATTTTCATCAAATCTAAGTAAAGATGTCTTTAGCTTAGCATGAAAATTTTTCACACTAAAGGCTATTCAAATCTAGGTTGCTGTTTATTCCGCCAAATCATTATGTTCACACGCACTAGTGTGGCAGTACAGTTACTGTACTGTAGTGGTCTGATGTGACTTCATAGTCTCAGCACTTAGTCTCCACCTATAGCTGCAGGCTCAGCTAATTTCTATCTATAATGCTAAGTTCTGGCACACAGTTTCCTGAACCAATATCATCATGACTCACTTTCACAAATATAATTTTTCTTCTCAATCAGAACTTATATCTGTCTTCTGTAGATCGTGGATACAGTTTTTGTAAAGGGCAGACAGCTGTCTATAAAACATTATTTAACCTATCCTTCGCTATGACAATTAACAACAAAGAAATGCTTCAAGGTACATCTGTGTTCTCAACACGCAGACTAATTTGTCACGCGCCTCCTTCAAAGATAGTTCTGGCTATTAAACTGTTTGCATAATCTGTTGAATTTTATTAGACGATAAAAGATAGAAAAGATCTAAAACATCCGCAACTTTTTATAGATCTATTTTCAAATGTTTAAAACGCTTCAAAGTGACTTTTAGTTTTAAATCATCAATATGTTCACATAGGTCTAATGCTACAGAAAGGATTGATGGAGCTGAACATTCTGATTTGTATCGTATGAGTGTCCAGTGTAAATGATGTTTCAGGTATGCCACTGTCACAGCTAATCACAACCCAGCGTATACCGTATACTGTGTACTGTACACATTGTACTGTACACCGTATACTGTGTACAATATACTGTGTACTATACACCGTATACTGTACACCGTATACTGTACAATGTGTACTGTATACTGTACACCATATACCATACGCCGTATACTGTGTACTGCATACTGTGTACGGTACACCGTATACTGTACACCGTATACTGTACACTGTGTACTGTACACCGTATACTATACACCGTATACTGTATACATGTACACTGTATACTGTACACTGTGTACCGTATACTGTACACCGTATACTGTACACCGTATACTGTACACTGTGTACAGTATACTGTACACTGTATACTGTACACTGTATACTGTACACCGTATACTGTACACCATATATCGTACACTGTATACTGTACACCGTATACTGTACACCGTATACTGTACACTGTATGGAACAAAGTTTCTGCTGCAACGAGCAAAGCTAACCTGACATAAACTGATTGATGTCCTGAGCTGATGGTGGAGGTGGAAATTCCAATTCTGTTTCACTTGAATTCTCTTTTGTATGTCGGTTATATAATCCCACGTCTATAACTAAAAAAGGGCTATATTAATTAAAATCCATGAGATACAAACCCTAATAGAACACAAATGAACGTGACCGATATTGGACGTTCTAACATGATAATAACAAAATATTTTGCAGCACCAGTTTTGGTATTGCCAGTCGATGGGAAGGTCCTTTGCCTAGTAAATACCTTGGCCAGGCTCGACAACACCAAGTACTTTTGCTGTGCTGCCTGCTGCACTGTTATTGGTTTTGTACTCCCAGGGTTTCTGTTGCTGAGTATTATAAGTAGCTGGGAAGGATGTGAGACCAGGCTGAGACTTGTATAATTGCATGGGGGCTGGTCCCGCTGGCATTCTGCTTTTAGCCTGCAATTGTCGTATGTTACAAATATTCGCATTAGCAAATAACAGTAATAAGATGAGGTTTTCAGATGAAATGATTGCTAGTTAGAGTTTTGGTTTTCATGTGACTGGGAATAGTAAGCTAAAATTATTATATGCTACATATAATAATATTCAAGGTAGAAAAAAAGATTCCATCGTAGAAAATACTCACAGCTCGTTGCTGCTCCATAATTCTCTGCACTGTGTTACGTTTGATATATCCTGTCGTGTCACCCTTTTTGTCAATAGCTTCTATTTTGTTTTTCAATATGCCTTGAGGCTTTTTGTTACCAATTGAACTCGCACTCTTTGATCTATTGATTGATTCACCTGCAAGATGGACTGTCAATGAACCTGAATGAGCCAATTATTAAACGTGATTCAATCTACATTTCTCAGGACTAGATTCGTAGATTGGATAGATCCGCTATTTCCCAAGGTATGTAGTATATGTATAGGTTTCGTATCTACAGAAAAATCTACATCCATTTGCCTAATGGGGAATGTGGGCTCTGTTGAAACCTTGAACTTTGATGAAGTACACCTTATGAGTTATCCTGCTTGTCTTCTAGCAAGTACCATCTAATAGGTCACTCATCAAGGTTATTAGATATGGTAACATAGGGCAATACGATTAAAATAACAATAGTACCTAAAATGCTTCTTGGCATCAGCGTAGACCTATCTCAGTCTCAAACACACTAATAAAACTATTTTTTGTCTCAAACTATGTCATGATCAAGTTTCAGAATACCGAATAATCACACTTCTATTCCGTGCCCAAAGCTTAGCATTGTCACTGCTCAACATTAGGTCCAGTTCATGAGCGCGTTTCAATCTACCCAAGCTGATTATAATGTTTGTTTCTTTCTCAGCTGACTGCGAGGATGTGAAAAACATAGCTTTCTGGTTTCAGGGAATAGAAATACTGAAATGAAGTCTTAAATTTACACTCAGTCGTTCATTTAAAATTTGTGCAGTCACTCAAATATTGAGAGTCAAGCGCAGAATTGTAGAATATATATGTATATCTTGAAAGTTTGTAAAGTCAATCATGTATAGTAGATTAAAATACTATGAAATAAGCATTATGGTCAGCGTGGTAGAAGCTCGTTAGATGTAGTGGACCTTCAGTTACTAAAGCATAACATCAGGGCCTTTGCTAAGTTGTCCGCTTGCCCTCAAGTTTTTGTGTTTGGGCAACTCCTAGTTGACAAGGGTTTGGCAACTCCTAATTAGCAAGCGCAGGTAGAGCCATATTTTATATTTTCATATTTCATTGCCAGCGCCAATACTTGTACAAGTATCTTAAGGATAACTAGTGTGACAACTTGCTATGATTTGTCCTACCTTTTTGTGCAACTTCCTTCATCCAGGTGACTTGCGGAGCGACGGGAGCTCTGTCACCATTACTACTTCCGGCTTGTTTTTTCTTCCTCGGCAGTGTAGCAAATGAGGGCACCTCGTTTCCAGATTCTGTTCTCGCACTATGGTGTTCTTTATGTAGCGAAGAATCATCAAAGCTAATCTTTTTTTCTTTCGTTGTTTCGAAGATCCTGCAAAGCCGAATGTTTTACATCGTACTACATGTACATTACTATCTTCAGGATGTGACTAATCAGCTCTTGAAATATTCCCCTGGTTTACATGCTAATCTGACCTGGATTGATTTTTTGACAGTACTGTGCTTGTCATGCGCGGAGGTGGGAGGGGTTTATCGCGCCTCCTCTCAGTGCTAGTGAGCTGGGGAGGAGGCATATCATAGACAATTGTAGAGGAGCTGCTCAAGGCCTCCTCACAATCCGCCAGATTGCTATCTGTCAACAGAATGCATCAGTGAATCATCAAAACTGAAGAAAGAAGCCAATGTGTACAATTGATTTTCTGTTGTATGTTTAGATAAGGACACAATCTAGAAAGTAAACACTGGTTCTTGTGTAATTATTAACCAGTGCTACAAGTTTCGCTGTAGCTTCCTCAATCTCCTTACTATAAAATGTGGATTGGCCAGAATTGATGAGCAACCATCTTCCTTTATAACGAGGTGTTCGGCTACCTATTGCATATACTACTTCAGTTATGACAGGGATAGACTACCACTGCCAAGGTTCTCGCTAGAAATGACGATGTGCGCGTACAGATAGTCATGTATACATACAGGTGGTACCGGAATGGTTAGACTCCTGAGAGCTGTAGGATCCGTAATCCGATGTGTAGACAAAGTTTTCGTGTGGTGGTGTTTTGTAGGTAGGGTGTTCTGACCACCCAGTTAGTTGAGCATAATCATCATTTCCATAATCATCTACAATGATGTTCAATCTATAGTTTTGGCAAACTCGATCGATTGGGCAAGGTTTGTACTCTAGAACAATATACAGAAAGAAGAGGGGGAATGGAAGGGTGCTCAGTTGATTTTGCAATAGCTGAGTTGACTAAATATATAGACCAAGCTACTGAGCATCGTTATGGTTATAAGAATAAAAGAGATGATTGTTATGCGAATGACTCATAAGTGCCCCCCATCCCTCCATACAAAATAGACTGTGTTTATGATTAGTTTCAGGTATTTAAAAAAAATTAGTCATCGCTTAAAATGTTTTGATGGTTAATCATCCCCAGCTGATATTATTATTAAAAACTCTTCTTCTCGAGTTTCTGATTAAACAAACAGCCACAGAGAATGGTTCAAACCCTCTATACTTGCACAGAGAATGGTTCAAACCCTCTATACTTGCACAGAGAATGGTTCAAACCTTCTATACTTGCACAGAGAATGGTTCAAACCCTCTATACTTGCACAGAGAATGGTTCAAACCCTCTATACTTGCACAGAGAATGGTTCAAACCCTCTATACTTGCACAGAGAATGGTTCAAACCCTCTATACTTGCACAGAGAATGGTTCAACCCCTCTATACTTGCACAGAGAATGGTTCAAACCCTCTATACTTGCACAGAGAATGGTTCAAACCCTCTATACTTGCACAGAGAATGGTTCAAACCCTCTATACTTGCACAGAGAATGGTTCAAACCCTCTATACTTGCACAGAGAATGGTTCAAACCCTCTATACTTGCACAGAGAATGGTTCAAACCCTCTATACTTGCGCAGAATCATGTGCTCACGTGAAAGTATCAACTTACTATGATTGTAGCGCAGAGAGTGTTCCATGGTTAAGTAAAGACAACCAGAGGATCCGTGAGTGTTTTAGGGGAGACAGCAGGAAGGCATCCGACTAGCTACCATTAAAAAAACCAAATGAGATGTGCAGTAGAATTCAGTTGTTTTTTTACAGAATGAGGTTCGCTTAAACATCTCTGTGTATAATCAATATGATAAACAATGGCCATCGTAATCAAATATTCACTATATTGGTAGACTGTTCATCTCACAATGCTGTGCTGCTCGTGTAAATTGTTCTATCAATAAACAGGTTTGTTCTAGATAACTGTTAGTTTGAAGAAGGCCACCTCGAGGCTGTCAGACAACAGTCGCTCAACAATACCCTTATTAGAATCAATAAAATGAAACTGGATGAGGTACGATGGAGGTAAAATGAAGACAACTTATTCATTTCCAACAATGCCAGCTAATTATGATGATTCTGTGAACTGTGATGATCCAGCGACTTCCTGTCCGTGGCTACGGACTCGGACCCAAATAAGATGCCGAAAGTGCAATGAATGTTCATTAAGTAGACATAGGCTAAAGTGCTATTGCATGAAACCACTTGTCCTCTTTTTAATTAATAATTATTTCAACATGAATACTTTAGTTCCAAATCTTAATACAATTTAGGGTTGTGCAGCACCAAAATGTTTCCTTAAAGTTTCTCAAGAGTTTTACCACTAGCGCATCATAGCTCTTGAGCCATGTAACATTATATTAAACCTTGACCTTCAAACATCTTTCGAACTTGTAATAAGCATTAACTCTCAGAACAGCACTTTCTCGGCATAATCCCTAAATATCAAGATAGAGCTTGCTCTTCCTTAACCTTTAACTCTCTTGGTAGACTTTGGCCTTCATAACCCTAAAACCTCAGCGTGTGTGTAGATTTTACTTCCTTGAACTCCCGTGGTGCCAATAACCTAGGACTCTCGCAAAATACTACAGATTTGTACACCAAACCTAAGTATGCTAATATTGTACACTACTCGAACAAAAAACAGTTATCTTAGTAAATATGGCGAATACTCCATCTAAACACTTGAAAGCCACATCTGATCATTTTACACTAGAAATACCATTCATCAGTCTTAACCAGCTTCTTTTAAGATTCATTCATGGTGGTAATTCTGTGCTGATTTAAATCTTAGCAAAAATATTATTATTTAAAATCAAAACCAAGGATCTAGATGTGTACTATTGAAAAAAATCAAGGAAGAGCCACAAGTGTTGAGCAAGACAAACACTTACCCCTTCACTTTCCCATGTTCCAACACAGACTAACACTAGGCAATTGCGCATAAGACAGTATAGATAGCATCTGAGGTGAGATGATGAATACAACTAAATCCTTGTAAACAAATATAAAAGATGCACGAGACTGGTAACACCAGCTAACACAATAGCCCACTAAGCCTATCACAAGATGAATATTTTGTCTAATTTAGAAATTTACTTATCACGCAATGATATGACAGGTGAAGCAGGTGCTTCTCCTACCTTTCAACTGCCAAATATAATAAACTTTCGATTGTCAATCTAGAGCTGGTGTCAACAATGTCAGTCCACCACACATTCCAAGCAATCAGTATGGCAGCAAAGGTGTTCTTCAACAGTCAGCTGTGACAGCAATAGCGATTCAGTCTTCGTTAGTCCATGTAATCTCTAGGGTCATCCAGATGGTAATTAATTGAATGTATCAGTTTCAAGTGTTTATACTTGAGTCAGAGTCAAGTCTCTCTATACAGGTTACTAGGCAGGCCTCAGTTGTACCACACCAATAAAATCTATAAAAAAAAAACTGCTGAGCAAATGAAGCGTTACTAGTATATGAAGCAGCAAGCAGCGCTGTCGTTAGGATGACCATGAAGACTAGAAGTATGACAAGCCTGTAATGAGTAAGATTAGCTATCAGCCACAAAAGGGCAGGCTTACCTCGTCTTATCTACTGCGCTCTAATGTAAAACATGCAAATCTCCAGTTGTGATACGAGGGGCGTCAATCGAAGGTCGATGCTGGAGCGACTACGTCGTGTCAACCCTGTCAGCTAACGGCAGGTAGATTATGGTTGCTGCAAGATATCAACGAGTCTTCAACACTAATCATACAATTGCCTTGCATTCACCACCTGCTTATTCACTGTTCAATAATAGAAGCATAGAAATGAGCGTCGCTAGAAGCTTATATTAGAATGCGTAAGGCAAGAAACAAACACAGGTGGCAATTACAAAGTAAGCCAGCATTCAGGCATGTAAAGCGCACTTCTTTTATGTCTAACACAAAATAAGCAGTAATATTTTGGAGGCGGAGATGCCCACCATACAAATAGTTCTCCTATGTTTAATAACACTCAAATTAAGTGCACTGGCCCATTGTCTAACAAAAATCATTGTATTTTTCAAAAAACAGCAAAACAATATTGTTTTATAAATACACATAATTATCTTCATACCAAACCATGTTTAGCTTTGGATACAAATCTGTAAGTTATTCAAGACGTTAAAATAATAGTAAGTCAAAACTAGAACAGCAAGAGAGAGAGAGAGAGTGTGTTACACTTACCAGCGGGTAAACATGCTCGAGTAACAGACTCAGATATTGTTTGATTAGCAGTGAGTCGTTAATAAGCTGTCCCAAACAATTGCCGACTGTTTCATCTCAAGCTCCAGACGTTGCCTTGTACATTCTTCATACTAGTGACGCACCTCTGCATGCACTAAATACTACAGTCTACTCATAGGACACACGTGTAACTAGAAAAATCTATGGTCTATACGTCTGCTGCCTATTATGCATTTATCCGCTGTATTGCACAAACATTCTATTTTGAGCTGAGTCATGTGACCAACTATCAATGCTTTTCCTGATCAACATGAGGCTGATATGGAAAACTAGGCAGATGTCTCAAAACAGAAGTCATACTGGAGTATCATAACATGCCTCCTTCACTCATTGTTTATACTTATTCAAGTAGGAACAGAGGCAAGGAGGTGGTTTTGCACGAAATCAGAAATCAAGGTTCAGATAAGTTTAAAGTCCTAGCTTTGGATTTTTAGAGTGTATCCAATAGAAGTATTGAGGTGTCATATACAAGCGTACATTTGCCTGGCCCACAGTAAACTAGTGAAACATGCTACAATGAAATATTGAAAACCATTTTAGCGGAACATGCCAATTATTGTGACAACTGCACGTGATTCATATAGTTAAGTGTCCACAGCTATGAAACACTTCATATTTTCAAAAGTTCCAGCTATGCAAGTTATTAGCCCGCATGGAAACCTGGCTCAAGAAAGTATATGTAAAAGGATAAGAATGCTCTGTCCCTATAATACCTTGTCTATTCGATTCTCAATAAACACGTTGCTCTTATCAAACTTTTTTTAGACAAAGCAAATCTTTATTTGCTCTTCTTCATTTCCTTTTCTGCGTTTTCTATTCAAAGGAATTTTTGATTTAGAGGCAAATAGAAATCAAAAAGGTCAGTCTGTAAATAACTTACTAGTTAGATAAAAAGTAGTAGACCAAACAACCTCTACTCATATTTTATTCAGAAGCAGGTAAACCCCAAAATAGCAATCTTTGATGCAATTCTTTGTTTGAACTTGGGACAGGATTACTGTAAAACTTCTAATTATGCACCCCTTCTATTTGACTGCCACTTCTATTTGACCGCCACTTCTATTTGACCGCTACTTCTATTTGACCGCTACTTTTATTTGACCGCCACTTCTATTTGACCGCTACTTCTATTTGACCGCTACTTCTATTTGACCGCCACTTCTATTTGACCGCTACTTCTATTTGACCGCTACTTCTATTTGACCGCCACCTCTATTTGACTGCTACTTCTATTTGACCGCCACCTCTATTTGACCGCCACTATGGGAGAAGGGTTGAAAAAGAGAGCAACACCCTTTAATTGAACGCCCCTCCATTTGACTGCCACTTGACATTGTTTGATCTTCATGAACCCCTAAAGCATGTGATCAGTAAAAAGTATCCACAAGATCGTACTAATATAACTCGGTTACATCAATAACCGCATGCAATATATATGCACTATTACAAGAGTTCAGTTTTGTTCCTGCCTGGACATGCGCAGCTAGTGCTCTATAAATAGCTTAGGATGAGTCATCCCTATATTTCGCTCTATTTCGTATCTTATGGCTTATTTACCAGTTGGTCAGCTGGCCTTGTTCAGTGTTGAGTTGGCTAGTGTTAACTCTGGTTTAGTTGCTAATAAAGCCATCAAATTGAAATGTTACAATTGTTTATTGCTTCTTATTACAAGATGTAACATGTTCGTATCGAAGTCAGTTTTTCAACTTCAAAGCTTTCTGGTTCTTTTGTTAAAACTTTATTTTTAATTATTTCTATTTCGTTAAAACTTTAGTTTTAATGAAATAGAAATAATTAACAACTGTACCAGGCAAATAGTAGTTCTGTTTCTTTTTCACTTGTCATTTGCGGTCTTGATACTTGGACGTATGTGAAAAACAGTTTACATTTACGATGGTATATGGACGACTAGTTTTAGGCAAAAGATTTTGCTTGCACGCATGTGGCTAAAAGTTTATCATTATTTGTGCAAAATGTAATGCGTAAAAGAAGAGTTGTAGTAGAAAGATATTATGAAAGCTATTGAACAGCCAGAAGATAAAATCGCTCCAAACAAAAGCAACAATCAGAACACAACTGTCCGAGCAAACGATGCAAATATTTTTGTTTCAAAAATGATCATTTTTGTTTCTGTATGTATTATAAGTATAGTTTGATTATGTCACTTGTTCTTGAATACGTATTCGCAGCATTTGATAGATTATTAGCATATAACTTATAAATTTGCAGATTTATAACATATTACTATATTTAATAGCATCATCGTGGTTATATAAAGCTTAGGATGGATAAATGTTCATAACTGCAGAAAACATATTAATGATTGCAATGAGATTTAACGTGATATTGCTAATGAGTAGTTACAAAATAAAACTATGCCTTCAAATTTAGAGCGAAATAAAGAATTAAAAGCCTAAACAAATTTCTAACCAGGGTGCAGGCTATAATATCATCACAGGTTAATAATTGTAAGCAATAGATATTAACTAGTAGAGATATTTCTGTTTCCTAATGCATATTTATTTGGAGATCTATGACAAGTTAGAGGTAAATTAGCAGATGTTTTGTATCTGAAAGGGTTAGTTGCTCAGCCCGAAGGAGCGTGCAAAATATAGGTGATATTTGCTTCACCACGCAAGGGTTAATCTTATTTTCCTAAAATTCTGATAATTTATTTGAAAAATACCACCCTAGCCTCTATTTGAACGCCATTAAAAAAGAAGGGTAGAAAAATAGAGCTTCATGGCGTTCAAATAAAGGTTTTTACGGTATTTGTTGAAATGTTCAAATTCCAGTGTTATCATCACTAGATTGAGTGACATAGAATAAAGGATTCATTAAAGTAAATCATGTAATACAATAAACAGCATTTATTATTTCTACTTCACGCCATCTGTCCTTTCAGTCTGTAGACTCAGCAGACAGTGTGATTCCCACACACGCCTCGTCAGTGCCTTATTAGCTAATTTTTATCCTCTATTGCTTGCCTGTGTATTTATTTATCCAACCAGCTTATGAAATATACCTATGCATGTTAACGTGCGTGCGTGCGTAAACGTGTATGCAGACCAGCAGAAATGTTTCTCCAAATATGAATGTTTTATAGAAGCACTCATCGATATTTGTCGTAATCGCTATAACCAACAAGTAAACACAGGCAGGCCGTATGCAAATAATGTAGCAAAAGCACAGGCTGTTAGTTTTTTCTGGATTTACATGGATTTTTAACAAAATCTGTATGTAATAGGTTGAGAATTGTAAACAAGAAGTTCAATTTGACAAACCATAAATCACTAAAGTGACTAGACCCATCTCTGTCACCTGAGCCATCTTGTCAAACTTATCATCCCTCTGCATTGCAGTTTGAAGCGCTAGAGACTTGTTAAATTTGCTTACCTTACGATTAGTAAATTGTGCAAGGCTAAACTTTGAAAGAAAGGGCTATCAGGCCACCAAATCTTCGACAGACCAAGTTTAAACGTTGTGACTTGAACTAAGAGGAGTGCTCTAAACTAAACACACTGGATAGCCTACTTGAAAGGATGGATGGGACACAGGCTCAATTTACTGGAGTGGCTCATTGAATGGTCTGCAATGTAGACAAATGTGAAAGAGAATGGTAGGCCTACATGGTTTAGAAATGATGTTAAATATGTGACACTGTCTAAAGTGAGGGGAGATGGTGTGACCAGCCCAGCTAATAGCATAATTCTTTGGCTATAAAGTCAAAACAAGTTAATGTTTGATAACAAAACTTTATATTTGCGTCTCGTGCATAAAACGCAAGTGATAATGTCTATGTATGTTTAGTAAGTTAGATTATAGCAAACACATTTGAGATACAAATATTTATGCTTACAACTCAGAATACATAGAAAAATTATCACAATATACAATTATTTTCCTCAAAATATGTATGTTTGAAGCAACATTCACTATGAGCTGTTCATAGATGGCTATAAAGTACGACCTAATATAGTGCAGCCAACAAGATAAGACAAATCTATAGTAAGTCCAAACAATAACGCCCCAAATAAGCATTAATACGCTGAGACCTGAAAATTCAAGTAATATTGTTAAGTTCTAACAAATAAAACTAAAAATCAATCAGATGTTCTACAGCGCAGCATCTGAGTATAAAGAGGCATTTTGTGCTGAAGTTATGTTATTGGGTGCAGTCACATTTATTTGAACAAGTTGTTCAGTGTACTCTGTTATCATTATATCTGCAATAAATAGTAGTAGTAAGAGCGACTAGGCAAACATCACTAGATGAGATAATAATATGCACCATCTCACGTATGCACATTTACATGCCAGCAGTTGAGCAGACAATTCCCTCGTATGTCTCATCATAGAGGTCCTGATAGCTGGTAACAAAATATACGGTATTTCATAAACAAGGGGCCAAAGATTATATAAATCAAGCAAATGTGTTTGCTGCCATTAACTTGACCAACAACAACAGCACATTAAATATTTTACGGATTATAAAAAGAAACAACTCTGATAACAACTTGGAGTTATCCTATCCATCCCACCATCTCAAATCAATGATTGGACTAAATTGTAGCTATAAGGTTTTGAGCAGTCAAATGAGTAACAGCATTTTATTTCAATCAGATAAGTAAAATATATAGATCCTTACAACTTGATTCAACATTACAACATTTCCCTTCTTCATAATGACATATACAAATATTCATTGAATTTTGTTAAACTAGGATAGTCATCAAGATGAACAATAATACCTGTCCCAAAAACTCAGCAGACACTTAATTTAAGAAAGTGTTAAATAACTGCATATTACAAAACAGTAAATTTGAAGGTACACATGATAATAACAGCATGTCTGCGAGACAATAAACAATGAACTTAGACTAGCTACTTTACTTTAGTAATAGAACAATTAGAAACAAGGCTAAGGTGAACTGTATGCTGACCAATAAACCGACGGTTAAACTTTCCAATTAAAATAGGATACCGAATAGTTCTAAAATACCCTCATTACATCATGCATTGTGTCCACATGTTTGGTTCGCCTGCAGTGTAGTGATATACGTTGAGTAATGCAAGGAAGACTCCGGACTGCAGCGGTGACTCTCTACAATAGTCTTTTTGAAATGTAGTCAGAAGAGCGAGTATGCAGGTATGAGTGACTAGAATATCTGATTAGATATATTTGTGTGCGCAATGCTAGAAGTCTAGACAAGCCAGCACATCGAAGCATCACTCCTCCAAAAGTAACTACGGTAGCAAACATCTACTACTTACAGTTGGAGAACATTAAACTTAGCAGTTTCCATGTCATGTAGCTTGAGGACCTGAGTATGAGAGAGCTTAGAGACTGCGAGTGCAATCAGTGAGTATATGACTGATACAGCTAGTGCAATCAGTGAGTATATGACTGATACAGCTAGTGGCTGGCATCAATCTGCAAGAATAAACTAGCATGCATGAACAATAGGCTGAAGCCAGACAACCGTGTGAATAGCTAACTAGCTAATCAAGATGTTGGTTATAATTTAAATGTGCTACTGGTATCATACAAAAGAAAATTGTCTCTTGAGACTTAAGTATGCTGTCTTGTTGATAAACTAAGAATCACCGCCATACGATAAAAAAATCATTCCTACACTAAGATTATAGGTAGGTTTGCAATGACACTAATTTTTTTTGCAGATTTGACATTTACTTAAGGGTGCTACAAATATGAACCATATCATTCAACTTTACAATTTTAATGCGTCAACGTATGAGACTCCAATACTGGTGAACATCAACACCCATTACATCACGGAAAACAACTAATTATTCAGCAATAGCTGCAAAACCTATAATGGCAGCATGTAGTTCCATATTGGTGATATAAGTGAAAATCGCACTAAAATGGCGGCTTCTGTTTTTAAATTAATTAGATAAGCAGGGTGTAGTTATTAATCACATTAAAGTTCAAAAAGGCAGGCGCTGGAATTACTGAGAGGTTATCCTTGAGAGTGCATAGCTCCTAAATGAATCTAACAACTATTTACATGTGTGTATACACAAAAAGGTGTCTAACATTATGTAACAGTGTAAAAACGACTAGATTGGGTAACTCTGAGCATGAACATGTAGGATGTCACATCATTGCCGATCTAAATTCATGATACAAAGTATGACAGCAGAGATTAGTAAAATGAAACATTTGAACAATTACATACGACTCAATAACAAGACAAATCTCTGCTAAACTACAAGGAGATTCCTCCTTGATCCATACATGATAAGTACTACGAGGCAATGAACATGCAGGATATAGCCAGTTTTGGATCAGCAACTGCGATATAACTCTGACAATGGAAGCTTTCTAAACTTATCTTGCTTCCACGCCACTTGCTTATGTAATCATCATGCTGTTGTCTTCTATTTATAATAGGCAAACCAAATTTCATGCGAAAACGTTCAAATTATAGAATGGATACTGTAGCAAATAAAAATGAGCAAATGTGCCAATCACTTTATAATTTGCCTCTATGATTAGACTGCTAGATAAGTTTGATTGCCAGGCAGACGTGATTGCTGAATATTTCAGATAGAAGCTTAAAAAGCCTATGCTAACACAGCCAGACTAAGGTAAAACCAATGATGGCAAGCAACGGGGCAGCCATTCTTAAGTTCAGGTAACAATCATATATGACATAGACACTGAAAAGCAGCACATGTATCAAGGCTGAAACATGTGAGTTCAGATACTAAACAACAGACAAATATCATACTGTATAAACGGCAAGAGTTGAGAAAGAAATGCTGATCTAGTGGCAAACAGCGAAAGCAAACAAAAAAAAATTCTCACTTTTTATATGGTGGTTGTGCTGATACAGGTCTCTGTTACAAGAATATTGGAAGTGATTAAACCTATGTGGTGCAGGTCTCATCATATTTACTTGAAGTCTCATTCTTGTTAGTTTCATCTATAAAAATGCCCCATGACTTGAGCAGGAGTATTCATGTAAGTCCTAGTAACCGCAGTTGTACTGTTGAATGGAGATACTGCAAAAACAAGATACCAACAGGGAATGCAGCCATACCACAGGATAAGCATTTAATACCTACAAGCAGCAAGACGCCTAAAAGACATCAAAAGATTTGATAATTGGAAACGCCAAAAGAAAATTATGAACTTCAGAATTGGAAGATATCAATGATAGAAACTGCGTCAACACCAGATATAGAACATGCCGAAGAGAAGTCGAAGCAAATAAACCTACCAACCACCATCACCAAAAAACCACCAGAGAAACATTAGAAACGAATCAAATGAGTCACATACAGATCTGCCACTCCTGTCAAACATGACCTAGATACCAAGAGTAAGTCACGAGCTCCACCCTACATGTCAACATCTCTTGCACCAGCTGAAAACTTATGCAAACAAGATATTTTCACACGCCTGACAAAGAGCATTGAATATTAACACTCAACTTACACCCACAGGCTAGCCACCCTACATGCCAGACATCTATGAAAAAAAACAGCTCCAATGACTTACTAGCTCTAGCTCTCTCTCTCCCCTCCTGGAATGATGAAGATTTCCCTCTGAAAACAATGACAACCATGCTACACAAACTAGGTTTTTTCAACAACACCTTTGGCGAGAACTCAATACTTCAAATGAGTTATGATATGACAGGTATTTTGGAGGTCTTGAGACAGGCATATGATAGGCATGTGTGGTGTTATAGCAGAAACTGCTACTACTATAAAACAGAGTAAAACTTTCTAATTTATTCGTTGGTTAAAACTAACAAAAAAAACTCACCTTCATCCTTGCTTGTTGGAGACGCGAATGGAATACTTTCGAGCCACCATGTTGGCTGTTGCCCCTCCACACCCCATGTTGACTGTGGTCTCTTTCCACTTGTTGTAAAATGTCATCCAACTAAACTGACAAGGCAAACTCTGACCAAAATAAATGTACAAGTTGTGATTGATGTAAAAGAAAACTCTCTGTTAATAACTAAGTAATTTTGAAGATGTGAATGTTTCAAAACAGTAATTATTTTTTAGATATAAACACTGTCTAACTTACTAAGCACAAGCTTTCTCACGAGAGCTTTCTTTTCACCAAGTGTGATGCTCTCTAGAGTGTCTTTGCATACACTTAGGTACTGCGCAACATCTGGAAGTCAATATTTGATTCACATACATGATTTCACAGCTATGACTGATATAAGCAAGCCTAAGAAACATAGGCTATATATATTACTAGCTGCATTACCCGCCTACGAGAACAGATTTACATGCAGCTTCAGGTTTATTGAGAGTTGTCTTTTATACTGTAAAACAACTCCAAATCAGAGTATGCATACACATATTATACTTGTCAACAATGTTGGGGAGAACAATGGAAATCTACAATGTGTTTTACAGCTAGATGCGTGTAAAATTGAGTAAATATTCTAGATTCATGCATCTAGATTCATGCATCCGTTCATACCCGTCTATATTTGCAGTTGACGATTGTGCACTTTTGCCGCTGAGCCCCCGCCTCGGCCGACCAGTCTTAACTCGCCTCGCAATTGACAATTGCGCTCTTGCACGTGCCTCCCAATCAATCGCTTTGCACTCGCAATCAATCGCCATGCAATCAATCGGCCCGCACTTGCCTCGCCATCAATCGCCTTGCACTCGCCTCACGCTGGCCTTACAATCACCTCGCACCCAATCGCCTCGCAATCAACCGCTTCGCACTCGCCTTGCAATCAATCGCCTCACACTCGCAACCAATCACCTCGCACTCGCAATCAATCGCCTCGCAATCAATCACCTCGCAATCAATCGCCTAGCAGTCAATCGCTTCGCAATCAATCGCCTCGCATTCGCCAACTCATTCATCTGGAGCGCCACGCCCGGAGACTCTCACTGCACTCGGGGGCGAAAAGGTCTCACTCACATCCCCGAGTGACGTCACTGCCCCAAACCTGAACCGCTAGCTGCATTACCCGTCCATGGGAACAGATTCACGTACAAGAGGTTTATTGAGAGTTGTCTTTCATACTGTAAAACAACACCAAATATGCAGTCTACTGAAATTTTTTGCCCTAATCAGACTATGCATACACATATGCAGTCATACATGTGAATAATGTTGGGGAGAACAATGGAAATCTGCAATATGTTTCAGGCCGGTATTCCCTGGGGCGGCTGGGCCGCCCCAACTTCTTAGTAATTTTCGACGGCTGCGTACTAAGAATTGCGATCTAAGCTCATCCACTTGGAATTTCCAAGTTGGAAATTCCAAGAACGGTTGGAAATTCCAACAACTAATCTATTAGCTACTAGCGTTCTATATTGTCTCCGTGGTGATCTCGCCAAATGAGTGAGTGAGTCTTTGTTAAGACTTGCAAACTGAACTTAATTGCTTATAGTGGGAGTGAAAAGAAGACCCCCAAACTTGCATGTTCACTAATTTTCAGGCTCACTAATCTAGTAATGGTTTTCCCTGCCACTAATGCAATGAGTGAGTGATTCTTTTCTGTATTGAAGCGAATCAATACATCGACGAAGAGCACTATGGAGCAGGCTCGGTTAAATAATCTTCTAATATTACACATATAGAAAGATGTTGAAACAGATACAGAATCAGTTGTGAAAGATTTCTGTCATGGACACATTGACAGAACTAGGGCTATTGCAATAAAGAAGTAATAGCTCTTGTTCTGTCAATGACCTTCACAGGAATCTGTAGTGTCACGAGTTTTGTACTTTTCGTTGAATAAAGAAAAAGTTTTGCCTACTATGAACCATAAAGAATATATTTATGTAGATTTTGATGCTTATAATTGATTGCACTTAGGCACACCTTGAGGGTTGTTGATGCTTAAAGGTTGACTTTCAACAAAATTCACATTACAGTTATTTGGTATCAAAAGATTCACCATGTCTTACTCTGTTGTGTTGTAGGTGCAAAATATGTGGAAATGTGATTACAAGCTCTTAAAAACTCAAAAACGAACAGTTAATTGCAGCCACATGAGACAGCCGTAGTTTGGATTCTCTTTCCAAAACGGCTCAAATGTGACATAGTTGTGAGGGATGGTTTCTGTTTACACTTTCATGCAACCTTATTCGTCGAAATATTTTCACAAATATACTTCACGCATTCAATAAAACCATGTCTATTGTTCTTACGCGTCTGTTTTATCGTCATTGTAATGCTGTCACTTCTAGCAGTGATATCTTATAACTTACCGTAAAAATTCATTTAATTTTTTAACCTTACCTCGAAGGAGTTCATATTATTGTCTGATAATCATGACGAGCCTGTTGGTCACCTGTGATAATCAAAAAGTGCTGCACAAATTATTTGCGAAGTATTGGGTCACATGATCAGATTACGACTTGCTGATTAGCCTAGGCCGAAACAAAACTGTAAAGTAGTGAGCATCTATATTTGATACGGGGTCTTCGGTAAAACCCGAAGTGTTTGTCATAAACTAGTGCTACGATAAGTTTTATATTGAGCTTTTTATTGGCCTTTCAATTCACTTGAGAACATACGTGACAAGATAATAACCAAATTTCATGGCTACGTCATCGAAATAAAGAGATTCCAATCTATGGCGGCTTTTCGTTTTTGAGCTTTTAAGAGCTTGTAATCACATTTCCACATATTTGGCACTTACAACACAACAGAGTAAGACATGGTGAATCTTCTGATACCAAATAACTGTAATGTGAATTTTGTTGCAAGTCAACCTTTAAAAGGTCCAGAGCTTTATCTTTTAAGAAATTATACAAAATATTTTGCTATCGCTAGCATTTATTGAATGGAGATTTCTACATGCTTAAAACACTAATCATGGCTCACCAGTTCTTTGCCTATAGCCTGTGTTTTGACATGGTATAATTATACAAACAGTAATAAGGTTGTGTCAATAAAATTTATATGTATAACAGCACAGACAGTATGATGTCAAGGCAGATACAGCATTAGCACCTAACCATAATAAAACATAACGCCAACATGATAGCCTTTTTATGAGATACAATAAGGAAAAAGGATGCATGAAAATATATATATACTGAAAAGTATGTTATAAAATGCTGCATGTGGATAATATGTAGGTATAGCAGAACATGGAGAACATAGCATGACATAACAAAAACATAATGTTAATTCAATGCAAGCATGACATAACAATAACACAATGTGGGACAACACTTGCGGAAATACAACATTTTGTGTTTTTCTGTCGGGTGTATGAACAAACAGTTTTCGGCTTGTGCCTACTTTTGAGCAGGCGACGTACAGCTGGTCATGGCTAAAGCAGGGTGACAGTAAGTCGATACCAGCTGCTCTCTTTCTTCTCACCATTGTCTATCGCAACCCTCAGAGTACTCGGGCAAGTTCTGTAGTAGTAAATTACAGCAGGCCTACTCGTAGCTGGAAATAAATTAGTATGTATGTATTTATTTTCATTATTTTAATATACAACATATAAAAGGTAAGAAATTTGTAGAAAATGAGGGTCCATATGCGCAAAAGCAGAGCTAATCATGGCGCCGAACCCAAGTCAGCAGACAAAACAGCTAAAAGTCAATAGACTAAGCTATCCCAGTAATCCAAGCAGATGTTGTTTCAAAGTCACTTTAAATTTGTGAGCATTGGCAATCAAGCGTAGACTGCCAGGCAATAGGTTCCAAGCTCGTGCCATCTGATAAGAGACCTGCCTATGTCCACATGTAGTAGAACAAGACGGGAGTGGAAGAGATAGTAATGAATGTCTAGTAGGGTAAGCTGGATGTGATAAAGGACGGTTGTAGAATTTATTATGTGCTAGAATACAAATGCGTAAAGTCTAAAGTAGATGAATAGGTAAGATGTTACTAAGTTTAAACAGTGAAGCAGAAGAATATGTGGGAGGTTTATGATAAATGATTCTAAGCAATCTTTTCTGTATGGTAAGTGTTTTATTTAGGTATGTAACAGGTGCATTCCACCATGCCTCAATACAGTATATTATTTGACTGTTTATCAAGCTGTTGTATAGTAATATGAAGGTAGTAGTAGGAAGATAGCTAGAAGCTAGGTAAATTAAACCTAAGCTTTTGTGAAGTTGTTGTCGTAAATTAGCTATATGAGCGGACCAATTTAGTGTTTGATCTATAATTATACCAAGGAATTTTATGTTGTTTGTCTCAGAAATAGATAAATGATTCATTTTTAAATTTCCAGCTAGCGAAAATTTGTTTTGTGGGTTTCTTATTACAATATAATTTGTTTTATCAATATTTAATGTAAGTTTATTTTGATTATACCAGCTTTTTATTTTGCTTAGTCCAGAGTTTATTGTATCAATCTCATCATTTACTTTATTTGAAGAATAGAACAAGTTTGTGTCATCAGCAAAGAGGATCGTTTTAAAGTTTCTAGAAAAATCAATTAAATCATTTATATATAACAGGAACAAAGTGGGTCCTAAGATGGAGCCCTGAGGAACACCACATGAAATATTGAGAGGCAAGGAAGTATGCTTGTTTACAAAAACACATTGAGTTCGATTTGACAAATAACTTTCAAAGAGTTTCACAGCTTTATTTGAAAAATTTAAGCTTTTAAGTTTGTCAAGCAGAATACGATGATCAATTGTATCAAAAGCCTTTAAAAAATCTATAAATATGCCCAAAATAACCTTGCTCTCGTTTAAGGCAGCAAATGTGTTATTAGCAAATTCAATAAGAGCCTCTCTAGTTCCTTTTTTCTTTTGAAATCCATATTAATTTTTGCAAATAATGTTTTCTGAATCAATATGATTGTGAATAGGAGAATTTATTATTTTTTCAAATATTTTTTAAAAAACTGGTAAAACAGATATGGGACGGTAGTTATTACAAAAAAATGAACTTCCTCTATTTTTGTATATGAGTAAAACTTTTGCACCTTTCATAGCATCAGGAAAACTTCCTGAACTAATACATCTATTTATTATATCAACAAGTGGTGATACAATATAATCTGAACATATTTTTACTAATTTGGCAGGCACTCGATCAATTCCTTCTGCTTTTTTATCATTCATTTTTTTTATTTCATCTAAGATATTTTGTTCATCAACTGGTTGAATATAAAAAGCTTAATAGGAAGCACTTTGATTTATTACCATATGAGTTTCTGTAGGTATGGCATTTGCTAATAGAGGTCCTATTTAAGTAAAATGCTTGTTAAAACATGAGGCAATTTGAATCGGATCACAGAGTTCAGTACTAGTTTCAGGATCGAGCAGCATTTTTATTTGTGTGGATTTTGGCATTTTTAATCCGCAAGCATTATTTATACTATTCCAAAGCTTTCTAGGGTCAGATTCTTCTGAAATAATTTTATTAAAATAGCTTGCCTTTGCTTGTTTAATCATAGTGGAAATTTCATTTCGTAGCTTAATGTATTAATCACGTAATCGAGGGCTAAAAGGAAAAGCTTTGAATTCTTTGTATAATTTGTCTTTGGATCTAATTTTAGATTTAAGTTTCCTCGTTAACCAAGGACATGATTGTTTCTTTTGATTCACCATTATTTCTTTCATAGGTGCCAAAATATCAAAAGTTTTAACAATTTTATGAAGAAAATTTTCGTAGGCTTGGTTTACATTTTTTACATTGTATACAGCTTCATTCCAGTTTATATCACCAAATAAAATCTTGATGCCATTAGTTTTAATGTTATTAAAACATCTTTTTGTTATTTTTTCAGGCATGCTAGTATTCAAATTTTCAAAGCAAGCAAATATCGGAAAATGATCGGATGTGTCTTTTTTAATTGTTCCGCAGACTATTTCATGGTTTTCAAAGTTAATAAACATATTATCAATGCATGTTTCAGTTAGAAGGGTTGTATGAGTAGGAATGGAAATTAAACTTTTAAAATTGTACTGATTCATAATATCCACATACTTTTCTGATTCAGGTTTAAGAAGGTCAATGTTAAAATCTCCAGTGATGATATGATGTTTACATCCTACCCTAGGCGTGGACAAAAACAGGTCTAAATCATATAGAAACCTACCAGAGTCAGAGGATGGAGCCCTATAAATTGAAGTGATGCTCAGTGACTCACCACCAACACCAGCCAGTTCCACTGAGACAGCCTCCGCTCCCAAAAGCATAACTGGTCCAGACGCCATGACCACCAAACTAGTGCGCACATAGATCCCTGAGCCAACATATCTAGATTTTCGGCTGTCACCTATAAACACATAATTAGGAATCGGAAAGCAAGAGTGTTGATACTCGTAAAGAAAAGTTTCACTAACACAAATAACATCAAATTGAAAATTAAAGTTAGACAATAATTCTGTAAGCCTGTCAAAATTTTTCCGTAAACTGCAAATGTTACAATGTATAATACTAAATCCATTTTGTTTTATATTAGCAAGATTTTCTATAGAAAAATGTAGACAATTATATCCTATTTCCATTATTAATGCAATATATAACAAATACACTACTTAGTTACAAGAAAAGAAACATTACTTTTAGTGATATCAATCACTGTCAGTTAAAGATTTTAAATCACTTACATGTTTAATATGAATAGCCAAAGAATCTTGCGTTTTCTTAATACAAACCGATTGATTACTAGTCCATGCATATTTATAGTCATGATCAGCTTTGTGTTTTCGTACTTTATAAAAAAGTTGTCGCACATTGAATGGCAATAGGTCGTTTGCATATATTCTGCTTTTCGTTTCATATCCTATATCGGTTCTGTGAAGCACTTCAGCATCTTTAGATTTAAATGATTTCAGAAACTGTTTCTAGTATGGGTTTGAGCAAATCTAACAATCAGTGATTTCTTGCTCTTATTTCAATAAGTTGTGTCTATATTGTTGCTCTCTAAGTCAACATTCTTTTTATCAGCGATAGCAAGTCCAATATGCATGGCAATTTCTTCACTATTGAAGGGAACTTCCCGAATCTCCACGCACTTATTCTTTTCAAAGCGTTCTTGTTCTGAAACCTTTTGCTCCATTTCTGGTAATTGAGACTTAATAGAAGAAACATCTTCCTGTAGCTCCTACACAACTTTAGAGTGGCAATCAAAACTATGTTCAATGTTTGCCACATTCTCTTCTAAATTTGACATTCTTGAGTTCATTATTTTTAGCTGCTGTAAAATCTGTTTGAGAGTGTCAGTGTTCTCCGACTCTCATTTTCCCGACTCACATTTTCCACGAGTTCCTGGCATGTTGTAAGTTATGTATTGAAAACTTAGCCAATTTGGGGATGGCTTATATAAATTACACCACCCCCTGCATAATTCCTTGCCTAGCAGCTGTTTCTTGAGATGAAATATAATCTCCTTAAAGCTTTAACTTAGCTATAATTAGCGTAGCTTGCAGAGCACACAACCTGCCTGAACAACTGCCAACTCAGTGACTCAGCTGCTGAAGGAAATGAACATGTTTACTACGGCAAACAGTGGCAAATCCAACGTTATTAAGTAGTGTAGGTGTGGCAATTCATAGACAATACAACATAGAATGAGAAATACTTACCTTTTTGAAGTAGAAATTTAGTAGGTAAAATGTAGTAGCAGTACCCGTGCAAGTTCTGTAGTAGCTGTAGTTCTGTAGTAATTGTAGCTGGAAAAAAGTAAAAGTATCTCGGCTGCGGAAGGAAATGAACATGTTTACTATCACAAACAGTGGCAAATCCAACATTTTTAATCCTTTCACTGAAGTAGACTCATTTATGCATTTTGTATGGTCGACCGCCGTACACGCATTTTTGCGACTTTCCCAGCACTTGCTAGTAACTGAATTTTATTATTCGTTGATAACATAACCATCGATCTTTAGGACTTTTATGGTAGTGACAGTGTTGTCCTAAGATTTCTCTATAAAATTAGCTTAAAATTTAATTTTAAATCTTTGTTTGGGAATTTCCAACCTAAAAACGAACATTTTTGTGTAAGTTCTGTAAACGCCTCCGAGTTAGAAAACAAATAACTACTTAGGTTGATGACATTATAGCCGATTAAGATTTTTGTGATATCACACATAATTAAAATAGCAATAGCAGCACTGACTCTGATGGTGGTGAAAGTAATGGTTTTGTAAGAATAAGGAACATTCTAGAGGATCGTTTAAGCTTCGTAGCTTCACATCGCTTTATCAATGCACAAAGTATAGAACAATGAATTTTTTGCATCGCAGTGTTTATTAACATGTTGGCAAAATAAAATATATAACCAAAACAAACGTTCTAGATGGAGTCTGAAATTGAAAAAATATTGCATACATATCATGAAGCAATATCGGCAAAATGGCTAGCAGATAGATAAATTTGTAAGTGGACGCAAGTGAAAGGGTTATGTAGTAGAGGTGTGGCAATTCATAGACAATAAGAAGTACTTACCTTTTTGATGTATAAATTTAGTAGGTGAAAACAGCGTTTTTTCTAGTGGCCACAAGAAACAAACGTTCACGTGACCTTTTCGGTACACGTTGGCAGTAAATATTAATTACATGTAAATTACTACTCATTAATTTATTTTATTTAATGAGTAGTACAATTGTATAGCTGAATAGGCACCTTTGCATAGGCTGCAGAACTCAGGACGGTGCTTTTTGACACGGCAGCAACTTTGCTGTTTAAAACGGAACAGCGCAGTTGGGCACTGTAAAGAGGCGCGCTAACTTATAGATTTCAGTTAATGCGCCCTAGCGGTGAAAAAAAACCACATAATCGCCACCCCTTTATATAAGTCGCTTGGCTCAAATCATCAGAAAAAAGTAGCGGCTAATAGTCCGAAAGTACAGTATTTACTACTCATATTAATTCAGTTGGCTTCGTGCGACCAAATGGGAAAAAGGAAAGACTGCTCTATAAGGTGGACAAACATCTACACACACATATTGTCGTTTATATAATAGATTAGTATACACCTGACACATAGCATAAAAGCAAAAAGAGGCTTGTTGTTAGATATTGCGCTTCCATATCTTATATCAAGATAACTACAAGCCACTGTCCATGAGACCGATAGGTCTGACACTTTATCAGACCAGCCTGTTAGTTCTGGCACACCACTTTGCATAATGATTGGCAAATCAACGAGCTCAACATTGCTTCATGCACAACAGCATCATAGCTGACAGGCTTAACTCATGATGTGTCAGACCAATTAGTCCTGGCCCCTTGTCATGAACCATGGCTCTACATGTACTTAGACATTTAGCATATTCAAAGCTTGTAGTCTAATAGAAATTTACCTTCATCATTACCAACAGTGTCTGCTTTTAGAGACTTTGATGACACGACTTCTGGTATCACCTGTACCGATTGTTGGAATACCTCCAAAAAATTTTCTTGTTCTGCTAACATGCAGCTACTTCCTATAACAAACCGTTTTCAAATTGACCTGGCTGTTGGATTAGTCAGACACATGCACCATTTTCCTTCAACAACAACTATGATATCCATGTCAATTTCAAAACATATGAATAGTTATTGCAATTCAAATTTGCATGTACTGTATGATACAAAATGTGAAACTGGACTATTCTATGCATCCATGCATAAAACTTAGAAGTGAATTTGTTTAAGGCTCAAATTTTGTAACGGTCACAGCCTCTGATGCCAGCAATTCTCTGTCACTAGGCAAATCAGATGTTTTTTTTTTCCGCAGTGTCCGAGATCACTGACATTTCATAATGATAAGGAAATCAGACCCCGGTCACCCACATACTGGGTCTAAACAGAACAACCACTGCGCTTTGTTGGCTGACAAAAAGTACCATGCCTTACTACAAAAAGTACCATGCCTTACTACAAACAGTACCATGCCTTACTACAACAATGTATCCCAAACTTCTTACCAAATTTGAGTTATGTGTGTATATCTAACTGTCAAGGCAAACATGGCCTAAACATTACACAGCAGAAAGAACTAACCTCTGATGATGATATCACCACCTGTGGTTACAGTAAGCATAACTGTCGGCTGCTGGGTGGACAGGTAGTCTAGCTTCTTCAGAAAACTGCCCATGAAGCGTTTATAGTGTACATTGAAATTTGATCTCGGCCGAACCTATAAATAGAACAAACCCTACTTTCAAGTGATTGAAACAAAATCGAAATTAATGTTTAGCTATCATGATTGAAAACTGACAGTAATATTATACAAGTTATCAATAGGATCAGTATTTTTAATCCTTAACCAAGTTCTGCATAAGCTGACTAACCTTTGGTACCCCTATTGTTCTACACCTTTTCTGATTGCAATAGATCAAGACTGCATACAGCTCACCAAGAATCAAGAATAACAGACTTTATACACTTCACCAATAATGGAGAATAACAGACTTTATACACTTCACCAAGAATGGAGAATAACAGATTTATACACTTCACCAATAATGGAGAATAACAGACTTCATACAGCTCACCAAGAATGGAAAGTAACAGACTTCCTACAGCTAACCAATAATGGAGAATAACAGATTTCATAAAGCTCACCAAGAATGTAGAATAACAGACTTCACACACCTACCAAGAATGAAGAATCACCAACACCTCACCAACAATGGAGATGAACTGACACAGCTAAATAATAATGGAGATTAACAGACTGCCTACAGCTCACCAAGAATGGAAAATAACAGACTGCACACACCTCACCAAAAAGAATGGAGAATAACAGACTTCATACACCTCACTAAATATTGAGAATAACAGGACTTCATAGTCCCCATCAATGGAGTTTATGAAGTCTGGAGAATAGATATAGTTAGTTAGTTGTCTTACTAAAGACACTTCAGCAATAATGAAGAATGACACAATTCACGCACCCAACAGCCCACACATACGCACTAACATACATTAAAAACAATCGACGGTGACTCTCAATAGAGACTTCACGCGTCTCACCAAGAAAGAATAGATAGAATGAAATAATGGCGAAAGCATGCATAACTTAACTATGATGATACATACACCCAAGAAATTCAAATATTACAAGAAGATTTACATGTACAAATAGTTACCGTGTTTTGATGTGCATGGTTTTTATATATGGAGATCCAGTGTCGTCTTTAGTCGAATCACCCATAACCATGAAATTCACTTACTATTGCAACATGTCAATTTAAGTCTGTAGAAAGAAGAAGCATCGAACAACATTCAGCATTGCCCAACTCCCAAGCACTCAGTAAAGAGATGTGCAGTTTCTCATTTTAGCTAAACCAATCGAATAGGAATTCGATTGGTGAAATCGTGAATCGAATTCACTAAAAGGATTCCCAGGGGTTTTGTATAGCGTTCCGGTGGTTTTGACTAGGTGAGATCCTGATCAGAAAACAACCAAAAACTTCATTATTTTACAATAAATACCTATCTCAGCTATTCACAATTGACTTATCTAACCATTGAATATTGAAAAGTAGCAAAATATACTAATATAAATAAAGATCATAAAGAAGTCTGTTAAAAAGTCTGTAAACCAATTTTGGTGCGGAAACATACTCTGCACACAGTAGTTAAAATATAGCCTAAGCGTTAGGTGACAGCAAATCATCAAATCTTTGAGTAGCTAAGCTTCCCTGTCCGTTTAGTCACTCATAACCTTTGATTTGGTTAAAAACAAAAAAAATGGACACGTTAGTATTGTTGTACTGTTTTGATAAAAAATCCCAAACACTATATGTCACATGCCAGATACAAACTGAAAATATTTCTATGTTGTGGCGCGTCAGCTGAGTATTTACTGCAATCTTCGGAAAATTTATTTCAATCACATTAAGTTCATAAAACGGAAATACTGTACGCTAATCTGTGTGTCCGCCAAGAATTGGAGTGTATATGTAATTCATTTCAAAGACGCCTCATGGTCAATACGCATCCATTTGACACGTAGATGGTACCTTATTTTAATACTTATGTTCTTTAACGATGCTACATTCAAAATTTTTTGCACGAAAGTTTTAAATCATGATCCAATACATGTACAAGTTTGATCATGGACTTCTAGAATGTTTAGTAAGACCTGCATAGGCTATTCAGAATCATTTTCAAATTCACGAGTAAGAGCGCGAACCACTTAAAAAATCTTTGACCACTTTTCAGTTGTACTTCTCGCATGTCTGCAGTGTAACTTTATATGATTTTTTGGGTCAAACCTTTTTCCGATTTGGGTGTACATACAAAGGTATTCTTTATAGGTTTCCAAGAAAATCCTTGACTATTGTGTCAGAGCATTAAAAAGCTAGGTTAGTCACTTTTTTGTATGTTTGCAAAAGGTTGTGTAATGTGTAATCATTAAAGTTGGCAGTGAACGTTTTGCAGATGACAAGGTAAAGTTTTCAAACGCTTAACAATATTGCTAGACAGTTTCAGTTAGTAACCAAGGTGGCAAAAGGCATCGACCATGCCTATGCAAAATGTTTCTTTAAAAACACTACTACTCAACATACCTTAGTTGACAAAAAAGACTATGCTGTTTTTATTGTTTCATAACCAGTTTAAACGAAACACTGCATGACATGTTCAATGTTTGTCATGAGTAAATCAGACAATGATGTGAAAGCAGGCGTAGATCCCTAGTTGATACACTTGTGGAGTAGTTTTAATTTCAAGAGGGTGCAACTGTATGGAACTAATAAGATATTCATTGAGAGTAGTCTTAATAAAGACATAATAGTGAGGTTGAACTCGCCATTCGTTGCTTAAAATGAATGTTCGATAATTATCATGAGGTTAACTGACAAAACTATGTGACAGAACATACATCTATGAATTAGGAATATGCAGGCCAAAGAGATTAGTTCTTTTCTAGGCCGATCTCGAAGCATTTTTGTGCTCTAGTAGCTACAAATAAGTCGCCTATTTCAAGCTAAATCAACTGATCAACCAAAGTTGAACTGTAAAATATCCATGTTGCTCTCAAACTGACGTCAAAGGTTTTTCACATTTATGTTGCATACATTGGTGGATCAATTGTTTAGATACACGCATAAGACTTGTCTGAAATGGTGAAGGGAGTGGCTAAGAGGAAGCACAGAAACTGACTTATTTTTGTCATGTGAATGTTGCTCCAGTATTTCATAAACATGGTTATTCAGGGCCGCAAAGACATGGGCTGCACACAAAAAGAAAGCCTGTGGCTATTTTGCTAAAGGCATTGCGCTAATTGCTCAGCCTATCTTAAAGTTTTAGCAAGAATAGTCTTGTAAGATCACTTGTGGCTTATATGTGCAACTATAGGTTTGTGTTGAAACATTCCTGTCTGCGTTGGAAGTCAACACAAGACATTCTTAGTATAAACTCATCTGAAATAACATCTGCTGTCAAATAATTGTCAATAAGTCATTATATATTCACTGCCAGAATTAATTCAAGAATGAGCCAAGCAAGGCAACATAAGAAGAACATTAAGGAGATACTAACAGAGCTCAAGCATTTGGAGACGAGGTAGACATCATATTAATAGACCACTAAAGCTAACGATCTGACTGTTCTACTTTATCTTGTTTTGCTTGTGTTTTTGGACATCATTTTCGTTGTGTAAAACAGAGTTCAACTCTAACTTTGGGGTGTAAATAAAATGTCAGCTTATCACATGTACCTTGGTCATGCCTATCTATAGTATTTACTGTAGTATTATAATAGATGTGGATCAGGCAACTAGCTTACTCAGCCATTGCCCAGCCATTCGTGTCATGATTCTAAATCAAAACTCAGATTATTCAGTAATCATGAGCGAATAAAGTCGAACAAAGGGTTTAATCTTCCTATTTAGACTTGCTAATGATGTTAATGTGGTCAGCTGAACTGGTAGAATCTAAACATACTGGTCGTCTGATAAAATAAAATATTTTCGCGTGCAAGCGGTTAGGTGAAATGGTTTTGAATAAGCATGAGGTTGGATAAGATGGTTTCAGATTGCAATTGGTTAGCTAAAGTGATTGAAGTGTACTGATAGATAAATAACTTATTTGAGGGAATAGTTGGTTAGATGAAAGGATTTGAAGGCCCGAGTGACCTTTTGACCTGTCATTTATTATCTGCTCAGTTGATGCTAAACATTTACAGAGCTCAGGGCATAAACAAAGAAAAGGAGACGCAGCTGTATAAAAAGAGCCCATCTCTTGCTGGTGAGCTATCGGCTATGGACAGTAAACAGTCTAGTGAATACAGCCGGGACAGTAAGTCTGATATAACACATTATCAAAGTTATGATGTTTTTGTAAATCTTTACTATAATAGGAGCGTTTTTGTCCGCCTGTTCTCAGCCACGCTGAAAACGATGAAAAAAAAAAGATTGCACTGCACGAGAATCAAACCCGAGCATCAGAATCAAAGGCAAGCAGGCTACCATTACACCACTCAGAAGCCCTAACTATTCCCTGGATAGGGATTCCCTCTATAGACTTTTTACTCATGACGATCTCTCCTGCTGCCCGGACTGCCAAGCGTACTAGTTATTATAACTACCAAAATTAGCACACTTTTAACGGCATTAAAGGCTGAAAGGTGCTTGTTTAATAAGTGATAAGTCACTGTTTCAGTTGTCTGAATGAGCTTGTTGGTAGTGAGAAGCACGACATAGTTGAAACATTATGCTCTATACTTTCTGGCTATTCTAGTGACACATTAGCATCCCGGAATGCATAAAATCTGCTTAATTTTTATATTGTCTGATTATCATATTTGCCCAAAACAAACATGAGTTTAAAAAACGCAAACAAAGTAACGGCAATACATATGCAAAGGATTATCAGAATCAAAAAAATGAGTTCCCTCACATTACTAGAAGAAATTACACATTACACTACAGAAATTGGATTGTTGAAAAATAAAGCTTATAGCTGTGTTACACGGCATTACAGCAGCACATTTTTGGAACAAATTGAGAGTTTTGAGGTAAATCAGAAAAAGTAATCATTTACATCTAGTAGTTTTCTATCGGTGTTTAAACTCTCAACTGAGCATCTAGAAACCTATCTCAATGTTTTAATATGATTCTAGGATTAAAAACAAAGAAAGAAATCTACCAGCTCCGAGGAATGGTCCATCAATTTCATGAAGAAATAAGAAATGTTTTACCTACACCGGAGTGTGAGTTACCCTTGTGAGACATTTATCTTGATAAAATCCATTTGAGCGTGTTTATTTCTGTCACATTTATATCTGTCATGCCTTATACATGCTGTCCTACATACACACTTATATTCTTTTGTGTATAACATTAGTGTCTACTATAATACTCATATTCCTTATATCTCTGTATCCTCTTATGTATAACATTAGTGTCTACTATAATATTCATATTCCTTATATCTCTGTATTCTCTTATGTATAATATTAGTGTCTACTATAATACTCATATTCCTTATATCTCTGTATTCTCTTATGTATAATATTAGTGTCTACTATAATACTCATATTCCTTATATCTCTGTATTCTCTTATGTATAACATTAGTGTCTACTATAATATTCATTCAAATACTAGTTTTAGAGAAGCTAAAAGTTATCATGGAAGACATAGAGAATGGCATCAGTCTGTTCAAGCAGTCCCAAAGAGAAAAGTAAGTATCCTTCCATAGTACATTCGATTGCTTTTGTTGGTCAGCTGAGTTACACCGCTGTCAGACCTGACCAGCTGAATGTGAAAGAATTACGCTGCCTTTAGATATGACCAACTGATGATGAATGAGTTACAATACTCTCATGAAATCAATGCATTGGAGAAGCGGTTTGACTCTTGGACTGACAGTGACAGTACTCAACGTGTCACCGCCGCTCCACTCACCAAACTACCCAGTGCCAAAGATGTTGGGAAGAATTTACCTGTCGAAGTAGCGCAGTTCTCAGTAGGTATTTTTCTTAGGCATAAGTCCATGAGACAGTGTACTCTCACTCCGGTTGTAGCTTTTGGTGAGAATTGGCAGACAGCTATTCGCTTCCCATGTTCTCTTCATTTGTAGTTTGCACTACATTCACGGGTATAGCAGAGAAGCTATGACAGTCACCTTTGTGTTGGCATTGTACTTTGATACATCTACAGTTGCTCCAGTCAATATAACATTTGCTTCTTTTATCAACTCCGCTATGAACTTGTGTCTCAGCTGTCTTCATATTGCTTGACTGCGAATGAACACTTGCGATTCATAACTTATAATTCTTATAAATGTTGGCATGGCTACAATTTACTAGCAACTCTATGTAAACAAACTACACTCAGCCTCTCTACAGCGAATACTGTTTGGATATGTTTCCTTCATGATAGTCCTTGTTAGTGACTGGGTTCGTAGCTGTGAAATTGACCATCTCTTTCAGGTGAGCGCATTTGTGTCTTTTGATCGGATGAGTATTGGTGCAAAACTCTGAATTTCGACCTGGAGAACAACATATTATCTTCTCCATTTCAGATCTGGTTTTTATGTAATGCCTGACATCAGTTTTGGTAAAATATTATTTTATTAGGCAGTGAAGTACATGTCACAATACTTTCCGTTATCGGAGTCTCTATTCATATGCAATTTGATAAAGCATGGCTTTTGGTAGGCAAGATACGGCAACAAGTTTCACCTCGTCTGCTCTCAAATATCGAGCAAGCATTGCATGACTAGCCATTCTACTGTTTGTTGCCATGAGGTCTGCAGTGTATACTTTATTGAGGATGCAAAATCTGACTAGTAGATAGCATGTGATTAGGTTGTGCATGTAGAACATGCTGTGGGATTTATCCATCCACCGTCTCTGCTGTTTTACATTACTGCTATTATGAACCACGCTTGTACATGGTCATGGTTGTCTTGAGTGCAAAGAGATTGGTCATCGCAGCTCAAAGTAGGATTTATCTGCTGATGGAAAGGTCAGACAACTGCAGTCATACATCAGACAGTTGTGAATAACAGTGCATGAGGATAGTAAATTTAGTACATAGCTGTATTTGAAGTTGTCAGTCTTTTTAGATAGACCAGGATACATCTAGTACGACACAGGGCAGTTTATGTGTAGTCCACTGCTCGCTAACAAGGGAAAGTTATCTAAATGTTCACTTTTTGTGAAGCCTGTTTGAACGTCTGGATGCATTGTGGTAGTTGCCTGAAGCTCATCTCACCAATAATTTTTGTCCGTATACATTAAAGTTGTAGGCCTTGCTTATCAAAGATTAAGTAAACATTTCATATGAAGCATGAAAATTACGAGAACGTAGCTATGGTCACTTGAGATGGTCAAAAAAGTGCTAAAAAAACATTTACATTCAGCCCTTGCCTAGTTACCATAGTTTATACCAAGTACCAATATCTGTTTATTCTTGTAAAAGATTTTAGTATAGATGCAAGTGTGTAGAGGTCATCTTAAAAAAGTCAAGCGAGTTAATGGAGCCACAAAATGAATAAATAAAATTTGTAATCTAGTGATTTAAAAAATAAGTTTCCTCTTTAGTATACTCAGCTACTGATGTTATTGTCATGCTTATCATGTCTGCACAAGTTGTAAGTAACTATGACGCCATTTTTGTCAGCGTTATTGTTGTCATGGTCAGCCAACAACTCAACTCCATTCCATCATCCAACTTACCGATCATACTCACGTGTAAAGATATCATTATACATGTGTATATCAATTTATTCTTTACTAGCTATGGTTATGGGGCTTCAACTAATATCATAAAATAGTAATTCAATATTATCACTTTGTTTACTTACATTCATATTACATACATACTTACATATTACATTCAAAGTTTCTAACTAGGTTACTATTTAGCTCTCACTTTAGGGTAGATGTCTTCACTGGGGTGGGTGTCTTCACTTCCAACAATGTCTGATATATTAGTCACGTTAGTCTTGAGACTACAATTCATTTTGTTTTAGCTACTTTGCTGACAAAAACTGGCAGGTAGACTTGGACTACCGGTTTATATTTATATGTCAACACTGATCAATTATAATTGATTTCATCAGCAATCGCTGAAAGTGAGTCCTTATAGGACCTTCTCCGAATGTACCTGGCGTGCCTATTTCAGTATTCATCAATTTAATGTCTGCGTTATTTGTAGAAGTTTTTAGAAGAAACTGGAGGGCCAAGAGGAGGCTGGGATGAGTATGACCACAATACATTTCTCAAGTGGAGAGTGAGATACCATGTAAGTTTTTGCTACTAGTTGACATTAGTCTCATCGCTATCACGCGCTAAAATAGATTATTAGCATTGCTCACCCATTCTGTAGGGCCGGGGACAGTTTGTGGCTGAGGCAATATCTCATTTGCCCAGCAAAACCGAAGAAGAGGTGAGGGAGCATGAGAAGTGGTACAAAGAATTCTTGAGTCATCAAGAACAGAAGCGACTCGCCATCAGCGATTGGAAGCGTAAGAAAAATGTATGCTTAAATTTTAATATATTCCGTGTCTGTTTGTGTTCACATGTTCATATATAACTATCTTATTCACGATCTTTCCCAACCTCTTGTGTTCACATGTTCATATATAACTATCTTATTCATGTTCTTTCCTAATCTCTTAATTCACAAGTACTGTCATGATATATCTGTATGTCCATATGTCTGTATATATGCGTATGGATGCTCAATGTTTCAGGATCTCTTGGAGGAACCTTGCAGCCCTCTATCTTTTATATTTGACATGGTTTTTTTGAGTTAATATGCATGTGGTAGGTCTCTGTCCCTCCAAGCGTATTACATAGTCTGTGAGCTATCATGTGTATTACATGGTCTGTGGGCTATCATGTATATGGTTAATGCGTTGTATGCATACGCGTTGTATGCGGTGTTAATGCGTACATGTATATGCGTTATCATGCATATGATAGGATGATTGTGTGTTGTCCTCTATACGACAAACGCTGTCTTCACTGAGATGTATGTGGCAGTATATGTGTATGTTACCATATGTTAGTAGCTCTCTGTGTGTCATCACATATTTGTTAATCTATATGGGTGACCAATTATATAGGTGTCCACTGTCTCTATATGGGTGGCTACTATGTCTCCATATGGGTGGCTACTATGACTCTATATGGATGGCCACTATGTCTCTATATGGGTGTCCACTATGTCTCTATATGGGTGGCCACTATCTCTCTAAATGGGTGGTTACTATGTCTCTATATGAGTGGCCACTATGTCTCTATAATATGAGTGGCCACTATGTTTCTATATGGGCGGCTACTATGTCTCTATATGGGTGGCCACTATGTCTTTATATGGGTGGCCACTATTTCTTTATGCGTGGCCACTATGTCTCTATATGGGTGGCCACTATGCCTTTTCATCTGCAGGAAGAAAAGAATGAGAAGCAGGAGCAGTCATCTGAGGCTTCTGATGAGGAGGAAGAGAAACGCCTGGAGAAAGAGCGAATTATGGAAAGGGAGAGGCTTGATAGACAGAACAAACTCAGCTCATGGAAAGTTTGTATTTTAATGTTTTGTTTCTTGTCTAAAAAGCATGTGTGACACGGGGCTCAGCAGCTTCTAATGAGGCCATCGATCGTAGCAGTGTATAGGCTAGGAAACCAAGACATGTTATTCATTGAAGCTTGAAAAAGAACTGGAACGGGCTGAAGCTGAGGAAAGACAACTGAGAGAAGAAAGTGCAAAAGCTGAAAAGGAAAGAGTAGAGAGATTACGGCAGCAGGAACTACGTGAGAAGGTCAGGAATCTATTCAAATTTAAGGTAGCGAGTGAGAAGGGCAACATAGTGAGGTAAAACACACCTGAATTTATTTTTTAACATTCAAGAGCACAACATGGCTAGTTATTTGAGCGCGTTGTACAGGCGTAGATTGTAGATTACAAACTGCATTCAGTGCTGATCGTAATATTAGTTGCAGTTGTATATAACCATGATTCTACTATGTGTATCGGCTCTTAGGCCCTTAGACTCTGCCCCGCTTGCAGGTTGCGGAGTACAAGCGCACAAAGCTCGAGACAGAGGAATTTCTAAGGCTTGAAGCTGAGGCGCAGGAACTGCAAGAACTAGAGAAAGATAGAGAAAGACGACAGTTAGACAAAAGCAGAGTGGAGTTGAGGAACCAATTTGCTTTTGAGCAGAAGATGAGACACATGAGGGATGGAGAGAAGAAGAAGGAAGAGAGTCTTAAGAAGGAACAAAGGCTCAAGTCACAGGTTTGAGTTGCTTTAGTGAATTGCAGATGCTGCCAGTAGTTATTCTGCAACTGTATACATTTGCTTGTTTTAATTCGTTGAGGTTAATGATTTTCCATCTCACTAGACACCTTATGGTAGTCTGTTCCTGTTTGATATTTTCACATAGTATGAAGTGAATGTGGTCAGAGATCCAAGTCGGTTATTAAGGCCAACGGAGGGTTGGAAGTCACGTACCAAGCAAGTGGGTGCTAGCGCGGAGTCTGGTAGAATCTACACCATGGCTCACAGGTATGATCTATATTTCTATGTTTACCTTGATCTTCAGTTATCTTGGACAATGCGTGTACGTTCAAACTGTCATTGTTGGGAAAATAGTGTGCACTTTGTAGATGAAAGGCCACAGGCGTTGGAGTGAAAGAGTTTAGACTTTGTAGGTGAAAAGCTGCCGGTATTGTAGGTGAAAGGTAATGGGTGTTGTAGCCGAAAGGTTGTGGACTTTATGGGTAAAAGGCAGCAGGCATTGTAGGTGAAAGGTTATAGGGATTGTAAGTAAAAGGCTGTATTTAACAAGCTAAGTTGGGTAGAGTATTTAGCTAGTAGCAAATGATTATGACTACTTGTAAAGCTGAGGAAATGAGGCAGGGGGTAACAATGCTTTTTAGTGGGTGGATCATAGTTATTAATAAAAATAAGTTAATATTGGTGTCAAGGTCAGTTGTAGTGAGTACTTGCTCTACTCTTTCAGCCCGACCAAACAGCATCTTTCCATGTTGAAGTTGCTAGCTAATTTAGTGAACAAACGCTTCATTATTTTTCTCAACTCCGTGCTGAGCAGATGACTCATGTTACATTATTAGGCATATTTTTAGGCAGGCAAGATTTTACAGAGTGAATGTAGCTTATCAAAGCAAATAGGTTACAAGTCATCAAGTGTACCGACTCGGATGTTTCAAGACGAGATAATATTGCATGAACTCAACCAATAATAGAAGAGTCTTTGTATCATTAGAAAACATGTTGCCTTGGCTAGTGTATTGGGTATTAGTTAGGTCACTATTTGTATGCAAAGGACCATACAGTTAGAGTTGTCTCATTACGCCTATGTTAGAATGACTTCTGTTTCAACCATCGTGTACTTCCTCGGCAGTGTTGAACTATGCGAAGTATAGGTATATCATAATGCAGTAAATGAGGAAGAATGTTTCTACAGCTTGGCCATACTGCCTCAGACTGACAATGAATTATGGCTGACTTGTGGAAAAATGGAAAAATTTTCATCTAATTGAATACGTAAATATTGTTGTTTAGGTCGATTCCTTGGTGTCTCCAAATACTCACTTAGAGCATTGCAGAATTTGTTGTCTATCTGCGTGTCACTTCAATATTTAATACATCTTGCTTTATCCATTCCTACAGTTAACATACTGTTAACATAATCCTACTGTTAACAGTTAGCGTACTGTTAACATATAGTTCTACTGTTAGCAGTTAACATACTATTAACATATACTCCTACTGTTAACAGTTACCATACTGTTAACACAGTCCTACTGTTAACGGTTAACATAATGTTAACATAATTATAGTCCTATTGTTAACAGTTAACGCACTGTTAACCTATTGTCCTACTGTTAACATACTGTTAACATATTGTTTTACTGTTAACATACTGTTAACATATAGTAATAATGTTAACAGTTAAGATAATGTTAACATATAATCCCACAGTTAAAATACTGTTAATATATAGTCCTACTGTTTACAATTAACATACTGTTAACATATAGTCCTACAGTTAACATACTGTTAACATATAGTCCTACAGTTAACATACTGTTAACATATAGTCCTACAGTTAACATACTGTTAACATATAGTCCCACAATTAACATACTGTCAACATATAGTCCTACTGTTAACAATTAACATACTTTTAACATATAGTCCTACTGTTAACAGTTAACATACTGTTAACATATATTCCTACTATTAACAGTTAACATACTGTTTACATATAGTCCTACTGTTAACATATGGTCCTACTGTTAACAGTTAACATATGGGCTATAAATAATCCTTTGATATTTGTTTCAAAGAACAGTACTATGAATTGGTCTGAACACAAGATATATGTATTTTACAAATAAATAATTTAATGTGGTGTCATGACTATTTTCTCTTCCTGTGTGTTTTAGCATGCTGAAGTATACAGAGGCACATGCTTGTACCCTAGGACACTTATATTTCGTTAGTATTTAGTTTCGTGAGTAGCTCACAGAGTAAAATTTCGAAGCAACTTAATTTCGCAGCTCTGATGAGTGCGAAAATATAGTGATGTGAAAATAAATGCAGTGGAACAAACATAATTATATTCCTCAGGTTCGGTTCACCGATAAAAAAAATTCAATTTGCGACTAGTTTGTAATTGTGAACCGCAGGTAGAATGGTGTGGGTAAGGTCGATAATGCAATTTGATCGCTTGCTGCCATTTGTTTCTTGGACTATCAACAGGCCAGTTTTCACTGGGGCAGCTGGCCGGCTGAGCCGCCCCAACTTTTTGGGAATTTTTTACGGTAAGTACAGTCCAACTCAAAAAACTCACCCTCAGATAAAATGTAACATTTCATCTCAAACACAAGGTCAACTCAAACGGATTTGTTTGGTCAGTTCCAACGCAATGATAAATTCCTTCAGATAACTCGACCTCAACATACTTTATTCGAAAAGTTACTTGCCCAACGGCCATGGACGCGGTTTTTATCGCTGTAGAATGTCACTTCATTCCAAGCCATAGAGACAAACATCAACTTCTAGTAGTTCTTAGGCATCATTATTATCGTCATCAGAGGCAAAATATTTTTGTTAACGACTTTTATAAAGGTTTGCAAAAGATTCAGTTTTATCAATCACCCGCTTGGCCGTGTCCCATCGAAAGCGTAAAAGCCTCCGAATGAACTTAAAATAAAATCCGCAAAATTGATCTTTGTTAAAACGCTCAAAAGGAAAAGATGTTTTTTTTCTGAGCGTATTAACTGCGGTCATGTTATGCCTATTTTAATTTAAAAACGTCTCGTCAGTCACATCACTTAAAACAAAACAAATCTAAAAAAATTACAAGTTATTGAAGAGGTGTCAGTGGTGAATCCAAACCTTTCCAGAGCCATGCTGCTTGTGTAGTACTGCGAGTGTCAGTGCATGTGTCTTATTTTCTTTCAACACACGGTGCTCACTGCATTGATTGATGTCCCCAGCAAACGATAACGCTAACTAATGCATGTGCATTGACATCAAATTCCTATCATTATATATCATTCCTAATGGGAAAATAATCCTAAATAATTGCAAAATAATAACATAATAAATTTTGACAGTCAAATTATTTTGTCGGTTTATATTTTAACGATGCTATAGTGGTCGTTAAAATCGTTGAAATAAATGTCGTTATAAAATTCAATTATGCAGTATCAATGAACAAAGCTATTTAGTTTCGCTTTTTCGCTCGTTTGTTATGATAGTTTAGTTTCGCACACGAAACTTTCGCGAGAGGATGACACCGCGAAAACGCGAAAGTTAGATGCCGCGAATACATAAGTGTCCTAGGGTAAATAATATTGTGTGATGTCATACGGTATTCCGTAGTAGCACATGTAGGTAGCTTCCCTTTGACTACTTCTGCATTTCAGTTCATCTAGTGTGTGTCTATTGCAGGGGTGTTCCGTCTTGGAGACGAGGTCTTTGACGCACCTGCTCTTCATACTTCCATCAGTGTTTTTATCACCTCCGACTTCATGAATTTTATATTTAATTAAATATATGCATACATATATATTATGTTAAATGATTCTACTTGTGACAAATTGAAAGTTGTCCATTACTGCAATGTCTGTAATCAACATACAATGTACATACAACAATTTTAGTGCTAGCTACCGCAAAATGGAAGTTGTGCTCACATGCCAGAAGGTAAATGCATTTGTTGCTATCACAGATAGATGGAGGCAAAAAGATATGACAGCTATGTCAAAACTCATCTGTTCTGTACTCTAGCTTATAAAAATAGTGAATCTAAGATGTATTACCAAACATTAATCAAATGGTTAAGATGAAAATGATGATGTTCTGGTGTTCACCGTGTCTACCATTTCCTCTACCCTCCGCTGTTCACTGCACTGCTCTTCGGCAGCAGTTCTGTCAGAGTTTTTGCATATCTGCAGCTGTTCCAATTGTGCATGACTACGAACTGTTTTGTCATGGAGTTGTAAAGACTCTTCAAGGTTGTCTTTTCCTTCCACAACTTCGTAGTGATCTTCACAAACTATCTTGCTTCCAAATAAATAAAATTTGTCTCCTACGCAGAACCTGAAAAACAACTTTGTTGCTGCAACAAGCCAGGCGTTCATATTTCTAGACAGATTTTGTGAATTCCCTTAGCATTAACTTAAATTGCACCACAGCGAGCTTACCATAGCATCTGACCATAACATACAAACATGTTGTTAATATAGTCATATCATACAAACATGTTGTTAATGTAGTCATAACAAACAAATGTGTTGTTAATGTAGTCATAACATACAAACGTGTTGTTAACGTAGTCATAACATACAAACGTGTTGTTAATGTAGTCATAACATACAAACGTGTTGTTAATGTTGTCATAACATACAAACGTGTTGTTAATGTAGTCATAACATACAAACGTGTTGTTAATGTTGTCATAACATACCAACGTGTTGTTAATGTAACCATAACATACAAACGTGCTGTTAATGTAGTCATAACATACAAACGTGTTGTTAATGTAGTCACAACATACAAACGTGTTGTTAATGTAGTCTATAATACTGATATGGTACTACCTTGACTATCACCACTAAAAATTATTTTTGATTGTATATTTTGGATACGATTATTACCTTAGCCTGCATTTATAGCACGCAAAGCATTCTATGTGGTAAACATGTTCTTTTGCTCTCATCACCATTTCAAAAGATGGTATTGGCAGCAGACAAGCTGAACAATGACCTGGCATGCCAAACAATCTGCAAATGAATTGGATAAGGCGATCAGAAAGGCAACATCTCTGAAAACATCCAATGTTGAGATGCCCAACAAGTCTGAGCTATAGCTGTGTTGATTAGATTGCAAGCGTATCAATATTTATAGAATAAAGCAGCATATGCGCTCCTAGAGTTTTTGATTAGAGCATGCTGTGAAGTTGCCTCATGTCTTGATTGCTTGCCATTTCCAATTGCAATTATTGCTGATGCGGCACGTTGCTTTGCTTGTGACACATCTATGTAATTACTCTCGTGTCAGATCATACAAAGCCCGCATTGTTTTCTGCCACGCATACATTAGTTGCCTACCTTCCTGTATTAATCATCAAGATAAAATGAAAGAATAATTAAATATTTATTAATCAACAGTGTATGGATTTGATTAGTTCTCCGCTGCAGTTACGCAATCAGCTCTTCCTACATAGTTCTAAGTAAAAACCTGTTTGAACTTCTGCAAACCATTTCTGTGCTGATGTATTGCCGATCTTAGACTGTTTAGTAAAAGCCAGTGAAATAGAATTTGATTTCTTACCTGAAATAGTCTCGTTTGCATAACAGCAAATTGGCTTTTACAAACAGAGAAGATCCGACTTCACCCAATCTGCACCCACAGCATGAGCATTTCAAACAATCTTCATGCCAGACTTGCTCGATGGCCTTTAGTAGGTACTTGTCTTTTATAGCCTGTGAACAAGTGGGCAAAGCAAGTTATAGGACAGAAATTACATGTACTTACAGCTTCACTAATGTTTTATAAACCTTTCTTTCGCAGCAAGAAACTTTTCAATTGGACTGCATGCTTGTGTGATTGAGCATAACACACATGTATGGTTATAGAGAAGGTTTGATACGCTTCTTAGAAACTTTAGCGTTTAGAAAACCGAGATGTTTGGTAGAAGGTACGAGTGCTAGAAAATGTTTCTGCATCTAAGTTGATTGCTCATAAATATATTTCAGGTGGAAATCTCTCACCTCATAGTGTGATAGTTAATTAGAAGAAAATACTGAAGGCAAGTCTTTAGTCAGCAAATATACTGCAAAAGTAAGGAAGAGCAATACATGGCTCATGTCTGCTTTCATTGTATGCACTGTAAGGTGTAAGCTTGTGTATTTATTTAGCTAGTCTAAAAGGAAAGAACTTTATACCTGGTTGCACCCGATACAGATGTTGACTTCCGCTGCCGCTGAGGTCATGTCATCACGCGTGGATTGAACGTTCAACTGCATCACTCCTCTTGTTTTGCTTCTTCTAAAGTATTAATATTTAAACATTCAAATATTAGATTATTCCTTGGCTTTGGTACATGCCATTGGATTTGTGTCCCTGTGGGTAAGATATAGATGGGTTTTAACTGTGATTAGCTATGTTACTAGAATCAGTTCAGGTGCAATGTATTGTAAAGTAAAACAGCCCCCATGGGAGCTTTTATCATGGTTTGTAATACTCTGTCCGCACCTGATGCATGCCTCCAGATACACTATGAGTGAACAAGGATGTTATTGTGTAGTTGAGTACAATCTACCAGTGTCTAACAGTCCCTTTCCTCTTTGTCTTCCAACCTTTACTCCGAGTATAAATCAAGTGAACAACTGACTGCTTCTTTTTTGGTTTGTTGTTCAATATCGCTGTAAATCGGTTAGTAGATAGCGAAGATCTTTTTAATGTGGTCCATTTCTGGAAATACTTTTTGTTTGCTCAACAAACACTTACATTCACCAGCAGAATAGATTATCAGCAACAATCTTTTCAAGATGTGATCAGATTGTCTCAGTTATGTTAGTCAGGCTCTATCTTGACTGTCAGCCCTTATTGTTTAGTCAGTTGTGCGAGTCAACAGAAGGACTTCCCTGCCGTACAACTGTTCAAGTTCAACAAACTTGGTGTGATATAACAAGTGTGTCCAGCTGACGACATCTTCAACACTTTTTGCTTGTTCTGCTCTCATTCTGACCGAGCTCCTAGTTACTTTCAAACACTTTGTACCATAATAACTGTTGCTGCTTTGAGGATGAGGTTTCAAATGCAGACAGGAAATTACATGTGATTCTATGAAAACCAAGTCGCTACTTTTAATAACCATAAGCATTGAGCACGTTTTTTTGTTGTAGCCTACAGTCACACCAGAGCTGAGATACATACTCTTGGCTATAGAAACACTTTCATCCGTTATAACATCTCATTTCATGAAGTAACTATTATATGGATATATTACAGCCTTTATATTATATTACTATTATTTACATCATATTATAACATTGGTTTGTACGAACACAGTGCATTTCTTCATGCAATTCATTTGCGGCCAAGAAATGTCTGGCAGATCAGTTGAGCCGTCTTAAGCTTCTTCTTTGACATTGTAGAATATTCTGTACATATATATTACTGAAAGATCCTAGTAAATCACAATACACTGGACATGTACAAGCTGATAGTCTGCAGTGCGTTACAGTATACTGTGTATTACTGAAAGATCATAGTAAATCACAGTATACTCTATGTGTACAAGTTGATAGTCTGCAGTGCATTACAGTATACTGTGTATTACAGAAAGATCATAGTAAAACACAGTAAATCACAGTATACTGTACATGTACAAGCTGATAGTCTGCAGTGCGTTACAGTATACTGTGTATTACTGAAAGAGCCTAGTAAATCACAGTACACTGGACATGTACAAGCTGATAGTCTGCAGTGCGTTACAGTATACTTTCTATTATTGAAAGATCACAGTAAATCACAGTATACTGTTCGTGTACAGGCTGATAGTCTGCAGTGCATTACAGTATACCATGTATTACTGAAAGATCACAGTAAGACACAGTATACTGTACGTGTACAAGCTGGTAGTCTGCAGTGCGTTACAGTATACTGTGTATTACTAAAAGATCACAGTAAATCACAGTTGACTGTATTTTACTGTATTGCTAAAAGATCACAATAAAATCATAGCTTACTGTATATTATCACTGTATGCTAACAGAAGTCGAAAAGGCCTAAAGGGTCTACCTGTTTGTCGTAGCTGCTTTACTATAGCTGATGATCTGATGTCCTCGAGACGTGCTGAGAATCAGAAATGTACTCCAATTGTCTCTGCACACTTCACGGCTCGCCTTGCATCTAATCACTGCACACGATATTCGGAAAATATAGGCGCACAGCTTGCTTTGAGCGCGCGGGCTCTCTTTGTATAATGAATGTTGTTATCTCTATATAATGCAGCGCCTGCTTACTCTCTGTGTTATGAATATATTCATATACAATATACAATATCAGATATAATGGGCAAGAAAATAGTGATTGCTAGCCATTAGCGATCATAGCAAGGCAACTAATCTCCTCTGGATTATTTCCTCTCCGGAGCCTGTTTACTGAATGAAATAATGTGTGCTTCCTCTACCAGCACTATATTAGCATTGAGATGATTAGTTAGGGAGACATAGGATAAAAATAGCTCTAGACTGATGCCTTTTCAAAGGTCTCATAAAGAGTTTAATACCTATAACATATATTTCATCAAGATATGGTATGGTTGCACTTATATTTAAAAGAAAGTAATGCTAAATTTAGCTATTATGAATATTCATTATTGAGACCTGCATGGCTATTTGAACAACAAGTAACTGTTATAGTCCTTAAGACAATATTTATAAATTTATATAGTTTGTTCATGGTTTTTATGGTGTTCATAATGAACCTTTGAGTATTATGTATGCATATATGTTGTAAATGTATAACAATCTATTAGCAGGCTAATGCGTATAACGAGGAGAGTCTGGATCGACCAATTAGCCATTTCACACACAATTAGGCATGATGATAGAATATGAAAACTTTCCGACCAATCATCAGACACTGAATGCTAATAACATGACCTGGTCAGCCCATGCCTGCAACCCTTTGCAATAAATTTGGAATTGTCTTACTATTGTCTTATGGCAGGCCAGCTAGACATGGCTATTGAGTACAGCAGAAAACTTGAATTCTATAAAGTCTTAGCTCAGCTGTAGCAGTGGTGGTTTTAATTAGCTAACAAAACCAGCATAGACTAAATGACTTAATTCGTGCAAGTCTCAACTTGTCATAGATAGAAATGGCTAACAGGCACCAACACAGTCATCGCTCGTCATGCCAGTTTATGCATTACCAAAAGTGAACCTTCGTGTTGTTTATTGCATCAGCATGACAATCTAGACATCTGACCAAAAAAATATTCAACATCAGACAGGAGCATTAAAAACAGCTAGCTAACAGTGTACAAGGAGGCAGGCGGCATAGGAAGAGATAACCGTAACCTAACTTACAGTGCACAAGGAGGCAGGCAGCATAGGAAGGGATCACCGTGACCTAGCTAACAGCGCACAAGGAGGCAGGCAACATAGGAAGGGAGCACCGTGACCTAGCTAACAGTGTACAAGAAGGCAGACAGCATAGGAAGGGAGCATCATGACCTAGCTAACACTGCACAAGGAGGCAGGCAGCATAGGAAGGGAGCACCATGAACTAGCTAACAGTGCACAAGGAGGCAGGCAGCATAGGAAGGGATCACCATGACACGATGGGTTGACAGCTGGCAAGAGGCAGCATGGGAAGAAAGTATCCTGACAATGCTAGCTGACATTAAGAGAAAACACGTGGAAGGACGAGAGTACCTTGACAGAGTTTGCTGACAGTGTGAAAACAAAGTTTATGAGAGGTCAGAAATACTGCCGAAGGGTAGATTGAATAAAATAGTATAACTCAGGGAGAGAGAGCATAGAGAGACTCCACCTAGTTTATGCATAAAGATGGAGTATTTTATCGCTCGTGCGTAGTGATGAAGGTTGTCATATTAGAAGGCAACAGGAAAGCACCAGACCTTTTTATGGTAATAACGATAAAAGATGTTTCTATGTTGTGTAAGATATTTATATATGAATATGGATATCCAGTAGTAATTGATATGATTGTCTTGCAGCAAGAGAAATAGAAACACAATCTTCTTCTTTGGATGCACCAAAAAGATAGCGCTGGACGGGTGTAATTGATAATATACACTGTTGTGAGCAAACCATGCCAATCGGTAAAATTAATACTATGATAGTTTGTTTTCCTTAGTATGACAACAGAGTAATGAACACAGGCTTATTTACCTGATGGCAGCATAATATAGGTAAATAAAATAAAATAGAAAGAATCAAAACTTTTAAGAGATCCCAAAAAGTCAGTCAAAAACGGCAAGCAATGAATGCATTCTCTAAAATGTCAACAGCTTAGACTTGTAATAACAGCGCAACTCCTCCAAGAATCCATTTAGCTGCCTTCTCCTTCGTCTTCAAGTTGAATGTCCATACAAAGGTCGGACCCCGCTGCTTTGTTTTATACACAGGACACTCATAGATGTTACGAGTCTCCATGCGGTCGACAGGAATAGCCTTGATGAACATGACAGGCATTGCCGGTGCTAGCTCCTTGAGGCGCGCCTCACCAATCATACCCGTCTGCGTATCCCACCTCGCGCCTTCCATAAAAAGGCCATGAACGTAAGCGCCCTCTCTGGGTGGTCCACTCATATCTTCTCTCGACTTTTTAGTCACGTCACACTGCAGGGCCATCTTGTCAAGCGGCCACTCATTCTTACGTGCCATCTAAAATGGTACATATAAAATGTTGGAAGACAGTAGAAACAAGATTTGAGAGATTCAGAGATGATATAGCTTGCTTATGGTGCCAACACTCTTTTCGAAAATATTACATAAAGTGGCCCTGACCTGTTGCATGATAGCTGTGAGGAAAGATTGAGGGTTGAAAAAGCCCGCCAACCAGACTGCAGCGGGCAGTTGGAAGTCGCTGACCCAAGTCTCGAGCTCCTTGACTCGCAGCAGTAAGTCAGCATACCATTGAGCGAGTCCAAAGAGTGATGGATACGCTCTCTTTGCCCATGATTCAGGCATAGAGTCGAGGAAGAGAGCGTTGCCTAAGTCTTCCATATCACTTGTGATTGTCAATTCACCCTTAAAAAAGAATATAACAATCGGTCATACACTGAAGCTTATAGATACACGCATACATACTTGCCTGCAATGAGTACCCATAGTCTAGCATTTAAAAAAAAGTGAAAATACATGACTGTAAATCGTATCACTTTTCAGTCGCTAAAGTGAGAAAAAGAGCAGGCGTATAGACTGAGAAAAGATATACCTTTAAGCCAAGGTCAAGCTCCTTAAGTGACCTCTTTATCTCATTGGTCAGCGTATTCATTCGTTCACACTCCTGGAAAGCGACGATCACGTAGGGAGTTCTCTCCTCCGGTGGTACCTTGTTCATTATCTCCATCATGTTGAACTCATCAGGCAGTTTTTCAACAATTTCATCCAAAATGGTCTACAAGTTAGCATATTGTGTGCCAAATGACTTCATGTCACGATTACTAATCAATTATGAGTAAAAGTTTCAGAGCACAAACTTTGAGTAGACTACTGTACTAGTACTATAGTTTGCCTAACGCTGTAAATAAAGCTTTATGTAATACTGTGACATTGCTGACACACTGAACCCATAAAGCAAATACACACATTTTCTTCTAGGCTAGCTTTATTGCTGCTCGCTGACTGACCTTTATTCGCTCATCTTTGGTAGCTCCTCCTCCGCTGCCAGCACCGCTGTCTCTCGGTTGCATCTCAAACACTGTTCTAAACAAGTTGTCGGAATTGGTTGTTAGGAACTCAATTTCAGCATTGGGATGAAGGCCATAAAGGTAGGGACTCTCTGGAGGAAGGCATTCATCTATATACGAGTGATAGCCTTTGTAGTCCGAGTTGGGTGGCAATGGGAAGCCTGGTGCCAGGTACAGCTCTCCTTCCAGCTGTAATAAGTACACACAATTACATGCAACAAGCGCATCTGCCAGAAGAAGCTAGATTTTATTTTATATAATAAAAATCGTGTTATTGTAGTTTACAGAGTTATAAGACTGATAATGTGTGAGGGCAATCGCTAGGTAGGTAAACATCGTAGTACCGATAACTCCAGTGAGAGTAAAATTAAAGTGTTACACAGTACGTAATACCAATTATTATTAATAGTAATTAGAAGCCTGCTTGCAGCATGTTTCCAGCTCAACTCATGCTCCTAATCAAAATGATAATATGTTAGCAAGAGCCCAGGTTACAAGCCAGAGCTGCCAATGCTGCTGCCAATACCGCTGCCAATGCTACGAGGATAGGCGAGCTGAGAACACAATAAGCTCATTAGAGTTAAATAATTGGCAAGCAATTTAACAGATCTTATGAAATAGCTCAATTATCTATCTCAAGAGTTGCCCTCTTACGACACCAATGACCTGAAATCCATTTAATGGACATTGTAAACCCTCTAAATTTAAAAAACAGATGCGACATATATGAAGAGTAGCAAGTGCTTCCTCAAAAAAACCATTAATTGCTTAGGCAGGAAAAGGGCAAGACGTAGGGTCTAAGGAAATCGACTAATCATCTTTAACAAGCCGACTTTTGGAAGGCAATTAGGGAGATACATTTATCTGTTGATAAGGTGTGTGCTTGTTGCACGGATTCACTGATATCATCTCCTTATAGCAGTCAGGTTGCTGGAGATATAGATCCAGCATCAATCAGCCTAATCATATCAACTACACATGTAGCATATCATAGTGATATAGCTAGTATAGCTATGCATAATATGTAACGAGTGAATGCTATATAACGGTTTAATTTGTATTTTTAGCAACAGTCGGTCATCTCGCATTATTACATGTAGAGACTTGCATAGGATAAAGCATACCATGTCAGGGTGCATGTACTCCTCTAAGTATGTCCTGCATAGCTTCCTGTCCCAGTCATCAGTAATGTGTCCGCCGTACATGATCTCACCAAACAAGTACCGCAAGTCCTCCCATGGAACCTTGGCATTAGCTTCCAGGTAGTTGTAGAGCACCATGGCACTGATAGTCAAATCGCCGGTGTTGTATGGGTATACACGGTTCCAGCCTGTACAGATCAACAGCAGAATATGCGTACACAAATAATACTATTAGTGAAAGAGGAAAGGTGACGAGTGCAATGAGGTAGAATTTTACAAGGTATCAATGGATGACCTGGTAGGGTGGAGTGGGGAGCTACACAGCAGTGACTGTTGACTAATCTACTAGGACTGGCTAATTCTGATGGTTGCTTCTGAACCATAAAAGCATAAAATGAAGCATTACTAAAAGTAAGTACAGTCAAACATCAACATATCGAGTTAATACTTTTTCATGTTTTTTTGTACATCGAAACAAACATTTTCATAAAAACGCATATGCTTTGCTTAATTCGTTCCAGAGCTTATAAAACAATAATAGATAGTTCAAGTAGAATCATGTACTACTACGATAAATGTGCTATATAAAACTATACAAAAAACAAATATATACATCTAAATTATTTGTAAAAATGAGTTAATAAAGTAATAGTTGGTAAAAAGAAGATTCTATCATTACATTCCCTTAAAGACACATTAATGGAGAGGCACTATGTGTATTTGGTGATACAGTGATTAATGGAAATATGTAGCATAGCTTACTTTAACCTACACTATTTATGGTTTAAATTAACAGAGTTTATACAGTATTATTATTTGTATGTTTTGCTTTTGATCGTTACCAAATCTGTTGTTTTTACTTACAAAACTGATCTTTCAAAATTTGTTAGATATAGTATGTTTGAAATTAATTAGTATGTAAAGACAAATACTTGCAAAAAGATTTTTATGATAACCTTAGTTACGATTTGACTTAAGAAATTGCAGCCGACGGGTACATAAGTTAAGTTTGGATGAAGGTGTCGGCACTATGTAATTGTCCCCTTCATTATTGCATAGTAAAGATAACTCCAAGGTTAATTAGTTGTATAATCACTTATAATAATAGGTTGTATAATTACACACAATAGTTTGATGTGAATTAGTATTAAAGGGCATGCTTGCTAGTTGTTGCCCCTTGCACTTCAACAAAAGTGTATGTACCTTGAGGTCCAAACTTTCTTCTCTCACACACTACTGCATGGAAGTAGCAGAGACTGAAGAGAATGCTTCTGAACTCGTTTTCTCTTGCACACATCTCGAGAGTGTCCTGATTGAAATTGTCCAGGGCCTTGTGCAAGTTTGCCTGCATTCCTGTTGGAGGCTCATTTGTAATCTTAATGGCCGACTCCAATATGCCCTATGAATTTCAAGAACCGAATAAGCCAAATAGAGCGCAGCTGTGGAGAACTCCTCAACTACTTGAGGAAACTAGAGAGTAAAACTACAAAGAGACTGATGAATAGAAGGCATTACCTGAGGAATTATGTGCATATCAGGGGTGCCAGCTGGCTCAGCAGAGATGTAGACTCGGTAGGCTTCATTAGCTGTTAGACTGTGTTCCTCCAGTTTTCTTTCAAGAGTCGCCAACCACTTGGCTACCAGATGTACATTCTAGAAAAGAAAAAATATCGAGATTTTATGGCTTTAATTTGAACTGTAATTAAGCAAATAAAACAAATTTTTTGATTAGGCCTAAAAACAAATTAATATTTTCTTTTGCTCATTTATTTGCTTTGACCGGCACCCAACCATTTCATGTAGTCGACTTGAGAAGAGTCGGGTATCTGAGCTGTGGTAGCTGAGTCTAAGTGTAAAGACTGAATTACCTGTCATTCTAATTTATCAATGAATATTGAACAAAATAAAACATTTACTATTATAAGAGTTGTGTCCACTTGTCCAAAGCCACGCTAAGACCGTTAGGAATATTGTATGACATTCAACTAAGATACTAAGGCGCGCTTTGCAGCCAAGCACGTTACCATCTGCACTACTCAGTCACCTTGCAGCACCATAGAATAATTGTGCACATAGTTATTATGCATGACGGTCTTTCATGCCACACGGGACTACCAGGGTACTCACATACTCAGGATATAACGGGATACTCAGCATATTAGTATTGATGATAATAGAAAAGTCACTGCGTACCTGCAGAACAACCCAGTGACCTTCCTTGGCCGCGAGGTCCATCGCTTGTTCGGCGACTACCTCTTGACCCTGACCAAGAGAGATGTTGTGGAAGTTTAGAGCATCAAAGGTGAAACCGAGCTTCTTTCCGAGAGCCTCTACATCCTTGAGAGGGTCAACACCAGGTGATAAGATAAAGAAGACTGGGGTTCCAGGGCCCGTCTCTTCATAGGATTTTGCGAACTCAATAGATCTACCTGCAAGTAAATATCGCTGATGCTAAGACTGCCGCCGATGCTAACAAATGTATTAACTTAAGGCTACTAGCTGCATTCTCTCTTGCACAAAGAACAATCTCAATAGAGACGTGTCAAAATTTCCTCATCACCCCTCGTAACATTAGCAATATTTGTATATTCATATATGAGAATCTATTTGAAGCAGCAAAACTAAAGTTGGTTCTTACCCTCGGTGTATTTGGTACCAAGCATCTCCGTGACAAAGTCGATGATTGCGTATGACATTCGGTCAGGCCTTAGCGCTCTCATCATGCAGAGCTTCTGAAGCGACGTCTTGTTCTTCCACTCTTGTGGAAACTTCTCCTTCTCCGGACATTCTGATTCAACAAACTTCTTCCATCTCTTTGCTGAACCCTCGATGTCACGGTCCAAGTTTCTAAATTCCTCCATGCTCGAGAGAGCCTTAATGCCACCCCAACTGTTGTGAGAAAGGAAATCAACCGGAGAGTTGACATTCTGCTGTGCAGGAAACCTGAGCAAGAAGTCCAACTCTACAGGGTTGATAGTCTTTGCTGCTGTCAGGATCTAAAAAGTTTTGAAAGTGCTATAGCGGTGCAGCAGCAGCAGCAGGTAAATATAGTTTTAATTTCATCGCATAGCAGGTTGCTATTAAAGCAATAAAATAAAAGCCTACAGGAAAGGTGGCTAAGAAAGACAACAAAACTATTCAAAAAAGCTATTCAAAGATGCAATCTACTTTGATTAAATAATAAAAAGCCAATAATAATACGAAATAGAACCTATGTTTCACACTGAAATAGAACCTATTTCTCACACTGAAAGATAAATTAGTGGCATAAGGATGATAGAGTAGAGCTTTACTTACTGTGAAACACATCTGAGCGACGAAAATGAGTTTGTCCTTCTCAAAAAGACCTCTGCTGGTGTAATTAAAAACAGAGAAAGTGATGAAATCGATGAGATTCAGCACTCTAGCCTTGACCTCATCAGCTGGCTCCGCCTTTTCAATAGCTTTCTTGAAGACAATGCTGAAAGCCTAAACGAAAAGGATTTTTGGTATTAACAGGAAGAAAGACAGAGTTTTCTCTATTCACTGAACAGGAATCTTGCCGCTTATTTAATGTAATCTCTGAGGCAGTCTAAGAGTTTCTACCTTAAGAGAGAACTGGTACATCGGGTTGATTTTAAAGAGCTCATTGAGAATGAAGTAGAGGAGTGAAGCCTGCGCTGCAGCTGGTCGATAATGTTCTCTTGCCTCATTGATCTTAACTTCCGTTATTTTTGCCTGCTCTACCTTCTCCGCAATTTCTGTTGCTGTCAACTTTGTTGTCTCCAAATTTTCTACTAGAGCAGTGTCTCCCAAGAAGTCACCCTCTATTAAAAGAATGCATGCTTTAGCAATACCTAGTTATGTGACGGTATGGCCCTAACAAACCAGTATATTAGTTGACCAAGTGAACAAAAGTGGAATGCATTTACCAAGCTCTTAACATGTGTAATTATGTGCTGACTGAATGTGGCATATCCCTAGTGCACGAGCTACATATGTGTGTAAGGCTAGGCCTTCTAACACAATGTTTACCTGCAGCTGAAAGACGAGCCAACAGGTCATCCTCCAGCTTCTTGAGTACAATTTTAAACTCATTCTGTTGGCGTGTTAGCTCAGATTTGAGCTGTTCAAGGTCGGGTCGCTCCACCGCCACTACCTGCGCGAGTAGTTGATCTTCGAGGCCATCCTTTGTTACTGTGAAGTTGATGAGAGTCGTCTGCGCTTGCATCTCAGGCTTGTAATGAGGATTTGCGAGCTGAAAGAATGTGAACACATGAGATCAGTTATAACGTGCTGAGAATTAGATATAGCAGCAATCATCTAGCTTTAGGAAAAACCTGAAATTACTGTTTGGGTTTTTAAAGACTTACTTTTGTTTGTAGAATGAGTCGGAAAGCTTTATTGTATTCTACCTCTTTATCACCCATCTTGATGTACCGACCCTTTTTGATGAGGTTGCGACCGAGAAGTGGATCAAGAATGGGGTCGATGCTCTCTTCAATGTTTTCAAGGAGCACGACATCACCTGCCATGATGGCGTGTTCGATTCTATCTAAATAGCCCTTTTGTCCAAGACGAACCACTATCAGTCCATCGCCATAGCGATTCTTCACCCATTTAATCCCCTGACATAGAACAAATGAGGATACAGTTTCTATTAAAATGCTTAATCAGCTGCATTATCAGCTAGTTGTAGTCGCTAGTTGTAGCAGCGGTCAAGAGAGGATAAAAGCTACAGGATGTGTATATGACCTACCTGGAGCTGTGGATCAATCATAAGAGGCCATCTCTCACAGTTACACAGAATTGTAGCATTTTCAGTCGACATCCTGTCTGAGGGGAGGCCTTCGTTGTTCCATGATGCTATTTGGGCATCGTCGGTTAACATGGAGAGTGGATCTAGCCCGGGTGTAGAGGGAATGGGAGTCTGTCGACAGACATGCAGATATACAGACATACAGATATACAGCAAGGCAGAGATATAAGACAATTTACCACTACACCGTCGCTTGTGCGGAGTCAGGGCTTATGCAGAGGGCATTGCACATAATACATAAGAGAGCACTATTAGAGGAAACTTAGAAAGAGTAATTCAGTCACTTGTATTCCATTTTAGCCTAGAAAGAAAAATTGCTGATTGGATTTATGCTCGTAAGAATAGCTGGCTTCTCTCACATAAGACAAAGTTTTTTGTCTTAGTTGCACTATAAGTTACATTGTTATTATTATAAGTTCATTCACAGGCTGCCTCAACGATATGATTAGGATAGTTGCGGTCAGCTAATTGAAAGACAGAAAGATTGGCTAGCAAAGCAGAAGTTGATTTGCAAGAGCAATAACTTGCTGGGTATATCCAACAGTCAAAATAGAACAGAAAAGAAAGAATATACGATAAAATAATACTGTACCGCTGATTTCTCCTGTTGTGCAAAAATAAAGGTGATAAAATATTAGTACAATTTCAAGAAAACAAACTAACATCCGACTATAATTTGATAGAATACAAGGAAAGAACGAGCTCAGAGTACGGGCTTACCGAGAGCTTGTGGAGGAATGGTAGCCACTGGCTCTCCATAAGGTCAACTCGATAGGCCTTTGTAAAGCAGCCGACATATGAGATGAACGCAGTTGTAAGCAGCACATCTCCTGGCAGCGTCTGTGCTGCCGCTCGAAATCCTTCTACAGACTCAGCCCACCGCACATTCTCTGATGCCAGCCCACCAACGAGACGATTCGCCAAACTGTCAAATATGTGTGAAGAGAAGATAGAGAAGAGAGATCCAGAGTGTAGGAGTGAAGGGGTGAAACTGTGAATATGTGTGAAGAGAAGATAGAGAAGAGAGAGATCCAGAGTGTAGGAGTGAAGGGGTGAAACTGTGAATATGTGTGAAGAGAAGATAGAGAAGAGAGAGATCCAGAGTGTAGGAGTGAAGAAGTGAAACTGTGAATATGTGTGAAGAGAAGAGAGAGAGAGATCCAGAGTGTAGGAGTGAAGGGGTGAAACTGTGAATATGTGTGAAGAGAAGATAGAGAAGAGAGAGATCCAGAGTGTAGGAGTGAAGGAGTGAAACTGTGAATATGTGTGAAAAAAAAGAGAGAGAGAGATCCAGAGTGTAGGAGTGAAGGGGTGAAACTGCGAATATGTGTGAAGAGAAGATAGAGAAGAGAGAGATCCAGCGTGTAGAAATGAAGGGGTGAAACTGGGAATTGCCTTTCCACACTGTCATAGTTCTTTCATAGTTCATCCTTTCTTAAAGAAGGAAAAATTAGACCTGCTTCCTGTCACTTACTTGATAGTCATGTTTGTAGCATCCGCTTGCTCCTGGCATCTGATCTTTTCTGCTGTAGCTCTCTCGAAGTCAGCTGTCAGCTTACCTAACACCTCCTCAAGAGATTTGATCTTATTCTGGATGCCTTTCAGCTTCTCAACAGCAGCTGCTAACTCCGCGTTGGCTGCTGCCAGAGCGAGTCTTTTCGGTTCCACATCACAATAAACACGGTAGAATCTGCCACACAGAAGACGTACAGTCAGCTGACTTGCTAACTACCATAGTCTTTGTGCAGGTTTTTTGTGTTGACACCAACATCAACACCACAAACATCCATTTTGTATCCAAGCAGGAATTTAGCTAGCTGAATTGGTTTTATAACAAATAAAATTAATTCATTTGTCACATATCATTTTTTTGTTTTACATTTTAGGCTTTTGAACTAGCTTTAAGAAGCTGTGGCACATTGGCTGTTGCCAGCTTGCAAAAACAAAAATGCATTGTTTCTAACAGACAATGCGTGGGAGCCAACTCATATAGCTATCACCTCAGCTAGCAAATGTGACAGAAATAGCGGAGATGAACAGATAGGAAGCTGAAGGCCACACAATAACTACTCGATTTATTTACTGTTCTACAACCATCACAACAACATGTTGCCAATTCAAGGTGTCTACAATTGCCAGGGGTCTTTGCGCAAGACTTACGTGACAATGTTGATAGCCCAAGCGCATAGACCACCCGCAGCGAGAGACTTTCCCTTAATAAACTCAGCATCAAACTCGGAATCCTGAAGGTACGGATCGACTGCCTTAAGGCAGGCGTCTGGAATGTTTTCCTTGTCGTAATTTATCAAGGCATCAAGGAAGGAGTCAACCTAACAGCAGTGAATTAGCAAAGAACACAATAACGTGCGAAGCGATAAACAGAGGAAAGAGGTTGAGAAGAAGCTAAACATATAAAGTAACACTAGCAACTATAGAGAGAGCTTCAGTCCGACTCCCTGCTAGCAGCTCTGAAGCGCCCTCTCGAGCGTGCCTAACAACCGTCTACTTACGCTACAATGTTTATAGCCCAAGCGCATAGGCCTGCAGCTGCTATCGACTTTGAGCGTATATTTTCTGGATCGAACTCAGAATTAGCCAAGTATGGATCAATAGCTTTTAGACAGCTATCTGGAATGTTCTCTTTGTCATAATTGATCAAGGCATCAAGGAAACCATCCACCTGTTTAACATCGCATGCACAAAACATCTAGTTGAAAAGTTTATTGTATACTTCAAAAAGCTAAAATCTTATTGGTTGACACATATACGAGAGAGCCTAGTTGAATACACTTATTGGTTGACACATATACGAGAGAGCATGGTTGAATACATTTATTGGTTGACACATATACGAGAGAGCATAGTTGAATATGCATATTATGATGCAGCATGATTTTAACAAAGAAAAATGTGGAAAATCAACTAGTATCTCAAGAGAGCATACCTTAGCCATCATGCCTTTAGCTGCTTTCCAAGACCTGTCCTTGGGCACCTTTCCATTTGGTGCCATCAGGCACATCACAGCGGCAGTAACACTCACTACAGCAGCTGGTGGAGAGCCAAAGGACTTCAGCTCTGTTAGGTTGCCCTAAAGAAAATAATCAAAGTGTGTTTCAAGAGTCTTATATACAAATGTGAATTGAATATATGACTCTTTGTATCTATATGCACCATCTAGAAAAGCACCTTGTTGAGTGTGTTCAACGCTTCCTGGGCAGCAATCAGAGCTGGCTCTGCCTTAGCTAAATCTGTTTCACAAGATATCTGTTTCTTTGTCACCTCCTCTTTGATGACAGCAACCTACATCACAAGTTTACAAAGTTTACATTTTGCAAGGTAAAAAATTGGTTATAGCGATGAAAAACAGTGCGGGCTCTGAACATCCCCTTTTAACACAAGATGAGATAGTTTTATATATCTCCTAGCTGGGATTACTGTTACCTTCTGTTCCTCTTCATCAGCAATTGCCTTCTCTTTGGACACCTTCTCAGTCTCAGCTCCTACGATCTGGATCAACTTATTGGCATCCTCATTCTTCTGCGTCAGCTCAATTTCCTGAGCAGCAAGCTTGGCCTTCAGATCATCCACTTGAGCGGCTAAGTGAACAACAGCAGTAATACATAAGTGGGGTGGGGTCTCTGTCGCATAAGCTGAGTGAATGATGCAGTATAGTACAATTGATGTGCGTATCTCATGCTATGTGCAGCTGCGTACACAATGACAGTACTGTACAGGCGGTGTATGTATCACATGCAATGTGCAGCTGTGTACAGGTAGTGTACATACTACATGCTGGGTACACATGCTGTATTATCACGGTACCATGGATATGCAATGACAAGAATGTACAAATAATACCCACATACTAACCAGTCTATTATGTGTCGACCATTTATTGATCACATGACAGATACTGAACGATGTCTTGCTTTTATAATACATGAATTATCTTACCTGTAGACCTAAGCTTTTCCAAGCCATTTTCGAGACGTTGCATCTTTCCTTGCAGCTCAACGTTCTTAGTAGCCAGCGTATTAAGATACAAGGCTATCTGCTCTAAGAAACTTTTTGGAGTTGTATAGTTGTATCGTTTCTCATTTGTGAGGTATTGCATTGAGGCTTCGTTAACAGACGTATGCACATAGGACATGAACTCTGCAACAGAGTCCTTCAGCTCTTCGGGCAGATACTCACTGTCTTGAATGAACCTGCGGCTTACAGAGACCAAAGCCTCCTGAGGCCATTCATGGAACCAATCTATACTTGTGCAATTCACAACGCCAGGGAACTTTCTGCCTCTCACTCTTAGAGTGCTACCCACTGGAGAGAAGCAGAGAACAACCTTCAGCATTCTACGCACTCTGTCTATAAAAAACTTCCAGCAGTTCTCCCGCGTATCCTCTAACCCTATTCCTTTCACTTCATTCCTCACACCGCTAATACAGTTCTCTACTTCATCATCTGGCAGTAGATCAGCTATCTCACCGGTAGACAGCAAGTCATTCACCAGAACAAGGAACTTCTCATCAGTCACCTGAAGAGAGAAAAAAGACGATGATGTAAAATGGGCAAAAAGGGGTGATCGCTAGTAATCAAAAGTTATAGAGGTATTGACAACAGAGTGAAAGAGGAAAAGCAAAGGAGCCGAGATAAACAGCCACACAATACTCTACGAACCTGCGCATCTGTCATGAGGAACATGCAGCCAATGTTTTTGACTCCAGCCTTGATGTAGAGGCCCCCGAGGTCAAGCTTAAGGTCAGCAGTTGAATACCCTTTCCTTATGGTGATTTGGAATGGCTCGAGGCCTGTGATAAAACCTGCCAGCCTGGCTAGCGACTGCTTGCCAGAACCTGCAAGTAGATACGCAATGCTATACGATATGCAATATTGATTTCGCCCACAATCCTTCAAACTTTTGTATTTTACCCACAATCCCTCAAACTTTTGTATTTCACCCATAATCTCTCACACCTCTGTATTTCACCCATAATCCCTCACACCTTTATATTTCATCCATAATCCCTCACACCTCTGTATTTCATCCATAATCCCTCATACCTCTGTATTTTATCCAATATCTTGCGTACATATTATAGCTAACAAGACAACAGCAACCTCCTTTCTTACCTCCAACTCCAACAAGCAAAGCATTTCCTCTGGGTGACTCAAGAATTCTGTTGATTCTACAAATGTGCTCCATGGCATCCTCAAACAAAACAAGGTTCATGGCAGCATTCAGCTCGTTGTAGTTATCAAGGGCTTCAATAAGCAGCTTGTTCAGGGACTGCCAATCAGCTACTGGCAAGTACTTGGGCTCACCAATGCCTGTGTAGATTAGAATCTATCATGTACTTCTCAATCCCGCTGAGGGGAGTACAAACAGAGCTAAGAAAAAGCAAGTATTAAGCTACTAAATGCTACGCAAAACCTTGAATATTAAATTGACTTTAATAAAAGCATTTTTATAACACCGGCGTATGATGAATGGAAGAACCTGTTGCAAAGTGGCAGTAAATCAGCGGCTTCTTTGAGAATATTTCATCTGGCTCAATGTCTTCAAATGACTTTTTGAAAACATCTTTCTGAGTCTTGATGAAGAGCTCCATGTCAGCAGTCTCTACCATCTTATCTCCATAAACTCTCGATGCCTCGTGCACCCACAGGCTCAAGAGGTCATTGGTCGACTTCACACACTCAGGTGTGCTGAAGAGGACACCCTGTAGGTTATCACAGTTATTACAATTTGATGCACACCTGACAGGAAGGACTCTAAAGCCAAAACACTAGAAAAGGATACATTTTATTCACAACAACCTAACAGCGTATGAATGCAGCATATGAGTGCAACATATGAGTGGGGCTATAACCGGGCACAAGGTACAAACCTGGAAGATGTTGGACAAGTCTCTCAAGTTGAAGATGTAGTGGAACTTAATGGCAGTAGGCAGGAAGGTTGAGGTAACCTTCGCATGCAAGTCCAAAGCACCATTGATGAGGTTAGGAGCAAATTTGATCACTTGCGCGGTCATTCCAGCGACTGTCAAGTGCTAAACAAACAGACAAAGTTCTTTTTGTATCTATGAAAAGGCTTAAAGTTGAGAGTTGAGTTGAGACTGAGAGTTTTCTGTGAGCTTCAGAACCTGTGAAAGAAGCAGCAAAAATCGAAGATGCTTATGGAAAAAATAAACATTTTGAACATACCTGCGAAAGAATACTTGTATAGATAGTGGCCAGGGCATCTCGACCAGGGAAGGACAAAGCAAAGACGCTGAAATGCCTCTGTAGACGAGGGTTGATGGTGAAAGAGCCAGCGGTTGGATTCATGCAAGCTACATACTGAGTGTTATGCACATCCTTGAGTGACAGTTTGGTCCTGTCATACCAATGGCTGTAGTCGAGGTGCTGGCGAATGAGGGTGTGAGGCTGCACGGTGAAGTACTTGTCAACCTATAAGAAAACGCTGTATATAGAAGAAGAATAGAGAGGTAGGTGAAGTCATGTTCACGTCTATTTCTAGCGCCTGATTAAATATCATGCTCGAAGCTGACATTTTCCAAGAAGAATAAGCTGAGATATTGACCAACCTCCGGCATGTTCATGTCATCGATGAAGTATATGAGCCTCTTGTTACCGGGTGGACCGTAGTTACGTCCGGCTTTCTTCTCCAGCGGCTTTTCAAGAACATTTTGCAACATGGCGGATGTCGTATAGAAGTTGAATGGCACATTAGATATGTTGAAGTTTTCAGGCAATGAATTGAGTTTCTCTCCCATGAGTACCGACTTTCCTGTGCCAGCATTACCGACCAGCATGATAGGTCGCCTATTCTCTATAAGAAGGTCCATGAAAAACTTGGTCCGCGTAGTCTCAGCCGTATGCACCAGTGCTGACTATAAAATAATAACACTAATAATTTAGTCGACATATTGGCAATCTGTCTATACACAACATCACTGAGGTAAGGGCTACAGTTGCTCGCAATATTTTTTTAACTATGAGATGAACTTCACTTGTATAGCTAGCAAAAGTTTATATTGTGATCTACCAGAACAGGAAATATATATACCTGCAATGGAATTTCTGGATCGAGCTCAAATTTAGAAACAAGTTTTGTCCAAGGCTCAAATTTATGAGTGGTGTTGTCAATGTAGTAATCAAAGACGGTTCCAGCAGATGGGAACTTGATTGTCTTGAACTCATTTGTCCACCACTTGGTAAAGTCTATTCTGTGGTCAGTCAGCTGGTCCTGGAATAGGCAAGCGCCAAAAGCCCAGACACAGCAGAAAACAAAGTAGAGTTCATAGAGCTCCTTTGGACAGTCTGGTGGTGTATTCTCTGGTACAAGTGAAATCTGTGAAGAGAAAAAATAGTTCGTAACAAGAGGAAACAACTCTAAGTGAGTATGTGCACCCCTTACAATTCCTTCACATTTATGATCCTTATTACAATGACTAATAATAATAGTGATCTAACTAGATCTGTGATCTACCCGTGTAACAAATCTCATACACTCTGTGAGATATTAAACACCAAAGTCTACAACTATTTGCATAGTGTCTTTAGGTAGTTAGTTATATATCTATAGCCATAATCTATACAGTATATATACCAGGAGAATGCGCGGCATCGCAGAGTAATAAAAGTCTTTGGACAGTAAACTGATTTTTATTTAACGTATGCAACATTTACTATTCTAATTTTCAAACTTAAAATCATGAGAAAAGTTTACTGTGTAGTTCAAATCAATTAAGAAAAAATTAAAACAACTGTAAAGATGTTCAAGTGTGAAATAAATACCGTAGCAAGCAACGGCTAGACAGTCTGTTTTGCTATGATGTTTACAATAAAAAATGATTTGATACAATTATTACAAACTGAGGAAAAAAACTAAAAATCATGGATATGTTGAATCAATGTCATGGACATAGAAGTGTGTATATAAAAAAGTTACTGTGGTAACAGAAACTATCCATCAAATCCTTGAATACGACAATACTGATGCTACTCGATACCGGGTATCTCGAAAATGAGATATCGGACTGTTTTGTCCAATACTTTGTCTGACCAAACAGAGAGGAAATGTAGATGCAATTACTACTTGAGATAATACAATAATCCTCGTGTGAAAATTTAAATTTCATTATTTATAGCGATAGCCATAAGGAAGAACTGGAAATTGAAGCACGTCCTAGGACATTTGAAATTGAAACGTCACATTTAAAAATTACAAATTAAAAAAATAGGTAATGATTTTTTAAATAATTTTTAAATAATTTTAAAAATAAATACAAACGCAAAAGGCGATATAAATTAATAATAAAAAGTGACTCCTTATATAGCTTGTAACCTGCAATTGCAATAAGGATATCATAGATAAAATAGATGAAACTAATAAGAATGGCTTAGGGTTTGCAGATTTGCAATTGTCGCGAATTTAAATCCGGTATAAATTCAGATACGGATTTTTTATTGCTAGATTTTAATTGCTGTAGCCGAACGTAAAAACAAAAAATCATTTAGAAAAACAAACATTAAGTTGTATATATATAGAGAGAAATCTCAGTATTTGTCATTTTTGTCTCGAGAAAGCGATAAAGTTTTAGCAATGGAAAATGCACTTCGCACTGAATTTGAACTCCGAACCTCAAGGTCTGCAGACAGGAGTGCTAAACCACTAAGCCAAGTGGCTACATTGCAATAAAATGGAATAATTGTGGCCATACTCATTACATCGGTTTAAGTGCTTGGTAAAATACTATTGGTTATTGCTAGCATGTTTGAAAAACATGATTGCATGAAAGATCATTACGTGTAACGTAACGATTAATAAGCAGGCTTCAGACACAGATCTTACTATAGTAAAGATTTAAACCAGTTTAAGCTACTAGCTTAAGTTACTCAAATTCATTGGGTCAATATTTTATTAGCCATGCAACGCCTGCATTTGGTAGTATACACACATATGCAATGTACAGTTCTTTGTGCATCAACAATGATGGCTCAAGGTTTGAGTTTGACCTCAGAGACCTTTGCTCTTCATCTTACATGTATATGCGTGGCTATGCACACAATGCCATAAATTTGCAACATTTCAAACATGTAATGAAGAAACCGTACCTGATTTTGTAGGTCACAAGAACTTTTGAGTTATATTTAGTAACTTTAAACTACTCAAAACAGCAGTTAAAATTAATCAACATGGATTTAGTACTGATAGAACGCATTTGTAAACCTTCAAAAAACGATTTCACCAGAACGTGGGCTAGTCTTGGTACGTATATGAGAACAAACCTCTAGCAGGTAGCAGAGCATCTGTATGTGAGCAATCTCTGCTATGGGGGTGATCTTCTTGAAGCGCACTTTCATGATGTCGAGACATGGCGGCACATACTTTTCAAACAGTATTGTCAGGTTGGCCTTCTCAGACTGAACTTCTCTTGTGTCGATCCATGAGTTCACATAGCTAAGATTAATGAGAAGATTGTTGTTAGAGACTTCTTGAGAGAACTAAGTAAACCAAAAGTCTGCGAGATGATCCCACGCTTTATCGCCCAGGGCTACTCATAAAAACAGTTTTTATAAAAACTTACGGATTCCAGCCAAGATCTTGAGGGTTGATGTAGAGGATTCCAGCTCTGGATACGGTGGCAGGAGTGGCGGTTTTGAGGTGAGAAATCTCAAACAAGAGTCTCATAGATGGTGTGAGTGGAATTCGTTCATTGGAAGCTAATGTCAGCACCTTAAAAAGTTTAGGTTGATATATAACTACTTAACTACTTAACTAGGTTAACTACTTAACTTATACAAATTGGTCGACACGGCTGTCCTACATCTCAGTTACTTATATAAACATTAGAAGAGTCTAGTCTCACCTTGTTGTCATCCATGACTGTGTTGAGTGACTCTATCCACATAGGATCAATATCTCCATCCAGTACAATCCACTTGGGCCCATCATGCGTGATGTTGGCAAGATCTCTCATGATTACCGAGAATAGTCCATCTTTCCACTCACGTGTAGAAGGATTAATAACTCCTACAACATTAAAAAACAACGTATCCCTCATATTACATTAGATATTTAATCAGATTACACAAAGCAGAGTCTAAGGGTGGTACGTACCAAACAACTCATCATTTGTGACAGCTTTGGGGTTCAAATCTTGGGCTATAGGCTTTTTCTTTTGCATCTGGTAGGTCTTGATCAAAGTCTTCCAGACCATCGACTTTCCGGTACCAGCATTGCCGATAATAAACACAGAATGACGCACCTAAACCAATGTAGTCAAATCCTTCATTGATTTAACAGAATTTTGTTTCTTCAGCACCACTGATATATCATAGCCTATGAAAGCCAGCAAGTAATCATTCATTTTATTCCAGCTGACAACAAGACTCACCTCAAAGAGCTCTTGAAGCTGCACAACCTTCAGAATGAAACCTTCCTCAGGCTGTAGTTTCAATGCCAAAGCTCCATTTCTCAGCTCCTTTTCAAAGTCCAGATCTCTTTTACGTGGCACATCAAGAGCAGGGAAGAGATCAGTGATGAGTCCCATGAATATAGGCACATCATCCGTCACAATCTTTGGTGTGTTAAAGTCACGCAATGCTCTCATTAGCACCTGTAGAGGTGTACACTCACGCGGTTAAACCTTTTGCTATAAGCCATATAATAATAGTGACTACCAGCATTCCTCATCATTGATTTTATTAAATAAAAACTGTTTACCTGATCTTCTGGCCTGTCAGGGTCACTTCTCTTGAGAGCACCTGCCACCACCAGCACAGATTTAATAGCTCTCAGACCCCAATCATAGTGGTCTTGTTTAGAGAGTAGCTCTCGGCAGAGTGTGTAAAGTGTGATGAATTTTCTAGCCAGTAAACGAGCATCGAGGAAGCCTTCAGCCACCAACATGATCTCACAAATGAGTTCAAAGTCTGGCACAACCATAGCGCAGGGTCGAAACAATGCCTTCAGATTCTCTGGTAGCTCAGCACGGCCAGCATATCCTGTAGGCAAGAAAAAGGCAATGCTTGTGTACTACTAGCTAATGTTACGTATATACAAAGATATATAGAGTAAATAGAGCTAAAGAAGGCAATGTTTGTGTACTACTAGCTAATGTTAGGTATATACAAAGATATATAGAGTAAATAGAGGCAATGCTTGCGTACTACTAGCTAATGTTAGATATATACAAAGATATATAGAGTAAATAGAGCTAAAGAAGGTGGCACTCATAAAGTATAGCAGCATGTTATAAAACAGTGAGGAAAGATATCTCTCTGACAGGGAATAGCAAAGACAATAGTCTGGCAGGTAACATTAAAAATAAAAAAGGCATTTGTTTGAGTGCATAGCCTGTGTACCTGGATTCATGGTGATGAAGATGCCAACAGTGGGAATCAGCTTAATATCTTCACCAAGGAAAGCGAAAATCTTCTTCTTGTCTCTGATGGCATCCTGAATACACTTGACTTGCACTGCCACAACGGAAAGCACTTCTACTGAGATTCTGTTGAACTCATCAAAACATCCCCAGGCGCCTGACTGGGCAAGTCCTTTGTAGATATTTCCAATCGACTAAAAACAATCCAAATTGGCAAGTAACTAACTTTTTGACAAGTACAAGAGTAATGAAAAATTTCTGAGCTTTAAGCAACTGATTATTAATAAAGATACCCAGTCACTTCACAGTCGACTGCGTATGCTGCTCTACTTATGGCCAATTATTGACAGTTAATGAGCAACACTTCAGCAAAGCATACCTTGTAGTCCATCTGCTCAGAGCAATTGAACACATACACCATGATGCCCAGAGCTCTGCCAAGATCCTTGGTAGTCTCAGTTTTGCCTGTGCCGGCAGGTCCTGCAGGTGCTCCACTCATAGTAAGATGGAGTGACTGAGTCAGAGTGATGTAGCAGCGGTCAGTGAGAGGAGTGATGACAAGTCGGGCGGTGTTACCAAGGTACTCGTATGAGTACTTGAACTGGGCATCACAGATGTTAGCATAGCAGTGCCTATTGGCCTCATCCCAACGATGACGAAGCTGTGACAGCCACATGAAATGCAGTGCCGAGTCAACCTGAAAAAATACAACTAAATTATAACAAGAACACAAAACTATTAGAGATCACTGATGGTACATTATTGGTAAAAAGTAATGATAGATGATTACCAAAGAATAAACTTACTTTGTTGGTGATCATCTTAGCTACTACATCTCTGGCGTGCACGTCAATAGTACATATCGTCATGATCTTTTGTCGGTCACCTTTGGACAGTTTGTCCAGGAGCATTACAATCAACTGATTTAGCTGAGAGATTTGTTTTCTGTTGTAGTCCTTGAGGGCATTCTCATACCCCTCCTCTAGCCTTGCAAAGGCTATGTTGACCTCGGTTGTCCACCAAATCTGCGTTCCACAAAGCGCCACCTGCAAACAGAATGATTGCAGGTGTACATATTATATATTATATGCTACTCTAGAATGGGTGCAACTCTTAAAAGGATGGAACTCTCAAGAGGGAGCGAGTTAATGACTCGCATAAAATACCATCAACTGCTCGTCTCTTCAAACATGTCTCACAAGGGTCATTCTTGAGGATATGATAGCAGCTCTAACCTGAGCGGGGAAGTCAAAAAGCCACTGATCTCTTGGCTTCTCCTCATAGGCGACAACAGCCTCTGTGAACTCTTTCCTTACAGACTCGACCATATCATCAAGGACCCTGTTAAGCCAGACCTCTACTTGTCCATCGCAGTCGCACACATAGGCTAGCTGCACCTTCTCTCCATCTTTACTAAACATATGTAGCGCATTCTTGCTGCATACCTCACCCTTGTCATCAGTCTCAAACTCTAGCGATGCCAGGCAGTCAAATAGCTTAGTGAGATGCCGGGCGACCTACAATCAAGGTCATGAGTAGAACCTGTGAGCAACAAAACACTCGAAACTTTTTTTTTACAAGGTCATAGAAGTGAGCGAACATCTTGAAGTCATATACTAACTTGAGGGACAAGTTGAAAACTGGCAAGGAAGTACTCTTATTACCATTAAAGCTAACCTGTATGAGAGACAAAACTTACCACGACAGGGTTGTTTCCATTTGACAGGATGTCAAGAAGATCAGCTGATGACACAAAGTAGAATCTTGGAAAGGCGAGTCGCTTTGTCTCCAAGTACTCCGCTAAGGCCTTCTCACAGAGGCTCAGCTCTCCTTGCAAACTCTCTAGACGCTCAAACAACTTTGGCCTGTTGGTAGCTTCTACCACATTCTTTGTCACCTCTACTTCTGATACCAGACCCTAAACAGAAGATGTCCATCGGTGAACAACTGGATGTTAGCAGTCATAATGGTGCTGCTCTTTGTTGCCGGTTCAGGTGTCCAATGATTAGAAACTCTGATTACCTACTGAGCTTTCATAAAGTGAGGAAATACAACAGTGCCAAGTCAGTATAGTCAGTATATGCAGGCACGAATCATAAATGCCATTGCAATTTGCAGGCCTAGTGCAGATAGATGGGAACTTATACGGCTGAAGGAAGTATTTAGATAGAGCTACCTTGAAGTCTGTGTCGATCTGATCGAATCTAGCCGAGTCTTGAGGCAACTGTTTTCTGATGTCCTCTGAACCAATAAAGATGCTCTCTAAGTGAGACCAAGTTCTCTGCACTTCAAACCAGATCTGAATAACCTATATCAAGAGCAAAACCCAAAATGTAAGAAGGTGCCTTGGCTAGTCACAGCAAGCACACTATCTGTAGGTCATAAACTAATGAACAATGCTGTTGTTGGGCAGATCACCTCGCTTTATAAACATGACCTAAGGAAACGAACCTGGTCCGCGTTGCTGAGCTTCTTTTGCCAGCTGGAGACTTGCTCTTGGAAGAAGGCGATGTATTTGGATGTAAGCATGTTTTGCAGCTGCACCTGGTTGTCTTCAAGGGTCTCGATCAGCTCCTCAGAGGCTCCTAGCAAAGTTATTTTTGTTCGAGGATGTGGATTATGTTCAAACTCCATGGTTGCCCATGTAACATCCAACTCACGCAGTACCTTCTCCATTCCCATCTCTTTAACAGCCTTGTCGACGATACCACGCACCTGATGGCAAGAATATGGGTTACTCATGAGCAGCTTCCAGATGCCAACAAGAGTCAAATAAAAACTAAGGTAGGTCAACTTCCATAATAGCGAAAACTTTAAAATTCTTAATTGATGTTGTCATGTTTAGACACCTGTTGTCATGTTTAGACACCTGTAGCCATGTTTAGACACCTGTAGCCATGTTTAGACACCAGTTGCCATGTTTAGACACCTGTTGCCATGTTTAGACAGGTCATAAAACATCAAGATATGTTAGTTTTAGTCTACATCACTTGATACCCTGGAGGTATTTTGATGGAGTTAATTAAAAAGAAGAAAATTAAAAAAGATAGTGCGTGAAGCGAATAAAAGACATTCACAAAAGTGTGTATGACAACAAAGTGTTTAAAAATTAAACTAAAAAAAAGAGAATTCAGGAATAAGAGAATTAGATCATCGAACAAGTTACCTCATCTTCATAGTTGTGAAGGTTAAGAGAGAGCAGGTCACTTAGAGTAGTCGTTTCATCCATAGTAAACTTGACTCCAGTTGCTTGCATGAGCTGCTGCCAGTGACGGTCTCTGATGGCTGGATTCTGGAGTTCGGCCACAGCCCTGAGTGAAGTGATCATGTTCTTCACCACATTCTCTACGCCTGTGTACGTATCCCAAGCTCTCATCTCCTTGTCCAATGATCTGATCTCCTGCAAGAAAAATTAAATGACTATATTAGAATATTCTATATACACTGGCTCTTGTGATTGCAATAGCAAACAGTGTACACTAGTTCACATTATAGTGAAGTCTAGCAGGCTGTCTTCCTGTTGCCTCCCCTGCCTATCCGCTCCTATTTCGCTGGGCATATGGCCTTCATTTAATTGTTTGGTAGCAATTTTCAAGGTAGACGAATTGATTATCGCCATTATTTATAGAGATATTGCAATCGTATAAATGATATAATCATATAATGGTGATTTATTTCACGCCTGACAATTCTCCGAATAGGTGTTACTGGAACTAAAACTCACGGGCCTTCTAGTCTTATAATAAGCATATTCCATGACCTTCCACTCACACAAGTATTCATGTAATAAATGCTTTTAATTATCACGAACATAAAACAGTTTCTTTCAAAATTAAAATATACAAAAAATATTAACAAAAATCTACAAGTTTTTTTTACATAATAATAACAATATTACGATATATCGTGAATCATCTATTTGCAATATTGAATTGTCTATCTATTTATCATTTACATCACCTTTGGCCTTAGACTTAGACAATCGGACTGATGATACATAAATACTCATATATATAGTTTTTACCACTTTATTACCCTCATTTTATGCCAACAACTATACTATGATTCACTTTACTTAGAGCTCAGTTAATACACGGTGATACAGGTTAATATACCCTATATGCCTTGAACTGGCGCTTAGGATCAATTGGAAAGTAAAGTAAAGTCTGGTGATTTTTGAAAATCGTTAAACTCTACTCCGTAGTCTGTCCCCTAGTTCAGACAGACCACAAAAGTAGCTACGGCTGCCTATAAGTTTACCTTAGCAAATTTCTTGCAGTCCATGTCCATCTGCTCTACATCTATGGACTCCCACTTGGTAGTCTTCCAGTCATCAATAGAAGTCCTCACAAGGTAGACATAATCCCATAACACCTTCAGCATCTTGACCTCCTTGCGACACGCTTTGAGCTGTTTGAAGTCTGGTACATTGACCTTATAACAAGACAAACATTCCATGCAGTGTGGTCGTATCTTCATTTACTCTGTGTACACAACAGAAAACTTATATCGTAGCCAAGAAACTATATTCTCACTCATCAGGACTGGCAAAACTGAAGAGAAGCGAAAAACAGGCAAAAACAAGGAAGTAATCCTGAATGAAAGCCTGCATTAGCCTTCAGATGCGAAGTGTGCAAGAAATAATTAACAGTAGAGAACTGCGAGCAAGAGTGCAATATGTAACAGTTAGTAACAGTTGGACACCTCTTACCTCAACCTATAGGACACAAAATAACAAATTGATAAGAAGAGGGTTTGAAAGAAAATCTCAATTAGAAATACTAAAGCTTTAATACAACATCAAATATACAAAAAATAAAAGCAACTTTTGTACCTCAAACAATGATGCGCTCTCATTCAGGGCTACCATATCTTTTTCCATGTCATGAATGGTCATATGCTGTGTGTCCAGCTCCTCATAGGCGGTAGGACAAGTGTAGAAGAAAGGTCCAATGCTTCGGAACTTCTCCCTGAATGTATGCTGTGACACATCAAAACTGGCTGTCTTACGTCGAATGTTGGCGACCTCATTTGTTTGCAGAGGCGCGACCTGCTGTTTGACTGTGATCGCTATCTTTTTGGTGTTGTTCCATTGCTCCGGCAACTCTTGTAGCTGCTGGTGAACCTACATATAACCAAACTTTCTAAAGAAGTCCACAATAATTCAAAATGAACAAATTTCGATTTTAGTAAATGCACTTTGGTCTTGCATGTTCAAATCTACTGTATGATCAAATCTACTGTATGATCAAATCTACTGTATGATCAAATCTACTGTATGATCAAATCTACTGTATGATCAAATCTACTGTATGATCAAATCTACTGTATGATCAAATCTACTGTATGATCAAATCTACTGTATGATCAAATCTACTGTATGTTCAAATCTACTGTATGATCAAATCTACTGTATGATCAAATCTACTGTATGATCAAATCTACTGTATGATCAAATCTACTGTATGATCAAATCTACTGTATAATCAAATCTACTGTATGATCAAATCTACTGTATGATCAAATCTACTGTATGATCAAATCTACTGTATGATCAAATCTACTGTATGATCAAATCTACTGTATGATCAAATCTACTGTATGATCAAATCTACTGTATAATCAAATCTACTGTATAATCAAATCTACTGTATGATCAAATCTACTGTATGATCAAATCTACTGTATGATCAAATCTACTGTATGATCAAATCTACTGTATGATCAAATCTACTGTATGATCAAATCTACTGTATGATCAAATCTACTGTATGATCAAATCTACTGTATGATCAAATCTACTGTATGATCAAATCTACTGTATGATCAAATCTACTGTATAATCAAATCTACTGTATGATCAAATCTACTGTATGATCAAATCTACTGTATGATCAAATCTACTGTATGATCAAATCTACTGTATGATCAAATCTACTGTATGATCAAATCTACTGTATGATCAAATCTACTGTATAATCAAATCTACTGTATGATCAAATCTACTGTATAATCAAATCTACTGTATGATCAAATCTACTGTATGATCAAATCTACTGTATGATCAAATCTACTGTATGATCAAATCCACTGTATGATCAAATCTACTGTATGTTCAAATCTACTGTATGATCAAATCTACTGTATGATCAAATCTACTGCATGTTCAAATCTACTGTATGATCAAATCTACTGTATGATCAAATCTACTGTATGATCAAATCTACTGTATGATCAAATCTACTGCATGTTCAAATCTACTGTATGATCAAATCTACTGTATGATCAAATCTACTGTATGATCAAATCTACTGTATGATCAAATCTACTGTATGATCAAATCTACTGTATGATCAAATCTACTGTATGATCAAATCTACTGTATGTTCAAATCTACTGTATGATCAAATCTACTGTATGATCAAATCTACTGTATGATCAAATCTACTGTATAATCAAATCTACTGTATGATCAAATCTACTGTATGATCAAATCTACTGTATGATCAAATCTACTGTATGATCAAATCTACTGTATGATCAAATCTACTGTATGATCAAATCTACTGTATGATCAAATCTACTGTATAATCAAATCTACTGTATGATCAAATCTACTGTATAATCAAATCTACTGTATGATCAAATCTACTGTATGATCAAATCTACTGTATGATCAAATCTACTGTATGATCAAATCCACTGTATGATCAAATCTACTGTATGTTCAAATCTACTGTATGATCAAATCTACTGTATGATCAAATCTACTGCATGTTCAAATCTACTGTATGATCAAATCTACTGTATGATCAAATCTACTGTATGATCAAATCTACTGTATGATCAAATCTACTGCATGTTCAAATCTACTGTATGATCAAATCTACTGTATGATCAAATCTACTGTATGATCAAATCTACTGTATGATCAAATCTACTGTATGATCAAATCTACTGTATGATCAAATCTACTGTATGATCAAATCTACTGTATGTTCAAATCTACTGTATGATCAAATCTACTGTATGATCAAATCTACTGTATGATCAAATCTACTGTATGATCAAATCTACTGTATGATCAAATCTACTGTATAATCAAATCTACTGTATGATCAAATCTACTGTATGATCAAATCTACTGTATGATCAAATCTACTGTATGATCAAATCTACTGTATGATCAAATCTACTGTATGATCAAATCTACTGTATGATCAAATCTACTGTATAATCAAATCTACTGTATAATCAAATCTACTGTATGATCAAATCTACTGTATGATCAAATCTACTGTATGATCAAATCTACTGTATGATCAAATCTACTGTATGATCAAATCTACTGTATGATCAAATCTACTGTATGATCAAATCTACTGTATGATCAAATCTACTGTATGATCAAATCTACTGTATGATCAAATCTACTGTATGATCAAATCTACTGTATAATCAAATCTACTGTATAATCAAATCTACTGTATGATCAAATCTACTGTATGATCAAATCTACTGTATGATCAAATCTACTGTATGATCAAATCTACTGTATAATCAAATCTACTGTATGATCAAATCTACTGTATGATCAAATCTACTGTATGATCAAATCTACTGCATGTTCAAATCTACTGTATGATCAAATCTACTGTATGATCAAATCTACTGTATGATCAAATCTACTGTATGATCAAATCTACTGTATGATCAAATCTACTGTATGATCAAATCTACTGTATGATCAAATCTACTGTATGATCAAATCCACTGTATGATCAAATCTACTGTATGTTCAAATCTACTGTATGATCAAATCTACTGTATGATCAAATCTACTGCATGTTCAAATCTACTGTATGATCAAATCTACTGTATGATCAAATCTACTGTATGATCAAATCTACTGTATGATCAAATCTACTGCATGTTCAAATCTACTGTATGATCAAATCTACTGTATGATCAAATCTACTGTATGATCAAATCTACTGTATGATCAAATCTACTGTATGTTCAAATCTACTGTATGATCAAATCTACTGTATAATCAAATCTACTGTATGATCAAATCTACTGTATGATCAAATCTACTGTATGATCAAATCTACTGTATGATCAAATCTACTGTATGATCAAATCTACTGTATGATCAAATCTACTGTATGATCAAATCTACTGTATGATCAAATCTACTGTATGATCAAATCTACTGTATGATCAAATCTACTGTATGATCAAATCTACTGTATGATCAAATCTACTGTATAATCAAATCTACTGTATGATCAAATCTACTGTATGATCAAATCTACTGCATGTTCAAATCTACTGTATGATCAAATCTACTGTATGATCAAATCTACTGTATGATCAAATCTACTGTATGATCAAATCTACTGTATGATCAAATCTACTGTATGATCAAATCTACTGTATGATCAAATCTACTGTATGATCAAATCTACTGTATAATCAAATCTACTGTATGATCAAATCTACTGTATGATCAAATCTACTGTATGATCAAATCTACTGTATGATCAAATCTACTGTATGATCAAATCTACTGTATGATCAAATCTACTGTATGATCAAATCTACTGTATAATCAAATCTACTGTATAATCAAATCTACTGTATGATCAAATCTACTGTATGATCAAATCTACTGTATGATCAAATCTACTGTATGATCAAATCTACTGTATGATCAAATCTACTGTATGATCAAATCTACTGTATGATCAAATCTACTGTATGATCAAATCTACTGTATGATCAAATCTACTGTATGATCAAATCTACTGTATGTTCAAATCTACTGTATGATCAAATCTACTGTATGATCAAATCTACTGCATGTTCAAATCTACTGTATGATCAAATCTACTGTATGATCAAATCTACTGTATGATCAAATCTACTGTATGATCAAATCTACTGTATGATCAAATCTACTGTATGATCAAATCTACTGTATGATCAAATCTACTGTATGATCAAATCTACTGTATGATCAAATCTACTGCATGTTCAAATCTACTGTATGATCAAATCTACTGTATGATCAAATCTACTGTATGATCAAATCTACTGTATGATCAAATCTACTGTATGATCAAATCTACTGCATGTTCAAATCTACTGTATGATCAAATCTACTGTATGATCAAATCTACTGTATGATCAAATCTACTGTATGATCAAATCTACTGTATGATCAAATCTACTGTATGATCAAATCTACTGTATGATCAAATCTACTGTATGATCAAATCTACTGTATGATCAAATCTACTGTATGATCAAATCTACTGTATGATCAAATCTACTGTATGATCAAATCTACTGTATGATCAAATCTACTGTATGTTCAAATCTACTGTATGATCAAATCTACTGTATGATCAAATCTACTGTATGATCAAATCTACTGTATGATCAAATCTACTGTATGATCAAATCTACTGTATGATCAAATCTACTGTATGATCAAATCTACTGTATGATCAAATCTACTGTATGATCAAATCTACTGCATGTTCAAATCTACTGTATGATCAAATCTACTGTATGATCAAATCTACTGTATGATCAAATCTACTGTATGATCAAATCTACTGTATGATCAAATCTACTGTATGATCAAATCTACTGTATGATCAAATCTACTGTATGATCAAATCTACTGTATGTTCAAATCTACTGTATGATCAAATCTACTGTATGATCAAATCTACTGTATGATCAAATCTACTGTATGATCAAATCTACTGTATGATCAAATCTACTGTATGATCAAATCTACTGTATGATCAAATCTACTGTATGATCAAATCTACTGTATGATCAAATCTACTGCATGTTCAAATCTACTGTATGATCAAATCTACTGTATGATCAAATCTACTGTATGATCAAATCTACTGTATGATCAAATCTACTGTATGATCAAATCTACTGTATGATCAAATCTACTGTATGATCAAATCTACTGTATGATCAAATCTACTGTATGATCAAATCTACTGCATGTTCAAATCTACTGTATGATCAAATCTACTGTATGATCAAATCTACTGTATGATCAAATCTACTGTATGATCAAATCTACTGTATGATCAAATCTACTGCATGTTCAAATCTACTGTATAATCAAATCTACTGTATGTTCAAATCTACTGTATGATCAAATCTACTGTATGATCAAATCTACTGTATGATCAAATCTACTGTATGATCAAATCTACTGTATGATCAAATCTACTGTATGATCAAATCTACTGTATGATCAAATCTACTGTATGATCAAATCTACTGTATGATCAAATCTACTGTATGATCAAATCTACTGTATGATCAAATCTACTGTATGATCAAATCTACTGTATGATCAAATCTACTGTATGATCAAATCTACTGTATGATCAAATCTACTGTATGATCAGTGTGACAAAAAATTAAATAGAAGAAGCTAAGATGAATGCGTGTAAACAAACTTCTTCAGGCATTTCCTGGTTGTAGGTTTTGAGCAGCTCAATGGTTTCTTTCAAGGGTTCAAACATCTCATCAGTAGCTGGCTGGCGATCTCTCACAGCAATCAGATGTCCCATACAGCCGGTGAGACCATTGTAATCTCCTTCCACTACATCCTCTTGCAGTCCCTTGTCAGTGGTGACGATGAAAGCGCTTAGCTCCTTCAGGCTATAAAAATAGTCGGCGTATAAGCGCGTGTATTATTTATAGTGAATAGTTAACACCTGACACTACCTCTACATTCATTTCCAAAACTATCAAATGAAGAAATAACGAAGCGGAGTTAGTAAAAATCAATAAAATAGAAGCATTGCTTTATCTCTCATAGTAACAACGATGGCGAATATAAAAATATCCGGCAACCACTGAAATATAGTTGACCCAAAAGAGACTTCCCACCTGTTAGTCACATGATCAATCAGGTGCTGCTTGAACATGAAACTCCATCTTTTGATGATGTTAAGAAGAGCTTGCTTGAAAGGGTTAGCGTCAACCCTGAACCAGTTTTCAAATATGTGGACTCCTTGAATGTCCTCCACCTCATCATATATTTTCTCATACGTGTCAACCTGTCATACATAAATCTAAATAGTGAAGTGCGCTGTAAAGTGTAGTTACAAAAAATAAAATTGTACAATTTTATTTAATCTTTTAGTTATCTCTTAGCTCATACACACATGTGATACACTCTATCATAAACCTAGCAAGGTATTTCACCCTCATACACGCATATAATACACTCTATCATAAACCTAGCAAGGTATTTCACCAAAGATGAACATATGATACACTCTATCATAAACCTAGCAAGGTATTTCACCAAAGATGAACACAACTCCTTATTTTCCAAAGTCTATGCTAGCACTGTTCCTTATTGTCGATAGTGTCATGGACTAAAAATATAATTTTGAACCAGTGTGGGATCGTACCTGCTCTTTGAACTGCTCGAGTGTGGGTGGGCATTCCGGTACCCCGTCCTCAGCATGCGCCTCTATTTCTTCTGCAGTCAGCACGTGGTTGTAGAGCAAGAACTGTCTCATAAACTCATTCCTATCATCGACCCACAGGTATGCATACGAGTCAAATGAGTTTCTATAGTCACACGCCTTGTTCATTATTCCTACAAGCATATTATTTATATTCTAACTGGATGTTGGGCAAAAGCGGGTCAACGAAAATATAAACTAGTGTAATGTAATAGTGTTATGCTATAGACAGTTAAGACGTATCAAATATATTGGTGTTTGACAAGAGTCTATCTACCTGTCACTCTTTCCATCAGGTCAGTTCTCATCTCGCTCAGCTCATCCATCTCTTCGAGGTCTTCTTGGTAATGGGCAACGCCTGTGTGCCCTGCCAGCCGAGGTATTAGTGAGGCTTGCTTGTACACGTCCCCTACCAGCCCATCAACTAGGTCATAATATCCATCAGCTATACCGTAGTCGAGAGACGGATGAAATATCATATCTGGAACCTAAACGAAAAAATGTCATATGATAAAATGATTTACATGTATCTATCGTAGATTGCTTTACCAATCACAGCGACAAGTGTCAACAGATACAATTGACACTGTAGAGAAGCACTCATCTAAACCTTAAACAAACTATAAGCAGGTAGAAGTACGTGTAGGTAACAACACACACTCTCTACACTCAGCTTTTGTCTAGGCTACTGGATTATCACTGACAGTACACTAACCCCTTTCATTCGATTAATTATATTATATTATATGTACCTGCAGCTCTAGTTTGGCTTCAAAGAGCACATCCTGGTTAGGTCGAGACACATCAGTGTTCTCAAGCATATACTGAAGACTGCAATGAATGATGTTGAAAAATCCATCAACAGTGATCTCATCGACGTAGTCCACATAAGCCTTCCAAATGTCTGAGTTCTCATCAGCTTGAAACAACTGCAAGTTCTCCTACAGTCATGAACATGTATGGTGTGAGCGAGTTAGATGCCATCCAGCCTCTTATTTGGCATGTATACTGATGTCACAGGTAGAGCTCTCAGCTAAGACGCTTACCTTGAGCAGCGCATGGACCTTCAGCCCGACTTCCTTTATTTCGTTGTATCGCTTGTTGATGCGATCAGCTCTGTCGTCAAGGCTGAGCATGTGGTCAGTTTTTCCTTCCTTTTTCCTCTCGAAAAGAGGCAGCTTATTCCAAGTCTGCATTAGCTTGGCAATTGTCTCCACATTGTCCTTTGCTTGCTGAACTCTCTTCTCCAGATCATGGACCATTTCCCTGGTCTGCTCGATATAGCCGCTTGCAGCTGTAACAAATTGTGAAGCCGAATACAAACCAGTAATATATTATAAAGTGAAGAGCTCTACAGAAATGGACAGTCATCTGGAGTCTACTTCAAGGAAGCTTTTCTGTAGGTAATTCATATCAAAGTGAAGCCTTGCTCAAAAATATATTGCACTCAGAACTCACAGTCATCAGTCCAATTGAGGCTAGTTTCAGCCTGCTGCAGCTGAGAGTCGATGTCTGCCAACTGTTGTTCTATTAAAGGAAATTCCACCTCCAGCACTGTTTTGCGAACCTTGTTGTACCAGGCTACAGTGAGGTCAAGGTTTGCTCTGAATCTTCGAAATACGACATTTCTGGCAAAAAGGGCTCCAGCCTCAGCAGGAATCTCTTCCATATTTCTCTTCTCCAAGTAATGTACTTCTCTCAGTACAGCCACCAGCTAAAATACCATACAATCATTCCCTCAATTGATAAATCAAACAATTCATCGCAGAATATGATAAAGATAAGTTCACAGACTGTTGTAGAAAATATAAAAATGTGACTTTCATTGTATTTGTTATCTTGCTACTATTTTATTGTAATATAAAATATTTGGCAAGTTTGCATTCAGTGTATCTACTGAGAAAAGGCAAATTAAAAAGGATGGATGCTCAACCTGTGGGTCAAAGTTGACCGCAATCAGCTTCGTCTCAGGATTTCTGGTGAGGAGTGCCTGCTTGAGATTGAAGGCACATGCTTCTGCCACTCCGGCTGCCCACTCTTTAAATATCTGAGACTCATATCTGTAGTAGAAACCAATGACAGCATAAAGTAAGACTAAAGGAGTCTTATAAAATATGTAGCTTGGAGTGCAACTAAAATAATGCAATCATCACTGAAAGAATGTTCTAGATCAGTATAGAATACAACTCAAAGAACATTTTGAAAATGCTTGGAGAGTGGCTAAATGAATTTTCAGGAGCGGTACAGTGCATAATTGAAGAAAATTTCTAGAGCAATGCGAAAAGTGACTGTAGACTTACTCTTGTAAAAGTTTCAACATCTCCTCATACTTCTGAAACATTTTCTTGGCTTCAAGAGAACGCATACACGGATGCTCAACGTGCTTGAAGTTGGAAATGGGCGTATCTAACCTTTCTCGAAGCTCTTGTGACCACTTTAGCCCTCCAAAGACCTGAAACACCAAACAATCTTCATGTCTACAACCATAGACAGAATACCCCTATAAACTCTATGTGATTATTTAGCTGTAAGTAGAGTATGCAGTGAGTTATATGTTATAGATATTAAACAAACAGACATTTAGAACAGCATGTAAGATCTTTAGATCTATGAACATAGGTATTCATATATTTTTAACAGACTTATCAGCTCAGGTTAACTCTATGTAAGCATTGATCACAGGCTGATGTATTAGACCCATTACTGTGGACATTGGAAAGTGGCAAGTAGAGACTATACTAGCCTTGGGCAGGTTTCTGTGGACAGGCGTAGACCCCTGCCCTCTGACGACCTCCATCTGGTTGTCGTATATGACCTTGCTTGAATTGAGCTCCTCATCCATCATTGTAATGAGTTGCGGGTAGTAGGGATCGAATATCTCCTTGATTATCGGTCGCTCTAGCAAGTTGCCAAAAATATCGACGAGCTAAAAGAACGAGCAATCAAATTATTATAGACAGATTTGACAAATGTATAACTACATGTATAACTACTGACAATGTATAACTATAACTACTGACAATGTATACCTATAACTACTGACAATGTATACCTATAACTACTGTCAATGTATACCTATAGTTACTGACAATGTATAACTATAACTATTAACAATGTATACCTATAACTACTGTCAATGTATAACTATAACTATTGCCAATGTATAACTATAACTACTGACAATGTATAACTATAACTACTGTCAATGTGTACCTATAACTACTGACAATGTATACCTATAACTACTGACAATGTATACCTGTAACTACTGCCAATGTATACCTATAACTACTGTCAATGTACAACTATAATTACTGACAATGTATACCTATAACTACTGCCAATGTATAACTATAACTACTGTCAATGTGTACTTATAACTACTGTCAATGTATATCTATAACTACTGACAATGTATACCTATAACTACTGCCAATGTATAACTATAACTACTGTCAATGTATACTTATAACTACTGACAATGTATACCTATAACTAATGTCAATGTATACCTATAGCTACTGACAGTGTACAACCATAACTACTAGATGTACAATCATAACTACTGACATATTAGAACTAAGTTACTAATTTTTTGAACAGCATAAGGATATCTAGCCAAAAGACCACGCAGTACCCTGAAGGAGCTTTCTAGCCCGGAGCAGTCCTCAAAGCCTTGACATATAATGGAGGCAAGGCGCCGGTCAAGGTCGCTGATGTGGTCAGTAAATCTCTCATAGTCTTCTATGAAATCTTTCTCATTCAAATCCAAAGCATCGTATGACTTCTCTCCAAAGACCTGCCAGCAGACATCAGTGAACACATGCTATGGCGCTGTCTCTTATATAATGTGAGTTTATTTTTGCTTATCGTGTGCACTCAAAAGTTCCTGATAACACCTTGACATTTACTATCCAGTCTCACCTACATAGCCACTTTTTAATTACGGCCTCTTTTTTAGACACACTTTTTTTCTAGAGGCTTTTGGTTGCAGATGTTTTATACTTAAAATTTTAAGAATATTAATAATGACATGGGATTAGATGTCTATGACTGATCTGAGACACCTTGACATCTTTATCCTCCGTCAGCTTCAGCTCTATCGGTTAGTTGAAGACAATTTTACTCTGTCTACCGCCACTAAGTGCATAAATTTTATCTGTCTTACTGCATGAACATTGATATATATGTCAGTTAGGTTTATCTTTTACACAACAGAGACAGTATTTAGTTAAACACATATTTCATAATGTATTGACTCATTATTGACTATTGACTCATTATCGATTTTTTTTCGGCAGTTGCTAGGATTAACTAGAGTATATCCACAGAGCCACATCATTCAATATACTACAGTTTTAGAGTCACATATGGTTAGTGTCATCTAACTCTAAGCTATATATATTCAGTTACTTGCAGTTAGCACTATTTTATACATTCAAAAAGTGATGTCAAGTCGTGCTAACAATGCCAAAAGTCTTCGCTATGGTAAATTACAACTAAGCACTTGCTGCCGACTTATTGAAGAGAGTACGATAGCTGCTATCAAGGTAAATGTTGATCATGTGCGGAGGGCTTTAGCAGTCTTGAAAATCAGCGAACTCATTTATTGTTGAAGTGATAGATGAGCACAGAGAGAAGTGACAATGGAGTAATAACTGCCATAACAGACTACTAGTTAAGGTAAGACTACAATATATCTATCTGAAGCTTAGCAATCAAAAGAAAAACCATGTGTTTATCGATGACAAACCAGATGAGTAGAAGGGAGATAACAAGGCATACCTATTCATTAAACTACATTTGTATTACAGTTAGAACTGTAATCAGAAGGTGTGAGATAATAATTTTTGGAAGTAGTCAAGAGTTATAGATGGCAAAGTATTTCTGCCAAGTGATGAGAAGGAAGCTAAAATTTAAGCAATGATATTGAGAGACAAATCTGTATGAATAGAATAGATAGCCTTCTAACTAGTTCACTGTACCATGTTACTTCTTGGAAATATCTGCACAACAATACAGCGCTTAATATATGTCACTTGGCATGTTGTATGTAATCAGCCTAGGCTCACAGTATAGTTCTCAATCGACAAAGGAAATTAACTGAGCCACCACAATGTAAACCATTGACAGGCTCGAGCTGATACACTGTGAAATAAAAAATGAGCTACTTGTGAAGCTGTGTCAGTTTATGATTCAGTGTATCATGAAGGAATCACATAAAACACAGAATCTTCAGCAATTCAGATGCATCCTACCTTGTAAAGCCCCTGAAACTCCACAAACATGGCTTCAACCTGGGTAGAAAGTTGCTTTCCTTTGATTCCACCAAATTCAATCTTCTCCAACTTCATGAACTCATTGGCAGTGTCCAACAAAGTCTACCAAGTAACGAAAAGCATAGATTAAAGATTTTGAGTTGTAATTTTGAGAAGTACCTAGTGTCGCCTGTCCACAAATGTCTAATAAAAACTCACCTGCAGCGTGCTGACTCTTTCCACAAACTTGTCGAACCTGGCAAAAACAAGAGGAGCAGCAAAGGCCCACTCATTCACTTTTTCACCCTCTTTGAAATAAGAAGGAAGTTTTTGCTTGTGTTCCTCATAGCTGCTCCGGAAAGCACGGAGTGTCTTAAGACAGCCAGAGACTTTTGTAACAACCTCCTCGAGCTCTCCGGTGAAGAGGTCATTAGTTGCACCGAGAAAGGCATATGCCTGTAAGTATGGCAAGTCGAAAAGATCAATGACAATAATTACTGTTGAGTAACACACTAATGCTTCTGACAGTTACAAACAAGCACTACGCAAATGACAACTGCAGACAAGTAAACAAGGCTTTTCTTTGGACAACCTTGATCTTTGAAGAAAGCCTTATTTGCAAAGATAAACTTCACAGAACCATGAACTAACCTGTTGAATGAATAGATTGCAGAGTTCTTGAAGGAGAACAATGATTCGAGCAGGGGAGCTATAGAATTTGCTGTTCACCCAAGCTAGACATATGCAGTGTAGCATTGGTGCTATTGTTGGAATGGCCTCATCAAACTCAGTCTAAAAGAGAATAACACCATTTATCCATAGTAAACACGAATCATGTTAAGTGATGTAACAAAGAAAAAAGAAAAAAACCAAAATTCTGAACTAGAAATATTTGACAAACCTGTTCAAAATCTTCAAAGTGAGTCATGAGGGGTTTGAGGTAAAGGTTGATGTCTTGCGCTTCAGCTAGGGCTTGTACAACATCTTGGAATAGCGTTTTGAATGAAGGATAATAAGAACTGTTTGTTCTTTCCAACAGCTCGGCCATCTTTCTTACCTGTATACAAAAGCTATCACACTCATCTATGAACAAAAACAATTTTAGCATAATTTTAAAGACCAGAAGGTCATGCAAAGGTCATACAAACTTGATTGTGTTAATAATACCTTCGTGTTTTTCAGCTGGTCATATATGCATTCGAGATTGTCAGATCTGGCTTTCCAAAATTCAACTTCGACTCTCGGTGTCGGATTGTCTCCCTCGAGAAGAGGCTGAGCTGAGTCTCGTTTGAGCACATCCCTAATTTGGTGAGACCAATCGATGATGACAGACTCAATTGCGTGGATCAGTTGCCTGTCATAGCCACCACTAAAACAGGTACAAATCAAGGAGCTAGTTAAACTAAATTACGGCGAGAGTTCATGCTAGACATTGAAAAGGGGCCTTAGTGATTAGTATAGTCTGTGGAGTTCTATAAATATAATGACCCAAACAATAAACAATCGCTTACAATGCATCTAGCCATTTAAGAGTCTTAGCTGAACGCTCAACGCTGCTCACTGCAAGTACATGTAATTCACGTAAATACCTAGTTGCTTAGCAATCCTCCAAGTAAACCATTTGCAGCCAATCATGTATGAGTGTGCGCATAACAAAAACTCTGTAACACATGAATAGAGACGCTGGACTTTATGTATTCATGGCCTAATCATCTATATAAGCCTTTCTTTTGATGCGATGGTTGCTAAGCCCCTAAGCGCAGAATCTTATGTCCAGACAAATGTTGTGGCTTACTCTGACCAGGCAAGCTTAAAGCTTCTACCTTCAAAAGGCAATTCTCAAAATTATAAAGAACTAACCAGAGTTGTGAAAGTAAACAATTAATACACTGTTGGTTACCTTTTTCTTTCTTCAAAATCGGCAGCTTTCTCAGTGCCAACAGGCAATGGAAGCAGAGTTTTGCCATTTACTTGGCCTGACACAACGTAAACATTGCTCTTTAATGTATGCACATGTCGACGGACATCTTGTGAAACTACTGCAGGCCACTGCTCATGATTTTTCTCATTGGTCAGCAATGGAACAAGCACCTACAAACATGAAGTCAGTTAATCAGCAAAAAAAATAAGTCTTGTCTGAATCACTTATGCAAATTCAGTTAATCTCTTTTCGTTTATAATGGAATCAACAGAGATTCAGTAAATCTCTCACGATTCCATTATAAACTAAACTAACCACTACCGAAATGTAAGCTATTCAATTATCTTTCTATACCTCGAAAAATTCATATCTAGACTAAAAACATAGCAAAAGTTATTATCGAACATAAAAAAAAAGGTTTTTAAACTTTTGAATCATTAAAATAAAACATGCTCGTCTTGCAGTTGAAAGCTTCTAGAATTGCAACTATTAATGCAAATGTACCTACTGCATTTAACACTGAAAAATGCTCACTAGCAACATCCCCTGCAATAAGCAATAAGCACTGCTGCAGTAGGTAATATAGCCACTGCATTAATACTATTTAATGCTCATTAGAAAATAGTTGTACTGCATGTATACTGCATAGTGCAAAGTACTAGAATACAATTATACTACTATATAATTATATGCATTTATACAGTTATAATGCAATTATAATGCAATTATACTGCAATTACGCCACATGGCTGTGACATGCTTACTTCTGCCACTGCACTGCTAAGCGACTACAAAGATATCCGGGCAAAGATTTACTGCAATTTTCTGGGCATCAGTGAGTACTTAACAATGTGCAGATATGATTTTTTGGTCACAGTATTGGTCACAACCCTGTGGTAAGCCATCGCATTGTTTGTGCAAAAATGTTTTTATTAACACTGTTTCATATAGCAATCATGAAATAGGACATAATTCAGACTATAAATCTTTATGCAAATGGAAATATTCTGTTGCCAAATAAAGGAAGTATCCAAGTAAAAAACTAAGTAAATAAATAATTATATCACATTAAAAAAACATTCTCTAGCTACATGTATAAGCACGTATACAGAATGCCAAGAAAAAAACTGCTTAACCAGTTGTACTGTGAAAAATGCTATTTTTAAGAAGACTTTCATATCAAAACATATACTAAAAACTGATCAATAAATTTGGAATTATACATTATTAGATGTGCCTGGCTTGACTTACCAAAGAGATAAATTCGACAAAAGTCCGAAAGATGGTTTGTATGTTTGAAAAATTACAAAAACTGCATACCTGAAAAATTTATCAAAAACCGAGTGTGAATATAATGAGGGTTATCTGACTAAAACAACAACCAGAAAGTAAATTTTTATATGAGTATTGATTGTCAGTGTTTTTTGAAACTTACAAAATTGTTATACTGTTGTAGTCATATGGCTAAAATATTATAGCTAGTAAAAATTGTACAATTAATAACAAAATAACAAATTGTTGCATTTATTGCTAAGTTTGCTCATACTCTACTTACCTCGTCGACGAAAGCTGATAGCTGTTCCAGAGGCGCGTATGACAGGTCACCATAGTAAAGAACATTTCGAAGATCGACGTCTTTTGTTATGAGGTCTTTTACTTTTCTAACAAAGTAGCAAGCTTTGTTTCGCAGATTTGTTGGCCAATCGTAAGAAACTGACAATGCTCCTCCACTAGCGGCTTGAATAATCATAACCATGTTATCAGCCTTTTCAAAAAAGTCCATGAACATTAACTTGTTTTCCTCCAAGCTCCACATTTTTGACCATTTATCACCTTTCAATCTAAGTGCCTTAAGCACATAGTCTGCCATAAACTCCACACGGGCATCTTCTAAGCCCAATTCGGCTGCCATATCGCAATACCAAGTAGACGTTTAGCTCTCGTATCTGTCAGAAGAAATGAAATTGAAAAGTTGCAGCACTGCGCAGAGTGGTGCCCAAAGCGTCTACTGGTTGTTACGGCGACGAAGTCTCGCGAGAACAACTTTGCGATATGATTCGCTAATATTTGACTGACGCTTCTTCTTTTCCGGTTGTCTTTCTCGTCAAGCGCGCCATTATCGCCATTGTACGCAGCTGTCGAGAGGACTTCGAGAAAAACGGTAAATCTCCAGCATTCTCGAAGATACGAACACGCGTGTTACGATTTTTGGGTATTTCCCGCATTGCATATCATTGGTTATTTCTTCAGAGCTTTTACTGAAGTTTTATTGATTCTGCGATGTTCATGGCAAATTTCTGTGACGAAACCAGAAATACAAGTGAATCTTCTTTACAAATCAATATGGGTACTGGTGGGAATTGTTCAATACTCTATGTTATATGGCCCATGGACCAGTTGCTAGAGGCGTTGCTAGGGTTTGCTTAAAGTCTCTGCTGCAGCAAACAAAATTCCATGAAAGGCAGCCTAGTTTTGTACATGCATTGCTCTACACGTGGATTATCTATGTTACTTTATATTGTATGTAAATTTTATATACACAAGCAATAATTCTTGTTTCAGCGACAGTCAGTTTCCAAGATGACCGATACTCACTTAGAAAGCCCATCGGATTGCGTGACAGCATTGTTTGCGGATCATCATGATGGCTTGCATCAACATCCGGTGGAAGCCCAAGTTGCCGTTGGTAAGCTTCTCGATGTCGCTGTTAAAATAAGTTTATTGGTGTCAGGTAGACGGGATAGTATGATCAAGATGGAATAGATGCTCCTGTGATAGATCATATCAGGTAACTGCCTTTTGAGAAACAGTGCCCAACTTACGCTCCTTATTACCTGGCTGGTTTATCATGCTTCCTACAGAGGTGGTAACCCAATTACTTCAACTTATTCCAAATCAGATGTAATGTTTAGACTGTGACATGTGCATAGTGGTTGAGCAAGTTAGACAAGATAACGGTAGAAAAATCCAGGGCTTCTGTTTTTACGTTGGTCACGCAGCTTCGCTCATAAAAATAAACCAGCATGAGTCGATCATTGACATCTTAAACTCTTGTAGCATCACTTCAACGAAATGGTATTTTAGAGTATTGCCATAGACCTATTAACTATACTAGACTGGGCAATGTGAAGCCACGGTGTCCTACATAAATAGCCACATTCCTTGTGGCGTCAACGCTTTGTTCACTTGCAGCTGGTCAGGCAAGTGAGTCATCATTGTTTACATTGAAATAATGAAGAGACATTTTTGTTGCTACATGTAATTTGACATAATCACTAAAGTACACAAGATATTGGTTTAAAATTTTAGATGCAAGGTGTACACTATGCATTTCCTATCCTGCAAATTTGTAAACATAAAGTTGAATATTTCATATGTAAAGTGCCAGTAAAAATGTATATTGATCTATTCAAAAAAAAATTGCAAACTTATCAATGTTGCCCTATGCTATGGGCTAACATGTCAGGTAGCTAGGTGTACAAACTGATTTCAAATGCATACACACTGGTAAATAGTACACTGATTGCAGTCTGTCATTAATATAACTGTTGGTCCTTAAGTGTTCTGGTGCAAACAGCATCAGAAAAATTGTAGAAAACAAACGACAAATGGTACACTTTTCTAGACATATTGTGACAGGCTACACATGACTAAAGACGACCAGTCAGCTGAGCCTTGATCTGAGATTACTCTTGTTAGCTGCTACCTTTGTAGCCTCATGGTGAATTCTAATTCTGACATATCTGGATGGGATAGTTTCAACTAGTGCTGCCTGCGCTGTGGATTGCGTATGAAAATTCCTGATGCGAATTGCTTCGTAAAACCAATGAAAGTGACCACTAGCTTGTGTATGTCTGCAGTGATTCCTTGTTAGTCAACACACTCGGAAATCATCGTCACTTTTTACATGACTTTTTCTTCATTTAGATGAGAGAAGTAGGGAGCAGGAGCCATCTGAGCCATCAAAATCAAGACAGTTATCACTCGAGCTAGGTGTGATGTCTGTTTTCACTAGTAGAGCATTCAGTGCTGATTTGAAGCTACGGACATCTGGATTATTGTTGGAACCTCCATTGGCCCGAATCTTTGAGAACAGTGTTTCTATATGATCTTGTCCAAGCTTGTACGGAAGTAGATACTTGGCCTCGCGGAATGTTTGAAAAATGTAATTCCCTATTCCAAGGTACGAGGTACGCTTATGTAGAGGATCGGGAATGGTCTCTACAGATTGCTTGGCGGCTGTTGGCTCTTCATAACAAAGTGAAGGTTCCAGGACTGGCTCATCTCGGTCTGGTGGAGGTGATGTAGATGGTGTTGGTCGGCATAACAGTCGTCTATGTTTTGGTTGACTCGGTTGTAAATATTTTGGCAGAGATTCAAACACCCTTGGTACAGCAGTAGGCTTTAGCATGGCAGCCATCTTCATACCAGGAGGTCTACGATAGGAGTCCATTGTGAAATGATCACTGCAGAGCACAGAGTATTTGGAAGGCATCCAGTACTTAAGTTTCACAGCGTCTATCCACTTGTTACGTCCGTCTAGGTGTTTGTCTTCCGATGGAAAGGTGTGGAAACTGAATTTACTGTCTTTTTCTGGAGTATTAGAACATCCAAATGCACAGCAAAAAATTTCTGCTCCTCTTGCCCTGCAAAATAATTAGTAAATGATTGCATTCTTATGAGACCATCATAAAGTAAAAATCTTTTCGGTTGGGTTTAGCTACACTTCTAAATATAGCACAGCCATCACCATACTCATTTACTAGCCACCTTTATGTCCACCTGCCATGGTGATGAAAAACTTCATGAAATGGGCAATACTTCGTCTACTTCGCGCTTGGCACCTCTTTGTGCATAACAACTTTTCAAAGATTAGTGCCAGCAATGAACTTTAGGAAAACATTTTGGAAAAACTATTATTTGTGCGCATATCTCGGAAATATCCGTAAGATTCCTTGCTCTTTGTATCTAGATACCTCTCACAACCACACTTGAAAACAATTGTTGTAAAATTTACCTTCAAAGCATTTCCAGTGCTGGTATTTGCTCCACTCTCCATGGCTTCCTACTTAAAACTATGGCCTGGACTAGGCGAAGCGAACAAAGCAATGACGTTACATCGCGAAGAATGTGGCTATTTAAGTAGGACACAATGCTGAGCCGTGATGCATTAGATTGCCCAGTCTAATATAGTTGATAGGTCTATGAGTATTGCAATGACTGTATTCGAGGAGTTGAATGTGAATACAGGTTTCCATCAAGTTTAAAATCAGGTTTACGTCCATTTTTACAATTTGATTTTATACTTAATTTTAAAACAAAGCAGATCAGGTGATCGTAGAGAAACAATGTTTTGTTTTCCAAGTCGTTTAAAGCACATAAATTACATAATTTTTTTATTGTATATTTCAATACATCAGAGTCTTGGCTTTCGAATGAGCTATTGTTTGCCATGGTGAGACAGACATTGGTTGGTGTTTATAGTATTTCCCCAGAGCTCTACCGCGAAAAAGTTTACTGGCATAGTCTCGAAAATTGTGACGTCACAATTCTCATATTCGTTGTTGTGTGCTCTTACAGCTTATTTATCAACTACGAAAGTGACGATAATGACGCTAGTGGCAGACAAAGGTAGGACAACTCCAGAGAACGAATGAGGATGACAAAGGAATCAGTGTCATTAGTTCTCCATGTACATATTATTTCTATGATAAGTACCTCAGACTCCAAGAACCATACTATATTTTCCCGTTGATATTATGCACTAGCTCTTTATTTTAAATGCGATGTTAAGGGTGACGACTGAGACTAATTAATTTCAAGCATTGCATGATCTCGCGAAAGTGCGATTGACATTTAGTCCTAGGGCCATGCAACCGCAAGTCATAATTTAATCGATGTAATTTCTTTTCTTTTTTTATCAGCGACGGTACATTTATTGAAGCATAATTAATTAACCCAGAACATGTGTTTGCATTGGTCGGGTGCTGAGGTTGTTAGTTTGATCGCGGGCATTGTTGATTATCTAGAATCCTAGTTTATTATTAGCGCTCTCCGGGTTTAACAACAACGATTGTCACAGAAAAACGCAGCCGCAATGGGAGCGAAAGGGATCGACGACATAAGGCTAAATGAGAATTATGACGCCACATTTTGAGTACCTGAACCAAGTGTTTTTTTTTGCAGGATGTACTTTTGACACCCCGTTTTTCATAGTTCTATTAGTCTTTGTGTATTAAATATAGGCTCATTCGAAAGCCAAGACTCTGATGTATTGAAATATATAATAAAAAAATAATGTAATTTATGTGCTTTAACACTGTTGGGTTTCCGTATTTAACAGATAATTCTCTCTCGCTCTTCTCTCAAGCTAGCGTTATTATCGCGCTTTTTTGAGCTTGTTTTTCTCGGCTTTCAACCTGTTAAACATCCTGTAACAAAGCTACAAGCAATGTTAAATAGCTTATCTGCCGTCCAGAAAAGACATTATTTTTAAGGCTGGATTTAGAGAATAATGGGTTTTAAGACACCCATCTCTATAATTATAGATTGGACTAAACATCCCCAACTTCCGTCCCTAAAAAGCTAGGCTACGTCGCATATTTATGGGCCGGGTTTGTTGTGTTGATTGCGACACCGATATTGAATCGCTACACAAAAGCCTTTTAAAACAAACTTGACTTTGAACGTTAGTGGACCAATCTTTATCTTGAGTACAAAATCGGAATCAGCGTGTCTGATTTACCTATGAACAAACAATGAAAGCTGTTTGTGGTAGTTATAGTCTAAAGGTCTGGTTACACACCGGTGAAACTCGTCATTTGCGTAGCCAATGTGTTCGTGAACAAAGATGGCAACACGTAGATGCAACTCTGAAACAAGCATGTTGGTCTACATGAGCATCAGCAACGATAAAACTAGCATGTCTGTCTGTGGTTGGTCGAAATACTTCATCTCTGTCATCTCGATTCTATTTTATTCATTTCCAATGCATGACAATTGCGTCAAAGTTAAATTTTCAAATGACGACGACCCCAGGGCTTGATACAAACGAATATTTAGATGTTGACTAAGATATTCTCATTTGTAACATATATATACAAGGCCTGATTCATAAATTCCAGGAATGGAGCTAAACTCCATAAGTGTTGCTTTGACTTATCTAGCTAGAACCTTTCAAAGTACCCTTGAGTATCGATACACTTGTCCCATCTCTTCTGTTGTGATGCCATGCAGTGCTAAAAGCTATCTTACCGGTACTGTCTAGCTCTCTGGTTGAACGTTGAATCGATTTTACATCGTCAAATTTTGTCCCTTTCATAGTAAGTTTCAATTTATGAATTAGCCGAAAGTCATAGGGAGATAGATTTAGTAGATATGGATGATGAGGCAGCACGGCCATATTGTTTTTAGCACAATACTACTTCGCAGAAAACGGCAAGTGCAAACGTCGACATGGCACAAACTCTGCTGAGACTCTGATCATGTTCAAATCAGTAGTTCCTAACCCATCTCCAGTCTCTTCAGATATCTTTTTAACGGTTGAACAATGATCTGCAATGACTAGTGACCTCACACTATCAATTGATGAACAAGTTCCTGCTGAGGCTGGTCTGCCAGACCATGAGTCATTTTCAGTGCTGTCTCTACTTTCACCAAAACGTTTGTGCCGCTCATAGACTCGTATTTTCTTTAGAGCACCAACTCCAAAGGCAATGTTTAACATTTCAACTTTCTGAGTACCAGCTTTCCCTTATTTCGCACAAATTTCGATGTTTCGGTAAATTCAACATTTTGATAAATTTATTAAAAAATAGCTGGAATCAACTGACTTACCTTGATAAGACGTTGGCTCACGCGACAACCCATTGTCATCACAACCTGAAATTTTGTCACAATACTCACAAGATGTTTGCCGGTAATTGCTGCAATAGAATTTATCATCGTACTTATAGGCAAAAGTATACAACTCCATTACTGAAACTTGGATCAAACATCGTCTATATGAAACTCACTAGTATAAATTTAAACTTTATCAAACATTTCAGATAATTGTTCAGATTGTTTTGGTCATTAATGTCGGCTAAGATCCTGTTGTCTGTAGTTTGATTTGTTATGAACTTACTGTATTTTGTACTCTGCTTGTTTTCATAGTAACTAATACCTTTTTTTAGCAAAATATAGCACTGCAAGTGTCTGCACAAAAAACTAATGCTATCGTAAATTGTTGGTTTTACTCGTTATAACGAAAATATCCTGACGATATTTGAAGGTTGACTTGCAACAAAATTCACATTACAGTTATTTGGTATCATAAGATTCACCATGTCTTACTCTGTTGTGTTGTAGGTGCCAAATATATGGGAATGTGATTACAAGCTCTTAAAAGCTAAAAAAAAACAAACAGTTAATCGCAGCCACACGAGACCGCCGTAGTTTGGATTCGCTTTCCAAAACGGCTCAAATGAGATGTAGTTGTTACATGATGGTTTCTGTTTACACTTTCATGCAACCTCATTCGTCGAAATATTTCACAAATATACTTCACGCATTCAATAAACCCATGTCTATTGTTCTTACGCATCTGTTTCATCGTCATTGTAATGCTGTTACTTTTAGCACTGATATCTTGTAATTTACCGTAAAAAATCGTTAAACTTTTTAACCTTACCTCGAATGAGTACATATCATTGTCTGATAATCATGACGAACCTGTTGCCCACCTGTGATAATCGAAAAGTGCTGCAAAAATTATTTGCGAAGTATTGGGTCACGTGATCAGATTACGACTTGAGGTTTGAATAATGCCGAAACAAAACTGTAAATTAGCGAGCATCTATATTTGATACGGGATCTTCGGTAAAACCCGAAGTGTTTGTCATAAACTAGTGCTAAGATAAGTTTGATATTGAGCTTTTTATTGGCCTTTCAATTCACGTGAGAACATCACGTGACAAGACAACCAAATTTCATGGCTATGCCTGAGAAATAAAGAGATTCCAATCTACGGCGGCTTTTCGTTTTTGAGCTTTTAAGAGCTTGTAATCACATTTCCACGTATTTGGCACCTACAACACAACAGGGTAAGACATGGCGAATCTTTTGATACCAAATAACTGTAATGTGAATTTTGTTGCAAGTCAACCTTTAACTAATGCTGCTTGAAAATCCAGCAAAAATCGGCCTTCGCACGATTGAAGCCAATGTCATCGGTCAATCTATTTGCCAACCTGATGTATGATTTATTATCATTGATGTTTGTAACTACAACAACTATCTTTGTTATGCCTCAGCGATGCATTTCACCAGTCTGCGTAGTCAGGCCTTCAAAGTAATTCATCCATCATAATGACCTGTTTAGAATACTATATTGAGAATTTGTATTGGTTACCTGTTACTCTGCATTCTGTCGCCTTAATACTTCAAAGAAAGCACACTCTGAGCTTCAATTTGACACCAAGAAAAAGCATTTTGGTGTAGCAGTTGATTCGCACAATCGAAATTTGTGAAGCTTTTTAAATTTTTTATTAAAGGCCATATCTAAAAAACTTGCATCAAACACCATGATTTTTTGTGACTATTATGTACCCATCTTCCAAACATGATGCAAGATTTTATCTTTCCATGTCCTTTTTCTCCATGTCCTTCCGAAATCGTTTTAGACATATAAGACTAAAAAGTCAACGTCCATCGCCGGCTTGGTGTTCACTTGAATCTCGAAGCATTCTTGATCGCCCAGTACTGCATATAAATCCAGTGTCGCTAGACTTTCTTACAATGTCAAACAACTCTTTAGTATAACAGCAGAGATAGAGTGTAGAGCATCATCGACTGGGTTGCCAATGAGGCAAAAACTTTGTGCACCACTTTTGTGTTTATTACATGGCGTTGTGACTTATGTGAGAACCCATTTTAATATGTGTATGGCCTGTTATTAATTTGTTTGGATTAAACTCATTATTGTAGACTTTTCACACTAATTTCTGGTAAATGTAGCATTACTTATGTGCTGCTATAACTGTCACTTTCATTTCTTTGATCCAGATTTGGCTCAATCCGATATGGAGGCAGAACCGCCTGTTAAACGGTTACGATCTGCTGACGATGTTTTCACTGAGACTATTACTATAGACTGGAACGATGATAATGTTAAGGTGTGTACTGCGTCGTCATAGTTCATAGTCATACTTCTATACAGACAATATCATTGTCTATAGTATACACACCAAATAAAAGTTTTTGTAACTTGGTAAAATTGTACTTGTAGCAAACTCTATATAATGTGAACAGGGCATTAACTCTACGGCTAGATGATTTAGAGCGCAAGTATGATACACTCTTGAAGACTGTTCAAACACTGAATAAAAAACTTCAACTCAAAGATAATGAAAAGTCGTAAGTTTTCTTTAGTTTGGTGTTCGTTCCTACCAACAGGAAGCTTCTGCAATTTATCCACATACGTTATTTTTTATCTGGGAACTATTTGTGTACATATTCTTATGTCTCCAACAATAATTACTCTATATTACTGTATATTATAGTGTATTTTAGATTTTTAGTCTAATGAATTTCATTAAGTTTTAAAGTCTGGTTCTAGGTTTCAAAATCTATTTTTGAAACTTTTTAAATGATTTGAAATCCCATTATAAATTCCCTCTAAGGTTGTAAAGAATCATTTTTGGTAAATATGTTTATTAGATTCCTTAACTCATTCGCAATCGACTAACTCATGCGGTTTACCTTGAATACCGGTAATTTTTCAGAAAATTGCCATAAAATAAGTTACTACCACAAGAGACAGAATTGAGATGAATTACCTGTTCTATTTTCACAAGAACCAGTCAAATCTCTCTCTTTCAGATGATATTAAATTCAGTTAGAAAACTCATAATACTTACATGTTGCCCTGTCTCAAAGAAGGTAGTTTTAGAAAATTTTCTATTTTCAGAAACCTTTTGCTGAAACAAAGTTCCACAATAAAAATGGTAAAATATAACCAATTGACCTAAAATCATTGTTTTATTACATGTATACAATACCAAGCTATAAATAATATTTAAATATATAATAGTTAGTCATGAGTATGAAAATTAGGGAACTCTAATCTTGAACTTTTTCTCGTGAGTATCATCCTTCAAATCGAAACAGCAAATCTACATGCCAGTTTATCTCCAATAAACTAATAAACATGTTTAAATTAGTAGAAATATGTCCAATAATTCTGCTCTTCACTTTTCCGACTTTGTAGACAGCTCTAAGAATCGATATGATCCTAGTAAAGGTGAATGATAACTTTAGTCTGACTCTGGCTTACTACCTAAAAATGCATTTTTATTCCAGCGTAACATTTCAAATCGGCAGAATTAAAAGATGGTAGTAACTTTGAAACATTAGAAATATTTTTTTCATTTGATTTATGCGGTCTTTCGCTGTCTTACCACTTGAATCTGCATATTTGCTTCTAGAGTTAATTGATTGTTATCGCTAACATTTTAATTCGTTTGCATAATATTGTCAAGATATTAGGTTGCGTGTCTATCATTATTCTTCATTTATTTTATTATATTCATTTTTTTGTCAAACTCAACTTCAAATGCTGTTTTAGTAGTAAAAATATGTGTATTTACTGAGTGGTTTTTAGAGAGAGTAATAGGGGTCGCGGTAATGCAGTTGTTGTTGGATTGCCACAAAATGGTACAACACCTGTGAGAAATGCATACACAGCGCCAGGGGGCAATGTCACTCTCATCACTCTCAACAATGAAAGTAAGTCACACATGGATCTCTCAATTTTACAGGTTTCTAATCCACTGTCTTGGTGCGGAAGCTATTGAGCACTTTAACTCACAAGTTCTACAGCCTACAATGCAATGATGCTTTTGTGTAAGAATTAGAAATATGTGAAATACCGTACTTCTCGGACTATAAACTGCACCCTTATATAAGCCGCATCTGCTTTATTTTCCAAAATCTGATAATAAAACAATACATAGGCTGCACCTTTGTATAGGCCGCAGAACTCAGGACGGTGCTTTTTAACGCGGCGGCAACTTTGCTGTTTAAAACAACACTTTTTAACCTAGTGTCTAACGGAACAGTACCGTTAGGTATTGTTTCGTATTTTCTCTCACCGCTAGAGGCGCACTAACCAGAGATTCTGGTTAATGCGCCCTAGCGGTAAAAGAAGAAGCCACAGAATAGCTGAACCCTTATATAAGCCGCATGGCTCAAAACTTCAGAAAAAAGTAGCAGCTAATAGTCTTAAAAAGTACAGTATGTTATACTCTGGTAAAATTGGAACGCAACCTACTTGAAATAAGCTCCTTACTAAATTTTGTTGACACCGATTGTGAGATAAGATTGGTATCGCGAGGTGGGAAAATCATCATGTTCCACTTTGTAAGGCGAAAAAATCGTATAACATGGTAATCATATTCTGAGGGTGCACTGTACATGTCAAATTTCTTGTATCTCAAATCAGGTTTTTCTGTATCAAATAACTAAATACAAATTAGTCTGTTCACATTCTCTGAAAAACCACCCAAAACAGGATATTACAATGGACTAACGTGTTTTTAATTGCTCTAATTCACCACCTGCGCTCACAAAGTAACAGATACCTATCTACCCTAGGACACTTATGTATTCGCCTCATCTAACTTTCGCGTTTTCGCGGAGTCATCCTTTCGCGAAAATTTCATGAGCGAAACTAAACTATCATAACGAACGAGCGAAAACGCGAAATTAAATAGCTTTGGTTAATAATATTCATAATAAAATCGTCATACGTATTAGAAATGCAGGCATTTTTCGTGTGTGGTTGGCTCATTGGGTAATTTCTGCTAAACTCATTATAGCTAATACACCAATTGAGCAGCATGGCAAAGCAAATTACGATAACAGGTTTTTTTGGAAAAGCCAAGACAAATGAGGAAGATGATGATATTAGTTTAGTCACTGCATTTGTAACTGATGAGGATGAAAATCTGGTAGAGAAAGTCATAAAATTGAATAATAATTGTTGTAGTGATGAATTTTATTACCAACTAAAAACAATAACAACCCCGGAGCCATGGCCACCGCATGCTATAAATACTTGAGATCTCATATTGGTACCGCATCAGTCACGGCGGGAGGGACCTTGCCGTCATTGATAGTCCAAGAAACAAATGGCAACAAGCGATCAAATTGCATTATCGATCTCATCAACACATTTCTACCTGCGGTTTACAAATACAAACTAGTCGCAAATTGAAAACAATTTCGTAACAGTGAACTGGACCTGATGAATCTAATTATGTTGGTTCCACTGCATTTATTTTTACATCACTATATTTTCGCACTCATCAGAGCTGCGAAATTAAGTTGCAGCGAAGTTTTACTCTGTATGCCACTCACGAAACTAAATATTAGCGAAATATAAGTGTCCTAGGGTAGTGGTTATCGGGAATAAAATGTAACATAATATACTGTAACAGTACTGTGTAGAGTATTACTTTCTAGACAGATGGTAGTGGCTAACTGCAGTGGGAGAGAGCTCGATATATAGCTATAGAGTATTACTTTCCAGACAGATGGTAGTGGCTAACTGCAGTGGGAGAGAGCTCGATATGCTACACTTTTGTGATGCTAGCATAACATGAACTTTAAATTTAACATAAACGAACTTAGCGTATTATACACACATGTAAAAATTAGTTTTAATTTTACATTATGCTATTACAATTACATTACAATTCTAATTTCATTTTTTCCTCCAGCAAGGCTCTTCTTATCTCGCTTTTACCTTCACTTTTGCTCGGCCTTTTAAAACTTCATACTGATCCGACGAGCAATAATGAGTGATGCTGTTGTCGTAAGCAGCAGTCGCATGCTCAGCCAGTTAGCGGCTGCATCGAAAACCGTCTCTAAGCTTGTATCTCAAATTTGTCTCACACCTCACGGTAATTATTTGCTTGGGATTTTTCTCATATCTCAAATTTCTCGCTTGCTGAAACACAATTATGTTGAGGTATGACTGTATAACTGTATTACACATTTGATTGTTCCATTCTCAAGTTCCTTTTTGAGTATTTGTTCTTGCTTACAGATGACTATCCAAATGGGGTCTGGCTTGGAAATGAGACAGATCCTGAGATGAGAGTGCGAGTGCCCATCTCTCCCAGTGACCTCCTACATATCCACTCAAACTGCCGAACGCCTGAAAAAATGGCTCTCACGTTGCTTGACTACCTCTTTGACAGGGACATTCAAGCAACATCCAATCTCTCAGGCACCGGCAAACATGGCAAGATGCAACTAGACCCTTTAAAAATTTATGGCATAAGATGTAAGTCTTACTAGGATTGTTATTGGTTGCTAAGATACCAAGGATTGTTATTGGTTGCTAAGATACCAATTAACCCGTCAAAACGTGACTGTTGTGTGTCATAAATTATACTATTTTGGGCACGGTGTCGGTTTCCTGCAGGCCATTTAATACACAAATTTGGAGTGAAAGAACGAGAGTGGCACAGAATACGCTTGAATATTGACAGCAAGTGTCGAACTGCTTATCGGCGTAAAATGAGAGGACAGCCAATGGTTGTGAAGGGTTTCAGGGATCAAAAAGACCATGAGTTTGTTGCTTATACAACGAGCAACCTACATGATGACAGTCAGTTGCAGATACAAGAGGTAGTTTTCTCAAAATTCCACCATAGAATACCACTGACTATATAACCGCTGACTATATTACCACTGACTTTCTAACCGCTGACTTTATAACCGCTGACTATATTACCGCTGACTATATAACCACTGATTATATTACCACTGATTTTATTACCGCTGGTTATATTACCGCTGATTATATTACCGCTAACTATATTACCGCTAATTGTATTACCGCTGACTATATTACCGCTGACTATATTACCGCTGACTATATTACCACTGACTATATTACCGCTGACTCTATTACCGCTGATTATATTACCGCTGACTATATTACCGCTGACTATATAACCGCTGACTATATTACCGCTGACTATTTAGGCATCTCAAGTGGTAGAAAAATCTCTACTTTGTGATAAAAAAATTTTAAACTTTACATTAGAAGCATTCAATTTATATTATATTTTGTATACGTACATGTATCTACTAATAAATACATGGACTTATGACACTGCTCTAATAACTTGAACGCTCTGATAACTCGAACACTTTCACTCGGTCCGTGAAGTTTGAGTTATCCATGTTTGACTGCATTTCTTCATTATCTTAGCAAAATAGAGAGAAAACAGATTGCTTGTGGGTTTAGACTTACAATATGGATGGTGCCTTGCGTAGGGACTGAGTTTGGATGGTAGTGGAGAGTTGCAAATAATACACGCCACAGAGGAGCAACTCGTACAATTACAGCAGACTCATCAAATACAAATTCTTGACGATAATCAAGTATCAGCTGAACTCCTCCAGCAGCTACATGTGAGTACAGGTGATTGGTGTGTAAACCAGTTTTATACAGATATAAATATATACAGTAGGTGCTCCTATAACGTAAATAATCTGTTCCAGGTACGTTTACATTAGGGAATTTAGGTCATAAGAACAGTAAAATACATGTAAATTGCCTAATTCATTCCAAGATCTTTTCAAACTCACCCCTTTGTCCATGCAAAAATAAAAAAACTTGAATTAACTCTTCTAATTTGTGGGTTGTACCGTACTTGCAGTATTATTGGTTTGCATCGACAACTTTTCCTTTTTCTGATCAATCTTGCAGGTTTTATAGACCATGATCGCAGTAATTTCTACAATAAGTTGATGGGGAGAGCACATTTTCGACGTTCATTTATAACGATTTGCTTATTTTTTTTCTAAACAGCGAAGTCTATTGTAAAAAATAAAAGTGTTAAGTAAAACTAATAATAAATACTTTAAACGTTTACAATAAAGCAAAACAATGAAAGATTTTTACAATAAAAACGCGGTATTACCTGTTCATTGTCTTTATGTATTCTGGGGTCAAGGTTAGGATAAAAGATAACTTTCCACAATACTCCAACTCGTCACATTCAGATTGGTAGACCGACGTTGTAACACCTGCACCAATCGCTTTTGTATTCATGAACAATGGCACAGCAACTGCTCTGTTCTGTCGACGCATCTGACCATCTATCATGACGAACTCGAATGTCGCAAAAGTTGTATACATAATAGATATAGCTTAATATGCATGTCAAATTTGAGAACTCGTCTGACTCGATGTTTTACGTTATGTAGACTTTTTACGTAGTAGGAAGCAAAAACTTCACATAGATTCTTTACGTTATCTGAAATTTACGCTGTAGGAGGTATACATTATAGGAGCATCTACTGTACTGGTCTTTATGTCTTGCCAGCATTACAGAACATGCAAATGCGAAGCTTTACTGGTCATTCTATATTGTTATACAGTGCACCCTCAGAATACGATTACCCTGATATACGATCTTTTCATCTTACGAGGAGAAACATGATTTTTTTACCTCACCATACGAATCCAACTGTTATGTTTCTGCACAGAAGCAATTAAATAGAGTATTAAATTAGAGGAATGGTTTATTGCACACCCCAGAGACAACTGATTTGATAACAGAAAACCCAAGTATTTATGTTTGGTCATAGAAAAGCTTTGTAAAAAGCTACAAGCATTATTAATAGCTATAATGAGACAGTACTATATAATATTAGCTTGTATAAAGCTTTAGCTAAAAAGCATAATGTTTGTTGGCAAAGTACCAGTAATACTTGGCACTTGCATGACACCTCCTCACTAAGCTAAAGGTTCTTTCTGGTTCTCTTAGACCTTCGGGGTTTGTCTCTGCTATACTCATCTCCATCAGGTAGACGAGGGTTGCGTGGTCTTCTTCTAGACGGAGGTTGCTCTGTTACAGTTGTAGGGGCTGGTAGTTGCAGTTTTGTCTCCTCTGTTATATCAGGTTTATCTCCAGGGTCTTGATCTTCTTCTGTTGAGTATCTTGGTCTGAGTTGTTCAACATGTCTTCTCCAAGTAGGTCCCTTTGGTACCACTTTGACATTGAGACTACGAGTTCCATATATCTTAGTAACAATGGCTGGAACCCATCTAGGTTGTCTGTTGCGTCTAGGTCTATGATACAAGGCATAGCATGGTGCTCCAAGATTGTAGCTGTGTATCTTGCTAACTGTCTTTTCTGCCGATCGGTTGACTTCTCTGGATTGATGAAACTGTGCTATGTGTGCGGGTGATGGCAATAGGGTGTCAATCTTGCATCTCATCTGTCTTCCATTCAGCAGCTGACTGGGAGAGTATCCTGTAGGAAGTGGTGTCCTTCTATAGTGCATCAGGAACTGTTGTAGTGCAGATTTAGGTGAGAGTGACGATTTCTTCATGGCTTGTTTGAAGGATTGTACTAGTCTTTCAGCTGCGCCATTTGTAGCTGGATGGTAGAGTGCTCCAGTGAGGTGAACAATGCTTCTCTCTTGACACCACTGCTGAAACTCTCCTGAGGCGAAGCTGGTAGCATTGTCAGTGACTATGGAGAGCAGGGTATCCAAAGTGTGCGAATATCTCCTCTAAGATGTCTGTGGTAGCTCTGGTAGAAGTAGATGACGTCCTGTGTATGCATGGATACTTTGAGTAGGCATCTATCATCACTAGCCATTGGCTGCCCATGAAGTTCACTGCATGATCTAAGTGAAGACGACTCCATGGCTTCTCAGGTAGCATCCAGGGATGTATAGGATACTTCTGTGGAAGCTTCTGGTGTTCAGCACAGGCAGTGCACTGTCGGCTTGTCTCCTCTATATCAGAGTCAATGCGAGGCCAATAGACAGCCGTTCGAGCTAGCTTCTTCATTCTTTCCCTTCCAAAGTGTCCAAGGTGAAGGATCTTTAATACTTCCTGTTGTAACTTGACAGGAATGACTACTCTGTTGCCATATAGAAGACAACCTTCAGTGATAGAAAGTGAATCTGAGATCTTGTGGAAGAGTGACAGCTGAGTCTCCTTCATCTCTTTGTTACCAGGCCATCCTTCTGCTGTGTAGCGCATTACTGTGGCTAGTGTTGGGTCTTTCTTTGTCTCCTTTGCTAGAACATTGTAGTCTGTAGAGTTGAGCTGTTGTCCAATAGTGTGAATAGTGCATACTGTATCAACATCATCCTCATCTTCTCTTGCATCAAACTCTTTATCAGGTCCAACTGGCAGTCTTGAGAGGACATCTGCATTTTGATGATGCTGGGTAGATCTGTATTCTATGGTGTAGTCATACTGATTTAGTACCAGTGCCCATCTTGCTAGTCTGTTGGCTGCTAGAGCTGGAACTCCTTTGGTAGGTCCTAGAAGTGTGAGAAGAGGTCTGTGGTCAGTTACCAAGATAAACCGTCGACCATACAGGTACTGGTGATACTTCTTTAGAGCAAATATGATTGAGAGAGCTTCTTTTTGTATTTGTCCATATTTCCTCTGTGTGCTGGTCAGTGTTTTTGAAACATTGGCTATTGGTCTCTCACTTCCATCAGGATAACGATGAAATAGTACAGCTCCCAGTCCAGTTTCTGAAGCATCACATGAGATTCCAATGTCAAGATCTGGGTTGAAGTGTGCTAAGACACTATCAGTTGATAGCATATCTTTCAGTTTGTTGAAGCTCTTTTCTTGTTCAGTGCCCCACTTCCAGGTCTCTCCTTTGCGTGTCAGTTTGTGCAATGGTCCTGTGAGTTGTGACAGATTGGGTATGAACTTGCTGTAGAATTGTGTAGCTCCTAAGAAAGATCTTAGCTGAGTTAAGTCTGTTGGGACTGGCATCTGTTGTACTGCATCTGCCTTTTTTCCTTTAGTGATTCCCTTTGAAGTGAGTTTGTGTCCCAGATACTCTACTGTAGGTTGAGCAAAACAGCACTTGTCTTTTCTACATCTGAGCCCTCTTTCTTCTAATCTTTGAAGAAGTCGACGTAAGTTTTGTAGATGGCTCTCTGCATTGGCTCCACTCACTAGTATATCATCTAGGTATACTGCTACTCCTGGGAGGTCTTGTGTCAGTTGCTCCATAATTTCTTGAAAATACCCTGGTGCTGAGCTTATGCCAAAGGGCAACCTCTTCTGTAGTAGTACTCCTCGGTGTGTTGATAGTGCTAGTCGTCGTTGACTTTCTGGTGCCAACAATATTTGATTGTAGGCATCTGCTAAATCAATCTTTGTGTAGCAATAGCCTCCACCTAGTTTTCTGATTAGATCCTCTGGTAGTGGGATAGGTTTCCTATGTGTTTCTAGCTGATTATTGATAGTCTTGGAGTAGTCTCCACATACTCTGATCTTCCCTGCAGCTTGACCTGTTGTAGATTTGCGTACAGGTACAACTGGTGTTCCATACTGGTTGAATTGAGTTGGTTCCCATATGCCTTTAGCTACACCTGCTTCGTATGCTTGGTTGAGCTCTTCTGTCAAGGCAATAGGAACTGGTCTGGGTCGGCAGAAGACTGGCTTTGTTGAAGGTTTGAAGTTTATCTCTAGTTCAAAGTTCTTGAGACATCCTAGCTCGTCTTTGAATATTTCTGGAAATTTTTTGCACATCTCCTTACACTTGATTTGTAACCTCCCATCTGGCTGGTTCTCTGTGATTGTTGATACAAGGTTCTTTTGTAGCTTGTCATCAATAGAGATGCCTAGTTGCTGTATAGCAGTTCTTCCTAGTAGGTTGAGATCTTGTACAGCACTAATCACAAATGGTAGTCTGACTTCTTTCTGTGCATCCAATTGGGCAGTTAGCTCACATCTGCCAAGCGTCTCTATGAGATGTCCTGAGGCTGATTTGTAGTTAACTGTAGTAGGTTTTAGGTTTGGCTTTCCTAGCTTCTCCCATATTGATTTACAGATGAAGTTGTCACATGCTCCAGTGTCCAGTTCAAGTGTGAAGTTGTCTCCCTCCAGTTTGATGTTTTCAGCAAGTTTCACCATCTTGGTTGATGTGCATTCTATCATCTTTACTGGTTTTTCTGCTGCAGATGATTTCTTTTTCTTGCATGCTCTTTCTATGTGACCTTGTTTTGAACAAAAGTTGCAGGTGGCTGCTTTGAATCTGCAGTCATCCGCTGTATGGTTAGTTCGGTCACATCTGTAGCATAGCTTTCCTTCCTTCTGCTTGTCAGGTGTAGAGTTGTTTTTCTGGATTGGTTTGTATCTTGATTTCTGTTGAGCAACCTTGTTGACTTTAGACGAGTTTCCATAAACTGTCTCTTTGGCAACTTTAGCTGCTTCTTCTGTTTCCTGTGCTACCTGTATAGCTTTGTTGAAGTTGAGTTCATTGTCCTTGACCTTGAAGAGAGATTTTAGAACTGCTTCATTGTTTACAGAGCAGATAAATCTTGTTCTGAGAGCCTCATCTAATGGATCTGTAATGTCTATGAAGGCACATGTAGTTGCATCCTGACGAATTCTGGCCGCTAACTCTTGAATAGTTTCTCCAGGTTTCCTCTGCATGTCACTCCAATACTTGTAACGCTCTCTAACAATGAAGCGCTTAGGGTCATACTGGTCTTTGAGAAATTCCAGTATTTCATCCATGTTGAGGTCGTTGATCTGCTTGGGTGTTGAAAGCTGAGCTGCCATATTACTAAGCTGCTTGTAGAGTGTAGGCTGTTGGTTGGTGAGAAAAGTGCCAGCAATCTTGTCTTGATGAATAGAATTTGCTGCAATGAATGTGTTGAATCTGTCTATGTAATCTGTTAGTAGCTCTGCTGTTGGGTCAAAACCTGGGAAGGCTGGAACAGCGGTTGCAGCTGTTTCTTGTTTCCGTTGTAGGTTTTGTAGTAGTAGCTCCATCAGTTTCTTATTCTCCTCCATTCTTTCATCTTGCTGACGTCTGTATTCCTCTTGTTGCTGCTTGAACTCCTCATGCTGCTGTTGTCTATGCTCTTCTTGCTGCTTTCTCTGCTCCTCTTGCTGCTGTCTCTGGTCCTCCTGCTGCTTCTGCATTAGCTTGATCAGGTCTGCTACTTCTGCCATTGTAGTGGTGCAATTTTGAACAGTTACTCTTGTAATAAACTAGAACTCTTTGTATCGATTTTATCAATGATAAAATCTGAACAAAACTCTTTGTAACTGTTCAAAAGAGAAATCCTTGTCGCCAATTAGCTTCTGTTATGTTTCTGCACAGAAGCAATTAAATAGAGTATTAAATTAGAGGAATGGTTTATTGCACACCCCAGAGACAACTGATTTGATAACAGAAAACCCAAGTATTTATATGTTTGGTCATAGAAAAGCTTTGTAAAAAGCTACAAGCATTATTAATAGCTATAATGAGACAGTACTATATAATATTAGCTTGTATAAAGCTTTAGCTAAAAAGCATAATGTTTGTTGGCAAAGTACCAGTAATACTTGGCACTTGCATGACACCAACAAAATCTTCGCCCGAGTTCAGTTTTGGCCGCCGGTTTGCTTATTACGTACATCAAGCTAACAAAGACGCCAGAATGCTGTTTACCAAGAATATTTTCACAACGCCTGAAAGAGAGATATGATTACCGATTTCTCTCAGTTCAGCAATTTTTGTGTGTAAAATGGTAATGCTATCTCTAAACCAAAAGCAAGGATGGAGTTGCAATCTCTTCAATCAGAAGGTCAGATAACTTTTCTTAACCTGCTAACAAAAATGCACTTCATTACAAAAACGGCATCGTTTAAGCTTTCTTGCCGAATTGAGTTAAAAAAACTTTTAAACAAGTTCGCTAAACGTTACAGTGAAAGCGAAGACCGAAACTGTTAAGTGATGAGATTTTAGTGATAAAAAGTTGAAATTTAGTAAAATAGTTGTTATGTCTTATTCCCCAAGGTCAGCCAGCTAGCAGAAATGACCTACTTACGCATTTGTTGTTTTTTGCTTAGAGTGTCTGATTTTCCTAATATGGCATGGCTTGCTATCTTCTTGTATGCTGTCAGTTTATTAAATAGATTGTAAGAGACAAGTCAACCTCTCGTTTCTACACAACCTAAGGATTTATCACTGGTGTTAGAAGTGGGATATGTCTATCAAAAAAACTCTTGATTAAATAAACGCTCAAGTGGACAATGGAGGATACGGTTAACGCAATGATGGATGCTATGCAGCAGCAGCAGGTTCTGTTCCAGAAACATGCTAGAGCTAATAGAGAAATCGGAAACAAGAACATGGCAAGGTACGAATTCCACTCCAACTATTCCGAAGTTTGACACGTTTGACAAGGAGACTGAGAAATGGCAAATTTATTTAGAACGTTTTAACCAACACTTTGCTGTTTACAATGTTACTGATGCTAAACAAAAGCGAGCCTGCTTGCTGTCTTGGGTAGGCGCGCCAACGTATGACCTAATGATGAACCTGTTCGGCTCAGAAGATATAACGACAAAATCTTTTACTGAGCTAACACAGAAACTAACCAACCACTATAAGGATAATGTTCATATACAAGCAGCACGGTATGAGTTCTATCAGTGTAAAATGAAAAAGAATCAAACGTATGCTGATTGGGCTGCAGAGTTACAGGGCTTAGCAAGCCACTGTAATTTTGCTTGCAAAAATAATGGCTGTGGTCAGAGCTATGTAGATGATCAGATTAGAGACGTCATAATCAAAGAAACACCCCACGCTGATGTCAGACGCCAGTGCTTACTGGACAGCAACCCCACCCTTGATGATGTGCTTGCTAAAGCCGTAACATACATCAAAACTACGGAAACGGATAGAGTGCTGAAAGGTGAGTTCAATGAACCACCTCCAGATTCGGTTAACAGAATGTCTGACACATATGAACAGAGAACCAGACGAGCTCAAAGTAGTAACCAAAGAAACTAATTCTAACTCGCTAAAATCCTGTCCGAGTTGTTTTATCAACCACGATCGCAAAGATTGCCCTTGTAGAGAACTCGTTTGTAGAATCTGCAACAAAAAAGGGCATATCTCGTCTGTTTGCAAATCGAAGGGTGGGCAATCCACAAAGGCTGATGTCCAAAACTCAAACCTAGCTGAAGAGTCAGTGTGCACAGTTAGGCATAGCCGTGACACTACAAGACATGCCCAGCAGAAAACAAAGGTAGACATAATTGAACGAGTTGGAAAACAAATCTGGGTAAATCTAAAGGTCAATGGAATCGACGCCAAGTTTCAGTGGGACACTGGAGCTACATGTTCCATGATAGGCTTGGAAGGATATAAACAACTCGGCTCACCGCAACTAGCGGAAACAAAAACTTGTATCAGTGGGTATGGGGCCCGCAGACTTCAAGTCAAAGGAGAATGCTATGTAGATGTTGGAGTTGGAGACCAGGTAAAACAAAACCTGCGTTTGTTAGTAGTCGATACACCTGCAGGATCTAACCTATTTGGCTTAGACTGGAGTGATCTTTTCGGCTTGTCACAGATGGGCTTGTCAGCGGTGTTAGAAAATGTAAACACAATTCAAAGCGACCCGGTTGAGGGTTTGGCAGGTAAAGTCGGGTGCACTGTTAACAAAATATCCAGAAGTGTTCAACAAAAGATTCAATACACCTCAAAGAAAAATCACGGCCTGTTTTTTTCAAGCCAAGAGAAGTACAGTGCCGTCAGAAATTATGAGACCACCTCACATTTTAAGAGACAATTGGTGGTAGCAATGATTTAAAGACTTAGTTTTACAAAAAACTATCATAAACCATATACCATTAGATGCGAAATTTTCTACTGATTAATATGAAGCAAAGTTTCATCACATAACAATCCATACTTATTTTTTTATCTCAATCGAAAGGCATATGCAACTGATATGAATAAAAAAACGAAAAGATATTTTCGTTTTTTTATTCATTTTTTATTTTCTTATGCCAAACTATTTAACTTTGTGAGATTACAGAATGCACAACACATAGTGATGACATCACGTTTTACCACTAACAAGCTATGTGGTCGGACACTGAAGAAATAACTTGATGACACTAATTCTATCACCAATGCTGTAAAAGAAGAATGAAAGACTCCTGATTTACTTTACTAGAACAAGGAGAAATTTCTGCATCTTATGATGTACAATATGTGGCAAATGAATGAATTAATATGGTGCCAGCAGAGGTGCAAAATTGAACAAAGGCGAGAATTATTGGGTGGTCTCATAATTTCTGACAGCACTGTACCATTTTCCCGACGGGAAGCTGTGAAAGTAGAAATTGAGTGTTTAGTCAAAGCAGGAGTGTTGGAACATATTGATTTCAGCGACTATGCAGCACCAATTGTGGCCGTATCAAAACCTAATGGAAAAGTGAGAATTTGTGGGGACTTCAAAATTCTAAACAAACAGATATCTGTTGACCAGCACCCTTTGCCAAAATTAGATGAGCTTATGGAAAAACTTCAAGGCGGCCAACGTTTTACCAAAATCGATCTTGCCGATGCCTATTTACAGATAGAGTTAGACGAACAAGCTAAGCAACTTTGCGTCATCAATACACCTTTGGGGCTTTTTCGTTATAATAAAATGTGCTTTGGGGTTGCATGCAGTCCCGCCCAGTTTCAAAGATGCATGGACACAATGACTAAAGATTTACCAGGTGTTGCTGCATACCTGGATGACCTCATAGTAACTGGCAGCACCAGTGAAGAACACTGGAGCAATCTAGACAAACTGCTAAAAAGACTCCAAGAGTATGGCTTCTGTATCCAGCAGTCAAAATGTCAGTTCTTCAAAACCTCTGTGGACTATCTGGGCCACCACATTGACAAAAATGGTAAAACACCATCCAATGAAGCCATAGCTGCTCTCGAGCGTCTACCAAGACCTCAGAATGTCCATGAAGTTAAGGCTTTCCTGGGAAAAATCAACTACTATGGCAGGTTCATAGGAAACCTCGCAGACAAAGCAGCTCCACACAATAGACTGCTTTGCAAAAATGTTACTTTTCAGTGGACACCACAGTGTGAGAAATCATTTCAACAGCTAAAGCAAGATGTTATTCACACTACCTAGCTGACTCATTTTGACTCTAACAAACCCGTAATTTTATCCACAGATGCATCACAGTATGGCATCGGTGCAGTACTGCTACAGGAAGAAAATGGCGTAGAAAGGCCAATAGCTCATGCTTCAAAAACGTTAAACGCACCACAATGCAATTACTCACAGATTGAAAAAGAAGGGCTGAGCATTATCTATGGTGTGAGCAAATTCAGACAATACTTATTTGGTCATAAATTCACCCTTGTCACAGACCATGAGCCTTTAGTTGCCATATTTTCCCCTGACAAACACATCCCATTGCTCACCGCTCAAAGACTCCAGAGATGGGCACTGACTCTCATGGCCTACCAATATGATATTCGATATAAACCAACTCAACAACCCGGCAATGCCGACGGCCTTTCTCGCTTACTCCAAGGCCCAGACATTGTTTTTGATTCACAAGAAGCTCGTGATAGCGAGGAAATATCACATATGATTCAAGAGGATTTGGTGGCTTCACCACTAGATGCTTCCTTAATCCTGCACAAAACGACAAAAGATGCTGGCCTTGAATTAGTCAGAGGCTGGATCACGCAGGGTAACTGGCCAAAGAAACTGCCAAGAGACCTTTTGCATCTACTCCCCTATCTGAGAATGAAAGATTCTTTATTTATGCATAAAGGAATACTGTTGGTACAACGAGATGCACACACCAGAGTAGTTTTTCCCAGAAATACCATTCCTCAGGTCCTTGATACACTGCACACATCCCATTGGGGAATCGTTAGAATGAAGCAGCTCGCTCGTCGCTATGTGTGGTGACCTTCTATTGGCAAGGACATTGAGCACATGGTTAGAACCTGTGAACCATGCCGACTCTCAGCTAATGAACCACAACAAACATACTCTGCATGGCCAGTATCTCAGAAACCATGGGAAAGAATTCACCTTGATTTTGCTGGACCCTTCAAAGACAAAATGTGGTTACTGTGTGTTGACTCATACTCTAAATATCCATATGTAGCTATTATGGATGTAGGAAGCACGACATCGTCCCACACTATTGCTATGCTGCGCCATATTTTTATAACAGAAGGACTTCCCGAATCTATAGTAACGGACAATGGCAGACAGTTCGTATCAGATGAGTTTGAGGAGTTTTGTATTAGTTAGATTTATATATATATTATTATGGTTTTTCTACTCCATACGATTTTTTCACCATAATCCTGGAACAGATCAAAATCGTATCCTGAGGGTGCACTGTATAGGGATTTGTCATCAATCCTGGTTTGGTCTTGTTGTAAACCACTCAAATGATTGTATGTTGAGATCACTTCAAAATATGTGATCAATTTGGCTGGTTAAATTGCACTTGCAGTTGTGGAACAAACTAAATCTTGCTCAACCTTGTTAAAAATATAGCAAGAAAAAGCTATGGCCTAGCATGAAGTTTTGAAGTCATTCACAACGTAAGGAGTGAGTAGCATGTCTGAGGGAACTAAACAAATTGAAGGCAGTTAGACCAATTTTGATGCTGCTAATTTGTGCTGGGAACTTAGGCTTGTCTACACTATATATATATATATATATATCTTTTGCTGTCACTATATCCTGTTGTCTTTTCAACATTCATCGTCAACTATGGTAAACCGTAAACCATGGTAAACTACCATAAACCGATGGTATTGACGAAGAAACTTGGAGACGTCGGGAAAGTTTGCAGCTGTCAAACTTGTAGTTAGCCGTGCATCTACGACAGCCTGTACAATTTGTATTATTTCGGTGATGGAAATTCGCTGTCGCGGATAGCGTTATCTATTTATTTTTATTTATGGTAGTTGCTGCAGAGACTAGTATTTGATTCAGGCACGCGGCAACAAAGAGGTTTTTTTGAGAAAAATTGAAACGAAAAATGAAAACACCACATATTCGCTGATGCAAACGCAAATGGGTTTGTAATATTTTGAAGATTGTTATCACCGACATGGATCACCAAAATATTGTGGCATCAATGTCCAGCGAGATACAGCGATATGGTGTGAACTAGTGCTTGGCACGAGTACTTCGTGGCCAACGGGTTTTTCGGGTGTCAGGTTTATTGATACGGGTTTTATGTCTAAAATTTCCAAACATCAGACATATTTTAAAATTTTCAATGCGATTATAATTCTATTCAATTTATTTATTGTTTTTTACTTTTTTCTCACAACCGATATTCGTGCTCACAGCCTTAACCATTTGAAGTTTGAACCCCAACTGTCAGTTTTCAGGCATGGCGTAGGATGTGTCAGGCATTCCGGCATTCACATGGCTTTGTTTACAAGAGCCGTTTCTAAATAACAGTGTAAGTCAATCAAATTAATTTTTACACAAGATATTAGAACAGAAATTTTACTCCCGTTTGTAACAGTTTTCAAATATCTTTACCTACTTCCTTCGTTTTAATAGCAAACTTTATTTGAACGACATCGCAAAAAAATTGACACAACTCGTTTGTTGGTAGGTGTGATGCAAATACGATGCGAAAGATTGTGATGCAAATAAAGAACGTTATAATACTACTTTTCCAATATATTTCAGTCATAAAATAATGATGAACATGTGCTCAATGGATATGATGCTATTGTAAATGTTTTTATGAGTTTATTAAAATCGCACAAACTTTTATAGTTTTAGCCCTAATAATGATCAAGTACTTTTTTTTGTGATGACATTTGCTGTGGGTTGCCCAACTTTTTTTACTGGTGTTTTACCAAATATCATTGTATTATGAGCACATTCAGATATACCTAACAAAAGTATACAAACTTCGGATCGTTGGACAGATTGCCCAGAGTAACTGACATGCAATGACAAAAAAGGCCAGTGTTCAAAGGGTTGATAGGCGGGTTATTAAACAGTGTTTAGAGAGCAGGGCGCAATAGACCGAGTTTTTTTCCAGTCTACTCGACGGATCCGTGTAACAAAACTCAAACTCGCAAGTCAAAACCCGAACGCACAAGACCGAAAGGCTCAAAATCTCTATTACCCGAGACTCGAGAGAAGATAAACCCACGAGTCCAACGAGTTTTATTACCCGTGCCCAGCACTAGTGTGAACTAGCTTTTAGTGTGAACATCCATGAAGTTATTAAATTAATACTCTACATTACATAAGAACTGAGAGAGCTAAGGGACTAGGAGAAAGGGCTTCCTGCCAATGCAGTGTCGAATGCACCTGAGGCACTACTGTTGGGCTGTTTTTTAAAATGGTTGCGTTGTAATTTTAGAATCAGTCTGGTGTACATGGTCAAGGAATATCTGTGACAGACACACCTGTTGATCTATGTCCAAATGAACAGACTGATCACACACCTGTTGATTATGGAGATGCTTCCGCACAACTTAGAGTATGTTTTATTCATCTAGTTTATATTCTCTTTTGAGGTCAATTTAATTCTATTTTTAAGAGTCAACTGAAATCTATGTACATGCACTTCATGTGTCTCAAGCGTAGCTTGTCTTTTATTGTTTCAGGTGAACGAGTCTGAAATAAATGAAGAGGAACCTGGGTCTCACAACAGTTTGCAATAGTTTGTGTTGGTCAGAGATCACGAGCTTTAAAGACAGACCATTCTACAATACATACAGGGGTACCCTGCAATAGAGCGCACATCTATATACTTGTGCTCCAGTGTCATTGTATCTATCAAGATGGTTACCGTTTATCCATGTATCGAATTAGACTCGTAATTTGTAAATCTGTGCTACTTGGTAGCTCGACTAAGTCAATTTCAAGCATCACTCTGGCGGTGTAGTAACACATTGTCAGAGTCCATGTTCTTAAACCTGAAATTCTGTTTTTTAATGTAAATATGTATATACATGTAAATGATATCTAACAAATATATCTGACCGACAAGGTATCTAAATCCTTAAAAGGGTGTATTATAATAAAATATATGACAGTACTAGTTCCTATTTATATCAATAGATAGTCATCTGCATCAATGAGATTATGAAGATGTATAAAGCTTGAGAAAAGAATGTGCTAAGTTAGCCCAATATCTGGCATTTGTGAATGGACCAATTTTACAATAAGACTACAGATTACAGTAAGATACAGCGGTTCAAATTATCTAATATAAAGAGTAATTTAGTAATTATTGGAGCAGCCAATCAAAACTATGTAATAGCCAGAAAGTCGAGGCAATTTAAATTGTTCAAAATTTTTTCAAACTTGAGTATGCATTGCGATCATCAGTAGAAAGGTGTACCATTAGCATTATAAATGCTTTTCCTTTGTACTATTTGAAACAACATTCACTTGTTAGTAAATGTAGTAGTCAAAACATGCATGTGTCTCTATAATCATAGATTATAAAGCTGTGCTAGTGTATTGTTTTCCCCGATATTAGAACATGAAAATGACAAATTGTATTCTTGACTTTAGTAAAACCAGTAGTAAACCCTCAAAATCAACCAGAAAAATTAAATTTTGAAATTTGCATGTGGTATTAGCAATGTATTATGCTATTTCAATCAAATATTTTGCAGATAAATTTTATTTCCCTCTATGGTTGTTACATATGGTATTTCTCTCTAAGGCTATATTTAGATCATGATGTGATTACACCTGTGTAAAGTAGATCTAGCCATTCTGTATATATCTACCGCTGTGTGATACTTGTTCCTGCTAAGTTTTGTGGTATCTGACCGCCTATCAGAGCACAAGTTATCAATCTAATAACTGATGCTATATACAGTAGTCCTTGAAACACATTGAGTTGTCAGAGCAGAGAGCAAATGGCCATAGTAATGCATTAGGGACTTGCATGCGCTTGTGGGGTATCAAATTGGCGCTGCAGATTGTGCAGACAGAGAATGAACTAACATGAAAATAGACTGAACAATTTGAAATAAAAACATTTATTGATAGAATAATGGAGTTGTCACACCTTTATTTATAACCTCGTACTAACAAACAATATTATAATACTACTAGCGAAATGCATGGGTGTTAAAAATCAGCTTACCAATAATGACAGGTAATATAGTTGCCTGCCATTAGCCTGGCACATTGCCAAAGACTAATTTGATTACGCTACTATTCGTTACTATACTAATATGAGCCGTGAGAGCAAGCTTCATTCACGTTGCACAGTGTTTTTACCCACATATCGCCCAATCAATCCATCAAACTCATGTAGCTTAATTGATAAGATACTTGCCTAGTAAATGAGAGGTTCCAAGATCAAATCCAGCATGAAATGAAAATTTCTTTCCTAGATTTTAATAGCTGTAGCTGAACAAGCCGAAGTATGCACAAACTTTGAGATTTATATACACTAAATAAGTTTAGTTTAGCAATTGATGAGCAATTTACAAATACATGTAATAGCGGGTGACTATTTTTTACTGTTTGCAAAATCTGATACAAAATAATGTAGCCGTAGTGAAATTGGTAACTAATACAAACCTTCAGATTTCATTGCAGATCTTTTAATTGCTGCCTGCCGAGTGATTTGATTCAGGTTAAATCTCATTACAATTTCAAGCATCACAGAGATTCTAAATCTGAAAGCCCACATCCCGTAAGCTGCAAACATAAATACATGACTGGAGGCTTCTTTCTTTTTTGACGAACTCAATATCTGTATAAATATCCGCTTTCCATGACAAATTTCATAACACTAAATTAAAAAGCTTTATTAAAAGTAATTCCTTTATCTAGATGAATGCGCAGCCCACAGTGTGTATGTGGAGCTAGTTAATTATACCAGTCCATAGTGTGTATGTGGAGCTAGTTAACTGTACCGATGTGTAGAGCTGTGCTTAAAGATTTAAAAGCTACGGCTGTAGCAGCTTACTGTAGAGCTGCACTTTTATAATTTGAGGCTATGACTATAACAGCCTTGTGTAGAGCTACACTTCTAGAGTTAAGGGGATGACTGTAACAGTCTTGTGTAAGGCTGAATTTCTAGAATTAAGGGGTATGACTCTAACAGTCTTGAGTGGAGCAACACTTTTAGAATTAAGGGGTATGACTGTAACAGACTTGTGTAGAGCTGAATTTATAGAAATAAAAGTTACATAGATAAAATGATCTTGGGTAACGCTGAAATCTAAGAAAGAAGTGAAGATGAATTGCAGACATAGAATGTGGATCACGCCATAGAGTGAGGCACCTATAAATGAAAAAAATAGTAAGCGGCAGCCTCAATAAGCACTTTAGATAATTATTTGCCCTCATACTAGTTTGTCATGCAGTTATCCATTTTAAGCTTATGTCTATTTATACAGGAGTTAGTGATGTTATGCCATTGGTGTCTGCTATCGAACTGGTGATATTGTGTCATTAGTGTCAGCAGCCAAACTGGTATTGTTGTGTCATTGGTGTCAGCTGTCAAACTGGTAATGTTGTGTCATTGGTGTCTGCTGTCAAAATAGTGTTGCTGTGTCATTGATATCGGCTTGACTCCCCATAGGGTTCACTCTCTTTTATTCATCTCCAAGGGCTAGTCTGAGATGTTATAAAGTGCACCATTCCACTGACTTACACATTAATAAAAAACTACCCCTTATCTATGGAGTGCCATTTGTAAAATTTTGTGATATCCACACTATACAAACATGTTTAGTATTTCAGTTGACATGTTTAATATGTCAAGAATCATGTTGACATGAAGAGTCATCACTTCATCACCACAGACTAATGGCACTTTTTTGCTCATGAATACGCTTTTCCACTGTGTGGAAAGGGGCGTTCATGTACCAAGCTAGAAAACATACCCTTTTTATGAAAACACTCTAGAGTGTCAGGCCACCAAAAAACACCCCTAAGCCGTGCTTTTTACATTGAGCCCTTGGGGATGAAAGTTGAGAGTGAACCCCCTGAGCTTGACTCCTATATTTTAAAGACTTAATCATTTTGCTATTGATTGCATAACCAACCTTCTATAACGGTATATAAAATTACTCTAACGCTGAACAACAAGATTTCATTATAATTATCAACACTATCCACTTGAACATTACCTATAATACACTCTATACAAAACTGGGCTGACGTATCAGGAGAAGTACAACTTAATGTTACTGCTACGACAATGCAGCTTGACAACACCTGCTGTACAAACAACCTAGGGATGACGGAAGGTAGTTGATGTAGTCTCCTGCTGAATAGTGTTGGCAGCAAAGTCTCGGAGTAGCTTGAGTAAGACCATCTGCCATACAGAACTTAAGCACGACTTTAGAAAATGATGATGTCAAAGATGTTTTTGGGGTATTGAATATTTATTTACTTTATATTTCAATGTATTAATATTACTCTCATATATCAACTCAGTGGCAAAATAAGCATCGCTAAAATTAATCCAATATAAAGTGAATTGAAAGATAGGCCTACGGTAAAAAACACTCTAATATCAAAACACAATTTTTGCAAGTCCCAATTGAACATCATACGGTTGGCTCAATAGAACGAATGAATAACAAATAACATTAAAATATTTTACAAGATACATGTAGTTAGCTACAAGAAATGAATAAAAACCTGCTGGTGAAATGTTAGTTTTTTATGTTCAAAAAAGCGACTTGAGCGATGATTCCTTACAGATCATCACATTAGTGCAAAACCCTTTTTGTAGTTATAGTAATGCTTTATAAAAATGATTAGATGTTGGAGTTGCAGTGTAAACAAGCGTTCCATAGCGAAACTATTACATGTAAGGACATACTAACATTATTAGTGATAATGAATTTAGCAGTAGAGCATGCAACCCAAGTTCTACTACAAGAAGATTGGAGATACACTCTTAGTAGGCACGCGTGTATAATTACACACTCTGAACTTCCGATCATGACTAGCGATTACAGGGTTTACCATGGACAGGCTAGTTGGTGCCATACTATATAAGCTATGTATTATTTGCGAAGTATTACTCTGTCGTTTACATGTGACATATTAGCTGCGCGATCGAGTATTGCCTTGTTAAATGATGTGCAACCAGTTTAAACCTACCAGCCCCAGACTCATCCCACACCTTTGCATACCACAAAAAACTTTTCACCCAACATGTACTATAACTGTCACAATCTGATTGTCAGTTACTGTAGTCATACAGCCCCAAAGGTCCCATTATTATTATAATGAGAATATACAAATACATATTGTATTACATAGACAAAAGGAAGAGACATAAAGTAATAGTACCAGACCATCTTGTAAACATTTCATGTTACTACCGCTATACTTTATAAGGATATTGTATGAAACATTCAACTTGCAATGCCGCTGAGTATGGATGATAAATTTTTACTTACGTGTTTTGGACCGCTACAACAATCTATTACGATATGTCTACTAATGCGCACCAATCTAACAGCTCGGAAGACATGTTATTCTTAGACACACTACTATATGATGAGTGGTTTCGAAGGAAAATATTTATTGTAGGATATTTTCAACATATAAAAATAATTTACTAGTATGCTTCACGCTGAAACTAGAAACTGCAGCTTCAAGTTCACTGAACCGGTACACAACAATATGCAGTAGTTGGATATGAGTTCTACTCGTGTAAACAGGGTGCAAGTGTTCTCAAATCATCTTACGAGTGTTTGAGCAACCCGTCCGAGAAGAAGTGTGATGTTTGCTTAGCTTACTGTAAGCAGAGGTTGCGCATGTTTTTAAGAGTATTATTGCACAAAAATTGGTGTTGTGGTTTTTGTTAGACATGTTTGAGTTCAGTGGCAAGGAAACCTTGATGACTGCGATATGCTCAGTTACAAAGAGCAATTTAAGGTCGGAAGCAATTTCCGTCACTACAGGCGACTTTTTGGGAATTGAACGTAAAAGCCCAACCTGACAATCTAGACCACTAGGATACGGCTGACTTCATTTTGATGTCATAAACAGTCAACTCCATAACTGCATCCAATTGTACTTGTCACCAGATGAACTTACCCTGTGAAGTCTATTTGATTTGCTATAAATAAAAAATGAGGCAGCAAATATTATCTCTTTCATACTCTCATAGTAAATATTTATAGAATTTCTTGTTGACATGTAGATACATTACATACATGTATATAGTAATGAATGCATAAAAGTTGCATGTTACATCGAGGTGGTCAGGAATTCCACAAGTTTAGTTTTCCTGTATCAATAGATGTACTCGAATAGCAAAGATGGAAGGTCTTGCTTGAAGTTAATCATTGTACTAAATGATTTATGTTGTTACTTGAGCTACGCTGGTAATGCTTACAATAAATGTGTCACTTTATCCCACCACACTTTAAGAAGCTCATCGCAGTGATAACACTAAACTGCCTAATTTTGATGTGAAATAGCGCTACCATTTGCGCTTGCGGTCAGCCAAATCTCTTGTAGATTGAGTTTATATGTCCAATGTGAAACTTTTTTTGTACTGCAGTATTTAGAAATAAGTATTTTATCATATATAAGTACCTTGTATAGTTGTATATCTCAACACTTACTTTTATCTTACCTAGTGAAGACAACGCAACCTCAATTAGCTATGATATTGTTATATCAGTAGTGTTGTGATTATTCTCTTTCCTTTAGACATTTATGAGGTACAAATAACGCTAAAACTCATAAAACTAAAATAGACACATCAGCGCTTCCTTGCACTCACAAATACGATTGCTTTTATAATAACTTTTTTTACAATGTTTAAAACTTAGGGTCAGAGGAGAGCTTGCAGCCCTATCTATTGCCGAGGGTGGGCTCATAATTTGCTGAAGCCGTGTAGCAATGGTTCTACTACAACCTGGAGCATTCCCATTGGCCTTGCATGTTTGTATGACAGTTTTGCTAGTATCCGTGTTTCGCAGTACCTTTACTTCCGCAGTCACATTGGAAGTCCTCTACTACTAAAATCATGTAACAGTACCTTTATTTTCATAGTCACATAGCACTACCCCTACTTCCATAGTTACATGGCAGTAGCTCTGTTCTTGTAGTTATGTAGCAGTACTTCTATTTCTGTAGTGATGTAGCAATCCTGCTATTTGTGTGATTGTGCAGCAATGCCACTATTCCCTGAGATCTTGCAGCAATATATTCACTGTTGTATGTTCAATAACACTAAGAACAACTATACAGTGCACACAAGTGTCACGCCCAAAAGAAAATATGGCTCACAGCAATATGCATATACATGTAAATTGAATCCTGATCTTTCTATACAGATGATAGCATGTTATTCTCAGAGTAGGTCTTGGAATCAGGTATTTCACTGTTACGTCTACCTGAAATCCCTTTAGCATACGGTCAGAAAAAAGTTTTGGTAAACCTATTTTCTGACAAGATTCTAATTTTAAAACCGTGTTTGTACCAACCACTACGCATCGAATTATTTGGGAAGTAAAATATGCTCAAAATGGTTGCAGTTCTTACTTGTTTAGGCACAGTGATAGATAATTAGCAGCTGGTAGCGTGCTTTTGAAAGTAAGTCATCAAAAACCTCAGAAATTTGGTTATTGCAAGCCTAACAGGCACTCTTTTGGTAATGTATTTGCGTCAATATCCATCTCGTTGCCATCCATCACAGCCACACAAAAATACTTCCGGAGTGGTCAACCACCAAATTATTTTTTATTTTCAAAAATTACCTACCACACACAGCATTAATATAACATCAAAAAGATCTGCATGAAAAAGAACATGCAGTTGAAAACAAATTGTCATCCAGTGAAGAAGTCTTGCCAACAGGTGAGAACATTCATTAAACCCAACTAGCTACACCTCTGATGCTTGCTTAGTTTTCAACTGCCTGTAGTATTCTTCGTTCTTCTCCTCGTACATTTGCCTTAATGTGACGTCCCTTTTTCCAAATTCAAAGAGTGTAAAGGAAAGTGGCGATTGACGCCTGGCCTTTTTTAAATCATTTTCCAAATGCCAAAGGTCTCTGCCTTCCATATTTGCCTCCTTGTTGGCGTAGAGCAGAAAAGCACTTACACCAGCCAATGAGAAAAATGCTGTTGGGCTTGATGCTAGAAACAATATCATGTATTATAGTGACAAAGTAATTGTAAGAAGCAGGTGTTTGAATTACAAGAAAATCATATGGGAAGTGCTTAGTACAGAAGCATACCAAGATGGGACTTAGGTTTAATAGGTGACTAGTGATATGGTAAGACCATATATGAAAAGTGAGGACAAGCACCTATGACAAACAGATCATGCCATTTCTTTTGGTATTACTAAAATGCATAGCATGATAGGTCTGCGACACCCATCGGTCTGCGATGTCTCCAGAGACAAATGTTTTGCTGTTTCATAGTGCCTTAGATTATTACTGTTCCAAGCCTTGGCAAGATATTGGAAAACCAATATCTTTTTCAAAGTTTTTCTTTATTCATTCAAAGTGTATTTGCATCCCTCGTGTCTCATTGGTAAACTCTGTTAGCTAAGTCCACACACGGTGAGTTTTGTAACATAACAGGAAGTGATAAGCCTGCCACTGCAATAACTTCTACTATACAACTAATAGTAATGAAAAGGTATGATTAACATATAGCTGAACACAACCCAATTGGCCAATGTACAACCAGTGGGTTATTAAAATAAAAATTTGTATAGAAACAAGGTGAAGAGGATATTGGCATGCACGCTCCATCTGTAGAGGCAGTAATGCGCTGACTCATTGTTCTTTAATAGACATTGATGTCCTACAATATTGGCCTTGGTAGACGTTATTGTCCCAAATGTATCCTAAATGCATCATTATCGTAAAATAAATTTATGTCGATTACAGTAATACTTCAACTTACGAGTGCTCCAACGTACGAGAAACTTGAGATACGAGCCAGCTTTTAAGCATGTTGTAGCACTAACATACGAGCAATGTTCGAGATACGAGCACGTGAGTCAGTTGCAAAGTACGCCGGATGTGTTTTATGAGAACAGCATCACTCTGTATTTTTCAACTACTCAGGTTATACTTTTGTACCGTTTTTTCTGTGCGCAATTTTCAGTGCAGAATTATGTGAATTAAAAGTATGGTGCGTAGACCGAAAGTTTGCCAGTAAAATGAAAGATAATGCAAAGAAAAAGCAAGTGATAACAATTGATATTAAACGGAAAATTATTGTAAAATATGCAAAATGTGTATGCGTGATTGATCTAGCTCAGCAATATGACAGAAATACATCTACAATTATCAAACCGAAGGGTTATATTCAGGGCATTTAGTTTGCAAAAGGACTAACCATAGTTTCTAAACGACGCAGCGATCTTCACGACCGCTGATGGAGAGACTGCTCAGGCATTGGATAAAAGATAAACAATTGGCCGGTGACAGCGTAACTGAAACGATGTTTCAATAAAGGTGAAGAAAAGGCCGGTGGTTAAAAGGCAAAAAAGCCTATGTGAAAAGGCCGGTGCTATCTATAAAAATTATAAAAATAGACTTTCGGACAAGTTGGCTAGTGGTCGTGCATTAACCCTTTATGACGACACCAGTGTTCGTCCTAATCGCAACACGTTGAAAGGGCGACAAAGGCAAATGTCCTTAGATAGGTTTATCTTAAAACGGCCGGCTAGTCGTGAAAGCGAAACAAAGGAAAAATTAGCCAACCAGCGAGAAACTTCCAACTATGAACGCCGAAGAAATTTTAATTACAAAAAATGAAAGTTTGCTTTTAGGTTTGTTTTTTTAAGACTTTGATAAAATCCAAATTTATCAAATTCAACTGTTGTAATGAAGAATAACACTTATATCTCCCTCCCTGGCAAATGCTAGCGTTAGCTGCTACTGTACCCTAGGACACTTATATTTCGCTAGTATTTAGTTTCGTGAGTAGCTCACAGAGTAAAATTTCGAAGCAACTTAATTTCGCAGCTCTGATGAGTGCGAAAATATAGTGATGTGAAAATAAATGCAGTGGAACAAACATAATTATATTCCTAAGGTTCGGTTCACCGATAAAAAAAATTTCAATTTGCGACTAGTTTGTAATTGTGAACCGCAGGTAGAATGGTGTGGGCAAGGTCGATAATGCAATTTGATCGCTTGCTGCCATTTGTTTCTTGAACTATCAACAGGCCAGTTTTCACTGGGGCAGCTGGCCAGCTGAGCCGCCCCAACTTTTTGGGAATTTTTTACGGTAAGTACAGTCCAACTCGAAAAAACTCGCCCTCAGATAAAATGTAACATTTCATCTCAAACACAAGGTCAACTCAAACGGATTTGTTTGGTCAGTTCCAACGCAACGATAAATTCCTTCAGATAACTCGACCTCAACATCCTTTATTCGAAAAGTTATTTGCCCAACGGCCATGGATGCGGTTTTTATCGCTGTAGAATGTCACTTCATTCCAAGCCATAGAGACAAACATCAACTTCTAGCAGTTCTTAGGCATCATTATTATCATCATCAGAGGCAAAATATTTTTGTTAACGACTTTTATAAAGGTTTGCAAAAGATTAAGTTTTATCAATCACCCGCTTGGCCGTGTCCCATCGAAAGCGTAAAAGCATCCGAATGAACTTGAAATAAAATCCGCAAAATTGATCTTTGTTAAAACGCTCAAAAGGAAAAGATGTTTTTTTCTGAGCGTATTAACTGCGGTCATGTTTTGCCTATTTTAATTTAAAAACGTCTCGTCAGTCACATCACTTAAAACAAAACAAATCTCAAAAAATTACAAGTTATTGAAGAGGTGTCAGTGGTGAATCCAAACCTTTCCAGAGCCATGCTGCTTGTGTAGTACTGTGAGTGTCAGTGCATGTGTCTTATTTTTTTTCAACACACAGTGCTCACTGCATTGATTGATGTCCCCAGCAGACGATAACGCTACTAATGCGTGTGCATTGACATCAAATTTCTATCATTATAAATCATTCCTAATGGAAAAATAATCCTAAATAATTTTCAAAATAATAACGTAATAAATTTTGACAGTCAAATTATTTTGTTGGTTTATATTTTAACGATGCTATAGTGGTCGTTAAAAACGTTAAAATAAATGTCGTTATAAAATTCAATTATACAGTATCAATGAACAAAGCTATTTAGTTTCGCTTTTTCGCTCGTTTGTTATGATAGTTTAGTTTCGCACATGAAACTTTCGCGAGAGGATGACACCGCGAAAACGCGAAAGTTAGATGCCGCGAATACATAAGTGTCCTAGGGTATGTATTTAATTTTACATTTTAATTAATCACATTTCCTTGCATTGTTTTTTTATTTGTTGCTTTTTGAAAGCATGTGGTAAGTTAGCACAATAACCAACATGTTTTTTCTGTTACAATATCTTGTTTTGAGTGTTTTATTTGCATTTTTTAGAGTATAGAAACCAATTAATATATATTTAATTGTTCTATATATAAATAAACTGCACCAACATGCGAGTAAATTGACATACGAGCTCAGTCTCGGAACGCATTAAGCTCGTAAGTCGAAGTATGACTGTATATACAAACCAGCTGCTCCAAGTACAGCGCTGCCGGCTATTCCACCCAAAGCGTGGTTTGTCGCATCATCCTTTCCTCTGAGTTCAGTGCTGATGTAGGTAGTGCTGACGAAGGCGAGCCCAGTGGCAACTGTGTTATACATAAAAAAGTGTACATAGAGAGTATGCAAAAGAGTAAATAGTTGATGCATACATGTATGAACTGGTAATGATTGAACACATTAGGTGTTGCCTACGCTATGCTCGATGACATCCAGAAGCCTTACATTAGTGAAACTACAGTAAGTACATGCTGTATTATAAGCTAATATTGCTTGATAAATATTTGATCTTATCCAATACCAATTTTCTTGGACATTCATAACACCTGCTCTTGCTATACTCTTTGGAAACATACTAACTTATTAGTTACTATAAGAGGCTTTCTACTACGATAGCTACTATAATAGCATTCTCATCATTTCTCCTATTCTTGTGTTCACGCACCAGTAATCCTGACCACAACAGACTATATGTGTGTGGTCACAGAAACCATGGTTAAGTCACAAATGACGAAGTTGAGTTATCCGACTTTGAAGTTGCACCAACTGAATTTATAATATCGGTAACGATTTTTGTAACACTATCTGGACCAATCAAAGAGTGATCTTTCTGAATCTGAAGTCAGTTTAGCCAATAGAAGTCTTTAACCCTCGGAAAAACCCCCTCAAAGCCGTTGCTATGCTAAACAGGAAGTTCTGAAAAATGGTGTCCGATAAATATAATCGTTTCCTTTTTGCCGATTTTAAAGATAACTCTGACATTTTGGACACTTATAATGAGTACTTTGGTATTCCAACTGATGTCAAAAGTGGTGAAAGTAAAGAAAATTACGATGATATTTTCCTAATGATTCTTACAAGATTATTACAATATTTAATTATTGAATACTTATTCGATTTTATAAGATTATTATCAGATTTAATTATAAGAATAATTATTCGAATTTCCAAGATCAAAGTATATAGTGACCGATGGTGTGCAATATATTACTGTTGTTATTTTTCTAAAGATTTCGTTGATGATTGGCTGTGCCCCATATCGCGGTACTGCCAAGCCGTTTTTAATAGCTGCAAAATTAAGAAATACATTTTCTTATAAATATACAGCTATTTCTATGACAACCAACCAAAAATATGTTTAGATTTTTAAATTCAGCATATTTTTTTGGATATAAATACAGAAATCTAAATAAATATCACTACTTTTAGCTAATGGTTACTATGACGTTTTGAAATGTAAACAAAATTGTGCATTGGTTTTCGTTTCTCAAACTTTAACACCAGTTTTCTCAGATTTATGTTTTCGCACTAATGGTAAACGTGCATTCAGTTTATTGACCATAAAATCTGCTGTAATTAAGCTAAAATGAAATATTTTTTTGCAAAATAACTGAGAATTCACTCCTTCTGCTAATGTAGATAACTTCAAATCTTACAATCCCGACTTAACCAAGGTTTCTGTGATCATGACCCATATACTCTCCATTAGAACAGAGAAAATATTACTCAACATGCTGATTGCCTGTACTAGAGATTTATGAACAAATTTTATGTTTCAAACTATTAGCATACTTAGGAACAGTAAAACATACATCAACTTTAGGTGAACATTACCCACTCTAAACAAAACTTAATGGTGTCGAAGATAGGACAACTTCTCACCAGTGACTCAAAGAATAATAGTACTTTAGATATTAGACCATCATCTCCACAACACTTTACATCATCTCCACTATAACTTTACTTGATTAATAAATTAGCACACAAAAGTTGCAGGTTCCTAAATAAATCACCAATATATCTTCATGACACACACAACAAACTTATCGTTAGGAGGAAGTTGAAGAATAGAGATCAATAATTGAGACATCATTGGAGTGCCATAAGATAACAAACCGGCTAAGGAAAAGTGTTTTCCATAAACAATAGCGACTCCGAGCGGTGTTCTGGCAGCAGACACTATATACGCATCAGTAGTACCCGTGAACAGTGCTAAAATAACAATAATATAACAATAATGAATCTGAAATGTAGAGCCATAGCTTTATTAGAATATATGATGAATATGGTTGCTTTATTAGAATATATGATGAATATGGTTGCTTTATTAGACTATGTGATAATATATGGTTGCTTTATTAGAATATATGATGATATATGGTTGCTTTATTAGAATATATGATGATATATGGTTGCTTTATTAAAATATATGATGATATATGGTTGCTTTATTAGACTATGTGATAATATATGGTTGCTTTATTAGAATATATGATGAATATGGTTGCTTTATTAGACTATGTGATAATATATGGTTGCTTTATTAGAATATATGATGATATATGGTTGCTTTATTAGAATATATGATGATATATGGTCGTTTTATTAGAATATATGATGATATATGGTTGCTTTATTAGAATATATGATGATATATGATTGCTTTATTAGAATATATGATAATATATGGTTGCTTTATTAGAATATATGATGATATATGATTGCTTTATTAGAATATATGATAATATATGGTTGCTTTATTAGAATATATGATGATATATGGTCGTTTTATTAGAATATGAGATGATATATGGTTGTTTTATTAGAATATATGATGATATATGGTTGTCTTATTAGAATATGAGATGATATATGGTTGTTTATTAGAATATATGATGATATATGGTTGTTTTATTAGAATATATGATAATATATGGTTACTTTATTAGAATATATGATGATATATGGTTGTTTTATTAGAATACGAGATAATATATGGTTGCTTTATTAGAATATATGGTTGCTTTATTAGAATATATGGTTGCTTTATTAGAATATATGTTTGCTTTATTAGAATATATGATGATATATGGTTGCCCTATTGAATTCATTATGTAGATAGGCTGCCTAATCAATGCTGATCTCAATATGCAATTGGCTCAAAATGCAATTGGCGGTAAGAAGTTTGATTTGTGATGAATAGCAACCTTTTGCCTACACAATAACATGATCAGAATTGCGCTAAGTAGCAACAGAGACTTTTTAAAGGTCTGCTATAAGAATTTTACAAACTTTAAAGAACAATAGGTTCTTCATCTTTAAGATAAAGTTCTAGGTCTAGCCTTTAAGAGATTGCATTTCATTCCTGTCTATTACACATTTTCTTTGCTGCTACAAAATACTGCATATAAATGTATATAAAACAAATTTGAAAAATCTGGTATTTATATATAAAATTTCTAGTGCAACTACAAATGAGATGTTCAGTTTTTTATAACACTCAAGTTTGCTAATAAACTAATTGAAACAGGGTTGGTTTGATATATATATCGCTTGATATATATCATCGATATATATCGCCGCTAGATATGATATTTTTGGGTCAAAAAGCTTGATATTTTTTGAAAAATAACTATTTTATTATGCCGTTTTCACCTTACAACTATTGCTAACAGTCTAGAAATGCTAAATAACACCTAAAATCATCAAACACTTGCATAGGGGCCTATTAGGCGTGTCTAACACAGACAAACAAAGACAGCCAGACCAAGGCGGTGACATTGGCTAGACCAATTATTTAGTGTTTGAGTTGAGAAGAGTTTTTCAGATCTAAATTGTATTCCTTCATCCCAGTACTATCTCCCTAACCTGATTATCTCATTTCATGTTGAACTGTTATACTTTATTGCCTTATTGGAAGACCAGCCTGTTGAAAACCCTTTGAACTTCATAATCCATGATTTTGAATTGAACAACCTGACACCCAAAAACAGAATTGTAAGCACATTATACTGACTCACTGAGATGACAGAGTAACACATCTCATCATTTTCTGTAAAAATCTTTCAATGAAGAGCTTCAAAGGATTCTGGTTCAGTATAAAATCTATAAATATGATGATATAACTTTGACTGCTAGTGTTGAGTGTGCGTTTTCATCATGTGGACTGGTTCACAGCAAGTTAAGAAATTGTCTCGGTGTGGTGAAGGCTGGCAAGCTGGTGTTTGTTTACATATACCTAAACTAGACAAAAGTAGGACATTAGAACATGCATGGACTATCATAGTGTGTATTTACTATTTGAACTATTTTTTTGCACTTTGCATTCATGTCATGATTTCCAACCCAATGTTTGACAAACATTTTCATATTTATAAATATTACTATTATACTAGGCTTACAATAAATAAAGTTTTTGGTATTAAACATTGCTGACTGTTCCCATACAACCTATAAAATACATCGATCACAATGTAAACATCATACAAGTTCAACCTAGCTTCAATTTTTTTTCAAAAATATCATTTGTTTCAAAAGTATCATAAATATCAAAAATATCATGATATATATCAGTGAAATATTTTTGCCTACCCTGAATTGAAATCGAATCGCTAAAAACTTTGAGGTAATGCAACAATTATACAACATTGCCTGTAATGATAGACAGCGACATATAATAGGTGTAACTCCTTTTTCTTAACGATTTAGTGCGACATAGAGAGTTATTTCATTCCAAAATCTGCTTCGGCTGTAAGAACTGCCGTATGTCGATAAAAGCATACCCATAAAAATACACCATACCGTTGGGTAATTGTGCATAGCTTTGACAAATGCTGTAAGCAACTGATAACTGTAGACAATTCATCTACAGAAAATTATATTAACTCATGAACATTTCTACATGTAATAGGACACCTAAAAATAAACTCAAGCGTTTTGGACCGACTAATAGTATCTGTACAAAACGTTCCATGCAAAGTATTGAGCTTTTAGTTTGCCGGTGTGCACCCACAACTAAGGCTCTGAACATTTTAAATCTTACCTAACTTTGCAAGCCATTTAGATATGTACCAAGCTTTTTTATGGGGATCAGTACCATCAGGCGAGTCGAAATAAGTATAATTTCCAGACTTGTCCGGCATCGCTGATAGCTGTGTGTTCGATTTATTTGCGCTAGATCAACCGAGCTATAATCGTAGTAAGTCGAATAGGAACCCTGGGGCATTTGCTATGGCTTTCCATTGTCCTAAGATTTCTGGTTATGCCGTTGTTATGCTCCGATTTGAAGGTTGTTACTTTTATGGAAAATTTAGATGTGGATTTCAAAACTCTTTTAAAAGTTATTGTAAACAGTACTCAGATCTGAAGCTACGTGAGAAAGGCGCTCCCTTTAGCACCATTGACGTGTTTATTACAATCTTATAAATAGGTAAGTGGTGCTATAAGAAGAATTGTTGAAGATGATCAGCAAGCGGTTCGATTGCGAACTTTTTCTGCCTTTTCCGGCCGACCATTTTGGTGAGTTGAACACGTTTTATCTGCGAGAGCTTGGATTTTCAACGGTACCGTCGACATATTTGTTCTGTTAACGTATTAAGTTGACGTTGTATCTTATTAATAGGTTTTAATATTTTTGATAAATGAAATGTTTTTGTTCTGTTCGCAAAAGTTGGTAGTTTTAGTTATCCCGATGAAGACTTAATTACACACAAACTTAATTAAAATGTAGACGATTATTTCATTGTAAACTTCAACCGTCGTGTATTAGATGTGACACATTAATACATTGTAATACACAAATTCAATAATTTTTCCTCATCCTTAGTTGCTACGTATTTGTTTTGCATTTAACCTGAGCTTAAATGAGTTGTTACTGGCATTTTGTGCTAATGTTAAATTGATATCTGGTGTTTCATTACATTTCTTCGGCTGTTAAACTCGTGAATGTGAGTTTATACCGATCCTGGCGTACGAAACATAAATTCCTATGTTCGAGTTATATTAGAGTCCTCAATTCTAGTAATGCTGGTAATGTTTAACCGCTATAACTGTGTGACAACATAATGATACTTCGATTTATACGAATAAAACTTTCAACATGCTGACGTTTCATTATTGCCGTACATATTTTTAGTATTAATAATGAAGTTTGGGCTGTTTATCTTTTAGCTTGTCTTTAAACCGTTTGACACGATCCCTGCACCACATTCAAGATGGTCAAGGAAGACAAGACTACATGGAAATCTAACTATTTCATGAAACTCACATCATTAATGGATGAATATTCAAGGATCTTCATTGTGAATGTCGATAATGTTGGATCTAAGCAAATGCAAAACATCCGAGCAGAGCTGAGAGGTTTGTAATGTATTTTAGTTACAGGACACGCTATCAGTAGTTTGATGTCTGGTAGTTGTATGATTTGTTGTCATTTTGTTGGACTTGCAATAAATTAAGTCAAGTATAATTTCACCTTGTAAAAATATAATGTAACATACCAGTTTCGGCAAAGAAGAGAAAATGCTGAGACAGATTAACCTTCATATGTCGAGGTTCGACATATGAATTAGGTCCTTATTTAATGCAGTTGAAAGATTACCTAAACCCTCCGTCAATATTTTTAATTTATTGCTTATAAGTAAGCACTTGTGCAATTGTTAGCAGCAGATAAATCAATTTTTCTACACACATCTGCTCTCAATATGCTGCCACAATTCTCTCTCCTATTTCTTATCTGTTTGTACTACATGTGTAATGCTGTTTAAACCTTTGCAAATTTATTATAATTTCAACCTTTTGCTTCTACCAAGGCATTTAACATGCTAATGTCCATAAGACCCGTTTGCTAATTACAGCGATCATATGGACTGATAACAGTGAAAAGGGTATCGTTGCCACTAAAGTCCTGAAGTAATTCAGGAATGCATATGAAAATCATAATTTATGCATGTTTTGCGCTCAAGATAATCTGACGGATCAAATACTAAACTGCCCTATAATCTTGTACACGAGACTGCTGACGTACAAGCCGTAATTGCCGTTAATCTAGTTACCCGGAGCAGAAATCTGTTTGAAATGGGCTGCATACTGGTGTTACCAAAATTCCCAACTTGCTCGGTATGATGAAAATAACTGACAGGTCATATTTACAAGATGAGTAACAATGTTAAAACAACAAAGTCATCCGGCTAGCAAACACTTCTCTTAAGAATCATTCAACTGCATCTTCACCGAAGCTTCTCTTTTAGACTCGTTTAGAAATGATCCATTGTCTATGATTTTTGATGTAGCAATATTGATCAGAAATTGTCTGCAGTTATAAGTCAGAAAAATACATCAAAACTTACACACAAGAACTAAAACATTTGGCTATTTTTTAATGGCATCATACTTTAAAGAAAAGACATACTGCCAATGGTTTCTTGGGAATGGTTACTAATAATTTATTTAACTTGTTGCCATGCTCTCTAGCACCAAGGTTAAGAGCAGTATAAAGATGGTTCTTACATATCTTTGTTGGCAAGATTGTTGCCCTATGATGGACTCACAGTTGTCTATATATTAAATTTGTAATTTACTCGACTTATCCTGATTTGTCCAATATTGTGTGCATTGTTTTTATTCAATCTTGACATTTAAAGTTATTCCTGTTCAGGTGATGCTACTTTGCTGCTTGGTAAGAATACAATGATGCGAAAGGCTATTCGGGGACATCTTGAAAACAATCCTTCTTTGGAAAAACTCTTACCCTTGATCAGACAAAATGTTGGTTTTGTCTTTACGGACAAGGAGCTAACGGAAATTCGTGATAAGATCCTTGCAAACAAAGTTCCTGCCGCTGCGCGAGCTGGAGCACTTGCTCCAGTGTCGTGCACTGTGCCTAAGCAGGTCACGCCTCTTGGTCCTGAAAAGACCTCTTTCTTTCAGGCTCTTCAAATTCCAACCAAAATTTCTCGAGGAAATATTGAAATTCTTGTGAGTGTATTTACAAATTCAATGGTTATTCTTGTTGTACCCAAAGGTGTTAACACATTAACCTTTTGTTAGGTATTATTGTTTGGAAATAAACAAATTTTTGAGATAACTTGGTAGATATCAAGCCGCAACCAAAAATACCACTAGCATGAGTAATTTTGCCAAAGAATATAAAGCTTAGCCATCAGCTTCTATAATGTAAAATAGCTTGTCATGTCAATGTAAGATTAATTTTGAAAGATCGACATTTTTTGTAGTCTGATGTTGAGCTGATCAAGGCCAATGAAAAGGTAGGTGCATCTGAAGCCACACTCCTCAATATGCTGGGAATCTCCCCCTTTACATATGGTCTGGTCATTGAAAAGATTTATGACGATGGAACTGTTCTTGACCCTGCTATTCTTGACATTACTGATGAGCAACTGAGAGAAGCTTTCATGAAGGTAAGCTTTAGCTTCGTAGCGTTTCCAGGGCAATTCATGCTTTATTTATTACTTGCGGTAGTGGAAATTTCCTTACAAACATGTCATGGTAATTATTGTTTTAACTGTCTTCCTTTTTGTTCTAGGGCGTTGCAAGGGTGGCTTCCTTGTCACTCAGCATGAACTACCCAACAGTTGCATCTGCACCTCACTCCATTATTAACGGTTTCAAGAGACTTCTCGCCATTGCTGCTGTCACTGACATAGAGTTTGAAGAGGCCAAAACTCTGAAGGAGTATTTAGCTGATCCGAGCAAGTTTGTTGCTGCTGCTTCAGCTGCCACTCCTGCAGCTGAAGCAGAGGCTCCTGCCCCTGCAGCGCAAGAGGAATCTGAGTCCGAGGATGAGGATATGGGCTTTTCCTTGTTCGATTAAATGAAGGACCTCTTACGTTCTGCTCTAGACCAACTGTTTGTGGTTCTAACCTGTAAAGCTGTTTTGAAGAAATAAAATAGTGTTGGCTGGAGTAACCCCCATGTTCTGTTTAGTTAATATAGTAGGCTGTTTTGCAACTGCATGGTAGGAATGATTGACAGATGGATAATAGCAAATATATTTGTTGTGAATGGTTGATATTTCTGTCAGCTGAGCTGTACGGATTTCTACATGGGATAATCGTAAGTTATAATAGCCTCTGTTTATATTTACCTAAATTAGGTTTGCTATGGTTTGTTTTAGTTAGTTTCATTAGGTTTTGATTATGTGACATGTCGTTTAGTTCAAAGGTTTGTCTGTGCTATGTATTTTATCAAGTTTTGTATGATACCATAGTATTTTTTATTTTGTAACCTTACAGCACTAGTAAACTGTTTTTATGGAATTGTAGATCAATTGAAGTATTAGCTTCATCAACTGAAAACCTTCAACGTTGTAAAGGTCAAAGAGGTTGGAGTGTTCAGGTACAGTACAATTTGGTCACAAAGCCTGTCAAGTATGTCATAACTCAACCCTGGTTGACTTGTAACAGCAACTCTGTTGTACAGCAACCCCAATGTGGTTCTGGAAGTTTGTATCATCCCTTTCGGACAAAGCCAATGTTGGTCACAATTTTGTACAGCTGCCAGCATTGTTGCTTTTAAATACCATTAGCATTAAGATGCATGATCCAGTTTTCTTTTAGCTTGTTGGCACTATAGTTAGTAACGCAGTTGATTGCATTATTATCTTATAAGGTGACAATTTATAGAATTTTAATGTTACGTTTAGGTTGGCTTCAAATCCCTTCAGTTTTGCGAAATCTTTCGAGTTCACATGATGAATAGTTATCCCTGTCAGACATGTTCATGTTGACAACTGGTAAACTGATGAACTGCCCATTTTGTAATTTTTGTTATCACATTGTTTTCTTTCATGTTTAAAAAAGTTTTCTTTTTTGTTGTAGATGTTCTTTTGCTGTGGGCAGATCGCTTTTAAAGAAAATAAGGGTATGTTTTTATGATTTAGTTCTGTTTTATTTCATTGTCTTTTGATGATAGCGTTCTTCCGATTGTTGCTGAGGTTTGTCTATTTGAATTCCTCGTTTCTGATGGACATAACTGTGAGACGATATGTGTGTGCTCACTGCCTGCGGTATATTACAATCTGTCCTTAATTTGTAGCCAAAGGATTTCTCCCTCATTCGATGTCTGTAGATGACTTTCTATCCAGGTGAGCCAAAAATGACCAATATAATTTTATACCTTGCTATTTGTTTCTTTTCCTGTACTCTGTCTGGTGATGAAAATACCTTTCTGATTGTTGCTGAGGATCATCACTGTGAATTCCTCGTTTCTGATAGACGTAATTGTGAGATGGTGTTCATATGCTGACTGCCTAAAATGCATTACAATGTGTCCTTCATGTTTGTAGCCAAAAGATTCATTCTTCGTTTGATGTCCTCTGATCACTTTCTATTCGCGTGAGTAAAAATGTAACCAACATTTCATATCTCCCTATCGTGGAATATCTGCTTATGATATTATTATTGATGATATAAAGCCCTCTACATAGGAAATTTTCAAGTCGTGAAACATCTTATGGTAGTACTTTTTCTTCGACTTACCAAAGATATTTCCAGGATTGGGAAAAATTTTGCACACATCAATTACCAGCTTTTTTCATAACCACTAACATAATTTTACTTTGTTGAAGCGTGCCACATGAAAACATCAGCAACATAACAAAACAACTTTGCATCACTTTAATTTATTAAAAGTTTATTTTAATTTTGACCAAGTATTGCAGTTGATTCACAGTAGACCCTCTAGAAGTCCCATTTTCTGACATGAAAAAAATCATCGAACATTTTTTTAGGATGATTTAAATCGGCCAACTCTGTATATTTCTAGATGTACAAGGCCTGTTGCGTACTCTGAGTAGGCGTTGCATACTCTGACTTATCCATGGGATATGGCTTAGAACATGTCTCCGTATCCTTTTGTTTAGCGAAAATCTGTAAAGGACTAGTGTTTCATATTTATTCTCTGTGTAATTTGGAGTTATCATATATCTCCTACTGAGTAGGACAGCCGTTTATGGCAATGCAAGCTTTCTGTATTTTAAGTATGTTGACAGTTTTTCAGTTCATAACGAGGTCAATAAATCTTTCTCTGTTTTTAAAAACATTTAATCTGAACCAAGACAATACAACCCTCACTCCTGACCTCCAGCTTAACGCGGTCTTTGTTCAGTCTCGCCTAGACGGCTAAAGATTACAAACATTCCGTTCATAATTTTTTTATTTGTCATTTTTATGGTTTTTTCTTTTTTCGATGTGAGTATTTTTTCTATTCATGTAGTGATATACATGTAATTCTAATATGTATTCGTTACCAATGTTAATCATGCCATAAATTGATGCAAATAGTAAATCGGAATTTTGTGGAGACTTGGAACAGATTAGGGTGTTAAAATGGCTAATTCAGTCTGATGAAATTCTCTGTTCACGAAACAGCTTCTGAAACGAATTACATTCGAAAGTAGTGGTTGTCCTATATTTGTTTCTTTTCATTTGTCTGGCGGTGAGAATACCCTTCTGATTGTTGATCAGGATTTCCTATTTGAATTCCTCGTTTCTGATGGACATGATTGTCAGATGATACTCGTCTGCTCTTTGTCTGCAGCATGTTACAATGTGCACTTTATATTTGTAGCCAGAAGATTCATTCTTCATTTGGAATATTCAAATGGCCATCCAATCATGTAAGTCTAACCATCCAATATCACCTCAACTCCATGTGATGTGATGATATGAATATTCTTTATGCCTTTTAATCATTGGTGTCACTTGATTAGTTCTTTTGGTTAACATATGTACCTTTAGTTGGTCTAGTGTAATAATTCCAAAGTCAAATTTAACTCTTGCAGCTCAATTGTAAAATTCATCTTTGCTGTTGAAGTTCCACCTTCACAGCGATACTGTTAAAAGGATATTTAGATTCAGTTTTTTATGGTGCCTTTGACTCTTTCGCTACTGTAAGATGATGTATCGGCTTATCAATAGGATTTCAATTTTCTTTTCATCACGAAGCCCACACATTAGCTAGACCAATCAAATTTTGTCTCCAATGAAACAACCTTGTTGCCAATCATGTGCAACCACTAAAAAAGTTTTTAGCTCAGCAATTCCATTTTTAATTATTTTTTGAAAACAGGTTAACCAGATCGTTGTCGTCATGGCGATAATGAAACAAACCGCATTCATTCAACCCAAAGAAAGTGTCATAAATTTTCGCGAGTAGGATCTACTAAACAATTTTATACTAATTTTGTAAATTTAGAGCTTTCTACAGTAAAACGACATCTGTTTCAATCCTCGAGATATTGCTTAAATAATAATGGTATATCGATTTTTTCAAAAATCCGTTTGAATTAATTTGAGCGAAATAATCATTCGGTCAGAATTCAATGCGGTAGCCAAAGATTTAAGTTAACATGTTAAAGGCAAGTTTAGTTTCTCTTCAAGTTATAAAAGTGAAATTACACTTGTGTTACTGTGTTGGTAACTGATGCTTTAAACAGTCCACAAAATTGGCTGATATGATTTTTGCAGAGCGATTTTTTATTTCAATTTCACACGATGACTAGTTATCCCTGTCAGACATGTTGACACCTGGTAAACCGAAGTAAAACCGCTCTTTAGTATCATTACAATTTTTGTGTGATAACTGCTCGCTATTGTTTCAAATACTGTTGTTCTTCACTGTGTAAACTTTACATTTAGGTCAGAGATCTTAGCAACCATACATTTCGAGTATGTTTTTGTTGTTAATTGTTTGGTTCTTTTCATATACTGCGTGTCTGGTGATGACATTACCCTTCTGATTGTTGCTGAGGATTGTTTACTTGAATTCCTCGTTTCTGATGGACATGACTGTGAGACGATTTCCTCCTGTTGACCTCCTGCATTTTGTTACATGGTACCCTTTGTATTTGTAGCCGAAGCACTCATCTTGTATTTGGAGTGTTGAGATAGCTTTCAATCTTTGTAAGTAATGCAGACCAATATTATATATTCACTTTGCTCGATGATAGGTATTTTGATTAGCGCCTTTTGCCCTTAATTTAACCTGATGGCTCCTTGTACATGTTTTTATTTGAATGTGATAGTTTTGTCGGCAACATAAAATTTCAATTCTTAAAGTTTGATTGGAAAACTTAGTCATTGCCGTTAAAGCTCCGCCGTTACAATTATTTTTTTTACAAATAACTAATCTAGTGCAATTCTTTGTGTTTTCCTGATTCTAAATAGTTTAGTATAAGGCAAACATAATTACTCTTAATCAGAAAAAGTAAAATGCGCTGAAGTTGATGACTCATGTTCTAAAATGTGTCGCAATAGTTTGTGAATATGCCAGTAGAAAAAAGCCAACTTTCAGTGTTGAACTTACTACAAGGTTGGCGTTTGGAATAACATCCCTTGTTGGAGATTATTAAGCACCGCAAATACTGCCTATTACAAAAAGTGAAACGTTGCATTCTAAAACTCTGGTGGCTCTTTTTTTTAACCAATGCACAAAAAGCATATTTTATGCTTGATATGATATGCTAAAATATGATTGATTATCTCTGACATACTATTCCAACATGTCTTTCTTTTGGTTTTTTTATATTTGTTATTAACATTCGCGAGTCTTGTTTTTCACGTCTAATGCCTATACACCGTGCGATGGCAAGTAGATGAGTAGCTAGATATGTGATTGTAATTTTGTGTAACTGTTTTTTATTAATGCTGTGATTTTTGCATTATTATTTTCAAGTTCACATGATGAGTAGTTATCCCTGTCAGACATGATAATGTTGACAACTGGTAAACTGAAGTGAAGCCGCTATTTACTATTACAATTTATTTAGTATTATGATTGTAAATGTACCTGCAACGCTTTTGTTTCAGATACGATGAACTGTCACTGTGGGAGGGTTACACTAATGTCAGATACCTCAGCAACCATACCTCACAAGTATGTCTTCTTAATGTTGTCTTGGCTCTTAGCATATACAGTAGACACTCTTGTAACGTTAAACCATAACTGCCACGAACAACTTTTATCGTATTTAATAAGTAATTCAGACACGCTGATTACGATTTTGTAATCAAAATAAAGATTAGGCCACTAACTTTCAGAGTAATGAAGGACTTTTTTATAGCGTTTTAATATCGGTCTCGAAAACAACACGATCGGCATAACAAGCTCCGCCCATAAATACGTGACGTAACCTAGCTTTTTATGAACAGAAGTTACGTAGGGATGTTTAGACCGATTTAGAATAATAGAGATGGGTGTTTTAAAATCCATTAATATCTAAATTCAGCCTTAAAAATAATATCAGTCTTTTCTGAAAGGTAGATAAGCTATTTAGCATTGCGTATTTAAAAAGTGCGATAATAACGCTAGCTTGTGATAAAACCGCGCTTTTTGAGCTCATTTTTCTCGGCGTCCAGCCCATTTAAACGTCATGTAACAAGCTGCAAGCAATTTTAAATAGTTAATATCCCTTTCATAAAAAACTGAAATTATTTTACAGGCTGGAATTAGATAATAATGGGTTTTAAGACACCCATCTCTATTATTCTAAATCGGACTAAACATTCCTAACTTCCGTTTCTGAAAAAGCTAGGTTTCGTCACATATTTATGGGCGGAGCTTGTAATGCCGTTTGTGTTGTTTTCAAAACGGATATTGAAACGCTTTAAAAAAGCCTAAATGACTTTGAAGGTTAGTGGACTAATCTTTATTTTGAATACAAAATCGGAATCAGCGTGTCTGATTTACCCAGTAAACACGATAAAAGTTGTTCGTGACAGTTATGGTTTAATTCCAGATTAGGTAAAAAATTTGTAGGAACCTTTTGCTTCCTACTACATTAAAAAATTCCTTACAACGTAAAGTGTCCGGTCGAGCAAGTTTTCAAAATCGATTTGAATGTTAGTTTATTTTGCGTTATATATAACTTTCGCAGCATTCTAGTTCGTCGTAATAGATCGTTAACTGTGTCGACAAAAAGGCGAATAGAATAGCTGCGCAAGTGTTTATAAATACATAGGCGATTGATTGGTGCAGGTGTTACAGCGTTGGTCTACTAGTTGTAATGGCACAAGGGGTATCGTTGAAAATTATCTCTATCCTAACCTTGGATAATAATAGACGACGAACAGATAAAACTTTTTTTTATATTAAAAAAATTTGTTTTGTCTTATTGTAGACGTACAAAATATTTGTTATTAGCTTTACTTTTCAGAATAAACTTTGCTGTTAAAAAAAGCTGTTGATGCGAACCACTAATTCTGCAAGTTTGCTACAGCCCACAAATTAAAAGAGTGAAGTTTTTCCTTTTTGCATGGGCAAAGGGGTGGTTTAGAAAGTTCTTGGAGCGGATTAGGCAATTTACGGGTTTAGTGTGACGCGTGCAAAATTGCGGGGTGGCTAAAATCATGCCAGGTCGTCATGAAATTCCTAAGTATGTGTGAATATAACACCTGACAATTATTTTGGTTAGATTTAATCAGGGATTAATGGATATGGAAAAGTAAACATTTCCATAATATGTTTAGCAATCCCTGGTTTTAATACATTTTGGACCAATTTTGACCCTTGCGCCTTTTTATAGTTTGAGAAAAATTTCAACAAACCAGAAAAATACGTAAGGGTCAAAATTAGTCTGAAATGTATTTAAACTAGCTAAAATTGTCAGGAGTCATATTCACACATGCTTGAAAATAGCTTCAACCTGTATCAGCTTGAAAATAATTTAAAATTAAAAAGAAGATCTCTAGTTTGTTAAGATATTACTCGAAAGGCATCTGGCAAGTCATTAGGAGCAATTTTATGACGATCTGACAGAATTTTAGCTATGACACAGCATCACGCAATTTTTTACCCGTCACATTTTACTAAACCCGGGCAATTCACATGTATTTTACTGTTCTTATAACGTAAATTCCCTATAATGTAAACGGTCCTGGAACGGATTATTAACGTTTTATCATTAATGTATCTGAAGATACGAATGCCTTTCATATTTTCCTGAGGATTGCCTATTTGAAGTCTTGTTCTCTGATATACATGCTTGTGAGATGGTATTCATCCGCTGACTGCCTTCTATGTATTACAATGTGCCTTTTATATTTGTAGCAAAAGGAGTCATACCTTGTCTGGAGTATTTCTATTCATGTGAGTAAACAACCAATATAATTTTAATATCTTAGTACTGTTTTGTTTTTCATGACTAACAAGATTTTTGCTGTAGACGATTCATTTGCTTGTTGAGATATTTTTCTGTTCACTTAATCAAGTAGGTAAAACCTCCCCTCCTTGTCAAGTAAAATTAATAAAATGCCCTTTGCGTATCATATTTTGGTAGATGTGATGGGATGAAAAGCAACTTGGCAGTTATGATATCACATTTTACTAAAATATCCGATCAATCAGTGATACGGACTTAATCCTTTTTAGTTGAAGCTCAGGCCGACACCTGATTCATCAGCAGCAGTCCAAAGCCATCCACTAGTCGATCTATGGTTACTGAATGGTTCTCCTACTCCAGTAAACTGTTCTACAACAAATTTCTCCGCAAGTCATTGTTTGATCCGGTTACACTTAACACTAATATCCGATGATTATATCAATACTGAGGTGTTCTTCTGATATGGCAAGTGACGCTTAATTGTAGAATGGCTGTTATTGCTGTATAGTAACTGTTGTTCTGTTGGTTGTATCAACAACTGTTGTTTTTTTATCACTATTCACTTTTTATGGTTTATGATTATTTTACATTAAATTAAGGGAAACCGTAAGCCTTCAATATTTACTTAACCTATGTTTTCGCTTCAAAAAATAAAAATGTCTAAAATAAAGTAAAACAAAAACATATACACAAGCAAAAGCAGTCTGTCTGTTCATCCATTTGTCTGAAGCCAAGATTAGGATGAAAGATTGCTTTCAAGCAGACTTCAACTCATAATATTTGGCTTGGAAACCATAGAGATATAATAAATCCTATTATTATATCTATGTGGTTTATTATATATATATATATGTGGTGAACTAACGCTTAGACTCTACTTTATTAACATACCTGACTATCACTCATGGCACACTAGACCGACAGTGTGCAGTTAGTTTACGTATGAGACAGAGATATCCCTATACGTTGATTTCTCTCCCATGTGTGGCAAGAGAGAAACCATATTTTTAAGGCTACCTATGGGACTTGTTCAAATGGAATTTTAGGAACTTGCACTGACTTGACTTTAGCATGAAAAAAATTTTCAGATACCAAGCGGAAACTGCATAAACTCTTAAAGGTAAGAGAAATTTACGTAGGTTTGCGTTGTAGGAGATCTACTGTAAACAAATACGTGTATTAGGGTCTTTTATTCTACTCACCATATTTTTTTACATTCTAGTGAACCCCTAATGTTGGTAAAAATGCCCTATCTGCATTACCCGTGTTCGGTAACAGTGTTACGTAACGCAATAGTTTTATTGAGAGTTGTCTTTCATACTGTAAAACAACTCTAAATTAGCAATCTACTGAAATTTTTGTGCTGATCAGACAGCATACGCGTGCAGTCGTACATGTCAATAATGTTGGAAAGACCAATGGAAATATGCAATGTGTTCTACAGCTAGTCTACAATGCATCTGTATCGGAGCTGTCCTAATTTTGTACACAACTGATAATGAAATTGACATTGCTAGGCGAACCCAAGTTCTTCAAACTGTCAGTATCGAAAGGTTTTACATATTTTAAGAAATTCTAGAAAATATTTTGCTTTTACACTGCTTAGCTATCACCAGCAGAGTTAGAAAACAATTACTTATGTTGATGACATTATAGCTGATTCAGATTTTTGTGATTACACAGATAATTAAAATGCACAAAGTATAGATACAATGAATGTTTTGCAAGCAGTGCTTGTTAACACGTTGGCAAAATGAAATATATAACCAAAACAAACGTTTTAGAAGGAGTTTCAAATTGAAAAAATATCATGAAGCACTATCGGCAAAATGGCTGGCAGTAGGCCGATAGCTAAATTTGTACATGGAAGCAAGTGAAAGGGTTATGTATTAGAAGTGTGGCAATTCATAGACAATACAACATTGAATAAGAAGTACTTACCTTTTTGATGTGGAAATTTAGTAGATGAGAACTGTGTTTTTTCGAGTGACCGTAAGAAACAAACGTTTACGTGACCTTCTCGGTACACGTTGGCAGTAAATATTAATTGCATGTAAATTACTACTCATTAATTTATTTTATTTAATGAGTAGTATATTTGTTTAGCTATATAGGCACCTTTGTATAGGCCGCAGAACTCAGGACGGTGTTTTTTAACACGGCAGCAACTTTGCTGTTTAAAACGGAACAGTGCGGTTGGGCGCTGCAACCCCTTTGTGATCGATAGCATCTCTTTTCTCATATCTCATCTCAAACTAGCCTAATGCCTCACATCTATATATCATTTTGAAGCTAAATGTCTGATCTTTACATTTAATTTAGTGAAAGTATTTGTTTCATTGTTTACAAAAAGTTAGAGAGCTTAATTTACTTCTAATCTCTAAACTCACTCTAAACTTGTCACTCACTTAATTACATCAACAGACTCTTTGAAGTATTCTAATCTGCTCAATGTTGTACAGTATGTTGAATCCATGTAAGAAATTCATCAACATTGTAAAACTATCTTAAATCCATCTCAACGATGACCAGTTGGCTATTATAAAAGTCGGCTCATAATGACCAGCGATATCATTTTAAAATTCTATCATAACTTGAGGTTGACCGATGAGAAGAGAGGTCAACCTCATTCACCTTCACCAGCAAGGGAAATCAAACAAGCAGATTGCAGAGGTTCAATGTTTCATGAAAGGTGTTGCTGGCACTGTCAACAGATGGAAGTCGACATGCACGACACGTGATCATTAAGGTAGAGGGAGAAAACGCAACAGCTCTACCAGAGACGACCACAGTTTGGTGCGGTTTAAACTTTCTGCCAGAAAGAAAACCAGCACTGACCTGCGACGAAAATTGAGAGTCTACTGAAGTAGAAGCCTCATCCTCATTAGTAAAGGGAAGACTGATTGAAAATGGATAGAGAGGATGTAAGACAAGATGAAAGCCACTGCTGTCAGAACAGCAGAGAAAGAAACGTTGGTTGACATGGGCCATGATTCATTGCTCCTGGACCAAAGAACAGTGGCATAAAGTACTTTTTAGTGACAAAAACTTCATTTATGGCAAAAAGTGGGCATGGAAATTCACAAGCGCAAACCTATTAGCAAAAGAGAACTGATTGAGAAAATTATTGAGGCCTGGCATCACATAGGGGCACCCGAATAAACTCGAAAGCTTGTTGACAGCATGCCAAGGCGATGTCGCGCTGTCATCAGAAATGAACGCTGGCCAACAAAGTACTAAACCTCAATTTTAAACCCAACGGCCTTTTTTCAGGGCCACCATCACTTGTATAAAGAGTTCAGTTTGTAAGTTTTCCCCAATTGTGCAATGTTTGATGCTAAACCAAAATGAGCACTTTCACTATAGCGACAAGTTTTTCACCATTGAAAATATATTTTTCAGTTATAAAAAAGCAGTTGAAATGTGCCAGAATTCAAATTCATATTTGAATTGCTCACAAATTTCTGAGCAAAATGATGTATAACATAGCTTAATTTTCTTGATTGTAAGCACAAAAATTACCAATGAAATGTGACGCTTGTCATATTGTGCAGGGGCTCGCCATAATTTTGCGCAGCACTGTAAGTACGACCTAATTTTTGTTGCTGTCACTTGGAAAACTCATTTGTACCATGATAGCTACGTAGATTCAAACTAATATCAAATCTTCAAGAGCTTTTAGAATATTTTCTTGCTTTAATTTTAAGAGCGTAGCTCTATGACCACTACTTTCCTTGGCATCTATGATTTTAAAGCGAAAGATACCGTAGGTTTGAAATACTACACTGAATATTATTTAAACTCGGTAGAACAAACTTCTGTGACTGAAGACTATACAGTAAATGTGTTCAACTATTTGCTCAATGTTGAAGCAAATAAATTTTTAAACAATAGTTTATTTTTTTCTATTTATTTCAGAGAACGAACATTAAATAAATGCATCACATGAAGCCATATGAAAACTAGAGGCTTTTTTCTTAATTTTAACTAGCGTTTTTCATTTCTATTTACAAGACTAATGCTTTGAGGACTTAGAACTTGTTTGTTAGAGATTGTTTCACCTGCCAAGACAGATATTTGCTCGTTTTACATTGATGTTACAAAAGTTTGTTTGTAAAGGTGTTCGTATGTGGAAGTTTGGCTGTATGTTCATGTACACAATGAAATTTTTATTTTACTAAACTTTTTTTGAGGATCACAAAATATTTTACGCTGTTTTTGTAGTAGGAAGGTAGTCATACTACAAAGAATGCCGCCATTTAATAAATTTTACTGTACCTACACATCAAACTTTATGAGTAATTTATAATGCAGCGTTACATTCGTGCTAAGCACAAATGAAATGATGCCGTCAACGGCAAGAACTTATTGATATCTATGGAATATATTCAGTCTTGAGTTGCATGGCATCCAACATAAGGGCACGGAAATGTAGCTCAAAGTTTTAAGGCAATCAGGAAGTTGTGCAAGAATGGAGAACTGACTGCTGGTGTGAACAGCATTTTTGTATTGCAGCTGCCAGACAAAATGAACCGAATGGAATCTTGAGTTACATTTCAATGATTATCAGTTCTGGGATAGTTTCAATGAAGTTGTTCATGATCTAAACATTCTAAATAGTTGTTACTTTTTGAATTATGATGTTAAAACAATCGCAAAGCCAACGTTACGGCATGCACTAAACTTTGTAGCACTATGTTCTCATAAAACCAATACATGTATTTTATACACATAGGAAACAACCGAGCGCTGCTTAGTTGCTTCCTAAAAGATTTTCGAGTAGTTCTTATAGCATATCTATCGAGTATTTGAAAAAGATGACTCGCCTGGAGATATTCACAACAGTACATATTGTGGCATTAGCCTAAGGAACTAGTTAATAGGCCTGTACCAGTTATTACTTGGCAGACAACTGTTTATCCAAATACTGACTTACGAATGGGCAACGACATAGGTTGTCGTACGACGTTGGTGAAAGATATTTTTTGTGTTGCTTCAGTATACGCGCAAATACACATGGGTATCCGCAATGAAGATTCACGAATGCCCGATACTCAAATGCACGCGTAATCACTATTGTGATCTACAGTAATAACAGTTCTTGATCAGCTAGCTTGATGTATACAAAGCCTATATAAACTTAGTTGCTGAGACCTTTTAAACGCTTGCAGTATTCAAATATTCACTTGCATTTTTGTGAGAGCTTTGAGGCCTTCTGATAGCACGAGTGTGAAAGATTTCAAGATCATGCAGGGGATTAGCCAATTTTCGAAGCATTTAAGAAACTGGAATTCTGGAAAAACTAAAAATCTCATTATCAGCATCAAGCACGATGATAGTATTGGAACTCTTCCTGGAATTTTTAAGGAATTAAAGGTTGTTTGTGAATGATATATATTACAATGATACAACTACCTATTTATTACTTGAACACAAATAAAATATATCAAATATGATACGAGTTAAAAGAATTAACTCTCTAAAAATGAGATTATACATTGTCAATAAACATGTAAACTAATTTGGATTCACCTATATGTAGGAATGATATAGATGCCTAAAAGACGCAATGCATGCTAACTATTAAAATATATACCATAATATAGAACAGTGGAATTATGAGTGAGAATGATCCCAAAAAAATTACATTATTTCATCAAACCGATAAATATCTGGATACTAATGTACACATGTAGTAACAGAAATAACATCACTAAAGTACGATGACAGGTTTACAATTTACGAGAGCGAGTTATTCTTTTAGCTACAGGCTGAGAAACCTTGTTGGCTGATATGGTCATTTTAGGAGAAATTGCTTTATGTCGCCCATTTTTTTTTACCGGAGCTGCAGCCTGGATTGACGATGACTTCTGAAGAGAGCTAGAAATATCAACAGGTTGTCTACTTCTTTTTTTTGGAGTTGTAGCTTTGACTGAAGAAGACATTACAGCAGCCCGTCTGCTTCCTTTTGCTGGTGTTTTAGTTTTCTTAGGAGAATCAGCCATGATAGGAGAAGTTGCTGCCACCTTAGCTCTTCTACTCCTTTTTAAAGGAGTTGTAGCTTTGATAGAAGATTTTAAAGGAGAGGCAGACATTACAGCAGCGTGTCTGCTTCTCTTGGCTGGTGTTTTAGTTTTCTTTGCAGAATCAGCCAAGATAGGGGAAGCGGCTGCCACCTTAGCTCTTCTACTCCTTTTTAAAGGAGTTGCAGCTTTGATAGGAGAAGATTTTAAAGGAGAGTCAGACATTACAGCAGCGCGTCTGCTTCTCTTGGCTGGTGTTTTAGTTTTCTTTGCAGAATCAGCCACGATAGGGGAAGTGGCTGCCACCTTAGCTGTTCTATTCCTTTTTAAGGGAGTTGCAGCTTTGACTGGAGAAGATTTTAAAGGAGAGACAGACATTACTGCAGCCCGTCTGCTTCTCTTGGCTGGTGTTTTAGTTTTCTTAGGAGAATCAACTATGATAGGGGAAGCGGCTGCCACCTTAGCTCTTCTACTCCTTTTTAAAGGAGTTGCAGCTTTGATAGGAGAAGATTTTAAAGGAGAGTCAGACATTACAGCAGCGCGTCTGCTTCTCTTGGCTGGTGTTTTAGTTTTCTTTGCAGAATCAGCCACGATAGGGGAAGTGGCTGCCACCTTAGCTGTTCTATTCCTTTTTAAGGGAGTTGCAGCTTTGACTGGAGAAGATTTTAAAGGAGAGACAGAAATTACTGCAGCTCGTCTGCTTCTCTTTGCTGGTGTTTTAATTTTCTTGGGAGGATCAGCCGTGATAGGGGAAGCGGCTGCCACCTTAGCTCTTCTACTCCTTTTTAAAGGAGTTGCAGCTTTGATAGGAGAAGATTTTAAAGGAGAGGCAGACATTACAGCAGCGCGTCTGCTTCTCTTGGCTGGTGTTTTAGTTTTCTTTGCAGAATCAGCCATGCTAGGGAAAGAGGCCGCCACCTTAGCTTTTCTACTCTTTTCTAATGGGGCTGCAACTTTGACTGGAGAAGATTTCGAAGGCGAGGCAGACATTACAGCAGCCCGTCTGCTTCTCTTTGCTGGTGTTTCAGTTTTCTTTGCAGAATCAGTCATGTTAGGGGAGGAGGCCGCCATTTTTGCTCTATTACCTCTTTTTGTCGGAGTTGCAGCTTTGACCGGAGGAGACCCTACAACAGCCCGTTTGCTTCTCTTTGCTGGTGTTTCAGTTTTCTTAGGAGAGTCATTTATGTTAGTGGGAATGCCACCTGCCTTTGCTCTTCTAGACTTTTTTAACGAAGTTACAGCTTGGGCAGATGACTTTTGAGAAGCGAGAGAAATTGCAGCAACCTGTTCACCTAGCTTTGCTGCTGGTGTTTGCAATGGTGTCTGTTTCTTCTCTTTAGGTTGAGACATGGCAGATCGTTCTTTCGCTGCCGACGTAGACTTGGTAATGGCGACTTTAGTGGTTTCATGTGATGCTTCTTTGAAGAGATTCTCCAAATAGGACAGGTCTTCAGAGAGCCTTTCTTTGTATTCTCTCATAAGTTCTGCAATCCCTGAATACAGAAATTGGTAAAAGAATGTAGATGTAGCTAAGGAGGAGCACTTGGTATGAATCTGGCCACTTAGCTATCAATGATGTATCCGATATTCTTTTTCATAAAAATTTGCCACTTAGAATCACATTATTTGAGGAATGTTGGGAGGCGTTTAACCAAAAAATGTCTGCTTGATAGACTCCCAAATTTATCACCTTTTTTCCAGATGTATTACTATATGTCAAAACAATCATAAAAGGATTGATATGGTATGACCTGCGTCGATTAAAAAGCTAGTCATACTACTGATATGGTTTAAGATAAATAATGGTTTATATGTCTAATCCTACAGAATAATGTTTTCAAACTTCACAACTAGTATGAGGCAATATCATGATCATTGTCGTTGCAAAAACATAAAAATTATGTAATAAGACTTTTTGAAACGCACGTCGAGACTGCCACCAAAGTATGTTAAGAAATTTGGCGCAAACAAAAATCTATAAATTGGATATGTGAGACCTTAACACTGCTTGTATTTTATTTCATGGTTGAATCTACTCCAGTCTGTTGAGCTGGACTGTGATCAGAGCATATATTCAGTTTCCAACTTTAATTAGTGAGTGTTTGAACATTGCGCAGTTTTCTGGCTAATTAGTTAATCTGCTAATACAGTAGATCTATACTGCTAATCAGCAAATAACGTAAAGAATTTATGTGAAGTTTTTGCTTCGTACTTTTAAACAGCAAAGTCTATTCTGCAAAATAAAACTAATAACAAATATTTTATACGTCTACAATAAAGTAAAACAGCAAAATTTTTTTCCTACAAAAAGCGGTATTACCTATTCGTCGTCCATCTGTACCCAGGGGTGCAGATGTGGCACACTGTAACACCTGCACCAATCGATCGTCTTTGTATTTATGAAAAATTGTGCAGCAACTATTCTATTTTTTGTCGACACATCTGACGATGTATCCCGACGAACTAAAATGTCGCGAAAGTTGTATATATATATATGTATATAACTTTATATATGCAAAGATGTATATCTATAAAGTGTTATAATATATATCTTTATATATAATACATATTATATATAATACATATTATATATAATACATATTATATATAAATATCTATTATATATATAATAGATATAGCTTCATACGCACATCGTTTTTCTCTCGCAAGTCCGACGAGATTGAGTAACATTCAAATCGAATTTGAATACTCGCCCGATTTGACGATTTACATCAAATGGAATTTTTTCCATACTAGTAAGCAAAAACTTCACATAAATTCTTTACGTTATGTGGAATTTACGCTAGAGGAGGTATACATCATAGGAGCGTCTACTATAATTAGTTACACAGTTTACTTAAAACTAGCAAACAAATGGATTTGAAAATAATAAAAACTACTAAAAAGTAAAAATGAACGCTCTCTGTGGCTATAAGTAATAGCTAACGTAAACCTTGATATATATATATATAGAGGTGATCTACTTAGTTTTCTAGTATTCCTTATTAATAATTTTATTTTTTAAACGAATTTTATTCTGAATTTCGTGGAATTATTTTTTTTACTATAATTGGACCAACCTCTTTGGGATTTTATTTGAAAACATACTGCAGAAGCGTCGAGCATAAAAATATCATGCGCTCCTAATACACGCGAATACCCTAATGTCAGAAGCAGTGCTGACAGATTCGTCAGCAAATTTCACCAGCCAGCCTTGAGATTGAATTAGGCTATCAGCCAAGCCAATTTATCTTGCAAGTTCTGACCACCTTCTTTAAGATGGATGAAACTTTCCCTACAGGGTATTTTGAGGGTGCTGATTATGAATCTGATGAGTGACTGAATGTAGGATTCCCAGGTCTATGCCAAATTGATGAAACAAATCTCATGAATAAGGAGTTGTTTTCTCTCAAAACGATCGTTTTTGTTGGTTATTTTTTTCTTCTCAACCAATTAGATTTCATTCTATAATTGGGACAGGTCAGCCGAGTCAAGTTATCACATTACAGAACTCTAAGCATGATGATATTGATCTATGTTGTTTGTCTATGATGGCTTGTGTGGCTCGCTTTGAAGGCACAAAAGATGCCATCAAAAGTTAAATTAATTTAACTGACTATTCAGCCTCAGTGCTACAGAATTATGTCCAGCAATGGATGGAACTTAACAAACAACTGTGCTAGAGAAAAAGGAGATTCATTGGTGGTTGGAGCAACATGCACTTTGTCAAAGATCCTATTGCTTCGGAGATGCATTATCACAAGAACTGCCAGAGATTATACCTACATCTCCGCTGCTGAAAGAAAACGGTATGGCAGATTTCACACAGCCCATTCAAGTTCAATAAAATGTGCATGACAAAGCTTAAATCTGGTAAAACTTGAACGATGTTGTATTGATTTTATGTATCATTCCATTTGATTGTCAAGTCTTTTCTTGTAAAATGAATCTATGGTAACCAGAAGGTGTTACGTTGTAATTGATAATTTTTGTCTTTCAGCATGAATTAAGCATGCAGGTAAATTATATGTCACTGTGCGAGATCAATTTTGTGTTTGTGATGATTGTGAATAACATTAACCTGCTAACAAATCACAATCTATCAGTTTCCATATTTCTATTCAAATAACGATTTAGAGAACTGCATGATTTAGTGCCATTCATGGGACCATTGAAATATTTGGTGGGGTGTGCTGTGGTCTTATTATTATCATGGGTTAAAGGATGGTAATGTTCACTGAATATGACTGGCTCGCAAATCATATGATTTGATGTGTTATTGACATCGTAATATAATTCTCACATTACCTTTTTTTGTTTAGCATTAATACTCAGCAGCATGATATGGGAGAAGAAAGTAATCAGCTGCCTCAAGAGTTTTGCTTAGAAATTGAACAGAGACTGATGTCAGAAAATACGTTCATGACTATAAGGGATGTCATCAAACTGTTCAATAAGTACAGTGAGACTAATCATGAAAGGTGAGACCAGAAGTCCATATCCAGTTACATTCAGTAATAAGCTGATAGTCGGATATTTTGTGTGCTTGTCTCGAACTAGCTTATGTGTATTATTTCAAAAGTTGCAGGTTTATCAAGTGATGAATGAGAGCCATAGGGTTTTGGGAAGGGAAATTAATTTGCACACAGTTACATTTACTGTTTTAGAAATCGGCAGATCAAGTCCAAGCTTGTGCAGAAGTAGGATAACCTCAATTTTGAAAAGTCCATGAGATGCAATGAGAGGGAGATCGTCTACTGTAAAGATGCGAAAATGGGTGTTTCGGTAGTCAATACTGAGCGACAGCTCCTCTGCGGAGGATTCTGGATCAGAAATAGGTGCATATCCGCCAAATATGACATCTTTATTAGATAGGACACCAACATAAGTGACAGTCCTACCTCCATATCTGAGACCGATACCAGCATAAGCATAAACTGTCGACACTCAAGCCATGCAAATATCAGTGCAAGTGAATAACTCTAAATGATATCAGTATTCGTGTGAAGTTATGCGAAGTTTTTTTTTATTCATGTCAGGTACAGAGTTTCTATTGGAGGTTTGGAGATGATAATAAATGTCTATTTTGCAATAACTTGTATTTTTATTGCTATTTGGCCCAGGAAATAACATATGTTCATATATTAGGTAGAGATAACTACGGATTTATATACAAATTTGGTTTTACAAAGAAATGGGAATCAAATCCAGAGTCACTCATCAGATTTGAAATCTACGTACTTGAGTTAGGATATGTAAATTGAAGGGATCTTCCATCTGAAAGGAGGTGGCCACGAAATAAAGAAACTAAGCACTTTTTATATCTTGGCTGATAGCCTAAACAGTACAAATTACACTATTAATTAATATCACAAAACAGTCTAATATCTCTGTTACCTGTGAACTGCAGAGATTGGTTTTGTTTTGGTGTCTTCAACATCTCCCGAACTCCTGTCAGCCTGGGTGATCGCTCAGGCTGTTTCGGTGTCTTCATCATCTCCCGAACTCCTGCCAGCCTGGGTGATCGCTCAGGTTGTTTTGGTGTTTTCATCATCTCCCGAACTCCTGCCAGCCTGGGTGATCGATCAGGTTGTTTCGGTGTCTTCATCATCTCCCGAACTCCTGCCAGCCTGGGTGATCGCTCAGGGTGTTTTGGTGTCTTCATCATCTCCCGAACTCCTGCCAGCCTGGGTGATCGCTCAGGTTTCTTCTCTTGCAACAATTCTCGTACACCATCCATCTTGGTAACCTTACTCCTCCGAGATCTGAAATCATCGATACACAATAAGCAAATTCAAACTCCAACTAATACCAGGTGAATAATCCTTAAAAAATTGGCGCTTATTTTGATTAGGATAGCCGTTATTGTTTTCAAATATTTCGTTTGGCTAAAACAATCAAGATAATAAAATGTGTCGTAGTTGATTTTGAATTGTTTGACTTCCCAAATGTTTAGTAGGCTACATGACCAATGAAATCAATTTTGCAACCATTTGATCAGTAGGTAAATGAGCGTCTATGCGCCCATTAGCTGCCATCTGTGAAAACACATTCATGTCGGTCATGGTTCGCAAAACACCAATGACGAAAGCGTTTGAATTTTAGTGTTTTGGCATTTTTGCAACCACATATTTTTAATTACTTCTGTTCATCTTCTATACAGTAGACGCTCCTATAACGTGAATTTCAAATAACGTAAAGAATTTATGTAAAGTTTTTGCTTAGTACTATGTAAAAAAATTCTATATAACGTAAAGTGTCATATCGGGAAAGTTCTCAAATGCGATTTGAATATTAATCTATCTCATTGCATATATGCGATACGCAACTTTGGTGACATTTTAGTTCATTGTAATAGATCGCCCGGCGTGTCTACAAAACAAAATAAGTAGCTGCGCAATTGTTCATAAATACTTGAAGGAAATCGATTGGTGCAGATGTTACAGCATCGATCTATTAATCTGAATGTCACAAGTTGGAGTATCGTTGAAAGTTATCTTTTATTCTAACCTTGACCCCTGTATACAGATAAACCGTGAACAGGTAGTACCAATTTTTATAGTAAAAATATTTGTCGTTTTGCTTTATTGCAAACATATAAAATATTTGTTATTAGTTTTACTTTGAAGAGTACAAGTTACTGTTTAGATAAATAAGCAAATCGTTGTAAATGAACGTCAAAGATGTGCGCTCTTCATCAACTTACTTTAGAATTACCACAATCATCCGTACAATCATGGTCTATAATAATCATCCACACAATCATGGTCTATAAACAATCATCCGTACAATCATGGTCTATAAAAACATTCGTACAATCATGGTCTATAAACAATCATCCGTACAATCATGGTCTATAAACAATCATCCGTACAATCATGGTCTATAAACAATCATCCGTACAATCATGGTCTATAAACAATCATCCGTACAATCATGGTCTATAAAAACATCCGTGCAATCATGGTCTATAAAAACATTCGTACAATCATGGTCTATAAACAATCATCCGTACAATCATGGTCTATAAAAACATTCGTACAATCATGGTCTATAAACAATCATCCGTACAATCATGGTCTATAAACAATCATCCGTACAATCATGGTCTATAAAAACATCCGTACAATCATGGTCTATAAAAACATTCGTACAATCATGGTCTATAAACAATCATCCGTACAATCATGGTCTATAAAAACATTCGTACAATCATGGTCTATAAAAACATCCACACAATCATGGTCTATAAAAACATCCACACAATCATGGTCTATAAAAACATCCGTACAATCATGGTCTATAAAAACATCCGTACAATCATGGTCTATAAAACAAGTGAGATTGATCATAAAAAGAAAAAGAGTTGTCGATGCAAACAAATAATACTGCAGTTACGGTTCAGCCCACACATTAAATATTTTCCGTCAAGTTTTTCTTTGTTGCATGGCCAAAGGGGAGCTTGGAAAGATTTTGGAATGGATTAGGCAAGTTACATGTATTTTACTGTTTGTATAACGTAAAATACCTATAAAGTAAACGTTCTCAGAATCGGATTAATTTTGTTGAGGGAACGCCTACTTTATTTCTATTTTGCGCGTAATAAACTATTTGTACTGTAGCATGCGGTGTTTGGTTTGAACCGAACAAATGTAAACATATGAAACAGTACGTATAAGTAACCATAAGTAAGTATAAGTAACAATACAAAATTTACCGACATGTAAAAATATTGTCTCAGTAACAACAACGAATAAAAAAGGTGTCAATAAAATATGCCGACAAGATGACTACGTCAACATAACACACACAATCTTATTTTATGCTAAGATTCTATTAACTTGTGATTGCATCAAATAATAGAGCGAGCCAGAAATTATTGAGACATTTGACTGACATCAAAAGTTCATCACTTGACCCGCGAATTATCAACAAAAACGCAAGGTTGGTAAACGAATACACTATCTAACAATTACATTACTAGTGAATTAACCAACGTTGCTCCAGTCAGTGCTCCTTGTCGACAAATGATTTTGAAAAAAACAACTCAACTATAGAATTCATTAGTAGTTACAATGTTGAGAAAATCATCGATCTGAAACCAATATGTATCAAAAATTCCTTAAGAATACACTGCAGTGTGTTTAATTCGTTTCCCAAGTCAAAAAATTGTCCTTAATACATACTGCAAATAAATAATATGCACAGCAATAAAAGAAATGAACAAATGAATGGAAAACTAATAAAAATATTGTTTTACTTTATTGTAGCGGCGGAAGGATAAAAGCATAGACCTGGCGATATGGATGTAGAGATGAAGATATGCAGTGTAACTCACTCAAATTCCAACTAAGTGAACTGTAAACTAACTCAACTTATATGCAACTAAGTGAACTGTAAACTAACTCAACTTATACACAACTAAGTGAACTGTAAACTAACTCAACTTATATACAACTAAGTGAACTGTAAACTAACTCAACTTATATACAACTAAGTGAACTGTAAACTAACTCAACTTATATACAACTAAGTGAACTGTAAACTAACTCAACTTATATACAACTAAGTGAACTGTAAACTAACTCAACTTATATACAACTAAGTGAACTGTAAACTAACTCAACTTATATGCAACTAAGTGAACTGTAAACTAACTCAACTTATATACAACTAAGTGAACTGTAAACTAACTCAACTTATATACAACTAAGTGAACTGTAAACTAACTCAACTTATATACAACTAAGTGAACTGTAAACTAACTCAACTTATATACAACTAAGTGAACTGTAAACTAACTCAACTTATACACAACTAAGTGAACTGTAAACTAACTCAACTTATATACAACTAAGTGAACTGTAAACTAACTCAACTTATATACAACTAAGTGAACTGTAAACTAACTCAACTTATATACAACTAAGTGAACTGTAAACTAACTCAACTTATATACAACTAAGTGAACTGTAAACTAACTCAACTTATATACAACTAAGTGAACTGTAAACTAACTCAACTTATATACAACTAAGTGAACTGTAAACTAACTCAACTTATATACAACTAAGTGAACTGTAAACTAACTCAACTTATATACAACTAAGTGAACTGTAAACTAACTCAACTTATACACAACTAAGTGAACTGTAAACTAACTCAACTTATATACAACTAAGTGAACTGTAAACTAACTCAACTTATATACAACTAAGTGAACTGTAAACTAACTCAACTTATATAAAACTAAGTGAACTGTAAACTAACTCAACTACTATACAACTAAGTGAACTGTAAACTAACTCAACTTATATACAACTAAGTGAACTGTAAACTAACTCAACTTATATACAACTGCAATGGTTTTGTTACACTTCAAATGTAAGTTAGAAATTATTTTAGGGGTGAAATAAATTATTTGAAGTTCATGTCATACAATGAAAAACTCATATGCCAAGGCGATTATAAGTAGACGTTTGAGTGTATTGCGCTAATGTATTCACCTAGTAGTTGTGAGCAGCTCTCGAACACCCGTGTACTGAACACTTTTCCTAAACTTGGGCACATTAAGCATCTTTCGGAGACCTGTTAGATTAGGACTGGCAGAAGAATGTCTACTCAAAGGAGATTTTCGACTCTTCTTTTTTTGACTTGTCATGGGTGACACGAACATCATGGTTGGGGCAGCGGGTGTGGGTGGAAGATCGTCGTATAGATCATTATCCTTAACGGAAGCGCTTGGCTTGACAGCACTCCTCCGCCTCCTTCCAATCACAATGGTCTCTGGTGAATCGACATGCCCAGTTGACTGCACACCACCTACGAGTCGAGCAGCCATAGGCCTCGCTTTGCTAACTGACTTCTACAAATCAACCATGTTTTGGCTAAAGAAGTGTTGAGTTTTGAAACGAGCAATGAAAGTAATCAGCAAGCAAGCCACAGCTAATCATAAAGACTAATAACAGTGCTCTACCCTTTTCGAGGCTGTTTTTTTGATGACCTTGCTAACAGACTTCCTCTTGGGAGCAACAGAAACTTTCTTCAAACCAGCGCCCGATTTTCTTTTTCCTGTTTTTACTATTTCGGCCCAAGTCTTTTTAAAAGGCACCTTTTTGCTTGAAGATCTAAAAGCGAAATAAGGCTAATACAAAATTATTAGGCAGGAGCACAGCTCACCAACCATAAGCTCATATATGATTATCATTCATGGGCGCCATAAATCCAATGAGGTGAATTGATAAGCTAGTCAAGGACTGTGATGAAGCACGCTGTGACGACTGACAGCACACAAACAGTGGATGAAAGAAATACCTTGGTGTTATAGTTCTTTTAGGCAGGACAGGGGTAGCAGACTTGCCATGAATTGCTCGCAACGCAATCATTTTCTTGAAATCCAATGGTGGGGCCACTATTTTCTCTACGGACATTTCACTTTTCTTCTTTGAACTAAAAGTATGAATTTGGGTTAAGTTTTGTTGGCACTGGCATTATTGCTCTGCGCATTTATGGTTATTTATGCATATTTACATTGTTTAACCCTTAATTTAAGGCTAGCCTTATACATACGAGTAAAGCCTGGTTCCCATATCGATTGCGATACTCCGGCGGTAACTTGCGCAGCAAAACGTTTGCGACGTTAGGCTCGGCGTCATATGTTCACATATGAGCCGCATTGCTAAACATAATCGCGTCATCAAATAAAATGTTCGCTCACCATGCCGTTACTATAATGGTGACCTTCACCCGTACAGTGTATTTCGGGAAGGTGTTGCCTGTGGCCTTATGAGAAATTTGAACAGCGCTAAACTATTGCGTTGCCGCAGGCAACTACGACAGTCCTCGGTGCGTAGGTTGCCATTTCACCGCTAATAGCCCGCGGTGCTGTTGCCGGTGCTTTGCGATGTATATGGGAACCAGGCTTAACTCCTTTGATCCTAGACCGCATTAACCCTTTGATCACCACATAACTCATAGCGCCAAATGCCTCAGAGCTGCGGGTGTTGCACTCAAAAACATGACATTTGGTTTTAGTTTTTGCTCTGTTATTACTTTCTCTAGTTAGCCCAAACTAACAATATACCATCGGAACCCTTTCAACAACAGAACATGACCAATAGTACCTAACAAGGTAACCTTATAACAAACTAGATAATGCTGAGTACAAAAAAGAGTGTTTTATGAAATGAAAATACAGCTGTTGGAGCTCTAGTTCATATTGCATGAATGCTGGCCATTTTATTTTGCTGTTAGAAATGTTAAGATAACATGAACTCAGTTTGGAAATAAAGAATAGAATATAGAATAAATTAATGCAAAGTTATATAACAAATTTGAATATAAAACAAACTGGAAGTGGAACCCTGGAAAAATGTAACATCGACTAATAAATACATTTGTATCGTCCAAAATATAATTATCGATAGCAGAAACCTCCTAAAATGAATGACAAATTATAATTGCTCCAACACAGAAAGGTTTTGAATTTAAACTAATAGACATGTTAACAACGTTAAAACGAAAACACCATATAAAATTTAAGTCTTTTTTTATAGAAACAAAAGGTTTCAGTTCATTGAGTTTTGCAAAACATCATTTTTCTATTGGTTAGATCCCCAGGGCTGATACTCTGAAAGAAACACCCACCTGGATAGGCCCAGACTTGGATATTGTACCCCCAATCACCTGGTTGGTCAATTTGAATTTGGATATTGTACCCCCAATCACCTGGTTGGTCAATTTGAAATACACCCCCTAAACACTGGGAGTTTTCTAAAGGACGCCCAGGTTCTAAGCCCTGCTAAACATCCAATATGATTCATGCATTAATAAAGCAGAAAAAACCTACAAACAAAATTCCCAATTTTATTTAGATACGTTTTTATTTCGAATTTTTTGTTTGTTTAGTATTGCAAAAACGATCGTTTTTTTTCTGCAAACGGCTTATTTTTTGTTGCTAACAGAGACTGATATATTGTAGTTTACTATTAGTAAAAAATTAAACAAAAACAGGCAATTAGCTAACCATAAATCAATTTATAAAAACCATTCGTGTGGCGACATAATAGTTGCTCTGCCGACTAGCATCAGTATCGCAAAACGACAAAATGTCACTAAGCCTGCAAAAAGGGTTAATAAAACTGATTCCAAACATCAACCATCAAATCATCATTTTAATTTACAAAGGAAAACATAGTAAATATCAATGAAAGAAATAGCATATCATTCGTTCTGAGTATATGGCTAAAGAGTTGCTAAGATGATTCAGTGTCGACTGTCTCTTTTCCATTTGTTTCCCGTCAGCAAGCATGCAGATTCTAATGCGATTTGTATTAAAATGAAGACGGGAATTTCGGTGCAATTTTTTGGTATTACTTTGGCTGAATAAAACCTCAATGAGTATGGGCCCTTTTACTGGCTTGGCTGTGGAAACCACCCCTAAAGTAGCAAATTCACTGACAGTGCCTCATGGTCTGAAAACCCCCCCTAAAACGTGATTTTGGGCCGAACCTAATGGGCCTTTTAGGGATGAGTATCAGCCCTGGGGTTAGATCAGTCATGGCCAACAAATATAACGTTTCCTATTAATACTTTACAGATGTACAGAGATTTATAGTGTGATGGAACTTAGGTTGATATAGCTATGACAAGGTTTTCAAAGTCTTTTATTAATATTTAGAAACAGTTTGAAACATCGCCATGAAATGTCTATTATTTTGCTGTTATTCGTTTTTTTCTCACTACGAATGAAATACGTGTACCGCACTTTTCGGACTATTAGCCGCTACTTTTTTCTGATGAGTTGAGCCATGCGGCTTATATAAGGGCGCGGCTATTCTGTGGTTTTTTCTTTCACCGCTAGGGCGCATTAACCAGACTCTCTGGTTAGTGGACCTCCAGCGGTGAAAGAAAATACGAAACAATGCCTAACGGTACTGTTCCGTTAGGCACTAGGTTAAAAAGCGTCAGTTAATACAAAACAGTTAGACACTGTTCCGTTTAAACAACAATGTTGCTGCCGCCTTAAAAAGCACCGTCCTGAGTTCTGCGGCCTATAACAAAGGTGCCGCCTATGTATTGTTTTATTATTGTTTTTTGGAAAATAAAGCAGATGCGGCTTATATAAGGGTGCGGTTTATAGTCCGAAAAGTACAGTGACTGTTTAAAACTGCTTCATGAGCAGTTTAAATATGTTTCGGCCATGAATATATCAAGTTTGTAGATATTTTGAAACATATTATGCTCATTCACCAGTTGTTCAGTTTCATAGTTTCTGTGCCAGTGCAACTTTGAAAAAATGCGAAAATGGCATCCGGGTCATGTAACCCTTGGTGAAGTGCGAAAATGGCACCTAAAGAGTTAACAACTTTCCATCGGCTGTGAAGCACTTGAAATAGCACAATTCTTTTTGAGCTGTATATCCTATTAAAGCTACAAGCTTGCAAAACCTAATGAAAAAAAAAGAATTCAAGCCGTGCAAATAGTTTTTTACACCCTTTTAAAGATGTTGTTTTAAAGATAACTGAAGAAACAAGGATTGGAGTACACCAAGTCTGACAGAGTGTGTATCTTTTGTTCTTAGAACTGCTCTCAGTTTGTAGGCGATATCTGAAAAACTAAGTCCAATCGACTTAAAATTTTGAAAATGAACTTACAACCAACCACGCCCAAGTGACTAAAACTTCCTAACCCCACCTAAACAGGAAGCGCTGGAAATGAGGCGCAACAACGCAGCTTAGTATACGTGAGTTTAAGATCATGTGGGAGAACAATTCCCCCAATTATCTCAGGGTCAGGTTTCAAAGTGCTAACATAATGTACTTGTTTGTACAGTACTTGATTTAACCTGCTTTGTGATCACTTAAAGTATTTATTGCTGTTTATTGAACTCTAGAAATAATTAAGCAAACAACATACGATGATTTTGAGAAAGAAAACATTGCAACGAATCACTTCGCATGAAGAGGTTTGACTGTACTAAGTTTCTCTACAATGAAATAACGTTGAGATTTCTTTCGCTTGAAAATTTATAGAACTAGCATAAACCTATATTTTAACACCATGCCGCTCTATTTTTAAACCGTTTTTCACATACGTCAATGTATCCAGACCGCATTAAACAAGGAACTACTATTAGCCTGATACAATTAGTAATTATTTCTGTGATGTTGCTTTTAAAGTTTTAATGAAAAAAGCCGAAAAGCTTTATAGTTGGAAAACGGCCTTCGATACAAACAGAACCAACTGAATAATTAATTGTTATAGAACCAAGTTATTATTAGTACGATTTAGTGGACACTTTTCTACTGATCACTTTCTATTATGGATTCATAAAAATCAAAAAATGTCAAAGTGACGTTCCAATAGAAATGTCTTTCAATTAAAGGGTGGCGCTCTATTTTTCAAAGTGTTCCAAGAACTACGCAAGTAAAGAATGTTGCAATAATCGAATTTGACAAAAATGTATCTTTTCCTTGTCTAACAAAACCAGTGCTGCCCTTGTTAGGATGTGCATTCACCTTTCACAAGTGTTGAAAAAAAAAACAATGTGGGTACATGTAATACATAATGAAATTACGCAGATGCTTTTATCTTGACAAATTAAAATGCTTCAACATGTACCTGTCAGGGGTTTTTGGTCTAGGGGTGTCTGTATGGATCACATGCTGGCGGCCAGGGGTCATTACACTTCGAGCCTGTTGTTGATTAACACCTCTCAATATTCCGGAATAGTAGGTGCTTGTTTGCTTATTTGGAGACTGTGGAGTGCTCCTATCAAGGGTTGGAGACATTCGACTCCTCCGGGATGCTTCAGCGCGAGTACTTCCACTGATCGGAGACGACCTTGCAGGAGTACCTTTAGTGCTTGGAGACGCCCTTGCAGGAGTACCTCTAGTGCTTGGAGAGGCCCTTGCAGGAGTACCTTTAATGATTGGAGACGCCCTTGCAGGAGTACCTTTAGTGCTTGGAGACGCCCTTGCAGGAGTACCTCTAGTGCTTAGAGACGCCATTGCAGGAGTACCTTTACTGCTTGGAGAGGCCCTTGCAGGAGTACCTTTAATGATTGGAGACGCCATTGCAGGAGTACCTTTACTGCTTGGAGACGCCCTTGCAGGAGTAACTCTAGTGTTTGAAGACGCCCTTGCAGGAGTACCTCTAGTGCTTGGAGACGCCCTTGCAGGAGTACCTTTACTGCTTGGAGACGCCCTTGCAGGAGTACCTCTAGCGCTTGGAGACGCCCTTGCAGGAGTACCTTTACTGCTTGGAGGCGCCCTTGCAGGAGTACCTTTACTGCTCGGAGACGCCCTTGCAGGAGTACCTTTACTGCTTGGAGACGCCCTTGCAGGAGTACCTTTACTGCTTGGAGACGCCCTTGCAGGAGTACCTTTACTGCTTGGAGACGCCCTTGCAGGAGTACCTCTTATGCGACGAACATTGAGACCAAGGTCTGGAGATGCTGACAGCCCAACAAGATCCAAATCAGGTGATACAGACTACAATTAAAATAATAGATATACGGGCCTAGGAAGCATACAAAAACAATATTTTGGTCGATTAACTGTTTCATCTTTTGAGCTTTAAATAATTAATATTCGAGATTAGGTTTTATAGAGCTGTCGAGATACTTTTGACAAATTTCAATTCTAGTAGACTTGTTCTAAAATGTCGATAAAGAGTCTAACACTAAATATCAGGTTTGGCACTACCAAGTTTTCACACATACGGCTGAGCATGCAAGCGCATACGTTTTGCAATTGTGATTGACATGTGACGCTTGGTTGGGGAAAGTGCTTTATAATTGAGCCCATTTATGAGTGACTAGTGAAGGCGCAATCATCTGTTTATTATTAGAAGAACGCTAAAAAAGGTTGTTTCTGAATTAAATATATTTGATTAGTGATTCTGCTAGAAAATAACATCATTTTATACATTGGTAGAATCAGATTACATAACAATTTTAAATAATTTGAGTTTGTCTAATGTTACTATCAATGTAATGCATTTATACGCAAATAACATAGTTAACTTTTGACATCCTTATTAATAAAATCTTAGCTGTACAATAACAACAATAACAACTTAGCTGTGCTAATTAACAACAAACATTGGTTTTCTAACTGACTTCTGAAAACACTTGATTTGAACATCTGCTTATGCGATTCGACTAAACATACAATCAAACCTCGACTTACGATTAGCTTAATATTTGAAAGTAGTAACAGTGAACATGCTGGCTGTAGAAATTATGGGTGAACGCGAAAAATATCCAGTTGAAAAAAAAGTTTTACATATCAACTTAAGGTTAACTTAGTGTAAGTGTGACCAATTCGGCATCATTATTAGCAACTCTACCTATGCACAGCCTCTTTAATCACTAATCCATAAATTCACTTGTCGTTAACATAAAAGCGAAAGAGCAATCTAGAAATATTTATTTACTTTTTTACAAAATGCATTTGTTTTAATACTATATGTGATCAATTGAAGTATTATTACCACATCACGACTTTGAAGCGAATTAAACGAAATACAACATACCCTACAGGATGAAAATACTCGATGGATATAAAAATTTGCGATTTCGCGAACAGTCAATTCCGCGAAAAACTAGTTCTACAGTGCACCCTCGAGATACGATTACCCTGATATACGATTTTTTTCACCTTACGAAGTCAAACATCGTGAGATCTTCACCTCGCTATACGAATTTTATTTCACCATACGAACTTGAGAAAATTTCGCCCGAGTTAAAATTCGGCGGTCGGTCTGCTCATAGCGCACGTCGAAATACCGAAATATAGTTTGCCGAAAACATTTTCAGAACGTTTAGAAGAGACACGATGATCGACTTCTTTCATGTCAGCAAACCACGAGGAAAAAATTCGTGTAAAATACACAATCTAGAGCAAATATTCGTTTGTAGCGTTATAATATATTTTACTATAAACATTTAAGCCAGCATGCGTATATAACTACAAGTATCTACATTTAATTCGTTAGCTATGGAATCTGAGACCGATACAAATGTTACAAAACGAAGGAAAAATGATTTCTATGTCAACAAAGTTGGATGCGACCGATTGCATTTGCAATTATTAGAAGGCCACGCACGCGATCAGTATTTAAGTTTAAATTTAAAAGATACCATCAAAGTGGAGGTGTCACGTCATACATATGTATGACACCACTACAAACAAATACTCTCCTTCCATGTCCAATTTTAAAGAACAAATTACAGTACGCGCTTGTTGAGTTGGGACAAAACTACTACTTCTATATGTGAGTGATTGAGTTATTTAAAACCTTTGCAGCTGTTTGCATAGATATTTAAATGAATAACTTGTTGCTACCCTAGGACACTTATATTTCGCTAGTATTTAGTTTCGTGAATAGCATACAGAATAAAATTTCACTGCAACTTAATTTCGCAGCTCTGATGAGTGCAAAAATATAGTGATGTGAAAATAAATGCAGTGGAACAAACATAATTAGATTCCTCAGGTTCAGTTCACCGCAGGCCTGTGTTCACTGGTTGCAAGTTGGAGTGGCTAATGGTAGGCGACTAGTTATGAACACCTGGGGGTGTTGAGGGGGCGGTGTAAGCCCCCAACAGGTTTTTCTTATGTAGGGCCTCAGTCGTTCCTCTCTTGTCAAGTTTTAATAAATTTTATCGGAAAGTATAAACATTTTTCTATTTTTTGAGATTTGTTTTGTTTTAGGGGATGTGACTGACGAGACGTTTTAAAATTAAAATAGGCAAAACTTGACCACAGATAAAAGGCTCAGAAAAAAGACATCTTTTTCTTTTGAGCGTTATAACAAAGATCAATTTTGCCAATTTTATTTTAAGTTCATACGGAGGTTTCCACGCTTTAGATGGGACATGGCCAAGCGGATGTTTGGTAAAACTTGGTATTTTGCAAACCTTTATAACTACAGCAATAAAAACCCTCTCCATAGCTGGTGGGCAAATAACTTTTCGAATAAATGATGTTGAAGTCGAGTTATCTGAAGCAATTTATCATTGCGTGGAAACGAACCAAACAAATCCATTCGAGTTAACCTTGTGTTTGAGATGAAATGTTACATTTTATTCAAGGGCGAGTTATCCGAGTTTGACTGTACTTAGCCGCGAAAAGTTCCTAAAAAGTTGGGACGGCTCAGCCGGCCAGGGAATACGGGCCTGGTTTACCGATAAAAAAAAATTTCAATTTGGGACTAGTTTGTAATTGTGAACCGCAGGTAAAATGGTGTTGGCAAGGTCGATAGTACAATTTGATCGCTTGCTGCCATTTGTTTCTTGGACTATCAACGAACAAAGCTATTTAATTTCGCATTTTCGCTCGTTCGTTATGATAGTTTAGTTTCGCACATGAAATTTTCGCGAGAGAATGACTCGGCGAAAACGCAAAAGTTAGATGAGGCGAATACATAAGTGTCTTATGGTATGTATTTCTGTTTAATATATTTATCTCTATGTTAAGGGCAGCGATAAAAAAAGTAAATACTCATCAGGCATCGTGGCTGAGTTAGTGCAACAAGTGTATGAAACGTGAAGTGATAGCGATCATAACCCGAAAGCGAGTTTTCTTTAACAATATCCATTTTGATTCTTCCTCATTCTTCAGGGTTCTCTTTTGGAATAACATGCTTTTTTCGAATTTACCATAGTTTTCGGACTGTAAAATGCACCTCTATATAAGCCGCATCTGCTTTATTTTTCCAAAACCATAAAAAACAATACATAGGCCACACCTTTGTATAGGCCGCAGGACGGTGCTTTTTAACGTGGCAGCAACTTTGTTGTTTAAAACGGAACAGTGCCTAACGGCACTATTTCGTATTAATCGACGCATTTTATCTTAGTGCCTAACGGAACAGTACCGTTAGGCATTGTTTCGTACTTTCTTTCACCGCTAGAGGCGCACTAACCGGAGATTCTGGTTAATACGCCTTAGCGGTGAAAGAAAACGCCACAGAATAGCCGCACCCTTATATAAGCCACATGGCTCATATCATCAGAAAAAAGTAGCGGCTAATAGCCCGAAAAGTACGGTAATGCTTTTTCCATAGTATCTGCCTGCAAGTCCACACTTCGATAATCCATTTAGCACATCCACTATCATCTATCCATCCTTTTTGTACAAGAATCACAACTCCTGACAGAAAGTTGTCTTGTGGCATGACATTCTGTTAACAACGTCCACATTATCAAAGGTGGCAGTTTCGTACTATTCGCAAGGCGGGCCAATACGATGGTGAAGTATTGTTTTTCCTGCTCTGAGGTCTTCACTAAAACTGACGGCTCTCATTCTTTTGTTAATTGTTGTCCGTATTGCTGACGGCATAAATGCTGGTGCTTTTGAAAGCATTTTCTCAGGGACGCATCACCCGCCTATGATGCCGAATGAACTACTGGCGATACCATAATTTTAAAACCAAACTTCATAACTCAACTTATAAGCCGGGTTGACCGGTATGCCGGAATTTATGTTATTTTATTCCTGCGCAGGTTATTTAATAAGCAAGTTAATTACGAGAGGCTGTCACCTGGAAGGGTTTAATTTTTGTTGTTTGTATTGACGGTAAGATGGTCGAACTAAAGTATAACAGCCATTAGGCCTGTACACACTATTGCTCAGATCGACGATTAGCTGTGCGATTGACCACAACGATGGGCTGCTATAACGTCACTTTGTGATGAGCGACCAACGTAATCGTTGCTAGCAAGGATGCAATGGACTTTCAACATGTTGAACTTTGACACAGATGATCGTAGCTATTAGCATCTTGATTGGCTGTTTGTTGACCGCATTGGATCCAATTTCAACAGTTATGAAGATATTGTCAATTCACATTCGCCAGCATGGCGAAGAACTACCCTTGTGACGAATTGCATAACCAGATAATAAAAAGATAACCAAAGGACCCGCAATATCACCAATCCAATAATTTCTAATTGGTTGTTGGTTAAGCTTGGTTACCATATCAATTGCGAGACTCCGGCGGTAGCTTCGCAGCAAAACGCTTGCGACGCTAAGCGACATCTGTTCACATATAAAGCTGCATCGCTAAACATAATAGCGTAATCAAATAAAATTCTCACTTGCCATGCCGTTTCTATAATGGTGACCTTCACTTGTACGGTGTATTTCAAGAAGGTTTTAGCCTGCGGCCTTCTGCGTAATTTGAACAGCGCTAAACTATTGCGTTGCCGCCAACAACTACCGGCGGTACCCGGCGCGTAGGTTCCCATTTCACTGCTAATAGTCTGCGGTGCTGTCGCCGGTGCTTTGCGAAGTATATAGGAACTAGTCTTTAGCAATCAACTACAGCTAATCGCTCATAATGTGTACACCTTATCGTTAGTGATGTAAAAATAGCTAATCTCTGTAGTCCATCGCAGAGCTAAAAGTTGATTTGAGCGAGTGTGTACGGGCCTTTGTGTGGAAACCAATGTAGAGGTAAACAAATAGTTACAATATTATTTTACAACTCTAACGTTCATCACACTTTTCTCAAAAGAACATTTTGAGTACCTCATCCGAAGTCCTATCAGACTTAAATCATAAATTTGAATACAGTTGACTGAAAAAAGAAAAATGATCATAAGTGACCAGCCTTTCAGGAGAAGAAAAATACAAACCATAAATCCGCACAACATACCCGACTTTGTGATGACAGGTCTCATTTGATAATGAATAAATAGAAAATTACAAAACTTGTGAAACCCTAAGAAAGACTTCAATAATCAGTTTCTGCACAGCTACTGAGTGAAAATAGAAACTGACGTCAAACTCACATCTTCAGGGCTGTGGGAGAGACGTTTAAAAGCTGCTCCTTCCTGCTTGCGCTGGGCGGAGTAAAGACGCTCTTCAGTCTCAGACATGCTAAGGTGGGGTACGTGTGGCGACTTGAGAACAACATGCTTCTTAGTTCTAAAATACAGAGCTGGTTAAGATAAAGGAGACCTGATAGGGAGACCTACAGTTGTTTATGCAAGACAATTGATTTGAAGAAATACACCGTGTAACTCACTTCGACTTGCACTAAACATTGTTTAAACGTGCTTGCCTCATATTTTGTTTCAATTCTTGCTCATTCGCCATTACCTAGTCACCATTAGTGACCTAGTCAAATTTTTTAAAATGTAATGATGAATAATTCTTACATAGAACTGATTGACCATACAATTGACCATACAAAGAGGCTTTACTCTTTAAGCACTTCTAAACAAAGTTATTTTCCCTATAATAACTTATAATAACTGAAATGTTTACAATTGGTTACTTACGTAATGTTTATTTATTCATTTACCATTTTAACCATGCAATTCTCAGCGGGTAGCATGGCTTAAACTCGCGCAGCAGAAAATCTTTAGATTATTGATGATGCTGTTGTAAAGGTTATCCCTCCGATCAAATTTCAAAAAGCTATATCATGTTTTGAACTAGTTTATTTCAAATTGCTGACGATGACAATGTAATTTTGACTCCTTAACTAATTCTACAGTGAATATGTCACTTTTGTTGACGTTTCTGAGTGACTTTAGCACCCAAAATCACTTTTAGGTAAGCCTGACAAAACTTCCTATAGCCGTCTTTAGTTTTCTTATATTTTATTATTATCATACGATTATAATTAATATTAATTTTCAAATAAAACTCACAATATTTATATCATTTCAAAATATTCCGTTTGGTCAGTTTGAAATGAACATGCCCAAGTAAATTGCAACACTCTAGTAGGCAACCCACCTTTTTGATGAATCGCTGGCTCTAGTGCCTGCAGCACTCTTAGATGCAGGCGACTTTTTCAATTGTGGAGACTTGGCTGGGGAGTGCTTTGCAGTTGCTAATTTCTTAGCAGACGGTATGCTTCTGTTAACAGGAAAATCTTTGCAATCAGCAGTCCACCATTTGCAAACAATGAAAAAGAATTGAGTTAACATGGTAGTTATATATCTTTATGATATAACTTTGAACACCAGATACACGTATATGTAGGCTTGATACTTGGCACAATGCATATAATCCGTCCTGAGACCGTTTATAACTTTACATTATAGGAAATTAGTAGGGATTTATGTTATAGGGTAGACCGACACTAACACGTGTACCAATACTGATAGGGCACTACTATATACAATAGAGATACATCTATGTCACTCTCTCCCAAATGCGGCATTAAAAAACTTTTTTAAAGCGAACTGAGACAGTCATGATTCAAATCGAATTTGAGAATTTGCACCGCTTGACGTTTTATGGAATTTCTTACATAATACGCAGCAAAAACTTACATAAATTTTTTAAAGCTAAGTGGAATATATGTATATTATAGGAGCGATAGTTATAGGAACATCTCCTGTATATAAAACGAAACTTACCTCATCCCTTTGAGACTCTCCTCTTCTATTGATCCTACAGTTGATCGTTTTTTTAACAGGCTCAGTCGCGGTGATGCAACAACTTCTGAGGCACCTGACAAAACATTTTCAATTTTTATGTAGTTAATAATAAGCACACTTCACCAATTGGGTATTATATGTATTGTAATCACGTTATGAAAAATTGAAATCGCACGAAATAAATCGTATGTTTTAATATAGTAGGAAGGCATGGAGAAAATACTGTGAGTGATCTAATACATGAAGAAAAGTATGTTGCACACAACAGCGTTCACTGTAGCTCAAGAGGCATATCAGTTATTTACTCCCTACTGTACCAAGGAATTTTTAGTGTGCCTAATTTTAGGTATAATTATACCTACGAAGCTAATCAGTTAATGTAAACCTTTCTTTGGATGCCATTAACTGATGGTAAAAATTTGGTAAAGGAAATTCTTGGCGCTCCACACTAAAAAGTGTTTACTGCCATAATGCAGACATCAGATGTTAATTTCCAAACTGACCAGCTAAGATTTCCAGCTAGGATGCCATCATGGCTGCGTACAGAATGCGAGAGGTTCGACACTCACCAATCTTTTAAACCAATAACAATAATTGAAAGCCCTATCTCTTCCATAATGTCAAATAACAGAACATGCTATTAGTGCAGTGCAGAAACATAGAAGCCTTAAACATGGCGGTCACAAAAGGCTAGCTAATCACATGGTGTTGCGCATGTGCTAGCCAACAATGACATGAGCCTTTCTGTAATTCTTTCTGTACCTCATACGTCTGTCTTGCGGAAAATTTTTCTACCCAGTGTTGAGGCTTGTCTTACAAATCTTTTCATTTTTAAAAGTAATCTGTCGCTTCACTAATATAAAATAAATCAGCGATAAACGGAATAGCTTGATTGAATTGTTATAGGTCAGGGGTCTGCAACCTGCGGCTCCGGAGCTGCATGCGGCTCTTTCACTCCCTCCCTGCAGCTCTCTGACTGAATTTTTTCATTTTTACCATAATTATGCCAAGTAATTAATAAAAATATAGATGTTTTATCACTAGATTGTGTAACATAATTTAAAAAATTGTAACTATGGTGATAAATCAAACATTGTTGCTTGCTATGCGTAATTTTTATGCGCCGTAAGATGGCCAAATATACACCAACCGGCCCGACACTCCTTGAATGTTATTATCCCAGGTAGGCAAACTGTGGCGAATACTAAGAAAAGTGACAGAAGAAAATAGAACATTTAATCTTACGTAGGCTGATTCATTTGCTTTCACTGCTGATGAGACTGGTTCACCAGCAGGGTTGGCAAAAATATTGATATTTTCAAAAATATCATATCATTGATATCTATCATGATATTTATTGATATTTATTATATTTTTGAAAAAAATTTGAAGCTAGGTTGAACTTGCATGGTGTTTACATTGTGATTGATGTATTTTATAGGTTGTATGAGACCAGTCAGCAATGTTTAATACCAAACACTTGATTTATTGTAGGCTTAATATAATATTTATAAATATGAAAATGTTCGTCAACCATTGGATTGGAAACAATGACATGAATGCAAAGTGCAAACAAAATAGTGCAAATAGTAAATACACACTATGATAGTCCAAGCATGTTTTAATCACTGCATTTCCATGATTCGAATCATTCGCATCTTGCGGATTTGGAGTTGTGCGCTAGTTGCGCACAACTCCAAATCCGCAAGATTAAGTGTTTTCATGGACTACTCTACGACATTCGCATGATGCAGATCGACTCCGGCGCTTTTTTGAAAAAAGGTAAAGAATTGTACGCAGGAAGTTATGAATAGTTAGCGGCGTTGTTTTGTTGTTCGCGACAATCATGCTTAGCTCAGTGGATACAGCGATACATTTCTTTTGTTGCTTGGTTTTACTTACGCTATGTTTTGGAATTAGTAATGCCATCAGAAATAAGATAATATTGGCCCTAACTTTTCAGTTATGGCAGCTGCAGCAACTCACTGTTCCAAGGAAAAGGAAAGCTCCGGACGGATGGATCAGCCTCCAATCCGTAAGTATGACAAAAATAAACCATTTACCTATAAACCATATAAATTATAGAAAGGCTTCAGTAAGTATTTAATTTATCGTTCTAAAGTACATCTAAATAATATGTACCATTTTTTATGCTTTAGAGAATCGATTCTTGGTACGAAAATGTCCTTTTAAAAAGCCTAGATGACAAATGGATTGAGAATGTCAGACTCCCTCAGGAAGTTGTAGACAGGCTGTGCGATGAGGTGCAAGAAGACATGGCACCAACAATTGAATGTGTGAGATCGCCAATTTCACTGAAAAAAAGGTACATGCTCAACTATATGCATCACATTCAGTCGTCTTCGTGTTGTCGCTTGAATAAATTTAATGATCTAATTTTAAAATCAGTATTTTGCGTAACTAACATTACTGCAATCAGGTTAGCACACTTACAGCAATAAGCTTTGTTGTTATAACTAACATGTAAGCAGATAGATGATGATGACGATTGAGCCTTGTCAAACTTTTGTAACAAATTATCCTGCACTAGATATTCAGTGTTGCAACAAGCAAAATAAAGCTATTTTAAGGCATCTCTTATTTTTATGTTGCAGAGTATGGACATGCACATTTCTAAAAAGGTATGCAATTATATTTTGAAAATTATATAATCTTGTCCCGTCTTTGTTTATTTTAGAGTTTGCATCGCCTTGTACAAGCTGGCATCTTGCGCAGAATATCGAGTGGTTGCTGAAGCGTTTAGAGTTAGCAAAGCTACCGTCCATAGATGTATGTACGGCTTCTGTGAAGCAATGGCCAAACGAAAGTCGAACTACATCAAATGGCATGAGCTCGAAGAAGCTTTACAGCGAGCTCACCATAACAGGCTGAAGTATTGCTACCGTCAAGCTATTGGAGCTATTGACGGGACCCACATTGCCATCACTCCTCCTTCTGACAGATACTCCGACTTCATATGCCACAAACAGTATCCATTAATAGTTTTGCAGGCAGTAGTAGACCCATACTTCAAATTTAGGAATATCTACTGCAACACGCCTCGTTCAGCGCATGATGCGACTGTCTTCCACAGGTCACCTCTAGCAGGCTTTCTGGATGCTAGACTTCCAAAACATGACTTGATGATCAATGATGTTGCCGTGCCTTTGCACATTTTAGGTGATCCGGCTTACCCCAAATCCGCACACATCATGAAAGGCTACCCAGGTAAAATCTAACACCAGCGCAGGAATGCTTTAATGTATACCTCAGCAGTACCCGCAAGTGTCGAAATGGCATTTGGGAGACTGAAAAGCCGTTGGATATGCTTGAGCAAGCGGTTATATGTTGCGAACACTGTAGTTCCACTGCTCATTACAACATGGTGCATGCTTCACAACATTTGTGAAAGTTTAAAAACTCCTGTACCACCTGCAGCTCAGGAACTCTTTCAGCAGCCAGTTACGATCTCCGACTTAACTACGGATAAGGAAGCACAACCTATTCGCAAAGCAATAAAGGACCATTTATTTGAAAACTATCCTTTGCAAAAATCTTTCTGCTGCTAAGCCCTATCTATGGAGCCTTATAGTGCCCGAGTTTGCATCCCGAGACAATAAACCGAGTTATATTTACAAACGCGAGTTTGTAAAAATAAGGTGCAATATACTACTATTACGGTAGCATAACTGTAGATCTGTTTATATTAACAAAGGTACACCGACAGGCACCCGTTAGCAAATAGAAATTAAACTATGATTGTCTGTACTGTAAAACTAGAACTTTGGCGAATTAGAGTGTCCCGGGTTAGCAACCCGAGTTATATTTAAAAAATCAAGTTTTTAAATATAACTCAGTTTATCAACCTGGTTGGCAAACCTGGGACACTCTAATTCGCCATAAATTGTAGTTTTACTGTACATACACAGTTTAATTTCTATTAGCTAATGGGTGCCTATCGGTGTACCATTGTTAATATAACCAGATCTACAGTTATGCTACCGTAATAATAGTATATTGCACCTTAAGTTTACAAACTCGAGTTTGTAAATATAACTCGGTTTATCAACCCGTGTTGCAAACCCGGGGCACTCTAATCCGTCAATTATATCTTTTAAATTCTTTGTCAATCTAACATTATACTAAAGAGTCTGTGTTTTGTCTGTCTTAACAATTTTATAAGCCTAGTCATTATGTTACTTCCCCCATTTATATTACTCACAATTACCTGTATCTTATAATCGTTTCTTGGTTCACAATTTGGCTGGCCAGATAAACCCTTGCTTAACTGTTACTTCATTTTGGTTCCAAGCTCATGCATATGTTTGAAATTCCGATTAACAGATCAATACCTTACTATTGCACTTAAAAGACAGATCTATCAACTCGTTAATGTTGGAATTAATTTAATAGTATTGAAATGACAGTTGAATGCGGGTACCTTGCCAGTCAGATCGGATGATCACAAACTACGCACAAAGTTAGTTACTTTGTTACTGATTGCGGTTGCCATGAAACAAGCAAATGAACTGCATTATCAGAAAGCTGCAAGGTGTGGTTTGACGACTTGAGTGAGTGATAGAGTTGAGTGATATTGAGTTGAGTGATAATTATAGGAAATAATATATTAAAAAAAAGTAATATAAACGACGATAATAATACGAATAATATTTAATAATAATACCTGAAGAATAGATTAAGCCTGATTAACTTATTAACTAATCCAACAAATCGTTAAAGGTAGATCTTGATTCCAAAAGAGCTGCAGAGATCGATTGAGCAGGAGATAGGGGGTGAGAGGGTGACTGCACAGGGTGGTGAGCAGGTGGTTGCAGATACTGGTAAGAGGGTGATTGTGAAGGTGGTAGAGTGGATAGTTGCGAAGGTGGTTGAGTGGCTAGTTGCGGAGGGGGGTTAGAGGGCGATTGCGAAGGGGGTTGAGCGGGTGACTCGGAAGGGTTGTACGCAGGTGAGTCGGAAGGGTTTTACGCAAGTGACTGAGGAGAGTGGTACGCAGGTGACTGAGGAGAGTGGTAGGTGGGTGACTGAGAATGGTGGCACGCGGGTAATCGAGAAGAGTGGTACGCGGATGCTCGAGAAGGGTGGTGAGCTGGTGTACGATGGTATTCGCTTTGCAGCAAAGCATTGGTGAGAGCCGAGGTTACATCTTTCATAATAGATTTAAATCCACTCAACAAATGGTCATTGCTTTTATCCAGCATTCTTCCCATCTTCTCATACAGTTCATCAGAAGCTTCGGCCCTTCGTTTGCGAGAAAAGCTGTTTCTAGGAATGGTTCGAGAAGATGCAGAAGGAGAAGAAGCAGAGGAAGCAGATGCAGAAGATGCACAAGAAGATACAGAAGAAAAAGAAGATGCAGTCGTTAATGTGGCCGTTGATGTAGTTGTTGATGCAGGTGTTAATGTTTGCTCTTCTCCTGTATAATAAAACAAAGACAAAATGATTATTTAATGTGTTTCAAGAAAGAACATCAAGTTCAATTTATTTATAATATAGCCTGGCTATGACAGTGTAATTTTTTCATTTAAAGGTTGACTTGCAATAAAATTAACATTACCGTTATTTGGTATCAAAAGATTCACCATGTCTTACTTTGTTGTGTTGTAGGTGCAGAATATGTGGAAATGTGATTACAAGCTCTTAAAAGCTCAAAAACGAAAAGCCACCGTAGATGGGAATCTCTTTATTTCGATGACGTAGCCATAAAATTTGATTGTCTTGCCACGTGATGTTCTCACGTGAATTGAAAGGCCAATAAAAAGCTTAACATAAAACTTATCAAAGCACTAGTTTATGAGAAAACACTTTGAGTTTTACCGAACACCCCGTATCAAATATAGATACTCGCTACTTTACAGTTTTGTTTCGGTTTGGTCTAATCGGCAAATCGTAATCTGATCATGTTACCCAATACTTCGCAAATAATTTCTGCAGCACTTTTCGATTATCACAAGTGACCAACAGGCTCGTCATGATTATCAGAACATGATATGTACTCCTTCAAGCTAAGGCTAAAAAATTAAACGAATTTTTATGGTAAGTTATAGGATATCACTGCTAAAAGTGACAGCATTACGATGACGATAAAACAGACGCGTAACAACAATAGACATGGTTTTATTGAATGCGTGAAGTATATTTGTGAAAATATTTCGACGAGTAAGGTTGCATGAATGTGTAAACAGAAACCATCTACCACAGCTACGTCACATTTGAGCCATTTTGGAAAGAGAATCCAAACTACGGTGGTCTCGTGAGGCTGCTATTAACTGTTCATTTTTGAGCTTTTAAGAGCTTGTAATCACATTTCCACATATTTTGCACCTACAACACAACAGAGTAAGACATGGTGAATCTTTTCGTATCAAATAACTGTAACGTGAATTTTGTTGCAAGTCAACCTTTAAAATAAATTTTTAAAGTTTGCGCAGTGCCATAAACCTGTTGAGCTTCCTATAAACTTTACATAGATACCTTCGGCTCTCTGAAGTTTATCTGCATCGATCGCTGCAAGTCCTGGATTAACATCATTAGCGACTGGTCGAAGATCAAGAAGGTCGCTGGATATTTTCATAAAACCGCCAGCTTGACGGTAGAGCTCCTGAATAATAAGCAAATAGATAGCTATACAATCCAGATGTATTTTGGCACTTCAAACATTTACATAAAGTTTCTAACAAAACGTTATCTGCAATTAGTGTGTGGTTCTTCCAGACTGGAAGGAAGGCTGAGGAAATTACATACATGTATCGTAAAATTAAGAGGATCACAGTTTTAAGTCAACAGAATTTAAAAATATATAGATAACCTTTTAGAAGTTCATTTGAGATTATTTTAGGCAATTTCCAGCTTCAATTTAAAAAATCACACTGATTCATTTATTGTTTTTTTTTCAACAATTCTTACAGGTCTGCTATGTACGTAGGCTAATCTAACCCATCTCGTATGTTATAACATCATTTTCAGCTTAGATGTTGAAAGGCATGCATGTTAAATCTTGAACGTAAAAAATGACAAATTTCTGTTTAAAAACGACGATAATTATACTAGATCGATTAATTCAAATCAAACGTTTTTACATTTTTCATACTTGACCACATAACTTACCAGAATTAGAACACTCTTTTTCCTCCTCGTAGCGTTTTTTTAGGGCTTTCCATTTGTTTCTTCTTTGTTCGAAGTTTCTGCTGCCCTCAAACTTATCTGCTAAACTTTTTAAAAATTTCTTGATTTCTTATTACTTTTCCATCGATTCGCTTTTGCACCTTGTGCTCTTTTATTAGCAATAACATTTTAAATATTTTTTCATCGCTAAACGGTGTATTTGGCATTATTTAATGATAAAGCAATATTCCCAGTTAAAAACGCTTGAAGCCGAGCAGCCAAGTACGAGCGGAAGTACTGAAAATGTTTAAAACTGAATAGCTGGTGCGGTACGTCAATGCGCTTCATTCGGATCATGCGCATCGGTACTGTTTTTATGATTCGCAAGCGTGATGGATTCAATTAAGTTTTGCGGATCAAAAAACTCGCTTAGCTTGCGGATTTATACTGTTTCCATGACGCGGATAACTTGCGGATTGGCTTAAATTTGCGAATTATGCGCTTCATGGAAACGCAGTGTATGTCCTACTTTTGTCTAGTTTGGGTATTTGCAAACAAACACCAGCTTGCCAGCCTTCACGACACCGAAACAATTTCTCAACTTGCTGTGAACCAGTCAACATGATGAAAATACACACTCAACAGCAGCAGTCAAAGTTATATCATCATATTTATAGATTTATACTGAGCCAGAATCCTTTGAAGCTAGTCATTGAAAGATTTATACAGAACATGATGAGATGAGTTACTCTGTCATCTCAGTGAGTCAGTGTAATGTGCTTACAATTCTGTTTTTGGGTGTCAAATTGTTCAATCCAAAATCATGGATTATGAAGTTCAAAGGGTTTTCAGCAGGCTGGTCTTCCAATAAGGCAATAAAATATCACAGATTAACATGAGATGAGATAATCAGATTAGGGAGATGGCACTGGAATGAAGGAATACAATTTAAATCTGAAAAAATTCTTCTTAACTCAAACAATCAACTAATTAATTGGTCTAGCCAATGTCACCGCCTTGGTCTGGCTGTCTTTGTCTGTGTTGGGTAAGCCTAATAGGCCCCTATGCAAGTATTTGATGATTTTAGGTATTATTTAGCATTTCTAAACTGTTAGCAATAGTTGTAAGGTGAAAACGGAATGATAAAATGGATGTTTTTCAAAAATATCAGAAATATCGATTTTTTTACCAAAAATATATCTAGCGACGATATTTATCAATGATATATATCGTTTGATATATATCGATGATATATATCAAACCAACCCTGTTCACCAGTTTGCTTCAACGTGATGAGAAATTTGTAAACAAGTCTTATTGTCAACTGTTGCAAACGTTTTGTTAAAAGGACTGAATTAAACATGAAGTTGCAATTTTTCTTAAAAGTAACCTTAAAAACGTAATATTTTCACTTTACGTTCAAGCTATTATTAGCTATTTTATTGTTCTTTGCAAAAGTTTAATTTTGCTTTCTCAACAGTTATATTATTATACATGTCCCATCTTTTCGTTTTATGGTGTAAACATGGTATGAAATCATTAAAAGCTAAACAAAAATGTTACATGGAATAGTTATTTTTTTTAAATTAAAATATCAAAAGGGGTTTGTGGCTCCCGCTGCGTTCTTTTCTATTGGAAACAGGTCCAAATGGCTGTTTGAGTGGAAAAGGTTGCAGAACCCTGTTATAGGTAAAGATAATCCCATGACCAAACACGAGCGGAGCGATTGTTTGGGAGATTTATGATACCTAAATGCATATATGCACACAACTCACGAAAATTATTCATCAACGGCCGTCGCAAACCCTTGTACCGAAATATCATCAATAAATTTAACCATTTTTTCAATGGAGTCGTTTAAGTATAATAATGATACAAAACACATATAAACCCATTTAAATATGTTACCAAGTCTTTATTATTTGTAAAAAATTGCCTAAACCTTACCCATCTGATCGGATTATACATAAATAGACATTAATTTAGCCTGAAATCGTTATTAAAACTTGACAAGCCTTATTTTTATCAAAATTAAGACCGACAAACGAAACGCCGAGCAGCAGAGAATAGAACCATAAGTCGTGCGCATTTTGCACAAAAAAACGTGCACATTTCACCAGTCTATGGTATTGTCTAATTGCCGAAGGTTTCTGTAATTAACATAGAGGTACTGAAAAGTCATCGTTTCTTTTTTGCCGATTGCAAAGTAACAGACATTTTGGACACTTATGGGTACTTTGGTATTCCAACCGATGTCCAAAGCAGTGAAAGTAAAGGAAATGATGATGATATTTGTTCTAACGATTTTTGTGAGATTATTACAATATTTATTTATAAGAATAATTATTCGATTTTATAAGATTTAATTATAAGAATAAGCATTCGAATTTACAAGATCAAAGTATATAGAGACCGATGTTGGGCAATTTGTTACTGTTATTATTTTTTCTAAATAGTTTTGTTAAATAGATTTTCTAAAAATCTATATAAATATCAACTTCTTGATATTGTTAGCTATGACGTTTTGAAATGTAAACAAATTTGTGCATTGGTTTTCTATTATTACTGTATTACTATATTAATAATATTGGTTATTCTAATAATACCAGAGCATTGTACTTCTAATAGTGCATTTATCCTATTGCGGGGGAGAGATATAAACATAATCTTTTTCCTTTCATTATTGCTGTTTGTTGTACATAATAACACCCAGTACATTACAGCTACCATTGCAGTTATCCTATTGCACTGCAGTGCCATTTGACTGCTAATATTGCATTTCTCAACCATCAGTACCCTTTCTTTTTTCCAATATCACTTTGGTCGTGGGCTGTATGACAGGGAAATTTCTAGTTTTAAAATGTCAGTTAACATTTATCATACAATAAAAAATAAGCTTACCAACTTTGCAAATAAGAGAAAGAACAGATTCTTATCCATTATCTAAAGTAGATTATCTTGATGAAAAATTTTACTTAAATATCTAGTATCCCAACAATTTTATACACAATTCAATATACAGTAATACTTCAACTTACGAGTGCTCCAACGTACGAGAAACTTGAGATACGAGCCAGCTTTTAAGCAAGTGTTAGCACTAACATACAAGCCATGTTTGAGATACGAGCACGTGAGTCAGTTGCCAAGTATGCCGGAGGTGTTTTATGAGAACAGCATCACTCTGTATTTTTCAACTGCTCAGGTTATACTTTTGTACCGTGTTTTTTGTGCGCGATTTTCAGTGCAGAATTATGTGAATTAAAAGTACTGTGCGTTGACTGAAAGTTTGCCAGTAAAATGAAGGATAATGCAAAGAAAAAGCGAATGATAACAGTTGATATTAAACGGAAAATTATTCAAAAATATGCGAAATGTGTATGCGTGATTGAGCTAGCTCAGCAATTTGACAGAACTACATCCACAATTATCAAACAGAAGAATTATATTCAGGGCATTTAGTTCGCAAAAGGACTAACCATAATTTATAAACGGCACAGCGACCTTCACGACCACTGATGGAGAGACTGCTCAGGCATTGGATAAAAGATAAACGATTGGCCGGAGACAGCGCATTGAAACGATGCTATGTGAAAAGGCCGGTGCTATCTATAAAAACTATAAAAAAAGACATTCGGACAAGTTGGCTAATGGTCGTGCATTAACCCTTTGTGACGACACCTGTGTTCGTCTTAATTGCAACATGTTGAAAGGGCGACAAAGGCAAACGTCCGTAGATAGGTTTATCTTAAAACGGCCGGCTGGTCGTGAAAGCGAAACAAAGGAAAAATTAGCTAACCAGCGAGAAACTTCAAACTATGAACGCCAAATAAATTTTAATTACGTTAAGTTGAAAATGAAAGTTTGCTTTCAGGTTTGCTTCTAAGTTTGTCTTTTAAGACATTGATAAAATCCAGATTTATCAAAGTCAACTGTTGTAATGAAGGATAACTTACATCTCCCTCCCTGGCAAATGCTAGCGTTAGCTGCTATTGTATGTATTTAATTTTACATTTTAATTAATCACATCTCCTTGCATTATTTTTTATTTGTTGCTTTTTTGAAAGCACGTAGTAAGTTAGGACAATAACCAACATGTTCTTTTTGTTACAATATCTTGTTTTGAGTGTTTTATTTGCATTTTTTAGAGCATGAAAACCAATCAATATATATTTAATTGTTCTGTATATAAATAAATTGCACCAACATGCGAGCAAATTAACATACGAGCTCAGTCTCGGAACGCATTAAGCTCGTAAGTCGAAGTATGACTGTATTAATCTTTAGCAGACCAGTCTCAACAATATCGAGGTAAGCGATCCTATGTGGATTCACTTTTTGATCGATATTTTTAAAATCTTTGTTATATATAACATTTCTTATATAATTATAGAGTAATTTCGATACTATTTGTACTACTATTTTAAGGCCAATATTTCTGCTTAGCACACATGTACAAGCAGTACACGTGGCTATAAGTCTCTTTCTTTATGTGAAAAGTATGTATTTAAAATGGCTATAGATGCGTAAAAGGTTTGCTCTTGCTAAAAAAACCTGTTTGTACGCTAATATTGACATATTTAGCAGTGCAAAATATTTCAGGTCAGAAGACACCGCAGAAGATATTGAACAATCAGAAGCTAAAATAAGTCAAAATAAAAGCAACAATGAGATCGCAACTGGGAATGGAGGCCATGCAAACTATGCCAAATAACCTTTTTGCATGAAAGTTTTTATTTTGGTTTCTGCATGTACTCTAATTTATAAATATTGCTTGTTTATGTCACTTGATTTTGAATAAATATTTGTATCATTCGATAGATTATAATTCAACAACTTATAAATTTGCAGCACGCCATTTGATAGCATTATGGCGGTTAGCTAAACTGGGTTTTCATGGATCGAGGCTCATGACTCATCTTCCAAAGTACAGTGCACCCTCGAGATACGATGTTGATCCGTTCCAAGATTGGCATCGCATAGTGAAAAAATCGTATGTAGGGGTATAGAAACTATTGTAATTACACAATGCAAAAAAATGGTAAAAATCGTCCAAAATTTTTATAAAAATGTAGTACATATTGAAAATTAGTAACAAAATAGTATGTTAACTTTAGTAACTATAGTTACCTACAGTAGCTGCATTGTATTAAGTGCACCTAGTGATTATGATCTGCAAAACTGTAAAATGCAACATCATGTGTATACGAAATGCAGTACGCACGGTAAGGAGTCCTTACTATCAAGACGTACGTATAACATAAGCTTTTAATTTACTTCAAATATGTTTAGCTTACTAAAACACAATCAAAGCTAGTTAAAGCTGAGTTTCAGTATGTATTTTTAACGATTTCATTAAATTATAACTTTTCCTCACTAAAATCTTTTCGCTTCCCAGCTTTCACTATAGCCTTTAGCAAGTCTGGTTAAAACCTTACATGCCCGTAAAAGCCATGCGTTGCAATTCTCAAAAGCGGCCTCTCGTACACTTGACCATATAATGGCCATCAAAAAATGAAATTTTATTTACTATACACTACATATACTATAGTGTACACACCTTTGGAGTGACGTGACTTGAACTGTTGATCTAGTTTATCATTTTTTTGTCGAAAAAAGCAGAAATTGCCAGGAAGACACAACTTTGCTGCTGGTACAGAGAGTGCTCGAAGAAAATAAGCTAACTTAGTGCGGATTATCACTTATTGAGGATGACGCTTGCTCGTGCACTGTAAATGCTGGTGCAGTGCAGAAAATTGCTAGCTAACATTTGTAAAAGGATTCAGAGAAGGTTGTACAGTAGTTTGTCTTGAATGAAACGTGCACAAAAATCAATGTGACCATACATACAGAGGTTTGTACGTATTTATACCCTACAGGGTATGGTTTTAGCAACTTCTAGAAAGTAATGTGGATGTGTCAACTATCTTGAGTAGCTAGTTATATATGAGTTACATACATACGATGATTTGTATTTACGTAGTAAAAAACAGGCCCATCTGCAAAGACGTGGTTAAACAAGAAAATGAAACCTCAAAATGAAATAAATAAAACATAAAATGTATTGAATAAAGCATGAAAAAAATGCCACACAAAGAAGATAAATAATGATACGCACTGTACAGTAATGTTTTTATGTACCAGTTCACATCGGTAAATTAACACTTAACACTTTTCTGCCGATGTAGGTTTTTATGTCTCTTCTACATCCCGTGTATTGCTTTCAACTCCTTCAAGTCGTCAGTCGTAAGCTCCTTCTTGTGCTTGCTTTAACGAATTTCTTATTTTTAATAATTGCAATTGTTTGCGAACATATTACTTGGCAATATTTACAATACAGGCGTCTTCTTCCTAGTTATTTATGACCTCCAACTCTGTTGTCATAGAAATAATTTTTTTTTGTCTTGTAGAGAGATTACAACGCTAAAAATGAATACTCGCTCTCGATTATGTACTTTTCACAAAATTTCCCACGTGGAACGCTGACCTAAGAGAAGACGGTCATCATGTCTCTTCTAAACGTTGTTAAATGTTTTCGGCAAACCGCATTTCGGCATCTTTGTTATTTCGACGTGCGTTATGAGCACACCGACCACCAAACTTTAACTCAGGCGAAATTTTTCTCAAATTCGTATGGTGAAATAAAATTCGTATAGCGAGGTGAAAATCTCACGATGTTCAACTTCGTAGGGTGAAAAAATCGTATATCAGGGTAACCGTATCTCGAGGGTGCACTGTACATAAAAAGCCAACCGATTTTTGCTGCAAACTACCAAACATACCAATCAGTATAATGAACTTGTATAGCACATTTTAAATACATTTATAAAATCAAAATATGAATTCAAATTTACAATACCTAAAAAATTTGAAAGCTTAAAAAAATTGCAGCACAGGTAGATCAACTTATAGAGAAATTATTCAGCTTCCCAATGCATGTAGGTATTTACGACAAATTGGAGGTAACGTGTAGCGGCTTTCCTGCAGCCATGCCTGAGGTTTAAATTGCGTTAAAAATTGGCTCGGTAATTTAAGCAATTACAAGTGATATGCATTCAGTAGTGAAAATGTTAAAAAGGCGATATAGTGATACGAATGAGAGAATTTTATTTATGAAACGGCCCTAAAACCATGGTAGATTCATAATTAGTAAAACGATACGGAGGGTTCTATGGTACCAGATGGAAATAAATGTAATCTCAAGCTCCAAGATGAAATGGCTATAACTTATATTCTTTTTATTTAAAAATGTCTCATTTCAGACTATGATAGATTCCAATCTACAAAGATACTAGTGAATAAAGGAGTAGATAAATATAAAAAGGGTGACTGAGACATACCAGCTGTAATAAACGGCGTTGAGCCCCTACGGACAGGTGTTCCAGGAGGCAGTCTTTGGTCAAATAACTCAGGACTCAGATTGGCTCCAAATGATACTTTTTTTCTTTTGCTACTAGTCCAGGCAGGAGAAGTAGACTTTCGCTTAGCAACTACAAAATCCGCCATAACTTACGGTTCAGAACCATGTGGTAGTAATGAGACATTAAGTCACATATAATGAAATCAATATACCTGCTCTCTCCGAATGCTGATTTATTTCTAACAGACTGGCCCTTCGGTTAGGGGAGCGGATGTTTCGAGGTATCTGTAAAATAAATAATGTACATCCACAGCATGAAATCAACAACGCATACGAACTGCATCTGTGTTGAATAAAATGGATGTACCTTGGATTTTGTAACTTCAGACGAGAGTGGTGGCTTGACCTAAAACATATATGATATAATACAGTGCTTTGGTCGATATTCGTAAAGCCATCTTTTCTACAATAGCAGATGGTAAGAAATAAGATTGTTAATATTCTATGAAGTACCATTTATTCTCAAAAAATAAGACCAGGCCAGTCTTGAGAATGAATTTTAATGAGACGACCTTAAAATAAACCAGAGAGGCTAAGCTTTTTGGTTCGATTCTTCACTTCCCCTTACCATGACATTAAATGTGTCAATTTTAACACAAAAAATACAATAAAAACTCAAACCCAATCAAACTTTCTGTTAATATTATTTTTGACCTTGCTAAAAGTAATTTCACTGAACAAAAACTCCAAGAGTTTCGAAAATCTATCTAAAAATGAGCTATTAGGCTAAAAAGCGAAATCAACATACAAACAAAATGACCACTAAGACAGGGCAGTATGAATCAGAGGTACAACCATTAAATTGTAAAGTTGATAGTAGGATCATGTTTAAATAAGCTGTAGTTGATAGTTATTAAATATAAAGCATGTTATTTAGAAAAAAATGCACATTTGTTTTCATATATATATTACGAATAATATAACTTTCTAAATCGTAACTTGATTTTTGAGTAAAAGAATAATATCAGAGCTTAAACATATCGTAGATTTTAGAGATAGAAAGCCGATTCTTCTTCAAATAATTAGGTAATAATTCTTCATGCAAAACAATTAGGTTTCTACTGAACATAGAGATTCTTGAAATAGTTACAATCAGCTAGTCACTCAACATTGTGTTTAATGGTCAGGTAATTGCAAAATTGGCAAAGAATTTTTGTATTACACCTTACAATTAGTTGGACAATGTTACTAAGATTATTGCCAACTTGAAATATACTTATCGTTACAAAGAGGAATGAATACAGTAACTAATATTATTTCACATTTTATGGCCAGCTCCAAACGATATTTGCAATAATTCTGTTTTATTATGCTGGAATGTCAAGTTACTTCAACCTATTATTCATTAACGGGTGCCATTTAATTGAGCGAGCTAATGAATCGACATTAAAAAGAGCGGGCAAAAAACACTTTGATGTATTCATAAAAACACTTGCTGCAGCTATACAACATATGTGTAGGTACACATAATACTCCAACACACGCTGTTTTGGCAGGGGTGACAAAGAATGATATCATAATTTAGTAACCATCAATTCATAAGCCAAGTTCACACAGGACATCGTCAGTTATTTCATCAGAAAGATGAAGTTTGCTCATGGTTTATTCTTAATTTGCCTTTAACACTTACTACTAAATTATATTATTTACTGGGATATAGTGAAATATTTGGTAAAACCTAATATTTGAGAAAAAGCACATATAAAGTGTCATCACTTTCCAACCTACAACATCTATGAAAAATATTTGGATACCAAGTTAATCAGTACAAAATTTTACATCTGCTGATGCCATAAAATGCCACTAAATGTGTTGCAGAATGAGCTCAGTCATGTTTTCGTCTTTTGCGCTACTACCATGAAGATGTTCCGAGTCAGCCGAGTTATCAATAATATTATGGCTTATGGCATTATCATTACTGCTAAAAATGGAATTATCTCTCTCGGTAGTAAGTACTATTGCTCAGGAGATAATCACCAGAAGTTCCAAGATAACAACTATCAAAACCTCTGTAGCTGTGTTGCGTCTGATACAACTGATCATTGCGAAAAATAAATTGAGACAAAAGTAAATTTTTTGCAAAGCAAACTAAGCTTAGGTTGGGCTGTAAACCTATTGTCTATTGGCTTAATGCAGGGAGATGATTGTTTCCTTTTGTTCAAGTACAGACAAGGTTGACTAATTGGCTACTAGCTAAGGTTTTGTATTAAGCCTACTAAAGCCCACCACATGGCTCTTGGCCATACGCAAACGCTGCGCAGAGCCATACAACACGACTTGTAGCACGCAAAGAGTTAAAGATGTGGTTGCGTCAAAAAGGTCGATTTAATGAAAGTAATACCAATAAAAGGCTAAAACATCAGCTACAATTTGATGTCATTTATGTCTTTGTAGACTAATCCTGTCCAGAGATATATGCGTTTGAATGAGGCCATCTTTTAAAAAGCTCAGATTCCAGCGGGTGCTTCATTCATGACGTAACTAGTGATACATCTGAAAAGAGTCCACGGGCGATAAATATAAGATCGCTTCATTAGCCAATTATCAGCACGAAATTTTTATATAGGTCGTAATAAATGTTATCACTCGTAAAACGCGTTGTCCGTCATCTCAAATTTAGGGATTTAACTCTATTATTAAATCTCATGGACATCGATATTTACTATATTAAGTAACCTCGTTACTTTAATGAATTACTCGATCGACACATTTTATTGACGAACAACAGAATTGTAAAAATTACTATAAAGTTACTGCGAAGGCGACTCCGAGTTTTCTGTGCATCAGGTGATTAAAGTGCTACGGAGGAAGATAGGAGAATGGAGGTAAATCCATCTTTTACTTTGAATCTCCTATAGATATACTGTTGAGTTTACATTCAGATTATATTTCCCTGTCTGTGGTTATAATGTAACTTCCTGCGCATGCGAGATACGTATGTACAGTGAGTCCTTGACGGCTTCTTTCTAATCCAGAACATCTAGCAATACAATGGCTTAGATTGATGAATGTAGTAAATGTAATATTTTAGTCCTCATTAATACATGTAGTAATTAATAAAATTATAACTTTTTGCTATCACCAATCATTTTTTTTTATCATTTCACCAAGCTATATTTGCTTCAAATTTTCTATGGCAGTTTTAGCTAGTAAATTAGATTTATCATTTGACTTTACATGTTCACTTCTCACTTGTAGAAAGTGAAGAAAATCGATTGGTCAATGCAAATCTTTAACTTCTAGAACCAAAGCTTCGAATCGTTGGCTTGGCGTACTTATGCTTTTGTTAAACAATTATTCATTTTTAAAATTACACTCGCAATCTAGCTAACTCTCAATTTGAAAGCTTTCAATAGATACGCGTTAGAATGACATATCTATGAATGACATATATTTATTGCATTTGTTTTACTGATTATAGGATGTTTATGTGGTCTCACCAGCCGAAGCAGCTTTGTCAGTGTGGAAACTGCCACAAATGGGAAAGAAAGACTTGAATGTGTGTTGCATAAACCATGATGTCTTGTTTGAGTTTGCTGCAGTAGATGAATTTGTCTTATTGTATCAGCTGAAACTATGTGAGTGGCCACGACTTGATGGATACTTTTAATAGAAGCTTTATGCCGAGAGGACAGTTTTTTGCTTGTAAAAATTAAATAATGAAATAATATTGTTGAAGATAATGCAAAACATGATTTGCAGAACATTGAATGCGTCATAGCCCCGTTGACACCTGTGTGAAAATCTATTCTGATAGATGGATTTATGAAGTACAATCAGAGCTGAATGGACCAGCACTTTTGCATAGCTCGACCATTTGTTTAGTACATTACTTGAATCAGCTAATCAAATGTGACCAGTGAATTTTTTTCTACACATTGATACCAATAAAGACTCGATAACGTTAACAGTCGACTATACAATGTTTATGACTTTTAGGGATGTGGTAGGTTTCGCCACATCTTCTTTTCAAAGACGCAGTTTGCTTATTTTACTCACGGTAGTAAGAAACTAGTTTTCGGTGTGGGCAATGATATACAGCCCCACCCCAGGATAGGCGACGGGCATAATGTGGGCGGGGCTTTTAGGAGGCTGTATATCGTTAGTGTGGGTAGGGACGGAACTGTGCCGATACAAAGACCTTATTCTACATAGTTTGCTTGACAGAATTACCGTAGACCGGTAGAATTGGTAGTCGGTACTAAGATGTTTACACAGCATTTAGAAGGAGCTAAAAATACAAGTTTTTAATTTTCCTTGTTTGAGGCCTTTGAGACATTGGTAATAATGTATCTGTAGCCGGAGTTAAAATTTTATTTTAGCCAATACGAGAAAATACAAGATAAAATATATGCCAATAGAGCTGCATAAGACTAGACTTTTATTGCAATAGCCGATATGAATACGAGAAATGGAGACAGACGGGTTGTATCACGCGTTACATCATTTTGGGCAAGTCTGGGCATGTTTTATTTGGCATGAGCGTTTTTACCGCGACCGAATTTTTTCGATTTTAATCTTTAAATATCTTGACAATGAAATCGCCTAACACAACAAACAACATATCAACTGATAAACAAAGAAAAATACTTTCTTTTAAAATCAACTCAAATTTGAGGCAACCACATCTTTAATGTATGCACTATTAGTTATTATTAGCACGCTTGAAGATCATGATTGCATGAAAGATCATTACACATAACATAACAACGATAGAGTTATCTCCAAAAGGCAAAGGCACTGAATAGATAGTGTTAAGTGAGTTAATGCAATCAGTTACTCATAGATAAGATAGATAGTCATACTGGGGTTGTATTACATTAGTGTGATGGGAGGCTAATCGACTGCCATCAAATATGAGCTGTACTACCCGAGTTGCCCGAGTAATAAAAAAGTCTTTGGACAGAAAATTTATTTTTATATAACACTTACCATTCTAACTTTTAAACTTCATATCAAGAGAAAATATTTTTAAGCAGTTCAAATGAATTAAGAAGAAAACGAAAATAACTGTTAAGGTTTTCAAGCTTTTTCAAACAACTACAACTTTTAAACTTCATATCATGAAAGAAGTGTTTCGTTGAAATAAATTAGGAAGAAAAATAAAACTGTAAATGTGTTTAAATGTAAATGTATAATAATTAGCAATGGCTAAATATAATCTATTTAGCTATGATTACAATGAAAAATTATATAATCAATAAGGTAATAACAAAGTCTATTTTATTTTTATATAATTATAATTTAGTATAATTAAGTGTAATTTATTTTATTTAACATATAACAACATTTGCCACTCTAACTTTCAAACATTTTGCGTGCTTACATCAAGCAAAAGTGTCCACTAACTAGTGGACATCTTTGCTTTCAGCTAGTCTATGTATTTGATTGATATGTATTGAAATCAAATATTACATGCAAGGGCTGTTTGTGGACTGTGGTGTCAATGAATCACTCTATCACCATACAATGTCAATACTTTCAGTTGATGGTAGTCGATTAGCTTCCCATCATACTAATGTAATACAACCTCAGTATGACTATCTATCTTATCTATGAGTAACCAATGATATACAGCCACCATGTGTGAGGGCTGTATATCATTGGAGTAACTGATTGCATTAACTCACTTGCTTAACACTATCTATTCAGTGACTTTGCAAGTCATGTAGGTATGGAATTGCTTTAAATAATAAGCATATATTAGAGTAATAAACTATAATCATCATTTCTTTAATATGAGCAATAATTACTACCCTAGGACACTTATGTATTCGCGGCATCTAATTTTCGCGGCAACATCCTCTCGCGAAAATTTCATGAGCGAAACTGAACTATCATAACGAACGAGCGGAAACGCGAAATTAAATGGCTTTGTTCGTTGACATTCACAATAAAATCGTCATATTAAAAATGCAGGCAATTTTCGTGTGTGGTTCGGCTCATTGGGCAATTTTTGCCAAACTCATTATAGCTAATACACCGATTGAGCAGCATGGCAAAACAAATTGAGATAATAAGTTTTTTTGGAAAAGCCTAGACAAATAAGGAAGATGATGATATTAGTTTAGTCATTGAATTTGTACCTGATGACAGTCTGGTAGGGAAAGTCATAAAATTGAATAATAATTACTGTGGTGAAGAATTTTATTACCAACCAAAAGCAATAACAACCCGGAGCCATGGCCACCGCGAAACCGCGTGCTATGAATACTTGAATTTTAATATTGGTACCACATCAGTCACTGCTGCAGGGACCTTGACGTCATTGATAGTCCGGGAGACAAATGGCAGCAAGCGATCAAATTGCATTATTGATCTCGCCTACACATTTCTACCTTCGGTTGACAAATACAAACTACCGTACTTTTCGGACTATTAGCCGTTACTTTTTTCTGATGATTTGAGCCATGCAGCTTATATAAGGGTGCGGCTAATCTGTGGCTTTTCTTTCACCGCTAGGGCACACTAACGGGAATTTCCAATTAGTGCGCTTCTAGCGGTGAAAGAAAATACGAAACTATGCCTCACCGTACTGTCCCGTTAGGCACAAAGTTAAAAAGCGTCGAATACGAAACTGTGCCGTTCTGCACTGTTCTGTTTTAAATGGCAAAGTTGCTGCCACGTTGAAAAGCACAGTCCTTAGTTCTGCGGCCTATACTAAGGTGTGGCTTATGTATTGTTTTATTATCGTTTTTTGGAAAATAAAGCAGATGCAGCTTATATAGAGGTGCGGTTTATAGTCCGAAAAGTACGGTAGTCCCAAATTGAAAAACATTTCGTACCAGTGAACTGGACCTGAGGAATCTAATGATGTTTGTTCCACTGCATTTATTGTCACATCACTATATTTTCGCACTTATCAGAGCTGCAAAATTAAGTTGCAGCAAAATTTTACTCTGTATGCTGCTCACGAAACTAAATACTAGCGAAATACATGTGTCCTAGGGTATCTTAACTGTGAAATTTAATGATCATTCTCATGGCTGATGTTATTGTTCTGTCAATCACCACGACTGACCAGCACAAAAAGGGGCGTGGCCTAAACGTTCCTTGTTGGCACCGGAAACGCTCGTGTTGTTGAAGGCACAGTTATCACTCTAGGGGGAGATAACTCTATGGTAACAACTATTAAACTGGCTTCAGACACAGCTTTTATTAAAGTAATTTTTTTTGACTAGCTCAAAATACTCAAATTAATTAGGTAACCATTTTATTACTTGTCAGGGATTCATCTAGTGTTTATAAATATAAATTTAGTTTAACACAATTCAATTCTTTTCACATAGATGCTGTCAAATGACGTTGAGATGTTAAAATGACGTCATTGCTCAAGCTGATGGTAATGTTTGATTAAGCCAAACAATTCCGCTCATACTGGTTGCGTCAGCTTGCTACCAGTAGCGTATTCAGTTGCATTCAGTGCAAACTAGGCCGTAGTTCTCATCTGAGCGTATTACATAAAAATCTTGAAAAATCTCATAATCGGCTGTAGAAAAAAACTGATAAACAGCAAACCAAACTTCTCTTTGGAATACAGTTCAAATTCAACTTATGCTCACTTCTACATACAAAATTTTCAAACACTACAGTTTTGTAAGTAACACAAGATGGAAGCAGTTAAAAATAAAGAAACAAAATATATTAACTTGATGCATATCTAGCGCAAGTTACGCTGCATAAAAAGAGCTACTACTCTTTCTGCCACCGAATTGTCTTATTGCTGAGCCTTTAGTTATGTTCTCTATAGAACAGTAATAAAAAACATTTTTGTATTATTACTTCATTAAGTTAGTTTTTCCATACAATTTGGACTCTTGATTTAATTCTTTAAAGGTTGACTTGCAACAAAATTCACATTACAGTTATTTGGTATCATAAGATTCACCATGTCTTACTCTGTTGCGCTGTAGGTACAAAATATATGGGAATGTGATTACAAGCTCTTAAAAGCAAAAAAACGAACATTTAATCGCAGCCACACGAGACTGCCGTAGTTCGGATTCGCTTTCCAAAACGGCTCAAATGGGACGTAGTTGTGAGAGATGGTTTCTGTTTACTTTCATGGAACCGCATTCATCGAAATATTTTCACAAATATACTTCACGCATTCAATAAAACTATGTCTATTGTTCTTTCGCGTCTGTTTTATCGTCATTGTAATGCTGTCACTTTTAGCACTGATATCTTATAACTTACCGTAAAAATCGTTAAACTTTTTAAACTTGGCTCGAAGGAGTACATATCATTGTCTGATAATAATGACGAGCCTGTTGGTCACCTGTGATAATTGAAAAGTGCTGCAAAAATTATTTTCAAAGTATTGGGTCACATGATCAGATTACGACTTGACGATTAGTTCAAGCCGAAACAAAACTGTAAAGTAGCGAGCATCTATATTTGATACGGGGTCTTCGGTAAAACCCGAAGTGTTTGTCACAAACTAGTGCTACGACAAGTTTGATATTGAGATTTTTATTGGCCTTTCAATTCACGTGAGAACATCACGTGACAAGACGATAACCAAACTGTAATGAATACGTCAGAGAAATAAAGAGATTCCAATCTACGACGGCTTTTCGTTTTTGAGCTTTTAAGAGCTTGTAATAACATTTCCACATATTTTGCACCTACAACACAACAGAGTAAGACATGGTGAATCTTTTGATGCCAAATAACTGTAATGTGAATTTTGTTGCAAGTCAACCTTTAACATTGTTTTATTTATCACATCTGTTTTACTGTAACTATTTAAAATATTTATAGGCTTTTTGAGCTTTTGAATGTAAAAAGATTCAAGGAATATTTGGTTTCACACATGACAGTTTTCACACAAGTAAATATCGGAACGGATTAAATTTGAATGTCGAGGTTTAGTGGTGCCTTTAATTTCAAAGCTTATAAAATTACACGAATATAATAGAGATTTTACAGGAGCTAGGTTACCTTTGGAGTTAGTATCTTTGCTGATCGACGGTTTAATGAAGAGCGTCGACGACGAGTTTGCTGGTTTTCTGATAGGTCTAGATCGGGAGATTTATTCTCAAGGTCCTCAGTGTAAATAGACACGGGAGGTTTGCATCTGGGAGTCAACACCTTAGACTCTTTTGCCATGCTTTTTGCTCCAGCATCAATTGATTTTCGGCTTTTCCCCAAAGATGACCGCCTTTTTAATCCTATTGATACTTCTGCAGTGGAATACAACATCAAAGAGTTAGTAGAGCAGGTGGGCATCAAAAAGTTGTCGAAAAAGTGATTTATTCTTTTTGAAGGTGGGCTATGTGATAAGAGTAGCATTTAGATCAGAATTTTGAGCTGATTTCAAACATCTGGTTTCCACATCTCTCAGATTGTTCATTTTTGAGCAATATAACTAATATATTATTTTAATTAAATAAATGTCTGTAATGCTTTCTGTGCTTCTACCAACAATGTGATAATAAAAATGGCATATAAACATTAAATAATTAGCAATAACCTAAGTTGGAACCAATTCTGACACCAATATTTATTATTCAAATAATGGAATAATATTATAATTGTATTATATAATATTATGTATTCTCAGTTTGGCTGATATTGTGGCAGCTTTACAGTTTGTCCTTGTTATTCCCCAACTCTTATATCATTACAGATCTGCAAAACAAAATAAAAAGTACTTTTAAAGTCTCATACCATGTAAACATAATATTTTAGTATACATACGAGGTCTGATCCAAAAGTTCCCGGAATGGAGTTGTATACTCGTGCATATTCCCACGATGGAAAAACCCATTGCAGGGTTGGCTGGGAAACACCTCTGGAGTGTTGTCACAAAATTTCAGGTTGCTATGACAATGCGTTCTCATGTGAGCTAACGATATGTCAAGGTCTGTCCGGTGCTTCCGTCTTTTTTTTAAACAAATTATCGTCATACCTAATCAAACGGAACAGCGTATTTGCATTAAAATTTGTGCGAAATTAGGGAAAACAAGTACTCAGACAGTTGAAATGTTAACTATTGCTTTTGAAGATGCTGGTCTATAAAAACACAAATTTTTGAGTGGTACAAACGTTTTTGTGAAGGTAGAGACAGCACCGAAGATGACGCGAGGTCTGGCAGACCAGCGTCGGCAAGAACCTGCTCGTAAATTGACAGTGTGAGGTCACTAGTCATGCCAGATCGACGTTTAACCATTACAGATATCTTGAGAGACTGGACTTGTTTTTGGAACTGTTCAAAAAGTTTTAACTGACAATTTAAACAATTTTTTAACAAATTAAACGAGTCGCAGCAAAGTTCGTGCCAAGCTTGCTGACTGATGACCAAAACGAGCTAAGGATGCACGCTTGCAACAATTTTAAGGAAGCTTTCAAGAATGATCAAAACTTTATTTTAAAGGTCGTAATATCCTTGTTTTTCCTAATTTCACATAAAATTTAATGCAAATGCGCTGTTCTGGTTTATTAGACATGATGATAAATTTTTTTTTAAAAAGACGGAAGCACCGGACAGACCTTGACATATCGTTAGCTCACGTGAGAACGCATTGTCATAGCAACCTGAAATTTTGTGACAACACTCCAGAGGTGTTTCCCAGCCAACCCTGCAATGGGTTTTTCCATCGTGTGAATATGCACGAGTGTACAACTCAATTCCGGGAACTTTTGGATCAGACCTCGTATATTCATCATCAATGCTTATTAGGTTGAACCATGTACTTCATTATGCAAGTGAAATCGTAATTAGTCAGTCTTTTATACTGTATGACATACATGAATATGTATTCTGATCAAACATGAAGCACACCTCTGGTTACAATACCACTTGAATACTAACCTTCTAATTCACAGTTATCTGAATCTTCTGCATCACTACTTTCATCTCCATCCTTGTTATTTCTAATGCTACAGCCGCTGCATCTGCACATGTCCGTACACTTGATATCTGTATTGTTGCACTGACAGTGACGAGACTGGCACCCAATTTTACATCGACAAAACATGTCCATGATCAAATCAGGAGGTGCTGGTTGTTGTGTCATCCACAGGCTTGGGGCCACTAGTGAGTATTGAGCGCACTGCACTATTTGCTGGCTAGACGACAGTAAGGTGCACTAGGCACTGCACTAGCACTAGTGCATGGCATAGTAATAATATAAAATGCACTAGGCACTGCACTAGCAGAAATTCTTGTGCACCAGGTACTGCACTAGTACATACCATGTCACACTAAGCCCTGCACTTGCACTAGTGCACCCAGGGACTCATGTCAAATTTGCACTAGCATTGCACTAGACATTTCTATTTTTAAATTGCACTGCACTAGTGCAGTGCGCACTGCACTGCTAGTGGCCCCGAGCCTGAATACATGTATTTAAAAAACATAAGTTTACAAGAAACTTATTGAAAGTTGAAATTTAGTCAATAAGTTACTTCCACTCTATCAAAGATAGATTTAAACTGAAATCCTACATATACATGTACATCCACAAATACTGACATGGAGACAAATAGACAAGACAATAGACAAATGGTAAATAAATAAAGTTGGCTTGATTGTAGTTCTAGGGATTCATGGAAACTCCAAACACATGCTCATTTGAGTAATTAACAACATTGCAAAGAAATATCAAAGTTCCATATTCAATACCAATATTAAAGTAAAACGTAATGCCATCTCCATCATCTCCATCAAAGGAAAATAATAATATTCAATTTGCACTTCGCACTGCACTAGTGCATACTATGTCGCACTAGGCACTGCACTAGTACATACCATGTCGCACTAAGCACTGTACTTGCACTAGTGCACCCAGGGACTCATGTCAAATTTGCACTAGCATTGCACTAGACATTTCTATTTTTAAATTGCACTGCACTATGCACTGCACTAATGCAGTGCGCACTGCTAGTGGCCCCAAGCCGGGGACTCATCCATCTAGCTTTTAAGCTCACCACCTTCCATAAACCATCCATGTTGCTGGGGGGATGAGGCATTGATGATTTGCTTGGCTCTTCTCCATATTGCGGACTGAATACCCTACGACACTTATGTATTCGCCTCATCTAACTTTCGCGTTTTCGCGGAGTCTTCCTCTCGCAAAGAATTCATGTGCGAAACTAAACTATCATAACGAACGAGCGAAAACGCAAAAATAAATGGGTTTGTTCATTGATAGTCTAAGAAACAAATGGCAGCAAGCAATCAAATTGCATTATCGACCTCGCCCACACCATTCTACCTGCGGTTCACAATTATACACTAGTCCTAATTGAATTTTTTTTCTTATTGATGAACCAGGCTCATATTCCCTGGGGCAGCTGGCCGGCTGAGCCGTCCCAACTTTTTAGGAGCTTTCCACGGCTAAGTACAGTCTAACTCGGATAACTCGCCCTTGGATAAAATGTAACATTTCATCTCAAACACAAGGTTAACTCGAACGGATTTGTTTGGTCTGTTTCCACGCAACGATAAATTGCTTCAGATAACTCGACCTCAACATCATTTATTTGAAAAGTTATTTGCTCAACGGCAATGGAGACGGTTTTTATCGCTGTAGAATATCACTTTATTCGACGCCAGAGACAAACATCAACTTTTAGTAGTATCATCATCAGTGGCAAAATATTCTTGTTAACGACCTTTATAAAGGTTTGCAGAGAATCAAGTTTTACCAAACATCAGCTTGGCCGTAAACTTCCGTATGAACTTAAAATAAAATTGGCAAAATTGATGTTTGTTAAACCGCTCAAAAGAAAAAGATGTTTTTTTCTGAGCGTTTTAACTGCGGTCAAGTTTTGCATATTTTTATTTAAAAATGTCTCGTCAGTCACATCACTTAAAACAAAACAAATCTCAAAAAATTGAAAAATGTTGATACTTTCCGATGAAATTTGTTAAAACTTCACACGAGAGGCCCGGCTGAGGCCCTACATAAGAAAAACCTGTTGGGGGCTTCCACCGCCCCTTTCAACACCCCCAGGTGTTTATAACTAGTCGCCTAACATTAGCCAACCCAACTTGCAACCAGTGAACACAGGCCTGCTGTGAACTGAACCTGAGGAATTTAATTATGTTTGTTCCACTGCATTTATTTTCACATCACTATATTTTCGCACTCACCAGAGCTGCGAAATTAAGGTGCAGTGAAATTTTACTCTGTATGCTAATCACGAAACTAAATACTAGCGAAATATAAGTGTCCTAGGGTATATAGAGATTTAACTTATCTAGTGTGGGTGGTAGGTCTGATTGAGACGTGCGAGACAATGAGCAGAAAATCTTATACCATGCCTCATTGATGGAATTTGTCTCTTCACCATATAATCTGCATACGAATGTCTCACTAGATTCTCTTATTGCACCATCAACTTCAAAATCTGTTCCAAATGATTTCAGTGTGTTACAGAATTCAGGATTGTTCTTTAGCAGCTTGAAGAAAGTTGTCTTCCCTTTTGCAATAAAATGTGCTTACACTGTCGCATCCACTTAGAGCCCGAGCAGTCCTTTGCATCATTCGGGTGTGAGGACGGTAGACAGACAGTCCATGTTTACATATCTCAGCCACTCCTTGCCACAGCAGTAAATGAGTTCCTAGATGGCAGCTCATCTACTAGAGATAGACCAATTAGGAAAACATCTGTGTCCTGGCACTTGATTAGAACTTTTGATCTGGGGTTTGGGTTCATGTCTTCCATTATCTTTGCGATATGTGATAAAATGCATATCTTCCTCTTCTTGGTATGTCAAACTATTTATTTGGCTTACAGAGATTGATCCGCCAAAAACAGCTGATCATATGGCATTCTTGTGAGAAAGCTATTGCAAGATCTAGTTTTTGCTTTCCTGCTGACTTGCTTCATGTATCCTTCAATAATTTCATTAGGGCAGTCTTGTTTGAACCATCTGCTAAAAAATCAGACCCTTTTAGCCCCAGGTGTCCTTTAGCGGGGATATTGCCGAAGCCGAGACCGGGCCATTGTCTACACACACAAAAAAACAACAAAGGTCCACGTAGTTCTGAGCAAAACCAAAAGCATCCACCCAAATATCTCACCAATCCGATGAGCAGCACACACAAAAACTAAACCAATCGACAGAGCCACCCATCATGTCAAAATATTCTAAGTTTCAAGTCATGTCTTGCACAACTCACCTTATGGTTTGTCAAAACTTGTCCCAAAGTCCCTATTAATGTGAGATTGTCCAATATTCGTTTTAGAAATGGTCGCCGCTAGCCTAGCCTAACGTCCTGATTCAACATCTTAGTAACTATGGGGGTATTGCTGAGTGCTCCCGACCTTTTTGAGTCCCTCTTAAGTTTTGTTTACAATAGTGTTAAACCGATTTTGATTGGTTCTTGCATGCTTAAGAAAAACTCAAAAAGATCGGGAGCACTCAGAAATGCCCCGATAGTTACTAAGGATGTTGAATCAGGAAGTTAGGCTAGGCTAGCGGTGACCATTTCTAAAACAGATCTTGGACAGTCTCAAATTAATAGGGACTTTGGGACAAGTTTTGACAAACCATAAGGTGAGTTGTGCAAGACATGACTTGAAACTTTGAATATTTTGACATGATGGGTGGCTCTGTCGATTGGTTTAGTTTTTGTGTGTGCTGCTCATCGGATTGGTGAGATATTTGGGTGGATATTTTTGTTTTTGCTCATAACAACGTGGATCTTTGTTGTTTTTTTTGTGTGTATAGACTACGGCCCGGTCTCAGCTTCGGCAATATCCCCGCTAAAGGACACCTGTGTTTTTGGCACTGATTGGTTCGGACCAAACACAGCAACCTTCTGCCTTCCTTTCATGCTTTTACAACTTCTCTCACCTCCTTTAATGCTGATATCACGGTATGTGTCACGAACAAAATCCACACGACATGTGTGATACACGCTTGCAATACCAACGATCCATTGTAAAAGCTGACTTGCAACCATGCCAAAAGTTGGAGGAGCTTTCAGGGTCTGAATTTCAGCCATAACATCAATCACAACAGCGTCAAAGACTGGTGGCTGATCCTGGTTAACATAGATTGATGGTTGATCAACATCTTTTTCAACAGCAGCCATCAGAACTGACTTTGCAGTCTTCAATATAGAGCCGTCAGAGTTAGCCAGGGACCAGCTAATGTTGCCAAGAGAGAATGATAAAACTTTTCTCAAATCCAAGTCATGCTGTTGGCTGATCACTAACAAACGGTCAAACAGTCTGTGCGAAAACTCTTGGACTTTTTCTTTTGATTTCTTCTTAGCTGATGGTAATGTGGTGAAGGTTTTGAGCTTGTTTGACTTGATGGATGCATTGAAATCAACCTCTTGGGTGCTTAACCTCTTCTGGACAAATTCTGAAAGCTGTTTCTCGCCTATCACATTTGCCATTTCAAGATCCTGCTTCACTTCAATGGAGGCTTCTGCACCACTGGTATTATGTACTAGCTTGTTGGTTTGAACACATATTTCTGGCAGTATTGGACCTTTACCTTGAACACCAGTAGACCTGGTACGCTTAGTGACCGGCTAAAAACAGTGGAATACTATAACCTGTCTGACACAGGTATGACACCTAATTTTTCAATTCTAAGCACCTTTTAAACCCTAACGGCCGCTTTTGCGGCACTGCATAGGGTGCGCCAGAATCCCTAAAGGCCGCTATTGCGGCATTCACATGGCTTTGTTTACAAAAGCTGTTTCTAAGTAACAGCAGAAACCAATCAAATTAACTCTTGCACAGGATGTTAGATCTGAATTTTCACATCCAATTGTAAGTCATCAAATATTTTTACCAACTGCCTTCGTTTGAGTAAAAAAATATATTAGAACGATATCGCGAAAAAAATCGATAAGACTCGTTTGTTGGTAGGTCAAAAATGATTGTGATGCAAATAAAGAATTTTATGATACTAATTATAATTTTCTAGTATATTTCAAGTCATGAAATGATGATAAACAAGTGCACAATGGATTTTATGCCACTATAGATGTTTTACCGGTTTTATAAAATCGTACGAACTTAATCATCATGAATTTGTAAAGTAATGAATATCTAGTCTCACCTCTTCTGCTGTATCACATTCTTTTTATCTCTTCTCATGTATTTTCTCAGCTCTTTTCATAACGAGTTTGTTACAATAGTTTTTATAACAGACAAAATGACAAAACAAGTTTGAACTCTCATCAAAGTTCTCAATGCTTAGCACTTTTTAAGCAATTTCACATTGAATGCTCTTTTCTTCCAATATCAATCATCTGTTTGTATACTGTTTGGCTGTCTCATATTGAAGTTTAGTCACTCTGACTAGGGTTTCATTCACAGTCTGATCAAGACAGTAAAACAAGCAGTCTTGCTTTATCCTTGGTATGGATTAAGAAATGCTGAGAGTCGACTCATCTAATCTCAAATAAAAGCATTTATTAATTTTCAAGATTATAAAATATGATAAGGCTTTCCAAGCAAACTTGGAATTGCCCCCCTCTTATTTCAAAAGTGCTAGCTCAAAAATGTGCGAACACATAGGTGTAGAAACATTAAAATTGAATTCAGCATAAATTTCTGACTATGAAACATCTTTGAGTAGCTCACCCTCTGAAGGAAAAAGCTGAAAGATAAGTTTATGTTCCTGCTCTACTAGGTGGCATAAAGAAATAACATGATGAGAATTCCAAAACTTAGCTGCCAATGAGGTCACTAGAGGTCCATCTATCGAGCTTACCCAGAGCCATTGGGTGCTGAGAGGGATATTCAAATCGAAAATGTCGATCCACAATGCTAATAAGATCTTTATGATTCACAATCGCAGATCCTGCCAACGGTTTGCTATTTAGTTTGGTTGGTTGTGAGTCATTCAAATTAGTTATGTGGGCCACTCCATCAGAGAGAATGTCTATCCGACATTGCTTTTCAGAAACAGCAGGTATTTGAACTCTAATAGAACAATCATCAGACCTGAAATGAAGAGTAGGGTAGGAAACCCACAATAGGCAAGCAAGTAGTTGTGGAAAACCAGCTTCTAAATAATGATATAACACAAATGCTCAAATTTGATCATGACTTTGTTACAATGCCACATTCAGACACAGATGCACTAAAAAATATTTTAGGATTGCAAGAGGCAATCTCAAAATATGTAATACTACATTCATTTTCTGTTAAGGAATCATACTCATGACTACAAATTTGTAACGGTTTCATACATCATGGATCATGTTTTATTGACAATAGAATAACCCTATTTAATCAAGGCTAAGATTACTAAAACTCGCCAAACTTCCAAATAGCTTGCATTGGTTACGTAGTATTGAAACAAAAGTAAGCGGTTGGAGAAAATCTGCTTCCGTCAATCCCATGGGAAGCAAATATTTTGTCACCTTCAAGGGAATAGACAACCAAGTTACAGCTAAGACTTGAGATCTAAATCATGTGTTGGTACCACATTCCACAATTAATTGTTATCCTATGCAAAGTTTAATGAACATTTTAATAATCCGGTGATGATTACCCATGGACTACAAACCACAAGATTTTTCTAATGATAACTCAAGAGCCACGAGCTACCGTGATTAAAGAAAACTGAGTAAAACAGATAGTCCCATAGTCATTCTACAATTTGGTATGATGTAAAATAGTTTATGATGACTCGCTCAACTGTAAATGTTAACCGCTTTATTATCTCATAATGCAGTTGTCCATGTAATGACTGCTGCATTACAAGTCATGTAACCTTCCAAAAAAACTTTAAATGCTTGGCAAAATTACTAAAGATGTTGGATCTCCATTTGATGTTATACATTTGAGTGAGACTTTTCCTTACGATGAGAGGTTTCATTTTCCATTGCTTAATTACATATTTGTAAATGAAAACTGCTCTACAAATGCATGACGGTGCTAGAGGCGCCTTTCTGTGTTGTTAAAGTTGGCTGTCAGTGAATAACATTATTTAACATCTGTGTACTGCTTCTCATGGTATGTTGATATATATTAGTTAATGACTTAGACACGTTTCCTGACCATGGGCAGAGGAAAATTAAACCATAACTGTCACGAACAACCTTTATCATATTTACTAGGTAAATCAGACACGTTGATTCCGATTTTGTACTCAAAATAAAGATTAGTCCACTAACTTTCAGAGTAATGAAGGCTTTTTACAGCGTTTTAATATCGGTCTCGAAAACAACACGATCGGCATTAGCAGCTCCGCCCATAAATACGTGACGTAACCTAGCTTTTTAGGAACAGAAGTTATGTAGGGATGTTTAGACCGATTTAGAATAATAGAGATGGGTGTTTTAAAATCCATTAATATTTAAATTCAGCCTTAAAAATAATATCAGTCTTTTCTGAAAGGTAGATAAGTCATTTAACATTGCATATTTAAAAAAGCGCGATAACAACGCTAGCTTATGATGAAACCGCATTTTTTTAGCTCATTTTTCTCGGCGTTCAGCCCATTTAAAAGTCATGTAACAAGCTACGAGCAATTTTAAATAGTTTAAATACCTTTCATGAAAAACTGAAATTATTTTACAGGCTGGATTTAGATAATAATGGGTTTTTAGACACCCATCTCTATTATTCTAAGTCGGACTAAACATTCCTAACTTCCGTTCCTGAAAAAGCTAGGTTTCGTCACATGTTTATGTGCGGAGCTTGTAATGCCGATTGTGTTGTTTTCGAAGCGGATATTGAAACGGTTTAAAAAAGCCTAAATGACTTTGAAGGTTGGTGGACTAATCTTTATTTTGAGTACAAAATCGGAATCAGTGTGTCTGATTTACCTAATAAATACGATAAAAGTTGTTCGTGACAGTTATGGTTTAAGAGTTCATCGCTGAGTTTAACATCAACATCCTGAAACCAAAATCTGCTGACTACTTGAACAAGTTAATACATTATAACAATTGTTTTATATTATTATAATAATTACATTAATACATATATATTCAGTTTAAAACAAAAAAGAAAGCGAACTAAATTCTAAAGAGTTGATTTATTGAACAGTGCGCTACATAAGATTGACTTGCACAAACAAGTGCATAGCTGTGCTAATGGATGAAGCCTATAAACATTTTCTGGAGATGATAGCAAATGTATTTGATCAGGTTGCCCCCATGTATTCAACTCACGCAAGACCAGAAATGAACGATTTAAAATGTCTTGAATGAATTGTGGTTTTTCATACAAGTATTTATTTAATAAAAATGCATTTTTCAGTAATCGTTGCAACTTCCACTGCAGCTCTAAACATATTGCTAGCTACGCTAAACATATTGCTAGCTACGCTAAGCAAAGCAACCTTTACTGAATGAAGCCAAATAAGCTCATTATGATAAATTAATATCTGAGCATTCGTAAAACCTTGGCAAGCTTTGGAAAACTATCAATAAATTTTGCAGACCTACAACCTACACAAGAAATAAGAAAGATTTTAGAGCACAAAAGCAGCATACTGTTCAGCGAGAATTAAAGAGTCTAACTGTAAATAAATCAAAAGGCCTGGATGGAATTTTGAAATTTTTGAAAGAAGCGAAATTCTGACATTGACAGCATAAATGAAGGAGTACACCTTAAGCACTGGGGCCTGTCAACAAACTACCTTTAAACATTGACAAAACAAATTTTTTTATTATTACAAATCTTCCCAAGTTTACTCTCACAAGCAAAAAGCTGCGCTACAGGCGCTTTTGCTGCATAGGATTCGGTTTATAGAATTGCTCCGTGTAACAATCGATGACAGATCAACTTTGCCGTCACACAATCCCTGGGCTTCCACGCTTCAAAAGGATCGGGAGTTGACCATTGCTAATTAATTCGCACCTTACTCTTCCAATAATTCGAAGTTGCACTTTATATCAATTTTTGACAGACTAGCAACGTACTCTTCAAGACAGAAATTGTTAAAGTACATGTAGAATCGCTTTCAAGTCCCAGTCACGCTTCATAGACTTGTTGCACTATCTCAGGCTCTCTGCCACGATGCCTGATGAGTTTTTTTTTGTTTCTTTATTGCTCCCCTCTATGTTACAAAACAGCAATAGAAATTACTACTTGCCATAATTATTACTTCAGAGGTCACATGAATTATATTATATCATGAGTATATTGAATATGAAACCACCTCTATTTGCAGATGAGATGAAATTGTGATATTACCAACATAGATAATGTAGTCAAAAAAAATTACAGGATGTTGCAACTGCAAACCATAATTTAAAAAAGTAATTACCTCATTATCGTTATATGACCAATCTATCGTTGGCAACAGTAGTTAGAATACATGTATACCAGAACGGGAATGCTCTGAATGTTTTACCTCCACTGAGGAGGGCTTCACTGGATACTATCGATTTGAATTCATCCGCAGTGAGTGTTTTCGTGATGTCGAATAGTAGTCTCACTGCAAATGCCTCCGCACAAACTCGAAGTATATTTGGAAACCCCAATATTTGGAAATCTTTAAAAGCAATTAAAACAAAGCATAAGGGTGACCCAACAAGTCTTAATCACTAGTGTTCAAAGCATAAGGGTGACCCAACAAGTCTTAATCACTAGTGTTCAAAGCATAAGGGTGACCCAACAAGTCTGAATCACTAGTGTTCAAAGCATAAGGGTGACCCAACAAGTCTTAATCACTAGTGTTCAAAGCATAAGGGTGACCCAACAAGTCTGAATCACTAGTGTTCAAAGCATAAGGGTGACCCAACAAGTCTTAATCACTAGTGTTCAAAGCATAAGGGTGACCCAACAAGTCTTAATCACTAGTGTTCAAAGCATAAGGGTGACCCAACAAGTCTTAATCACTAGTGTTCAAAGCATAAGGGTGACCCAACAAGTCTTAATCACTAGTGTTCAAAGCATAAGGGTGACCCAACAAGTCTTAATCACTAGTGTTGCATGCTACGAATTTTTGAGCTTTGAAGCTGATCGTAGGAATGAGGACGAATTTACATGATACGCAGGAGTGGTCGCACCACTGGCAATCATTCGTAAATGATGAGTTTACGTGCTATGAAGAAATTGTCGTACAACACCGCGTCGTCTATATTAGTCTGTTACGCTTTTATCTACAACAGGGCATATAACTTTTATCGCGACTGGCACTGCTAAAATGCGTCTAAGGTCAAACATGAATGTCAAAGCGTGTAAGAAATTTTTCTTTAAATTTCGGAATTAATATTTTTAATTTTGAAGATGAAATTCTTAAAACACATGCATTAAAATCAGAGATGCTGCAAGGACGTCACTAATTAAAACGATGAAAATCCAAACTCCGATCGCAAAGAATTGTGCAATAATACGAATATCGATGTTTACACATTACATGTTACGCAGTACTTCGTTGTTGCTACGATGCTTTCAAAAATACCCCCCTTTGAAACGGAGGTTTGAATCGCGTCGAAGATTTAAAGATTCGACGTTTTGAACCATATACATGCTACGAAGATGAAAAATACGACAAAACTTCATAGCATGTAACACTAGTGATTGCTTCTTAAATAAAGCGCACTAATTTTGCTTTACAACAGCATTATATTGAAGCCCCAAATTTCCGGTTTGTGTTTGGTCAGAAACATTTTACATACCGGCTGTCTGATTCGTAAAACTGTTTTGCAGTTTGCTTCAGAGGAATACGTAATGCAACTAAGTTTGGAGGGTCTCCAAAAATGTACCAGCTGAACCCACTCACAATGTCCATGCTGACTCGAGTTATCAACAGCTTACATGAGTTCGCTCCTCGATTATCCATGCTATTGTGCATCCCTCCTCCATTATCCATGCTATTGTGCAATGAGACTTCGCCATTCCTTTACATTTTTTTTTGTTTTAGGAGATAATTTTGGATGTAAATAAGACAAACTATGGAATTAATGATGCATCACAATGTATCCAACTGAACAGATTTATAATAACATACCTTCCGAGCATACACGATTTTGATATCATCGGGAACACAGATCCATCTTCCCCACTTCGTTTTATCACCACAATCTTTCCATGCAATGCCAACTCTTTCGGTAGGTTATTGTCCGCCATGATCATGAACAACTATCAAGATACAAGCTCAATGATAGCTACCAATCTCTGCATTAATAAATCTTTGCAATGGATGATTGAGGTGTAATTCACCTTACATTTGATTCATTGAAATTAGTGGCCCTAATTAATCAGCGTTACAATTTTTTGTCAATACTTTTATTTGACAGAATACCTTTATTTGAAATCCGCTTCTTTTGAAATTCATGTAAGGACTCACAGCTCAATCGTTAACAAAAGGTGACCTTTGAATCAGTGTTAAACTGTCAAAAATAGTAGGGCAGCATAGATGTCAAAAGCATTCAATATTTGTGTTACAATAACAGCTTTTAAATGTACCAACTTTCACGCAACCACAAAAATTGTGTATCTGCAACTAATGAGGTGACTGAAATATTGGCCAATGTGGGGTTCAACACCAAGACATTCAGCTTATTACACATGTTCTAATCAACTGAGGTAATTGGTCACGTTATATCATCTCAGAGTAATAGAGTAATTGTGGCAGCTTTTATTCTCAGAATAAAAGTTGCAAGTTCCAAGAAAGTGGTAACATTCCAAGTTATCACTCAGTGGTCGTTCAAGAACGTTTACTCTATAGGAATTTTTATGGTATACAAAGTGTAAAATACATATAAATAGCCTAATCCGTCTAAAGATCTTCCCAAACTCACTCCTTTGGCCATGCATAAAGGAAAAAAATAACTGGACTTTCAATTTAATGACAGAGTAGTAACGTTGGTACCATTGGTTTGTAGCGACAGCTTTCCCCATTTTTCTTATCACTTTCACTTTGTTAAGGGTCAATGATGACGGTAATTTTACGTTAGCTCTAGGGCAGCGCACGCCTTTTAAATTGACTTGTTAACTTTTTTCTGCACCCGTAAGGTCTATGTAGTAAACAAAACAATGTGTATGTTTAAAATGGAGTAAAAAATACATTTTTACTATTATAAGTACAGTGATGTCTGCCTGTCCATTCATGTGTCCTGTCTAAAGCAAGAGTTAAAGATTAAGATAAAAAGGTAGTTTTCAACGAGACTCTAATTCATGACATTCAGCTTTGTAGACCAAAACCCTAAAAGCTACACCAGTCAACCGCCTGAATAACTGTGCTGCTTATTTTATCTGCACTTTATCGGTATACCTGGCGATCTCTCACAACACACTAGACAGCCAGGGTACTAGTACTTAAACTACAGATACTTTCATGCGTCATTTTTTCTCCCAAGTGAAGCAAGAGAAAAAACAGTATTTCATAAGCTAACTACAGTAATACTTCAACTTACGAGTGCTCCAACGTACGAGAAACTTGAGATGCGAGCCAGCTTTTAAGCCAGTTTTAGCACTAACATACGAGCCATATTTGAGATACGAGCACGTGAGTCAGTTGCCAAGTATGCCGGAGGTGTTTTATGACAACAGCATCAATCTGTATTTTTCAACTGCGCAGGTTATACTTTTGTACCGTGTTTTTGTGCACGCTTTTCAGTGCAGAATTATGTGAATTAAAAGTACTGTGCGTAGACCGAAAGTTTGCCAGTAAAATGAAAAATAATGCAAAGAAAAAGCAAATGATATTAATTGATATTAAATGGAAAATTATTGAAAAATATGCGAAATGTGTATGCATGATTGAGCTAGCTCAACAATAGGACAGAAATACATCCACAATTATCAAACAGAAGGATTATATTCAGGGCATTTAGCTCGTAAAAGTACTAACCGTAGTTTCTAAACGGCGCGGCGATCTTCACCACCGTTGATGGAGAGACCGCTCAGGCATTGGATATAAGATAAACAATTGGCCGGTGACAGCGTAACTGAAACGAAGCTATTTGAAAAGGCCGTTGCGATCTATCAAAACTATAAAAATTGACATTCGGACAAGTTGGATAGTGGTCGCGCATTAAACCTTTGTGACGACACCTGTGTTCGTCCTAATCGCGACATGTTGAAAGGGCGACAAAGGCAAACGTCCTTAGATAGGTTCATCTTAAAACGGCCGGCTAGTCGTGAAAGCGAAACAAAGGAAAAATTAGCTAACTAGCGAGAAACTTCAAGCTATGAACGCCGAAGAAATTTTAATTACGTTAAGTTAAAAATGAAAGTTTGCTTTTAGATTTGCTTCTAAGTTTGTCTTTTAAGACATTGATAAAATCCAAATTTATCAGTCAAATGTTGTAATGAAGGATAACTTATATATCTCTCTGGCAAATGCTAGCGTTAGCTGCTATTGTATGTACAGTCAAACATGGATAACTCGAACTTCAAGGGACCGAGCAAAAGTGTTCGAATTATCAGAGCATTCAAGTTATCAGAGCACTGTCACAAGTCCATATATTTACTTATTTATTAGTAGATACATGTACATATACAAACTATAATATAAATCAAAAGCACAAATGGCTTGTTTCAAATTAAATGCTTCTAATGTAAAGTTTAAAACGTTTTCATGAAAAAGTATAGAGATTTTTCTATCACTTGAGATTGGTTTGTTGTTTGAGGCAATGATATACAGCCCCCATTTGGGCTGTATATCATTGTTTGAGGTGATGTTATTGCCAGGACGTTTTTCAGATTGACATTGGCAAAACTTGATCGTTGTTGAAATGCTCAAAAGAAAAGACATTTTTTTCTTTTGGGGTTTTACCCACGATCAATTTTGCCGTTTTTTCTTGAAGTTTATGCAGATTACCTTACTTTACCTGGGATTCGTTAAGAGCACCACTCCGAGGCAGTTCAATTAGAAGTTTTACGAGGTTTTACGGTACATTCTATATCACTCACGCTTTTTTAATAGATACTTATTGAATGTACACACGTATTCTGTGTTTAGGTCAAACGATGAATAGTTTTTTGTAGCTCAGACAACGTATACGTTTAATTACAACATTTTTTAAGACGTTTTAAACATTCAACATTTCGACGTTGATTCAACACGGAATCAACGTCGGAAAACTATTCATCACGGGCTAGCCGAGTCACGCACTCAAGGATTTTCGCCACGCACATACAAAACAACATGCGATTTTTGTTTTGTATGTGCGTGGCGAAAATTCTTGCGCGCGTGACCCGGCTAGCCCGTGCTATTCATCGTAAAGCAGTATAAATCAAATTTCAACAAACTTAGAAAAGTCGTTGACAAAAATATTTTGCCGATGGTGGTAATAACGACGCTTATGAATTACGAAAAGATGAAGATTACCTCTATGGCTTTGAATAAAGTGATTTTCTAAAGCGAAAACAACCGTTTCGGTAGCTGTTGGGCAAAAAACAGTTCGAATTAACAGTGTTGAGTTCGAGTTATCTATAGCAATTTATCATTACGTGGGAACGGACCAAAGGAAATGTTCGAATTAACCATGTGTTTGAGCTATCCGTGGACGAGTTATCCATGTTTGACTGTATTTAATTTTACATTTTAATTTAACACATTTCCTTGCATTATTTTTTATTTGTTGCTTTTTGAAAGCAAATTCTAAGTTAGGACAATAACCAACATGTTCTTTCTGTTACAATATCTTGTTTTGAGTGTTTTATTTGCATTTTTTAGAGTATGAAAACCAATCAATATATATTTAATTGTTCTATATATAAATAAATTGCACCAACATGCGAGTAAATTGACATACGAGCTCAGTCTCCGAATGCATTAAGCTCGTAAGTTGAAGTATGACTGTATGAAACTTCGGTTATTGAAATTGAATATGAGAACTCCCGCCGACTCGATGCTCTACTTTATATGGAATTCCTTACATAATATGAATAATAAACTTTACATAGATTCTTTGCAATATGTGAAAGGAGGTTTAGGTATAGAAACATCTACTGTATAGATAAATGATAGATTATCACTAAAACTAAAAATAAACAAGCGCAATCCTAAGGATGAGGCCGCACAGCAACCAGATATTAATTTTTAGAGTCAGTTCAAACAACTTGACACAAAAAACTTGCACCCAACAATTTATTTACTCAATGTAATTCGGATAAGCCCGACTCGTCGCCATTTTTGATCAAGTAGCTTAGTATTGGCAAAAACGATTTTTATACATTTTTTCGATGTCCAATGTTTCATATTGTTCATTATTTAAATAAAATCAAACCAAAATTTAAAAAAATAATTCAAAAATGTTTCATTTTGAGCTTGATATGATTTATTATCGGTGTTTCCACTTTTTCACGGTCTTGTTTACCAACCAAGGATGTCTTATGATTTGAACCAGTGTGAACCCTTGCAAACTTTGGTTGAGATGTAGGCTAATCGGTTTGTTCTCAGCCAATTGCTTCCAATGTACTTCTCAAGAACAAATTGGTCTCAACATATTTTCAAGAACAGCACTTATTTTGATACATTAAGACATATAAACAAATAGGCAGAGAAATGTTGAAAATAATAAAATAATCTATTAACCATTCGACTGAAAACAATCTTACATATACAGACTTTAGGAGTCCATACTTCTCATACTATTAAACATGTTTGCCATTTGTTCGCCAACAAATGCCTCCACTTTCAGTGATAGCAGGTACTGCCAAAACTAGTAATATATTACAGTAAGTTATCAACAGCATTACAGCTAATATTATTACCACTAAATATAGTTCTTCAAGTTTGTTTCGCACTACAATCTACTCTAAATCTGATATAAATTTTAATAGTAACTTATCAGTTTGACGTTTTTTATAATCGCTTGAAGTGAAAACTTTCAGCAAGAGTTGAAAGCTTGCTAGATAACAAGGTGTCATGCAAAAACTCAATTGTACCCATGAAATCACGCATATAGTTTATTAGTATATTAAACCACAGCGTGCTAAAGACCATCTGCATACAGTTAAACATTGGTATTCGAACGTTTGAACAAAAATTATGATTGAACAAAAGACTCAAACAATTTTGCTTCAGAATCCAACCAAAAATTTTCTGTTCCACATACGTTAGTCTGCAACTGTTGTACGCAGTTGTGTTCATTGTGGTTTAAGGTAATGTAAAGTTCAAGGATTTGGGTAATGTATTATTGTTATATTTTATTAAAATTAAATGCACAAGCTATTTTTACACTATACTATCCACAAAAACAATTCACACAAGAAACAATGCTGGAACACAAATTGATACATTACATTGCCCATTGAGAATGCATCTGTGTATTTTTTCTAGTATTAATTGCCAGCCTTCGTTCGTTATAAGAATGACTAGTCTGTGAGAACAACTTCTCAAAGGGCATGCTTTTAGCTGATCAAGCGAAAACTATTAGTTTTCGCTTTAGTTTAACTATAACTAACTTATAGTTTAGCTAACATAAGAATTGTTTACACTACAGGTATTACACGAATTGAGATGTACTGGCGGTCAACACCATTTTGGCCACCACTTTGTAAGGTTAGAATTCAAAGTAGCTGAATGTAAATACAATCTTTTCACGACATAGATGTTTAGAGCTTTCACACTCAAAACCAAAGCTGTGTCTAAATCGGTGGTTTTAATATGGTAAACAATTAACTTTATAGTGATCAGTTTTCATCCGATTTGCACATATGCCGACGTGATTACGGATTTGATTTGGCAAAAATTACGTTATTTACGAATTGTTTAGTAAATCATATCATTAATGGACATTTTCTAGTTATAACACTCAAGTTAACCCAAACAGATTAGCCCTGGTAAAATTACCATCGAAGGGAGTTCAGGTAACATCATGAGGTAGTAAAATGCTTTGTCAGTGATATCTTCAGGTGGCCAATATGTTGCTGAGGACAATACATCTCGAAAAGACAGACAGTGATGGTAGGAGAATGATATCTTTTAATTAAACTTTTAGATTGCCTTACCCTTCGCTAATTTAATTTTTTGTTTAACTTGGGTAATTTGCGATTTGCAGTTATTTGCTTTAATAATACTAGTAATAACAATACTACTGGAAGCAGTCTTAGAATATAAGTAATTACCATACAATAATGACATTAATTATTATAAGTTAAAATTATTTTTATGGTGACTATATTTAGATTGATGTAAGTACTCGCATTGACCAAACAAAATAGGACAAATGGTATTTAACCATAACTGTCACGTACAACTTTTATCGTATTTACTGGGTAAATCAGACACGCTGATTCCGATTTTGTACTCAAAGTAAAGATTAGTACACTAACTTTTAGAGTAATGAAGGCTTTTTTACAGCGTTTTAATATCGGCCTCGGAAACAACACGATCGGCACAACAAGCCCCGCCCATATATATGTGACGTAACCTAGCTTTTTAGGAACAGAAGTTACCTAGGGATGTTTAGACCGATTGAGAATAATAGAAATGGGTGTTTCAAAGTCCATTAATATCTAAATTCAGCCTTAAAAATAATCTATCTTTTTTGAAAGGTAGATAAGCGGTTTAAGGATAAGGTAGATAAAACTGCGGTTTTAGCTCATTTTTCTCGGCGTTCAGCCTATTTAAACATTATGTAACAAGCTACGAGCAATTTTAAATAGTTTATATACCTTTCATAAAAGACTGCAATTATTTTACAGGCTGGATTTAAATAATAATGGGTTTTAAGACACCCATCTCTATTATTCTAAATCGGACTAAACATTCCTAATTTCCGTTCCTGAAAAAGCTAGGTTTCGTCACATATTTATGGGTGGAGCTTGTAATGCCGATTGTGTTGTTTTCGAAACGGATATCGAAAGCCTTAAAAAAACCTAAATTACTTTGAAGGTTAGTGGACCAATGTTTATTTTGAGTACAAAAATGGAATCAGCGTGACTGAATTACTTAGAAAATACGATAAAAGTTGTAGGTGACAGTTATGGTTTACGCTTGCTCTCAGGGCATTGTCTATCCTCGCTAATGTCTGTTCCAATAAAAATATTTTAGTAAAAGCGGTGCATAATGCGTCCAAGGTGATGTTTTCAATTTGAATCGATTTTTTGCGCCTGAACTGTACCTAATGACAACAGCCAAGTGATAAATGAGAGTTCGAAATATTTTATACTTGACAATAGTAATCAAGTATGCGTTGTTATATATGTGTCTATGCACATTATAGGTTCCAGGGCTACAAGTGACTCTCTAAAACCTTGAAGCACCTAAATTACATACCCTACAGGATGAAATTATTCGCGGAGTTAAATTTCGCGAAAATTGCCATTTCATGTATATTCAAAGATTAATTTTTTCGCGGCTGAAAACTGTCACTCTCTATGAAGAGTTAACTCCATTATGTCTAGCAATAGAGTTAACTCTACGCATGCGCGCATTGCGTGTTCCATTTTCTATTTAGCTTACAACTACGGGTCGATCGTGCTAAGCTATAAATTTTTTGCTGAGTTCAGAGGTTTTCACGAATATTTATAGATTTGGAGGCCTTTGATAAACCAACAATTTGCAGTAAGTAATGAGTTTTCTCAAAACCATTTACTAAATTAGTTGAATTTTACTTTGGTTCTTCGGTAAAACGCAATATTTATTTTTTCCATCCCTACCGCTTCATTATATGTTTTAGTCTGAGATTTTTCTTCATACACGCAAGCACAATGACTGCAAGGGTGGTATATGTCACTCTTAGAAGATGACCGATCATTCAGGGAGGTCTGGAAATTTAGGTAGAAATGACCGCAGCTACTTACGAGGAGAATATATGTTTTAAAAAAAGGAACAAAAACGCTTTTACGAGCACAAATCTTTGGCCAACCGGCAGAACTTTGCAATAGTAAGCCACGAGGAGAGTTCTGATGATAACTTCCTTACCAGCCATGTAGTAGCAAGAGAATCGCCTTAAACATCTACCCAAGACAGTGACAGCGATATAGAGCTGCTATTACCAAAATAACTAGTCAGAGAGCACCATTACACGCTAGTATTCCCTTATCAAGAGTATCAGTTTAATTTTATTGCTCTAGACAACCGCCATATAGACTAAACTGTTTATATTTACTCCATTCATCGTTTGTAAAATTTTATTTGTGTTTGAAATATATTATAATATATTTATACATGCAATAAAATATATAATTTAATCATGCTTGCTGCAGCAAAATCAAGGAGTTGTTGTCGATGAAGGGGGTCTAGGTTGACTGGTTGCTTCTCTGCCAATATTCCTGCCGTGATGAATATTATTACTTGTCTCTATTTTTCGTAATCGGAGTAGGTTGTTTCATTTTCAATCTGCAGTAAACACACAAAAAATATTATTAAGTGTTAAGTACAAAAACAATAGCTAAAGTATTTAATGAAAGGGATCAGTTTTCAAACAAAAGCATTAACTAGTGCAATTAATTATGGAAAAACGTATCTGCACTGCAAATAAATACATACCATAATGTCCAGATCAGAATCATGATAGTCCTCAACTTCGGTATTAGAGATTGATGGAGTTGGTTTCAATGTAAAAAGACTAGGAGAGATTTTTTTATGATGACGAAGCCATGCCGAAAAACTTGTGAAAACCTTGAATAATTTTGTTAAGTTTGATGCAATGGCAATAAAACTCGAAGCCCGGCAATGATTTTAAAGAAGTTTTGGAACTCAGCTACGTTTAGTATTTCTGCCTAGCGGCTACTTTTGCGATGACGCCGTTCTGCATATCTTGTGACAACCTTGAATGATTTTGTAAAGAAATGTGATGCATTGGCAATGGTGTTAGCTCAAAGCCCAGGCTATGATTTTAAAAATGTTTTGGAACTCAACTACATTGAGTATTTATATTAAAAACTAGCCTAACAGCTAGTTTTTAATTTGATGCAGTAGTTATTCTCCCTTGGGATTAAAAATAGAACTAATTATTCACGGAATTTAATAATTCGCGGAATTGACTGTTCGCGAAATCGCGAATTTTTATAACCAACCAACATTTTCATCCTGTAGGGTAATTTTTTTATTGTATATTTCAATACATCAGAGTCTTGGCTTCCGAATGAGCTATTGTTTGCCATAGTGAGACAGACATTGGTTGGTGTTTATAGCATAGAGTTATCTCCCCCTTAGAGTGATAACTGTGCCTTCAACAACACGAGCGTTTCCAATGCCAACAAGGAGCGTTTAGGCCACGCCCCTTTTTTGTGCAATAACATCAGCCATGAGAATGATCATGAATTTCCACAGCTAAGATAGTAATTATTGCTCATATTAAAGAAATGATGATTATAGTTTATTACTCTAATATATGCGTATTATTTAAAGCAATTCAATACCTACATGCCTTGCAAAGGCACTGAATAGATAGTGTTAAGTAAGTGAGTTAATGCAGTCAGTTACGCCAATGATATACAGCCCCCACACATGGTGGCTGTATATCATTGGTTACTCATAGATAAGATAGTCATACTGGGGTTGTATTACATTGGTGTGATGGGAAGCTAATCGACTACCATCAACTGAAAGTATTGACAATGTATGGTGATAGAGTGATTCATTGACACCACAGTTAGCCTGTCTTGACAAACTGTTGTTTTTGCAGAGTTGTCCCCCGTCGAGCGGGCGAGCAACACAACAGCTTGTCACAAGACGTACTGCACCTGATGCATCGGCTGCACTGAAAGGGAGTTGTTCTCTTCCGGCTTGGCTGTGATGTTATGGCGGTCGCTCCATTGGTAATCATAACGGATTTCGCGTAAAAGTTAATGCAGAAAAAAATAAGATTACAACGTTTAACCAAAGACCAGTCTCTGTTGCAAACATTAGTAGAATTTAAGAATAAAATAAATTGAAAATAAAATCTATAAGAACAAATAAAACTGACTGATACAAAAATAGAAATAAAACTGACTGAGCGCACAAATAACGACATGTTTAGTCGCTGTTGTTGCCTAAGTTCTCAAGTTCTACTAAAGTTTACCGCAGAGACTGGTCGCTGGTTAAACGTTATGACCTTATTTTTTCTACATAAATTTTTGCGCAAAATTCGTTATGATTACTAATGGAGCGACCGACATAACATCGCAACCAAGCCGCATAGACGGAAGAGAACAATTCCCTTTCAGTGCAGCTGATGCATCAGGTGCAGTACGTCTTGTGACAAGCTGTTGTGTCGCTCGCCCGCGGACGGGGGAACAACTCCGCAAAAACAACAGTTTGTCAAAACAGGCTACATCACAGGCAGTCGATTAGCTTCCCATCACACTAATGTAATACAACCCCAGTATGACTATCTATCTTATCTATGAGCAACTGATTGCATTAACTCACTTAACACCATCTATTCAGTGTCTTTGCAAGTCATGTAGGTATCAGGGATTACGTGTATGTCACAATTTCCATTTCCATAACATTTCCATAATTCATTTCCATATTATTTCCATTTCCATAACAATTCCCTACTTCATTTCCATAACATTTCCATATTATTTCCATTTCCATAACATTTCCATAATTCATTTCCATTTCCACAACATTTCCATAATTCATTTCTATATTATTTCCATTTCCATAACACTTCCCTAATTCATTTCCATATTATTTCCATAACATTCCCATAATTCATTTTCACATTATTTCCATTTCCATAACATTTCCATTATTCATTTCCATAAAATTTCCACAATTCATTTCCATTTTCATAACATTTCCCTACTTCACTTCTATATTATTTCCATTTTCATAATTCATTTTTATTTCCATAAAATTTCCATAATTAATTCCATATTAATTCCACTTCCATAATTCATTTCCATATTATTTCTATTTCCATTTCCCAACTTCATTTCCATATTATTTCCATAACATTTCCCTACTTCATTTCCATAGTATTTCCATAATTCATTTCCCTATTATTTCCAATTCCATAACATTTCCCTACTTCATTTCCATATTATTTTCATGGCATTTCCATATTATTTCCATTTCCATAACACTTCCCTACTTCATTTCTATATTATTTCCATTTCCATAGCATTTCCATAATTCATTTCCATATTATTTCCATACCATTTCCATTTTTCTAAAATAAAATTTCCATATCCATTTCCCTAAAGTTATGGAAATATTTATGTTTATGGAAATGTAAACATTTCCATAATATGTTTAGCGATCCTGGTAGGTATTGAATTACTTTAAATAATAAGCATATATTAGAGTAATAAACTATAATCATCATTTCTTTAATATGAGCATTAATTACTATCTTAACTGGAAATTCATGATCCTTGTTTAACCCTTATCATGGCTGATATTATTGATCTAGTCAATCACTACGACTGACTAGCACAAAAAAGGGGCGTGGCTTAAACGCTCCTTGTTGGCACCGGAAACGCTCGTGTAGTTATCACTCTAGGGGGAGATAACTCTATGGTTTATAGGATTTCCGAGGAAATGTTTACTGGCATAGGCTCGAAAATTGCGACGTCACAATCTTTATATGATATGTTGTGTGCTCTTACCGCCTATTTTATTGCTTACCGCTTACATTTATCAACTACGACAATGACGCTAGTGTCAAGCGAAGATAGGACAACTCCAGAGAACCAATGAAGATGACTAAAGAATCAGTGTCATTAGTTTTCCATGTACAGATTATTTCTATAATAAATAACTCAGATTCCAAGCACCATACTATGTTTTTCCGATGATCTTATGCACTAGCCATCTCATTTTATTGTGATGTTGAGGGGCGTGATTGAGACTAATTAGTTTCAAGCATTGTGTGATCTCGCGAAAGTGCAATTGACATAAAGTCTTAGGGCCACGCAACCGCAGGTCACAATTTAATCGATGTAATTTCATTACCTTTATCAACGACAGTACATTTATTGAAGCATAATTAATTAACCCAGAACATGTTTGTATTGGTCGGGCGTTAGCACGATCCCGGGCACTGTTGATTATCTAGAATCATAGTTTATTATAAGCGCTATCTGGGTTTAACAGCACCGATTGTCACAGAAAAGCGCAGCCTCAATGGCAGCGAAAGGGATCGACTACCTAAGGCTAAATAATAATTGTGACATCACATTTTGAGAACCTGAACCAAATGTTTTTTAGCAGGACATACTTTTGACACCGTTTTTCATAGTTCTATTATTCTTTGTGTATTGAATATAGGCTCATTCGAAAGCCAAAACTCTGATGTACTGAAATATATAATAAAAGAATTGTAATTTATGTGCTTTAAATGTTGACTTGCAACAAAATTCACATTACAGTTATTTGGTATCAAAAGATTCACCATGTCTTACTCTGTTATGTTGTAGGTGCCAAATGTGTGGAAATTTGATAACAAGCTCTTAAAAGCTCAAAAACGAAAAGCCGCCGTAGGTTGGAATCTCTTTATTTCTCTGACGTATTCATTACAGTTTAGTTATCGCCTTGTCACGTGATGTTCTCACGTGAATTGAAAGGCCAATAAAAATCTCAATATAAAAATTATCGTAGCACTAGTTTATGACAAACAATTCAGGTTTTACCGAAGACCCCGTATCAAATATAGATGCTCGCTACTTTACAGTTTTGTTTCGGCATTATTCAATCGTCAAGTCGTAATCTGATTGTAAAGTTTGCAAAAGCACGAAATCTACAAAAATAAACCAGTTCTTAGGATGTATACGTACAGCACTTATTATCGCTTGCCATAAAAAATGACTGTAGAACAACTTGATTGACCTGTTTACAAAGACAATAAAACAGCTGCCTTTTCTCACGAGTCGCCAAACATTTAATGAGTTTTCCAGGCCTTTACACTTGCCATGGTGGTCGTTCAATAAACATTTTTTACTCATTTCACCTATAAACTGTCATCAGACATTATTTCGAAAGAACTACACAAAAGACTGTCTGACACCTGGCTCGATCAAGTCAGTTGCGTGTGTGCCATTGACAAACAAACATTATTCTAACGATATTACGGACAAGAAACTTATATGTATATTCTGGAGTATGGCAGAGGTATGTTTTGTGTTTACTTGTCTTTTATCTAATATTTTTGGTTATAACATTTGATATCACGTAATTTACGTAACATTTTCTGATTCAGACAGCAATTTTGCTTTAAAGATTGTGAATCAATTTGTTTTTTAAAAACCTTTCAGGTTTCACGGTCGGTTGGAAATAAAGTCACAGTCAACAAAGATCTAACCACCGTTGTACTTTGGGAAGTACTCTAAATACAAATATACACACACGCATGATAAATAACTTCTAAAGTTCAAAGAACTTTATAGTGAAACCTTGAGCATACAACATACTGAGGTGTTCACATCATACAATTCTACGGAGCCTAAGTGCTAATCTACGGTCAATAACCTTCATAGAAACTCATCACGGAAGTTATCGAAATACGGAGCCTAAGTGCTATTTATGGACGATAACCCTCATTCAAAGCCACGGAAGTTATTGAATTCAATACTAAGCCTCAAACAAAACGTCTCGAAGTCTGAAGATTGAGTTTTGCTACACAACTGGTGACAATCGACGAACCGAGTTTGCGTTACAAATACGGACATCATCTGTCAACAAATCAAGGATAAGGAACAGACAGTTGATATAGATTTGGTTACGCAATACTTCACTCACGTTAATCATCAGCACTGCAAGACATCATAACACTTCGAGGTCGAAAGCCTGTCGCTTAGAAAGACTAACCCACACAACAAACATTGCTCGTCACTGTTCACAAATAACAAGCCAAGCAAAAGCGATACCTATTAGATACCTATTAGCCATCAAGCCGCATATCAGATAGTCAGCAACGAGGAAGTCATCACATTGCATCAGTCAGCTAAGTATACGTACTGTGTTGAAAAGTTTGCTTACTCAATCTAACTGACATTTCCTTGCTCAACCTAGTGTGCGCTATAAACACTATTATAGTAAAGTAAATTTGGAGTTGTCACACATTTTGGATTTTTCTTTTGCAAACAGTTGTTATCATAATTTTGTTTAAAAATCAAACTGTGTTGTAAAACTGAACCGCGATCGAGCCAATTTAGCCAGACAGCGTTAGTGGTTTAAATAATTGTACTCATATTAAGATTGTAGCAACAATAAGGGTAAAAAGGCCTAAACAAAATTAATAGCAATTATCAGTGATTTAAATTGGTCATCATGGAAAGCGAAAGCCTTGAGCTAAATTCAAATTCCGATTTGAGCGAAAGTAGAGTAGAGGAAGAGCAGCTAAAGTTAGATGAGGTAACTGAATCAAACAACCCTAGAACACAACGAGCGCTCGCAAGGAGTCAAAAACTGACTGAGCGCACTATTTCACAACTAGGCAGTGATTTTATCAATGAAATAAGTAGACAGTCTGAGAGTATGATAGATTTCCTAGACAAGTTCACACAAGCTGTTGAAAATGCCACCCATGTCATTGATATACCTGCTGTTGATGCCTTTGTTCACAACCTTGATTTGAAAGTCAAAGATATAGGCAATTTATATAATAAAATTATTGAAACAAATGAAAATGAGAAGAACCCCACCCATGAACAACTCTTAAATGAATTTCAAGCGGATGTCAAGTCATTCAAAACCCAGATCCAGGAACAGTGCCAAGAAGAGAGTGAAATCCTAGCTGAAGAGAAGGCACTCGAAGATGCTAAAAGGAGAATGGAAGAAGAAATGCGAGCTTACACAGTGAAAAGACAAAATCTCCTGAGAAGGATGGAATCATCATCAGTAAGGGTAAATCGTTTGAGCAGTCCAAGTATCAGGGCTACAGCATCTTCAACTCCAAACACAGACAGATACGAATCGTCCTCAGCACCAAGTGCAATCGATAGCATCAACCTGAGGGTAGCGCAAACCGAGCAACCACAAGCTCAACCACAAGCTCAACAACCACAAGCCGAGCAACCACAAGCCGAGCAACCACAAGCTCAACAACCACAAGCTCAACAACCACAAGCTCAACAACCACAAGCTGAGCAATCACAAGCCCAACAACCACAAGCCGAACAACCACAAACTGAGGAACCGCAAGTTGGAATTGGCACCCGCCACATCCTCAAAGCCTTCACCGACAACCTAGCAGAATCGTTCAATGCCAAAATGAACTCATTGACAGCTAGTGTGTCGAAGCCAAACAGGAAGTCCGTTGAACCGAGCATCTTTTCTGGCGATACCCTCGAATTTGCAGATTGGGAGGTAGATATGGATGCCTTCGTTTTCGAGGAAGGACTAACAGACAGGGAGGCCCTGCGATACCTGAAGAAATTTGTTGCAGGCGAAGCAAAAAAGGCCATAATCGGTTTATTGACATACAGTAGCGATAACTCCTATCAGGAAGCTCGTGAAAAACTGCGAGATCGATACAGTATGGAAGGCGGCATCGCAAGGATACTGTTGAAGAAGCTGGAAAACTGGCCAAACATACGCTCCGGAGACGGAAAGAAGATGAGAGAGTTCGGCGACTTCTTGGATCAAGTCAGAAGAAGCATGAGCTCCACAGAAGGCCTACAGATCCTCAACACTGAGCTATACAACGAACGCATTTGCCAAAAGCTACCCGATAGTGCCAAGTTCTCTTGGACGCAGAGAGTATGTAGAGCTAAGCGAATGAGGACAGGAAATTTGTCATTTTCTGATTTCACAGAGTTTGTTCTCGAGCAAGCGGACTGCTACATGAGCAACATCATGGCATCACAGAGTAAGGATCAAAAGCATGATCAGCCTAAAAGTAAGGGCAGATATGAAGAGAGGACAAACAGAAGGGCTGCATCATACCAAACTGAACGAACAAGAAGAGAACCATTTTGCTACTTCTGCAACGGCAACGACAAAGGACACTACACAAGGGATTGCAGAAAACTGGCCGAGAAATCACTAAAGGAAAGAAAAGACTTTGTACACAAGAAGGAATTGTGCTTCTCTTGTCTGAACGGTAAACATAGATCAAGCATCTGTAACCGCAAGCAGACATGTTCTAACTGCCATAGAATGCACCCGACTATGTTACATGATCCCGACTGGAAGCCCACAGAAAAATCGGACTCACAACGAAATTCCAGCCAACAACCTACTACCAGCAACCAAGGCAAAGAACAAACAAAAACTAAGACATGGAATTCAACTGGAGTCTACGGACAATCTAGCTTCAGTATGATGGTACCAGTATACGTATCCGCTGGAAACAATGAAAAACTAGTGTATGCCCTCCTCGATACATTGTCCGACATCACCTTCATTGACAAGCAAACCGCAATGGAGATTGGAGCAAGTGGCATCCCCGACACTCTAAACCTAGAAACCATGAACGCCATAAGCCGATCATCCTCATTGAGGTATGAAAAACTGCAAATCAGAGGATACCTAACCGATGAAATCTCAACAATTGACGCAGTTGAACGACCAGAAATAAAGTGCCACTCAGACAAAATACCGACAGATGAGAAGTGCCGCAAGATACCACATTTAAGATCCCTTGCAAGGCATCTCCCACCAAAGCTGGACATCCCGATCGGACTGATGATAGGTAAAGACAGTCCAGAAATCATCACACCACTCCTGACAAAAAGAGGAGAAGCTGGGGAGACATCAGCTTGTAAGACGATGTTTGGATGGACACTATGCGGGGGTAAACTCAAAACCAAACTGGCAACAAGTTTTAAGACGGACGCCACACTCTTTCCCATAGTGGAACAAGACTTTGAAGACCCTGGAGGTAAGCCCCTGTCACAACAAGACATGCAATTTCTTAAAATCCTTGACGAAGGAATTCACCAAGATCCGGACGGGAGCTACGTCATGCCTCTGCCCTTCAAGTCATCATCAACGCCAATACTGCCAAACAACAGGCATCAAGCAGAGCAGAGACTCGGACTGCTCAAAAACAAACTCTTGAAGGACTCAGCATATGAAGCAGACTATCGAAAATTTATGAACACACTATTCGAAAAGGGATTTGCGGAGGAAGTCCCAGTCTCAGAGATGGTAAGAGAAGATGGTAAGTGCTGGTATATACCACACTTTGGAGTGCTTCATCCAAAGAAAAGGAAATTACGTGTGGTCTTCGACGGGAGTGCAAAATACGCCAACACGTGCCTCAATTATCACCTTCTCACTGGCCCAGATCAGCTCAATGACTTACTTGGTATCTTATGCAGATTTCGCACAGGGAAGGTCGCAGTAACGTGTGATGTAGAATCCATGTTTTATAATTTTCGGGTAAGTCAAAATCATAGGAACTTCCTAAGATTCGTATGGTATAGCGATGACTTATCAACAGTGAAAACCTTTCGCATGAGAGTCCATATATTTGGCGCAACCTCTTCGCCTGGGGTAGCCACCTTTGGTCTGAGGCGTCCGGCTGAAGACAACATAGAAATATCTAAAAGTGCGGCAGAATTCCTCAAAGACAACTTTTACGTGGACGACGGAATATTCAGCGTGGATGACATCAGAACTGCCAAAGACCTGGTGAATTCAGCGAGGGAAATTTGCTCTAAAGGCAACCTTCGCCTACACAAGTATGTCAGTAATGAGCCCGCAGCTCTTGCCGATTTGCCAGAATCCGAGAAAGAGACGGAAGCTATCTCATTCAACAGCATCATGCCGACACAAAGAACACTTGGAGTTAGTTGGTGTCTACAGAGTGACCAGCTCTGCTTCACCAGCAATATCGACGCAAGACCACTCTCAAGACGCGGTATTGTCTCAACCGTAGCCCAGGTATATGATCCGATTGGTCTGGTTTCACCCTTTACCCTAATGGGAAAGAATGTGCTACAAGATGTCTGTCGCAAAGGACTTGACTGGGATGAACAGATCGATCTAGATACTACTTCGTCATGGGAAGCCTGGACGCGACAACTCGCCACTATTCATGATATTAGAGTTGACCGCTGCATAAAGCCAAAGGATTTTGGAACTATCAAACGAGCCGAACTTCATCACTTTGCGGACGCGAGTGAAGATGGTTATGGCGCATGCTCATACATCCGTCTTATCGATACCACAGATCGCATCCACTGCGCACTTGTCCTCTCAAAGGCTAGAGTGGCCCCCCTGAACCGAACGACCATACCTCGTATGGAGCTTCAAGGTGCGGTGCTAGCTACCAAGCTCCAAGGGAAACTGCATGAGAAACTGAGGATGCCAATAGACGGAGTGTTCTTCTGGACAGACAGCATGATCGTACTGGGCTATATCAGAAATGAAACATCAAGATTTTCTCCATTTGTAGCAAACAGAGCAACCCAAATTAGACACAGAACAAAGCCGGCACAATGGAACCACGTCCCTGGAATAGTCAATCCAGCTGATATGGCCTCCAGAGGCGCAACCATACATCAACTGACAAACTCTCACTGGTTTTCAGGCCCAGACTTTCTATGGAAGGAAAATCTTGACGACATCTTGCTCAATCAACCTACGCGCTTCAATGTTCCTGCATCAGATCCAGAACTGAGGAAAACTATTAGGGTAGATATGAACCAGGTTACCCACCCCATCAAAGTCGAAAACTTCTCAAAGTGGGACAATCTAATCAGGGCAACAGCACAACTACGTGCAGTCGCTAAACGAGCCAAGGACAAGCTGAAGCCAATCTGGAAACTTGAAAAAATGTCTAGAGAACATTCTCAAGATGCAGAGGCTCTTCTCATCAGGCTTGATCAACAAAAGTACTTCCATTCAGAAATACTGGACATCCAAGCACACGGAAAGATAAGCAAGGGAAGTTGTCTCAGACAGCTGTCACCATACTTAGACGATCTAGGAATCCTAAGGATAGGCAGTAGAGCAAAATCCTCAACTATTCTCACAGACAAAGAGCTACGACCCGCAATCATACATAAGCGCAGTCACCTAGCCACAGTACTGATCAGACACTTCCACGAGAAGGTCCACCATCAAGGGAGGATCTTTACACAGTCTGCAATCAGACAATCGGGTTTCTACATTATAGGTGCACAAGGCCTCATCAAATTATTACTCAGAACCTGCGTAGGCTGCAAACGCCTAAGAGGTGCCCCCTTGCGTCAACAGATGGGATCCTTACCCAAAGAAAGAGTGGAACATAGCCCTCCATTCACCCATGTAGGGGTAGATACATTTGGACACTTCCTCGTCAAAGAAGGCAGGAAGGAGATGAAACGCTGGTGTATCATCTTCACCTGTATGTATTCCAGAGCGATCCACATCGAAGTCGTAAGTGACTTATCCACAGAGAGTTTCCTACAAGCGCTAAGGTGTCTTGAAAGCATACGAGGGCCTGTAGTTACAATTTTCTCCGATAATGGAACCAATTTCATGGGTTCTAAGACTATGCTTCAATCAAGAATAACTTTCAAGACAAACACTCCCGGTGCTAGCCACCAGGGCGGCGTATGGGAACGGGAAATAAGAATGATTAGGAATGTATTCAACCAAATGAAAGGCAGGTTTTCCGCGAGGATTGACACCGCCGGACTACGGACCGCCATGTACGAAATCTGCAGCATAATCAATGGGAAACCACTGACCTGTTCAAATCTGAACAATCCCGATGAAGGAATTATAACCCCACATCATCTGATCACCATGAAGCCTGTGTCAGTACCTACACATCAGGAGATAGGTGAAGTGCCAGACGGCGAGGTATACGGAAAAAACATGTTTGAAAAGACGCAACGTTTCGCCGATGAGTTCTGGCGCCACTGGCAGGACTACCTGACAAAGGTAGAGACCCGACAAAAATGGAGAAATCCATGCCAAAACCTTAAGGTGGGAGACGTTGTCGCAGTTGTTGATGAAAACACTTGGCGTAGTCAGTGGAAGGTGGGAGCCGTCGACTCCGTGAATACAGGTAGAGATGGGTTGGTCAGATCCGCTACTGTCAGAATCTCAAACCCAGAACAGATAACGCGTTCCGGCAAGCGGAAAGGAGAACCTAACATGCTTTACAGACCCATACAGAAACTACTGCTATTGGTTAGCATAAACTCCAAGTACTAACGTGCAGTGTTCTTAACCAAACGTATGTTATTCTCTTCCTGCATAAATATTATCATAGTAGTACCAAATATCAATTATTTAGGTATACACGAATACACTCAGTACAATTACATTATACTAGATTTAGATTTGTTAACTTCAGATAGAACTAGTAAATTTTTTAGAAAAATTTAGGTGGGAGAGTGTAAAGTTTGCAAAAGCACGAAATCTACAAAAATAAACCAGTTCTTAGGATGTATACGTACAGCACTTATTATCGCTTGCCATAAAAAATGACTGTAGAACAACTTGATTGACCTGTTTACAAAGACAATAAAACAGCTGCCTTTTCTCACGAGTCGCCAAACATTTAATGAGTTTTCCAGGCCTTTACACTTGCCATGGTGGTCGTTCAATAAACATTTTTTACTCATTTCACCTATAAACTGTCATCAGACATTATTTCGAAAGAACTACACAAAAGACTGTCTGACACCTGGCTCGATCAAGTCAGTTGCGTGTGTGCCATTGACAAACAAACATTATTCTAACGATATTACGGACAAGAAACTTATATGTATATTCTGGAGTATGGCAGAGGTATGTTTTGTGTTTACTTGTCTTTTATCTAATATTTTTGGTTATAACATTTGATATCACGTAATTTACGTAACATTTTCTGATTCAGACAGCAATTTTGCTTTAAAGATTGTGAATCAATTTGTTTTTTAAAAACCTTTCAGGTTTCACGGTCGGTTGGAAATAAAGTCACAGTCAACAAAGATCTAACCACCGTTGTACTTTGGGAAGTACTCTAAATACAAATATACACACACGCATGATAAATAACTTCTAAAGTTCAAAGAACTTTATACTGATCATGTGACCCAATACTTAAAAAATAATTTTAGCAGCACTTTTCGATTGTCACAGGTGACCAACAGACTCGTCATGATTATCAGACAATGATATGTACTCCTTCGAGCTAAGGTTAAAAAGTTTAACAATTTTTTACGGTAAGTTATAAGATATCAGTGCTAAAAGTGACAGCATTACAATGACAATAAAACAGACGCGTAAGAACAATAGACATGGTTTTATTGAATGTGTGAAGTATATTTGTGAAAATATTTTGACGAATGAGGGTGAATGAAAGTGTAAACAGATACCATCCTGTAACAACTACGTCCCATTTGAGCAGTTTTGGAAAGCGAATCTAAACTACAGCGGTTTCATGTGGCTGCGATTAAATGTTCGTTTTTTTGCTTTTAAGAGCTTGTAATCGCATTCCCATATATTTTGCAACTACAATACAACAGAGTAAGACATGGTGAATCTTATGATACCAAATAACTGTAATGTGAATTTTGTTGCAAGTCAACCTTTAACCAAGATTAGGACGTCACGTGGCGTAAAAGGGAGATCCCACGATATATATATATATATATATATATATATATATATATATATATATATATATATATTTATATTGGGATCGCAGACGAGAACGCTATTATTCAAATTTCATCTTACTGGTAAGTGACCATTAGGAATATAACAACCGTTGTCCTTGTCTCAAAATACATGAAATATTTTCAACACGTCCATGGATACAATACAGTGCAAGGACGAAAATACTTCATCGTTCATGTACTTACTACTATTGTTTGTATTCAGTATATATATAACAGCGTAGGATATATAACAGCATTGTTCGATCAACTGAGAAAAGTAAAAGGACACTTATGGTAACCTACCCAATCTTGTTGAACATCTGATTTGCATCTTAGCCGTTTTTGTAACCGATAAATTGTTCAATATTTTCAAATAAGGATTGAGTGCTTTGGGGTTTGAACCAGGTCTGCCAACTCTCACGCATTGGGCGTGAGATTCACGCAATCACACCAAAGAAAAATGGAAATGCGTGAGATTTTTGCCACAATTTTATATATACTATCATTGATGCATCAATTACCCCAAAACCAAATCTCAAGCACTGCCCCACATTTGGGTTTGGCAGGCCTGGTTTGAATTTGTGCACATTCGGTGAGTGATTTTTTAGATATCAAATCAGTTTGGAATTGTTTGGAAAATACCATTAGTTCTACACTGTGATAACCACAAGCATTACAACAAGCTTCCATATTTGGCAACGATGTGGTAATTTTGTGTAGGCACATCTAAAAGAACCGTTATGTTGCTAATAAGTGGTTTTAAGTCGTTACTTGAATTTTTCGTACCGTTAAAATAATTGCTGAATTATTTTTGCTGAAGTGAAACTTACCGAACACAAATGAAATTAAATTCCTTTATCTCCGCTCACAAAAACCCATACAGCCACCTTTGATCGGAAAATAATTTGAAATAATTTATCGCGCCGTTTTTTCTTGAATAGATTTATTCGCGACACCAAATAAGACCATGATAATACCCTCGCGTTTTTGTTAAAAAAACCTAATGAGTTTTTTTATTAAAATGTTAGTTTTTTTACATATAATACTTATAATAAATACTAAAAATCACAATTTTTTTCTCTAGGTTCAATGAGCGTCGATGCGAATTAATATTTTTTATTTCTTGTTTTTTTTACGCGTTTTTTTTATCGTTTAAGCCAGCTTACAGATATGAAGCATGTATAATTTTGTGCTGTTTTACATGAAGCATGAATTTTATAGAAACTGTTTTGATTTTGGATTTTTTTCAACACCAATCGATTATTGCGGCTCATACAATTGGCCACAATTGAGCGCATACAGTTGAGGCGTAGAGATGATGTAGCGATGTAGAGAGATACAGAAGAGGAGGTTACTTTTTACCGATATGACCCTTAACATGGCCAAGGTTATTTATCAGCGTTACAAGTTGAGCACCAACTTGAACCATGCTACATGGTCACTCCCCTTTTTAGTAACCTAGCAACATTGTACAGCATTTAATCTCAATGAGCTTGTGGGTGCTTTTATCCATCCCCAATCTTAATCAACCTATATATCAAAGTTAAGCTAGCTAAAGATCTACAGATTCATAGCCTATAAGTTTTTGTTGTAAATGGCTATTGGCATGGTTTCAACAATAGGCACACAAGTCTATATGGGCTCTATATAATTTGCATTTCTTATCCACAGATGTTTCCACTGGATTTAAGGGTATCATTGGCATTGCTCGCCTTACCAGCCCAGTGAACTTCAGCTTTAAAACTTATCGACTATCTAATAAGAGATTACAATAGTTGTTTACATCACCAAGAGCAGAAAACTGGCCAAAACTGTTGTATACATTTGACTAAAATTTTGCAACCTGCTTTGCTTTGTTCGAAAAGTGGTTAGATTGGCCTCGAGCCTAAATTAGCTTTAGCCCTTGCACCAGTAGGTCCCAACACTCAATATATCTTGATTTGTGTTATATTTATATGTATTATTCGTTGAAATAGACCAAAAGCAAACTATTAGTCGTAACTACAGTATGCTTGACCACAAAATTTATTTGTGATTTAGAAAATAAATGATCTATGCATAGAAAATGAGCCAGATGCTCGGATGCTATTACAATGTCTAATAGCATTATATATAAAAAGTATATAATAAAGTAAACAACTAAATGCCTTCAAACTACAAATTGTATGCATATATAAAGCAAACTATAAATCTCAATTACATTATACTTGACCATCAAATTTGTTTGCGATTCAGAAAATAAATGATCTATGCATGAAAAATTAATGAGCCAGATGCTCGGATGATCCTAATATAACGTCTAATAGCATTAGGATATAGTATATATGAATTATATAATAAATTGAACCACTACATGCCTGCAAACCGTAAAATTTGTATGCATATATAAAGAGAAGTCTTAAAAATAAATACTAGCTTAAACCGGCTCTAGAAAATTTATGTCACATAACAGTTCACTGTTCTCTAAATAATAAGTTTTTTGTAGCATTATGTCTGATGTTCACTTCATGTAAATCTAGGTTTCTTAAATTAGCAAGGTGGTGCTGTCCTAAATCAAAGTATGTTTCAACCACTAAAGCTAGTAGTGAGAAGTGATGATTATCAATTACTACTGAAGTGTCAGTACAATGTTGCTTTAATTCAAATATATCATAGCATGCAATCTCTTCTTTTACACACTTCAGAATCTTGAGATATTTCAAACATTGGTTTGCTGATGTAGCCGCCTTCAGGTACTTTTCGGTGCAAAGAACAGTTGTTACAACACCATCAGAAGGAGAAATCAAGCCACTGTTGTTCTTAACTCTTAACAGAACATGAATATCATCATATTTGCTAACTTCCTTAGACTGAATTAGGGAGTGTCTACATGGCTCACAACGCAACTTTTTAAGTAGTTTTCTGACAAGCCAACCAGATAAATATACAGCAATGTTACCAAGAACAGGATTTGATGTAATGTTTAGCATTCCTTCAGGAAGCATAGTTTGTCTGTCAATAACACTTCAACATAATCTTCACTACCAACAGTTGGTGGCACATAGGGTAGGTAGTAGAAGCTTGTAACAATGCAGTATCATCCATAGATCTGACATTACCAGTAGCTCCTGGTGTAATACCACATCTTGTAACCAAGGGCCTAAAGATATGCTGGAACTGTTCTACTGATGGGTTGTTGTTCCAGCCTCCTGAAATAATGACAGTTATCCTTTGTTGCAATTGGAAATAAAATGGAAATGGTGCTAAAATATGGACTGAATAATAATTATTTTTAAAAGAAAATTGTTAGGCAGGTAAGGTATCGGCCAAAATGTCCCCATTACACTCAAATATACCAAGAAAATAGATTCATAGTCGAGCGATATCATGGTGTCCAATAATATATGAAATGATTATAGTGTATTTAGGTTTTGGCACCCATTATCTTGAAGCTTGGTGATATCATTTGTTATATCATCCTTGATTTGGCCCACTTGATCTATTTTGCTTGAAAGCGGTGTGTAGTCTGAAAACCTATATCCAGCAGGTGAAATCACATACTGCAAAGCATAATATGTGGGTTTTCAGCTATACTTGAATGAGATGAATTAACAAGCACTGTACTACATACCACACCTCCGCGCAGCATTAAAGAACAACTCTAGATGGTCTTGTGAGAACTTGCACATCAGCAGGTAATCTAAATGACCAGGCTTCAGTAACTTCTCAACTAAACCGAGCACTACATCAGCAGCACACACCAATCCAGTATAGCAAACATGCCTACAAACAAACCCCCAAAATATGTCAATACATCAACATTGTTAATTTTTTTACTGTACATGAGGGATGCTCAAATAGCGGCCTGTGGTGGCCAACTATCAAATTTAACGTGGCCCATTTTACAAGGTCTCCAAATAATTACTTTTTTCACATATTTGGAATGCAGCCCATTTTAGGCTGGTTTGTAAGGCTTTATGTAGAGTATTTCTCTATACAATTGGCGCACATATTCTGTATTTCATATTCACTAAAAACAGCTAAACATAATTTGTTATTGACATGTGGATGTAATTGTAAAGTAATATAATATATATAGTTATAGAAATACAATAATGTTCTTAAACTCATATACAACTTCAGTTCATATCATCACACATCTTGTGGCCAAAATTCTCCAATATTAAATATTGGCCCTCAATTAACGACTTTTGGGCACCCCTGTTGTACATCATTATAAGTGAATGAAAGCTTATAACAACTATGCACTAATATCGCACCACATTACATGATGCAGCTGCTAGTCTAGAAAACTAAAAAGCAGAACAATACTTACACAAAAATCATAAACTAGAAAAGGGAACAATAAACGAAGAATATTTAACCATAGAAACAAACTGAAATATTGTGAAAAGATAACCGACTATGTCAGATCACTAAACAGTAGATCATTACTAGAATATTATGTGTGTAATTCTGATTCAATCCAAAATTTGAATTAGTATTTCAGTCTACTTCGACTATAGCGAAGAGCAAGGAAACGAACAGTAAAATAAGCAACAATTTTAACAAAAAAATGTAGTACCGCATAGTGTTGTATAAAGGTGTATCATCGTATCATCCATTGTTCTCAAACTCATAAGATATGTCTTTGTGTCTAGTAAAAACGGAGTTAGACACTCCAAGACTAGACAATCATATAGGCCGTTTATAGCCACGGCCTGCAACTGACCGACTATTGAGTATATCAAATAGTCTATCAACTTTCTGCAGAAACACAACAAAAAACCACATTTACTAATATTGGCTGAATTTTAATATCTGCAACTTATATAAGTTAACCTAAATTGTTCAAACTGTGATCACACTGCCATGCATGACATCAAAATTTCCAATAACAAATCTTTGCATTATTAAACTGCAGTTACACATGGGAAAATAGACCCACACGCACTAACCTGAATGAACTCAACTGTGGCATCACAGTCTTGAAGCTGGCAAATTTATTATTATTATTATTATTAAGAATATTTATTGAGGATTGCAAACCAAGTATATAAACTCCTACAGAATAAATAAATTTTTGTCCTCACAAAAAAAAACACAATATGAAAGATATGTTACGAAACATACAGTCAACGTAATTGTCAAAACAATACAATAATACAATGCTACAATACAACTCAATGCAACAATACAATAATACAATGCTACTAAGACTATGTGCTACAAATACCACTCAGAGCATATGCAACACCTAACATATACTAAGACTATATGCTACACTACATTACACCAACTATTGCTAACACGATATAATACCAAAAAGCACAAGAGACCTGAACAGAACGATTAAGCGGAAATAATCCTAGGTGACTAGAAGACAAGAGTATTTGGAATGAAGGCACTTATATAGGCATTTAAGAATTATCCTTTGAACAGAATGAGTATTGAAAATGATTACAATATTAAGAAAAGCTTATAAGAGACCGCGGGTCAGAGTAACCGGCGGATAAAAAGAGGTGATATTGAAATGGGAAGGAGCTCTTTCTAGTGTTTGAACGCACGTAGGGCTTGATAACTTTATGGCTACTCCGTAAAGACATGTTGTGTGTGTGCATATCACTGACCAGTTTCACCAAGTAATTTGAGGCTTTTCGTTTTTGCGCTTTGTTTTGGGTAAATTTTTTAAATAAATACTGCCTACGGCTAGCAATTGTTTGTAAATTTAACAGTCGGCGACCACAATTTACTGAGAGCTGAAAGTATAATACGTATTGCTCGATTTTGAATTTTTTCAAGAGATGTAGATTTTGCTTGCGAAATAGTTAAGAAGAAGGAAGAACAATACTCTAAAACAGTCCTTACTATGGATGTATATACCAGCTTAGCTTGCTCTACAGTGAGGTATTTTCTGAATTTAGACGAGAGGTAAACTAACTTGTTCGCTTAACTCAAGTTTTCAGGGTAATTAGAGAAGCAGCCACTGATGCAGATAACAATTGGGTAGCAAGAGCAACCAATAAAAGTTATAAGCATACAGATAAGCACACTAGCTAAACTAAATTGGCTAACCAGCTGCTAGCAAGCTTCTAACCAGCTACTAGCAAGCTTCTAACCAGCTACTACTAGCAAGCTTCTTCTAAACGGCTACTGCTGTACTAGTGCTACTAATGAAGGAAAAAACGCTAAACTCACTTGTAAAATGATATATCATTAACCCTCCGTGTTTCAGGGTTGTCGTGGTGGTAGCAACTAATAGCAAAAACACTGATTTTCAGCAGATAAATAAGTTTTTTTCTTGGGATAACTATGATCAGCCATTTCACTAACTAAAACCGGAAGCCCATGTAGCATTTTTCAAGATGGCGCTCAAATTGTCGCACGGAAGTTCATTGATTTAGATATGCCAATGCCATTCTAGTGGTAGTATAATTCAGTGGATATGACCGAAGGTCAGGCTACTTTTGGGGTTACTTCTATGTTCTACTCAGATTAACGCGAAGAAGCTAGGGCGAGCTACAGAAGTTACCGAACACTGCGAGATTACATATAGGCCGTAGGCCAAGGCAGTTTATCTTGCTATTTTGCTATTTTCGTTGGCACCACTTTTCAGTGGCAATTTTTTGCACTTAGTCGATAGATTTGATGGTTCAGAATTTATATCCAATGAGTTGCTATGCCTACCATTCCCACTAGTAGGAGAATTTTCCCATTTTAGGTTAGGTAGGTTTTAAGGAGTTGTCTCCTTTCATATCAAAATGTAACTGGCTTGTTACGGAGTGAGTCACACTTTGGCCAACTATTGTCGAAGTCAAAGCATTGTCTGCTGAAATTTATTTTCTTGTTCTGCATTCATGGTTTGAGCTTTGAAATGGTTCGTGTAGCCCACATAAATGGTCCTCAAGAAATTAATTTAATAAACATTGACTAAGCACACAAGTCAAACACCTAGTCACTGTCTAGAAAGCTAGAAAAACACTTTTTAAAGGGCCTGAGCGATCTGCTTCTGTTGTATGCGCATGTGTCTGCCTTGTGCCCGCTCGTATTGCAGAAACTTAGGTTACGTATGCCAGTCCGATTTTGAGAGGTCGCACCGCAAGTGCGTGTGCCTATAGGAGTCGACCATGTGGACGACTACGGAACCATATAAGCATGTGACGAACTGCAGACGCGTCTTTTCCCTTGTGGAATATTTGGTGAGTAAACATATATAACAGTTTCCAATGGGGTATGCCTTCAACCTGTCTACAAGGCTCCCATATTCACAGGACATGCTATCAGAGGCTGACTAACAACAGCAAGATTGAGGTTGCTAGGAAAAAACACAGTGAGGTGAGTGAGTATTTTTTTAGACTTGTTATACTTTACCACTCGAACATTTAAAGTAAAATAATGTCACATATAATTATTCTATAAAATAATTATTATGTAATTTAATTGCATAATTAATTATCACTGAGATGGAAGAAATGCTGACATTGTAATCTGTACAAGCCAGTAGTGGTGGCTACTGATCAAGGTGCTTGTATTAAGTTTGAAAAATAACTAAATTGCAATATAGCAAGGCATTAATCATTAGTCTTGCCCTTTTTATGAAATGGACAAAGCACGCATGTATTCACTCTAGTTTATTGGTCTAAGCTAACTAAGTGATAGTAAATTCTCTAGTCAATGTTGTCCTGGCATTCATTTAGCCACATGAAGAGAGTTGCAAACCCGCTACTCATGATGCACCTCGTCAAGATGAAGATGAGCGACTAAAAAAACTTACAATGATTCAATTCAATTCACAATTCAATGATTTGTGAGAAAAAAGTTTGGTAATACTCACACAAATGAAATACTTGCAAAGCTGTCCTTCATGTCGCCAAAACTGTGTCTGCTGGTCCATCTATGCTTAAATTAAACTTAAAGGTTGACTTGCAACAATAGTTGATGAGGAACAATAGATAACGATGAGGCTACTCATAGAATTAAAGGTTGACTTTCAACAAAATTCACATTACAGTTATTTGGTATCAAAAGATTCACCATGTCTTACTCTGTTGTGTTGTAGGTGCAAAATATGTGGGAATGTGATTACAAACTCTTAAAAGCTCAAAAATGAACAGTTAATGGCAGCCACACGAGACCGCTGTAGTTTGGATTCTCTTTCCAAAATGGCTCAAATATGACGTAGCTGTGGTAGATGGTTTCGGTTTAAACTTTCATGCAACCATATTCGTCGAAATATTTTCACAAATATACTTCACGCATTCAGTAAAGCCATGTCTATTGTTCTTACGCGTCTGTTTTATCGTCATTGTAATGATGTCACTTTTAGCAGTGATATCTTATAACTTACTGTAAAAATTCATTTAATTTTTTAACCTTACCTCAAAGGCGTACGTATCATTATCTGATAATCATGATGAGCCTGTTGGTCACCTGTGATAATCGGAAAGTGCTGCAAAAATTATTTTCGAAGTATTTGGTCACATGATCAGATTACGACTTGACGATTAGTTCAAGCCGAAACAAAACTGTAAAGTAGCGAGCATCTATATTTGATATGGGGTCTTCAGTAAAACCCGAAGTGTTTGTCATAAACTAGTGCTACGATAAAATTATATTGAGCTTTTTATTGGCCTTTCATTTCACGTGAGAACATCACGTGACAAGACAATAACCAAACTGTCATGGCAACGTCAAAGAAATAAACGAATTCCAATCTACGGCGGCTTTGTTTTTGAGCTTTTAAGAGCTTGCAATCACATTTCCACATATTTGGCACCTACAACACAACAGAGTAAGACATGGTGAATCTTTTGATACCAAATAACTGTAATGTGAATTTTGTTGCAAGTCAACCTTTAGGATATGATTTCTTCAGTTGCTTTGGCTATGAATAAGTAATTGATAAGCAATTGATAAGCAGTGCCCTGTATTGTTTTGCAGTTCAACTTGTACTGGTACTGCACCAATGATTGGCATCATATAATCCAACTATGGCGCACCACAACTGATTTAAACTCCTATCGACATGTTCAAGCATGGTTCCGCATAAAGAACTTTGGTAATTTTGTGAGTGGGGCACCTGCCCACATATGCAGATGGATTGAAGAATCCTGCTACCATCAAACAGGAAGAACATGTAAGTGGAGAAAATATTGATCAATCTTGCCTTGACAGAGATAATTAAAAATATTGTTCCCCACTTACCTTGGAACTTGTTTTGTAAAGGGACAACCAGAGAGCTGTGCCTTTAACTGTAGTTTTTTAATATTACAGCTCAGGTTCCCAGAGGGCAACTGAGTTAGAAATCTTCTCAGAGGACCAGTTCATATCTATGTCAGACTTGATCAAACTACCATAAATGAAGTGACTTCAAGCTATTGAAGATGTGGGGCCATCCTTACGGATGCCATGGTGCTTATCCAAGCCCTGCCTGCCAGTGCCATTCCTTCAACATTTCGTCAACTGGCTGATACCATTTTTGACGTGCTTATTGCTCATGCTAAGAAGCACAAGGTTGCTTGTGTGGATTTTGTGTGATCGACAACTATTGCAAGAATAGAATCATGGGGAGTAAAAAAGTGAAGGTGAAACAAAAGGTGATAAGAATCTACAAAGCCATCTTCATTTTAGTAATAAAGCTGTGAAGGTACTAAACTGAAAAGCCTCTGTAAAGTCTGGAAGCAACATATGATGTTTGCATTCATTGTTTCACACTGGAAGATTACAGTCAAGCATGATACCCTGATACTTTACACTATAACAACAATATCATGCTACTGGCTTAATATTAACCCTTACGCTCACCCCACCACCAAAGAGGTGCCTCCTTTGGCTTGCGATTACAAGGAGGCAGACACGCGTCTCGTACTGCATGCATCTCATGCTGCTGACGGCTATTCACAGGCAGTGGTCGAATCTTTTGACATTGGGGTTGCTATCATGGCACTTGCCCATGGTAAGAACATTAATTGCCGACTCCGTTTTTCTTATTGGACAGAGAGACTAGAAGTGGCTATTAGATGTCAGTGCAATGGCTACTAAGCTCGGAGATAATCTACCAATGTAAAGATCTCATATTTTTGCACGGTTTATCTGGCTGCGATGCAGTTTCATTCTTTGCTGGCAAAGGGAAAAAGAGTCATAGGAAACTCGTCAAAACAGAAGTCGACCTTCAGCAGGCAATGAAAGGACTCTGAGAATCATTTGAGTTTCGGCGCAACTTTATTCTCGATGTGAGACTGACACATGCAACTCTATGGCCAAAAAAATAGCACTCAGGAAAATGGCACAGACTTCAACTTACTAAGGTACAGGCTTTTTGTGTCCAGGTCTGGGGCAAGTCAGTCCCTCCCTTCCTGCCTTCAGTCGCTGAAAGAACATGTGCATTGTGCCAACTATGTAGCAGCTACCTACGTGTATATGGGAAGAGGCAACAACACAACTTGCCAATGCACCATTTCCTTCTTTACATGGGTGGATACTGGGTAAGAAAAACGATGAATATGCAGTAGTGTCATATTAGAATCATTGTCCCACCTGGTATTCTACAAGCAGTTCTAGGTAAGTGTCGAAAATCCAGCTGCCGAGGGAGCTGCCGGTATTATAGTAAAGCTGCCTTACACAGAGCTTTGCACATGCATGCGCTGAAACAAATAAAAACTGGAGCAGCAGTAGTAGAGGATGCTGATAGTGAAGACAATGATAAAGAACTCAACAGATTGAACAAATGGTTAGGGTATGCGATATTTTGAAATAAACCAGCTTGTTTTGTAAGACTGTTGATATTAGCTACTAATAATAATACTAATAATAATGCTTGCAGTGTTCTTATTATTGTCTTTGATTCATCAGTGTCAAGTTATAAAACATAATTACAGTATTTTGAATTTTTTTTCAAAATAAAGCTATTAAACCTTATGTAAAAACATGTATTAAAAACATGTATTAAACCTTACACATGTAAAAACATGTATATACATATATGTATATAGTTTACATGTACATGTAAGAATCGTAGGGTATGGAATGTTAGAAAATAGATAAAAGATAAATTTTGATTTTACCACTGACATCCTAAATCACTGCAAAATAGTTATGAGACAAAGTTGAAAATCTGATACTTCTATCGAAGTAATCCTATTTACATGGGAGATAAAACCGAAAAAGTCAATTTCATTAAATTTTGTGATAGAAGTGGAAATGGCAGCGGCGGCACCGCTTCAGTTTTTAACTCTCCACACCAAAATTAGTCTAAATCACATCCCAAATTGCCACTAAAAGGGAGCGCCAACAGAACATCATTTCTAGAGCTCTTTTGCCTGCTCAGCCCTCAGCCTATTAGCTGCAGAAAGGAAAATGCTATTTAGTTTATCGGACCATTAGAAGCGGGCAATCAGTGAGTTCTATTACTGGTTGTATACCTGTGCCATTATACAAAACTTATGACACGACTCAATCGATAGATTACCGTATATTGTAATTAAGTAAGTAAGAGTAAGTTAATTTTGTCTCAATTGCTTTAACACGCTGTGACAAATTTAGTTGAAGTGATAAGTGTACCTCAGATACTCATATCAGTTGTTTTTAAAACTTTTACATATGGACGGAGACCACAAGCACCCCGTTCGGGCCGATAAGCACGGCGGTGAGACGGATGAGCAGAGGATAGGACCATACGTGGTACTACAGGTAACACATACAGGTCCATCGTCACCCTCACTGTTGTTGGGTACAATAGCTGTGAGGGTGACAAAAACCAGGCAAAATAGCTGTTGGTTTTCATATACGTACTCTGAGGGAAAGCCAACTACTTTCTATGACACATTACAGGTTCACATAACAATTATAGTCTCTAGAATGGAAATGTTCAGTGTCTCAGATCTCTTTTTGCTTACCAGTTTAACTAGCAAGCTATTAATCAAAGCTGCTAGATCATCATTGCCAAGAGATCATGTGACCCAAGCCTGGGCATGGCTCTCGTATGGGAGAGAGAGCCTGGGACACATAGCAAAAAAGGTAAGATAGCTTCTGCAAAACTAGCGACATATATTACATATGACGCTCAGACTGATACTAATGGAAGCGTGTCGTTAGATTCAGATCTCACGATATATTAGACGTGGAGTGTTTAAAAGTCTATCGTCATGGTCAAACGTTGAACTACTGCCTTTTACTAGATTGAGCCCCCCCCCCCCCCCCCCCGCGAGAGCCATGCCCAGGCTAATGTGACCCCATCCATGTTGCAATGCTATCACACCTTCTTGCCAGTAAGAATTATTCTGCCACAGGTAAATATCTCCGGCTTTCACCATGACCACATGCATTATGTGGAGCAACCAGAGAATTATCTCCCCCTAGAGTGATAACTGTGTCTTCAACAACACAAGCGTTTCTGGTGCCAACAAGGAGCGTTTAGGCCGCGCCCCTTTTTTGTGCTAGTCAATCGTAGTGATTGATAGAACAATAACATCAGCCATGAGAATGATCATGAATTTCCACAGTTAAGATAGTAATTATTGCTCATATTAAAGAAATGATGATTATAGTTTATTACTCTAATATATGCTTATTATTTAAAGCAATTCAATACCTAGTATTACCTACGTGACTTGCAAAGGCACTGAATAGATAGTATTAAGCAAGTGAGTTAATGCAATCAGCTACTCCAATGATATACAGCCCTCACACATGGTGCCTGTATATCATTGGTTACTCATAAATAAGATAGATAGCCATACTGGGGTTGTATTACATTGGTGTGATGGGAAGCTAATCGACTACCATCAACTGAAAGTATTGACATTGTATGGTGATAGAGTGATTAATTGACACCACAGTCCACAAACAGCCCTTGCATGTAATATTAGAGTTCATACATATCAATCAAATGCATAGACTAGCTTGAAGCAAAGATGTCCACTAGTTAGTGGACATTTTTACTTGATGTAAGCAAGCAAAAAGTTTGAAAGTTAGAGTGGCAAATGTTGTTATATGTTAAATAAAAATAAATTATACTTAATCATACTAAATTATAGCTCTTTAAAAATAAAATAAACTTTTTTATTATTTTATGTATTAAATAATTTTTTATTGTAATCATAGCAAAACAGATTATATATTTAGCCATTACCTGCTAATTATTTCACATTTACATTTAAACACATTTGCAGTCTCATTTTTCTTCCTAATTTATTTCAACAAAACACTTCTTTCATGATATGAAATTTAAAAGTTGTAGTTGTTTGAAAAAGCTTGAAAACTTTTACAGTTATTTTCCTTTTCCTCTTAATTCATTTGTACTGCTTAAAAATATTTTCTCATGATATGAAGTTTAAAAGTTAGAATGGCAAATGTTATATAAAAATAAACTTTCTGTCCAAAGACTTTTTGATTACTCGGGCAACTCGGGTAGTACAGCTCATAGTTGATGGCAGTCGATTAGCTTCCCATCACACTAATGTAATACAACCCCAGTATGACTATCTATCTTATCTATGAACAACTGATTGCATTAACTCACTTACTTAACACCATCTATTCAGTGCCTTTGCAAGTCATGTAGGTATCAGGGATTACGTGTATGTCACAATTTCCATTTCCATAACATTTCCATAATTCATTTCCATATTATTTCCATTTCCATAACATTTCCCTACTTCATTTCCATAGTATTTCCATAACATTTCCATAATTCATTTCCATATTATTTCCATAATTCATTTCCATATAATTTACATAACATTTCCCTAATTCATTTCCATATTACATGTATTTCCATTTCCATAACATTTCCATAATTCATTTCCATAATTAATTTCCATATTATTTCCATTCTCATAACATTTCCCTATTTCATTTTCATATTATTTCCATTTCCATAACATTTCCATAATTCATATCTATATTATTTCCATTTCCATACTATTTTCATATTTCTAAAATAAAATTTTCATATTACCAGGGGGAGATAACTCTTTAGGAGCAACCTCCACTGCACTGTTATGCCCACTACCAGTAGGCATAACTTAACTTCTCTTCACTTCTTGTGCTTAGTCACATTGTCCTTAGGTAGGCTTTCTAGTGATATTGACTTAGGATTTGCAATTGAAGTAATCTACAACAGACTTGGATGTCATTAGTAAATAGGTACATATTCAGATAAGAACATAAAGTAAGAAAATTTGGAGGTAAAAGTGATGACAATTTGTTGATCGATGTAGTTGGTTCAGTCTTGAAGCTTTCATAAAGGAAGCTTCACTTAATGCCAGTATTTATGTGGGTTGTTAATTGTTATAGCACCTGTTCTAGTTTAGGTTTGAACCGCTGAATAGGTCTCAATACAGATAACGCTTACTTGCAAGCAATCTTTGAGGATTTTCTCTGCGGTGAGATGTCAAGATGATGACTACAAGATCAAGAAGAGTATTACACTCACCACGAGTAGCAGAGATGGTAGGGTGGTCATCTGGTCGCAGTTCTCCATGTAGGCTACTAAGCATCCTGGGACGTTATGACATCATTATTCTCTGCTCTTGATTGAATGACTTGGCATTGTCTTAGATGTACTATCACAATCCATATTAGTCCTCATTAATTTCGATTTCTGTATTATCTAACAACTAATACCTATCATTATATCAGATGACATTGCCATTAAATGTTGGACAGTCAGCTAGGTACAGGCTCCTAAAGATGTATTAATTAATACCTTTCATATTGAGCACGTGTGAAGACCTTTCATATTGAGCACGTGTGAAGACCTTTCATATTGAGCACGTGTGAAAACCTTTCATATTGAGCACGTGTGAAGACCTTTCATATTGAGCACGTGTGAAGACCTTTCATATTGAGCACGTGTGAAGACCTTTCATATTGAGCACGTGTGAAGACCTTTTGTTAACAGATTGCAACTGTTTGACATGTGTTAGTAAATGTAGCAACTGCACCACTGAATAATACTATACAATGGGGCAATAGATGATTTTGTAGGTAAAAGTTTTGGTTTTGGTTTCAGCTGCCCTTGGTGTTCACATTAACATCAACAACCCCCGATTCACTTTATTGCATACTGAATATACTGTGTATAGAATATGGTTTTCAGGGATGAGAAAGCGTTTATCACAACTACCAAGTACAGTATGTGAAGTCTATGTCTGTATTTGAATCTGTTACCAGTTTATATTGGCACTATTAATTGAGTAGCAGAAAAAAGCCTGAGCTTAGCGTTTAGATGCACACATAGCCTCACTTTTGGTTAGATTGTATAATGTGATAGTATTCAAGGTCTTCACGAAGCAGCTGCTGGCCTATAGGTTTAGTGATGGTTCAATAGAGTAAAGCATCAACAGCAAATAAACCTTGCTCACTAACATACGAGATGCATTCATGTCTTTTGTAAATATTAAAATAAGATGGTGGTCTAAAAGAAGCCCTTTGGAACACCTGGAAATGTGTGAAAAAAATAGTTTGGCAAACAGAACTAAGAAAAGCATAGTTATTTAGCCAACTTTTTATTAACTTTTTTGACAAATGAAGGTTTACACTTTTGTGTGTTTGTACCTGTTTAGAAATGTTCAAGACATGAAGGGCTTTTAAAGCATCTAAAATTATTGTATCGGTATCTACATTACATCAAAACATTAGCACATCCAATTGTGATGTGTACTTATTTGCAACTCGCCAGACGCTTTGACGACCTAATGAAGCAACAAGTTTATTTAGGTGCTCATGTATGTAGTGAGAAATAATGTACCGTATTCAACTTGTTTAGATAATAAACTGGTTAGAAAAATCGTGGGAGATATTGGGGTTGGCTATGCGGCCTCCATGTGTGCACCTCTATTTCTCTCAATTTGGAATGATAATAGCTGAATGTAGTAGGCGTATCTATGCAGTTTCAAAAGATAATGCAATGATAACAGCAGAATATCTGGAAATATACAGTGGTTAGGCTTTCCAAAACAGAGTCTTTTTTAGGTCAAGATTTAGAAGTATTCTTTCAACACCAGTACTTATTATGTTATATAGAGCATAGGAAAATACATTCTCATCTAGAACCCACCTGTAGTTGGTAAATACGGTAGAGATCACATTTCAAATGTTTACAAAAATGTAGTAGTAATAGTGTTGCAGGTGCTACGCAAGAATAAATAAAAGCGAATTTGTCATGTTTATACCAAAACTATATTTCTATTACTGTTCACTAGCGAGAAGTGCTAGAGTAATTAAACTGTGTTACTTGGAGACTATTTGTGTAAAAATTAGAAGAAAATTTACATGAGAGGATGACTTCAAATAAGTAATGCAAAATAACTTATACAAAAATAAATGGATTGATACTATATACAAGGGTTTAGGCCTGAAGGCTGGATTCTCTATGAGTATTGATTGTGGCAAGATCGATTGTTAATTAATAATTGGATGACTATAATATGGTCTGTATCATCTGTCTGTGTAAGTATGATTGATGTTTACTTCTATGGTTTATCTGCAGTGGGTTAATTATGTTTTCAATTGACTCCGTGCTTTCATGTACAAATTCTAGCAGATGTTGATAGTTATGAGGGTTAAGGAATTTTTTTTATAGATTGGTGTAATTCCTGCATCTGTATAGGTTATGGTCTACTGTTTCGTCCTCATCCAGGCATGTGCATGTTGGTGTACATATTAAACTGAGTTTGTATAAGTGATATTGTAAGGTTGTGTGGCCTGTGAGGAGGCTGGTTAAAATTGATATTTGTCTTTTTGGTAATATAAGTGGAATAGGTTTTTTCTCAAAATGATCTGTTTCTAAGACTTATAATAAACTAGTGGAACAGTGTCCTGTTATCAGATAAGTTTTCCATCAGCATTGCCAATCATTAATTAGTTGTTTTTGAATAGTGGATCATCTAAAATGACTTGCTGACATATCTGCTATAGTTGTGTGTTTACCATTTAAGCTTACAATGTGAGAACGTATTTTCTTTTGAAGTTTGCTTTTTGTAGGTAACAAAGTTTTTGCGAAATAACTCTGTCCTATTGCCATTCTACAGTATGTGTATATGTCTCTGGAACATAAAGACTCAGCTGTAGGTATGTTTGTGATATGGTGGAATACTTCCGTCGAGGGATTAGTTTTTACTCCTAGTATGTCTGTCAAACAACTATGGAGAGATGTCAGCTTTTTAATCCCATAAACATAAAACTATTGAAAAACACTTTCGGTACCATGGTTGATTCTAGTATCTTTTTAGAATAGTATGGCTTAAACCCTGCATTGATGAACGGGAGAAGAAGTCTCCATTTTTTGGCCAATATCGCTTTTGATTCTTTCTTTGTGTGTTGAATGCTAACTTAGAGTCTAGGGTTAAACCTAAAACTTTGGTAGAATTGATAATGTTTATGTTTTTTCCGCTGACTTAAATTTGTTTTGGGTTGCAGTTGAACCAAATAGTATCTGTCTTGGAACAGTTTGCTTTCACACGCCATTGCTCTAGCCAGTGTGTGAGCTTCATGCAGTTGCATTCCATTGTTTCATATAGTTGTTCTTCATTTGATCTTGAGCAGATAACTGAACAATCGTCTGCATATTGAAGTGAGGTTCCATTCCATGAGTTCAGCATGTCTCTGTGTAAAGTATAAAAAGTATAGGGAATAAGAAACTTCCTTGTGGCAGTCCTATTTCACATTGTTTTGGCTGCGATAGATGGTTGTTAACTTTAATTCTGATTGTTCGTCGTGTGAGAAAAATAAATGTTTTATTAAGGAATGGTCCATTTATTCCTAATTCAGCAAGTCTGAACAACATTTCTTGGTTTAAACCATTTTTAATAAAATTTTGTGTTCCTTTTTAATTATAACTATTAATTTTTACTCTAGTGATCTAGGTTTGGTTACTAAAACTCAATTACTAAAACCAATCAGGAGCCAAGATTTCACTGCCATAAGTAAATCTGTTTGGGAACAAGATTTCGACCCTGGGGGCCAGACTTATAACATGTCTGATGTACACGATCGTTCGAGAAACAATTTAAACTCGTATCTCAAGTTTGTACTGCAATTCGAAGTTGTCTACTCGTAAAAATATATGGCGACAATATCTATAAATACGTTTGTCAAGAATTTTGTTGGTCCGTCCAATGATATACAGCCCTCACTGGGTGCTGTATATCATTGGTCTGTCTAACTTCTATATCTACTTGTTTCGTGGCAGCACTGCTGTAATAAACTACAATCATTATTTTCAAGATTTTCCAAGATTGGTTAATAAATAATACGTAAATACAGCCAAAACAGCTTGTTAGCAATGATATACAGCCCCCGATATACAGCCTCCCAATGGGGGGGGGGGGAGGGCTGTATATCACTGCTGTTAGTACGTGTGTATTGGCCTGTATTATGTACATTGTTACAGAATAGCATCCTATAGCATCAGTTGAATATTATTTGCAATCATAGTTTATTTAACAAAAAATATTGAGTTGAAAGCGTTGATATTGATTTGAAGAAAATTGATTTGAAAGTACAGTAGGATACATGTACCGGTACATGTAAAAGAAGAGAAATAGAACTTAAGATTGGGTAGACAACTCTTAAAACAATTACTGATATCCGTCGCGGTTGAATCAAATGCAATGCATGAGAACATGTACATAGATATACATGTAAGTACAGCCCATTAGTTGCTCCAAAATCAAAATTATTTATTAAGCACACAGTAATTAAAAACTGCAAGTTTTTAATAATATTGTCAAATAATAAAATATGTTCTCTGTATAGGTATACGTAATGTAACTGTAAAATTCAATCATTATGCGCGTATTTTAATAGCGCATGGATCAAGTAATTTGGTTAGTATTGAATACGTAATTAGGTTGACGCCAGCCTGTATAAAGAGAGATAACTCCTTGCTTTAATTTAACGTGCTTGTGTGTCAAGGAAAACTATATTTCGAACAAAACTATTTCGATCTGTAACAAAGTCATGTATGAACTTGACCAGTTAAACATGACAAGCTTTTTACATAGGTAAGACATATTTTGCTATTAAGATGATGTACATAAAAATCATTTAAGCACAATGAATTTTAATTATACACCAATTGACATCATTTTGTATAGTATCGGGCTACGGTAGATTCTCAACAGTGTTGAGCCAACTATGTGTGTTTTTTAAAATCCTGTTATACACAATTGTTCTGCTTCAACACGTAAATCGAAGTTGCTGAAGCAAATTCAATACATTGAATTTGCTTTGTCAGTTTATTCTTGTGTAAACTAATTTGATTAATATTGGTTCAGACACTATTGAATGTGCTAAAGTATAAGCAATATTATTATTTGTCAGTAAATGATACATCTTTATTTGTAGAAATTCAAAATATTAAATATTCAAACTCACAAATTTTAAAAAAACGTTTTAAAATTTCACAAAAATATTCAATTGATGAAAGTTACACCTTTACGCGAACAGTAATTGTCTACGGTTTTTGCTCAGTCTTGTACGTCTACAAGTTTCGACAAATAAAAGAGAGGCATCTCAGTTATATAAGGAACGAGGTTCAACAGTTGAGAAAGAAAGCTTCTTAGCTGTCAGCAGTCAAAAGAGGTAAAGCCATTGGAGGTGTTCTTTTTTATAGATGTCTCCGTTATACTGAGAGAATATGTTTATGAGCCCTGGTTCTGTTTTTATGCTGTGTATAGTTGGTACTTGAGTGGAACTATATTGAGTACACAATGGAAATGTGCTGGTAGAAATGATGACGAACTCCTGTTATTTTGGTATTGTCGGCTAGCGGTTGACAGAACTGTGTACTTGTCATCAACTCAAATTTCCTTTGGTGGTTTTATGATATGCCAAATGACGCATCGTCTTCAATTGGTGTTTTTGAGGATCCTCTGATGTCCGAGATGTTTTGCTAATTGAATAAATTGCACGTATTTCTTGTGACTCAAACTATTTTCTTTTTTTTGTATCCGGTTTTGCTGATATATACATAAAATAGTGTAGGCCTATTGGGAGCCTAACAAGAAAATTGTCCAACAACCTATTATTCTCTAATTATTATAGAGGCATTAAATGAAGTAGATAATATGTATGTTTTTTGCTATTACCAAACATTTCAAATTATAAAAAGTGTAGTAAATTGCTATAATAAAAGCATTAGTACTATGCATCAAATTTTCAAACAGTGTATCCCTGTAGCAGTGGGTTACTTCAGTCTGCTACAATTTTATTCATTCATATAAATGTGTAGCACTAGAAAAACTGCCACTTTGACCACGTGACCAGCACGTTTAGCGAATTGCGGGAGATGTTTTCCGAAATATTTTCAATATTAACTCATTTGGGCTCATGTATCATCTAGTAGACAACTAAACTGCTCCAACGTATAACTTTATTGCGACTGGAGGATGACCTTTTGGGTTGGTTAACGCAAGTATAGAGTTGGTTTTGTGCAAGCTGCTGGCATTCGTCTGCGGTGTCTTCCGTCAAAACTTACGAAATTTGGGTATAAATATCTGTATTTCTCTCTTCTTATTTTCGAGTGGACTGTGTCCTAAGATGTGCAGCATGTTTTTTGTCAGTTTCATGTACATGTAAAGTTCCACTTTTGTCATAAATGAAAATACATGCTGCATTTTCAACTCCTCAATGTTAATTATACCTAAAATCCTGTCATTTAAGTTGTAGTGAACATCACCTAAACTGTACAATACTCTTGTCCAGACAAACCTTATTGTTTACTCATATGAAACCTATCATCATGTGACACGAAAAAAATATGATATTGAGTTTTAACATTAACTGAAAAACTATTCTCTTTTGGTCATTTTATATTTTATCTGAACACTTTGCCCAACTATTTCAAAAGTTATTGAGCTAAATTACAAAAATGTGAATTAAAAGGATCACGATCAAACTTAGTTTAAAAGCTTTTCTGCAACTTTCCATTTACACTTGAACTTTCTGTAGCTCGTAAGTAGCCAAAAGATCTTTCTTAAAATATTTAAGCTAGTTTGCCTTTCTGAGTAAATCGTGATATTTGAATGACCAGCAGCAACTGCTTTTTGGCTTAACCAAAAATGTGCCATTTTATAGCATAATTAGCAAATTGTTTGTCATAAAAAGCTAGCAATTAGCAAAATCTTTGTGTTTTGTTGCTTATGGTAGAATGAGTAGTTGATGGTTGTTTGAGGCACTTTGGTTATAGATGTAACAATAATGGCTTGCGAAACTTTCTGATTATTAAACCAAGGTTGGCTATCATAGAACCATATATATATATATATATTGATGTCACAAAAGGAGCCTTTGAAAGCATTATTCACAATTGAGCCATTCCACTTAATATATCAATATGCAGCCAGCTTGTCTTTTCAGGAAATAATATAAAACAAATTTATTAACAACACAATAAAGAAAATTTCTCTAAATTTCTTCACTGAAGTCTCTCAACAGCTTTTCTATTGTTAGCAAAATTTCCAAGGTTTGTGAAAATCATGGTATTTATGAAAGTTACTCTCTTGTAGTTGGACCAGTACTGTCATTAGCTTTAAGAACAATCATTCTAACAATACAATTGGATAAAGGTTTGTTATCAAAAACATACCAAAACCTTATGGAATTACAGCATTTGGAAAAATTTAGTTGATTATCTACAGCTGGTTACTGAGAACATTTAGCAAGCATTCACATGAAAGAGCAAAAAAATTTTTTGGAACAGTGTTCAGTGGTGTCACACAAAATTCAATGCAAGGTCATATTTAGCCTTCGGCTTGCATAGTAGCAAACACCAATTCAGTAAACATGACAACTTTGATCAAATCAGCGGTTGCAGCTGAAATTCTATGTAGAGCAAAATTTTGTTTGAAGCCTCATATTTTTATTTACATCGCCAAGTTTCAAATGCATGGGTCTAAATTACTAAGGAAAGGCCATGGCTTACACAGATTGCATGAATAATTTTATTGTGATTTGTACAAGGCTAGTCTTTTGTCCTGGCAATTTGGTCTTAGCAACCCTATTAGCAAAGCTTTGGGTTTGGTTGTTCTTAGTTGGGGTTCAGGTGATGGTGTTTAGTGAGATGAGAATGAGCTCATTGAATGAGTTTTTCTGACCTCCTTAAAACAAGTTGCAACTCACATTGTTTTAGAAATAGAAATTAATTTCATAGAACCTTGATCTTGGTTATGGAAATGTGAAAATTGTTTTTAATTTGTCAGCTTATCATTTCTTAAGAAGTTCCAAATGTTGACAAGCCTATGTGCTTTCAATTTGCTTGAAAATGTCTCATAGCCGGGCTTACGGATGCAATTTTTTTTGCAAAATATTTCTGTGGTGGTTAGTCATGGCATACTCATGTTTCTTGTTTATAGTTTCACGATTAAAAAAATCTTAACTTTGTTGTTTGCAGTTTATTTTGTCACTTCACTGACACCTTGAGGACTAGTTGCTTACTTGTATTGGTAACCCCAGAGCCTTGGTGCTTTTGCTAGCTTTACTAAGGCCTTCAACCACTTACTTTTTTGAATAAATCATCATATCTACACATCATTTGAAACTTGAGGCTTGCTCTAAATGAACACTAAATCACCGAAGCTTTAGAAACGATCATCTTTTTCATTTTATTTGTAGGCATTTTCCTGTTCAAACTCATCCATTTGCCCTTAGCAGTGTCTCAAGGCACAAAGTTTAAAAAATATTACAGTATTTAGCTCAAGCTTATTATCATGAAACAATAAGGTTCAATTCTGAAGTGGACCTTTAGTCACAAACGTTTTTTTATATCAGAGCTAAAATCTCATTCTAAATACCAGAGATTTACATTATTTATTCAACCAGAAATGAGTTCTTGAGAGTCACAAAACTAAAACTTTGATTGGAAAACTTTAATGGGCCATTTGACTTTATATACAAACCAAAGCGAGTAACAAATACCAATAAAAGTAGTCACAACATAAAAGCTAAGATGTTGTATTGATCATATATGATCACAGTCTGAGCATGAATGTATAAAATGAGAAATGAAACGCGTTGACAGTTACCAAATTGAAAACGAAAGATATAATGTAAGAAGAATAAACCTTGTGTTCACAGCATAGAAGTAAAATTAAACAGCAAGTATTGACAGTTGACACAGGTAGTCACAAATTTAGGATTAAAATGTTGGGTTTATCAATTAAGAAGTCCAAGCATGACCAATTATGAAAATTTAATGAAATGAATATTCACAGCCGCAAGACGGAAACTAATCTTTGAGTGCTCAATAAAACTTAAAACTTCTTCATTTGTTGCGTGAGCCACTTCATCAAAACTCACTCTTGTTTCTTGTAGGTCTCGTTTGTTATCAAACATAAAACACTGGGCAATACACTTGACTGAATGTTATCATTTTATTAGAATAAGCCACAAGCTTTAGCCAATTAACGACTAGTGAGACGAAATAAACAAAAAAGTGGCTTACAAATTTCCATGAACCTTGATCCATACTTAGAAATTTCAGTTATTCACATCAATATCATTCGTGCGCTGCAAAACACAAGTAATGTTCTTATGGTAATTCTTCTGTCTTATAGACTAGTTTGAGAAACTCTGAATATCACTCTCATCAAATATCGAGCTATCCTAATACAATAAGAGTGGACTCGGATGAGCTACATCGAAATTCACGCTTGAAACTTACGTAAGTTTATAAAGGAAAACTCCTGTCTCAAGCGTTCTCAGTTAACGACGATTTTCCACCTCCATTTCTAGTAGAATAGCTAAAGAACCAGTGGTCACTCTCTACATTGAGGTCACTTCTAGAATCACTCAATTTTACCAACAGCTCCCGATGCCATATTTTAAAATACTGGAAGCGATTAGCCTACATGTCAGGAGAATGGCTTGTTTTTAAAAAGTCAGTCTACATATAAACAATAGTGACAGGGCGTTATTGATCTAGATTAAGGCTAAAAGTCTACTGTTGATGCTTGGAATAAACACGTTCTTATTTGGTCAATAGGAGCTAAAATATTGTTCTGGCCGTTGTAGTTTTACAACATTATTATGCCCTAGAAAACCTCAATGCGTGATGTTTTGGAACATTGTTGAGCCTCAAACTGTTAAAGGTTGACTTGCAACAAAATTCACATTACAGCTATTTGGTATCATAAGATTCACCTTGTCATAAGCCTGGTTTCCATATAACAGCGCAATGATCAGGCGCGGACCAGTGATCGTGCGCAATGCATTTCTTGGGCTGCGATGCAGTGTTTCCATATCGCGCGTAGGCGCCCATGCTTGCATTGGACAAGGTAGATATTTTCCTTTTTCGTATGAAAGACATATTTCTTCGGAAAAACAGCCCTCTGTTGCGAAATTGCGCTGTCATATGAAAACCAGGCTTACTCTTTCGTATGGGAGACCGATTTCTTCAGAGCCACAGCCCTCCGTTTGAATTGTGGGATAGGTTGAAAAGGTCTAGCGGTGTATTGTGGGATACATCATCACACGCACCCATCGCAAGGATCCATTCTGTTGGATCCTTGCGATCAGCGTACGCACGTCGCGCGATCGTCGTGCACTGACGTTTCCATATCACAGCTGGCCTACGCACAGCTGCGTGCCTTGCACTGTCATATGGAAACCAGGCTTTACTCTGTTGTGTTGTAGGTACAAAATATATGGGAATGTGATTACAAGCTCTTAAAAGCTAAAAAACGAACAGTTAATCGCAGCCACACGAGACCACCGTAGTTTGGATCCGCTTTCCAAAACGGCTCAAATGGGACGTAGTTGTTACAGGATGGTTTCTGTTTACACTTTCATGCAACCTCATTCGTCAAAATATTTTCACAAATACACTTCACGCATTCAATGAAACCATGTCTATTGTTCTTACGCGTCTGTTTTATCATCATTGTAATTCTGTCACTTTTAGCAGCGACATCTTATACCTTGCCGTAAAAATTCATTTAATTTTTTAACCTTACCTCGAAAGAGTACATATAATTGTCTGATAATCATGACGAGCCTGTTTGTCACCTGTGATAATCGAAAAGTGCTGCAAAAATTATTTGCGAAGTATTGGGTCACATGATCAGATTACGACTTGACAATTAGATAGTGCCGAAACAAAACTGTAAAGTAGCGAACATCTATATTTGATACGGGGGTCTTCGGTTAAACCCGAAGTGTTTGTCATAAACTAGTGCTACGATAAGTTTATATTGAGCTTTTAATTGGCCTTTCAATTCACTTGACAAGACGATAACCTAACTGTAATGACTACGTCAGAGAAATAAAGAGATTCCAATCTACGGCGGCTTTTCGTTTTTGAGCTTGTAAGAGCTTGTAATCACATTTCCACATATTTGGCACCCACAACACAACAGAGTAAGACATGGTGAATCTTTTAATACCAAATAACTGTAATGTGAATTTTGTTGCAAGTCAACCTATAACTATATATGTAGGTTGAAAAGGGATTGAAAATTGAAATGCTTTCAAACAAATTCAACTATTAATTTTTTAATGAGAGAACAATTCTTTAAATTTTAAATTAAAATTGTTGGTATTTAAATTACTTTACGTACTATATCTAGCTGTTAGGGACAAGCAATAACAGGTACCAGCTTGATGTTGTTGCAAGCAGCAATACCTCTGTATCCATATATAATTGACTTCTGAATGTTGCAGATGTAGATCCTGCCTAGGACTAATAATTATATAATTAAAATCAGTGCAGTGACCTAGTGATTGACAAACTTCATCTGTCATTTCAACTAACCATGTGTTAAGGGCTAAGTGAGTTAGCATTGTGGAACTGCTTATTGAGGCAGTTATTTTAACTGGAATTTGTTTGATAATCGTTTCCCCTAGGACTCAGCTGCTTATAGTGACGGATGTTATTGAGACGTCTACTGGCTTCTGATTGGCCTTTGTGAGCTAGTCAATTGCTAAGTTTTGCACTTTCAGTATGCTTTTCATAAAACACCAAAATAGCCGTTTTACCAGTGCTTCTTGTACAAAAGCAGATCAACTCAATCTGACATCTCTGCTATAAACACTAATTTGCAATTATTTATTAAATGACTTGGCTTAGCAACATGTTTCAAATTACAGTATTCACAATGTTATGTCTAACTTCGTTGAAAAATCACTTTGAAAAACTATTTCGGCTCCGATAATTTCAGTGTTATTACAAATCCATGAGATATAAGCTGTGTGTCATGGTGTTAATTCTGTTTATGCATTCACATCAGAGGTGCAGATTTGTTCAACACCATTCTTAGCTCCGCCATCAACAATAAGGCATACACATAGATTAGATGTAAATGCAAGAGAATAATAAGCATTCATTGTTTACCTACAGTTTACAACTGTTGCTTAGCAGCGGTAAGGCGCTATCAGCAGCCAAAGATTAAGCAAAAACAGGTTCACAATTTTTTTAGCAACGCATTTTGTATAAATGGGATGAATTGTAGGGGATTAATTTATTACTATCATGTGAAAGCATTCTAAACATCTTTTAAAATACCATATCATTAGTGTTCCTTCCCAACCCCAAAAATGCTAGTTTGTCTTGCTTGATCCAATCAGATAAAATATAATCTCTGCTTATGCAATTGACAGAAATTCTGTAAAAAAGTTCCATTAACTTGACACAGTAGTAACTTCACATACTTTCAGTGTATGCTTTAAACCACTTTTACACTTGTTTCTCATAGCCTCATAGTCCATATGATGGTGCGTTCAATATCCTGTTTTCTATGCATAATTCATGTAAGCGTATATATGTATATTGCATATATGTACTGTATATTGCATATATGTATATGGTAGCTAAAAAATTTTAACAACCAAAAGTAGTTAATTTTACACAAAAATAGAAGATGAGAAAAATAAAAATGGAATTATATTAAACATTGTTGGGCACTTGTCACTACTTGTCACAATAGAGAATAGGGTGTTCATGATGCATTGTGCACATCAGTGTACACTGTAACATTGTAAGGATGGCAAGCTAGATTATTATAACACTGATACTTCAAATTTGTTATTCACATCTGCCATTGTACCTGCGCATGCTCATACAAGTTGCTTCATGAGGACATAACTCCTGATTATATCCCAAATGCATAGACTTCACTGTTGTCCCTCCTTTGATTCTTGGCTCTCATTAGACATTCTACGTGCTGTTGAAGTGCTTCTGCTGTAAAAGTTTTTTGCATATCTTGCTGGTTTGGCTGCTCTGTAAACTCACTGTCTTTGTATTTCGCATTTAGCAATATCCTTAATCTTGGATTTACAGGGTCAGCATCCAAAATAATTTGAACTAAACTGTGATTCAGACTAATACAATTCACTGCTATTTTTCTATGCAGTTGACAGCTGTGAGGTTGTCCTTGTCTGTTCTGTTGGACAGATAGCCATCCATTATGCCCATTTCCCAAAGCTAGTCTTACGGGTAGCTGCGGTAATGTTTACATTATATCAAGGCTAGGTTGATATTTGAAATAGGTGTGTCGATGCATTAGTATTATTTGTTTTGTGCCGTTGTGCGCGGTGGCTAACAGTTCACTGATCGTGTATTTATCATGAAGGACACAAGTTTATGTAAACTTGAATTGATATTTCATATAAATAACAAAGTTAGAGTTATTCGTTTATTTTCTATTGAACTTGGCTGATTACAGCTTTCAAGGATCACCGTCATGCTAATTGCTATTGAATTAAATTTAACAATAATGCATCCAATATATACAGGAGTCGAATGGCTGGAGAATGTCTCAGTAAAATCATTTCTTTAAACTTTATCATATTATCATATCATACGAACGCAGCGTTTTTTGTAGCTAAGCTTGTCTCTTGCAGAAAATCAGCCAAATACAATTTATGAGTGAGAAGAGTACGAGCACACAGCCTGGCAAGACCCCTGACCAGAGTCTTGAATCTAACAAGATATTTTATGCTACTTAATGGTAGAAGTAGAAGATGCTTCCACGTTAACAGGTTTCTTATCCATCTTGTTTAGAATTAGCTACAGGAAGCAGAGCTGACGGAATATCCTTGTATAGTGATCGATTTGATAAATATTTGATCAACTGTATAAATTTGAGTGGGTGAACTGGCAAGCAGCTATAAGTTACAATACAATCATGACTTGGGCGACATTAGCAACTACTAGGGTCTTACTACCTGCCAGTCGAATGTTTCATTCTTCATGACAGCTTCTTTCTTTATAGAACCGCTTCTACCATAACCAAATATGCCATTCTAATTCCAGGTTCATAATTTCTTATATTATTATAAATTATTCTCTGTGTGGTGTAACTTTTTACATGTTAGCGCATTGTAGAAAGTTGGTCGCACTTTTTACTGTTGGAGTTAAGATTACTGATTAGACTGCACGCATTTCCATAAGGTGATTTATTCGCTGGTTTTCTAGACGTGTGTACCAGTGATCACCTTCCAGAAGTGGAACTAATCTCTCTGGTCACTGAAACTCTTCCAAGATACAAGCTCAGGGCTGATTCAATCACCGACTTTGGAACATACAATCACCAAGATTGGGGCATCCAAGAACCAGTTATTCTCGCTGAACATCTCCAGCTCTCCAACGAACAGATTCAAGAAGTTTTTAAATATTTTTGTAAGTACAGTAAAGTAGGTTACTAGTGTGAGTAGTAATTGTAAGAGTGTTATTTAACAGGTGCTAGCCAATCATTATTCTGATTTTAAAACACAAAGATTACTTTCTGTTGAACTCACACATGATCCTGTAAAGCGTCTTACAATATATTCCAGCCTCTTGCGAAACTCAACCGCAACGTACTTTATGATTCGCTGGAGCAGGAACAAGCAGGTTTATATATACATGTATATATGTACTGCGTATTTATGTATGGGCCAGTTTTTCCTTTTTTATTTTCCTAATCATACAACACAGTAATATACAAATTGCACACATGTGTCGGTGTATATATGATAAACTCTTATTCAACTGACCTTCTGAGTAGTAGCCACCCTAGCCAGTGTACATGAGAGTCAACAGATGTAACAGTGTCATCATGGAACAACTGTACATCATGTTGACTTTATGATGCAAAGAGTGTAATGCTTCTTTCTAAGACTCCATAGATGTATGTATACCATGTTGTGTGGCTGCAGAGGATTTGGGAGTCAGAGATGGACAGCAAGGCGGCATGGGACCTGTTCAATAAGGGTATAAAGTATATGGGTGCTGCCAAAGCTTCAACTCACTAACTCTTCTGCTGTTTTAGGTTTACAAGCGTTATAATCTTATTGTTATAATCCATTCTATTTTGTTCAATTGTTTTGTTTGATTCACTGCTTTTCTTGAATTTACAGTTGGTGTGATAGATTCACAGCGGGTAGGCTTGGCTAAACAGCCCGCAGTGCTCGCTAATGCATTGAATATAATGCTGCAGCTGTAACAGTCAGTTCTTGGCCGGCACCATGCCTCTGACCAGCTTTATTGTGCACATTCACATTGTATTAATGTGTCACAATGTATATGCTTGTTAGCTTTTTTTATATAGATGAAAAAATCTCTTAGTGTGTCTACAATATTGCATGCGTCTCTTTGTTTAGCTACCAAATACTACATGTATATGGGCTCCTTAATACTATATGGGCTCCTTCATATCTGATACCAAACGGCATAAATGCTGTTGAGTTATTCTTTCAGACACAGCGATCAGTCAATGTTGAAATGCAAGCTATAGCAACAAAATTCATAAATCTTCTAGCCGATTTGGCAATTCTGGAGTAGTTCCTCTTTTGGCTTTTATGAGTAAAGCGTGTCAGAAGTTTTGAAGCTGCTGTTTCCAGATCACTGAACAGATCTGTAATAATCGTTTTGTATCAGCGGCTTGTCATCACTTCAACAGGCTTCAACAGTCTCGCTGATGTGGTTGGGAAAAGGCTATAGTTCAGAGGTCAGCACCTAACCTCTGACGGTTTGGTTCCATATTTGTATGAGGCCGGTGCTTAGTCGTAGCCGATATACCATTAGGTGTCGACACCTATGCTGTGTAAGCAGCTCTCGCTGGGTTCACTAGGCATGCATCATTCAGGTTGTTCTACTATCACTTAAGAATGATCATCTCTATCTTGCAGTAGCCTGTGGTGACCGTGTTTGTCAGATGACGAAAGTATATGATGACATAGAGGCTGTCACTCATCTCCTCGAAGAGGTACGGATCTAGCCTAGTAGTAACTTAGTATCACTTTTGACTAACTGGACTGCTTTTGTCAATCGCTCCCTCGCTAAGGAGTGGTTAATGGTAGAATAGACAGCGAGCCTACGTGTTAGTCCTCAAGTACACTTAGCGTGAAAGGCAATATCCAGCTGCTGTCTTATCTTCCATTTTGTGATTAGGCTGTAACACTTAGTGTTTCATCTGATGTAGCTATAAAACAGCATAGTGTTTGCAAAATTCCTATCACACTCAACCTTGTGATTGCTTGCAAACACGTTTCATTTGTATAACTTGGAAGCATTGCTGTTTCATCCAATTGATTTTACGCCATAAGAATCACTGTGCTTCTAAGCTTAGAGGACATGCTCCGTAGGAATCATTATTCCCTTGAAGACATAACGGTAGGCTGGTTTTCATACAGTCAGAGAAGATAGTGTGCAAGATAACGTGATTCTAGTCATCGGCTGAAAGTAGATCAGATTCATTAGCGAATAGAATGAGCACACTTCACTGGATATTGAGGTGCAGCTAAAAATGAGAGAAATTTATTTTTTGTTTTTATCATATTTGAGTAAGTTGAACGAAGGCCATGTCAAATTGAGGAGTATTAAGCTTTATTGGTATATGGCAATAGTCCTGCATTATAGCAATAGTCCTGTGTTATGGCAATAGTCCTGCATTATGGCAATAGTCCAGCATTATAGCAATAGTCCTGTGTTATGGCAATAGTCCTGCATTATAGCAATAGTCCTGCATTAAGGCAATAGTCCTGCATTATGGCAATAGTCCCGCATTATGGCAATAGTCCTGCATTATGGCTGGTATGCATGGTGCTGTATGAATGCTATTCAAACTGGTGCTGACTGTGACATGGCAAATTTATGCTTACATATATATATACAGTGAAACATGGATAACTCGTCCACGGATAGCTCGAACACATGATTAATTTGAACAGTTTTTTTGGTCCAATCCCACGTAATGATAAATTGTTATAGATAACTCGAACTCAACGCTGTTAACTCGAACTGTTTTTTTCCCAACGGCTACCGAAACAGTTGTTATCGCTTTAGAAAATCACTTTATTCCAAGCCATAGAGGCAGTGTCTGAAGTGGAGAGAGATTCTTGGGGGTACTCTCTGTCATGCCAGGAGGGTAGTGTCCAGGGCCAACGGCCCTGCTCGCGGCTCACAGGGTGAGTCTGAGAGGGGCGTGGCCTCTCTCAGTAGAGGGAGGTCCGGGGGTACTCCCCGAAATTTTTTTTAGCATGAATGCCCCTAAATTATGCTGTTTTCCATAACTTAAAACCCTGAGTTGTGTTCAGTAAGAAATTAAAAGTGGGCTTAGTTGCGCAACCTGTGTTCTCTATGACTATGGAGACTCCAGGTTGTGATGTGAGTGAGTCAAAAAACCCTATGGGCAGTCCACACAGACCCCAGACACAAGACAGTTCCATCTCCAAGCCACCATGAATATTATTATATGATAAGCTCAGTCACTCACTATTATTTTAAATACAGACTCTAAATTCATGGCAGTCACTAATTCTTACTCACCTTTAAATAAGTTATCTATTGGCCCATGCTGTTTCATTATGAATTCATAGAAAACTGATTGGTTCTCAGGTTTTTAATAAAACAATCTAGTTGATCAGCTATAATAGCACAAAACTGACTGAAGAAATTAAAGAACAGTAGCGTAATTCTCTCATCCCGAACACGCGCACTGTTTTCAGTGTAACGAACTCGAGCTAATATAAGTTCAGGAAGAAAAGAACAAAACGCGTGAATATTTCACTTCATTCCTGTTTTACCGCATTTAATAAGATACTAGCTGTGCCACCCGGCGTTGCCCGTGCAATAGAAGAGTATTTGGACAGAAAATTGATTTGTATTTAACATATTACAACATTTGCCATTCTAACTTTCAAACTACATATCACGAGAAAAGTTTTTTGTCTTATAAACAATGAGAAGTAGTGAGAGTTTTGCTATTAGGCAGCGAGCGAACAGGTGAGCGAACAACTTCTCGTGACGTTGTGCTATGACCCACGTCATACGCAAAGCAGTTAGGTATTGCTCTAATATAAAGCCTTATATTGGATTGTTAGCAATTTGACTTCCATAGTCCAGTGGTCTAGGTGTAAAGGTCCGGCCACACGTAACGAATTATTCGTTCAATCTGACCGAATCCACGAATTTCACAGAATTCACAGATCTATTCTGCCGAATATCATAGATTCGTCTGAGCTGTGCATGCACACCGAATTCGTTACCGAAACGCGTTTAATTGGCTAACCAATTTTTTTAGCGAGCACGATTCTATTAGCTTTGACAAGTGATATAGTCCAAGACACGTACGACGACACACAATAAAAGTATCACCGCGATATGACTTGATACATACGATGCAACTGCCTATATGCGCTAGAGATAGCGACTGTTTTTGCGACGGAGCTTTTGCTGCATAAAAAGAAATTATTATTATTGAAAAAGAAATAATTCATGACTTCTAAAATATCTAAAAGAAATTTCTGGATACACGATGAGAAGTTCCTGTCATGGTGAACCAACGAGAGAGAACCAACAATAGCGCATATAGGCCGTTGCATCGTATGTATCAAGTCATATCGCGGTCATACTTGTATTGTGGGTCGTCGTATGTGTCTTGGACTATACCACTTGTCAAAGCTACTAGAACCGTGCTCGCTAAAAAAATTGGTTAGCCAATTAAAAGCGTTTCGTTAACGAATTCGGTGTGCATGCACAGCTCAGACGAATCTATGATATTCGGCAGAATAAATCTGTGAATTCTGTGAAATTCGTGGATTCGGTCAGATTGAACGAACAATTTGTTACGTGTGGCTGGACCTTTAGACTTGTGAACGGCTTGGTCCGAGATCGAATCCACTTTGGTATGGAATATGTGTTTCAAGATTTTAAGATCCCTGAAAACCAGTCATATACTGGTATACGATATGATGACATACTTAGAGAAATATATATAGATGAGCAACCTGAAATGAGGGGGTACGCGTCCTAGGGAGTACCCCCACTAATTTTTCTTAGGGGTACGCCGTACCCCCATTTCGAACACTGCATAGAGGTAAGCCTCAATTTTTCGTAATTCATAGGCGTTGTTATTACCACCATCCGCAAAATATTTTTGTCAACGACTTTTTTAAAGGTTTGGTGAAATTTGATTTATACCAAACATCCGCTTATATTAGCGATATTATATTAGCGATCGCCCTTTGGAAGCAAGGTAAAGTGAGGTAATCTTTGCATAAACTTCAAGAAAAATCGGCAAAATTGATCGTGGGTAAAACGCTCAAAAGAAAAAGATGTCTTTTCTTTTGAGCATTTCAACAACGATTAAGTTTTGCCAATGTCAATCTAAAAAATGTCCTGGCACTTACGTCACCTCAAACAACAAACCAATCTCAAGTGATAGAAAAATCTCTATACTTTTTGATAAAAACGTTTTAAACTTAACATTAGAAGCATTTAATTTGAAACAAGCCATTTGTGCTTTTGATTTATATTATAGTTTGTATATGTACATGTATCTACTAATAAATAAGTAAATACATGGACTTGTGACAGTGCTCTGATAACTTGAACGCTCTGATAATTCGAACACTTTCGCTCGGTCCCGTGAAGTTCGAGTTATCCATGTTTGACTGTATATATATACTAGTTGAATGCCCGGCATTGCCCGTGTAAGTCTGCACAGAAAATTTATTTTTATTTAACATGTAACAACATTTACCATTCTAACTTTCAAACTTCATATCATGACGAAAATGTTTTTTGCAGGTCAAAAAAATTAAGAAACAAAATAAAACAATTATAAAAGTGTTTAAATGTAAATGTGAAATAATTCGCAAGTAATAGCTAAATTAAGTCTGTTTTGCTACGATTACAATAAAAGGTGATTTCGTAATGATACAGTTAATACGAACTGAAAAAACAAAATAAAAATCCTGAATATGTTAAATTAATAATAACACTTTGTGCATAGAGGTGTGTGTATAAAAAAATTACTGTTGTTAAAAAACTTTGAATACGATGATACTGGTATCTCTCGATACTGGTGCAAATGTAAAAATGAGATATCGGACTGTCTTTGTCTGATGCTTTGTCTGACCGAATGGAGAAAGAATGTAGAGGCTATTCCTACTCAAGATAATACAATTGTTTTTGTGAAAAGTATTAGCCTTTACTGATTTAGCAATTGAACCTTACGAAAAGCCGGAAATAAAGTTCAAGAAAACAAGTAAAAGCATCATGTTTCATAGAGTTCATAGAGTTTCAAATAATACGTCATTTACTATTTGGATATAAGGATGTCTATATACATGTCTATATACATGTATATATACATGTATACATACATGTATATATACTTGTATAATATACGTGTATACATACATGTATATATACTTGTATAATATACATGTATATACATGAATATATACATGTATATAAATGTATCTATACAAGTATACCTATATGTATATATACATGTATAATATATACATGTATATACAAACAAGTTATAGAGCGACTAAAATTTATTGCACTGCAATATTGCTTCGTATGGTTTACAGTAAAATCGAAAGCACAGCTTCAAATCTGAGCAAGCCACACACGTCAGGTGCTAAAACCATACTAAGTTAATGCAGTTGTACATATCAGCTACCAAGAGTCAAGCCTAATGTTTAAACAAATTATGTGTTTGTTTAAACATAATAAACAAATGCGAATCTAGATTTTGCCTCTAACAATATACTTTGCACAAATATTGTATGGATTTCAGCTGGCACAAAAACTTGTTTTTTCTGAGGCAGTCCCTTTTGCAAATGACTAGAATTTACATTATGCTGATGATGGAGTTCAGCCTTCGAGCTGGAACAGGCAACTTGCATGAAAGATATTATAAAATATATCTAGTGAGGAAATGTATTGACACAGGGAAATTTTTTCTGGCATAGCTATTTGTGACACCTACATCATCACAGCCTAACCTCTACATATGAAGTTAATTTGCTTTAATATTTGTTTCATATGTTGAATCTATTGTATATTGAACCTATTGTATGTTGAATCTATTTTATGTTGAATCTTGTATGTTGAGTCTATGGTATGTTGAATCTATTGTATATTGAACCTATTTTATGTTGAATCTATTGTGTGTTGAACCTATTTTATGTTGAATCTATTGTGTGTTGAACCTATTTTATGTTGAATCTATTGTGTGTTGAATCTATTGTGTGTTGAACCTATTGTATGTTGAGTCTATTGCTCGTTGAATATATTGCATATTGAATCTAATGTATGTTGAATCTATTATATGTTGGAGCAATTATTTTTTGAGAATGTATTGGGTTTTTTAATTTGTTTCAGTCTTAAAATAACTAGAAATTCCACTGTCATACAGCCCACGACCTTATAATGGAATAAGTGATAACGGAAAAAAGAAATGGCAGTGCTGGTTGTTGAAAAAATAGTTGTCAGCAGGAATTGGCAGAGTATAGTCTGTATAGTATAGTAATATAGTATAGAATCGCTTCACTCGTGTTTGGTCGTGGGAATATTAATTAAAGCTGTAGGCCTAACCTACTGTAATGTATGTAATTTAATAACAACAATAAGAAAATATGTTTATTATAACTCTGAAATGTACAATTAGAAGTAAAAGGGCAAGCTACTCTGTACTATACACAGTTTGAAAGTTACAAAGACTTGGTAACATATTTAAATAGGCTTATATGTGTTTTGTATCGTTATTATACTTTAACGACTCTACAAAACGATGGTTAAATTTGTTGATGAGATTTCGAAACAACAATAAGGAAATATGTTTATTATAACTCTGAAATGCAAAATTAGAAGTAAAATGGCAAGCTATTGTGTACTATACACAGTTTGAAAGTTACAAAGACTTGGTAACATATTTAAATAGGCTTATATGTGTTTTGTATCGTTATTATACTTTAACGACTCTACAAAACGATGGTTAAATTTGTTGATGAGATTCCTTAACAACAATAAAAAAATATGTTTATTATAACTCTGAAATGCAAAATTAGAAGTAAAATGGCAAGCTACTGTGTACTATACACAGTTTGAAAGTTGGTTGTGTTGAATGTAGAATGGTTTTGATAGCGATCTTTAACAGAAAGCACGTATGAGCGTTTACGCGTCTGGAACCTTTCTGCAAACTGCAGCAAAATAAAAAACTTTCTCGTCATAAAGGGGCTTTGTAGTTCGTCCCTAGCTTGTACGTAAGTTGTAAAGAATTTCGGCTAACGTTTTAAATAATTTAATGAAACCTTCGGTGATTGGACAAAAAAACATAGGCTGATAAACTGTGTACCACAATTTCGTACCTGTAAATCGGTCTACGCCTCAAACGGTCTACGTTTATTACAGAAACCTTCGGATAATTTCGATTACAGGTAAACAATGCCATAGACTGGTGAAATGGGCACGGTTTTCTCGTGAACTGCGCACTGCTAAATAGTTCTACTGGATAGTAAATAGTTCTGCTAAATAGTTCTGCTAGATAGTTCTACAATCTGTCGCACGGCTTTATTGACGTATCGTAGGCCGGTCTTAACTTTTATTAAACCAAGCTTTTCAAGCGTTTTGTGGCAATTTTCGGCCAAATTAATCTGTCTATTTGTGTATAATCCGATCAGATGGGTAAGTTTTAAGATGCTGTCGACAATTTGCAAAGACTTGGTAACATATTTAAATAGGCTTATATGTGTTTTGTATCATTATTATACGTTAACGACTCTACAAGATGATGGTTAAATTTGTTGATGAGATTTCGAAACAAGGGTTTGCGACATTGTTGATGGATAATTTTCGTAAGTTGTGTGTACTTGCATTTATCATAAAAACTCTCAAACTTCGCTCCGCTCGTTTGGTCGTGGGATGATAAGTATTTAATGTAACTACATGTAGAGTTCAATCGAACCTGGTATATAGAGCTGCTAAAGAATCGGATGTAAAAGTCTCAATCTATATATTTCTCAAAGTTTGTGTGTGTATCCGTGTATTCGTCTGTCTGTGTGATTGTCTAGCTATTGCTATTAAAATCTTAGATGGATTTGAACTCGCGGAAATTGCAACCATAAATTTTCATTCCACGCGCTCTACCACTAAGCCACACAAGGCCTAATGATCAAAGGCACTATCATTTATGGTATACCGTATGTGCACGCTTCTGTGAATTCATGTTTCGTGTTTTTTTCTTTTTTGTGTTTTCTTGAACTTCTATTTTCGGTTTTTCGTAAGGGTCAATTGCTAAATCTGCGGTCAAGGCCAATTCTTTTCACACGGATAATTGTATTAACTCCATAGGAAGAGCCTCGACATTCTCTGACCGTTCGGTCAAACAGAGACAGGACGTTATCTCATTTTTACATTTGTACCAGTATTGAGAGGTACCGGTATCGTCATATTCAAAGTTTTGATGGATAGCTTCTGCTGGAACAGTAACCTTTTTTATATACGCACACACTTCTATGTTTTTATATACGCACACACTTCTATGCAAGGATTGTTATTATTAATTTAACATATTCACGATTTTATTTTGTTTTTTCAGTTCGTATTAACTGTATCATTACCGAATCATCTTTTATTGTAATCGTAGCATAACCGACTTAATTTAGCTATAACTTGCTTATTACTTCACATTTATATCTAAACCCTTTTATAGTCGTTTTTTTGTATTTGACTTGCACAAAACATTTTTCTCATGATATGAAGTTTGAAAGTTACAGTTGTTTGACGAAGTTTTAAAACCTTTACAGTTGTTTTAATTTTCTCTCCTAATTTATTTCAACTACACAAAACACTTTTCTCATGGTATGTAGTTTGAAAGTTAGAATAGTAAATGCTGTTATATGTTGAATACAAATCAATTTTTTGTCCAAAGACTTTTTTATTACCCGAGCAACGCCGGCCAGCACAGCTAGTTATGTATAAGAACTAAATTAATAAAGTAGTGAAAAGTAAAATGATGTTTTTACTGTTTATTTCACTTCGGAGAGAAATGAGTAGAAGGTAGAGCGATAAAATATGCGATGTAAATAACTCCAACTTATATTTACCTTTATCACTTTTTGTGCTTTATGGCTTTTTGCCAGCTTGTTTTCTAGTCATTACAGAACCTAATGTTTTTCAAAAACTATCATATGTCGGAAATTATCCAGGAAGTCAACCCAAATGTATGTAGGAGTAATCTGCAGCAGGCAGCTCCCTCATGATCTTCTCCAATAGTTTGATCAGATATTTCATGAATTTTCTTAGGCGGATTCTGAGGTGGTTTCTCGTAGCCTGCCTCAGGTTTTCTGTCAGAGTTGTCGCCCTTAGCACATGAGCAATTTAGGACTGGCTGCCCTTCTTAACATCATGTGGCAGGTCTCAAACCTCTGACCTGTCCCTTGGCAGTCCAGATTAGCAAATGCTGCACCGCTGCTCAAATATAGCCTGAAATTTTATATTATTTGTCGACAACTTTGCAGAGGTGATCATAAGCTGAGGTGTGACCGTATTCATTTGTTAGATGCGCTCTTTATGCATACATAGTGCATATTCTACCACTGTTTACGTACTCAGTCAGTTGAAGTCTGCTAAATGAAATGTAGGAAAATTCAACACGTAAATTAATATTGGTAGCGCTTTGTAAAAATATTCAGAATGTTTTAAATTAATTTAAATATATAAGAAGTATGCTGTAATTTGACTACAGTGATACCATTCGACATTGTCATATTTCACATTGATTTACTGGTTTGATAAAGTTATTGTAAATCAAGTGCTCCTCTTTGCAAATTGCAATGCAATGCACAACAGGCGTACGTCTACTCATCCATTGTTCACACCTTAAATATTATTTACTGTTCATTTGATGTTCAAAAGTCATATATTATGAACCTCGCTTCAAATATGCTTCTTAGAGGGAATCACAATTAGATATATCAGTAGCAGGATTGCTCCCTTTTTGTTTATAATAATTAAAGAGCTAGTAATAACATCTTGTAATAAGTTCTATGAAGATCTGGGTTGTAAAGACCATGATAAACAACTATAATCTATTCTACTAGGGAGCAACCATCGATTAAAATCCATTTGTCTGTCTTGTAACTGCTTTGACGAAATGCATTGCCTTGTGCCTTGCTAGGCCTCGTTTAAGATAGTATATTTTAGTTAAGATGGTCTAATTTTTTGGTCTACTCTAAATTAAAATTGGGCACTCCATAGCAATAACAGATGTAAATTATTTGAGACCCTGAAGCACTACTCCATAGCAATAACAGTTGGAAATTATTTGAGACCCTGAAGCACTACTCCATAGCAATAACAGTTGTAAATTATTTGAGACCCTGAAGCACTACTCCATAGCAATAACAGATGTAAATTATTTGAGACCCTGAAGCACTACTCCATAGCAATAACAGTTGTAAATTATTTGAGGCCCTGAAGCACTACTCCATAGCAATAACAGTTGTAAATTATTTCAGACCCTGAAGCACTACTCCATAGCAATAATAGTTGTAAATTATTTGAGACCCTGAAGCACTACTCCATAGCAATAACAGTTGGAAATTATTTGAGACTCTGAAACACTACTCCATAGCAATTATAGTTGTAAATTATTTGAGACCTGAAGCACTACCCCATAGCAATAACAGTTGTAAATTATTTGAGACCCTGAAGCTTAAATGTAAATGTAGAAAATGTTTTATTCGTTTGGCCAAAGTCGACGTCACGATGAATCCAAGTGAAGGTTTTATTAAGCCTACCGATTCCTTTGTTCACACAGAAAGAGAAGGACTTGGAGTTAGCTGCTCGGATAGGTCAGACTCTGTTGGAAAGGAACAAAGAGCTTGTTATCAAATGTGAGCAGCTAGAGTTAGAGGTCACTGCCTTCCACGAACAGGTACATCTTCATTTTCCTTTGTAAATATTAGCAACAGTAAACGTACCAATAACTGGATGTACTCATCCTTGGATAGAGGATGTTGTTAGCACGTTCTTTGTTTTTGTTTTATTAATTTAGTTTGACTTTGTAATTCCCCGAAGAATGCGAATTGTGTTAAGAATATTTTTAAAAGTTGAAATTGTTAGGTATATCTGTAGGATGGTTTTGGTAAGAGATTAACTTTTCACATTAGTCATTAACATGTATATCTCTTCAAGTCATGTGATGTCCAAGTAAAATAAAAGAGACCGCGTATAGCATTAGTGTCAAACTTATGGGGGTCCTCCCATGTTTTGTGACGATTCTGACGACCCTACGACAGGGATATTTAAAAAGTGACAGACGAGACGACCATTTATCAATGTTGATGACGAGGTGACGAGGAATGCGTAAGTAGGATTACTAAAGGTATGGCTGCACGTAACGAATTTTTCGTTGGTTCTGAGTTCTGGCCGAAATCACGAAAAACGCAGAATTAATCGGTCGAAATTCACAGAATTATTTGAGCTGTGCATGCCCACCGAGTTCGTCGACGAAACGCTTTTAACAGATTAAACAAATTATTAGCGAGCATGATTCTAGCAGCTTTAGCAATTAGTATAGTCCAAGACATATATCGCGACACACAATAAAAATACGAAAGCATTTCAACATAGAACACACAATGTAACTGTTTAAGTCGCGCTATTGTTGGTTAGTGAGCACAACTCTAGCAAATTTTAAGATATATGTAGTCCGAAAACATAATGCGACACATAAGAAAAATATTACAGAAAGTTACCATAGTAAATACGATGCAACTGACTTGTTTGCGCTAGAGATGTCAACATTCTCTACCACAAAACTTTTGCTGCTAAAAAGGAAATATAATTAAAAAATAAACAAATTTTAGCTATAGCGGCCAAACAATAAATACATTCAATAACGCAATCTAAGCAGTTGCATCGTGTGTACTATATTGATTTGCACTTATACTTTTATTGTGTGTCATTATAGTCTCTTGGACTATACTAATTGCAAAAGCTGCTGAGATCGGGCTCGCTAGCACGATTCTAGCAGCTCAGAATAATTCTGTGTTTCAATCACTTCGTGATTTTGGTTAGAACCAACGGAAATTTTGTTACGTGTAGCCGTACCTTTACTAACTTATTATTTGTTCATAAATCACCACGGTCAACCGAAACTTCACTAGTTTTGGTTTGAAGCATCTGGCCCAGCATTTATAGACTGCCAAATAATTAAAGCAATGAAATGCCACGACATTGACAGCAAATCCGTTTCTAAGTCTGTGACTGACAGTGATTATTAAAGACAATCTCGGTCTATTTTCCCTACAAGAAATATAGCTCTAAAAACCTAAGACGGCTGTCACTCTTTGCGGAGTAATCAGCAACGCTCCCAAACATCACTAATATGTTTGTGAAAGTCGCTGGTTGAGCCATGCTTTAGGTTAGCAGAACTTCAAACTGAGTGAGTTTCAGATTTTTAACGCAACCCAGTGCCACCAGTATAGATATTTGTATTAAAATAACGAATGTGAAGAAAGAGGTTGTTTTGGTTACCAACTTGAAAAAGGTGACAGTGATTTTAAAAGTGACGACAGTGATTTTAAAAGTGACTATTCTGACGACAGCTTTGTGTAGTAGGACCCCCACTTATGATAATCAAATATAGCATAATGCTTTGTAATAACATACTTTGTGTCATGATTTTACAAGCTCAAACCAAAGAATGTTCACTCAAAACTAGGCATTGTTATTGTCACACGGTGTTTGTGAATAATTTGTGTGTAATAGATGATAATCAAATGATATTTATATGTCAGCATAATATTAATAATACATAATAGAACATGAACCACCTTTATTTTATCAACTGCCTTTGGTAATAGTCATATCTCTAAGTCAATGTTTTACACTTTCCGGCTGCCTATTCGTGATAACACATACATTTATGTCGCGTTATGTGGAACACTGGGGGGGGGGAGGGTAGGACATACGAGAGGATTTTTTGTGCTGCTTTTGGAATGCGCACCAGTCCTCTAGTTTGCTTCAAAATTGTTGAACTATGAGTGGCCTCTCCTATGTAAGTGATAAAAGTGGTATTTGCCTTTGTTCTTTAGGTTATGAGGTGATTTTGTTGTCACATGTTGGTTTTCATTCATACTAATCATTATGGAAACACTGGATTTCCGGCCACTGAACCAAGTGAAAAAACGCTTCATATTGGCATTAGAAAGTATACTGAGGCATATCAACTTGCAGTGCCTATTTTATGACAAGAATTATGTCATATAGAGGAGCTAGCTGAGAGCTCTCACTGTGTCAAATTCTGTTAATTAGTGGCTCAACTGAGGATCTGCTAGTCTTTGCACCTCTGAGCCTTTCATGTAACAGCAATATGGCTGAATCATTAAATAATACCACATTCATGCTGATGAGTAGGTAAGGGCCGATCCGCTAGTGTATGGCCTTTGTCTCTCTGATAGCTATTTCTTTGTATAGTTGAACTCACGGTGATGCAATGCTGTATTATGGTTTATTCTGCAGACTGCCCAGCTCAAGCATGATCTCTTGCAGAAGGAACAGCTCCTTCAATTGCTCTCCGCTGATGAGCAGAAAGAAAACACAGCTTCATCTCCAAAGTTTGTTATGCCAAATTTTAATTGTATTTTATTTTTGAAATTCACTTGTTCTAAACGTGTTTCTTGTTCGATTTTGTTTGCCTGAAGGTAGCGCGTGTACCTCTTGTGCAGTTTTTTCATTTGCGATTTTATTATTCAAATATTTCTCATTCTTTCTGAAATTGGCCTCAATTTTATACAGAAGCACCATTTTGAGAGTTGTGCCTATTTTATTCACCTAATAGGAGACGGAGTAAAGATAAGCGAAGATAAGCAAAACTGTTTCGTATGATTAGAATGATTATATTGCTTTGTAGTACCGAGTTTACGAGCAAAAAGTAGCATATCTGCCAATCCTAGATGTTTCTTCGCTAAATAAAATCGATGGCGACTCATCAACTGTGCTAACTTACTAGGTAAATTGAAGCAATAGGTTCAGTGTAATATTTACCTGATTGTCACACAGACCAGGAAACAAAGACTACTCAATTCCTTAAACGTCATTGATTTTACATGAATATATTGAACCGCTGGGAGTGTTCAAAAATTTTTTTTCAAAGGATGAAAGCGATTGAACACCATCCACAAAGTAGTTGTTTGACACCATCAATGTTTGCCGTGGCCCAAAAGTTTGAAAAAGTTTACTCAGGTCATAATAGGGGTATCTTTATTATGACAATATTCACATTCAAGTCCTGTCAGTTTCCTTTGAGTACTGCGTGTGAGCTAAGTATAGAGAGAACAAACATACCTAACTTTTTGTTGCATACATGTACTTCATCATACTCTGGAGAAGCTGTTGTGAGTGAATGTAGTTTAACTGCGACACAACTGTTCGAAACTGTTCTTAGTGGATATATATCGAGAAGGTCACCTTGTAGCAGTAGACAAACTATAACCAATGCTCGGTGTGTCTAGTTGAATGTTACTACTAGTTGTCTAACACTCGGTTATTAAATACAGAGATACTACCAGTCCACAACTGATTGGTAGGGAAACCTTGTAATTATGTGTTATTTAATATATAACGCATGTCAAGATTGTGTTTGATGTATGGATGAGTCAGAGATAAGAGTAAATCCTGATCTTCACTCGGGCTATTGTTATTAACTTGTTCTCAGACTCTAAATCTCCTTTTCTGCAGTGAGGACGGCAACTCCAAGTATGTTGAGCTAGTTCAAAAGAAATTGTCTTCTCTTCAAGATGAGAATCGGCAGCTCAAGGCTGCCATTGAAAGTCTCACAGATGAGACACAGGAAATAGAGCAGCATGAGAGGCAACTCACAACTGACTGCATCAACCAGCTCAGTAAGGCTATTTACATACAAGTCTAGAGACTTGCAGTTTAGCTCTGATTTGGACCAAATGAGAGGATCCTGTGGAACAACTTAGTACCTAAAGAATTTGGATTCTACAAGAGTAATTCACAATCATTTCTATAGGCTGTAGCTACAAACTCTTGTGAAATGTGTTGTTTATGTAGCTGACCGATGCACAATGCAGTGTCCAACCACCTACATGTTCGTTTTATCAGCTCCGTTAGCAACATATGCCTCCATGCCTGACTGATCAAATGGATACAATTGGATAAAATTCTGATTCAATTTTATTCATCTTTAGCTAAAAGCATTATCATTTTAGATTTACTAAATAGTGATGGTAGATTCATCATCATATATACTTTTCTTGTTTCCTCTTTGTTATTCCAGTGTAAGTATTCGTTCAAACCTTCATTATGAGCTGTTCACATACTGTGGTCGAAATCTAGTGAGTGCCTCTTAGTTCCACTGGTCAATGTATCTGTCAATATCGTGTGTCACTGTGTGTAACCATAGCGGATATCTTTGCTGTGTACAGTCTCCAGACTTTTTGGGTTTGTTGCAAAACAGTTGCAGCTGAGAATGTGCAAACTTATAAATTGCGTCAGATGTTTTATTCAGCCCCATATTTCTTTCCACTAATATGTAAGTTGTAGCTATTATCATTTTAGAATTGTTTAGTGTGATAAGACACCTCGCTCCTTCCTGTACAGCTACCATTCGTTTGTGTTCTTGCTGCTTATTCACCCGTTGTTACCACATTTATGTGCATTTTTATCTCTTTAGTTGAGGGAGTTTATTTTATAATAATTGTCTGTGTCATACGTAAATAGGTCATTACTAGCGAGACAATATATTATGAATTTATAAACCTTTTGCTATTTCTCTGTGGTCTCACACTACACTCTATAAGAGCTTATAGGATGGTTGAGGCATATATTTAGTTTTGTGGGAAGACTGCCTGGTGATCATGTTCAAGGCTGGTTCACACTATATCCCCATATCTCAGCCCTGGTGATCACGTTCAAGGCTGGTTCACACTATATCCCCGTATCTCAGCCCTGGTGATCACGTTCAAGGCTGGTTCACACTATATCCCCGTATCTCAGCCCTGGTGATCATGTTCAAGGCTGCTTCACACTATATCCCCGTATCTCATCCCTGGTGATCATGTTCAAGGCTGGTTCACACTATATCCCCGTATTTCAGCCCTGGTGATCATGTTCAAGGCTGCTTCACATTATATCCCCGTATCTCAGCCCTGGTGATCATGTTCAAGGCTGCTTCACACTATATCCCCGTATCTCAGCCCTGGTGATCACGTTCAAGGCTGCTTTACACTATATCCCTGTATCTCAGCCCTGGTGATCATGTTCAAGGCTGCTTCACACTATATCCCCGTATCTCAGCCCTGGTGATCACGTTCAAGGCTGCTTCACACTATATCCCCGTATCTCAGCCCTGGTGATCACGTTCAAGGCTGGTTCATACTATATCCCCGTATCTCAGCCCTGGTGATCACGTTCAAGGCTGGTTCACACTATATCCCCGTATCCCAGCCCTGGTGATCACGTTCAAGGCTGGTTCACACTATATCCCCGTATCTCAGCCCTGGTGATCACGTTCAGGGCTGCTTCACACTATATCCCTGTATCTCAGCCCTGGTGATCATGTTCAAGGCTGCTTCACACTATATCCTCGTATCTCAGCCCTGGTGATCACGTTCAAGGCTGCTTCACATTATATCCCTGTATCTCAGCCCTGGTGATCATGTTCAAGGCTGCTTCACACTATATCCCCGTATCTCAGCGGTTACTTCAGTGATCGTCGATGATAATGTTCACACTATCACAAACCCATCCGTGTTTGCATCAGCAAATACTTCGTGAAGCAGTGTTATCATTTTTTTTCGAAGAAACCGCTTTGTTTTCATGTGCTTAAATCAAATACTAGTACTGCAAGCAACTATCATAAAAGGAAATAAATAAATTACGCTATCCACGATCGCGAATTACTATTGCCGAAATGGTTCACATTGTACAGGCGGTCGATGCTCGGCGAAACACCCGGAAAGTTTGACTCCTGCAAACTCTCCCAATATATCTGTGTTGCTTCATCCATGCCATCAGTTTATGAATCACATAATCGACGATAAACCCCGAAAAGGAAACGCCGACATACGGCGATAGTGTGAACCAGCCTTTACTCAAACAAAGGCAGCAGTTTGCCACTTTGTGCTCTTTAGCAACACAAAGTTGTGAGGCTACCTTCTGTGAATGTACCAAGACTACATAGTTCATTCACAGAAGGTTTGACAACTGTCTAGGTCGAGATAGCACTTTCTGGCATCTGTCTGGCAGTACTGTAGGTGAGAATGCTTGCTCTCAGTGAAAGTTACTGTGTAGGTGAGGCTCACACAAGACTGAGGGAGCTACAGACAGAGCTGGACACGAAAGGAATTGAGCTCATCAAGTGCCAAGAAGAGAGTTCAAGTGTAGTACAGCAGCTAGTCAGCGGGCAGCAGAAGCTCAAAGAGCTCACTATACAGAATCTTGATATGAAAGAATCCATCAAGACTTCTGACGAAGTTCAACAAGAACTCGTGTCTGAGGTGAGATAACTGAACTGCTCTCTGTTCTGTATTTCTTTAACGCTCCTATCATCTTCCCTGACAGTTTTGAGCTCTTCTCTATCACCAGCATTCTACACCGCTAGCGCTCTACACCCCCAGCACTCTACTTCCCAGCTCTCTACACCACTCGCACTCTACACCGCCAGCACTCTACACCACCAACACTCTACACCACCAGCACTTTACCCTACCAGCACTGTACACCACCAGCACTGTACACCACCAACACTCTACCCCACCAACACTCTACACCACCAGCACTCTACACCACCAACACTTTACACCACCAACACTCTACGCCACCAACACTCTACACCACCAGCACTCTACACCACCAGCACTTGACCCCACCAGCACTTGACCCCACCAGCACTTGACCCCACCAACGCTCTACACCACCAACACTTTACACCACCAACACTCTACACCACCAGCACTCTACACCACCATCACTCTACACCACCAGCGTTCTACACCACCAGCGTTCTACCCCACCAGCACTGTACACCACCAACACTGTACACTACCAGCTCTCTACACCACCATCACTTCACACCACCAGCACCCTAGTCCACCAGCACTCTACACCCCAAGCACTCTTTCGTACCACACTAACTTTTTAGCGTCATCACTTAACTGCAAGAGCAATTTCATGATATTTTGTAGCTCTTTGAGTTGAAAGAAAAGTACAAGGAGTGTAAGGATTTGCTTGATTGCTCAAAGCATGAAGTAGAGCAACTCAAAATTCAATCAAGTCCCAGGGCTGCAACTCGCCGATATTATACTGGGCCCTGCTACATACCACCAGAGGGTTCTTTTGCAGCAGAACTGGAATCTTTAAATGATGCGGATAAAAATATAAATCGGTCAGTATCGTTTTCTAGTCCTTCTACTGTAGTCACTAGTACGCTGACAGTGCCGTGCTGGCATTGCCGTACTGACAGTGCCATCCTGACAGTGCTGTGCTGGCTGTGCTGGCTGTGCTGACAGTGCCGTGTTGACAGTGCCGTCCTGACAGTGCTGTGCTGACAGTGCCGTGTTGACAGTGCCGTCCTGACAGTGCCATGTTGACAGTGCTGTGCTGACAGTGCTGTGCTGACAGTGCTGTGCTGGCACTGTCAGCATTCACATCAGTATGCTGACAGGTGAAATAATAATTTATTTTACCTGCCAGCACATGCGCAGTGCTGACAACACGGCTCGCCTTTATGGTGCAGCTTTGTTTTGCCATACTATAGTAATTACTATCATGGTAGCCACTGTAAACTTATGATCGGTTGAATAAAAATAGGTCTAGTAACAAGCATAATCTTTCTTGGCCATGAGTAAACTTTCAAAAATTTTAGCCAACCATGTAAAATCTAGCAGCCTTAGGATAGTTACAGTGTTGGTTTTTTCTGTTTGCATCACATCTGTAAATGGATACTCTTTGTGATGAATGTATCAGGCACATATATTCATGTTACTGCTGTTTCCTTGACATTAGAATACTCGTTGTGATGAATGTATCAGACACATATATTCATGTTACTGCTGTTTCCTGTTTCCTCAACATTAGAAGCCATAAAAGTATGTTAATAGAAAGACCTTATAACTAGCTAAAATTTCAAATGTGTAAATAACAAGAATACAGCTTTCTGTCATGAGTATGATAGAATATATCGTCACATTCTGTCATAGTATGATAGGATATATCGTCACATTCTGTCATGAGTATGATAGGATATATCGTCACATTCTGTCATGAGTATGATAGGATATATCGTCACATTCTGTCACGAGTATGATAGGATATATCGTCACATTCTGTCATGAGTGTGATAGGATATATCGTCACATTCTGTCATAGTATGATAGGATATATCGTCACATTCTGTCATGAGTGTGATAGGATATATCGTCACATTCTGTCATAGTATGATAGGATATATCGTCACATTCTGTCATGACTATGATAGGATATATCGTCACACTCTGTCATTCAATAGTGATACATGTACGTAAGTTAATAAATAAGGCTGAAACCTTGCTAGTTACTTTTTTTTGACAATGAGTGTGTCAAATCTTTGTGTTATTATCTATTGAAGATTTTAATAAGTGAACATCACTGGCTCACTACTTAAGATTCAAGTAGTATCATTGTGTTTCCTGTTGCAAGCCTGAAATTGCAGATAAACTCATTACTGATTCTATAGGCATTTTCAAGATCTTAGACCCATTCTTTTTTTCAATTATTTTCTGGTTATATTCTCTCATTACCTTCTTCCTAACTGTAAGACTGAACTTGAAAATAAAATCGGCTAATTTAGTGAGATGCTACACTCATCAGCATGAAGCCTTGCATATGTTAGCAAAGAATAGCTTCCTCCATTACAGATCAGTAAAATAAAATGATGGTATACTTTGTAATCCACAAAGGAGCTTTTAGTGCTACCAATGTGACACATATTGAACTAAAGCAATTATTCTGAATTTCAAGCTATGTAATTGTGTCTAAATGTACTTCATTGATGTTCTAGTTATGACTGTATGGGCGTGTTTATTGATCAGATTCTTATTTTTCAGGAAGTCAAATAGCAAAGTCTTAGAAACTGCTCAATATGTCCGCAAACTCTCTAGTAAGCCAAGCAGCATGGTATCTTCCATATCCAGTAATTCTGGTAAAATACCAAAGTTGTCAGCCAAAAACATTTTACTCTCTGCCCCTATACCTGGCTCCCCAATCACCAAAGCTTCAGCGATGCCTACACAAGCCAGTTCCATGGGTGGGGTGACACCCACATCGAAGTCTCCTCGTCATTCTACTGGTCCCTCATCCCAGTTTTTTGATGAAATCGAGCGACACAGGTATACACTTGTATTAGCTATCAAACAAATGTACAGTATTAGGTGATATGTATTGCCTTTTCAAACGTTACTCCCTCTAATCAACTACTTTATATGACCGGCTCATATGATATACGTAATTGTCATGTATCTTAACAAAGAGATTAAGTTGAGATTAACTTGTTTCAAATGAAGCACTTAACTCATATACAAAGCGTCGTCTACATTTGTGTCGTCATTAGACAATTTTAGTTTGCTTCACAAATTGATATTGTTGAATTTTATTATTACTTCTCATTCATAATCAATTGGCAACTTTTTGGCTCCCTAACAATACATATACGCAATATATAAATTGCAGGATGTGTAAATTTAATAGCCCTTTTATTGTTGTCCCTTTATGTTAAAGTGCTTCATTGCGCTGCAACAACATGAAAAAAGAGTGTGTCAAAAACATCGCAAACCGCATATATATTCTACATTATAGTATATATGCATATTCTACATTATAATACCTTTTTTAATTCTGGTTCACACGATCTGGCTATTGATCAGCCAGCTGTTGGATTTGTCTATCCTTGACAGTGTGGACACAATTCTATACAATTTACAATACAGTCAGTCATAGTCAAATACCTAATGTACATGGAGATTTAATAGCTCATGGTATCGAATATATCATTTGCATTGCACTTGTCATAATTGCCAGTGATTCATCATCGGTGCTTGGATAGAGCATCTCATTCTACTAGTGGATTGCCATTTTTTTTAATTATCATTGACTTCTATTGTAGTTACAAACAACATTTTTGTTCATCTAAATTTTTACTTACTAATAATTAATTCCAAGAATAAAATGTATTAGAATGTTAATCTACTGGTATTTATCATTTTTGATTTTTCGGTAATGGGTTTTATTTTAGTATTAGAAGTAAAACAAGCCACATTACAGATTCGTCAGTGTAAATCACCTGCTCATTTATGTAATTATTGTTCATTGTTAGTTTTCAATCATACTTGATGTGTATGACATGTAAAATTCTGAATTGCAAAACTAATTAAGAAATGAATGAAAATGTGACTGAAGTTCTTTTTATCTACAGCAAAAAAGCATTTTTCTGTAAGTAAAATACCTCATGGCATTTTCATCAGGAGATTCTTAGAGTGCTGTGTCAAGAATTTTGCTTGCGCAGGCACATATACATGTATAACGGTGTTATGATGCAGACAAAAGCTGGGTCGACCTGGCATACCAGGCTCCAAGGATTTGGACACAGCTCTAAAGCGCCTCTCTCTTCGAAGACAGAATGAGGAGAGTGAACAGAATTACAAGGAGAGGGATCGACCGATCTCTGGTCTCTCAGCTTCTACTGAGTTTCATTCTCAAGAAGAGTAAGTTGCTCTACATCGCCATAAGTTAAGTCTCCTCGTCTTTTTATGGTTCAAAGTATATTCAATTAATCTACTTGGCTTGGAAACATTGCTCACTGCCACTTGAATTGTGGCCTTCACTGCTAATGACACTATTGGCAGCAGCTGCTTATTATACATATTAAAGATTGACTTGCAACAAAATTCACATTACAGTTTATTTGGTATCAAAAGATTCACCATGTCTTACTCTGTTGTGTTCTAGGTGCCAAATATGTGAACATGTGATTACAAGCTCTTAAAAGCTCAAAAACGAAAAGCCGCCGTAGATTGGAATCCGTTTATTTCTCAGACATAGTCATGATAATTTGGTTATTGTCTTGTCAGGTGATGTACGCATGTGAATTAAAAGGCCAATATAAACTTATTGTAGCACTAGTTTAGGACAAACACTTCGGGTTTTACCGAAGACCCTGTATCAAATATAGATGCTCGCTACAGTTTTGTTTCGGCTTGGACTAATCGTCAAGTCGTAATCTGATCATGTGACCTAATACTTCGCAAATAATTTTTGCAACACTTTTCGATTATCACAGGTAACCAACAGGCTCGTCATGATTATCAGACAATGATATGTACTCCCTCGAGCTAAGGTTAAAAAGTTTAACGAATTTTTACAGTACGTTATAAGATATATCAAGGCTAAAAGTGACAGCATTACAATGTCGATAAAACAGACGCGTAAGAACAATAGACATGGTTTTATTGAGTGCGTGAAGTATATTTGTGAAAATCTTTCGACGAATAAGATTGCACAAAAGTGTAAACAGAAACCATTTACCACAACTACGTCACATTTGAGCCGTTTTGGAAAGGGAATCCAAACTATGGCGGTCTCATGTGACTGCGATTAACTGTTCGTTTTTGAGCTTTTAAGAGCTTGTAATCATATTCCCACATATTTTGCACCTACAACACAGCAGAGTAAGACATGGTGAATCTTTTGATATCAAATAGCTGTAATGTGAATTTTGTTGCAAGTCAACCTTTAATCTAGATATGAAATTATGCCATAGTAGCCTCCATTTTATATAGTCAAATCTAAATTTTGGCTAAATAAGTCTTTTGACGTAGTTTGTAATTTTACTGCCAGCCTGGTATAGCTTTTAATAATTCTATTTTATAACATGTACAGGCTTCAGTATTAACAATATTACATTGAAAAGAATCTTTAGTCATTTTTCATACTGATTGCAAGGTTAGCAACTGTGAATTCTAAATAGGCAGTTTTAATTTGTTAAATTTTTTTAAAAACTCAAGTAGCTCCAGAACTGATGTCTTTTCACTCGAAAGTATTGGAGTTCAATTTAAAAAGTCCGTTTACCGGCCTATAAAAATAGGTAAAATCATGTGAAGTTGAAGCTATTGTTTATTGATCTAATTGTTTTTTTTTATAAGGTGAGAACTGGTTACATGTAAGTACTATATCTTTTCATGTAGCTCATCTTCACATATCTATTGGGCCTATGTAGGCCTAAACCTCTCCAATTCCATTGTGAATTTAGCCCATGTATGATATTTCATAAGTTACGCAGGGCTTGTGAGCTAACTACATGGCTGAAATTTCATTTCTGGTCAACCTCATGTAAAGCAGATATTTAAACTGCATTAATTATGACATGCCAATGGTTAGAAACACAAATTTATCGTTAAGATAATCAGTTGTTCAGTCACAATGCAATTAGGTTAATTTGTACTAAATATAAATCACCCACTAATAGGCCATTAAAGTGAAGCAGTTGTCTTAGAGAGTCTACTTATCCGCTATTAACATGAACTGTTTAATTTATTTTGTATATTTTAGTATTGCTGTAAACATACTTAAGAGGATGTTCTATTATCCATTTTATTAGATCACAGTCTATGTAAAAATCTATTTTAATTAAACTCTCTCAGCAAGATTTGAAGCAAAAATACTGAAGAAGGATAGACATTAGGGAACACCCAATTTAACCGCCAAGATATTTTCAACTATCTCACTGAATCCCTATAAGAAAGTTATAAGGTAGATGTTTAAACAGAGTGTTTGTTAGACTCACACAGCGCATGAATTGAAAAAACAAAATTTTTTTTATATTTTTTCATGAATTATTATATTTGTTTCAAATAAATAATAGCCAAACCTTGACTCAAAATATCTTCTACATACAGATTTTTAACATACAACACGAGTAAGAACAAATGTTTGTCTTGAAGTTCTAATGTATCACAATAGCAATTTCATTTTAGTAGATTTGTGCTCATGTAAAGACAACGGATTCACAATAATAACTTAATAAAGATAAATAGCAATAGTTGCTTTTAATTTCAGTACGGAGTTAACCTGTCAACCATATATATCGAGCAGCTTCCTGTAGCATCTAGTGTATCCGCTTGATGTAAATCTGCTCATGGTAGTCCCTCATGTTGAAGATTGTTGAAAGAATTCTAAAGTTGTTGGTAATAACTGAGAACTAGCGACTAGCACTACTTAAATTTTTAGCAATCAAAACTATTACTAGTAAATGTGTTTTAAAGTAAGGCTGGTTTTTGTTTGTGATTAAATCAAATCACACTTGCCAATTGTTGAAGTGTTATTTAATTTGTTATCATAATCGCATAGCCCATTTGAAAATTGGACATAACAGTTTTTTGTCTGATTATTCAACAGGTTTCTGGTTGTTTGATAATCAAAGATTGCTTTGAATGATCGGCTGATGAGATTTTAACAAAAAGCAACTCAATTAGCTAGAGTGCAGACAGTTTTAGACTAGCTTTGTATCTATATCACCACCTCTACCTGTGCACTCTGTTCATCCCGGAAGCGCCAGGGCTACCTCTAAATTTGCCTGTTTCCACCATAATCGCCAAGTGCTAATATAAATATTTTGATTTATTTAGCTTCTCACATATTTAGTTTGTTAATTCATTATATCGTTTAATATAATGCATTGAGTTTAATGCTACACGTATATATCATTACTTTATGTATTCATCATTGGGTTTTTGAGTTCTAGAATGAATAAAAAATACAGTGCGCATATTCTATTGAAAATATTTGCTCCAATATGCAATGTTTTCAACATTTGAAGCAAATATCGGAGCTAATAAACTTCTTATGTTGCGGTTTGACTGTATTTGATATTGTAATTACCATGGCTAAAAGCCATTGTAATGGCTTCTTGTGCATTTTTTAAAAATATATCGCCACTAAACATGTATGCATGCATTCACTACCACTACTGAACACCATGCTTGTTGTGCTTCACACAGGGAGTGGAGCGGTGCTACTACACCGATGGTCCGTAGTCCTAGTCCAGAATCTGAGCTCTCTGGCTATGGATCGGCCTCTAGTTTTGGCTATCGCATGCCTGAAAAATTACAAATAGTGAAACCAATGGAAGGGTCAGCAACATTACATCACTGGCAGCGCCTCGCAACCCCTCACATGGCTGGCATTTTTGAGGAGAGAGATGGTGTACAGATCAAGCATGAGCAGCCTTTCAATGAGTTGGAGAACACCACATACAGTGTTCTGGATGTCGAAGAAGAAGGTACAATTGTCGAATACTTTATGATTTTCCATACAATAAATTTTTGTTGTGCTGTTTTACACATTCTGAAAATTGTCTAGAAGCCTGTCATAAGCTGACCCATTTGTGTGAATCAAACATACTTTTGTTGCCTCAACATAAAGATAGTTGGCTTTTTTGCTGTAGAATAAACACTCTTGTTTTGTAGTATTGCCAGTGCTGCCATTGGCTCGAAGCATGTTTACCAATACGGTTACAGATGCTCGCGTGATGCATCCATCTACGACAAGTTATTCTGTGCCCTCCACTACATGTGTCCCTGCTGCGACTGTAACATCTGCTAGTGGAAATCCAAGGTATGCCTCTGGCATCATTTCAAGGTTTGATGCACTGCCTGGCTCTGTCTTCGCTTCACCCCAACGAGTGTTGAATCATACCTTCTCTGCCTCCGTACACTCTCCTCATGTCAGTTCTTCGTATACACCTGAAGCTTCTTCTATTTGTACGCCTACAAGTACCTCTGTTGTGGCATCTGCATCCCTTGTGCAGCCTCGAAGTAGTTATATCAGTTTCTCAGAGACAATATCTACAGCTACTAGAACAAGCTCTTCAATGAATTCAATAGAAAAGGGATCGACCTGTATAGGCTCTTCCTCATCAACTTCGGCAACGAATAGTCAGTCATATGGTATACTTGCTAATATATACAAGTACATGAGGCCATCGTTGAGTGTATCTACTACCAACTCTGGTTTAAGTTCTATCGTATCTGATGTAGCTTTAGGAGAGACCCGTGCTCCTCAAGGACTATATGCCAGGTGGCAGAATACTTGGTAATAACTGACATTTTCGACTTGTTCTGTTACAATCGCATTTCTCTGTTCATCCTTACATGTGACCAGCACAGCATTCAAGCTACTAGCGTACTTGTGGCACGCATTTTCTTTTTTATTGTAAGATATATTTATTTCGATACCTATATTTTAAGCACTCTTTGCTCTTTTGTTGCCTGCCCTCTTTGTTCATTATTTTCTACATATTTCATTCTATTACTTAATAGATGTAGTTATATTCACAAACATATTTAATTATAGGAATGTTAAATATATTTTTATAGCTAGGTGCATCAGATTTTGTGCAAGCACACAAAATTTATTATTGGAGCTGTAGTTGCTACAACTCGCTTATTTCTATTGCAAATGCCTTCTGGTGTTGTGATAATATATTGTTCCACTGGCCATTCTGTTTCTATGTTCTGTATTGAGCAGCTGCAGGGCAGCACACTTCTGCTCATGCATGTCATCATGGCTTGTTAAGTAATATTTTGTGTTCACTGACCTTTTGTGACATGGCATGCATATAACCACTATAAAACACAACCGTTGTATGGCATAACAAATTACTACCAAATGATCAATTACATCACCTCTCACAAGTTTTTATTTGTACTCTTCGATACATCAACTAGTAATTAAGTTGGTTTTTGGGCTGCTAAGTATTACCTTGCCAAAAAAATCCTTGCAATCTTGGTGTATACAGATGTCGCAATGGTTAGGAAATTTAAATGCAGCCAAACAGCTACTTATTGCCTAGACAGAAGTTCTCCAACATCCATCGTAGAATTCCAGTGTATATACATGTATAGAACTACACATTTGATAATTTTCAACATAACAAACTAAGCTCTTTGAAGCGGAGCAGTTTTGCGACGGAAAGTGAAGAAGCAAATAATACTTATAAATAAAAAATAGCAAAATTAAAAAAAAGTAGTAAAAAGAGTCCAGGCAAAATGAGTTTAAGCTTCATCCCGGTCTCACCTACAGTATATATCTCAGCATGTTTCCAAGGTGGAGTAGAAACCTGTTCATGGATTGTTACATTGAGCTTCGTACATATGAGGTAGTTTCATGAGAGGCATCTATTTTAATGCCATGCATAGAAATATGTGCTTCAACACGCGACAATTTAAACATGCTAAGCGAATCTCGGAATGGGAGGACTTCACATGTAGAGGTTTGACTGTATGGTGCTATTGCAAGGAACGTACTTGTAGGCATAGTGGGTTTTATTTGCTGCGTGCAAGAAACTATGTTGTAAATGTGACTTGATGCCAATCTTCTAAAAGGGATAGAGCAAATTACTTGATTAGGTTGGTTTTTGCTGTAATCGCACCTATATATAACTCAACTAATATTCGTTCAAGGTCGAATCAGAACTCAACAAGTACATTCAGTCTATCGATGGGGCTGGCTTCCATCTTACGTGAAAGAGGAATATCTGCTGCTGGAGTGTCGCAACACAAAGATAAGAAAATTACTTCACCAGTTAGATACGGATACATGGTTACAGACAATGTTGAAGTTTTTAACCCGACTACACTCTCTACAACCTCCACACCGCTTTTTTAGATCATCCATTATTTGGTGTGCAAGTAACTATGTATAGCATATGATTAACTTAAACTTAAGTAATATTTATACACTGTTAAAATTTTACTGTGTTATATGTTGTTAACGGATGTGCTTGGTAACTAAATATTTTGCATATATTCACAGTACTATGGTAGCTTTGCACCTAGCTTATCACTGGAGCTGTTGATTATCCTTTAGCATCAACTTTAATTTAATGATCCTATGTTTGCGATCACAGTGAGATAAATACAATCTATGTGACTGATTAGGGTGTATCTGCTAAAAATGACAACAGGTTTATTATATATGCAAAAACTTGCATCAATATTGCATCAACACATCAATATTTTTTCCTTCAGTGCAGTCCCAACTGATGAACCATGCTAAGATACAATGCTAATATATAAACATGCTGTAAAACATTAAATTGTAAAACAAGCAGTTCTATGTATATTTCATTCGACCTATAAATTTGCAGTAGTTTCTAACAGAGCAGCTATTGTTTTCACAAGATGGCCATCTGATGAACTACGCCTGCCACTGCTTACAGATGTTTTTTGTAAACCATAACCGAAATTATTTACAGAAACACATGCACAACAATGAAAGTTACAGCTTAGTGTACTGGTGAATGCGAAGCAGCACAAGAGTATACATTGCACACTAATGTCAACCTACGCATGCCTATATGTACAAGATGCCAACCTATTAAGGTCTGTTACACAAATTGAGGCAAAAGCAGTCAACATCATGGCTGGAATTTTCCTCTGGCTATTTTGAATCAAAGTAGAGCAGCAAATGAGGCATTCCGCTCAGAGACAGCATAAGAGCGATTAGGCATTATTGACCATCTTATGCAAAACAGATTTACCTGTAATGTCATTATCATAACTAAATCACAGCAATTTGATTTAGATGTTTTTGTTCTTCGATGACTTCATATTTTAGTCAACTTGATAAAAAATTCGCAGTTTAAAATTTTTTGTGTAGATTAGGTAACAAATATGCAGTCTCAATCGTCCAAACGAAGCAGAAGTGCACAATTTGGCTACCTACACTTCAACATTTTTACCTATAAAATCTTTCAGAATAAAGCTTTGACAAATGAAATTCAAAGCGTAAATTTTAAATCAGAGTTCTATATCACTCATTTCATCAACAAAGTGGTTAACTTTTCATCACCTCTAACGTAAATAGAAACTGCTGAAAACAAACGTTATGGTATGGACGATGCATGACTAGACACGTAGTAATATTTACTAGCAGAACCATATGTAATTGTTATAAACGTATATAATGTAGTGGCATTATTAAATAATCCTTTTTTCATTTGAAGAATTTTCAACAACTGATACTAAATAAGCAAGTGATGAAATTTGATGATCGACCTTGACCTTTGGTGACATTTGCTATCCTCGAACAAAATTCACAAGATATTTTTGTTTTATTTATACAAGAAAAATCATCAAGCTTGCGATAGAACAGTTAAAGGACTGATAAACTAGGTTCATTTCTATCTACATTCACAGCAGCGATTCAGGCAATAAGACATTGACTAGTCAGCGCTTATGAGCTAGACTAGTTTACTGTCAACGCTCAGCGAACAGTTTTAAAGAACAATAGCCTGAACACATTACAGCTGACTTGCATAGTTTTCCATCTTGTTCAACAAGTCTGCTCTTTTGGTAGCTGCCAGTTCTTCTTGAGAAACGTATGCATCTTTGGTCATTTTACCTGCTAAGAGCTTTTCTGCAAGCGTAAAACTGGCCCTCACACTATCCTTGTACACACCATCCATCGCCTAAAAATGGTCAAATGAAATAGTCTTCAATCCTGACATCTAGCAGCTACCAACGTTTTTCGAATACATCTAGCATGATGGCTGCTACTTGGGTGACTAACTGGACAACATTACTTATCAACAACTATAAAAGCCTGGCTACACGAGGCACGTTTTTGGTATTTCTAATAGTTGATTAAGCAGTTATATAAACTAAGGTGTTTATATCTTACCAGCTCTGAAAGATACATTATGAAGTTTAACATATGGTGAAAATTATTAACAACTTCAACCTGGCCCCAAGAGACATTCTATCCACTATGAACCAGCTCTCTATGGCAATTCACCATTGTAAAATTAAAAATCCTTAATGTACTAAACATGACAACTTTTTGTGACAGCCATTTTGGATGCCTTTCAGCTCATTCTAACTCATAACACTTGTCTCCAGAATCTGCTCTATTTCCGTGAATTTCAGAATCGCCAACAATTTTCAGCTCAAATAAAGTATCAAATGTAGAGCCATACGGTATGGGACTGAGACATGGGCTGAAAGTGAAGAGACTGCATGCACTCTTCAACTGGCAACTGTGCAGCATTAAAAATCTCTCTGGGAAGGATCAGGTGAAGAAAACAAAAATCCTAAGATGAGTAGACCTTCATTTTATGGCAGACATTGTGATAGAAAAATTAGCACACGCACAGCATGGATTCTGAATGGTTGCTAAAATAGCTATTTTGCTCGTAAAACTGTGAGGACAATGGGAACCCAAACAATGATACAAGATGTAGACAAGTGTAACAAGGATGTCGAGAGATGCAAATACATAGGGATGGCAAAAAAATCGAAGCAATTTGGAGTCAGGTCAGCAATAAAACTGAAACCAGCAATTGATGAATGACCGATTGACCGCAAGAGGTAGGGAGGGGTTACAAAAAGGTGCGCGATAACAAAGTCGGGTGAGATCAGTTGACAATAGATCAGTGCGCATGTGTTGGTGCATTATTAAAAGGCATGGCCAGAGATACAGATCACTGAATGCATGGCATATAACAAATGCGTTGGATATATATTCTAAACTGTTTCTAGTAGATTCACCCACAAGTCATCCACGAAGTTGCAATCATTTCAGACGCCTCTCGTTGAAAGCATAACGTAGAAAGAAGTTTATGGATACATGCAGGACTAAGTAAATACTAATAGGGTACCCGATTCAATAGAAATTTGTTGATACCTTTTGTGTCATCCCCTAGGGTACATGGGGACACCATACACACACCCCCATAGGAATACACATGAGAAATTACATATGGAATACATATATAAAGATGAGTACAAGGTTTCCTTTTGAGCAAGATTTATCAGATGTTATAAACTCCAACAGGTTTTTTAATGTAGATTATCTTCCCTGAACAGAATTAGACTTAGACCTAAGTTTGTTGGCAAGGTGACTCAAGCGAATGCTTTCTGCTAAACATTTGAGAACTCATCCACACACTCCCTTAGGATCTTAGCTGTTGGCACACATAAACACCTCTAGAGCTGGTTGATGAAAACTTGTCAACACGATATCTTGGGTGTTTGCCACGGCTCACTTAGCTAGTCTATGAATGACCAATTGAATGCAGTGCAAGAGCTAATGAACGATTCACAAACACAGCGATAAATGATGACTCAAAAAGTTCTCCCCAGAAGCAGCAATTCTATCAGCTATACAATGTACAATTTCTACTAATAATTTTGTTGTTAGTAGAAACACTAACAACAAAATGCTGATGAATAGTTAGCTCACCTGAATCTCAACTAATTTCTCAACCGCTGCATCAGCGCCTTCAGACTTCAGTTGAGATTGAAACGATGAAAGTTGGGCTGTAAGCTCAGTATGGTCGGCATCGACTTTCTTACGTTGAGCTTGATAGGCAGATAAATCCTTACTCGCCTAAAACACAAAGGTGGAAGAGCATAAAACATGTGTTGTTAGCCGCTGTATATGGCAAAAATTGGGCCAATACTAGAAAAATTGTAATATATCTTATATCTACATATATACTTCTCAAAGTTTGTGTGTATGTCCAGCTATAGCTATTAAAAGCTGGGGATTAAAATTCCACATTCTGATGGATTTGAACTCCCGGAGATTGCAGCTGCAAGTTTTAAAATCAAGGCATTCTACCACTGAGCTATATAAGATGTATTGATCAATGACGTTATCATATAGTGTATAGCGTATGCACACGCTAAATGACGTATTATTTGAATCTCTATGAAATCCGTTAATTCTCTGAAACACGATGCTTTTTCGCGTTTTCTTGAACTTCTATTTTTGGTTTTTCATAAGGTTCAATTGCTATATCAAGACCAATATACTATGCCAAGACCAATTCTTTTCACGCGGTCAATTCTATTATCGCCCTAGGATGAGTCTCAACATTCACTCTCCATTCAGTCAGACAAAGACAGTTCGATATCTCATCTTTACATTTGTACCAGTATCGAGAGGTACCAGTTTTGTCGCATTCAAACTTTTGATGGATAGCTTCTGCTGCAACAGTAACATAATTTTTTATAGACAATTCTATGCACGAAGTGTTATTATTAATTCAACGTATTCAAGATTTTCATTTTGTTTTCCCAGTTCGTATTAATTGTATCGTTACCGAAACATCTTTTATTGTAATCGTAGCAAAACCGACTTAATTTCGCTATTACTTACTAATTAATTCACATTTAAACATTTTTATAATTGTTTTATATTTTTTAGCTTATTTGATCTGCACAAAACATTTTCCTCATGATATGAAGTTCGAAAGTTACAGTTGTTTGACAAAGTTTGAAAACCATTACAGTTGTTTTTATTTTTTCTCTTAATTTATTTCAATTACACAAAACACTTTTCTCATGGTATGTACATGTAGTTTGATAGTTAAAATGGTAAATGTTGTTATATGTTGAATACAAATCAATTTTCTGTTCAAAGACTTTTTTATTACCCAGGCAATGCCAGGTAGTAGAGGTAGTATTATATACACACCAAAATAATAATTGTAAGTGCCACGCTAAAGCTGCATCCAAGTTTTTGGTCAGATATTACATGATTACAGTGACATCAGCAGAGACAACTCATTTTACAAAAATGATTACTCACAATACTTTACTCATGTGTAATTTTCTTTATGTAACCACTTCTAACCATTCGATAAACTTGCCGACAAGGAACCCAGGTCAATGACAAACACAAAGTCTTTTTATTATGACTATGCATGTAGCCGACTATCTATCGATTAACATTTAGCCTAAATAGCCTAGCCTCAATAGCTTAGCCTACGCAGGCTAGGCTAAACAAAGTTTTTTAAAAACTGTTCAGCTTAGTCTAACTTCTATCATCGACACAAATTTGGTCATCCATGTAATCAGTGTTTTCAGATATACAATCGCTAAGAAATAGTTTCATGACGTGCTTTTGTCTCTCAATATGCAAAATATATAGCTATTGCAATAGCAAAAAATTCAACAATATTTAATATTCATTTTGTTTTTATCAAATTTATTGAAATGCTTTGAAAACAGTAGATGCAATTTCATTTTGTTTTTAGTTGTCTTACCAATAGGAAAACAGCTAAACTGCCTGCATTTTTTTGCTACATGAAGTATTGCATACTGGGCAATTAAAAGGTGTAGTCATCAGCAATTTAACATCTAATTACAAGGCAAACTAAGGTAGGCAATAAATCGAAACAAAATCAAGAAGCTAATAGTTATTACTGTATGGAGTTATGAAAGGTCCATATACCAATTTTTTTAAACGGACAAATCTTAAAATTGCTGACGAGAATTAACATCCGCGTATAAAAATAATGGTAAGTTTTTCGCATTTTGTTAGTTAGTACAGTGAATTGGAGTAGTCACCTTATACTTATTGACAGCATCATCATACGCCTGATAAAGAGCAGACCGCCGATCCAACACACTTTGCACACTTTCAATGTAGCTTGCAACCTTCAATTTGGATTCTGCCGCCTCATCACGAGATATTGAAAAGTCGAGTCGTACATAGATTATGACGAACAAGAAGATAAGATAGAAGAAGCCAACAACCATCAATGGCTCTCTCAGCAAGGTCAGTTTATTGAAAGAGTATCTGCAAAATATAAAAAATAACATATAATATTAATGTTGCACCAGGTAAATTAAGTTGTATCATTTACACTTGGTTGATTTTGTGTTAAATTTATTGAATTTTTACACAAAAAAAACCATAAATTCTTGCACCAGTAAATAAATGCACCATACCAACATACAACCTATGCAACAGCGCGACTTTTTTGAGCAACTGAACATTAATAAAGTCAACTTTTTTAAATATACATCCTACCTCAATTACATAATTCACTTGAGACAAGTAGTATTCAAGGTTTCCCCCAGCAACCACCAACAACATGTCCAGCTTTATTAACCAGTTGCAGTATTCAGATATATACCTCAATGCGAAATCCTGTATATGATGGTCAACTAGGTTTTTCTTGGAAAGAACAATGACTGGCCGTCCAATAGTATCAAGATAAGTATACTGGGCCTCATCAGTATCTCTTTGAAATTCAAAAGGTACTTTGATATCCTTGACCTTGAAACACATTACAGACAAGTAAGCCTATAATACTGTTCACGCATAAGAACGTCATTGGAAGTCAAGTTGCATATTAAAAATACAGCATATATGCCTACATAAAATCATATTTCGATATAAAATATTGCTTTAGATATCGGAAAATTCCACGAACAAAATAACAAAAACATTTTTGGTATGAGCATAACCCTCCAAATATTAGTTGGTGTCTCCACTACTTACATCAGATCCTTCAGGTAAAATTATCTTCACCGTCATATCATCCACTACTTGATTGTCAAAAATGTGATCAACAAAGGGCATCTTTAAGGAAAAATCGTTTCCACCATCAGTCCACAAGTATTGATAGCTGGGTACGTTGTAACCAATGACATAGTGTGTCTTCCAGCCCCCAAACAATGGAAATCGAGGTCGTAGCTCTAATTCTACAGCGTCATCCATTTCTTTCATATTACTTGTAGAAATATTTCCAATTTCATCTCGATAATACACATCAGCAGCTGATGCAGGAAGTACAGTTTTGAACGATTTGACAGAACCAAATGTGCTTTGTTGCCGCTGGTAGTCATACCGAGAAAACGAACCTTTTAGTTTGGCACCTGTATGGCGGATATTGTAGGTTTCTTCTACAGCAATGTTACCCCAATGACTGACTTCAATCACACGAACCATAGAGGTGACCGCCAAAAATGGTGTATTGTTTTCATAATGAATCGTCAGATCAGCGTATTCAAAGGCATCTTTGACAGTCTCAAATGGTCCATAAGTAATAGTTGAATCCGACTTGGTACTCGGTTTAGTTTTGGTATACGACTCCACTGTTGCAGACGATAAAGAAACAACAGAAGTTTGAGAAGACGTAGCGTAAGGCGAATAAAAATACAAATTTCCAGAATACTTGACAAGCTGTTTTTCTGCCTGCTTAACTTCAGCAGGGAATGGAACTAACACATGAGAAAAGTAAGCAGTGACAGTGATCTCGGCTGTCTTACCAGAAGCAACCGGTTTGGGGAGGGATATTTCATAAAAATGACCCACGGTTCCTTCCACTGAAACTGATTTTGTAGCCAGTTGTGTGCCATCATCTCCAGACTTGGTTGACGCAGAAATTGATGCTAGTGCACCATGAAATTCGTCTTCAATAGCAAAGATGTAAGACTTAACTGCTCCTTTACCGGTGTTTTCCATGGTGATTTCATTTGTAATCTTTACAACAGCTGAACTAAGATCAAGCTGCCGTTGCACATCTTTGTTGACAACGGCGCTGAAACTTTCACTATTCACTTTACAATGAGCCAAAACAAACACCGACAAGAACACAATAACACTCCTCATGGTAAAACCACAAGCGGAGACTTTTCACGAAGAAAATTTTTTAGGTAGTCAATGAAAAATGCCACCCGCTTTTTCTCGTGCATCCGCTTTGAAGAAGCCACGTAAGAATGATGCGATTGGCTGTTCTCGATTAATTTATTTTGCAAAATAACGACATATTAGCATTTATGTTTATTAATTAAAGTTTCATTTTTAATAATTAATTAAAGATTTTTTGCAATTTTTTGGCTTAATTTTGAGTCTACGATTAACACTACAGCTATTCCAATTAGTTTCTGTTGTGAATAAAAATCTTATGTGCGCCAAAATACATGTAGGTAGCTTACAGCCGCTGTATTTTTATTGAATCTCTACAATTCGATCTAAACGTGCAACAAAAACATGGAACCTTCCGAAGCGCCAGGAGAAAATGTTTTCAGCATGTTAACAAACGAAGAAGTATTGCAGATACCCGAAGAGATATCTTCAAAGCTGCGAGAGTTTCTTAATAAATCTAATACTGAAAAACTCAAACTTTCCTCTATGAATGAACGTCACAATGTTGATCTAGGTATGAAGAAATATTTCTTTTTTTGCATTCTGTTCAAATATCAAAAGATTTATTATTGAAAGATTTATTGTTGTTTAAATATAAATAGAATTGCTAGATTGTTTTACATTTCTTTTTCAATGTGTGCTATGATAAAACTTTCCATTAAAAAAATTCTCTGGTGTGAGGTAGCATGCTAAGGATTTTTTCAAAACTCGACAACATTTCAATTTATGATACTTTGGATAGCTTAGGTTTAGGGAGTGGCACAGCTTGTAGGCTGTTTGTATTTAACAACTACAAAAAGTGTGCCCTCATCGCACTCATGAGATTGATACAACAAATGGTGACCTTCTTTGCATTGTTCATCTTTTTATGCTCTGTTTTTTAAAACGCATAATTATGGGATAATAGTTTTTTTTTAAATAGCTCAAAGCTCAATTTTCCGATTTGTGTTTAAATCTATTAAACACAAATTCAATCCAATCTGATAATCTAATTCAATCTGATAATCTAATTCAATCTGATAAGTAGTAACCAACATGGTTTCCGCAGACGATATCGCACCACAACTGAACTTTTTGATGTTATGCATACAGGCTCTAACCGAAGAAAAGGCTTATCTTATTTTTTTCCATTTTGCTAAAGCCTTCAATAAGGTGCCTCATCTACTCATCAGTAAAATCAAGACTTATGGATTTGATGTTCATGAAGTGCAGTGGGTAGAGATGTGGTGGAGGGACTGAACTTCGTTTGTTGTTGCTAATGGCACGAGGTTTGAGTTGTTTGCTGTTCCCTCATGAGTCTTGCATTGATTGGTTCTAAGCCCTTTGCTGTTTTCAACTTTTGTAAACAACATGCCTCTGACTGTAAAACTTCTGCCATCTTCATGCAAATGACACCCTATTAGGCGTAGATATCGGCTAGTACAGGGCTGCTGGACTTCAGAATAACGAAACAGCACTGTATGCCTGATCTGTCCAATCAGACATGACTTTAAATGTCTACTAAATGTGTTCATATGGAGGTTGGGAAGAACTTTCTCAGTTTTACTTTAGAGCTAAATAAGACTCCTATCTCACAAGACAACGGTAGAAGATACTTGGGCGTCTTTATAGAAACTAATTTTAAATGGCTTGAACGCATCAAACATGGCCAGAAAAGTTTAAGGTTGACTTGCAACAAAATTCACATTACAGTCAATTGATATCGAGAGATTCACCATGTTTTACGCTGCTGTGTTGTAGGTGCAAAATATGTGGAAATGTCATTACAAGCTCTTAAAAGCTCAAAAACGAACAGGTAATCGCCGCCATTACAAGACAGTCGTAGGTTAGAATCTCTTTCCAAAACGGTTCAAATGGGACGTATTTGTACAAAATGGCTTCGGTTTACACTTTTAAGCAACCTCATTCATCGGAATATTTTCACAACTATACTTCACGCATTCAATAAAACCGTGTCTATTGTTCTTACGCGTCTATTTTATCGTCATTGTAATGCTGTCACTTTCAGCACTGATATCTTATAACCTACCGTAAAAATTCGTTTAATTTTTTAGCCTTAGCTCGAAGGAGTACATATAATTGTCTAATAAACGCGACGAGCCTGTTGGTGATAACCTGTGATAATCGAAAAATGCTGCAAAAATTGATCACGAAGTATGGGTCACATGATCAGATTACGACTAGACGATTAGACCAAGCCGAAACAAAACTGTAAAGTAGCGAGCATCTATATTTGATACGGGATCTTCGGTAAAACCCGAAGTGTTTGTCATAAACTAGTGCTACGAGAAGTTTTATGTTGAGCCTTTTATTGGCCTTTCAATTTACGTGAGAACATCACGTGACAAAACAATAACCTAATGTAATGACTACGTCAGAGAAATAAACTGATTCCAATCTACGGCGGTTTTTCGTTTTTGGGCTTTTACGAGCTTGTCCTCACATTTCCACATATTTTGCACCTACAACACAGCAGAGTAAGACATGGGGAATCTTTTGATACCAAATAACTGTAATGTGAATTTTGTTGCAAGTCAACAATTAACAAGACTCTGGCCTTGATAGGAAGTCTTTTTAACACTTTCGTAAGACCAAACTGATCACATATAAAGTAGTTGTGAGGCCATCTTTTGAATACGCCTGTCAGATGTGGTCGCCATATCGTTTAAGTCCTTAATAGGTAGATACTATTCATGAGTGTAGATACTATTAATAGGTAGATACTATTTATGACTGTCATTACTATAGCATACTTTATATGCTAGCTACTATTCAGAGACTTGCCATTAGATGGATTTTCAGACTAGGGCAGTCAGGAAATATCACCAACTGTATGAACAAACATGCTATAGAATATAGATCTTACATTTGAGGCTTGGTGACAGGAGTGAATTGAACACTTTATTAAAAAGATTGAATCTGGTCATTGTCATAAATGACTGTCTCTATTAACAAATCGTGTTCTACTTGAAGAGGTACTGTCGCTCCCCATTCTGGCTTGGCCCAATTCAAGTTCTTATTTTATAATAGAACTAGCTGTATGCACGGGTAATGATAAGTTTTTGTACAGAAAATTTACTTTTAATAAACATATTCAACATTTATCATTCTCATTCATTATCATTTATTTTAACTTTAAAATCAATGTGTGTTCATTTCTGTAAACTGCTATTTATGTTTACTGTGTTTATTTCTATGTGATTCGTAGCGGGAGCAGTGCCTATTACAGATCTATACTGATTGCAATAGTCTTGTTGCCTATATGAGTTTAAGCACTGTTCTTCACTAATGGACATGCTTTTTTGGCACCGGTAAGCCTTCATAGATTTGTTTTCTGGTATGGCTTTACACATAGAGCTAGCCGCAATGTTTAACATCAAGCCATGAAAGATTGGCATATGTTCAAAGTATGTGCCAAATTTCTTCCCATGTTGTAGCAAGTTGGACAGTGTAGTGTATTGGATAAGGGGATATTTGCAGAACTAAAGGTTGTGAGTTCAATTCCAGTTTCTAGCGCAGTGGTTCTTAATCTTTTTTGCCCCAATCCCCCTTTTCCAAACCTAAAGACAGAAATTCCCCCCTTCCAACTCCTTCAAATAATGCACTGCAACTAGATAGTGAACTTTATTTACATATATAACTTATATACATATATATATACATGTATATATGCATTTATTTCAGTCATATTTACATGGACTATTAAAAATGAATGTATATTGAAACTCAATATATCTATCATCGTAAGACAGTCAGCAGACTAGTGCGATTTCTGTGTTTGTTTGGAGCTGACCCGAATTTTGATGTTAGGAGTTGTTACAAAAAGGGCACACCGTAGGTCAGCTTCTACTTCCAGATGGTTTCTAGATTTGCTCTTTATGGTTAGCATTGCTAAAAATGCTGACTCGCAAAGATATGTGGAAGCGAATGGTATGAGCATCTTGAAAGCGGCCAGGCTTATGTTGGGATACAATCTTTGGGCCTGAACTCAAAAGTGCTTTATTGATAGCTCCTTGAAGTCATCTTTTAATGCAGAGTTGTTTGTCAGCTGCAAAAACTCCTCCTGAAGCTGTTCCGGAATCTCATGGACATTGCGCCTGAAAGGGTCTCGGGTCAGGCTCATCAATTGCTCTGTCCTAGGATCTAACTTTGGAAAATACCTCTCAAACTCTGCTATCAAGCTGTTCAAGTGATGCTTTATGTCGTTTAGCAAAGAAGCGGAAGGAGCTTTCTTGTCAACGAATGAATGCAGGGCAGAACTGGAAATGAAACTCTTACATTCCCAGTAGCCAGTCTTTTCACCCAGAGTTTGAGCTTGTCCTTTGAATGCCTTGATACTATCAGTTACATTCAACACATTTCTGTTTCTACCTTGCATCTTTGTGTTCACTTCATTGATTGAACAAAATATGTCAACCAGGTAAGCAAAACACTGATGGAAGCCTTCCACCTGCATTGAAGCCAGTAGTTTGGGTTTGTTACCCTACGGGATGAATTTATTCGCGGAGTTACATTTCGCGAAAATTGCCATTTCATGCATATTCGCGGATTAATTTATTCGCGGCTGAAACCTGTCACTCTCTATGAAGAGTTAACTCTATTACGTCTAGCAATAGAGTTAACCCCACGCATGCGCACATTGTGTGTTTGGGTATGAGTTTTTAAGAACTCATTGACCTCTGCTCGTAGATTAAAAAAACGCAGAAGCATGTTACCCTTTGATAACCATCGAACTTCGGTGCGGAACAATAGTGATGAGTGCACAGCATCCATATATTCGCATAACTTGTGGAAGAGACGTGTTTTCAAAGCAGAGCCTTTGATAAAGTTTACTACTTTAATCACTGAAGAAAGGTGTTCCTGCAATCCTTTGGGAAGAGTTTTTGCTGCTAGCGCTTGTCTGTGAATGAAGCAATGGGTACTCACCACTAAAGGATTCTTTTCTTTTACCAACTGTGCAAATCCAGCACGACAACCAAGCATGGCTGGAGCACCATCAGTACAAACTCCAATTAGTTTGCCCCAGTCCAGATGTTCTTTGCTGAAGAAGCCGGAAACCAGGTTCATAACATCAGCAGCTGTGGTGCTCTCTGTTAGAGGACTGCAAAACAGAAATTTTTCCTCAATTGTCTTTCTGTGTACATAGCGTGCAAACACCATCAGCTGTGAAATGCTAGCAACATCAGTGGACTCATCAAGTTGAATGGCGAACATGGGAGATGACTTGATCTTTTCAATTACTTGTCTCTTTATGTCCGCAGACATATCATCGATCCTCTATTTCACTGTGCTGTTTGAGAGGGATAAATCAGCTATCTTTTGAGCGGCTGTGTCTCCGAGAGTAATCTTAGTACACTCCAGCAGACAAGGTTCAACTAATGTTTGACCAATGGTGTGTGGCTTCTTATCTCTGGCGATACAGTAAAACAGAGCATAGGATGCCTCGGTAATGGCCTGTGCCTGGATATGAAAGCTGCCAGTGGAATCCAGTTTTGCCCGCTTGAGTTCTCTCTCTTTAGCTTCAAAGAATGTCTTTGATTTATCCATGTGTTCTGCATGTTTATTTCTTAAAAGTTGCTTAAGTTGATGTGGTTTCATAGAGTCGTTAGCGAGCACTTTCATGCACAAAACACATTGTGGTACTTCGATGCCACTTTTAATTATACAAGTGAATCCATAGTTTAGGTAAGAATCATCATATGTTCATCTTTTTGTCTTTGACATTTCTAACACCTACAATATGGGATATGCAATGAAAATATTTGAATACGTTCAATATCTACATGAGCAAAACATCATACATATGTTAGGCTACAGAGCAAATTGTCAAAATGTTATACGTTTATGCAAACCAAATCGGTAACTGAACGGGACCTAGTTTGTTACAACAGTGCATTCAGTCTACTCATTATGATTCATTTGTTTGTTACAACAGTGCATTCAGTCTACTCATTACGACTCATTTTTTTGTTACGAGTCGTAATGAGTAGACTGAATGCACTGTTGTAACAAAAAAATGAATCGTAATGAGTAGACTGAATGCACTGTTGTAACACACAAATGAATCGTAATGAGTACACTGAGTGCGCTGTTGTAACAAACAAATGAATCATAATGATTAGACCTAATGCACTGTTGTAACAAACAAATGAATCGTAATGAGTAGACTGAATGCACTGTTGTAACAAACAAATGAATCGTAATGAGTAGACTGAATGCACTGTTGTAACAAACAATTGAGTCGTAATGAGTAGACTGAATGCACTGTTGTAACAAACAAATGAATCGTAATGAGTAGACTGAATGTACTGTTGTAACACACAAATGAATCGTAATGAGTAAACTGAATGCACTGTTGTAACAAACAAATGAATCGTAATGAGTAGACTGAATGCACTGTTGTAACAAACAAATGAATCGTAATGAGTAGACTGAATGCACTGTTGTAACAAACAAATGAATCGTAATGAGTAGACCGAATGCACTGTTGTAACACACAAATGAATCGTAATGAGTAGACCGAGTGCACTGTTGTAACAAAAAAATGAATCGTAATGAGTACACTGAGTGCGCTGTTGTAACAAACAAATGAATCGTAATGATTAGACCTAATGCACTGTTGTAACAAACAAATGAATCGTAATGAGTAGACTGAATGCACTGTTGTAACAAACAAATGAATCGTAATGAGTAGACTGAATGCTCTGTTGTAACAAACAATTGAGTCGTAATGAGTAGACTGAATGCACTGTTGTAACACACAAATGAATCGTAATGAGTAGACTGAATGCACTGTTGTAACAAACCAATGAATCATAATGAGTACACTGAGTGCGCTGTTGTAACAAACAAATGAATCATAATGATTAGACTGAATGCACTGTTGTAACAAACAAATGAATCGTAATGAGTAGACTGAATACACTGTTGTAACACACAAATGAATCGTAATGAGTAGACTGAATGCACTGTTGTAACAAACAAATGACCCATGACCAACATGGAAACCGCTGTACTCCATTGCAAACACTGCTCATTATGGAAAATAGTTAACCTAAATACATGAAAACTTGTATTTATATACTACCCTAGGACACTTATATTTCGCTAGTATTTAGTTTCGTGAGTAGCACACAGAGTAAAATTTCGCTGCAACTTAATTTCGCAGCTCTGATGAGTGCGAAAATATAGTGATGTGAAAATAAATACAGGGGAACAAACAAATTAAATTCCTCAGGTCCGGTCCTCTAGTAAAAAAAGTTTTTATATTTGCGACTAGTTTGTATTTGTAACCTGCAGGTATAAATGTATGGCAGAAATCGATAATTCAACGTGATCGCTTGCTGCCATTTGTTTCTTGGACTATCAATGACGTCTCGGTCCTTTCCGTTGGGACCGATATGGTACCAATATTAGATCTCAAGTATTTATAGCAAGCGATGGCCATGGCACGTTTTGAGTTCACAATATTTCCAATTAAACAAAAATCAAATACAGTACATGTCTCATAAAAAAGAAAATAGATAACAACCAACATCACAACCAGAATTGTATAACATGGTTGGACCTGGTGAGGGTTGTTATCGTTTTTGGTTGGCAGTAAAATTCATCACTACAATAAGTATTATTTAATTGTATGACTTCACCTACCAGACTTTCATCCTCATCAGTTACAAATTCGGTGACTAAACTGATATCATCATCTTCTTCGTTTGTCTTGGCTTTTCCAAAAAAACTTGTTATCTTAATTTGCTTTGCCATGCTGCTCATTCGGTGTATTAACGAATTTACTAGAAATTTCCCAATGAGCTCAATCACACACAAAATTATCTGCATTTCTAATATCACGATTTTGTTGTGGATATCAATGAACTACAGGGCCGTATTCCCTTGGACAGCTGGCCGGCTAAGACGCCCCAACTTTTTAGGAATTTCATAGTCCAACGGCTATAGAAAGGTTTTTATCGCTGTAGAATTTCACTTTATTCGAAGCCATAGATACAAACATCAACTTTTAGTAGTTCTTAGGCGTCATTATTATCTTCATCAGCGGCAAAATATTCTTGTTAACGACTTTTATAAAGGTTTGCAAAATATCAAGTTTTAGCAAACATCTGCTTGCCCATATCCTACTTAATGAACTTGAAATAAAATCGGCAAAAATGATCTTTGTTAAAACGCTTAAAAAAAAAGATGTCTTCTTTCTGAGCTTTTTAACTGCATACAAGTTTTGCCTGTTTTAATTTTAAAACGTTTTGTCAGTCACATCAGCTAAAACAAAGCAAATCTCAAAAAATAGAAAAATGTTGATACTTGCCAATAAAATTTTTTAAAACTTCACGTGAGAGGCCCGGCTGAAGCCCTACATAAGAGAAACCTGTTGGGAGCTTACAGCACCCCCCCCCCTCCTTCTCCACACCCCAGATGTTCATAACTAGTCGTCTAACATTATCCCCCCAACTTGCAACCAGTGAATACAGGCCTGTGTAGAACATAGCTATTTAATTTCGAATTTTCGCTAGTTCGTTATGATAGTTTAGTTTCGCGCATTAATTTTTCGCGTGATGATGACTCCGCGAAAACGCGAAAGTTAGGTGCCGCGAATACTTAAGTGTCCTAGGGTACTCCCTTTTATCTAAAACCAGATTTAGTTAATCGATCATAGGTCAAAATTAAAGAGGAGTGGAAATGCAAATACACACTTGGTTTTCATAACAAATATCACATGCTAAATACCTTCCAACATTGGATTAAAACCTTACGTCTGAATTCGAAAAGCTATTGATGCAGCAGCTTATTATGTCACCCCTTACTCCTGCACTTTTACAAAGGAATGACAGGAGTATAATACACTGTTATAGATATGCTCTGGTCAATCTAACTGCACAGATAAACTCCATAAAGCGAAAAATGCTTATAGTTGGCCAGGTAAATAATGAAATATGTACTAACAATTTTATATAATGACCAAGGATAGTTGGCCATCACAGGTGGAACCACAACCAACCTCGGTTGGAACCACAACCCATCCCAGGTGGAACCACAATCAGCCACAGCTCTCACAAATGTCCATCAAATAATTCAAAAGTTATTGGACATATTATCTACATGGATACTCGGTTTGAGAGCTAACCATGAAATCACACTGATGTTTTCTTGTATCCATGGAATATAAATAAATGTTTTATTTATCCTTTTGTTAAACGTCCCAGCTAGACAGATGAAGCATTATTCACTTTTTTATCTCTATTTAACGTTATTTGTATTTATCTTCTCTCATTGGGGCTTCCATTTATGAGTTATGTATTTTTCACAAGTTGTGGAGAAAAACTGTTTGTATCATGTTTAACAAAGCAGCTTACATTACTTCATTGATTCAATATCATTACACAGAAATGCGACAATTGTAATATATAATATGTATTAAAGCAAACAATTTGAAACACACTTGTAAAGTGGTGCTGATTTATCATTATTCATATTGAATGTAATATATTATGAATATTATCATAGATAATTATTCATAATGTTTCAAGTGTCACATAAGTTGTGTGAAAGATCAATGATGCAATTGTATGTGAAATTTTGCTATGTTAATTGACATTGGTTAATATCATATGCTTGCATTTTTCATTTAATATCATTGGTAAAGATGCAGTAGACCTACTTTCAGAAATTTCAACCAGCTTTTGAATACATGCATATGGTCTTCCATTTCACAATTTACAGCGTCTAATGGGTGCTCATGAATTTTTTCTATCACCATAACTCCATTTTTCGTACAAGCAAGCTTCATAATATGTTTGATATTTTCTCATATTTTTGTTATAGGTGTATTCAAACAACTTTTCAAGCTCTATTCTCTTGATACTATGAGTCTAGTTTCTACAATTCTGTGTATGACATAAGCTCAAGTCATAAATCTTATATGGAAATTGGTTAAAAAGTGGCTACTCTAGAGTAATTCATTGTGCAATCATCTTATAGTACAAATTTTACAAAATAGTTTCCCGAAAAGGTAAAAAATTATCCAAGGCAATATTGTTTGTGAAGAAATTGGCCACTGTTTGTAAGAGAGTGGAAGGTTTCATCTGTTTATGGTAACATATGAATGTGCTGTCTATTTGATACGGTAATTAACAATCTATTACACTCCTCTTGTTCTGAGTTGTAGTGTATGGAAACAATTGCAGATGTAGCTGGTTGACGTTTCGAAATCTGCCACTTTTATATCGTGAAACTTGAAAAACTTGTCTCAACGGTTGATAGCTAATTAACCCTTGGCCTTTCCAATGGTAATGTCGTTTTTTAGAAAAAAGACTGAGTAAATTTTTAATTACGAAGGTCAGTCAATGGGTAGTGAGAATTTTGTTTTGACTGAGCACCTGCTCACTCATAGAGCAAAGAGCTGTTATAAGATTTTTCGACAATAGGTATAATAGCAAGCGCCATGCACAGTAGAATAAAAAAATGGAAAGCAGTATGTCATAAAGCAGCTGCTATAGGAGGGTTGATGAATTCAAGATTGGGAAGAAACCTTACTGATGGCCCAAATAGTTGTAGACCAGTGCGTGTTTATCTGAAGTAGAAAAGCTGATTAATTCTGGTAGAAGACTCACTATAGATGATGCTGCTGAGGCTGTAGACATGGAACTGCACACAGTCTAGGACCTTCTGGCACAGACTTTATAGAGCAGAACTTTTTCGCACTTCTTAGTACTGCCATTTTTACACCAAAAAAATCATTTATGCTTATATACAGTAAATAGATAACATGATGATAATAACAAGAAAATGCAGAAACATTTTATTCATAAAACTTCGCACATACCTTTTTTCAAAATGCATCAAAAAGATTAACTGAAATTTAGCAATTTATCTCTTAATTTAACTTAAGTTATGTGCTAAACCTTGAGGGTATTCTAAAGGTTGTTTTTCACCGTAATCAGACACTATTCTCGGCAAGTAAATATTTTTTAAGTTTGTGTTGCGGGGAGTGTCTAGCCAGTAATGCCTCATAAGCCACATTTTTTTGTTTTTTTATGTTCACATCGCCAAAATATGATTAGAGGATATCGTGAAGTACATTTGTCAAGTACGTAAATGTAGCCATTAGGTACCAATTTTCTTTTTAATTTTTAATTAATGTTTGTCGACCACAATTCACAGTGGGAGATGGATAAGTTCTGAACTTGTAACCTGCGCCAGAACATCTGTACCAAAAAGTCCCATTGCAAACTGCACACAATATTATCCATGAGAAGCTAGCCTTCAACGAAGGCAGCCTACGCTGGTTGTACACTATGCTGACTGATGATCACAAAGTGCCGCGTGTTATGGCTGTCAGAGAGTGCATGAGAAAACTCAAACTGGAAGGGAATGCTTCCCTATCTAGAATTGCAACCACAGATAAAACCTCGGTGTATCGTTACGAACTGGAATCAAAAAGACAATCAATGAAGTGGAAGGATACGGTTTTTCTTGTAAAGAAAAAGTTAGAGAAAATTTAGTCTCAGAGAACGATACGGAAAGTGATGCTCACAGTATTCCGGGATGGAAAGAGTCATATAATTTTTTAAGAGCCAACATAACACTGTCAACCCTCAAAACTACTGTGAGCTCCTGGCTGTGGTGAAGTCAGTCATAAGGAACAAGAGAAGAAGCCTTTAGGGTAGAGGTGTCGTATTTTACCAGGACAATGCTTGTCGATACACTGCTGCCCATACAATGACCAAAATAAAGGAACTGAGCAGGGAAGGTGTTAGTACATCCTCCTCATAGTCCAGGCCTGGCATCAAGCGATTTTCATCTTTTCGGACCATTAAAGAACCACATGAGAGGCAAGCACTTCACTACTGATGCAGCTGTCATTGAAGCTGCGTGTGAATGGTTTAGAACCCAGCCACCAGAATTTTATTGTACAGGAGTTGAGAACTTTGCAGGAACGTGAAACAAATGTATAGAAAAAAGAGGACTATGTTGAAAAGTGAAAAAATGTAAAGCCATATTTTATTGTTAGAAAATATTATGACACCAGTCCCACTACGTACTCCCACTACGTACTCCCACTACGTACTCCCACTACGTACTCCCACTACGTACTCCCACTACGTACTCCCACTACGTACTCCCACTAAGTACTATCTGATTCTCATATTTATTAATAAACCAATTTTTTGGAATTGTTGGCTGCACCATTTTAAAACGAGGCCAGCGATTCGTAATAATGATCCGAAATACCACTAAGGTGGAGCTATCTAGCTGCTGATTTTATGGCTCATCAAACTTTTTCAAGTTTCCTATTTGAGATAGCAGATAAAAACAATATGTTGTAGCCATCGAATCAACTTGCATAAGTCATTCTGTGAAAACATTGTTTTTTTCTTATGAAATGTCTTAAATAGTCCTAAGCTAGATACTCCAGAAAGGTTCAAGCTCATTTTAGCTATGCATACAAATAACACCCCTGATCTGAACACTTTGAATTTCGTAGAATTTAGTTTTTCTTCAGCTCCACTTGCTCCAACCACTTGGCTTGGAGTAATTGGAGTTGAAGTTTTGGAATTTTGTGCTTGAAAATTGCTGATATCTAATAAATTTTTTTATCTTGAAATATGATTTTAAATATGTATGCTGTATTTTTGTAATGCAATTTGACCAACTACTTGGCCAAGCCAAGTGGTTGGAGTTGAAATCCAAATGAAGCTCCATCACTAGGAAAAGGTCCACGGTTGGCACTTGGCAGATTTTATTACTTTAATTGTGCTGTTTTATAAAGCAAATTTATTCTATTAACTTATTTCCCCGACAGATTCTCGAGATCTTAGTTCTACAAAAATATGAATATTCCTAATGAGGTCCTGTTTAGAAAAACAAGGTATTTCTGTCACATTTCAAAACTACTTGCAATGGGATACCGCCGTACTGCCATAGTGCAATAGAATATGTTTGCATTCAGATTGGAATAGTTCTTATAAATATTTATTTTGCTGCATCACTGCCCTTTTGTGGTTTTTGTGATTGATAGCATGGTGTACGCAATAATCTCCAAACAATTACAACTTGTAAATAAACAGCCATTTACAACATTATTATAGAGGAAACATCTCTGGAGCTGCAAACTTCACAGAAACAAGTACAAATTTTGGAGTCAACCAAAGAATCACTCTGTAAGTTACCTTGCACATGGCATTATATTAGTATTTGTTACATGGATATAACATGTTACATGGATATAACATGTTACATGGATATTACATGTTACATGGATATTACATGTTACATGGATATTACATGTTGCATGGATATTACATGTTACATGGATATTACATGTTACATGGATATTACATGTTACATGGATATTACATGTTACATGGATATTACATGTTGCATGGATATTACATGTTACATGGATATTACATGTTACATGGATATTACATGTTACACGGATATTACATGTTACATGGATATTACATGTTACACGGATATTACATGTTACATGGATATTACATGTTACATGGATAATGGCGGATAAATGAACATTAGCAAATAATTCTAGTTTATAGTGAACTCAATCAAGACTCATTTAGTCTCACTTTTGTTAGGTTGCAAATCCGCTCAGCTCTCCAAAGGAACTCTTATTCATCTAGTTTTCCAGCTCTCTGTATCTTTGTATTTCAATGGCAATGCTATTTTGTTATCGCTAGAACATTATCTTTACTGTTGCAGCCAATGAAAATGCTGCGCTACGATCTGCTGTTGCCGAGCTGCAAGCAACCAAGGTAGTGTGGAAGATAATCACTTTGTTTGTGTTGTTATACAGTATGTTGAGTTACTATGCTGTTGATTCAGGTGGCTTAATAGCTTGTAGCAAAGCTGAGGAGTTATTTTAAAGTGCTCTATGTTGCAGACTAACATAGAATTGAAACTGGGTGACACTGAAAGTAATCGTGAAACGTTAACATCACTTCTTGAGAAGAGGGAAAAAGAGGTGTCTGAGTGTAGAGGTAAGTAGGATTGACTCCGTATTATGCACCTTTGTCTCACCAACAATAAATTTACAGATTTAGGTTTCAGGACAAAGGTCTGAGGAAATCTGATGACCATATGTCTCCTATGGAGTAATCCTTCCTTGATTGTTCATGTTCCATAATACCGACGAATCAGTGAACTCCTCAGCTCGTGTTTATATGCCTTAAAAATATTAACATTTATAATTATTGTTGCTCTTCATACTACGTGTAAGGAATTGTACTTTATTTTTGAACATTTGTTGTTTAGACACGTTTTATAAAGTATTTGTACACATTTATAGAAACCAAAGCGCTAAAACACAAATTGTGACAATTTAAATCGAGGTGTCCATTGATGTATCAGAAGGGCTAAAATTAAGGGTTGCTACGTGTTGCTAAGGAAACACTTATAGTTATATATCAATCAAAAGTGATGATCGTGAAATGAGCTAGTGACTTAGTTATACAAATTTATATATACAATTATATAATTTATATATATGTCATATCCGTATATAGATTGTTTATTCATTGAACGATGCACATTATAACTCACTTGCTAGATCACAATACATATATACGTAGACTCACTTGCTAGATCACAATACATATATACGTAGACTCACTTGCTAGATTATCACAATACGTATATACGTAGACTCACTTGCTAGATTATCACAATACATATATACGTAGACCGTCTTCGTCTTCTCTCAATGTTGAATTTGTGTAGTGATGTTATGTAATATGATTTAAAAACATCTATAGCTGCTATAAAATAATGATTTTAGTGAGCCGCTGGCTGAGCTGTTAGCCAATATGACTCAACAACAAAGCAGCTGCAGTAGTCTTGCCATATTTGTCATTTGTTTTCTATACTGATAGCCATTCAATAGCAGGTCAATATAGGCCATAACAGCTCCTAGGATGACACTCTCATAGATTTCTTTTTGCACAGAACAGTTCTGGTTTGTGTCGTCAAGTTTCATTTTGTCTGCTCTCAGTGAGCTAGTTTTTCTGCTGACTTTATTGGTGCAAAGATACTTGTTTGTTTCGCTACACCTTGTCATACTTATGACATTCCTGTCTCTGAATTAGTTTGAACTTTTACAGATGAGCTTGCTTTGATGAAGAGCAGATGTGATCAGCTGAATGCTGAGCTAGGTGATGCTCGTATCAAGCAGACAGATGCTGAGTCGTCCAAGGCGCTGTTTCAGGTTTACCTATTATTACTCATCCTACTCACACCTTTCCTTGCATGTTGTCTGTTCTGTAAAGGATGGTTCACATCTCGGAATCAATTGCTACTCCAGGTTATCAATATCTAGCAATCTGGACAGTTTGTTGCGCTGTCCCCAACTACGTGGACAGTCCATTGCGCCGTCCCCGACAATGTTGAGTTTATTATGTGAATTCTGTCAAGTGTTTTTGTCTATTATTGCATTGCCAAAGTTAGAATTTTGAAATATCACTAATATTCTCATTTGTACCCCACCGTTCACTAATAAACAAAGTTAACAGATTTTAATGCTAATAAGTGTTTGTGTCAGCTGATTCAAGGCGGCTTTTTCTAATAATCGCAAAGTATCAAAACATTGTATTAGGTTAGGCTTGTTTAGTTTACGTGAAGGACCTTTAAAGAACACACTGCCCCATGTTCAAAGGTGCTCAGTGTCTTTTGTATGCGTTATTGCGCGTGTTCTATAATTCATTTGTGGTTCCTGAACAACTCGGTGCTTTTGGGTAGTTATCATTGTCAATTGTACCACTTTTGACATTTCCACCTAACACCAATCATGGTTCTTTTCTTAGCTCATATCCACTTTATCCACTTTGCTAACTTTTATGCTCGTATTACAGTCGCAGCTGACAAGGAAAGAGTCGGAATGTACACAGCTCATGGAGGAGCACTACAGAATGGACTCGGAAAAACTAGCCTATATGAGACAGATTAGTCGTCTTCAAATGGACAAGGTGAGCTTTAGCCATATTTGGTCATACTGCGTTTGACCATCCCTTGAGCTGTCTCTGTGAGGTTGTCTCAGTCGGCGGGGTCGAGTCAGTCTTACTCGGCCATATTGTAGAATGCGGAGGTGTCTAACCATCAACACAGCGTAGAGACCATAAAGCATGATCTCTCTAATACTCGCGAGCTAATGGAGACTTACAAACAACAGTCTGAAAGTCTAACAGAACGACTAAGGCAGGAACAGGCCAGGCACAGAGAGGTCTGTCCAATCTCCTTGTTTTATTTTTCCCTGGTCTACTTTCATGGCCCAATTGTTCTCTCTTGTTTACTGATGTTCAAAACTCTGAACTCTAAAGGGTTTTCTTTCCTCAAGCCTTTATAGACCTAATATAATAGACATGATTTAATCACACTTCTAGCGATACTAGAGACAATTTGGCAGGTAAATATGTTCTGTTGACAAATACTAGGTATCTTGGCATCAACCATCTCTATTCCATCGTGCGATATGCCGGTGAAAAAGCATAAGGTCGATACACCGATTATACATTTATATCTGTTGAATAATGTTTGTATTGACTATTTACTTATCAGTAAAAAGAATGTTTCAAAACTGTGTGTACCTTCCGATGCGCTACAACAAATGCAATAGTGCTGTCAGTATGTAAAGGTACTACTTTGCACTGCCTTACTTTACTGACTGTTTTGCAATGTATTGTAATTTGTGCTACCATGCAATTGGTTTGATAGACCTGAACCACAACCATTGAGTGATTTTGAGTTAAGTCTCTCTGACTTACACAAACTGACAATATTCAGGGTAGCGTGTAAGCGCTATGTTGGTAATCCTCATCCTGTTGTGTGCATACAGTGTCGAGACAATTTCATAGCTGCTGAGGAAGCCCACAGACAGGAGTTATTTTCACAGAAAAAGCTCACCAATATGTACAAGGTAGGATATCGGTTCAATAACTAATTTTCAGTTGATTCCTTATTTGAAAGACACCCCAATTTCCTAAAATGTATTCTTCATTCATATTTCATCCCTATTCAAGCACCAGATGCAGTCTTCGATGGCATCAATTATTCCAGGAACTAGTTGAGTTCTATGAACACTAATTTGAAAATGGGAGAGTGGATTTTGGAGACACAACATGCTTTAAAGTTTACCCATTTTAATTTTTAACTGCGAATAATTGCAAATAAAAATCTACTAGCCAGACAGATATACAGATACACATTGTCTGGAGTGATTTTATGTCATCTCTCGGTTCACCTCAGGAAGCAGAGCATAAGGCTTCAAGTGAGCTCGAGGACATCCACAAGACAGCCTCTGAGTACAAGGAATGTTACCAGCAGCTCACTGCCGGTAAGTGTGTAGCACTCTCAGGTAGCAGCACTCTCAGGTAGCGCAGTGCTGTACTCTCAGGTAGGGCAGTGCTGTACTCTCAGGTAGCGCAGTGCTGTACTCTCAGGTAGGGCAGTGCTGTACTCTCAGGTAGTGCAGTGCTGTACTCTCAGGTAGCGCAGTGCTGTACTCTCAGGTAGCGCAGTACTGTACTCTCAGGTAGGGCAGTGCTGTACTCTCAGGTAGCGCAGTGCTGTACTCTCAGGTAGGGCAGTGCTGTACTCTCAGGTAGCGCAGTGCTGTACTCTCAGGTAGGGCAGTGCTGTACTCTCAGGTAGCGCAGTGCTGTACTCTCAGGTAGGGCAGTGCTGTACTCTCAGGTAGCGCAGTGCTGTACTCTCAGGTAGGGCAGTGCTGTACTCTCAGGTAGGGCAGTGCTGTACTCTCAGGTAGCGCAGTGCTGTACTCTCAGGTAGCGCAGTGCTGTACTCTCAGGTAGGGCAGTGCTGTACTCTCATTTAATCTATTCATTATTAGTTGACAGCAAAGCCTCTGGAGTCTAAGTGCTCGTCAGTATATTCTCTGTTTTCTTATTTTATTATGATATTGTATTATTATGGTATTGTATTATTATTATTGTATAGAACACGAAGCATCACTCGCCGAGAAGCAGTCAGAAATTGATGAGATCAGAAACCTTATTACTAGCAAAGGTAAAGTTTCTCTCGGTTACACAAAAAATTAGCACATAGATTTTGAAGTTTGGTTTATAAATTCTTCTACAAATACCAAATGCTGTGTATGTAATATTTAAATTTTAAAATAAAATATATGCTTAAGAAGATAGTCGGTTTCGATTTGAAGTTTTCAAAGTCAATGGTTAGGATATAACTTTCTGTCCTATATTCCTATAACTTTTTGTTTTACACATTTTGTAAAAAAAAACTTAGCGAACTTGTCTAACTAAGCTCTGACTAGTGTCTCTCCTGTCTCTTCTCATTTGAGTAACTTCTGGCTAACTACTGGCTCTCTTCCATCTCTTAATTGATTCACTTATGATGACTCTTGATATAGACGAGCACATCACCCAAATAGAGTCCGAGCTGAGCAGGATGGATGAACTTGTGAAGGAGAGCTCCGAGTCACCAGATGTGACAGCTGAACTAGCCAAGCTCATCAAGTCTGGCCTTACTTACTCGCAGCTTTACCACAAGTATCACCAAACTGCTGAGCAGCTCACTCTCTCCAGAGCCGAGAGTAACAGGCTTAACGAGTCCTTCAACACTCTAGTCAAGGCGAGCTACAGACTTCCCTTTTTCAGTACTCTCTTGCTAGAGTCTGTCGCTGTCCAATGTCACCATGACCGACTATTACTTATTGTGGTTATTTGTTTTGTATAATTCTCTAAATCTTTTTTTCATGCCTCCTTGAATACGTGCCTACTAATTTTAATATATATTTAATGCCTGTAACAGGAAATAGATGTGATGAAACCACAAGTTGTCCAGTTGCGTGCAGCTCACGAGGCCTCTAGCGGTATGGTGCAGAAACTCAGTGATCAACTAAGGCTAAACTTGCAGGTTAAGAACATTCATCAGACGCTTTTAAATGTACTAAATGTTAATTCTAGTTATCTCCTTTGACATTTGTTATGTTCTCTACGGTTTGTCACTCACACAGCTATAAAGGTCTTATGATGTAGGAATGCAGGATTGAGCAGAGTATGATATTTGTCAACTTATTGGTAGAGCCTTGACGAAGAAGCCCAAAAAGCTAACGAAGCTAAGAAACAATTAATCTATCACCAGAAGGAGTCTCACAAGTTTGCCATTGAGAATGAAGACCTCTCTACGCAGGTTAGTGAGTTGCCTATTCTTTTAATTCTCCAATTGGATGCTGCTGACTTGTTAATACACTTTAAACAGCGGGTCTTGTTTTCTCAGATGTCTTCAAGCTTGCGTGTGAGAGTCTAACCTAGCTTTGTAAGATTTTAGCTGATTACTATTAAAATATATTAAAATAAAAGTCATGTTTTACTTCGATTGTATATATTTGGAGCGATGTTTTGGCTGCCATATCACTGACAGCCGCAGCAGGTTTTCTACCAGCATATTGCTATTGTATACAATTGCTAGTTGCTTTTGTAGATACAAATACTTATAAAAGAACTACACATAGCCAAAGGTGGGACAGTTATTGACAGTGACAGTTCTACACAGGTGACCTCCACCGATCAGTACAATAATTCAGCTGATGTTATTTCTACTCAACTTGTCTCTTTTAGGTAATAATAAGATAAGTACCTGCTATGCGTATCAAATATTGACAGCAGCTTCTCACGCCCAAAAATATGTTATGAAGGATTTCACTCTAGTCATATATTCATAGTTCATTTTAGCTTGGTTGTTGGTGTCTCAACACAAACCAAGATCACTTCTTGCTCTAGTTGGTTTCTTATAGTCTTTACTTGCAGGTATGGTAATAAAAGTTATATAAGGTTTAGCCAGTTTAGAAAGGTTTATGTTCAAGAATATGCCCACCTCTGTAGGCTTTCAAACGACGTTTGCAGGCGGTATATACTAGTGCTGGGCACGAGTACTTGGTCAACGGCTTTAGACCCGTCCCCTTCTGTTCGGGTTTTTCGAGTATCGGGTAGCTAGTAGTGCTAGGCTCGGGTATTTCTTTGCCTACGGGTTTTTCGGGTATCGGGTTTTTTGATTTAGATTTTATGTTTAAATTTTCTAAACAGATATATCTTCAAATTTACAAAGCAATTATATTTCTTTTCAATTTATTTATCATTGTTCACAGTTTTTATCAACTGACATGCGTACTCGCAGCGTTAACAGGTGGATTGTTAAACAGTCAAGATAGTCTGGGGCTACAGGGCATTTTCATGTCAACAGGTGGCAGAAGATAGGGTCTATGGTAGCTTAATACTTAAGCATGTTCTATGGACCTCTCTGACTTTTTGTAGATGGTGCTCCAAATCTCATAAAAAACTTTACATTATCGGCTTTTTCCGTTAGTAAGGCTTGTTGGCTTAGTAAGACTTGGTTATAATGAATTATGTAATCCATAATAGCTAGCTGTGGTAATCAATTTAAACAGAGTTATTAAATTTTCACTGCTACTACCAACGCTGATGGCTGTTTCTAACAAGGCGATAGCGGAAACAGACTAAGGACCTATGTGTTATCGGTGATAGCGAACACGCACCGTATTAAAAACGGCATAGATTTGTTTACAAAGCCGATTTGGCTAATTGCGCAAATAAAATTTTATGTAAGTATTTCTTCTCACCTTTTAATGACAAGTAATCACTGCTTGACTACAATATTTTTAGTAGGTATAGTAAATAAGGTATGATATGTTTTATTCTATCTATTAAATTAAAGACTTGTTAAACCCCATTGTCATGCCTCTTTAGCAAAAATGACACAGAAATGCCCTGTGGTCCCAGACTAAGAGTGCAAGGTGCAATAGACCGAGTTTTTGTTAACATTACCCGACGGATCCGTGTACCAAAACCCGAACTTGAAAGTCAAAACCCGAAGGACCGGAATACCCGAAATCTCTATTACCCGATACTCGAGAGAAGATAAACCCGCGAGTTCAACGAGTATTACTACCCATGCCAGCACTAGTATATACTTATACTAGGTGAATGTCCAGAGTTCCACGCGTAATAATAAAATTTTTTGCACAGAAAATTTATTTTTTATCAACATGTACGATATTTACCATTTTCACGTTTAAATGAAGGTGTTTGGTTTATTTCCGTGTGTTGTGTTTGTTTCTGTGTGATTATTACCGTACTGGCTGCTATGCCTACTATAGCTCTACATTAATTGCATTAGGATTGCAGCAGTCTAGGCCATGTGAGTTTAAGCATTTTTTCTCTGGTGTGGCTTCACGCATAAGGCTAGCTGCAGTGTTGAGTGTGAAGCCATGAAAGATTGACATGTGCCATAAGGATGTGGCCAATTTATTCCATAGTATAACTAGTTGGACAGCGTAGTATAGATAAATGCCTGTCTGCGAAACTATAAGTTCTGAGTTCAAATTCAGTATGCAACGAATTTTTAATTCCTAAAACTTTATCGCCATGACTAGGCAGACGCGCAGACCGACAAAAATTGAGATATGTATATAGGTAGATATACATACTAGTGAATGCCCGGATGATAACAAAAGTTTTTACACAAAAAATCTATTTTTGTTTAACATATAACAACAGTTACCATTCTAACTTTCTAACTTTATATCATGAGGAAAGTGTTTGGTGCAGTTCAAATAAATTAGGAGAATAAAATAAAACGACTGTAAAGGTTTTCAAACTACTGTAACTGTTAAATTTTATATCACGAAAAAAAGTGTTTAAAAAAATAAATTAAGAGAAAAAATAAAACAAGTGCGAAGGTGTTTAAATGTCAATGTGAAATAGTTAACAAGTAATAGCTAAATAAAGTCTGTTTTGCTACAATTACAGCGAAAAATTATTTTGTATACAATTATATGATTTTAATTTTCTTTCGGTGTTGGCATTGTAAGGCGAAAATATCGCATAGAGTGGTATAGAAATTCATAGTAATTATCTAATGCAAACATCCACTGGTAAGATTCATCAAATTTTATGTACGTACTGTACTGTATATATTAAAAATATGTAGTCTTTGAGTTCAAATCCATTACGAAGTGCATTTCATTGCTAGATTTTAATGATGACAGATTTTAATTCTCAACTGACATATGATGACATATGATGACATATAATGACATATGATGACAAACAAATTTGGAGGTTTAATTTATACATAGATATATACATGTATAGATTACGGAATTGCTGTTGGAACGGATTAGGCAATTTACATGTATTTTACTGTTTGTATAACGTAAATTCCCTAATCCATTCCAAGATCTTTTCAAACTCACTCTTTTGGCTATGCAAAAAAGAAAAAAGCTTAACTTTTCAGTTTGTTGCTGTTCTGTAACTGCAGCATTATTGGTTTGCATCGACAACTTTTTACTATTTATTTTTATGTCTTTTTTTATTCATGATTGCGGTATTTTTGCAATAAGTACATTTTGGACGTCATTCACAACGATTTGTTTATTGTTTTCTAAGCAACGAAGTCTATTCTGCCAATGAAAACAAATTACAAATATTTATGCGTTTACAACAAAGTAGATCCAAAATATATTTTTCCTATAATAAGAGCGGTATGTGCCTGTCCATCGTCTATTTGTATCTAGAAGGTCAAGGTTAGGATAAAAGATATTTTTCCACGATACTCATAACATTCAGATTGGTAGGCCCTGTAACGCCTGCACCAATCGATCAAATATTTCTGAACAATTGTGCAGCTACTTTGTCTTTATGTTTTGTCGACACGTCTGACGATCTATCACGATGAACTAGCATCTCATGGAACTTGTAAATGTAACAGAGATAACGCTATACATACATCGTTTTGTCTCACAAGTGCGGCAAGATAACTACAAGATTATCATTATTCAATTCGAATTTGAGAACATGCACCGATTTGACAAAAACGGAGCAAGTTCTTAAATTTGTAGCATGAATTCGAAGCACAATTCTCAAGTACGAAGCAAAAACTTTACATAAATTTTTTACGTTTTGTGGAATTCATGTTATAGGAGGTATATGTTATAGGATCATCTAATGTAAATATATACATACCTGCTTGCCTCGGCAGATAAAGACAGTAAACTTGGCGAATGACTCACTTGGCTAGGTTAAATTAAGTGTGTTAAATGAATGGAAAAATGGAGGGTACGGCTTATACACTATGTATACCTGTAGCTCAAAAAGCATCCTTCAATGTTTGGGGTGGGGTTCATACACAGTAGTGGCTTATACACGAGGATTTGCAGTACTATATGTATGATAATTTCATCTTCTAGGGACATCCAAGAGCTGCAAAAACAGAACCAGCAACTACGCGCAGCGTTGAGAGAAGTTTCCGAGGCCCATGACAAATCTGAGAGGGATGAGGAGAGCAGTCAACAGTCCGCCAAGCACGAGCATGAACTGGCTAACTACAGACAGGAAGTAGAACACTTGAAGCAATCGAGGCTGAAGCAGGAGGAACTTGTACAGTCTGTAATAAAGCAGAGAGACATGTACAAGGGTCTGGTGGCTGAAGGAGCTATGAAAGAGGTGGGTTAAATGTTTGTATTTAGCAGAATATGGTTTATAGCGATATTCCTATATACATGATGTGTTTGGAATATGCGGAGCTGCTAGTTGATTTCTGGTGGCGCTGGATTGGCTAGTTGTCTGATCTAAAACAAGCTCTTGCATTATCGCCATAAGGAAGTTAGTTTTGTGATTTGAAGCTTTTCTTGATATAGTATATGAAAAGACGGAGAGCAAAGAGTACTTCTTGTTGCATATTCCTAGAATGGTTGCAAATATATTGTTATACTGGTAGCGGTAGTTACAGTAATATGATTTTATATTTTGTCCTAACAGTAGCCTATCGTGTGCATGGCTGTCATGTACTCCTGCTATATCCTTAGACTTCATGACCTGTATCATGCCTCACATTGATCACAGCTAGTTGACCGAAGTGTGCAACCTTCGTCACATATAAAACACTTGTGCAATCGGGTCATGCTGCATGTACCTGTAGCTGCATGTACCTGTAGCTGTGTGTAACTGTAGCTGCGTGTACTTGTAGCTGCGTGTACCTGTAGCTGCGTGTACCTGTAGCTGGGTGTACCTGTAGCTGCGTGTACCTGTAGCTGTGTGTAACTGTAGCTGCATGTACTTGTAGCTGCGTGTACCTGTAGCTGTGTGTACCTGTAGCTGCATGTACTTGTAGCTGCATGTATCTGTTCGGAAAGTAAAACTATTATTTTCCAATTCACTGATGGGGTTATTCATATTGTATTCCATGAAAAACAAGACAATATATAACCTGGTTGTCTGGAAGGTAGTAGCAATAACAGTACTTACCCGTATTACCTTCTAGCAGGTGATGAATTATGTTCTCATTCAAGTAAAATATTTGGTTGCTTGCCTTCAGGCTCAGGCTAAAGCATCACCTCGCAGGCTTATGACTGAGGTGGACAATGAGAAGCTCAGGTCACTTAATGATGAACTCAAGACTTCAAAAGCGAATGAGGCGCGAGTTGCAGAAGAGTTGCAAAAATGTAGGAAAGATCAAGCTGCGAATGAGAGGTGATCCTTGAATTGGCAATCGCTTACTAGTTACTATTACTACTGTTAGTACTACGACTACTGCTGTTACTACTACTGCTGCTACTTGCTGGCATCATTATGATTTTTATGTTGGTAGGACTAACTGCTATATAAGTCTCTTTTGCAAGATTTGTTTGCTTTGACACACGTCACATTATTTGTTATCTCTATTGTGAAGAAGCGTGACAATTTTATTTCTGATTCAAAATAGCCACTGCTGACAGCCTGTTGTGTAATCTCAAAGTTGAGGGCTATCTACTCACCTGTTGCTGTTTACTCAGTCCATTTATATACATATACCGTAAAACCTCTAATTGAACTCCATGGCGGCGCTCTACTTTTCAACTTTTTATAGTGGCGGTTAAATAGAGGCTGGCTGTATTTTTCAAATGGCTCATCAGAATTTTGAGAAGATAAATTTAGCCCTTTTACAGATGATGCGAATGTCGCCTATATTTTGCACTATTTTTCTGGTGGAGCGACATTAACCCTTTTGGAGGCAATAAATCTGCTCCTACCTCCAAATTGTCAAAGATCTCTTAATTAATATGCATTGAGAAGCCGAAAAATATATCTACCAGTTGATATCTGTCGCTTGCAATTAACCTGCGATGATATTATCGCCTGTCTCCTGCTTTGCACTTTGTTAGGGCTTTCAATTTTTATTTCATTGTAAACTCGAAGGCACATTTTTATTTTATATTTACATAACTAGCTAGCAAAACTATCTTTTTATGTGCAATAGAAGAGGAGTTACGAGCGTTGATCCATTGTAAGATGAGATTACAATGGATCGACGCTATCCATTGATGGTATCAAATAATATGCTATAAATCTGCAAATTTATAGGTTATATAGCAATAATCTATCATTTGCTACAAATATATCTTCATGAACAAATGACCTAAATGAACCATTCTTACAATACATGCAGAAACAAAAATTGACGTTTCTGAAACAAAAATACTTGCATCGTTTGCTCAGTCAGTTGCATTCTGGTTGTTGCTTTTGATGGAATCTTCTAGTTGTTCAATACTTTTCACAATGTCTGTTGACCTCAACTCTTCGTCTGCATGGCTGAACTAGTCGATATTAGCGTCGAAACATTTTTTTTAGCAGAGCAAAACCTTTACGCGTTGCATTTTGCAGTAAAAGTTTTGCTTGCTAAGCACAACCTTTAGCCTAAAACTAGTTCATATACCATCGTAAATATAAACCGTTTTTCACATGTACATCCAAGTATTAAGACCGCGTTAAACAAGGAACTACTATTAGTCTGATACAGTTATTGATTACTATGGCGTTGCTTTCAAAGTTTCAACGAAAAGAAACGGAAAGCCTTAGAGTTGGACAACGAGAGCATTAACTGTTGTTTAGGTAAATGATACGTTATAAATACGATTTTGTGGACACTTTTCTACTAATCACTTGCTATTACGGTTTCGTAAAGATCAAAGAATGTCAGAATGGCGGCTAAATGGAGGTGGCGTTCAATTAGAGGGTGGCACTCTATTGTTCATCCCTTCTCCCATAGTGGGGGTCAAATAGAGGTGGCGTTCAATTAGAGGTTTTACGGTACATGCGCAGGCTGATTAATTGTCTAGAATATTGGCTCTAGGTACATGTATAAAAATAGGAATACTTTAGTTAGCTGTTTTAATGTTGCATTATATGCTATCATGCTCATGTTTTTAATTTTCATCAGTTCACATCTTTTGAAAGTTTATAATGACCTCCGGTGATCTATGTACATGTGTCTAGCTGGTGGGGTCATGCCCCTTTCAAAACACTTTCTCACTGACTCAGACTGTAACTTCATTTATAGCAAACTCTATGATCAGATTTCTGAGTTGAATAAAAGTTTGACCGAACAGAAGTTGAGCAATGCTAAACTCAGCACGCAGCTTGACTACTCTCTCGAAAGTTCAAAGGTCATTGAGAAGAATGTCACTGGTTACAAGCAAGAGATTAGTGCTCTTAGGGCAAAGGCTGAGCAATATTCCAAACTGCTCGCCAAGGTGAGACAACCTATGCGCTACTATTGCCTCCATCTACCTTTTTTTTCAGAAAAATGCTGTAAAACCTTTATTTGAACACCACGGAGCTCTTTTTCTCAACCCTTTATTTAGATTGGCGCTTTATTATAGGTGGCGTTCAAATAAAGGGTGGCGTTGTATTTTTCAAACACCGCATCAGAATATTGAGAAGACAACATTAACACTTTCGCAGGCGAATCGAAAGTCGCCTATATTTTGCACTCTCCTTCGGGTGGAGCGACATTAAGCTTTTGGGTGGAAGAAATTTACCAGCTTATCCGCAACTTGTCTCTAAATAAATACACATTAAAAAGCCGAGAAATATCTCCACCAGTTGATATCTATTGCTTGCAATTAACCTGCAATAATATCATAGCCTGTGCCCTGCTTTGCAATTTTTTGGAGCTTTCAAGTTTTGTATTTCATTGTAAAGTTGAAAATATATTTTTATTTTATAAGTATATTTAACGATGTTGCATAAAAGCTCATTTCAGTCATAGATTCATGTATCATTGATTCATTCATTGCTACAGTTCGCAGCCAAAAATGTAAATGTAAACTATTGCTCCTCTATTGCTGTAAATGTAACTCCTCTTCTATTGCACATAAAATGGCTTTTTATGTACAATAGAAGAGAAGTTACGAGCGTTGATCCATTGTAAGCCGGGTTCATATTACCGCAATGATGATATCAAATATTACGCTATAAATCTGCAAATTTATAAGTTTATAATTAATGTAATAATTATAATGTTTATAATAATGTACCAAATGCTACCAATATATATATAGAACAAGTGTCATAAACAAACCATATTTATAATACATTCAAAAACAAAAGTTTACATTTTAGAACCAAAATTAACATTTTTAAAACAAAAATATTAGCATCATTTGCTCGGCCAGCTGTGTTCTGATTGTTGTTTTTGTTTGGACCATTTCATATTCTTCTGACTGTTCCATACCTTCCACAGTGTCTTCTGACCTCAATTCTTCTTTTGCACAGCTGAGCTAGTCGATATTAGCGTTCAAACAATTGTTAGCCAGAGCAAAACTTTGACGTGATGCACTTTTGAATACATGCACATATACACATCTCACGCAAATAAAGAGAAACCGCATGTAATCAAAACAGCCTCGAAATACGTAGTAGCACATTTTCCATTGTAAATGCGAAAACATTTTCCCACATTGAAGTATCAAGGCCGCGTTAAAAAAGGAACTACTATTAGCCTGATACAGTTACTAATTATTATTTTTATCGTGTTGCAATCTAAGTTTCTAACGAAAAAACCAAAATACTTGAAGTTGAAAAATGGACTTCAATATGAACAGAAACAACGAACGAATTAATTGTTATTGAAATAATCAAATCATTATTAGTATGGTTTTGTGGAAACTTTTCTACTTCTACTGACCACTTGCTATTGCGTTCAAATAAAAGTAGCGGTCAGATAAAAGTGGCGTTCAAATAGAAGTGGCGTTCAAATAAAAGTAGCGTCCAGATAAAAGTGTAGTTCATATAAAATTCGCGTTCAAATAGAAGTGACGTTCAATTAAAGGGTGGCGCTCTATTTTTTTAATCGTTCTCCCACATTGGCGTTCAAATAGAGAGAGGTGGCATTCAAATGAAGGTTGCGTTCAAATGAAGGTTTTACGGCATCTTCTGCAGAAATGGAATGTTGCTAATAAATATATTTTGTTTATAAAATATTTCTAGAATTAATTTTGCTACTGTATGTATGAATGTCTGCATGCCCATCAGTTTCCTTGTTCGTATCAATATCCGTGGACATGTACCTCGTAGTTTTTGATTTATCGAGTTTTTGTTTCCACAGAATGAATCAGTTGCAGCAAGTCTAAGGCAAGATGTAGCACGAGTCCAACAGAGCTCCATCAAGTACGAGGTGGCTAACAGCGAGCTCCGGAATGAGATAGAATTGCTGAAAGTGGCAAAACGACGACTCGAGGTTGATGCTGATGCTGCCAAAAAAGACTATAATCTTCAGATGCACGTGCTGGCCAACCTACAGACTATTCAGGTAGGCATGGTAGTTGTCTTCCTGTTAGTTGGTTGTCTTCCTGTTAGTTGGTCGTCTCCTTGTTAGTTGGATGTCTTTCTGTTAATTGGTTTTCTCCTTGTTAGTGGGACGTCTCCTTGTTAGTTGGTTGTCTCCCTGTTAGTTGGTCGTCTCTCTGTTAGTGGGTTGTCTCCCTGTTAGTTGGACGTTTCTTGGTTAGTGGGTTGTCTCCCTGTTAATTTGTCATCTCTCTGTTAGTGGGTTGTCTCCCTGTTAGTTGGACGTATCTTGGTTAGTGGGTTGTCTCGTTGTTAGTGGGTTGTCTCCCTGTTAGTTGAACGTCTCTCTGTTAGTTGGTCATCACCTTGTTAGTGGGTTGTCTTCCTGTTAGTCAGTCGTCTCTCTGTTAGTTGATTGTTTCCCTGTTAGTTGATTGTCTCTCTGTTAGTTGGTTGTCTTCCTGTTAGTTGGCCATCTCCCTGTTAGTTGGTCGTCGCCCTTATTATCTGGTAAATATTAGGTGCAATCACCGGTGTGAGATTGGTTACAATCTGGCTGTCACTGCAGGGTAGCATAGAGGCAAGCAACAAGGAGGTAAAGGCACACTACCAACAAAAGATAGAATATATGCAGACTGAGAAGCAGGCTTTGGAGAAGCAGTTGGCTACCCTTAAGGATGACCTCAGTGTTGCCGAGAAGCACCATTCTGCTAAGGTCCTCACTCTCAATAGTCAGACAGCATCCCTTGAACAGGAACTGAAGGATGCCAGAGAAAAGTTGTTTAAGTTAGAGGAACTTAACCGACAGGTAGAAAACCCCTGATTTTGATATAAGTACTTACGGTTTGTTAAATGTGCAAACTTGGATGAGCATACATAGACCTATTAACTATACTAGACTGGGCAATCTGATGCATCACTATGTTGCTATGAATGTAGCTATTTATGTAGGACACCATGGTTTTGCATTCCCCAGTCTAGTACAGTTCATAGGTCTATGTGAGCATAGGTCAGCCGAAGTGAGATCTTTGTGTGGATTGTATGACAGGATGTAGCACACCATGACATCTCATAGTATCGCATAACACAAATGCGCGGCCTTCATGTATTTTATGTGGATGGTTTTATTTAGGCAGATTTTACACTCATAACTTTTGCTATCAAAAACATCTACAATAGCAGCGAGTGGTAAGAACTTGATGAAGTCATTGGGCTATCGCTCTCAAGCAAACCGCCTCTTGATTATTCAGTTTGGTCAGATTATAAATTAACATGAGGTCTTATATAAGAAACAGATTATTGATTTACCACCTTGGAGAAGAACTATCTTTTCTTATCATCAAGGTGTCATTGGTTCATTATATTTCTCTGGGACTGAGCTCCTATGTCAATTTACTATTTCAAGGCACGATTTTCTACATAAAATAACCAAGTAAAAATTAATTCGTCACCATATTATGAAAAACCACCTAAAGAGGATATTACGATAGAAAAAGTGTTTTTAGTTGTTATAATTCAGTACCTACACTAACAAAGTAACAAATACCTATTAAGTTGTTATGATCTGCAATAAAAGGTAACATCACTATGTACCCTATTGAATGGAGTTTTATCTTCGAGACAAATATTGTTGATAACGGCAGTCTGAGCGATGCTTGAGAGCAACGCGTTCGGTACTCTAAACATTTGTGAACCAACTTAATAGAAATTTTGAGTTTAACTTCAATGAATTTAGCTTACTTACTTACTAAACACCCACTTCAAGCGAAGTTTTAATCTTGTACTAAACTTTAATTTTGTCGTCATATTTTTTAGTATCTGTTTCCGGTTATTCGCTTTTCCCTCGCCGTTCACTATAACTTTTAGCCAACCTGTTAAAAACTTTTTCAAACTGATTTGAGAAAAAAGTCACCTCTCGCATACTTGACCATAGAGTGTGGTGATCATCAGGAACTGGCTCGTATCTAAAATATTATTCGTATCTCAAGGGAGAAACTTGTTAGAAAGTCTGCTTGTATCTTGAGTTTCTTGTATGTTGGGCCACTCGTATGTAGATGTGTGACTGTATTATGGTTGTCAGCTGATTCAATACCTAACCAAAGACCAAGCTTAGCTCTTCAGCACTTTGTACAAACCTCTCATAATCCAGTGTGTTCTTAATTCTTCACTGGAGATCGTTGATACTGGAGATTACCTTTGTCTCTAATAGATTTCTTCATTTTATCTTGTGTTCTATAAGTTAAAATGCATTCACAACCATGCTTTCAATTTTATGTGTTTTATGTTATCATCTGCTGCTCACTTTTAATACGGTTAGATGTCCCATCTAAACATGCATGAGTTGGGTCATGCATGTTGGGTCGCAGCAAAGAGCTCTAACTACGATAGTAAACAAACTTACCTGATTATTGAACAAGGATCTTTGGTGAAATTACATCGATTATATTGTCCCGAGCATCGATATATTAGTTATGCAAGATTCTCTTCAAACGTTATGTCAATCACTAAAAAGTTTTTATCTCAAATTTTACAAGATTATTCCCGCCTCATGTTTGACTCTTTCTGCAAGTTATTTGTGTCATGGTTTTATTAAATCTTTAATGTCTGGTTACTTTGTTGATTTAGATGCCGGTTATTGGAGAAGATGAACAGGTATCAAAGGAAAGGCACTCGGCTGAGACAGATGTCGGTCACTCGCAAGACCTACAGCACGCCAACTCCAAAATTCAAGGTAGCGATATCTTAGCTTCATTTTTTATTATTGTACATGCAGTAATAATACTCAAAAACTAGTGGTCACTAGCAATGATACATAACTAGTGATGATATATAACTATTATTGATATGTAACATTTTGCAGCATTAGAAGACCAGCTGCGTTTGAGTAGCGAGGCGTGTGATGAATACAAAACTGTTGCTGACAAGTTGGAGCTGACACTGAGGGAGCAGGCAACTGCTAGTCAGAAGATGCAGGAGAGTTTAGAGCTGAAGAATAATCAGCTACATGAAGGTGAAAGCGATAGCCTTAGCGTTAGCTTTATGAATTGCGTTGCTATATTCAGCTGCGGTTCACTTATAGGGATTTTATCCTCTTCGCACACGCCATGACCAGGTAAAACAGTTGACGTTTGAATCAGACTTTGACGAGTTAAGAACAAAACCTACTCTAGATTAGAGTACCTGAAGTTTGTAGAAATACTATAATGTGCAAATTTTGGCTACGCAGATGTGGACAGGTTAACGACGAGAGTAAAAGACCTCACGCACCGATATGACACAACTTTTGAGGAAAAATGCATCGTGGAAACTGAGTTTGCTGAAATGAAGACACATCTTACATCGAAACTGTCTGACTTGGAGGCAAACCTCAGCGTTTATAAGGAAAAGCTGGAAAGCAAGGAAAGGGTAGAAGCTCAGGCTCGTGCTGACCTTCAGCACGCATCAGCCCTCAACGAGGAGGTTTGTGTATTATTTTGTGCTAAAAAGGTGCTTCTGGCTGCTTTTATTCTATGTGCGCAGATTATAAATTTATAAATAGTTAGTTGTTTAGTTGTACCTGCAAACTATTGCAGTAACTTTCTTGCTTTTCTTGCTTTGTGGAGCCAACAGTAAACGGTTAAAATAATTTTACGAGTTCAAAGATACTTTAAAAATAGACAGGTTTCACAGCCTTTTGGGACAATTTCAATTGTGGAATTCTCAGCCCTTACAGGGTCATTTTTACTTCTAAAAGCCATCGTTTAAACCCTTTGAAATGGCTTAAATTATATTGATTTCTCTTCTGCCAATGTTTTGTAAAAAATACTGCTACATCTACATCACCTAGGATTTCACATGTAACAGATACCATGTATAACCTTGCCCAGTCATGCAACAAATTAGCACTTTGGTCTAAATAATTTTTAGGGGAATTTACCCTAGTGACATGATTGGCTATGCGCATGCTGAAGCCATGCGCATAGCCAATAGTTGTGCGATGATGAAACCTTATTATGTCACTTAGAAAATGTGAAAAATATGATAATTTAATCATCTATAATCTGAACATCTCATTACTTATAATGAACCAAGTATTACTCAAATACAAATAGGAAAACTTTCAACTTTTGTGCTGATTTAGCCAAGAAAAGCAACCCATCAGTTTAATTATTTCACTAGCACCATTACGCAGTGCTACCAAAATAGGAGAAGCCAAAAAGAGGTGTCATTTGAAAGAAAGCCGGGAGAGATTTGTCAAGTCATATCAACCACAATAGAAGCTCATGAAGCAAAACAGTACCAGAGCAGATAAGAACATGTAATACACTGATATGTGTAAAATAAGGGAGCTGATGTCAATGTGTGACCAGGGCAAATAAGAACCTGTAATACACTGATATGTGTGAAATAAGGGAGCTGATGTCAATGTGTGACCAGGGGAGATAAGAACATGTAATACACTGATATGTGTGAAATAAGGGAGCTGATGTCAATGTGTGAACAGGGCAGATAAGAACATGTAATACACTGATATGTGTAAAATAAGGGAGCTGATGTCAATGTGTGACCAGGGCAAATAAGAACCTGTAATACACTGATATGTGTGAAATAAGGGAACTGATGTCAATGTGTGACCAGGGCAGATAAGAACATGTAATACACTGATATGTGTAAAATAAGGGAACTGATGTCAATGTGTGACCAGGGCAGATAAGAACCTGTAATACACTGATATGCGTAAAATAAGGGAGCTGATGTCAGTGTGTGACTAGGGCAGATAAGAACATGTAATACACTGATATGTGTGAAATAAGGGAGCTGATGTCAATGTGTGACCAGGGCAGATAAGAACATGTAATACACTGATATGTGTGAAATAAGGGAGCTGATGTCAATGTGTGACCAGGGCAGATAAGAACATGTAATACACTGATATGTGTAAAATAAGGGAGCTGATGTCAATGTGTGAACAGGGCAGATAAGAACATGTAATACACTGATATGCGTAAAATAAGGGAGCTGATGTCAATGTGTGACCAGGGCAGATAAGAACCTGTAATACACTGATATGCGTAAAATAAGGGAGCTGATGTCAATGTGTGAACAGGGCAGATAAGAACATGTAATACACTGATATGTGTAAAATAAGGGAACTGATGTCAATGAGTGACCAGGGCAGATAAGAACATGTAATACACTGATATGTGTAAAATAAGGGAGCTGATGTCAATGTGTGACCAGGGCAGATAAGAACATGTAATACACTGATATGTGTAAAATAAGGGAACTGATGTCAATGTGTGACCAGGGCAGATAAGAACCTGTAATACACTGATATGCGTAAAATAAGGGAGCTGATGTCAGTGTGTGACTAGGGCAGATAAGAACATGTAATACACCGATATTTTTAAAATAATGGAATTCTGAATCAGCATATCTCATTAGTGCAGTCATAAGCCTCTCCAAACTGTTATGTAATTGGCTACAATGTTCTGATTTGACCAATCATGCATGCTGGTAAAAAGAGAAACATTGGTTAGCGCCTGTTTATTGGTAATATAGTGCAGGAAGCTATGACTAATAGCAGCACCTTTCTAGTGTAGATACATGAAGTCGTATCAATTGTTTCAGCTAGTCATTTTAATACCTGTTTCTGCACAAAATATTCTGGTGTCCACAGATAGCTAGTCATGTCACTCATGTTATTTTTGATAATTATTTAAGCTATACTGCTATTTCATCTTTACTGACCTTTTTTGTGCGAATTTCAAGGTTATTCATTCTGAAAAAGGGTTGTCTGAGAGGAAGTAAGAAGACTTTCCCTCAGTATTCCTTTTCAAGGTTCTACAAATGTTAGTTAAATCATGAAAAAGGGTTGCGTAATACTGAGAAAACAGTTGAGTTGTTTAAATGAGCAGAAATGGGATAAGAGCAACTTGACGATATTAATATTAACAAGCATGAATATGACCAGAGGTTAAATTTGTGGCATTGCACAGATACTAATTTTCTTTTCAGTGTAGCAGTTATAAGGTGTAGTTATGTACAATACATGGTTGTCGGATAGAGATCAGTGACTATCGAACATATATTTTAAAGATATTCAAACAGTACATGCGATGTTTTGCACTGGTTGTCCTAGTGTAAGAGCTGATAACTCCCAAATTTATTTTTGAGAGCTGTTAAATTCGTCTATTGACTGCGTTTAAAATATAATTTTTTAAGATTGAGATTTGTTGTTTTGCTTTTTGAGCTCAGGTGCTATTTTATCGCGTATGAGCTAATATCTCTCTCCCTAACTCTGAGGCCTCTAGTTTTTACCTCATTACAGCTAACACGTCAAGGCCAGGCTGAATTGGAGCGCTCTTCAAAGCTCTTAGAAGAAGTAAGTAGCATAAAGGAAGAGAGGGATTCTTTGACAAGAAAGCTGCAAGAGCTTGAGAGCGATGTGATGAAAGTCGAACTGCAGTTGCAGTCAAATCACGTAAGTCAAATCTCTAGCTGTACTAGCTGCCAATGTATTAGAGTTTCCCCGATTTTAATATTGAGATAGGTATCGGTGCCGATATGGTGTTAAGTATCTGAATTGGTATCGGCCGATCTTTTCTTAAAAATCGGACACGCTTTGACTTATAGCCGGCATTTTGAAAATTTTTTAGCTGATCCGACGAGAAGGATCGAGCGATGCTGTTCCCATAAGTTCGGCACACTAGTATCTCAGGGTATTACTGCATGGTGTAGCTGGCTATGCGCTGAAAATTGGGCATTGAATATCTGGTTTTGCAGATTCTCAAAATGATACATTAGCATGTGTACAAAAATACTATTGTGATCTGCAAATTCTGCAGCAAGACATATCTTTATAAATTTGACTGAATAAGAAACACCTGTTATAACTATAATCAATAACCAAATTACGTTACTCATAAGCATTATTAGCTCCACCTAATACACTGTGTCTACGCATACATCTAGTCCATTCTAAGTAAAGATATCTTTCAGCGAAATCTAACTCAGCGGACCCTGAGTGCTCATTTGCTAGTTGTTATGTTTAGTTGAATAGAATGTCATCGCTGTAGGCATCCTTTGAAGCAAGGGAGAAAGACTACAAGACATCCTTACAGTCACTCGAGCAGGAGCTCAGTAATGAAAAGGGGCAGACAAGACGACTCCATGAACAGATTGAATACGTAAGTTGGTCGGTACTATCAGTGGTTGGTAGATTTAACTGTTATCAGGCTCTATGGACTCGCAGTTCTCGGTTGATGAGACTGTTAATATTTTATGTATTCAGCTTTACTGCAACTTTGGTTACAACTTCCATCCTGTAAATTTTATTGATCTTTGAATAGAAATCAATATCAAACACTGAAATTCCTCAGAATTACTAAGATATTTGTATCACCTGAAATAATACATTATTCAGAGATACTTCTATTTAGAAATAGCATTATTTGAATGTCTTGTGATGAAAACTTGTTTTCAACGAATTAGGCTATACTAGTGCTGGATAACGATTCGAGTCCATTCGGTTTTTCGATAGTTATTCTCTCCCGGTTCATCGATTCAGAAGGAGAAGACAACTGCGTATGAACAGAATTTTACATCACGATTCGATTCAGTGTTTGCGCATGCCCACGCAGCAGCTTCCTAAACAAAGTTTCGTGAGAGCATCGATCGGTCAGCAAATGTGTTTAGAGTTTTTTTTTCATCCAAATTGTAGCAATAGTCTTGACTCTTGCCAAATTAACTCATGTGATGTTTTGTAGTTAAGAGACTCATATTTGTAATATCTTGTTATGGTATTAATCTTCATTGATTGTATTTGTCCCGAGCATATTGTAATTTTTTATGTATATTTATTCAATTGTTTTTAAATTAATTAATTTGATTTTGATTCATTAAATTTTAAAGAGGATAACATTTTTCAAATCCTATTGGTTAATTAATATTAATATAATTGAAAATGACACCATTACTTGAACATATTTTGCAAATATTAATTAATGTATATACTCAATTATAGGACGCACTTTTTTGACCTGAAAATCAGCCTACATTTCACCTGCGTTTTATAATCGCAACATACCACGAGGGGCCATGTGTTTCTATGAAGCAGCACCGATTATCAGGCCACTGCTATACCATATACCATGTATACGAGAGGGGAATGGACACTCGGTAGACGGAAGACAATCGCGGCGATTTTAACTGTTTTTAACTCCACTTATTGCTCGCAAAAATGTCTTCAGTCAACAAACGTAAGCGATCTGCATACGACGCATCTTTCAAACTGAAAGTTGTTCAATACGCTAAAACTTGTAACAACAATCATAAGACTGCTGCTGAGTTTGGAATTTCTGAAAAACAAGTCAGAGACTGGCGAAAAATCAAACTTGAATTACTTGAAATGCCACGTCACAAAAAAGCCCGTAGGGGTCTCCAAACTTCATTTCTTAATTAAGAAAATGAGCTGAAAAACTGGATTCTCAATCTTCGTCAAGAGGGTTATATTGTTACCCGCTCAGCAATCCGTCTGAAAGCCAAGGAGTTGATAGCAGATCCCAGTTTCAAAGCATCAGCTGGCTGGTGTACTCGCTTCATGTGTAGACAAAAATTAACAATTCGTCAAAAAACCAAAATCTGTCAAAAATTACCTGCTGATCTCGATGACAAAATCACGTCTTTCCAGAGATTTGTCATAAAACTCCGTCAAACTCATAACTATCCTCTCAGCCGGATTGGGAACATGGACGAAACACTAATGTTCTTTGATCTACCCAGTAACAGAACTGTTGATAGCTGTGGAACCAAAACTGTAACTATCAAAACCACAGGACATGAACGAACCCACTTTACCACTGTTCTTTCTTGCATGGCTGACGGAACCAAATTACCACCCATGGTAATTTTCAAACGAAAAACCATCCCCAAGGAGAAATTCCCACCAGGTGTCATCATCCATGTACACACGAAAGGCTGGATGGATGAGAACGGCATGCTCCTATGGCTGCAGAAGGTCTGGGCTCGACGACCAAATGGGGGACTCCAAAATAAACGCAGCTTACTCGTTTGGGCCATGTTCAGGGCCCACCTTGTAGATCGAGTCAAACAACGTGTAACCAGAGGCTACAACACTGATTTAGCTGTAATTCCAGGCGGCCTCGCCTCAGTGCTCCAACCGTTAGACGTATCCCTCAACCACCCCATCAAATGCAGAGTTCGTGACCAGTGGACCAGATGGATGTCATCCAGTGCAGCCGAACTCACTATTTCTGGAAACTTCAAACGTCCCTCTCTCTCTACTGTCGTCACCTGGGTCAAGACTGCTTGGGATTCCATTGAAGCGCCGATGATCGAAAAATCCTTCAAGAAATGTTCTATCAGTAACAACCTCGACGGAACAGAAGACGACATCCTCTGGACTGATCAAGTGAACGACACCAATGAAGACACTGATGACGAAAATGAAATCTATGACGACATACTCACCGAGGAACAAGCCAAGAAACTCCTTGAAGATTCATCTGATGAAGAAGAATTCCACGGCTTTTGAAAATAAACATTTGTCACTTTATTATGTATACACTTACTTGTAAAAAATGCAATGAATTACATATTTCTATGTCTGAGTGAGGTGATAAATAAATGGAATTATGTTTTTATTTCACGTTTTCGTAGCTTTTTATTATTGAGTCAAACAGACGCCTTTATAAGGAAGATTAAGAATGATTGCTCACTTCCAAGATATAGTCACGTTACTGACAAAAAAATAACAACCAGATTCGTTTTCAAAAGATTTATTCATGACAAACAAAAACAACACAAAAAACAGCGCATGTGAAAAGATTTATTGATTCAATTACAAAATTGATTGCCGGCAGACTTCAGTTGAATTCACTCCAGCGTTAAAACTTACCTGTCAGTCAGTCAACTGAGCCCTAAAAGTGTGAAAACAATCGATTGATCGTGCAAAAATTTCACTTGTGAAGAGATCAATTGAAGTGCGTCCTATACTTGAATTACCCTTTATTCTCAATAATTGGCTGAAATTTATGCTGCGTCTTATACTAGGGTACGTCCTATAATTGAGTATATACGGTATTAGTTTACTATTTATTAATAAATATACAAATCTCGGTTCGATGCAGTTCATAATGCCCATATGAGTAAACCGAAGTAACAAATGAAGATTCGGTTTCATTCGGTTTTCAGGAGAAAACAACTCTGAAATTGAATGCATAGTGCAGGTAGACATCGAACAGATCTAGGCTATACAGTAAACTATAAATTATTGGCTCTTGTAGACGTTTCATTTGTTAGATGTTTATTGTGTCATTTGGAGATTATTATTCTGTAGCGCAAACAACTCCGTGTTTCAAATTTGTTGGCTTATGGGAATGCAAGCTTATTCCATATATTTAAAAAACCCATATTGAAAGTGCACCAGTGCATGAAACTTAATAAAGATATTCTGATGTTGTTATCATTTCTCATGAACATGCGGCGTAGTTTCAGAGGAAATAAATGCCTTATAATATTTTCTGTCAAGCGTATTACTCACTTTTTTATTTCCTGCATTAATGTTTTTTTGCAGTTCTCACGCAAGCATGTTAATGAGACTGCTGGCACTTCTGATGAGGCGGAAGGAGTGTCAGAAGAACGGCACTCTGCCAGTCTGTTTGAGTTGGTGAAGATTCTGCGTTCTGACAAAGAATTGTATGAGAGAAAGTAAGAAGCTTTTTCCTTACTTTTCTATTAAGCGGTTCTAGAAACAGTTAAATTATGGAAAAGGATTGTGCACTGAGGCTAGCGTTTCAATTACTGCTATTAAATAGTCTTTGACCGGCTGCTCTATAAATCCAGAGCACCTGAATTTATTAGAAATATTCATCTGGCATTGCGACAATGGCAAAGGTGTTTGACTCTCCCGCTTTTTCTCTTTACCCATATTTACATAAAATAGCAATTTTTGTGACTGAGAAATCATCATTTTTTGTCGGAATGATCTGTTATCAATATTGAAAGGCTACGTATGCAGCTTATTGTTTCGTTGTAAACTCCGTGTGCAATCGCTAAGGTTTTCTATGGGCGAAATATTCTTGTTGAAAAATACATTGGTAAGAGCTACTATTAAGGCAAATGTTTAAAAACAATTGAAAATGGTTTAGGAAAATGCTATTTGGTATTTAACAGGGTATTATAAATTGCTGTATCAAAATTGTTTCAGTGACAAATGTCACCCATTATGCGCTGTATCTTGTTATTTTTGGCCCAAAAAGTAACAAGATACAGCACATTTTATCTTTACCTTCCTTAACACCCGAATACTTTCAAACCTCGAGTTTGGTCACACATACACTCATTCACTGGCAGTCATTAACAAACTTCTTCTGTGGAATTCATCAATCAGTGTCTCACCTGTTCAGAGTCATCAGTCAGTGTCACCTGTTCAGAGTCATCAGTCATGATTTATATAGGATTAGTGACCTAAGTACTAACATTTATGCTAGTAGTTTACAGTTGGGCTTTATAGTTTATCTGTATAGTTACAGTCCTAAAGTTGATGTTGCTAACAACATTGATGAAAAAATCTTCTGTTTTAGGTTAGATGTTGCTTTGGCAGAGTCGAAAAGATTACAGGCGAAGGTTACATTTACAGAAGGAGAGCTAAATTTAGCTCGTGGAGAGCTGGCAGGCGAGAGATCACAGGCCAGTATAGACATGCAAACAAAAGCTCAGCACGCGGAGCTCCTACGTAAAATCGAACAAATAAATGTGCTTACTGAAAGCAACAGAATGCTCAGGCAGGAGAAGGACAGCCTGCAGCCTAAGATTGACAGACTAGAGAAGGAGGTAATTTAGTAGAACTAGGCTTGCAACAAAATTCACATTACAGTTATTTGATATGAAAAGATTCATCATGTCTTATTCTGTTGTGTTGTAGGTGTAAAGTATGTGGAACTGTGATTACAAGCTCTTAAAAGCTCACAAACGAACAGTTAGTCGCAGCTACACGAGACCGCCGTAGTTTGGATTCGCTTTCCAAAACGACTCAAATGTGACGTAGTTGTGGTAGATGGTTTCTGTTTACATTTTCATGCAACCTTATTCGTCAAAATATTTTCACAAATATACTTCACGCATTCAATAAAACCATTTCTATTGTTCTTACGGGTCTGTTTTATCGTCATTGTAATGCTGTCACTTTTAGCAGTGATATCTTATAACTTACCGTAAAAATTTGTTTAATTTTTTAGCCTTAGCTTGAAGGAGTACATATCATTGTCTGATAATCATGACGAGCCTGTTGGTCATTTGTGATAATCAAAAAGCGCTGCAGAAATTATTTGCGAAGTATTGGGTCACATGATCAGATTACGACTTACCGATTAGACCAAACCGAAACAAAACTGTAAAGTAGCGAGCATCTATATTTGATACGGGGTCTTTGGTAAACCCGAAGTGTTAGTCATAAACTAGTGCTACGATAAGTTTTATATTGAGCTTTTTATTGACCTTTCAATTCACGGGAGAACATCACGTGACAAGACAATAACCAAACTGTCATGACTATGTCAGACAAATAATAAGATTCCAATCTACGGCGGCTTTTCGTTTTTGAGCTTTTAAGAGCTTGTAATCACATTTCCACATATTTGGCACCTACAAAACAACAGAGTAAGACATGGTGAATCTTTTGATACCAAATAACTGTAATGTGAATTTTGTTCCAAGTCAATCTTTAAGTCATCATTTAGTTTGTCTGAGTGCTCGTTCTATTAACTTGTGATATCGCTAATATGGGTTGAGCGGGAAAAAAATTGTACTTTGTGAGTGCATTATCATTCAGACTCGAAATCAATTTTTTTAGGTGTTGGAGCTGCAGACATCGTTGTCTTCACTGGAGAGCAAGTCTGCCCAATTGACTATGTTTAACCAGAATCTTGAGGGGGAGAAAGTGTCTTTGCAAAAGACTGTTGAGCACTGGAAACAACGGTCCAGCATGCTTGTCGAAAAACACAATCGTGAAAAAGCGGATGAATCGACAAAACATGGGTAAAATGTGTTTTTTTTAGCAGATGCATAAACAGATGCTGTAAAGGTTTGGAGTTATTTTTTAATTTATGGCGGTATGTTTGCTTACAATCGTTTTACAATCTCATTTTTTAGGGCAGAGATAGAGCAGATGAAGAAATCGGCTGCAAGTGCCGCGGCACAAATACAAAGGCTCAATAATGAGGTTGGCAAGCTCAAAGCCTCCATAACTTCTGCCGAGTAAGTTGAAATCTCTTAACAAAATATGGATGTGTTGCGTTCACTTACTCGTGTATACCTCGCTGCCTTTCCTCATTGATTTATGTAGCACTTGGCAAACGTTTCACACCAGCCATATGCTTGTTTATCGGTTGTCACAGGGAGGAGAAAGAAAAGCTTAACAGTGTTATGACCGAACTACAGAATAAACTTTCAGAGGCTGATGCTGCCAGTACGAAGCACAAGGAAGAAGTCACCAAAAAGGATTCAATGATCAATGAAGTGTGTATCTATCGTGCTTTGCTTTCATAGCTTTAGCCATTACCTCTCCTACTTTCCGATTTACTCCTATTCCGATATGCCCCTTTTTAGGGAGTTGATAACTCTTGCAAGGCATGTGTAATATTTTACAGATTTCTTCTTCATATGAACAGAAGCTACATTTTGTCATTTTTCACTAGACTTCATATTAAATTATGTCATGTCTATTCTCTCGGTGGAAGATTTGGTCAGCGCTCACTAAAAATAGCCTACTTATAATCATTTTCATAGCTATAATGACATAGGAATTCTTGGAGAATGAATACGCACACTATTTAGTTGTAGTCATTATTGTATAATTATAGTGGGCAGGTAAATCCTTTGCCCCTGAAATTGACAGGCATTTTATAGGTTACTTAGCGAGTACTCTGTAGTAGTAGAAATACTCATTGCTCATACTCATTTAACTCAGTTAATGTAATTCTCTTGTACAGCTTAAGAGACTGGGCAGAAGCTACAAGAACAAATATACCAAACTGCTGGATGAGAGCAAAGCTCTGACAGCCTCAGAGGAAGCTAAGACCACCACTGGAAGCGCTCTTCCCAGCACATCTGGTTGGTTCCACGCATACAAACAGGAGAGGTTTTTTAACCTGCAGTTGATGAGGATCCATTTATATGAATCTTATTAAGCTGCTGATAGTATTATTATTATTCTATCACCATCATGTTACCCGTAGCATCTGTCAACTCAACATAAATTTACTATTACGTTACCCGTAGCATCTGTCAACTCGACATACATTTACCATTATGTTACCCGTAGCATCGGTCAACTCGACATACATTTACCATTGTGGGACCCCATTAGATCAGGTAGGTCTACTTCAGCCTAGCTAACAGAAGATCATTATGTCATATGAGCTGGTTGGCGACAGTGTGTCATAGTGGCTCCTGAGTAGGTGACAGTGTGTCATAGTGGCTCCTAAGTAGGTGACAGTGTGTCATAGTTGCTCCTTAGTAGTTGACAGTACGTCATAGCGGCTCTTGGGTAGGTGACAGTGTGTCATAGTGGCTCCTGAGTAGGTGACAGTGTGTCATAGTGGCTCCTGAGTAGGTGACAGTGTGTCATATTGGCTCCTTAGTAGTTGACAGTGTGTCATAGTGGCTTCTGAGTAGGTGACAGTGTGTCATAGTTGCTCCTGAGTAGGTGACAGTGTGTCATATTGGCTCCTTAGTAGTTGACAGTGTGTCATAGTGGCTTCTGAGTAGGTGACAGTGTGTCATAGTTGCTCCTGAGTAGGTGACAGTGTGTCATAGTGGCTCCTTAGTAAATGACAGTGTGTTATAGTGGCTCCTGAGTAATTGACAGTGTGTCATAGTTGTTCCTGAGTAGTTGACAGAGTGTCATAGTGGCTCCTTAGTATTTGACAGTGTGTCATAGTGGCGCTTTAGTATTTGAGAGTGTGTCATAGTGGATCCTTAGTAGGTGACAGTGTGTCATAGTGGCTCCTGAGTAGTTGACAGAGTGATAGAAGTAGGTGATAGAAACGTAATAACATTTATTGTAAATATTTTACAGATGGAGCAAAGCTACAAACAGAATTGGCAACCCTGAAAGAGACAGTTACTGCTCAAGATGAGGAGATTAGCTCCTTGAAGGCAAATGTGGAGCAATTGAAATCACAGGCTAAAGAAAGCCAAGAACAACTTGAGCATGTTCAGCAGGTTTGACACCATCTCAAAGAAACTTTAGATGTTGTCATGTCGCAGTTTTTTTCTACTTTTTGTAGTCTCAATTTATATTCTTTGCTTAATTATGAAAACTTTAGCCTTGTTATGTCATTGAGCAATTTACAGGAATTGGCAATGGAAAAGGATAATTATAGCAAAGCTTCTGCAGAACTGAAGGACGTAACGCATAAGCATACAACACTCAAAGAGTTTGTGGGCAAAAGTTTAAAGCCTAAAGTTCAAAAGCAAAAGGACGATATTGAGAAAAAGCAAAAGGAGATATCTGCAATTCAATTAGCAAAGCAAGAGTTAGGTAATCCATTTAATAGTATTACTTAATGGCTGGGGCTGCATCCACTTTCAACCTGTTCCATTTTGTTTGTTCTTACAAAGTTGACCAGTGACTGCCATGGTTGCAGTCACGTGTTACACATGTCACACGTGACTGCCATGGTTGCAGTCATGTGTTACACATGTCACACGCTACACATGTCACACGCTACACATGTCACACGCTACACATGTCACACGCTACAGATGTCACACGCTACACATGTCACACGCTACACATGTCACACGCTACACATGTCACACGCTACACATGTCACATGGTTACATGTTTTTGTTTTCTTGTTCTGAAATGTTCGATGTTCACTCTCTATTTGTGGTCTTTTAGAACTTCAATTAGAAGAGTCACAAGCCAAGTTGTTTAGTTTAATTGGAGACAAGTCTGTCAGTGGACCCTCTGGAGGTCAGACCGGCCACACCACAGGAAGGTAAGTATTAACTGCTGTTTTATACACACTTTCTATTTTTTTGCCTATGCTGTTCTTCCTTATGCACTCTGCATATTTCAGTACTGAAACTAAAAGGTCACAAGTGCGAACCATTGAAGTGCGACCTATGTCACAGCCTCCTAAACAGCCAACTGCTACTGTCATGCCTACACCGAATCAAAGTGAACCACAGGAAGCTGTAGTTCTACCTACAACTAGTCAGGTTGAACCACAGGAAGCTGTAGTTTTACCCACAACTAGCCAGGTTGAACCACAGGAAGCTGTAGTTTTACCTACAACCAGCCAGGTTGAACCACAGGAAGCTCTAGTTTTACCTACAACCAGCCAGAGTGAACCACAGGAAGCTCTGGTTTTACCTACAACCAGCCAGAGTGAACCACAGGAGGCTCTAGTTTTACCTACAACGAGCCAGAGTGAACCACAAGAAGCACTGGTTTTACCTACAACTAACCTAAGCGAACTTCAGGAAGCTGTAGTTGAACCGCAAGAACTTTCAACTGTTCATGAAGGTAAATGCTTTTCTTTTTCGTAACATGTTTTTTCTTTTTCGTTTTTCTTTTTTTTCGGTAACAAATGCATCGTGCTATCAGAAATCATAATTTTGGATTTTTCAACTGCCATGTACACGTCTCTATATTTGTAGTGTTTTTCAATGTAACTTATTACCCATTGTACTGATATTTTTGCCTTGTTTTTGTAACTCGGTTTGTCTACAGTTGAGTCGTTCTTATATTGGAAACATTCTGCTTCAATCTTTTGGTTTCCACTTAAGTACCTCCGCTGAAGATGCCTTTAACTCGCTTATCGCTGTTCCATAATAAACCCTTGAAATTTTTCTCTCGTAAAGTTAATAATAAGTTAAAATACATCAAATATGTAAACTTGTTTCAACCCTAAATATGTTTGACGCATCACAAGCATGTTCAAGCCTAACTTCGCTAGTTGCGTGTTCTGACTTCGCATTACATTTTATTTTTGGATAATTTAGAGCCTATGGTTGGAATCGTTTCTCCTACTTCCATTGCCTCACCAAGCTCCAATGCGATATCAACAAGTGGTTCAGACGGATATCCTGTTACTCAACTGGTTGGTTCCACTCACTCGCCAGTACAGATGGCCACTTCTTCTACACCAATGGTCAGTGCAGCTTCAAGGCTCTCAGTGCAGCCCCTTTCTCCACAGGCTTCTCACACATCAGTTGTTTCCCCTCAAACTAATGCTACATCTTTGGAGTCTACAGATATGCCACCAGCTGGCTCAACTTCTTCCATTGTTCCTTTTGTAAACACTGCTTCACCGTTATCTAATGCTGTCACCACCTCAGCAGCTCCTCTACTCTCTCACGTTGCCGCAGTCGTAGCATCTCAGAGTGCCGCTCTCAGTGGCAGTGATGTGCCAGATACAGAAGACCGAAGCAGATACTCTTCTCTGGCAACTAGCAGCACACGTGAGTCGATACTAATTTCAATAATTGCTATTCTTTTTCATTTGAATTTGGCTGGCAATTAGGTTGAACTGGCTTCACGAGGAATGTCACATAGGATCTGCTGGCCTTTGTAAAAATGAAGACGAGTCTATTATTGAAATAGTGTTTGTTTTTGTTGTTTCTATTTTTTCTTGTTAACCAACAACCAAGATGTCTCCTTGCTAACCCACAGCCCGCAATTAGGTATCTCCTTGTTAAAACACATCTAGGGTGTCGCCTTGTTAAAACACATTCAGGGTGTCTCCTTGTTAAAACACATTCAGGGTATCTCCTTATTGAAACACATTCAGGGTATCTTCTTGTTGAAACACATTTAGGGTATCTCCTTGTTGAAACACATTCAGGGTATCTCCTTGTTTAAACACATTCAGGGTATCTCCTTGTTAAAACACATTCAGGGTGTCTCCTTGTTAAAACACATTCAGGGTGTCTCCTTGTTAAAACACATTCAGGGTATCTCCTTATTGAAACACATTCAGGGTATCTTCTTGTTGAAACACATTCAGGGTATCTCCTTGTTGAAACACATTCAGGGTATCTCCTTGTTTAAACACATTCAGGGTATCTCCTTGTTGAAACACATCCAGGGTATCTCCTTGTTTAAACACATTCAGGGTATCTCCTTATTGAAACACATTCAGGGTATCTTCTTGTTGAAACACATTCAGGGTATCTCCTCGTTGAAACACATTCAGGGTATCTTCTTGTTGAAACACATCCAGGGTATCTCCTTGTTGAAACACATTCAGGGTATCTCCTTGTTGAAACACATTCAGGGTATCTCCTTGTTGAAACACATTCAGGGTATCTCCTTGTTGAAACACATCCAGGGTATTACCTTGTTCAAACACATGTAGGGTATCACCTTGTTGAAACACATTCAGGGTATCTCCTTGTTAAAACACATTCAGGGTGTCTCCTTGTTAAAACACATTCAGGATATCATCTTGTTGAAACACATTCAGGGTATCTCCTTATTGAAACACATTCAGGGTATCTTCTTGTTGGAACACATTCAGGGTATCCCCTTGTTGAAACACACTCAGGGTATCTCCTTGTTTAAACACATTCAGGGTATCTTCTTGTTGAAACACATTCAGGGTATCTCCTTGTTGAAACACATTCAGGGTATCTCCTTGTTGAAACACATCCAGGGTATCTCCTTGTTGAAACACATCCATGGTATCACCTTGTTCAAACACATGTAGGGTATGTGTCTGCTTGTTAATTAACAGCCTTTTCTTTGGCTGACTGACAGATGTGGAAGGTACAGATGGCCATCCTAGAGTAAGTAATGAGGCTGAAGTGAGCAGAGGTAAAAGGAGCAGAGATGAGTATGAGGCCGATGAGGAAAGTGATCCACCCATAGTTAAGCGCTCGAAGGTCTGTAATAGATATCACCTAACTTGTTAAACTTTTTGGTGTGATTGACTGTTCATTGATAGGTGATTAAATTGTGTGTGGTGGTCCCGAAAGAACCCATTACTTTGCATGCGCGCTTATTTATATAGCCTTTTCGTGTTGGTTATATATGAGTGTTAGTTCAGATATGTGCTTTGAAATAGTTCACAGTTGCTAATATTCTTGTCTCTTTTTTATTTTGTGTAAGTGAAAGGTATAGCCTCGCCATATTCGCTTTACGGTTATTCTGTAAATGAGATTTTCAACTTTACCAATTCTCTGGTATGTTATCCTTTTTACTTGTTTACGATTAGTTTTTATATTCAGGAGGAAGAAAGCACCCAAGAAGCAGAAGATCAAACTTCGCAAAGCATCAACACTTTGCAAGTATGCCCTTCGTGTATACATGAACTTATCATATACAGTCATACTTCGACTTACGAGCTTAATGCGTTCAGAGACTGAGCTCATATGTCAATTTACTCGCATGTTGGTGCAATTTATTTATATATAGAACAATTAAATATATATTGATTGGTTTCCATACTCTAAAAAAATGCAAATAAAACACTGAAAACAAGATATTGTAACAGAAAGAACATGTTGGTTATTGTCCTAACTTACCACATGCTTTCAAAAAGCAACAAATAAAAAATAATGCAAGGAAATGTGATTAATTAAAATGTAAAATTAAATACATGCAATAGCAGCTAACGCTAGCATTTGCCAAAAAGGGGGATATAAGTTATCCTTCATTACAACAGTTGACTTTGATAAATTTGGATTTTATCAAAGTCTTAAAAGACAAACTTAGAAGCAAACCTAAAAGCAAACTTTAATTTTTAAAATTAAAATTTCTTCGGCCTTCATAGTTTTAAGTTTCTTGCTGGTTAGCTAATTTTTCCTTTGTTTCGCTTTCACAACTAGCCGGCCGTTTTAAGATAAACCTATATAAGGACGTTTGCCTTTGTCGCCCTTTCAACATGTTGCGATTAGGATGAACACAGGTGTCGTCACAAAGGGTTAATGCACGACCATTAGCCAACTTGTCCGAATGTTTATAGTTTTGATAGATAGCCCCAGCCTTTTCACATAGCATCGTTTCAGTTACGCTGTCACTGGCCAATTGTTTATCTTTTATCTAATGCCTGAGCAGTCTCTTCATCAGCGGTCGCGAAGATCGCTGCGCCGTTTAGAAACTATGGTTAGTCCTTTTGCGAACTAAATGCCCTGAATATAATTCTTCTGTTTAATAATTGCGGATGTATTTCTGTCATATTGCTGAGCTAGCTCAATCACGCATACACATTTCCCATATTTTTCAATAATTTTCCGTTTAATATCAATTGTTATCATTTGCTTTTTCTTTCCATTATCTTTCATTTTACTGGCAAACTTTCGGTCTACGCACAGTACTTTTAATTCACAAAATTCTGCTCTGAAAATCGCGCACAAAAAACATGGTGCAAAAGTATAACCTGAGCAGTTGAAAATTACAGAGTGATGCTGTTCTCATAAAACGCCTCCGTCATACTTGGCAACTGACTCACGTGCTCGTATCTCAAACATGGCTCGTATGTTAGTGCTAAAACTTGCTTAAAAGCTAGCTCGTATCTCAAGTTTCTCGTGCGTTGGAGCACTCGTATGTTGAAGTATTACTGTATACATGTATGCGCTAGTTCATTTCCTTTACTACTCTGTCTTACATACCACTCTGTCTTACATACCACTCCGTCTTATATACCACTCCGTCTTATATACCACTCCGTCTCACACACCACTCCGCTCACACACCACTTCGTCTCACACGCCATTCCGTCTTACATACCACTCCGTCTCACATACCACTCCGTCTTACATACCACTCCGTTTTACATACCACTCCGTCTCGCATATCACTCCGTCTCGCATACCACTCCGTCTCGCATACCACTCCGTCTTACATACCACTCCGTCTCGCATACCACTCCGTCTCGCATACCACTCCGTCTCGCATACCACTCCGTCTCGCATACCACTCCGTCTCGCATACCACTCCGTCTCGCATACCACTCCGTCTTACATACCACTTCGTCTCGCATACCACTTCGTCTCGCATACCACTTCGTCTCGCATACCACTTCGTCTCGCATACCACTTCGTCTTATATACCACTTCGTCTGACACACCACTTCGTCCCGCATACCAGTTCGTCTCGCATACCATTCCGTTTTGCATACCACTACGTCTCGCATACCACTCCGTCTTGCATACCACTCCGTCTTACATACCACTCCGTCTCGCATACCACTCCGTCTCGCATACCACTCCGTCTCGCATACCATTCCGTCTCGCATACCACTCCATCTTATATACTAGATATGCCCTGATTCTAAATTCATCAGCCGATTCAGATACCGATCCGATATACCGATCCTTATTGAAAAATATTCTAATTCAGATAACGATTCAGATCTTGTGTTGCATAAGCCTGGTTCCCATATGCGTCGCAAAGCACTGGCGACAGCACCGCAGGCTATTAGCGGGGAAATGGGAACCTACGCGCCAGGTACCAGCGGCAACGCAATACTTTAGCGCTGTTCAAATTTCGCAAAAGACCGCAGGCAAAATCTTCCCGAAATGCATTGTACGGGTGAAGGTCACCATCATAGTAACGGCGTGGCGAGCGAACATTTTATTTGAATACGCGATTATGTTTAGCGATGCAGCTTTTATGTGAACAGATGCCGCCGAGCCTAACGTCACAAACGTTTTGATCGATATGGGAACCCAGGCTTTAGATAGTTCATTTTATTATGCAAATAGAAACATGGTGCAAAAAAATATAACTATTGTATTTATTTGTTTGTATTTATAGCGAAAATATATATACATATTCACATACTGACATACCGTGCATGTAGTAACAAAACAGTCCATGTTTCTTGTAATTTGTAAATAAAGGTAATTACTGTTAGTGGTACAGTTCTCTCTCTGATAATGAAGCCTCTCTTCTATTGCTGGATGAACTGCTGCGCCTGTACATGTTTAGAGCAAATCAACGTCTCTTTTAATCACCATTAGTGATTCAATTCTCTCAGTAAGAAGTATCTTTTTTCTATCACTACCAATGTAGCCAGTCGTACTGAAGGGGGACTCATTTGACACAGATGATGGAGGACAGGTTAAATAATGATAATCCACTGTGGTTACCGTTTTTTATACGATACATTTTATCGTCAGGATCAAGAGAGTGATAGATAACTTTATGCATCGACTGTTCAAATTACTTTCGTAATGCTAGTAAATAGAAATATTACACTGCATTCTTGTTTCCTGTCTTTGTTATCTTTTTCGTGATTGGCTGCAATAAATCCTTTCGCTGTAATTGGGAAATACCACACTTTGTGATTATGTCCTGACTAAAGCAAAAAGGTTCCTCAGCTGTGTTGATCAGGCTATAGACATGAAATAAATTGTATGACAGGCTCTAAATTCATTAGGTAAAAGTGAGGAGCTTGCAGCTGATGATTTTTTTTATTAGTGTAGCAGGCTAAAATACGGTTTCTGCTATATAGTTGATCTGTAAAAAGTATCGAAATTCTCAGATTTTTCGAAAACATCGCACGATACCGATTCAAATACTTAACACCCATATTGGCGCCAATTCCGATACCAAAATCGAGGCAACTCTATTATATACCACTCTGTCTCACATACCACTCCGTCTTATATACCACCCCGTCTCACATATCACTCCGTTTTACGTACCGATTGCATGCATTTTCAATGTTAGTTTCCTCTGCCATTGTTTCTTTCAGGAAGATTTCGTTACACATGAATACGGATCAGAGTCACTGCCCAGCTCAAGCATCCCTCACCTCAAACTGACATCTGCTCCAGCACCAGAACTATCTGAGCATCACACCGAACAACTCGGTGAAGAATTACATGACACTTCTGCGATCGCTGGTTTTGCTAAGAATGTTCCTAGTTCAAATGAGCAGGTGGCAGACCGTAGCACAGCTGAGGCAGATGTCATTGTCATTGTGTCAAGTGACGAGGACGAAGCGGAGCCAATGCAGGTAAATGTAGCCACATTTATTGTCTCATAGTTGATTGCAACACGTCTTTCCATATATTAGAATGCATAAAATGTCTAATATCTGTACATTTTATATTCCAGAATCGTCAAGAGTTGAGAAATACTGCGATGGAGGACCGTAGTGAGGTATGCATCTCTTTTCTGAGAACAGCTGTGGCATTTATAAGAAGATTGATTTAGCAGGGCCGAGTCTGTCAATAATGCTGCTAGAGACAAGCGGCTACAAAGGAATATAATGATACAAGAGATTCAATATTATAATAGATACAATGTTAAGAGAAACAAAACTGTTACAAGAGACAGTGTGATAAAAGTGACACATGATACAGGCGGTACATTATGATATAGGCAACACGTTACGACACCGTTGACACATTTGATACGAGTGACACGTTTTAATAATGTGACATATTATGATACAAGTGACATGTTTGTAAACTAATGACATATTATGATAAAAGTGACATATTATGATACAAGTGGCATCTTATGATACAAGTGACATCTTATGATACAAGTGACATCTTATGATACAAGTGACATATGATACGAGTGACATCTTAAGATACAAGTGACATCTTATGATACGAGTGACATCTTATGATACAAGTGACATATTATGATACAAGTGACATATTATGATACAAGTGACATCTTATGATACAAGTGACATCTTATGATACAAGTGACATTATGATACAAGTGACATCTTATGATACAAGTGACATCTTATGATACAAGTGACATCTTATGATACAAGTGACATCTTATGATACAAGCGACATCTTTTGATACAAGCGACATCTTATGATACAAGCGACATCTTTTGATACAAGCGACATCTTTTGATACAAGCGACATCTTATGATACAAGCGACATTTTATGATACATTGTATTTAAGAAAAAAATGGCAGCTGTATAACAAAATCAAGCAAGCAAGTCAATTGTAATGTATGTGTATTTGTACATGAGTATAGAACAAGCGTATACGTTTAAGAAGTACTTTTAGTAGCTCTGTTATTTAAGTTATTCGCCTTTAGACCAGTATTACTCCTAGAGTCATCTACAAACCTTATGTTGCTGTTTGAGGTGTATGTTGGTTTCTTTCCATCAGCGTGGAATAACAGATAGCGCGTTATAAATATCAATTCCTCGATCTCACTTTGCAGTCTTGTCTTTGCAAATACAGATTGCGCTATACTAGCTTTCTTATACTTCAGTCCGAAATGGAACCCTCTACCGAGGGTGAAGATTCAAACTCCGAGTACGAGGAAGAGCAAGATGTGCAAGGTGAAGGGCTGGCCTCGGAAGAAGAAGATGGAGGTGAAGGAATCGGGCTAGAAGAAGAAGAAGCCTACGAAGAGGAAGATGATGATGGAAGCAGTGATATTATAACGATCGATGAGCAATCCTCCAACGTTGGTGTGTAGTAATACACGCTTCTCTTAAACCTTTACTAGCCTGTCCGGATACCTTTGAAAAATAGTCAGCAGCTGTTCTCCAACGCAGAGCTGTGCGTACAATCATTTGTAACGCATTTGCACGTGTTAAACGTTATAAAGAAATAGTTTGTTCAAAAATGTAAAAATTTGAATTTGCAGAATTAAAAAATATCTTCAATTTTTATGTGTTATTCAGACACTATTATATTTAAGAAAAATGTTTACGTGTCTATAGATAAATTTTTAAAAAAACAATAGTGTTATATGGTTCACTTAGGGCTAATCACTTAAAAGCTTGAAATATAATCTGATGGAACAGCAAGATATGGTTTCATTATACATTTTCAGGTAAACAAGGTTTTTAGGTAATCAGATTTATGGTTCGTAATACTTAATTTTATTTAATTTGTTGACTGCAGCTAATTTCTTTATTGTCAACTATTCCGTATTTAGTATGGCATTTGTTTTAAACTGAACAGAACTGAGCATGATGGGGACAACTGGTCTCTAAATTCTCTCTTACATCATCTGCGGAGTATTATGGAATTGTTGCTTATTTAATCTCAATGGGGCAGTAATGTCTGTGAGAAGTAAAACTTGGTTATGAAAAAAATTACCATATATTCCCCGCGTATAAGCCGACTTTTTAACGCAAAAAAAATTCCTAAATTAAGGAGTCCGGCTTATAACTCTGATTGAAAGCAAATGAAATGACATTATGCTAACTTAATTTCAACAACTTCTACTCGAACTTTTATTAACTCAACTTTATTAATAAAAGCACAACATAACAATAATGGTTACCACTACCATTAACTCTATCGTTATCAAATAAATTTTTTATGCAGACACTCGCATATTTGGTAAAACCAAATATTTCATATTGCCGCGGTTAAAACGTCATACCATTTGACCAAATTAATTAGCATAAAGTTTTACATCATCTGATGCCAAAAATGTCACAAAGGTGTTGCAGAAACAGTTCGGACACTCTTTTGTCCTCTTCATACTATCGGGGTTGACAAGCTCAGCAGGTTCCAAGTCAGATGAGTTACCACTATTACTATAGTTTATTGCATTATTATTACTGTTAAACATAAACTACACGTACTATTGGCCAATAGATAATCAGAAATTCATTGATCTACAATTTGTGAAACCTATGGAAAGGAGCTGTAATACTCCATTCCAAAGGATCATCTGATCATCACAAAGAAGCGATGATGCAAACATGTTTTTCATTGGCTCAATGCAAACAGATGATTGTTTCCTTTCGATTAAGCGGAAATTGGTAATTTGCTAATTTTACAACTTCTCAACAATCAGAAACATTTTGTTTCATTTCCGCAACTTTCTACTTTGCTAGGTATGTACTATTACGATTTATATAGTCAGCTTATATGTGAACTCTTACAACTTTTCTGATTTCAGGGCGGTTTTTCTAGATTTGCTTGTATTTGAAGGTATACGATAACAAATGATAACTAAATGTTTTAGCTTCAACTGAAACCTAGCAAAACCATTTCAGTTGTTTGGTCGGCTAATGTTTCAACATATTCCTGTGTTAGGATGCCTGGTATGTTTTAGCTATATTTTTACTTCCAAATCAATGTTGTAGAGGAATTTAGACGGATCAGTTGTTTTGGCTTGTAGCCAGTTGGTCAGATGTGCTATCCCACATGGCTTTTTAGTTATTATAGCCTAGTTGACTTCAAGACAATATCTCTTTTGATTCTACGAGTGCGGTTGATCATTTCTGTATAACATGTGCTCTTCTGAGTGTTGGCCTAGCACCATCCTTTTTTCACAATGATTTTGCTGCGTGACAGTTATTGATCCAATTTCCATATTCCTTTGAGACCACTTGAGACAGGCAATGGGTAGTTATGACTAATCTACATTGTATATATACATGTATATATATATATTTCTCAAAGTATGTCCATGTGTCGTATGTCATATGTCTATCTGCATTCCGGCTGTAGCTATTATTAGAATAACTGCAGCTGGACAACAATGCTGACGCAATGTTATAGAGTACCATCATTAGAAGCCTAGCAGCTTACTGCAATTTTCCATTGGCAATGTGCCAGGCTAATAGCTTGAAAGTTATAGTTGTTTGACAAAGTTTTAAAACCTTTACAGTTGTTTTCATTTTTCTCTTAATTTGTTTCAACTGCACAAAATACTTCTCTCATGATATGTAGTTTGAAGTTAGAATGGTAAATGTTGTTATATGTTAAACACAAATCAATTTTCTGTCCAGACTTTTTATTACCCGGGCAACGCCGGGTAGCACAGCTAATAACTCTAATAAAGGTTACTTGCGTGGTGCTCATACAGTTACTAGCCACTGTTACGGCAGACGCTGAAGGAACTAGCGCTAATACTACTACATAATGAGGTGGTTTCATCCAAACAATTAACAAAACAATAACTTCAATAACACCATTTAATAAAAAAAAGACATATGAGACAGAGAAGCAAAATTAGTCTTACGTTACCTCATAACCTCTTCTTTAAATACAGCACCATGTTCTCCAAATACCTAAATACAGCACCATGTTCTCCAAATTACTAAATACAGCACCATGTTCTCCAAATTCCTAAATACAGCACCATGTTCTCCAAATTACTAAATACAGCACCATGTTCTCCAAATTCCTAAATACAGCACCATGTTCTCCAAATTACTAAATACAGCACCATGTTCTCCAAATTACTAAATACAGCACCATGTTCTCCAAATTCCTAAATACAGCACCATGTTCTCCAAATTCCTAAACACAGCACCATGTTCTCCAAATTACTAAATACAGCACCATGTTCTCCAAATTACTAAATACAGCACCATGTTCTCCAAATTACTAAATACAGCACCATGTTCTCCAAATTCCTAAATACAGCACCATGTTCTCCAAATTACTAAATACAGCACCATGTTCTCCAAATTACTAAATACAGCACCATGTTCTCCAAATTCCTAAATACAGCACCATGTTCTCCAAATTCCTAAACACAGCACCATGTTCTCCAAATTACTAAATACAGCACCATGTTCTCCAAATTACTAAATACAGCACCATGTTCTCCAAATTACTAAATACAGCACCATGTTCTCCAAATTACTAAATACAGCACCATGTTCTCCAAATTACTAAATACAGCACCATGTTCTCCAAATTCCTAAATACAGCACCATGTTCTCCAAATTCCTAAACACAGCACCATGTTCTCCAAATTACTAAATACAGCACCATGTTCTCCAAATTACTAAATACAGCACCATGTTCTCCAAATTACTAAATACAGCACCATGTTCTCCAAATTACTAAATACAGCACCATGTTCTCCAAATTACTAAATACAGCACCATGTTCTCCAAATTCCTAAATACAGCACCATGTTCTCCAAATACCTCCAGCGTTGCAAAACGTATTGTGGGTTGGCAGTAACAATCGTGACTGTAAAATAGCAACAACTCATAGTACTTATTTGATTTGTTTCTGGTAACCCTCTAGGTTTCTTGAAAAAGTTTACCAAGACGGTTTAAGCATATGCAAAACAACAAAAGAAATGCATCGCTTTGGCAATGTTACATTTGAAATGCTGTACAGCAAGTTTACACTAACCAGTTTTTTAGGCTGTTGGTCAGTATTGCTCTACCACATGGCTTTCTGTAATAAGAGCTTGTTGTTTCGTGTAGGCAGTGCATCAGCCTCTGTATCGAGCTCTCAGCCAAGCATGGGCACTGATAGAAGGATGACCTCTCATTCAGCATCTTTGCATTATCAGGTATGTTGTCAAGCACTAAATAACCCCGCGATTGTCCATGGCTGATCTAATTCTATGGATCTACCATTCTCTTCACAATGTTCTTGTTCAAAATACAGTTTCACAATGAAGCAATTGGGTGTCATTACTTTGTTTTAGTCGCAGGGCACCGTGTCAATGGAGAGTAATGCAAATGATGATGGGATAGTCCCAAGCACCCCAACTCTTGCCCTACCCGTTTCCCGTAATGATGGCTTCGCTGTAGCCGTTAGGTATGTGAGCTGTTCAATCAGAATTGACTGTTTGACTAGCTTACACCACTGAGTATCTTGTAAAAGTTCATTACTAAAATCTATCGTTCATCTTCATTTGACTTAATATGGGAGCTCTATTGACCTTCTTTCACATCTAATTCTTAATTGATTAATTGTATTGGAGCAATCCTGTTTCGTGTGATTCTAATTCATAGAATGGTTCCTTGTAGCTCCCCCAATCCTAGTCACGACCCTTTTATATTCGCCTCTTCCGCTGTTCCATCAGCTGGCTTTGGAGATCTTGCTCAACAAGGTAGGTATATATATGCTATATATACTACCTCGTACTAAACCTACCACAGTATATCTAATTAAATAAACTATTTTACGCAACCTATCAACATATTGCCTTGTTTTCTGACTTCGACATTATTTTGCAGCCACTATTATGGATGATTTACCACAAATTGGTGATTCTATAGCCCCGATGGCTGTGCACAGTGAACTGGCTGGCCAAGAGTCAGGTGCAACTGAAGGTGCCAATCGGCCAGTTGGCAGCACAAGCGCCCTTAACCCTGTTAGAGCTGAGGTGGACAGTGTACAAATGGTGGCTGCCGGCACAGATGCAGCAGAGATTCTTCCGGACCGCATCGCTTCGACACCATCTATGGTATTTTGTCGAGATACCATAGAGATGCCCACAGAGAGTACAAGCGTTGTCATGGAAGCACCGACCGGGAGCCCGAGTGTGCAAGAGCGGGCAACAACGAGCACTAGTGCCATGGATCTGCCAACAGCTAGTACAAGCAGTGAGCAATCTAATGTTGTCTCGACTGACTCGGATTTGGAGCTGCATAGCTCTGCACATTCGAGGAGCACCACCGAAGAAATGGTATGTCTTCTCCATTAGCAAGTTCTATTGCACTGGTATCTGCATGCTAGTAATCACAGCCATTTCTATTTGTGAAAAGTAAATTTGTAAATTTATCGTCAGTTTCACTCTTTTGGCCTCAATGGTTGGATGACACATTTGCACATATTTCATATAGTTACTAACTTATATTAGGATGGGGCGAAAACAATCGCAGCCAGGATGTTCTGTTACTTTGTCACAGTGCCATTTCTAACAGACCACAACACATTCACCACTTCCTTTCATAACGCAGTTGTTAGCCTACAGCTTGTTGGCAGGTTTCATCTTCGGAAGCAAATGAAAGGGCAGATTCCGCTGGATCTTTTCTGAGAAGTGAAACTAGCCAGTCTGGTGGCCCTGACATGCCTTCCAGCTCTGGCCAACCGAGTAGGTTTCCAACAGCGAGAAGGGGACGTGGTCGCACTGCCCGACTCAACAGACCAAGTTTCAATAAGCCGAAGTAGCTCAGTGAATAAACTCTGTATATATTCTGGGACAAGGGTGATGGGTTATGTTCATGACTGAATCTTTATCACTTATAAAGCATTGATAATAAATTGATATTGTCCACATCTTTCTTATGTTGTGTTAACCATCGTTGGCTGTACATAAACACATTTGCGTCAATAAGTATGCTAAAGATCTGTTCTAATCAGGAAATGACTTAGAACAGATCGGTATGGGAAAGTAACACTGTCCTATGCTTACATATCTTGTTTTATTCATTTTGGTGATAGTCTTTATCATTAATCTCTATTAACAAGATTAACATCACGGTTTCAAAATGTAAAAAGAAAACATTCTTCATTCAAAAATCTTCAGCTCCACCTAGACTGATGATTATTTTCACCAAGCTGTATACCTACCATCGACTTGAAGGTTTGAGTAATGATTTGCAAATCCTACAAATGAATGTTAATATAATTATGGACATTCTTTACCCTAGCACTGGCATGTGCAGCCTTGAACGTTTATGATCACAATAGTAGGTGGCAGCTTCTATTAGCATGGAGATCTGCTCTGACATGGACTCCGACATTGGCCCATGTGTAAGCTCTCCAATTGTTAGATATTCTTATCACCGCACATACCTATACGCACTAAAATTCTATAAACTAGTAGCCTATTGTATGAGAAACTCTAATACAATGTATATAGAAAAACAAATAGCAAGGGGAATACTTTAATGTGGAGAAGCTGAGACCTTTTGAATAGGCTGACAGCGCACTTAATAATTCCCCTAACACACTGATAGCTTTTTATACCAAATATGTGACATCGATACGATGTACTGTACAGTATTTACAGAAATATAATATACATGTACAATACTTGTCGGTTTAAATGCCTGTTCATAAAAGGTATGTATGTAGCTGTGCTACCTTCTCCGCTAATTAGTCATACGAAATCAATTTCTTTTGGTAGGGAAGCTATTATTCGTCCGTTAGCTAGTTTTACATGATGTTCTCTTTCTATCAATTTAATGTAATATTACTGAACAGGCTCTACATTTGTCATTCCATTTCTTAACTGAATACTTCCGCCTGCAATCTCTACTTTACCTTGACCTCAGTTTTCACTGCTGCCTTCAATAAAACTACAAGCATCAAACCACGAAGAACAAACCTCTCATCTTTCAGCTATGGATCTTTCAGCTTGTCATGTGATTCTTTTGTCACATATCTTTGTTATCCATATTATATCTCTGTGTTTGTCTTTTTATTAATCCCTGTGTCCAGTTATAGCTATTAAAATCTATCAACGAAACATCTCCGCGGCACCAGAATTGATCTTGGGCCCTCCAGATTTACAGACAGCGAACTTTTCTATTAAGCTACGCGGAATACAATGGATTCATTAGGCGAATAGTCATTACATCGGTTAAAATACGCTTGAAGGCTTGCTTAGGGTTAACTACTAGCACTGTTGACTGTTAGGTGTAACGATTGTTAAGCTGACCCAAAAGGCCAGTATTGTTTTAGTAAAGCTCTAACTTGTATTCAAAGTTACTCAAATTCATTAGATAATTATTATATTACCTGTGCAACGCCGGGCCTTCGTCTAGTTTGTTAATATTGCTGTTTGTTTTGAGCAAGTAATGCTGATATTACAATAAACCAACAATAAGTTTTGATGGAATAAAACCAATATCGTTGCTCACATACACTTGCTTCTTTCCAATTTAAAATTTCAGTATTTATAAACACAAACAAGCCGAATCCTTCAATTCATTGTATGTTTAGACAAGAGCCCTCCTGTCCTTTTACTAATTTTGTCAAATGCCTGGCAGGCTTGGCTCGGTTTAAACCAGCCGGAAAAACCGGTTTTTTCATTATTTTTTGGGAAAAACATATTTTAAGCTCCTAGTGGTTCATGTGCGGTAGAAATGCAATTATATGTCATTATCAGCTGTGGAGGTTTAGTTAGGACAGGGTAGTAAAGTGATGGCGGAGCTCAAGTTGAAACTACATGAAATCCTAGCACAACAATGAAATAGTGAATTTCATTTTCAATTGGTTTTTTCAAGTGATATGATGATCTCTTTACTGATGAAATATAAAAACCATGTGAAATATACTAATCCAATCATCGTCTCTAATAATGAATGAATACTTTCTCAAGTCTGGCCAGTGAGAAAAGATTACTTATAATTAGAAATTAAAACAATAAAATCCTTTTGAGTAAAAGCTTCAGTTTGCAAACTAATATGTCATTTATTGGGCACAAGCCAAAGTAGTTCGATTGTTAAAATTCAGTTTATTAAGTTTTTTTGTGGTTTGAAAAGTTAAAGTTGTGCCTCAAATTTCCAGCATGCCTCGCAAACAGAATCCCGTTTGGCAGTTTTTCACTCAAACTGCAAAAGGCAAAGCTTTTAAGGCACAATGTAATAGGTGTGCTGTCAAAACGCGAGGTCACGCAGATAGGCTTAAAGCTCACGTAGCAAAATGTCAAGCTGAAAACACTAATTTAGACAGCGATGCTAGTATTCAGGCGATAGAAGTTGAGTCATCTGCCACTGCTCCAAACACTAGCAATGCATCTGCATTATGCTTTGCTCTACACTATCACATGACTAATCACTTGGATTAAATTTCCTACTTATACATAGAGCTGTATGTAATATATTCATTTTATGTAATAAGATTTCTGCTCTGTATTTCATCGATCATGTTTGATTAAAGACTCATTTCGAAATTTCCATATGTTTTCTCTCTGTTTTTCCATAACAACTCCCACTCTACCATCTCCAACAGATGATTCCACATATGTATGTTCAACACTCAATCATGCAGCAATAGTAAGTGATGTTAATTAGACTTAAAATTACAAAAACCATAAAAACCGGTTTAAACCATAAAAACTGGTTTAAACCGAAAAGAAAACCTGTTTTTTTTCATAAAAACCATGGTTTTTTCCAACCCTGAATTTTGACTGGTTATCATGATTTTCTACATCCAGTTAAACCAACTCCAAAATTATGAAATGTTTCGGTAGATGGTACACAGAACAAAACTTCAAAAGTGCGTGTGTTTTGGTGCACGTGGTTTCATACATGTGTGCCTTTCTGGGCATGCCTGCTCAAGTCTTGTTGAGAGGATTGCTTTTAATCTACTAATAGTGTTGTTGATAGGATAACTCTTAGTTTACTAATAGTCTTTTGATAGGATAACTCTTAGTTTACTAATAGTCTTTAGAGAGGATAACTCTTATTATATTAATAGTCTTGTTGACAATAACTCTTATTATACTTATAATCTTGTTGAGAGGACTACTCTTATTATATCAATAGCTTCGTTAGAAAATAACTCTTACTATACTAATTGTCTTGTTGATAGAATAACTCTTATTATACTAATAGTCTTGTTAATAGGATAACTCTTATTATACTAATAGCTTTGTTAGAGGATTACTCTTATTGAACTAATTTACGAAGTTTTGTTAAGGATTACTCTTCAGTCATTAGATCTATGTCTGTTTCAAATGTATTCACAAAGAAAAAGCTATTTCTGGTGCATCATGCTAAGAATAATCATGTGGCTAACTCTGGAATTTTTCGGTCTGAAGAACCGCTCACTTCGGTAAAAAGGGGTGAAAATACTATACAGGCCCCGACATCTGAAAAAGTAGTGAAAAGTATGAGGTTAAATCAATTCAAAGCAAACAAAATCCATACTTGATAGAGCACAACTAAATGCAGCTGAGGTTCACCACAAATCTGATTGTCTAATCAACAAGTTCAATTGAAGGCTTGATCAAATGTCAGAAAAAAAACAGTTTGCTACAGAAAGCATTCTGTAGCAAACCAGCTCAAACCTTTAAAGTCGCAAAAACTAACATACAGCATTTTCGGGAAAGTAAACTGTCTAACACAAGCAATAAAAAACAAGATTATCTAATTCGTATTCTACATATTGTGACAACTTTTCAAGTCCATATCATTACTGAACCAACCGCATATAACACATTTTCGAGCTGCCTAATTTTTCATTCATTAAAAATATGCAATTTGTGTTTTATGCATTAACCAGCTGGGTAAGTTCTCTCATAAGATCTCCGACCGCTAGTAGCATTAGTGAGTCCAAATAAAGGAAGGTAAGATCTCAGAGAGATGGAAGCTTTCCAACCCGGATTCTTTGGGACAAATAGCTCGGGAATGTGAAGCATGTGTAAGCTCATTGTCATCTTCGGTAAAGCGTTAACCTAATAAATTAAAATGTTTTTGTTTCAACTACACTCTAGCACATCAAAAATATTCAGTCAGTTTGATGCAAAGCGCTAGGCATTTCACCAAGATGTACCTTTTAGGACATTTTTTTCAGTTTTAAAGCAATCGAAACTTTAGTACGGTACTAGAAGTCAGTGACAATAACTGCAAATACCAACCTAAAAGGCATTTGCCGTGAAATAGGTCTTGGGTATTTGAGGTATAGCTAGACTTAGCCTCCAAAGCTTCACTAGTCTAGCAGTAAGCCCTACAGGATCCACAGTGCAATCAGTGCCAGTTTATAAAATTTCAAGAAAGCTCTCATTGATGGAAAAGCTAAATGGATCATTGAATTAGTAGCTAACACATAAATGACATTATGAGCAGAAATAAGAAAGAGCTAAAAATAATTTTGAATTACGTTCAATTACGTTCAGTTACGTCATTACGTCATTTTGAATTGCGTTTTGAATATTTTTTCATTCCAATTTATTAATGAAGTTGACTATATGATTACAAGTTCGTTTGTAATAACAACAACTGGGCATCGCTTTGCCAGAAGGAATCTATTTTGCTGGAACGATTTGGTTGTGCAATCATTATTGAACCAAACCACTATGAGACGTTCAAACTTACTTTAAAACTTCTAATTTGGCTAAGGTAAAGCCTGAATACCTGAATAATTTTTAATTAATGAGAAATAATTATCAAATATTTTTATGTATGATAGTTGTCTTCACCATCAGTATGAAATATGATGTGGCAGATGGGAAGTAATTTTATTAAAGCTTTGTTAGCAAAGTATTGTTTGTGCTCAACTTATACCGCATTAATGTTTTATCAACACATTACAAACTTACCTATCACCACCCTGATTGGATAGCAAATAGCCAAGTGGCATCAATATGAGAGATATTCTTCAAAATACTATGATAAGCCATTTTGAGCAGTTTTGCATGAAATTGTTTAAAGGATGACCTTTTCCCGTTATTAGATTAATAATGATGATGGATCGCTAGATGTTGCAACAATGAGTAGACACAGTACAACATTGAGTAGACACGGTACAACATTGAGTAGACACAGTACAACATTGAGTAGACACGGTACAACATTGAGTAGACACAGTACAACATTGAGTAGACACAGTACAACATTGAGTGGACACAGTACAACATTGAGTAGAAACAGTACAACATTGAGTAGACAGAGTACAACATTGAGTGGACACAGTACAACATTGAGTAGAAACAGTACAACATTGAGTAGACACAGTACAACATTGAGTAGACACAGTACAACATTGAGTAGACAGAGTACAACATTGAGTGGACACAGTACAACATTGAGTAGAAACAGTACAACATTGAGTAGAAACAGTACAAAATTGAGTACAACATTGACTAGACAGAGTACAACATTGAGTAAACACAGTACAACATTGAGTTGAAACAGTACAACAGGAAAGTAATAAAAATGATCAATGAAATGACCTCTGTCCGTAGGAATAGTCATAAGAAGGGTTTTGAAAAAGATAACTAAGAGAGTTGCTCGTGTTGAATGAGGCTGATGCCGTCACAATGGAGCAACTATCTGTACTGTGACAGCTGCTGGTTGATCCAAAACAGATGAATAATGCTCTTTTCATTGATTGCAACCTATACCTATATTTTATTGATTTATTGATTCCTTTGTAATAGGCTATATTTTAAAGTTATTCCGTTGTTTTAGCATATATTATATATTCCCAATTCATTAGAATTCTTGAGTGGTTGCCATAATAGGGAGCTACATGTATTCATTTTAATTAGTTTCTAGTTGTTAAAAATCCATTAAAACCACTTTTTTTCCATTTCTTCTGAGAAAGAATATCATGTTTATTTTTAAAGCACTCAAGTTATGTTTTTCTACAACCTTAGAGTAATGCTCTGTATATATTGACTGTAGCTGTTTAGTAGGACCCATTTTGTTTATACTTGATCAATTTTGCAGCGAGGAGAGCCTACACAAGTGTATAGTGCAAATATTTCCTGAGAATTTCTATTCCGACTCCTTTTGTAATAAAGTTGTAATGCAGCTTTTTATGCCCAACTATTTATGCAGTTTCAGTTTATCATTCTAACAACACATTTTGATTGTAAACTTAAATAAAATTATTTATTCGCTGAAGAAGTCTGCCTATCTCTTGCAGCATAGTCAAAGCGGAGATAGAACAGTACAATATTGTAAAGATCAGCTCATTTGGAAAACGGTATTATTCTAGCAAATATTTGAGCTCGCTCTTGTGGTATCTAGCCAGTTGTAGTACAGAACAAGTTAGGGGCAAGTCACTATGTTGGTTTCCTGAAACCATAGATATATAAACCTATGGTTTATATATCTATGGTTTCAGCAAACTAGAATAGTGAGATAACTTGAACTCACAATGGGATTTGTTTTCTCTTGCCCACAGTAAAAATTGGCTTCATCCGGTACTGACTAACTAGTCATATTTTTCAAGCTGTTGCATTTGGCTATAAAGCAACCAGGTGAAATGCAATTTGAACCTGGATGAACTGCACCCTTGATGAAAGCGAAAAGTACTAAAATACATGCTATATAAAGGCGAGCACAATATATTATGAAATAATAGCTACCTATTCTTACTAACTACTAGAGCGCGTAGAAAAAAATCTTATGGAATTCTTTATTCGAACGAGAGCAGTGTATTCTTCCGCGATAAAACAAGTTCTCACGTGCGCATATATCCTGCGCGGGAGTAATCTGCATGCTTTCGTCGGAGCGCGCCTCCGAAGGTTATTGAAAGCGTTGGAGGGTAGTTGTTAACATTTTCTTACGTGCTGTTGTATGTACCCGAATATTAACGCCTTATTGCAACAGCTTTTATAAGGTTTGATTATTTTAATATTCATCCACAATAAGTTTTGTTTAAATAATCTCAATTATGGCGAACGCATTCGATTTGATAATCTACTAATTTTGATTAATCGTGTATTTCTGGGTTGATTTATAGAATTTTGTGCTAGTTGCTTATATATTAATTTTTTAGATGACTGGGCGTGGAAGAGGTTTCGGAATGGGGTAAGTTATTACCTTTAATGTGTTCAACATAATTTTCGGTAAACTTGTGATGATATTAGTAGTAGTTTTAGCGTTTCAGGTTTTAACGATAAAAAAATAAAGGCCATTGCGTTACACAAATGTTGAGTGAATCTCTTCAACTTGCAGTCGCGGAAAGTTTAGCGTTAATGCCAGTGAGGCTGGTGGCAGTAATGGATTTGGTGGTTTTGGACTCACAAAACCTCCCACCAATGATGACGACGTCTGGGATGAATCATCAGCTGCTGTTAATGGGTGAGCATAAGTCTCTTGCGAATTAATGTTGCATTATGCAAGTGCTTTTAGTTTAGAAAACGTGTTAATGATTTTGTTGCTCATATTACATTTAACTTGAATTCTACAGATTCTTCTGTACTAACCCTAAGTTTAAATCTTGAATAATTGCATAGTTTAAGGTAGCATTAATACTATTAACTATTTACGATTAACACTTTTCATAAATTGTGGATATTAAAAGCATTCTCCGGTCAAGTTGACTCAATGCTACATTGTAAGATTTTCAGGTTTGGTTTGATACTGAAGATTTATCGTATCTGCATTCTAAGGTTATAACACTTAATTTAAAGCCCTACTAATCCATGTGAAACAATCTGGTAAAACCAGATTGCTAAAGAGAGCTTATGTAGAACCACCAGATTTAAAGTCATTGGCATAATTAAATTGGTCTTTTTTGTAACTGGCTAAATTAAAATGTAGTCGTGTTGGCCACGACTTGAAAAACGACAAGTCTTGACCAGCCATTATGTGATGTAGGCGAAGAATTGCATTTTTTTATTTACAGCATGCTAGCCTGAATTTTTAAGATCGATTGATAGAAATACTTGAATATTTGCTTTGCTAGCTGCGTGCGCTGAACATCTCAGCAGTGCATGCACTCTGAGATGTTGCGCGCGCACTCTGAGATGTTGCGCGCGCACTCTGAGATGTTGCGCGCGCACTCTGAGATGTTGCGCGCGCACTCTGAGATGTTGCGCGCGCACTCTGAGATGTTGCGCGCGCACTCTGAGATGTTGCGCGCGCACTCTGAGATGTTGCGCGCGCACTCTGAGATGTTGCGCGCGCGCACTTTTGAGATGTTGCGCGCGCGCACTTTTGAGATGTTGAGCGCGCGCACTTTTGAGATGTTGCGCGCGCGCACTTTTGAGATGTTGCGCGCGCGCACTTTTGAGATGTTGCGCGCGCGCACTTTTGAGATGTTGCGCGCGCGCACTTTTGAGATGTTGCGCGCGCGCACTCTGATATGTTGCGCATGCACTCTGATATGTTGCGCATGCACTCTGATATGTTGCGCATGCACTCTGATATGTTGCGCATGCACTCTGATATGTTGCGCATGCACTCTGATATGTTGCGCATGCACTCTGATATGTTGCGCATGCACTCTGATATGTTGCGCATGCACTCTGATATGTTGCGCATGCACTCTGATATGTTGCGCATGCACTCTGATATGTTGCGCATGCACTCTGATATGTTGCGCATGCACTCTGATATGTTGCGCATGCACTCTGATATGTTGCGCATGCACTCTGATTACGCAGTTAAAAATGTAATTTGGTTTTTCTATATTTATTCATATAAAAATAAGCTGTAATTCATTAAACTTAGCAAAATGTTTTACTGTTGCTGCTCCGGTGATACATGCAAACCATATTTTATGCTTACCATCATATAGCTTTAGACGGTTTTTAAATAAAACAATCACTTTTGCTTAGTGACGAGCCTGACCTGCTATTCACCTTCGCTCACCTTTGGTTTGGAACCATTGTGCCCTTAAAAACAAACTATTCTCAACCATACAAAGTAATTCATTTTATGTTTTGGTAGGCTAATCGGAAGAGAGCACAACACAAATATTGAATTTTCAAGCATTTGTAAAGAGCTTCGGTTATGCCTATGTTTGATACTACATAACCTACTATGCATGAGACTTTTAATATTTTGGTTGTAGGCAACAGTTAACTGTATTCTGAACTTGCCATGTTATAACATTGCTTCCATCTTTTTGTTTCAAAGACACGTTGTCATTGTTTTTCGTTAAGGTACAAAGTCCCTAACTATAGTCTGCAATAACAAATATATATATATTAAAATTTCACTCAGCTGTCAATTCTTCTAAAATTAACTTATCTTGTTCCTGTTCATAGCGATATATCGTAAGGCTTGTTTTCCGGATGTTATTGTCATGTCATATGTATGCGTTGTAAGTTGCAGTAAAGTCCTCCAACATCATAGCTATGTGATGTATGCTAAGCATTGAGCATAATATTATGTTATTTATTATTTGTACAATTTGATCATATTTTATTTTATTAATTAAACTAACTGTTGAGTTATCATAAGCTAACAAACTATCAGTTACACCTATATGTACTTACATGTACATATAAGGCATTGTGTTAGCATTTGCATTGCCTGCTTCATGCTATTGCAGCTTTTAACTTCTTAAGCAACATGTCTCTAGACCTGAATTCATAATGTTCTTTTCAGTCAACCTATAAAAGTTCTTTGGAGTATAATTTGATGCGTTCATTGCTTGGAAGTGAACAAATCAATTTCATGATGATTAACATTGAACACAAAATGTGTGGCAATTTTCACTATTTGTACACTTAATTTTAAGGATGAGTCAATTTGACTCGGTGACCTTGTCTAATTTTTTTGTTTTGTCAATTTTAGGTCAGGTGGTCATGAAACAAACACTGGCGGATTTACCTCTAATAATGTTGGTTTTGGAGACGCTAATTCTTCTCAAACTCCTTTTGGATCAGGTGATGGGTTCGGTCATAAAACTGGATCGAATTACTCAGGTATGTTAGACGCAGTGGCATGTTACAATGTTTACCTTTTTTTCGCACCAATTCCACGCTTATGTAATGGCAGCTGTGCTATCTAGAATCGCATGTGGACAGCAGTAAATTTTAATTGAGGCTATAGTGAAATATATGTTTATTGATTAGCGTTATAGTAAATCTTGAGTCTCGGGTTTGTTCAATTCTCTACCCTGATTGTTATCTGAAGCCAAACCTGTCAAATAGTACTGATCATAATGGGCCATCTGTTCACATTTTAGATTCTCATGCCACATTTTTCTGTCCTATATAGTCTGATCGTGTAAGTACAACTTCAGTAACAAAAATTTGCGTTTTAGGTAATCGCACTTGTTACAAATGCAACAAAGAAGGTCACATGTCCAGAGATTGTCCACAAGGAGGAGGTGGTGGTGGTGGCAACAGAGCCTGTTTCAAATGTGGGCAGGAAGGTCACATTTCCAGAGATTGTCCACAAGGAGGAGGTGGTGGTGGTGGTAACAGAGCCTGCTTCAAATGTGGTCAGGAAGGTCACATGTCTCGAGAATGTCCTAATGGTGGCGGAGGCAATCGAGCTTGTTTTAAATGCAATGAAGAAGGTCATATATCTCGAGACTGTCCCAAGGCCGGTGGTAAATTTGGAAGGGAGGGTCATATGTCTAGAGAGTTTACTCAATCAAATAATGCTGGTGGAAGCACCTTTGAAGGATCTAGTGGCGGCTTTGGAAACTCTGGTGGTGGAGGATTTGGAGCTACATCAAGTACAACCTTTGATAGCACATCAGCTGGTGCAGGCAGTTCTGGTGGAGGTAGCTCGGGTGGATTTGGTGGCAGTTCGGGTGGATTTAGTGGCAGTGCAAGTGGATTTGGTAGCAGTTCAGGATTTGGTGGCAGTGCAAGTGGATTTGGTGATGGTTCAAGCGGAGGATTTGGAGATTCTACCACAACCGGTGGTAAGACTTCTGTGTCACTCCTAACTCTTTGGCTACTGGTGTGGCAGCGCACATTAATCATCAGCATTTTCAGACCCTGATGTATTTATTAGCTGTTGTGTGACTAAAACCCAGTTCACATTTTCTGGGTTTCCATGCTTCAAATAGATTCGGAGTTAAACTCTAACGACGAATGCGCACCCTGCCATCTTAGCGATTCGGAGTTGCACTTCATCAATTTTTCCAATACTAACGATGTACTCCTCCAAACGTAACTTGCTAAGGTAGACTCGCTTTTGGGTCATGGTCAGTGTTCAATTCATGCTTTGTACACTTTTACTATACCAGCTAGGATACTTGATCAGAATGTTCTTTATTTTTAATTATATTAGTATCCTTCTATATTACAAAACAGCAACAGATTTCACTACATGCTATACAGTTGTTACTAGAAAGGTCGCATGAACTGCAGTCGCGTTTTGTAAAAAAAACTTTTATGCTAGAGGAGTTAAGCCTAGGAAAAAGTTGGCACCGGTGCAGTGGGAATCTGTACAATCGGTAGGTTCAAGATAAGGTAGCTAAATAAATGAAAAGGTTATCTCATCATTGTCATATGAGCAACCTATCATTGGCAATAGTAGTTATAATGTACATGCATGATAGTGTGATGAAACATTCTTAATTTTTGACCTATCTACTGCGCAGAGCTTAACTGGATATTATCGATGATATATGATATAGCGTTTCTGTGACGTCAAATAATAGTCTCACTGCTAATGCCTTCGCACAACTTTTGTTGTGTGAAATGGCGTGTAATCCATTCAGATTTTACCGTTTCTATGATTCACAGTTGAATAATCGTCCAAGTTATTAGGACGATATCGTGAAAAAGTCGATACAACTCCTTTGTTGGTAGGTAATAAATGATTGTGATGCGAATAAAGACTTATTATACTAAATATAATTTTCCAGTATATTTTGAGTCATGAAATGATTGTGAACATGTGCTTGATGGATATGATGCTCCTGTGAATGTTATTACAAGTTTTTAAAATCGAACAAACTTTTACAGTTTTAACCCAAATAATGGTTAAGTACTGTTTTTTTCTGTCTGATGACATTTGCTGTGGGTTGCCCGACCTTTTACTAATGTTTTACCAAGTATCATTGTATTATGAGCATGTTTAGATATATTTAATATGATAATAAAAACTTGAGATTGGCCAGGGTTACTGTCACACATTGACAAAAACGGCCAGGGTTCAAAGGGTTAATATGAGAAACATTAGGTTGCTATAAAGATAGCTCCCAACTCGTCTAACTATAGAATTGAATAATTTTTGTTTGTTACTAATTTGTTCGAACATTTCCAAAAAGCAAATGTGAAATCTTCAATCGTTTAATGGCACCCAAGAAAAGAAAATGACCTAATTCGTCTTGTTTTACTTTGTGTATTGTAGGTGACCATAGAAGTACCAGTGGTTTCAACAGCGGTGGTAAGTCACAAACTTTATACATTTTTTTTTTATGTGTTTGGTTCATATATAAAATGTTTCAGTGATGCAACTCAAAAAAGTTTTTCATTGGAGGGTAGTAGTCGCCATGCACCCTGAGTTACTCCGTGCATAATGTGATAAACTGATAAATGTGATGTTACCGAATTATTTATTTTTACTGGGACATAATTACATAATCAGTTACACCTATTTGACAAGGGCACATATAAATTGTCATAACGCTTAAGCTAAAAGGTCTACAACAAAATATTTTTATACCAGATTGATCAGCAAAAAATTTTGGCATCAACTGATGTTATATAACGATTCCACAAATGTATTGCAGGATGAGCTCGGACACTTTTTTGGTCGTCTCCGCTACTTCCATGAGCATGTCTGAGTTGGACGAGTTATCTATATTATTACAGCTCACAGCATTGTCCAAGCATATACAGTCAAACATGGATAACTCGCCCTCGGATAGCTCGAACACATGGTTAACTCGAACGGTTTCTTTGGTCCGTTCCCACGTAATGATAATTTGCTTTAGATAACTCGACCTCAACTCTGTTAACTCGAACAATTTTTTGCCCAACGGCTACCGAAACGGTTGATAACGCTTTAGAAAATCACTTTATTCCAAGCCATAGAGGTAAACTTCAACATTTCGTAATTCATAGGCGTCGTTATTACCACCATAGGCAAAATATTTTTGTCAACGACTTTTCTAAAGGTTTGGTAAAATTTGATTTTTACCAAACATCCGCTTAGCGATTGCCCTTCGGAAGCAAGGAAAAGTGAGATAACCTTCGCATAAACTTAAAGAAAAATCAGCAAAATTGATCTTGGTTAAAACGCTCAAAAGAAAAAGATGTCTTTTCTTCTGAGCATTGCAACAACAATCAAGTTTTGTCAATTTTAATCTAAAAAACGTCCTGGCAATAACACCACCTAAAACAACAAACCAATCTCAAGTGATAGAAAAAGCTCTACTATTTAATAAAAAAGTTTTAAACTTAACATTAGAAGCATTTAATTTGAAACAAGCCATTTATGCTTTTGATTTATATTATAGTTTGTATATGTACATGTATCTACTAATAAATAAATACATGGACTTGTAACAGTGCTCTGATAACTTGAACGCTCTGATAACTCGAACACTTTCGCTCGGTCCCGTGACGTTCGAGTTATCCATGTTTGACTGTATATATATTTCTCAACGTTTCTCTGTGTTTTTTTATATTCGTGTATCTGTCATTGTGTATGTCCAGCTATGGCTATTAAAATCTTGGATTTAAAATTCGCGTCCTGATTAATTTGAACTCGTTTTATAACCACAAGCTCCACCACTGAGGTACGCAAGGCATATTGATCAAAGACATTATCATATAACGTATGCACACACTAAATGACATATTATTTGAAACTATGAATTCTATTAACTATGAAAATACAATGCGTTTTTGTGAACTTATTTTTGGCTTTGCGTAAAGTTCAGTTGCTAAAGCGCGGTGAAGGTCAATACTTTTCACGTGGACAATTGTATTATCTTCGTAGGAATGGCCTCTACATTCTCTCACCGCACGGTCAGACAAAGACAGTATGATATCTCATTTTTACATTTACTGGTATCCGATGTATTCAGAGTTTTGATGGATAGCTTCTGGTGTATATAAATGTGTGTATAAAACAGTAACCTGTTTTATACACACACTTCTATGCAAGACTTGTTATTATTAAATCAACATATTCAGGTTTTTAATTTGTTTATTCACTGGTATTAGTTGTATCATTACCGAATCATCTCTTACTGTAATCGGAGCAAAACAGACTTAAGCCGTGGTCACACGATAGCCGAACCGACTTAGGTTGGGAGGTTGTTTCGGTTCGCCTAAGTCACATGTCACACGGCATCGAACTCGCTTCACTTACTAGATACCAGACGCATGGAGACAGGACACTGTTTCATTGGTAGTTTTTATGTATTTGAGCTAAATATTTCTATTGTAAACAAATAAAGCTTTGAGGAACAATTATTAATTATAACTACGCAGCAGATTTATCAGAAGATTTTCAGCTGCTCAAAACAAATCACTTGATACATAGATTTTTCCAACCCTTCCCATGAACAAAATTATATTTTTGTTAACATATGAATATTTTTCTATGCTCAGTACATAACAAACAAAAACAGTCTTTATTATAGTACTGTGGTTTTACATAAATAAATCAGTCAACGATTCTTCATCAGGATGAGTGAAGCATTACTTTTACGTATCTACTTCTATTCTACACGAAAGAAAACCAGACACATTTTCTCACATTTATGCAACACTATCACAGGCTACATTGTGCCTGAGTAAAGCCCGGCAAAATCCTTTTACAATATATCATCATATGGCACTGGATGACGTCTTTTAATTATTTCACTTATTTACCAACGAATTCCATATAGTTTTGTGCTCTCATTTTATTCGAAATGAAGGACCAAATATTGTAAATGACGCCATCTTTTTTGAGGTACTCCGGGTAATCCTTGTCGTAAATTGCTTCATGTTGTTTAATTAACGAAATGAAAAAATTGCCTCATTTCTTTTTTAACTTTGCTCACACATGCAAGGAAAAATGTGACGCTCGCTAGAATTTTAACCAGCCAATAAGAGCAGGGGTTCGGCCACGAAATTACGAGCAAGACCGAAATGGTTCATTTCGGCCAAAAATGTCCTCGGCCGAACAGTTTACAATTTACAGTTTGCGTCGTTTAGTTTGTTTCGGCTCTCGCGTGACCACCCCTTTAATTTAGCTATTGCTTTCTAATTATTTCACATTTACATTTAAACCCTTTGAGTCGTTTCATCTTTTTAAATTTATTTAACCTGCACAAACCATTTTCCTCATGATATCAAGTTTGAAAGTTACAGTTCTTTGACAAAGTTTGAAAACCTTTACAGTTGTTTTTATTTTCTCTCTTAATTTATTTCAATTACACAACACTTCTCATGATATATAGTTTGTAAGTTAGAATGGCAAATGCTGTTATCTGTTAAATACAAATAAAGTTTCTGTCCAAAGACTTTCATTACCCGGGCAATGCCGGGTTGGACAGCTAGCTACTATATAAATAAAATAATCACCCCAGTAGTACTATTAAATAAAAAATCATCAAAACCAAATTGATCTACAATGGGTGAAACCTTGGTATACGACTGCTCTATCACAGCTTGGCTTTGCTAGCAATAAATTGTGATAAAAAGGTTTGCGCAAAGCAAAACTACACTCAGGATTGGCTGTGAACATGCTTTCTATTGGCTCAATGCATGCAGATTGTTGTTTCCTCTCGTTTAAGCACAGGCGTAATAGGCTAATTGATTAACTACTCACTAATCAGACATGCTTTGTATTAAGTCTTTTAAAGAGGCACCACATGGCTTTTGGCCATATGTGAACGTCAGGCCGCACTACACAGTAATTTCTTTTGCATTTCTGCGCTAGCATCAACTTTTAATGTGATCAGGAGATTTTTTATTGAAATTTTTGTGTGTGCCATTTAATTTCCATGATGCTTGCTTAACAGTTACACATCAATATTTTAGGGAACCACATAGTAAGTGTCTTGGTTATGTTAAAATAAATTTTTCAGGTGGTAGCTCAGGTTGCCGAAATTGTGGTCAGGATGGCCACTTTGCTCGAGAATGTCCTGAGCCAAAAAAAGGTGGAGATGGCTGTCGAAATTGTGGGGAATCAGGCCATTTTGCACGAGAGTGCCCTAATCCAAGGAAACCCCAAGGCGCATGTAGAACATGCAATACTGAGGGACATTTCTCTAAAGATTGTCCTCAAAATGAAGGTAAATGTTCATGGCTTGGTATAGTCTCCATAAGCATCATCTGGCACAGCCATTTTGCTAGTCTATATTCAACTGATGTTCAATGAGTCAAAAAATTACATGTATTCATTTAAATTTGTGAGCTATTTTTGTCGTTTGGTTTTCTGACTACTACACACACACCATCATCAAATTATGTCATCTAAAGATGCATTCTTCAGACATGTCAAGAAAAGAAATTTTGGCTCATAGTTCTTGTATGATTGTATTAATCTATGATTCTATGATAACTACTCCAAGGGTGATGGCCATTCATTAGATCATTGGTTGTGGATATGCATGCAGGGCTTTACCACCACTTTGAGTCAATCGTTTTGTTACAAAGGTCTGTCCACAACTGTCGGTGTGTGTTCTTGTACATAAGACTGGCTCACTATCATTAGCCGCAAACCATATGTCATTTTTGTCATAAATATCCTAGCCATTACCTGGTCATTATTGGGGATATTGCTAGTTTCAATAGTAAAATAACTGTCTCAATATTCAACAATGAAATCTATTCCATATTGAATAACATTCATTATTATATATTTGCACTTTTGTGGATGCTGCCATTTGCTTGAAATGATGCTGAAAATCATTTGATACTACTAGCCGAGTTATACCAATAATTTGAACACTAGTTTGATGAAAGTTGTGAATGCTCATCACGATTTAGCAAATAAATTTCAGGCTTCGAAAAAGCATCATATTTGAGGTAGCCTATGACTTATTTTAAAAAATATGTAAGTTTATGTATAGAAAGCTCAATAACTCGCAAGTAGTATACCAGTATGTTATTTAATATCATTTTGCTCATGATATAATTGTCTCACATACCTTTTTATATTAGCACATACAAATAAGCAACGCAATCGAATCCATCATAAAAAAATGGTATAAAGATTGCTTCCCTTTTGACACAAATTGGCCAGCTACACACATGGATATAATAAATATATGTAATATACAGTGGAACGCTACAGTTCTCGAACGCTTCGGTTCTCGACCAACTCGGTTTTCGACCAAAAAATTTGAGATTTGTTTGTTTCGGATCTTTACTATAAATTTGGTTCTCGACCAAACCGGAACATGTGCATTTGAATTAAACGTTAGGAACAGCTCCGGAAATAGCATGTTTATACGTTTAACGACATCATTATGAGTCACTTACGGAAGGTTCTCAAAGAGAGAAGTTCGCGTCATAAATTTTTTACAAAAAGAAGCCATCTGGGGGGATGTCGCCTCTACCAAAGAGATTTTCTAGGGACACAACTCCTCCAGTCGAGTTACCTTAACTTGTTTTGGATGAGGATTCTTCTTCAAAGATGTGAAGTAAACATGCCATTGATGTTTCTATTTTCTTTTACACATGATTTTTGATGTAACTGATCTGTGACATTTTTTTGCTGTTTCATTATCAATTTCTGCAATATTTGGTATTGTATCATAACCTTTAATGTTTTCGATGTTTTAAGAGCAAAGCATACGAAATATTTACTTTTTGTTTTCTTTTTTCATCATCATAGATAGACAACCTCTTATTAAAATTAAACAATCTATATCTACCCATTTTTATTTATAGTATGCAGTATACAGTACAGTTTATGGTGGAAAATGTTAAAAAATACTTCACCGAAGTTGTTAAATTGACTTGGAAGTTTGAACGGATTAAAATTTACATACATTAATACTAATGGAAAAACTTGTTTCGGATCTCAAACAACTCGGTTTTCGAACAACCTTCTGGAATGGATCGTGTTCGAGAACCGAAGTTCCACTGTAGGTTTATTATATCTATGGCTAAACATGAATCAGATTTGCTTCCAGCCAAAAGGGCTGTCTTAACAGCATTATCTATTTCTAAATTTTAACAAAGGCTACAAATATTATTAATGCCCAAAGGGGAGCATTAATTCAATGTTAAATCAGCACTTTCTATTGAGCTTTCCAAATTATGTTTTCTATTATTTTGTCTGTAGGGAAACCGCAAAGTGAAAACTACGTTCCTCCCGAGGATACCGAAAATGAAGAGACTATGTTTAGTTCAATCCAAGTTGGTATAAACTTTGACAAATATGACAATATACCTGTTGAGCTCACTGGAAACAATCCCACCAAACCAATATTCAACTTTTCTGATACCGGTTTATCTGAAACGATCGAGAGCAATGTGAGGAAAGCCAAATATTTCAAGCCTACTCCAATACAGAAGTATGCTATACCAGCAATAATGGCAGGGAGAGATTTGATGGGTTGTGCCCAGACAGGTTCTGGCAAGACGGTTAGTGCATGTTGAACAAGTTTTACTGCAGCCTCAGTCGTTATACACCTACATCATAAAAGAGGTTATTTTATTGTTTTTATTCTAAACAGAGTTAGATCGATAAGCTGTAGATTAGAGACCTTTTTACTGATCACAACCTGATCATTTTGGTAAAGTATTCACACTAATTTACAACGCTCGCTTGCGTTGCCTTAAGTCTATGCGTACCTGTACTTTGGTTTTCAATTTTGATTGTGTTTTTAGGCTGCCTTCTTATTGCCTGCTTTGCATGGATTGATTCAAAAAGGCCTAGAGTCCAGCCAGTACTCACCAATCCAGGAGCCTCAGGCATTAGTTATCGCGCCCACACGCGAGTTAGTCATACAGATATACAACGAGTGCAGGAAGTTTTCTTTCGGCACAATTGTGCGCTGTGTGCGTCTTTATGGTGGCACTTCAACCATGCATCAACTCAATGATCTCTCTAAAGGAGCTCATATCATAATTGCCACACCTGGAAGACTTCTTGATTTCATTAACAGGCAGAAGGTAAGCTACAAACATTCTGTAGTTGTTATAATTTATTGCCTACACTAAAAGAGTAACCAATACGTACTTAGTCGCTAAAATATGAAATAAAATGTAACATTACTATGTACGCTACTGCAAGGTTTTACCTTTGAGACTGTCGTAGGGGCCAGTTAGTAGATACGGGTCTGATAGAGACTTGACAGCAACACGTTTGGTACCCTAAACTTTGGTGACGCTCAGTACAAGAAACTTTGACTTTAACCTGAATTAATTTAGTTCACTAAACATACCCTTAAACCTGAAGCTAAATTTTCTATTGTTTTGTGTCAGAGTTAATAGATATAAGGTATGGCGACTAAAGATGCCCCGATTCTAATTTCACCAGCCGATTCAGATACCGTTCCGATATACCGATTCTTATTGAAAAATAATCCGATTCAGATCTTTTGTGTTGCATAAATAATTGTTAATTTTATTATACAAATATAATGCAAAGAAAATATAAATATTGATTTATTTGTTTGTATTTATGGAAAAAAGATATACATGTGTATATATTCACATACTGCCATACCGTGCATCTAGTAACAAAACAGTCCATGTTTCTTGTAATCTGCTATTAATAATGGTAATTACTGTTAGTGGTACAGCTTTCTCTGTGATAATGAAGTGTCTTTTACTGCTGAACTGATGCATCTGTACAAGTTTAGAGCAAATAAATGTCTCTCTATATTACCGTTAGTGATTCAATTATCTCAGTGAGACGTCCTTATCTTCCATCACTAGCGATGTAGCCAGTCGTAGTGAAGAATGATTCACTTGTCACAGATGATGGAGGACAGGCTAAATACTGATAAGCCACTGAGGTTATTTTACGCGATGCAAACGATACATCATATCATGAGGATCAATAGAGATAGATAACTTTACGCCTTGACTGCTCAAATTACTTTCGTAATGCTAGTACATTGAAATATTACACCGCATTCTTGTTTCCCATCATTGGGTCTCTTGTTCGTGATTGGCTGCAATAAATCATATCGCTGTAATTGGGAAATACCGCACTTGGTGATTACGTCCTGACTAAAGCCAAAAGATTCCTCAGCCGTGTTGATGTTTATCGTGCTATAGACATGAAATAGATTGTGTGACAGGCCTGGAATTCATTAGGTAAAAGTAAGGAATTTGCAGCTGTTGATTTTTTATTGGTGTAGCAGGCTAAAATACGGTTTTCTGCTAAATAGTTGATCTGCAAAAAGTATCTGAAGTTTCCGATTTTTTAAGAAAAGATCGGCTGATACCGATTCAGATACTTGACACCCATATCGGCACCGATTCCGATATTGAAATCGGGGCAACTCTAATGGCGACTGCCTAGCCAGTAGAATGCTAGTAGGCTACTAGCGGCTAGTAGGCTGTTCATTACTCCGATTACTCATTACTTACTGATGAAGTAATGATGCATTACTCCATAATGATGAGTCATAAAAACCAACCTTTGGACATAACATGGCTCAAGGTTACACATACCTGGACCACATACCCTACAGGATGAATTTATTCGCGGAGTTATATTTCGCGAAAATTGCCATTTCATGCATATTCGCGGACTAATTTATTCACGGCTGAAAACTGTCACTCTCTATGAAAAGTCTAGCAATAGAGTTAACCCTACGCATGTGCACATTGTGTGTTTCGTTTTCTATTTAGCTTACAACTAAACGTACGGGTCGACCGTGCTAAGCTATAAATTTTTTGCTGTGTTCAGAGGTTTTCATGAATATTCATAGATTTGGAAGCGAAGCCTTTGTTGAACCAACAATTTGTGGTAAGTAATGAGTTTTTCACATTTACTAAATTAGTTGAATTTTACTTTGGTAAATCGCAATATTTATTTTTTCCATCCCTACCGCTTCATTATTTGTTTTAGTGTGCGAGAGAGATTTTTCATCATACACAGAAGCACAATGATTGCAAGGGTGCTAGATGTCATTCTTAGAAGATCACCAATCATTCAGGGAGGTCTTGAAATTGCGGTAGAAATGACCGCAGCTGCTAACGAGAAGAATATATCTGTTTTAAAAAGAAACAAAATGCCTTTACGAGCACAAATCTTTGGCCAACCGGCAGAACTTTGCAATAGTAAGCCACGAGGAGAGTTCTGATGATAACTTCCTTACCAGTCATGTAGTAGTGAAACAATCGCCTTTAACATCTACCCAAGACAGTGACAGCGACAGAGCTGCTATTACCAAAATAACTAGTCAGAGAGCACCATTACACGCTAGTATTCACTTATCAAGAGTACCAGTTTAATTTTATTGCTAGACAACCGCCATATGAACTAAACTGTTTATATTTACTCCATTCATTGTTTGTAAAATTTTATTTGTATTTGAAATATTTTAATTGTACACTCAAGTTTGTAATAAATTGTATCTATAGATGAAATAAAATATATAATTTAATCATGTTTGCTGCAGCGATATCAAAGAGATGTTGTCGATGAAGGGGGTCTAGGTTGACTGGTTGCTTCTCTGCCAATATTCCTGCCTTGATGAATATTAGCCTACTACTTGTCTCTAGTTTTCGTGATCGGAGTAGGTTGTTTCATTCTCAATCTGCAGTAAACACAAAAAAAGAAAAAATATTAATAAGTGTTACAGAAGTACAAAAACAAGAGCTGAAGTATTTAATGAAAGTGATCAGTTTTTAAACAAAAGAATCAACTAATGCAGTTAATTATGGAAAAACGTATCTGCACTGCAAATCAAATACATACCATAATATCCAGATCAGAATCATGATCGTCCTCAACTTCGGTATTAGAGATTGATGGAGTTGATTTCAATGTAAAAAGACTAAGAGAGATTTTTTTGCGATGACGAAGCCATGCCGAATAACTTGTAAAAATCTTGAATAATTTTGTAAAGTTTGATGCAATGGCAATAAAACTCGAAGCCCGGCGATGATTTAAAAAAAGTTTTGGAACTCGGCTATGTTTAGTACTTCTGCGTAGCGGCTATTTTTGCGATGACGCCATTCTGCATATCTTGTGACAACCTTGAATAATTTTGTAAATAAATGTGATGCATTGGCAATGGTGTTTGCTCAAATCCCAGGCAATGATTTTAAAAATGTTTTGGAACTCAACTACGTTTAGTATTTATATTAAAAACTAGCCTAGCGACTAGTTTTTAATTTGATGCAGTAGTTATTCTCCCTTGTGATTAAAAATAGAACTAATTATTCACGGAATTTGATAATTCGCGGAAATGATTGTTCGCAAAATCGCGAATTTTTTCAACCAACGAATATTTTCATCCTGTAGGGTATAAATAGTGGCCATCTAGAGCCAGCTTGTATCTCAAAGATTACTCGAAATCTCAAGGAAGAAATTTGCTCAAAGGCCACCTTTTATTTCGAGTTTCTCGCAATTTGGGTCACTCGTATGTAGAGGTTTGACTGTAATTTTTACGTGAAGTCCTGTTGTTTTGTCATCTTCATTAGGAGGCCCATTTTGGACACAACTAGCGCGCATTGAAAATCAATAAAATTGGATTGAGATTGTAATAGTAAACTATTTCAGCCAATCACAGATGTGTTGATTTAATCTCTATCGAAATAGATGAACATGTGTTCATTTCAAGATGACACATTGACAAAGCATTGCCGATGTGTTGGCTAAACAATTCTGCTTTTCATCGATGTTTAGCCCACCATGTTGTTAAACAGAATTTTTTTATAGACATTAGTGTTTTGTTATATGTGGGTGTTCATCATACCGAGAATATATTATGTGATAACGTGTGAGTATGCTTCTAGATTGGCCTTGGCAAGATTCAGTATCTTATTTTGGACGAAGCTGACAGAATGCTTGACATGGGATTTGAACCAGATGTGAGAAGGCTCGTAGAAACGATGGGAATGCCTGAAAAGACTTCTCGTCAGACACTTATGTTTTCTGCAACATTTCCCGTTGAAATCCAAAAGCTTGCTAGTGAGTTCCTAAATGACTACCTCTTTTTGACGGTTGGTGTCGTGGGAGGGGCCAATACAGACGTTGCACAGACGATAATCGAAGTCGAAAGGTACGAGAAAAATGATAAGCTCCTTGAGATACTGAGGGAACATCCTAACCAGAGAACCCTGGTCTTCGTGGAACAGAAGAGGAATGCTGATTTCTTGGCCTCTATGCTGAGTCAGTCAGAGTTTGCAACAACTAGTATTCATGGGTTAGTTCAGATACATGTCTTTCCCTTGCATTTGCTATCTTATTAGTACTGCCAATCCTCGACATACAACGTCCGTCTGTTCTGATACTTGCTTTATATATGTATGTTGAAGTAGATATACTTGTACAGACACTTGCCAATTCGTTTAATTCATTCCGTAGCTCAAAAACTTAATTATAGTTCAGGTAATCATAGGTTGTATTAAAACGCATGATCCATATTTGAAAAAGTAAGTCTACAAAACTACATTATACGTAAGAAATTAAATAAGACAATCAATAAAATACTTTTGTTATCGCTTTGTCGTCATGTTGAGACAAGCAAATTGAGGCGTAGGCATGACGGTTCAGGAGACCAGCTTGGGAGGGTGTGAAAGTAGATGGGCTGATAAAAAGTAGAGTGGACCTTCACCATACGATTTTAATTCATTTCAGTGCTGGCATCGTAAGGCAAAACTTTCGTATATAGAGGTATAGAAACCCATAGTAAATATCTAATGCAAACACCATTTTCACAAAATGTAAAAATCATCGAAATTTTATATACACATTGTACATAATAAATATCAGTAACAAAATAATATGTTAACCTTAGTAAATATAGTTACCTGCAATAACTGTAGTGTATTTAGTGGTTATGATCTGCAATCAAATGTAACGTTACAATGTACTACGTGCAGTACGTATTGTGCGGAGTTTTTACCTTCAAGACAGACGTATAACATAAACGTTGAATTTAACTTCAACGAATTCAGCTTATTAAACACATACTTGAGGCTAAGTTTTAGTATGTGTTTTTAACTATTTTACTAAACTTGAATTTTTCATGAGCTAAAAATCTTTTTCCGTGTTTTTACAATAACTAATAAGTAAAAACGCTGAACAAAATCAAGCAATATATATTTTTAATTTGTTGTTGGAGAGGTTTGGGTGAACAGCATATCGGCATATTTGTTGTTCCAACGTAATGACCACACTGACTGGCAAATTAGAATTTCGAGAGAAGTTTTGTTGATATCGTATGGTGAAAAATGTTTTGTATCAAGAGAGGGAAAAATATTTAACTCTACAACATTGATCATTATTGCTGTTGTGTAGCTGCATCATACGAAAAAGGCATTAATTTTATATATTGATAATAACATTCTACTATTGTACCATTGTTTAGCTTTTGAGACTTCCATTATAACAATGGACACCAGGACGTGGACTGTAATCTCACGCCATATCACTAACGGTTTCATAGTAGATTATCATCTTTATAGAGATCGCTTACAACGGGAAAGAGAGCAAGCTCTGAGGGATTTCAAATCCGGGGTGGCTCCAGTGTTAGTCGCCACATCAGTAGCTGCTCGTGGACTGGACATCCCAGGAGTAGATCATGTAATAAATTTTGATCTCCCTAAGGATATCGATGAATATGTCCATCGCATAGGAAGAACTGGTCGATGTGGCAATCTTGGAAAGGCCACAAGTTTCTTCGATGCAGACAACAATGCTGATGTAGCCAGACATCTAGTCCGTTGCCTTGCTGCTGTAAGTTACGATTACCATTTGTTTATTGTCATTTAATGCCTGCCCTAGCCGGGTAGTGCGATGCTCATTTATGTATTGCAGCTGTCAACACGCTCTTAATTAAAGCCCATAGTCTTTTGGTTCTACTACTTTTTATTTCGACAACGGTTGACCCTCGGTTGATCTTCGGCTTTTCGGACTAATATAGACTGGCCGTGTCCATACATCGAAAAAGTCTAGACATTGAAAATACTCAACTAGGTTCACTTTTCGATAGGTTCTTTTAAAATGCTTTTGTTTATTTAAAAATTTGCTATATAACAACTAATTATCGGCTTGAATAATCATGACCCATTATGTACTACTATTTTAAGTCTAAAATTTGTGATTAACACGCATGTGCAAGCTATACAAGCTTCTCTTTCTTTATGTAAAAAGTATTCCCAAAGGCTAGACAAACATTTTTGCTATGCTAAAAAAGTTCTTGTGGACGCTGATATCAACTGGCTCAGCAACGAAGAGAAATATTTTGGGGCAAAAGGCCGTTAAGATATTGAACAACATGAACAAGCTGAAGTGTGTCAAAATCGAAGCAACAATTAGATCGTAGCGGAGGCTAAGAAACTAACGATGCTAAATAAATTTTTTTAAGTTTTTATTTCGGTTTATAGAATTATTATAAACATTGTTTGTTTTTGTCGCTTGTTTTTGAATATATTTGTAACATGTGATAAATATTGTATAACTTATAAACTTGTAGCATAGCATTTAATGACGCCATAGCCGTTATCAACTCTGGGTTTTCAATGGATCGAGGCTCATAACTCATCCTCTATTGCATAGCGAAAGCTAGTTTTTGCTGCCATAGGTGACATGTTGGATGGGTAAATAAATTCAAAGTAATGGTACTTCTTCCAAAATGAAAAATCTGAGGCAGAGAAGTCTGAAGTACCATGTGTTAGCTGTATTAACTTGAGGCTAGCCATCTTGAAGGTTGACTTGCAACAAGATTCACATTTCAGTTATTTGGTATCAAAAGATTCACCATGTCTTACTCTGTTGTGTTGTAGGTGCCAAACATGTGGAAATGTGATTACAAGCTCTTAAAAGCAAAAAAACGAAAAGCCGTCGTAGATTGGAATCTCTTTATTTCTCTGACGTATTCATTACAGTTTGGTTATCGTCTTGTCACGTGATGTTCTCACGTGAATTGAAAGGCCAATAAAAAGCTTAATATAAAACTTATCGTAGCACTAGTTTATGACAAGCACTTCGGGTTTTACTGAAGACCCCGTATCAAATATAGATGCTCGCTACTTTACAGTTTTCTTTCGGCATTATTCAATCGTCAAGTCGTAATCTGATCACGTGACCCAATACTTCGCTAATAATTTTTGCAGCTCTTTTCGATTATCACAGGTAACCAACAGGCTCGTCATGATTATCAGACAATGATATATACTCCTTCGAAGTAAGGTTAAAAAGTTTAACGATTTTTTACGGTAAGTTATAAGATATCAGTGCTAAAAGTGACAGCATTACAATGACAATAAAACAGACGCGTAAGAACAATAGACATGGTTTTATTGAATGCGTGAAGTACATTTGTGAAAATATTTCGACGAATAAGGTTGCATGTAAGTGTAAACAGAAACCATCCTGTAACAACTACGGCCCATTTGAGCCATTTTGGAAAGCGAATCCAAACTACGGCTGTCTCGTGTGGCTGCGATTAACTGTTCGTTTTTGAGCTTTTAAGAGCTTGTAATCACATTTCCACGTATTTGACACCTACAACACAACAGAGTAAGACATGGTGAATCTTTTGATACCAAATAACTGTAATGTGAATTTTGTTGCAAGTCAACCTTTAACAAATGAAGTCAGGTTGGTGGCCTGCCCCAAACAAATCAGCCATAAAGAGAGAGGACAGGTACATATTTTAAGTTGTAATGCCTAATATGTGAAGTTTTTTATTGAGGTAATGAAGCATTCGTTTGTTTGTTTGTTTTTGTATTAAAAATTGCCATTGTCGTTTCAAAAGTGCATTTTGAGACAAAAAAGTCTTTTGTTAGCATTGCTGAATGTTTTGTATTTCATTTGTTAACATGTAATTGTTTGGCAGCAACTATCTCATATTGCTTCACATGACAAAAATAAACTTAGTGACTGCTTAAACAGAGAATTTTAATCTACCTTCAATTTTTGCGTTGAACTTCTTTGGAATGGTTTACGGGTGTCAATCTAAGTTTGGTCGAGGTAGGTCGAAAACGATAGTTTAATTGCGTACTACATCTGACACATTCACATATTTAGCTTTAGTTTGTGCAGAGCTTGCAAAACATGAAGTAATTAAATTGGTCATTTAGTAATAAGATGGTAGTTATCGTGCATAATGGCACTGAAGGAACTACCTCAGTACAGTCGAATATTAATTTATTCTTAACTCATTCGCGAGTTAACTCGCGAAATTTATTGTAGTTAGGCACCCAACGCGAGTTATCTCGCCTTGGAAATTTACCTATTCAATGTAGTTATTTTTAAGTTTTAGAAGAAAACTTTTTATTAGTTTGAAACAAAAATTTCTGGCCAATCAGAAAAACTTACAATTTGCCTCAATGATATATGTGGCAAAAGTTATAGCCCAAATACTTAATGATGCCGATGTCTACCTAAACTGGAAGTCATTGCGGTGGCTTTAAATTTTATCATTCGCGATCAATTTTTTCAACTCCAGCAGTAAATATGCAGATTCAGGAGTGGTAAGACATTGAAAGGCTGCATAAATCAAATGTTTCAAAGTGTTTATTTTTCAATTCTGCCAATTTGAACCGTTATGGTCGAACAAAAATGCACTTTTTTTCTGCAGTCAGCCTAAAGTGATCATTCACTTTTGATAGGATCATATTGATTCTTAGAGCTGTCTATGGAGTCTGAAAAGTCAAGAACAAAATTATTGAACATATTTTTATTATTTGAAACATGTTTATGACAGTTTATTTGAGTTATGTTGGCATGTAGATTAGCTATGTTTTGGTTTGAATGATGTTACTCGCGAGGAAACGATCGAAATTAGAGTTTCATAATTTTAAGTAATTTTAGTCCAGCTTTGTTTATGTTGCAATTTTTATGGTGCAAGTCTAACTTTGTTTCAGCAAATAACAATTTTTTCAAAATCTGAAGTTTTCTGAAACTACCTTTGAGGCACGGATCTACATGAAAGGGATATGAGTTGTCTATATGAATGTAATATCATTTGATAGACTGGCTGGTTTTTTTGAATTTTGAATGAATAAATTATCCCAAGTTTGTCTTTTGTAGTAGTAATTTGAATTATGGCAACTTTCTGAAAAATGAGCGGTATTTGGGGCTAATCGTCTGGAATTCAGTCGGGTGCAAACAAGTTACAGACCAATTATTTGTCAGATGTTAAAATTAATAAAAATTGCCTCCCAACATGTGATGCTTAAAATTTCTTGAGAGGTTGTAAGTGAAAGTAGAAAACCTTGGCGAAATTTAATAAACAACATATTTGGTGAACCTAAACTACATTTAGTGTAAGCTAAAATAAGTTGAACTATTTTTTATCAGTCACTCTATCACTGAACCTACATTATCAAACCTCCATGGAATTTTTACGTATAATTTGTGTATGCGTAGAATTGTGTATAAAGGGTATACGTTTTTACGTATAATTTATAATCTTTGTTTTAATATTATATGTAATTATTTGAAGCATTCGTCCTTATTTTTTGACGTCTAAAATGATTCGAACGAAATGCGATGTATTTTTTATGAGAATGTTTGTCGCAATATGTCGAGGATTCACAATATATTGTTTTGTATTTTATTAGATCTCTAGTGTTGATGGGCAATTCGTGAAGGAAAAATGGAGAACTAGGTGTTCCTTTAATCTAGTCTAGCAATATGGACATTTATATAAAATATGAGATTTTCACATAATTTATGTGGAGAAACATTCATGTGAGTAGGTTATGCTGCAAAGAATGTCGACTTTCTTAATTAATGATCTAGTCGTTTGATGTGTGGATATGTTCCTATTTCAGGCACACCAGACGGTACCCGACTTTTTGGATAAGGCTGCTGATAGAGGATATTCGGGAGGTGGTGGCGACAACTTTGGTGGTAGAGACAATCGAGCGGTTGGTGGCAACATTTTCTCAGTATATCTTTTTTGAGTTATTGATACGGGCTTTTCTGAATCAATATTTTGTACATGAAAGATGAGTAGGTCACTTTTCTTATTTCCTATTAATAGCATTCTAGCCATCTATTTTCATCATCTTTTAGAGGAGAGGTGGCGGTGATCGAGGGGGTGGTGATCGAGGGGGCTGGGATGAGCAAGGTTCTGGTATGGTCGCTCCTGCAGCTATTTCAACTGCTGCTGCTGATGATGATGAGTCTTGGGACTAAGAAAACCAATCGACTGGCCATCGTTTTGCGTAATTAGCGCTTCACTTTCCGTTTTACTATGTTTTAGTAGGCAAACTTATTGCTTGACCATTCCTGTAAATAATTAGCTCTATGCTATTTGACGATCATATGATTTGCAACCTGCTATCAATTTGTGCAAATGAAATCTTGGCGAAACTGATGGTCGAGTTGGAGTCGGTTAAAGTTCGTAGTTGGTTGTCAGTATTTCTAGTCTAGTGATGGAATTGGTGCTAAAACTTTCATACTTCCAAGACTAATCAAAAGTGGAATCTCGATACTTGCTTACTTGTGCAGATACCTCTTAGTATTTTTCCATAGTTACTCATAATTGGATCTTTCTAGTCCGTCCTGCGAGTTCTTTACTTTCAGTTAAGTGTTCTATTAGAATGCACATGGACAACGCACAATTATTGTTTTGGTACCCTGTTTAGTATCGCTGAAAGTTCTTGCGATTCTTTCCATAAAAAAAATACTATAATGGCAACATTTCCATATCACAGCATTGATGCGCATGCGTTCTTTTTCTGATACCGCCAGGGACCAAGCAGTGTTGCCAAAAACATTTGCTCAATTGTGTGCATTGTTGTATTGAGTTGATCTCAAGGCTCAATAACAATGTATTTTTATAATCCGTACTTGGGGCAAGCAGGCCAAAAATATAGCATTATGCATTCCTTTATTTCGCAGCTATCCTAGTTATCTCTGTTCTCAAATATAACATCTTCATCTGTTTTTTTCTGTTATCTAGTGTTGAGCATTGTTATAGCAATCTTGTGAATTGCATCAGTTGTGTGGTTCTTGCATTCACTGGCATTGTTCACATAAATTTATTGCACCTAAGCAAGTGTTTAAGCATGGTAATGCTCTAATGCTTAAAGCTTTAATTGCAGCCCATATCAAACATTTGGGGATAGCCTTATCCGCAAATCATAATGGCTCAAACAAATCTATTGCTGCTTAGGCATTGTGGATGTAAAACTGACAATTCTCCACTGCACAGTGAATCTGCTGATGTTGCTCAAAGATAAATACGTTTATATAGTCGGGTATTTAATCAATAACATAAAAATAAGTTTCTTGATGCATAATATCACTAGCCGAATGCCAGGCGTTGCACAGATGATTAAAGGATTACTTTTTAGTTACTTCGGGAATTTGAGTAACTTGGTAAGCTAGTACGTAGTCTAAATCTTTACGTTAACAATAGCCGTGTTTCAGGTAACAATCGGTGTGCTAGTTAGAAACCTCAAGCGTGAGTGTTTAGCCAATGTAATTGATGTCATCCCCATCACTTATTGCTAGGGACAATTAGACATAGTCGTGGAATAATCTGCAGAGGTGGAGGGTCCAATCATGGTGCGAAGCAGATTTTTTGTTCCTAAATCTTTATCGCTATAAGTGGATGCTTGGATCACAGACCAACGTTGAGATTTATATATACTTGTATGTAGATGAACTGCTGAATGCCCTGTGTTGCATTGTTAATAAAAAAGATGCACAGGAAATGTACTTTTATTCAACATATATATACATCATCTACCATTTTAACTTTTATATGAAGGCGTTTGTTTCTGTGTGCTTCTTAGACATCACACAGAACTTGTCTGTGGGCTGTGTTTATTTTTGTGTATTCATACATGACCTGCTGCAGTGCTTACTACAGCTCTGATTGCAATGGTTTTGATGTTCATGTGAGTTTAAGCAGTTGTTGGCCAACAATGCTAGCTGGAATGTATAGTGTGGGGCCATGAAAGATTGGCATGTATAATGAGTATGTGCACAATTTATATTATAGTATAGCCAGTTGGATGGTGTAGTGTATTGGACAAATGCCTGTCTGCGCAACTAGAGGTTCCAAGTTCAAATCCAGTACCCAACAAATCTGTCATTTTTAAAACTTGGTTGCTGTAACTGAACACACAGACGGAGCAGCAAAAACAAATTGGGAGCTTTATATATGTACATGTATATGAAGATATCATCACGAGGGCCTATACAGTATTCCTTGCACAACTACATAATCATAAGGGCTTGCGTGTCACACTATTGTACAACATACTCGCAAAGGCTTGTTTGTATTAAGATAGGCATTAAGATAGGCATGAAGGTTGATGTTCTTCACACAATCATAGAATAAATATAACTAGAAATTCCACTGTCATACAGCCCACAACCGAAGTGATATTGGAAAAAAGAAAGGGTACTGATGGTTGAGAAATGCAGTATTAGCAGTCAAATGGCACTGCAGTGCAATAGGATAACTGCAATGGTAGATGTAATGTACTGTTGTATAATCGAGCTGGTGGGCCGCGGGCTACGCTAATGCCCGAGGTCATGGTAGTTACAGGTAGTTACGAGAGGTTACGGGAAGTACGAGAGGTTACAGGAAGTGCGAGAGGTTACAGGAGTATAAAGGCGTGGGGAGATTGGGAGAGAGTTCTTCTTTACATCAACCGCATGTGAGTACACCCGTTTATATAACATGGCGCAGTTGACGAAGCTCTGATTTTTTTTGTTCTTGTCATTAGCGATAATTTTTCTGGTTGCGGGTAAGTTAAACGGTTGTATAGACCCTTTCACGGGCGTGTAGGTGAGGTAACGTGAGGTAGGGTAGTGTTGTGAGGTGTAGTAGCGGTGTTTTTGAGGTGCAATTATTTATTAGGGTAGTGTTGTGAGGTGTAGTAGCAGTGTTGTTGAGGTGCAATTATTTATTAGGGTAGTGTTGTGAGGTGTTGTTGAGGCGCAATTATTTATTACATATTCGGAGGTGGGAGTTACACTAATTTTATACGAGAGGGGTAGAGTGAATTTGTGGAGAGGGAGATATTGTATCGGGTAGAGATGGAGAGTGGTCTTCCGAAGCTGGTGTTCGGTGAGCACGGCGATGGGTCGTGGGAGAGATTTATAGAGGAGATGAATTTATGTATAGAGAGTGCTGTCGAGAGGAGAGGTTATGTAAATGATGAAGATGGCAACAGAGTGCCTATTATGAGAGGTAGAGCTAGGTTAGTGCCACTATTGAGAGCTATTGGGCACAGTGGTAGAGATGTATTGAGAGGTGCAGGGTTTAACGTAGATGGCGTAAATTCTACTTATGAAGGGGCAGTGGAGGTTTTACAGGGTTATTATGGTAGACAGGAGAGTATGTTCGTAAAGGGGCATAAGTTCCTTACGGCTAGGCAGACACTTGGGGAAAGTGATAGAGAGTTTTTACAGCGGGTAGAGAGTTTGAGCAGATATGCAGAGGTGACTAACAATAATGATAGGGTAAGGTTTGCCCTTATTGTGGCGGTTAACGGGTTGAGAGATAGAGAAGTAAGCAGAGAGTTAATGAAGAATGCCAATCTTACTTGGGCATTATTGCAGGAGGCATTGAGGGCTCGTGAAATGGCCAACAGCTCTGATAGATTTTTGAGAGGTGAGGGTAGAAGTACCGATTTAAAGAGTGAGGTTAAGAGAGAAGTAGCAAAGGTATCAGAGTTTGATAGCCGAGTGCAGTACAGGAGTAATGATAGAGATAGAAGTTATGATTCAGCAGGTAGATCTTCCCCTAGGGGTAGCCCTAGGAGTAGTAGAGAGTATTATGGTAGTGAAGAGCAAGGTACTAGTAGATATGGGACAAGAGGCAGGGAGTATCACAAGGACAGTGACAGTAGAAAGTATAGAGATAATAGCAGGGAGAGGCATGTCTCTAGATATGGAGCAGGCAGTAGAGAAGGCAGTGGAGGTAGAGTATGCTACAATTGCAAACGTAGTGGGCATGAGATGAGGAGTTGTCCCTCCATTAAATGTTTTTGTTGTGGACAGCGAGGACATGTATCCCGTTATTGTAGGGATAGGAGAGAAGTAGGTTATGACGGGCGAGGTAGTAGTAGGAGGTCAGGAGGTAGTCGAGATAATAGCTACGAGCGGTATGGTAGCAGGGACAGTTGTAGTGGGGAGAGGTACAGGGGCCGAGAAAGCCCCCGCGAAATTAGAGGCCAATTTGGCAGGTACAGAGACTGCAGTATGGATAGGTTTGAGGGGGAGAAGTATAAGGAGAGGTACCAAGATAGTGGTAAGGGCAGAAGTGTTAGGTTCTCTGGTTCTAGGGATAAGTATGAGGATGACAGTTGACTAGAAAGGAGAATTGTACAGGTTTTGAAGGTCAATGGGAAGAACGTTGAATTTACGTTTGATACTGGGGCAGAGGTGTCGACTGTAACCGAGGGGACGGCCGAAAGGCTGAACCTACGGCTAGAGGAGCCATCTACTGTTTTGGCGGGAATAGATGGTCGTAAGCTAAGAGTAGTCGGTAAAGCAGGTGTTCGGTTGGAAAGTAAATATAGATTTATGGAGACAGAGGTATACGTGGTGAAAGGGTTGAGAACAAACTTCTTGGGCATAACTGAGTTAAGGCAGCTTAAATTATTTGCTGTTGTAAACGCGGTTTGCGAAAGTAAGTTTGAGACTGTTAAGGAGTGTAGAAGTATTAAGCCAGTTAAGCCGTTTTCGTCAAGAACCATTATTGCTGGGTCAAGTTATGTTTCAGATGATGTCGAGTTGCAAAACCTGACAAAGAAGTCTGACAGAGAGAGCGAAGTTAAGAGAGGTCACACAGGTCAAGATTGGTGGACTTGTAAAACCAAGGGAGTGAAGAGTAGCGAATACGTGGAAATTGGTAGCCAACAGGGGACAGCCCAAGGCACCAGAGATGTGCAAGGGTCTATGGGGTGTGATGGAGAACAGAGTCACGATGAGGTAAGGGAAGGTGCTGAGAAAGTAGCTGAACCAGTGTCTGTAATGGAAAAGGTTTGCTCTTTTTTAGCCGAGGTATCCAGCAATGGAATGTTAGACAGAGAAGGTCATGAGAAAAAGGTAGCAGAGATTGAAAGAGAGGAAAGGGAGGTGCGGAGGAAGTCGAAGGAGAAATTGGCTAAACTGAAAGCCAAACGGGAGGCAGCAGTCATGGAGTTGGAAAATGTCAAGGCTTTCAGGGTAGTGGTGCAGGAGTTAGCCGAGGTTCAGAGGAGAATTGCTGGTAGCAGACCTGTACTGGTTGCAGGTGAGGTCGAGCTAGATAGGTCTGGGCCTATGCCAACTCCCAGCTCTGTGGTGCCATCCCCTGTGCAGCCGGTTACGGCCCAGGTGGAGACCTCCCACAGGAAGCCTGTTGAGCCTGCCTCTTACTGGGGAGAGCGAGGTAAAGACGGAAGAGACGGAGATGAGGTTGAGGAGTCATTACTGACCCAACCAAAAGACTCCGGGCTTGGCAGGGTTGGTGGAAGTAGTGTTGGAGATGTTGGTGGAAGGAGTGTTGGTAGTGACAGTGGTCACGGTAAAAGTATTGGTAGCGGCGGAGGTCAGAGTGATGGAAAAGCCAGTGCAGACTGGCAATGGAGCTGGCAGTAGCGAGAAGAGTACACTGATTTATACAACAGTGAGAGTGGAGGATCAGGAGAGTGAGGAGAGTAGTGCGGCCGGGTACGACAGCAGCCCCGGGTTGCTGGGGAGTGATGGTACGCAGGAGGAGTCGATGGAGGAAGACCTGGGTTAAAGCGTAAGGTAAACTTCACCAGCAAGGTGAGTTGATGAATGAGTCCCAATGTATTTCTGGAAGGTTAGTGGCCCATACAAAAAAGAAAAGAAAAAGGGCATGTTGTATAATCGAGCTGGTGGGCCGCGGGCTACGCTAATGCCCGAGGTCATGGTAGTTACAGGTAGTTACGAGAGGTTACGGGAAGTACGAGAGGTTACAGGAAGTACGAGAGGTTACAGGAGTATAAAGGCGTGGGGAGATTGGGAGAGAGTTCTTCTTTACATCAACCGCATGTGAGTACACCCGTTTATATAACATGTACTGGGTGTGAGTGTTATTATATACAACAAACAGCAATAATGAAAGGAAAAGATTATATGTTTATATCTCTCCTCCTGCAATAGGAGAAATGCAATATTGGCCAATATTAGAAGTAAAATGCACTGATATTATTAGAATAACCAATATTATTAATATAGTAATAATATAAAACCAATGCACAATTTTGTTTACATTTCAAAACGTCATAGCTAACAATATCAAGAAGAATATCCAAACTTATAATTAAATATCGTAATAATCTCACAAGAATCGTTAGAAAAAAATATCGTCATTTCTTTTACTTACACTGCATTGGACATCAGTTAGAATACCAAAGTACTCAAATGTGTCTAAAATGTCAATTACTTTGAAATCGGCAAAAATGAAACGATTTCTATACTCCTATGTTAATTACAGAAACCTTCGGCAATTCGACAATGCTATAGACTGGTGAAATGTGCACGTAATTTTTTCGCGAAATGCCCACGACTTAATCGTTCTATTCTCTGTCGCTCGGCGTTTCAATTTCGGGTCTTAACTTTGATAAAAGTGAGGCTTAGCAAGTTTTAATAACGATTTTCATCCAAATAAATTAGTCTATTCATGTATATTCCGATCAGATAGGTAAGTTTTAAGATAATGCCAACAGTTTACAAAAACTTGGTAACATTTAAATAGGTTTGTATGGGTTTTGTATCGTTATTATACTTTAACGACTCTACAAAACGATGGTTAAATTTGTTGATGAAATTTTGAGACTGGTTCGTCTCAATGTTGATGAATAATTTTTGGGAGTTGTGTGCACATGTGCATTTATCATAAATCTACCAACCAATCGCTTCGCTCGTGTTTGGCCGTGGGATCATGATTATAAATATTAATAAATATAAGCCTGTTGCTCACTCTATGGTACACATTAATTTGTTTGCAGTGTTTTAAAGGTTTAACCGAATTGAATTTGCTTATAGACAATGTTTTATTCAGCAACACCTTATATATTATAGCATGAAAATGGGTAATTTTATAATATGTCATCGACTGCATATTTTATTGCCCATCAGCAGCTATTAATTTTATTTTCCTTGGTCTGCGAGCTTTTGCTTTTATTTGTTCCTACTGTCTTCATTTTCCTGAATTGGAAAGTATTGCAAATAAATGAAAATACATTCAAAAAGTCTAAAGTACGTTCACAGCTTCACTTCAGTGTATATGTACATGTATATTTGTGAATCTTGGTGTCTGTCATTTGTCTGTTTGCTGGTCTGTAATTCATGTGGCCTGTGATAGCAATAAAGTTTTAGGAACAAACAACCCACTTCATACTGGAATTGAACTCAGATGCTCCAGGTCTGTAGGAAGATGTTCTATCCACTAAGCCAAGCAGCTACATTGCTATACGATGGAATAATTGGGTTCATATTCATTACATCGGTCAGAATACGCACGCATGGAGACATGTAACACCACACGCACTGTAATGATTACAAGCTGGCTTCACGGCTCTTACTATAGTAAAGGTTTAGACAAGCTTAGGTTACTAGTTGAGTTACTCAAATTAGCCAATTTGCTAATTTTACCATTGGTTAATTAGTCACCATAACTTAAGGCAATTACATTACCTGCTATTTTTTAAAAGCTGTTTTTTAATTACCCATGCAACGCCAGGCATTCACCTAGTTTGTTGAATAAAATTGTTTGTAGACGGTAGAGCATTAAACAAATTACATCAATGAAAATGAAACACCAAGGTTTTACTACCACTTCAGAGAATATTCTTAAATTTACCCAATAATCCAAATACACAAATTTAACACCAATACTGTATGTCAAGAATGGCCTGTCAGAAAAAGCAGACTTCAATGGGCTTTCCCCTTTTTCATTAAAATAACAAACCTCTTTCAGCAGCAGTGGTTCAGTGTTTATGTAGGACTTCTTCATCTTTTAAACATAAAAAGAGAAGCCATATTGAAGCGGGCTTGCTTTCAACTATTTTATTAACAAAGGCTGTTCCAAGATAAAAAGGCATAAGCAGTATAATAATATAATGATGACATAATATAGTTAAACTACAAAAAACTGATTTATTGATCTACATGATCATGATATGGTTTTTATAAAAATCCCATACAGTTACCATGTTAATCCTTGTAGAAGCTGGTTTCCTATTCATAGCAGATCACCATTAGCTCTTTAAGAAATGTACTAAACAAAAATTTTCAAAGCTTGTGCAATAACAACTTGCTTGATCTTACTTATGACAATAGCAAGTTTAGATTTGTCCGATTTGATCCGTCTATTATACAATGTTGGGGCTTAATACTGGGAACTGCACATTCCCACTCTTATCAACAGAATATTTGATCATATATGGCAAAAATATGTAAAATTTGTAGTAAAGGCAATCATGGAAGCTCTTTGCGTACTTCTCTTGTTGATCGAGTTAGATTGAGAAAGGTGAGGTTATAAACTAAGTATAAATAAAATAGGTCTAGATGGTTTTTAACATGTTGAAATGGCATATAATTTGACTCAGAATCAAAGGAAATCGGCATATGATGTGTCACTGGATTTAGGTTTGGTAGCAGAACTCAGCTCCTATGTAAGATATATTATATAGTGGTTCTTATTATTTTGTGTTGCAAGCAAGGTTGATTGATCAAAAGATGGAGTTATGAGTTAAAACTGTGTTTTGCTGGGATTGCTAATAGTGATAAAAGTTGGTAACACCACAATAAAAAATTCATCCATTGAGCAGAAAACTAGTTTAAAACTGTAAAATATAAAAAGCCAACACCATGTAGCAGACTGACTGTACACAACAATTTTTTATGTATGTAATGTAATATCTAAATTGCAAGCCCTAGGTAGTGACTTTCAGAGTTCGTCACATAAATGAATCAAAATAATTATAACAAACAAGATGACTACATGCATTCATTAGGCTGGAAGCTGTTGTATCACCTTGGTCATACTCACTCCATAGTTTTATTTGATATATATGAATGATATATTAACTGACAATTGAGTATCACTTTTTACGATAGTCTGCTCATAGTATACAGAAATACTCAGCTATCAACATGTGCCTGTATGCATAAGACTATAACAACTTCAAACATGCGCTTTTTTTGCTTTCTGACTCGGTGAACACTTGGTTTCAACTTCAAAACTCAGTTTTTGCTTTGGTGCGAATGAACAGCTGTTAAAATTACTATGATTCCAATAATCTACACAAAGTATGTTATTTTGTTTGATGACCAAAAAATGAGAACATTGCTTTGCATTTTCGTCATTGCATGTGCATGTCATGCAATGTAATAATTTTTGGCAGTATTCATCTGTGTGTTTTATTTCTTAACTAGCTGTGCTACCCGGCGTTGCCCAGATAATGAGAAATTATTTAGTCAGAAAATTGATCTGTATTTAATATATAACAACATTTGCCATTCTAGCTTTCAAACTACATATCATGAAAAAAGTGTTAAATGAAATAATTTAATAGAATATAAAAACAACTGTAAAAGTTTTGAAACTTTGTCAAACAACTTTTAAACTCATATTTCCTCATATCATGAAGAAAATGTTTCGTGCATGTCAAATAAATTAAAAAAATAAATGACTATAAAAAGTTTAAGATGTAAATGTGAAATTATTATCAAGTAATAATTAAACTGAGTTGGTTTTGCTACAGTAATGATACAATCAATACGAACTGAGAAACAAAATAAAAATCTTGATAATGTAGAATTAATAGTAACAATTCTTGCATAGAAGTGCGTGTGTGTAACAAAGGTTACTGCGCCACCAGAAGCTATCCATCAAAACACGTGGTTGCATCGACAAAATAATCAACCTGCGCTATAGCTATATCTATAGCCGGAATGCATACAAAATACAAATCCACATACGGACATACTTTGAGAAATATAGATATAGATTAAAGATGTGCGAGTGCGCTCGCTTACGTATACATATAAATATACCTATAGCATATATATACTATTTACGCTGTATACTATATATGTATATAGCCACTGTACGCATACTTATACATACCATACATGTACAGTGTATATATACTTTTAGCTGTACTGTTGTTTACTTATCGATGTATTTTCTGTAGAATGGATAATAGGATCTGATCTAAAGATACTTTATTTACATATACAATACATCCACACACACATGCACAACATGAATTCATCATGTCATTTCTTATTTTGTACATCACAGCATTAAGGTAGGCATAATATTCTAGATAATTAGGTATATGCCTTGATAAACCACAAGACTGGTGGGAAGCTCCTGGTAAGGTCAATGAGACCACGCCAAGATTCTTTGGGACATCTACATCCGGACTGACAAGGATAACCTAGCAAACCAACCAAAAATAGTGGTAGTATACAAAAGACAAGAGGGCTTTTATAATAGATATAACAGTACCCAATGACTGCAATATAGCCAGCAAAGAAAAAGAACAAGTGGAGCAATATCCCCCTTTTGGAGAAGAAATTGAAAAAATGCTAAGATGTAAGAACAACTGTAATTCCATTAGTCATAGGGGCACTGGGTGCAATAACATCTGCGCATAAAATGTGGCTTGCCCAGATACCGGCAGCAATCAACTCAAGTGAGTTGCAAAAAAGTGCGCTCTTGGGAACAGCTAAGATCTTGAGGCGAGTGCTCAACTCCCATGTCTCTGGGAGGAGAACAGAAATTACTACCTATCTGGGTTAACTGGAGTGAGGAAACAATTTTTTTATACTACGTATGTGAATGCCTGGCATTGCCCGGGTAATAAAAACAAAGTTTGAAAATTTATTTTTATTCAACATATACAACATTTACCATTCTAACTTTTAAACTTCATGTCTTGGGAAAAGTGTTTTTTGTGCAGTTCAAATGAATTAAGAGAAAAAAACAACTGTAAAGATTTTCAAACGTTTTCAAACAATTGTACTTTTAAATTTCATATCATGAAAGAAGTGTTTTATTGAAATGAATTAGGAGAAAAAATAAAACTTTAAAGGTATTTAAATGTAAATGTGAAATCATTAGCAAGTAATGGCTAAATATATGCTGTTTTGCTATGATTACAATGAAAGATTATTTGTTCTACGATTATATAATTTTAGTTTGTTTCCGTGTTGGCATCTCAAGGAGAAAACATTGTATAGAGTGGGATAGAAACCCATAGTAATTATCTGATGCAATCACCTCCTGGTAAAATCATCATCATTAAAAATAGTAACAAAACAATATGTTCAATAGATTAACCTTAGTAACTATAGTTACCTACAATAACTTTAGTGCATTTTGTGGTTATGATCTGCAAAAAAATGCAACATTACAGTGTACTATATGCAGAGTTCTTACCTTCGAGACAGATACATGATATAAACGCTGAATCTAACTCATATAAATGTAGCTTACTAAAAACATACTTAAAGAAAGTTTTAGTACACATTTTAGTAAACTTTTAACCAAAATTTTATCACTTATCTGTTTGCGAACCCGTTTTTACTATAACGGATGACACTGAATTGAGATACAATCTCCAAATTTTAATTTCAAGATAAATTGTTGTTGATATCATTGTGCAGAAAACAAATTAGCCCTAGCACGACGAGGATGAAAAAGCATCATGTTTCATAGAGTTAATAGAGTTTCAATTAACACCTAATTTAGCTTGGGCAATCGACAATTGCACGCTTCTAATTACAAGATTTTAATAGTTATAGCCGGACATACCGAAGGACATACAGACAGACACATAAACTTTGAGATCTATATATATATATTCATATATAAACCTATATATATGTATATATATATTTCTCAAAGTTTGTCGTATGTAGGTTTGTAGGATTGATTGTCCGGCTATAGATCTTAAAATCTTGGATTAAATATTCTGTACCGAAGCAGATTCGATCACAGACCCTGCCATTACCAGTCTGACGCCTTACCCACTAGACTACAGAAATCGAATTGCTAGTTTGCCATTATAAGTCATTATATGACAGCGAATACTTAACTGCTTTGCATACAGTCCGCACATGGGGAGCTGTATATCATTGCTAATAGCAACTCTCACTACTTCTCATTGTTTATAAGCCAAAACACTTTTCTCATGATATGTAGTTTGAAAATTAGAATGGCAAATGTTGTTATATGTTAAATACAAATCAATTTTCTGTCCAAAGACTTTTCTATTACCCGGGCAACGCCGGGTGGCACAGCTAGTATATATATATATAAATAAATAAATATATATATATATATACTAGCTGTGCCACCCGGCGTTGCCCGGGTAATAGAAAAGTCTTTGGACAGAAAATTGGTAAAACTCCAAATCTTGGAGTTGCTCACCTCCTATATATGTGTGTGTATATATATATATTTATATATATAAATAAATATATAAATATATATATATATATATATATACACACATATATAGGAGGTGAGCAACTCCAAGATTTGGCTTTTCATCAGTTGATAGTGCAACTTTATGTGTCTCCCTGAGAGGCTATCAAAAACAATTGTCCTATAGTTATAGGTGCAAGTTCATACCCAGAGCTCAGTTAGCTTCCCTTAAATTCTAAATGGAGTTGCGATAGACATTAGAGATAATGGATACATCTCATATATATACAGCAAACCGTTATAATGTGAATGCAATCGATGAACAGTTGCAGGCATTTACTGTGACCAGTTAAAGAATCAATACTCTTCTACTAGAATCTCTGATTGGCGTGTGTACATTCCGTTTTATTGCAACCTCTGTGGTATTGAGACTGTTCTTAGTAACATTAATAGTCAGTAATGTTGTAAAACCTGGACTCAGCTTCTTTGCTTGAGGTGAGTGTCGTAGCTGAGCGTTACAGTGGAGCTTAATCTCATTCATGCTGACACAGGGGCTTTCGTAAGTAGGCCCTATACTATGTGAAATACTTTCGTACAAAGCAATGAAGAGGCAATAACAGCACTGCAAAGAAGAATTTGAAGTAGTTAAGTTGAACCGTATATAAAGATACCACCAGCTTGTTAAAGATTGAGCTCCTATCAGCTACTCCTAGCTAGTCTTTTTTTTATAAACAAATAGCTCTGAGACATCTAGCTAGATTGTGTGTAGAGGGAAGCTAAGTTACATTGTTGTATTCTTGTTAACTTTATTATAAAATTGATGATAAATTTAATGTAACCGTGTAATAGAGCAAATAATAAATATCTTCTAGTAAGAGAAGAATTAAGCTGTGGTCCAACTGCTCATAGCTACTAACTCATACATTCTCTATGTTGATTATAACAATAGCATTTTTCTACTCCGCTTAAAACACACCTCGTATCTTTAACATCTGACGTATTAAAACCTTAGTGTTCAGACTATTCTCAGCATCAATTATTTTAGAGTAGTCACTTGTAATTGTTTTCTCTCAACAGGTAAATGCAATAGATGTAGTTTGTAGCTCTCAGATCTTCCAGGTTAGAATTTCATAGAAAATCAGGATGTAATGTATATTATGCTTGTTTTGTTCATCACTTCATAGTGACTTTTTTCATTACTTCACAGTGACTTTGTTCATCACTTCACAGTGACTTTGCTCATCGCTTCATAGTGACTTTGTTCATCGCTTCATAGTGACTTTTTTCATTACTTCGCAGTGACTTTGTTCATTACTTCACAGTGACTTTGTTCATCACCTCACAGTGACTTTGTTCATCGCTTTATAGTGACTTTGTTCATCACTTCATAGTGACTTTTTTCATTACTTCACAGTGACTTTGTTCATCACTTCATAGTGACTTTGTTCATTACTTCACAGTGACTTTGTTCATCACTTCACAGTGACTTTTGTTCATCACTTCTCAGTGACTTTGTTCATCACTTCATAGTGACTTTGTTCATTACTTCACAGTGATTTTGTTCATCGCTTCATAGTGACTTTTTTCATTACTTCGCAGTGACTTTGTTCATTACTTCACAGTGACTTTGTTCATCACCTCACAGTGACTTTGTTCATCGCTTTATAGTGACTTTGTTCATCACTTCATAGTGACTTTTTTCATTACTTCACAGTGACTTTGTTCATCACTTCATAGTGACTTTGTTCATTACTTCACAGTGACTTTGTTCATCACTTCACAGTGACTTTGTTCATCACTTCATAGTGACTTTGTTCATCACTTCACAGTGACTTCGTTCATCACTTCATAGTGACTTTGTTCATCACTTCACAGTGACTTTGTTCATCACTTCACAGTGACTTTGTTCATCACTTCATAGTGACTTTGTTCATTACTTCACAGTGACTTTGTTCATTACTTCACAGTGACTTTGTTCATCACTTCACAGTGACTTCGTTCATCACTTCATAGTGACTTTGTTCATCACTTCACAGTGACTTTGTTCATCACTTCACAGTGACTTTGTTCATCACTTCATAGTGACTTTGTTCATTACTTCACAGTGACTTTGTTCATTACTTCACAGTGACTTTGTTCATCACTTCATAGTGACTTTGTTCATTACTTCACAGTGACTTTGTTCATCACTTCACAGTGACTTTTGTTCATCACTTCTCAGTGACTTTGTTCATTATTTCATAGTGACTTTGTTCATCGCTTCACAGTGACTTTGTTCATCACTTCACAGTGACTTTGTTCATCACTTCATAGTGACTTTTGTTCATCACTTCTCAGTGACTTTGTTCATTATTTCATAGTGACCAACTTTAGGTCTTTCAATGTAAACCTACTGAGTATTTATTAAGCAAAATTTGAGGTGTGAAGAAGCTAGTTAGCGCGTGTGAGTCAAAGTGAAGCAATTTTATTATATCATATAATACTATGTCTTTGCTCCTGCATATCTTGTATCTTAACTCGCTATCTCCAAAGCCTTTGCTCCCCCTCCTATATCAATGTTCTAGTGTACTTTTTATAAACCTCACTAAGAGCAGTACTAGCCACAGTATCAATCCCTATATCATAAATGTTTCAACCTCCATGTTTTAAGCCTGCAGCATGCCATTAAAATTAAAGTGAAGCACACACCAGGTTTACTGTACAGAAATAACTGGAAAATTTTATTGGCTTTCAAACAACAGGTAGTTTTTAGATTCCTCTCTTTGATTTTTTTCTGAACAAGAGCAAATATCCTCTACCTGATCCTATCCTATTCTGTTAATTGAGTGAGACATCCAGTCAGCCAGCCAAACAAGTTCAGAAATGTTCTACACACCATGATATGTATGGTTTATAAAAGCCATAGCAGAGAAACAATCAATAATCAGGCAGCTCTACAAGCAATTAGCTAGAAGAATAGATTTAAAATTTAAGACATCAAAAACAAAATCAATAACAATTTAACATCTTTAGCTGTTGACCGCTAAGATTACTAGTCCTTTTTAGCTTAACCATTTTGCAAGCTTTTTGGAGTTTCCAGGTTCATATTTTCAAACAATGCATTTATTTATTGTTTCATTTATTCTAACGTTCATATAAAGTTCTGCAAATCGATGAAAATGTTCACACTAAAATCTGTGAGCGAATTTTATGTTTGGTCAGAGCACTTGCTGGTTCCAACCAATTTTTTCAGTTCGCGTATACTCTTTTACTAGTACATGTGTTCTAAATTATGGTCAAGATACTTCGTCATTAAACACCCTTTGTATTGGTCTTAAAGCAGTATTACTTCAATTTAAAGGTACAATTTAAATAAACCCTTTTTTATAAGTATTGTTAAGCTCTAAAATATTTTTTACACATCTTAATACCAACATATACACATTTATTCACTTCGATTGCTATCACTTTATAGAAGATTTACTTTAAACTCAAGTGACACACGTGAAAGCAAAATGCATATCTAAAACCAAACATAGATGATGCCCTGTAATGCTATGTACTGGCATTGACTTTTTGAAGTGACCTCTCACCTACAATCACTTAAAATTAATTGAGCAAATAAAAATTCTCATGTTTGTACTTAAACTCGTCAAACAGAGATCAATATAATGCTATTGATATGAACTCGCGTGCGCGTACAAGCTATGGAACAAGGAGGCAGATATTTCAGTAGCAAACTATAGATGCTGGAATGGGTGAGCAGCTGATATTTTTAGTTGGAATTAGAATAGAAAGTAGCTGTTCTAATAATAGATATACCGTACAGAGTATATGAAAAATGAGATGATGATTGCATGTTTATTTGAAGGAAAGTAAACGGAGTCATCAACAGATATAATACAATATGCCTAATGGAGTGGTAGGGCAGGATGCTAACGACTACAGAGTCGTTGTCTTTGGATCGGCTGGGGTGGGAAAAAGCTCCATTGTTCAACAATTTGTAGAAGGAACTTACAGGGAAGGCTATGTTCCTACGATTGAAGATACCTACAGGAAGGTCAGTTGCTTACACTCTACGTAATAGCTCAAGCAGTTAGACTTGTTAATCAGCACAGACTTAGATTTATATATTAAACAGCAAAGACTGTTAGATTTATATATTAAACAGCGCAGACTGTTAGATTTATATATTAAACAGCGCAGACTGTTAGATTTATATGTTAATCAGCAAAGACTGTTAGATTTATATGTTAATCAGCACAGACTGTTAGATTTATATGTTAATCAGCAAAGACTGTTAGATTTATATGTTAATCAGTACAGACTGTTAGATTTATATGTTAATCAGCACAGACTGTTAGATTTATATGTTAATCAGCACAGACTGTTAGATTTACATATTAAACAGCGCAGACTGTTAGATTTATATGTTAAACAATGCAGACTGTTAGATTTATTTATTAAACAGAGCAGAATGTTAGATTTATATGTTAAACAGCGCAGACTGTTAGATTTATATGTTAATCAGCGCAGACTGTTAGATTTATATGTTAATCAGCGCAGACTGTTAGATTTATATATTAAACAGCGCAGACTGTTAGATTTATATGTTAATCAGCACAGACTGTTAGATTTATATGTTAATCAGCACAGACTGTTAGATTTATATGTTAATCAGTACAGACTGTTAGATTTATATATTAAACAGCGCAGACTGTTAGATTTATATGTTAATCAGCACAGACTGTTACATATATATGTTAATCAGCGCAGACTGTTAGATTTATTTATTTAACAGCACAGACTGTTAGATTTATATGTTAATCAGCACAGACTGTTAGATTTATATGTTAATCAGCACAGACTGTTAGATTTATATATTAAACAGCGCAGACTGTTAGATTTATATGTTAAACAGCGCAGACCGTTACATATATATGTTAATCAGCACATGCTGTTATATATACATGTATATGTTAATCAGCAAAGACTGTTTGATTTATGTGTTAATCAGCGCAGACAGCTAATCAGTATTAACTGCTAGATTTATGTTTTAAGGTAATAAGCAGCAACAAGTCAGTGTGCACTTTACAAGTGACAGATACAACTGGCAGCCATCAGTTTCCAGCCATGCAAAAGCTATCAATACAGAAAGGTCATGCATTTGTACTCATTTACGCTGTGAACAATAAACAATCTCTCTCAGATCTGAAACCTATCTATGATGAGATAGTTGATCTCAAAGGAGGAAAGGCTATGGTTCCTGTTGTGCTGGTTGGTAACAAAGTCGACTGTCCGGATAGAGAAGTGCTGGAGGCCGAAGGACACAGAATTGCGGGACAATGGGATTGTGGATATTTGGAAGCTTCCGCTAAAACTAAATACAATGTTCAGGATGTGTTTGAGCAGTTACTGCTGTTGGAAAAGCGACGAGAGATGTCTCTGGCAACCAGTAGCGCAAAAGGAAAGGGAAAATCAAAGGCTGCGAGGAGAGCTGATGGTATTAAAAATAAATGCTCTCTAATGTAAATCGTTGAACCTCTATTTACCGTGATCCAGCTGTTTATTATGGTTAATTACTAACCTAGATTAGCGGTGGCACTGGCCACTACTCAAGCAGAACTATAACAAGCAATCAAATGCATCCTGGATTTAGTTATACAGAATATGTAATCAATATTATTGCTCAGGATGAATAAAGACTATTATCTATATGTATTGATTCTGAAGCTGTTAGCCATAACTCATTTATTGATAGTTTCGCTAGAGAACGAATAAAAACAAGACAAGAAAGCTCTCAATAACCACTGCCAGGTAAAACGTCAATTATCGGTCATATGAAACTGGAAGTACAACTGAAAGCCAACGTTGCCATATATAGGCTACTTGTGCTGATCTCTTAATTTAGTAATTTTGTTCAACTTATGTAAAGGTAAGCCAGCACTTACTGTGGTGGCTAGTGCGGGCTTACAGAAGACAGCGATCCTCCATATTTTCAATGGTAACATATCCCATCGTGCAATTATATTAAGTCTAACTCAGCGCTTCTATAATAATGGCTACTGCATGGCGATATACATGTAAGTAATAATATGAAACGGCGTATAAAATAAATGGGAGAATAGAAAAATAGACACACACGAATTTGGCTGGGCAATTATACAGTTCTTGCTATCAGTTATTCAGCAGTGTCAGAGTGGGCTTACCAGCTCAGAATAATGAATAAAATATTCACAGAACGGTAAAAAATATTTAGGCTACTAAAACTATCGCGGTCGAAGCCTAAAATTTAAACAAAATTAGCTACTCTTACAAGCAATATTGCAGAAACCAAAAATGGTTGAGAACTAAAAGTGAGATTTGGCACAGGTATTTTTTAGCTCTTTAGTAGACTGCACAAATTAGATGACAGCAGAGGTCACAATGGCACTGAAGGTCACAATGGCATCTGTCAAGGTGATAAGTGTCAAAGCCATTGTTCACCTTTTTCCTTCGAAGGCATCATGGGACTCGAAGGCTGCAAGTAAAATAATAGTAAAGATGCAGTTCCAAAGTGCATTGCACCTTACATCCTAGGTGAAGCTATCAAATGTTTAACATCAGAGTGTCTCCTAGAGCTTGTAGGAAAACATAATCTACCAAGCTACACACGGCTACGCTACTAACTAGTCTCTAGACATATTGTACCAAACTACACCTAACTACACTCATGTAATTTTGATCCAATATTTGAGTCACACAGAGGATGTGAGTTACCTACCCTGTATCATTACAGGATGAGAGTTACCTACCCTGTATTATTAGAGGATGTGAGTTACCTACCCTGTATCATTAGAGGATGTGAGTTACCTACACTGTATCAATAGAGGATGTGAGTTACCTACCCTGTATCATTAGAGGATGTGAGTTACCTACACTGTATCATTAGAGAATGTGAGTTACCTACCCTGTATCATTAGAGGATGTGAGTTACCTACCCTGTATCATTAGAGGATGTGAGTTACCTACCCTGTATCATTAGAGGATGAGAGTTACCTACACTGTATCATTAGAGGATGTGAGTTACCTACACTGTATCATTAGAGGATGTGAGTTACCTACCCTGCATCATTAGAGGATGAGAGTTACCTACCCTGTATCATTAGAGGATGTGCGTTACCTACTCTGCATCATTGCAAGATGTGAGTTACCTACCCTGTATCATTAGAGGATGTGAGTTACCTACCCTGTATTATTAGAGGATGTGAGTTACCTACCCTGTATCATTAGAGGATGTGAGTTACCTACCCTGTATTATTAGAGGATGTGAGTTACCTACCCTGTATTATTAGAGGATGCGAGTTACCTACCCTGTATCATTAGAGGATGTGAGTTACCTACCTTGTATCATTACAGGATGTGAGTTACCTACCCTGTATCATTAGAGGATGTGAGTTATTAGTCCGGATATTTTTTGCATGTACACATTTAAAAAACTGCAAATGTAGTACTGTCATAATTAAAACATCTTATTCCTAAACTAAAATATGCCTGGTAGTCTTAACGCCCCAACCAATTTTCCTAAAACAGTGTTATTAAAAGTGAAACTGCTGCGTAGATGGCGAGCGGATGCATGTTATAGAATCAATCTAAATAGACGAATGTGGAACAGCAGTGAAGATCATGCTATCCTAGGACGATGATATCCCATTCTAGGGTTATGCTTTCCTGTCTGGCAACGGATTAATTAGTTACCTACGAAAGCTTGCAGTTAAATGAACAGCTATGAAGATATCACAAGAATGGCTTGTATCGAAGTTTACAAAACGACTTCAAAAACCTCTCCTCATTTTATGACTGTCACTCTGATTAACTGCTAATCGTCTTGCAACAAAATTCACAACTCCTCATTCCATGCTCACTTACTGGTACTCCTCATTCCATGCTCACCTACTGGTACTCCTCATTCTATGCTCACCTACTGGTACTCCTCATTCTATGCTCACCTACTAGTAGTCCTCATTCCATGCTCACCTACTGGTACTCCTCATTCTATGCTCACCTACTGGTACTCCTCATTCTATGCTCACCTACTGGTACTCCTCATTCCATGCTCACCTACTGGTATAGCTATAATTTGTAATATTTCATCCATGAATTAGCAAATGACATTAGCTCGCTCACCCAGGTATCAATGCAAAAGCCCAAATGTATCTGTCTGTTTGCCAAATACAGTTAAACCTACACACAAATTTTTACATGTACATATAGTATGTGCCGTCAGATTACATCGATAGCTCATTCATATGTGCTATCGACGTAATGCAAGATGAAACAATATGCAATGTATCTAAATCGGATGTAAATTCAACATAGAGCATACAAAGTTTTTGAAAGCATTACAGTTATAAATATAAAAGCAAAGAAACAGGCAAAAATGAAAAGTAAAACAAAAAGGTAACAAGAAACATAAAACTTGAGGTAATTTAAATTATACATTTATTATAAATTATATACATGTATAATATATATATATAATTATATATTTATTATAAATTATATACATGTATAATACAAGTTGAAGGAAGTTGCAAGCGCATTTCTAGCACCCCTGTGTCTAACACGAAAACCTACACATGACTGAGCTTATAATTCCACTCGGGTGGTTCCTAGGTACTTCTCCCAAACTTACATTGACAGTTTTTTACCAATTAGATTGCAACTGAGATGGCTGGCGCAGTTACAGCCAAATCCGCACTTGCCATCACCCCGACATACAAACTTCCAAACGTACGATTGGAGCAAATATTTGTCTCAACACCTAATGTATTTTTAAGAAAACTTTTATCAATCTTTGTTTCATTGCAGGTTTATAAATGAAAATGAAAAATCTGACGAAATATAAAAATGTAATACATATAAAAATGAAAATAATATAAGAACTAGGTCAGTTTAAACTCAACCTAGTTTAAGTCAGAGTACTGCAAATCCTAGCATGTAAGCCCCCGCCATGTATAAACCACACCCCAAACATTGAAGGATGTTTTTTGAGCTACAGGTATACATAGTGTATAAGTCGTGCCCGCCATTTTTCCATTCATTTAACACACTTAATTTAACCTAGCCAAGTGAGTCATTCGCCAAGTTTACTGTCTCCATCTGTCGAGGCAAGCACGCATTGGCTGACAAGCTGGCGATTGACCAATTAAATGAGTGTTCCCACTTTTGCGAGGGGATGTATAGCGGCTTCAGCAATTTACTGTACAGTAAACAAATACCAAATCAGCGGGTACATTTTGGAACAAATGTCACCGAGAAGGACAAAATACGATGCTGTGTTTAAATGGAATGTTGCAAACATAGTTTTTGCACCAACGAGAAGCAACCCAAAGAATGTAATTAAATGCTAAAGATGCCACATGACAGTGACCCCGAGTAATCACCTCATTATGTCAGTACAAGTACATGTACTAGATCTTTCCAAGCGTCTTATTGTTGAATAAATTATTTTTAGTACTTGCGCATTGTAAAAGGTACACTAACCCTGAATGCAGTGAGAAGTCTACAGATCTATATACTTTTTGGACTGCGTGTACAAGTTACATCCCAAACTTTAAAAATTTTAGGTTCAAAGGTACATGAGTATATACATGAGTATTTATGGTAAGTTATGTTGCTTATCTCTACCTCTCTCTTACCTCCACCTATGAGCTTATGCATCAGTTTTGTATTAGTGTCTCGGCTATTAGTGTCTCGGCTATTAGTGTCTCTGCTATTAGTGTCTCCGCTATTAGTGTCTCCGCTATTAGTGTCTCCGCTATTAGTGTCTCCGCTATTAGTGTCTCCGCTATTAGTGTCTCCGCTATTAGTGTCTCCGCTATTAGTGTCTCCGCTATTAGTGTCTCGGCTATTAGTGTCTCGGCTATTAGTGTCTCGGCTATTAGTGTCTCTGCTATTAGTGTCTCTGCTATTAGTGTCTCTGCTATTAGTGTCTCTGCTATTAGTGTCTCTGCTATTAGTGTCTCTGCTATTAGTGTTTCTGCTATTAGTGTCTCTGCTATTAGTGTCTCGGCTATTAGTGTCTCTGCTATTAGTGTCTCTGCTATTAGTGTCTCTGCTATTAGTGTCTCGGCTATTAGTGTCTCGGCTATTAGTGTCTCTGCTATTAGTGTCTCTGCTATTAGTGTCTCTGCTATTAGTGTCTCTGCTATTAGTGTCTCTGCTATTAGTGTCTCTGCTATTAGTGTCTCTGCTATTAGTGTTTCTGCTATTAGTGTCTCTGCTATTAGTGTCTCTGCTATTAGTGTCTCTGCTATTAGTGTCTCTGCTATTAGTGTCTCTGCTATTAGTGTCTCTGCTATTAGTGTTTCTGCTATTAGTGTCTCTGCTATTAGTGTTTCTGCTATTAGTGTCTCTGCTATTAGTGTCTCTGCTATTAGTGTCTCTGCTATTAGTGTCTCTGCTATTAGTGTCTCTGCTATTAGTGTTTCTGCTATTAGTGTCTCTGCTATTAGTGTCTCTGCTATTAGTGTCTCTGCTATTAGTGTCTCTGCTATTAGTGTCTCTGCTATTAGTGTCTCTGCTATTAGTGTCTCTGCTATTAGTGTCTCTGCTATTAGTGTCTCTGCTATTAGTGTCTCTGCTATTAGTGTCTCTGCTATTAGTGTTTCTGCTATTAGTGTCTCTGCTATTAGTGTCTCTGCTATTAGTGTCTCTGCTATTAGTGTCTCTGCTATTAGTGTCTCTGCTATTAGTGTCTCTGCTATTAGTGTCTCTGCTATTAGTGTCTCTGCTATTAGTGTTTCTGCTATTAGTGTCTCTGCTATTAGTGTCTCTGCTATTAGTGTCTCTGCTATTAGTGTCTCTGCTATTAGTGTCTCTGCTATTAGTGTCTCTGCTATTAGTGTCTCTGCTATTAGTGTCTCTGCTATTAGTGTCTCTGCTATTAGTGTTTCTGCTATTAGTGTCTCTGCTATTAGTGTCTCTGCTATTAGTGTCTCTGCTATTAGTGTCTCTGCTATTAGTGTCTCTGCTATTAGTGTCTCTGCTATTAGTGTCTCTGCTATGGCCAGCAACAAGCAACAACCTTTTCTAGCAGTTCTTATATTTTTATTATTATCATTTGATAATTTAGTTTTTTTACATACAATGTATTTTTTAGTTTTAGGGTTGCAAAAATAAACAAATGAAATACAATACATTTCTATGAGAATAATTATTTCAACATGCAACAGTTTTAACTTGTAAAGTAAATATCAGAATGCATTTTTTCCCAATCTAGAAGTTCGACTGAAGATGAGATCCCTAAGAGAAACCTACCTTTATAAAACGATGTAAGAAACTCAACACGGGGTAGCAATTGTTGAAGTCTGTTAATCACAGTGGCCTTGTCAGCTAGACAAGCATTTGTGTTCCAGATCTGTACAACATCATCTCTGTCCCTAACACTGATGCTTACTCCATTAATACTGTCACCTACAACAACACACAGATAAAATGCCTCGTCTCAAACATCTCAACATATAGTTCAGCTACCATAGCCATTCTCACCTTCCTTGCCTATCAAAAACTTGAGTAAAAATTATCTTGTATTTTGCATTACGGCCATTACGGGCTGCTCAGTATTGGTTTGATTGGTTGATGGCAACAAGATTGAAGAATACCTTCAGCAAGACATTCTGATAGCTTCTCCCCGATAGCAGCAAGTAGAAGCTCTCTCCATACTTCATCCTGCAAATGCAACTTTACAACTGTTATAACAATACTTTTCAGGCAACTTCAAAATTCATTCACGCAATTTTTTTTATTGTAAGACAAATATTGCAACATACAGAATCCTTTTTTTGGCACTTCAATTTCCAATGGCCACCGTTGCAGTGAGATGCATCCTCCCTGCATGTTAAACAAGAAATTTATTAGCATTCAACCAGTTGCTTGGGTTGTTTCAACATAGACCTACCAACCAATAACAAAAATACAGTGTAAATGCATATTAGCAAAATACTGGTTTGATTTGCAAAATCACCCAAACAAGTAAAGTTAAGTAATCAAAGTAGGCAGCAGAAGAGGCTTGTGTGAAACCAAGGCTCGGAACAAACTATGGGGTATGGAGGGAGAGCAAGCAAAATGAGAGAGAATTGGCCCTAACATACCAGATGGGCTTGCTGCCTTCTCTCATTAGATGATAGCTGTATCGATTACTAATTTGTGATGGCTGGGGAATGTTGTTATACACACTCCAAAATTTCTGTAAAATCAATCAAAAATAACTGAACTTGGGTGATAAGAGGCGTTTTTAACTTCCATTTAAATTTTAATTATCTTCTGGTATTGACAAATCAATAAGCTAAACTTTAAAAAGTTACCTCGGCGTAAGAGACATTGTAGAGCTCACGGAGATTAGCTTCATATTCGGCTGCTGATGAACCATAAGATGGCCTATGAAAGCGAAGAAAGCGGTAAGAGTTAGGAAAACACCATTATTTGTTCACGATTTTTTATAGTAAAATAGCTTAAAACAGTATACACCAAAAATTGCAAATAAGCTACTGATTAATGCATATATCGTTAATAAAACTACAATGCTTGAAACCATTATGTATATCAACCAATTCGCTGCAGAGCGTTATGCGAACGGGTTTTAACTACAGAGTACTTTGAACATTCAGTAAATTATTACTTATCAATCCAAAAAGTCCAACTAGAATTTAACTGAGTGCCAAGTTCACTAGTAACGCATTTCTCTTGCACGCCGTTCTTGTTTAAATTGGGCGCATCTCCAGGAGACAGCTCATCTCTTTGGAGAGGGGACAACTTAGTGGAAGCCATTTTGATTCATCACGTGACTGTATGCTCAAAGCAGTAGTATTTCTATGTCGTTTTAAAACACTAATTGCATTATTGCACATTACATTTATTTTACAAAAGTACGTAATTTTTTTATTTAGAATTTAGCTCTGAATTTTTGTAAACAACTTTTCGTACAGAATAATTTAATGTTGTGCATGTTTCCAATGTGGAACCATCGACTTCAAGAACTATATCCGGCTAAAACCTGGCCATATGCTTTCATTGAATTTCAGATTCTCATTGAAGTAGACCACTGACCGGTGAGAGTTAGAGAACGTTAACAATCATGTATGCTGAAGAAGAATTTGTAGAACGTGGAAAAGTAAGTGTTGCAATGGCTGTGTGGAATCATAGGAGTGCAAGCCTTAATTGGGCTAAATAAATCTGACTTATGTATCAGTAAAATTGGTACATATACGCAGGTGTTCCTTCGAATATATACTATGCAGGCCTCAAGAAAGTGCTAAAAATGAATGGATAATTAAAATAGAAGTAATCCATGTATACTCAGAAGAATTATATATGAAAATGAGTTAAATTTATGATTATTTATCACAAATTGTACATATTACCGAGTTTTATATCCCGGATCGTTCTAATTCTACGTAAAACAGAGCCCTAAGACCTTGTGCCAGGTAAAAAAGGGAGATTATCAAAACTTTGAAGAAGAAAAGCTAAAATATGTCTTGCACCAAAATGGTTGTGAAGCAGACCTCTTATGTGTCTGAAAGTTCTAGGCAAAAACTGAAAGTAAGCCTGATGGTAAAAGCCAGAGGAATTGCTGAGTCAGACGCTGTAGTATTATGGTCATGGAAGTTTAACTGACTAGCAAGGATGTTATCAAAATTATCATCAAGGAATGAATGAACGTCATAAGTTAAAATTTTAAAAGATTATTATGGGCTCCTATCCTTTCAAGGTACTAGGGAGAAACCTTTTGGTATGTGTTATATTTGACAGAGACATTAATTGACAGTGTAGCTTACTGGCTATGAGTAATGGTGCTGCTTTGATTTGAAAAATTTACAAGTTCCGGAAATTTGTGTGATAAAGCTCCTGGAGATCCAGAATGTGAATCACTGATAATTTTGTGCAGCAAGGATATACGTAGGGGTTTTCGGCTGCCAGGCCTAAGTCCTTCGCTAAGACCATTATGCAAGTGTCACGACTTGACGTTGTATATGTACTTAACTGCTTTCCTCTAACTTGCTTCGAGGTGATTGATATCCTGCTTATAGTAGCCTACGGATCCCTCAGCTGACAACCATACTCTATAATTGGTCTTATAAGAGATATTTTTGCAATTGGTTTAAGAGCTTTTGAAGCATAAAAAATGTTCTCTTTAAGAATCCGAACATCCGGCTTGCTTTTTCAATTTTTGTAAACATGTAATATTGTCAAGACAAATCACTAAAAATCATGCCCCTAGATTTAAAAAATGTGATTCAAATCGACGTTTCTCTCATTTATAAAATATTGTAAAATTCATCAGAAGATGAATAATCTGAAAGGCACATTACCTTACATTTTCAATATTGAATTCCAGTTTCCACCATTAAACCATAACTGCCACGAACAACTTTTATCGTATTTACTAGGTAAATCAGACATGCTGATTCCGATTTTGTAATCAAAATAAAGATTAGGCCACTAACTTTCAGAGTAATAAAGGATTTTTTATAGCGTTTTAATATCGGTTTCGAAAACAACACGATCGGCATAACAAGCTCCGCCCATAAATACTTGACGTAACCTAGCTTTTTAGGAACAGAAGTTACGTAGAGATGTTTAGACCGATTTAGAATAATAGAGACGGGTGTTTTAAAATTTATTAATATCTAAATCCAGCTTTAAAAATAATATCAGTCTTTTCTGAAAGGTAGATAAGCTATTTAGCATTGCATATTTAAAAAGCGCGATAACAACGCTAGCTCGTGATAAAACCGCGCTTTTTGAGCTCATTTTTCTCGGCGTCCAGCCCATTTAAACGTCATGTAACAAGCTGCGAGCAATTTTAAATAGTTTATATCCCTTTCATAAAAAACTGAAATTATTTTACAGGCTGGATTTAGATAATAATGGGTTTTAAGACACCCATCTCTATTATTCTAAATCGGACTAAACTTTCCTAACTTCCGTTTCTGAAAAAGCTAGGTTTCGTCACATATTTATGGGCGGAGCTTGTAATGCCGATTGTGTTGTTTTCGAAACGGATATTGAAACGCTTTAAAAAAGCCTAAATGACTTTGAAGGTTAGTGGACTAATCTTTATTTGGAGTACAAAATCGGAATCAGCGTGTCTGATTTACCTAGTAAATACAATAAAAGTTGTTCGTGACAGTTATGGTTTAAGACACTCCTACACTGCATTTATGTCATTTTTAAAGTCTACAGCAGTGAAGCAATTATCGATAGGCGTATAAATTACTGTGTCATCCATAAATATGCTGATGTTGCATGCCACGCATGCTGGCAAGTCGTTAACATAGCAATAAAGATATATATAGCAAAAACAGTTTTGGGCCTATTACAGAACCCTGAGAAACTCCACTTGTCGCATCAGCATTCTCACTCTGTATGTGCTGTTGAGAGTAATTGGCAAGTTCTCCCAGTTAAAAGATTCGTGATCCATGCAATTAAAAGAGGACCAAGGCAGTATTTTTTGAGTTTGGCACTTAAAAACATGCGTGGATCCTTGTCGAAGGCCTTCTTAAAATCTAGTATAAGATATGCTAGATATAGGTGTGGACATATGTTTGCTGAAAAAACAATTCATAATATGATTTTGTAGATATCTATCTGTTTCGCAGAGAAATATTTTGAAGTTTTGCTATAATCAAGCAATCTACAGTGCACCCTCAGGATACGAATACCCTGATAAACGATTTTTTCACTTTATGAAGTTGAACATTGTGAGGTTTTTACCTCATCATACGACTTTTATTTCACCATTTGAATTCAAGAAAAATTTTGCCTGAGTTCAAATTTGGCAGTCGGTATGCATATTACATACGTCAAAATCATAAAGAAGTCGAAATGCGATTAGCTGAAAGCATTTTCACAATGTTTTGAAGAGACATGATGACTGACTTCTCTCAGGTCAGCATTCCACGTTGGAAATTTTGTGAAAATTCATAAGCGAAAGCAAATATTCGTTTTTAGCGTTATACTTCCTTTTACTATAAACTTTCATTCAGCATACATATATAACTACAAGTATCTAAATTTAATTATTTAACTATGGAATCTGAGACCGATACAAACGTTTCAAGACGAAGGAAAAATGATTTCCTCTTTAACAAAGTTAGAGGTCATAAATAAAGAGGAGGAAGGCACCCGTATTGTTAATATTGCCAAATAATATGGTCACAATCAAGCAACAATTGCAATTATTATTAAAAGCAAGAACTATATGAAAGCAAGTGCAAGGAGTTTACGACTGACCACTTGAAAAAGTTGGAGGCCATGCACGGGATCAGCATTCAAGAGAAGCAACCATGTAGTGGTGGCGAGGAAGTAGATGACAGAAAAATCTACTTCGTCAGAAAAATTTCAAGTCTTTAATTTGCTGATGTGGACTGGTACATAGAAACAATACTGTACAATGCATTTATAATGTATATCATTATTTATCTTCTTTTTGTGGAATGTTTTTTATGTTTTGTTCATTCCATTTTGTTTTATTTATTTCATTTTGATTTTATGTTTTATTTTCTTGTTTAACCATCTCTTTGCAGGCGGGCCTGTTTATTACTACGTAAATACAAATCATCCTATGTATGTAACTCATATATGACTAGTTACTCAAGATAGTTGACGCATCCACATTACTTTCTGGAACTTGTTAAAACCCTGTCCTATAGGGTATAAATACGTACCAACTTCTGTATGTATGGTTACATTGATTCTTGTGCACATTTCATGCAAGAAAAACTACTGTGCAACCTTCTCTGGATCCTTTTACAAGCGTTAGCCCGCTAGCAATTTTTTGCATTGCACCAGCATTTACACTGCACCAGCAAGCATCATCCTCAATACGTGATCAAGTAGGCTATCTTCTACATTGCACCAAGTTAGTTTGTTTTCTTAGAGCACTCTCTGCACCAACAGTTAAGCTGTGTCTTCCTGGCCATTTCTGCCTTTCAGGACCCAAAAGTGGTAAACTTTTTCTTTTAAAACCAGTAGACAAATTGGACAGGATTATACAACTTCTTTTAGCCTGCTAAAAAATTTCATTTAATCACGTATTAAATCTATTTTCAAGTGTACAGTTACATAATTAGCATTACCCTAGGACACTTATATTTCGCTAGTGTTTAGTTTCGTGAGTAGCATACAGAGTAAAATTTCGCTGCAACTCAATTTCGCAGCTCTGATGAGTGCGAAAATATAGGGATGTGAAAATAAATGCAAGGGAACAAACATAATTAGATTCCTCAGGTTCAGTTCACCGATTAGAAAAAAATTTCAATTTGGGACTAGTTTGTAATTGTAAACCGCAAGTAGAATGGTGTGGCGAGGTTGATAATGCGAATTAATCGCTTGCTGCCATTTGATTTTTGGACTATCAATGAACAAAGCTATTTAATTTCGCATTTTCACTCGTTCGTTGTGATAGTTTAGTTTCGCACATAAAATTTTCGCGAGAGGATGACTCCGCGAAAACGCGAAAGTAAGGTGAGGCGAATACATAGTGTCCTAAGGTAATACGTCTTTGCCTCCTCTCTGCTCTACTCGCTACATGTACTAGCTCAAGTCGCGTTACTCCAAAGGTATGTATGTATTGTATAGTAAATAAAATTTCATTTTTTTCGATAAACATTGAATAGTCAAGTGTGTGAGAGGCCGCTTTCGATAACTGCATCGCTCGGCCTTTTTTGTTGAATTAGGTTGAAAAAGGTTTTAACCAGACACGCTAAATGTTATAGTGAAAGTGAAGACAGAAACTGATAGAGGATAAAATCTTCATGATAAAAAGTTGAAATTCAGTAAAATAGTTAAAAAATACGTACTAAAACTTAAGTGTAAGTTAAATAACCCAGACTTATTGGAGGTGAATTCAAAGTGTATGTTATACATACGTCTTGAAGGTAAAAACTCCTTACCATACGTACTGCATGTGGTACAGACATTATAATGTTGCGTTCTATTGCAGATCAGAACTATTAAAATACACAAAATACAATACAGTTGTTGTAGGTAACTATAATTACTAAAGTGAACATACTATTTTGTTACTAATTTTCAATATGTGCACATTTTTATAAAATTTTGACGGCTTTCAACAGAAGATGTTTGCATTGTATAATTACAATGGTCTCTATACCCCTACATAAGAATTTTTCACCATACGATGCCAACCCTGGAACGGATCAACATTGTATCCTGAAGGTGTATTGTATTTTAAATTATTTCATCATTTTGGTGTGTTGTTACGATTAAATTGACCGTTTGCATGTCTGTTAGAATATTGTAGGTATTTATTCCCGCAGTTCCTACTGTCAAAAATCTATATCAGTAGTATTTTTTCTCATTTATTACGCTCCAAATATGATACTAATGTTTTGTTTGCTGTCAATTTTGATGCAGTCTTTTTTGAGTGTTGAAATGATACATATTTTGTTGTAAAACTATGGTTAATTGTTACGTAATATTTTTGTAATAATAGTATGAAAAATTTTAAGCAATTACAAGCAATAATTTACAGACCAAGTTGTGTTAGTGTTGTGTGCTTCCGCAAAACCACGTATTCTGTGAGCTTAAATAAACATCTTTATGCATAAAGACGCCTACATGCTTCTTGACAATAATCAAGGGAGTAATAGTATAAATAGAAAGTAAAAGCTGTCCCTCTCTTTGCACACTACGATTTGTTGTATTTTTAAAAGTTCACTTCATATTAGCTAGACTAGCTCTGTGTCTCAATCGCCCACTCACCTGTGCTCCAACCATTTCCTAATTTTTCAATGCTACACCTCCGTTTGCCTGTCTTTAACGTCCAGAGAAGTGATAATCCGATCCTCACCTTTTTATATTGATTATAACTTTATTACATTAATTTCTTACATGTAATGTAGTTTTTAACATTTAAATTTTTACATAGCTGTATATATTATACCTTTTTTATTGCTGTGTAATTACAAGAAGCTGCAAACCATAGCTATATTGTGTTATTATGAGAATATTTTAGTCAACTTAAATAATTTTGGCACTAAAAAAATCTGAAATGGTTGACTTTGCATGAAGAGGTTGGCCAAGTTGCTCTTTAATGATGTTATTTGTGAGCTTAAAATGTCAGATCATCATCAATTATCATATGTACACTCTCTATTTTTTTAAGCTGTTTGAATTATTTCATATTCTCTGTCACTTGCTGACAACATTCTTTAAACCATAACAACTGTCACATACAGCTTTCATCATTGTTTCTAGGTAAATCAGACACGCTGATTCTGATTTTGTACTCAAAATAAATATTGGTCCACTAACTTTCAAAGTCATGAAGGCCTTTTTACAGCGTTTCAAAATCGGTCTCGCAAACGACACAATCGACACGACAAGCTCCGCCCATAAATATGTGACGTATGCTAGCTTTTTAGGAACGGAAGTTTGGGATATTTACTCCGGTCTAGAATGATAGAGATGGGTGTCTTGAAACCTATTATTATTTAAATTCAGCTTTCAAACTAATCTCAGTTTTTATACAAGGTAGATAAGCAATTTAATACTGCTCGTAGCTTGTTACATTATGTTTAATAGGCTGAACGCCAAGAAAAATGAGCTCAAAAAGGTGCAATAGAAATGCGAGCTTGTGATAAAATCGCGTTTTTTGAGCTCATTTTTCTGACACTTTTTTTTGACACTCTGTAACAAGCTACAAGCAATGTTGAACAGCTAATCTACCTGTCATAAAAGACAGATTATTTTGAAGGCTGAATTTAGATAATAATGAATGGGTTTTAATACACCTATCTCTATCATTCTAGATCGGACTACACATCTCCAACTTCCGTTCCTAAAAAGCTAGCATAAGTCACATATTTATGGGTGGAGCTTGTTGTATCGATTGTGTCATTTGCGAGACCGATATTGAAAAGCTTTAAAATTGCCTTCATGACTTTGAAAGTTAGTGGACCAATCTTTATTTTGAGTACAAAATCGGAATCGGCGTGTCTGATTCACCCAAGGAAAACGATGAAAGCTGTACATGTGTATGACAGTTATGGTTTAAAAGCTCTCTTGAATTTGTGTGATTGTATGTAGGTTATTGTGTGAATATGCTCTGCATGGAATACACATATTTTGTCAAAATTTAACCTTCAAAAATCTCGTTGTTTGTCATTCATTAGTCCGTCGTTCGTGTATCCAGTTATAGCAATAATGTTTTTGGAACGCTGCTTCAAACTGGAACTCAGTTCTTAACATCCAGTTCTACAGACAGGCGTACTATCCAATATACTACGTGTCTGACTGGCATTATTATAGAATGAATGTCCACATACTTATGTACTGACCAATCTCTAATGGCGATTGTGTAAAATAACAAGCTTCATGCATCAGCTAGCATGCTTGAAGATCATGATTGCTTGAGAAATCATGATGCAATATCTTTTCCTATCGCTGGCTTCTAAGGCACGTACACGACTATTATATTGCATATGCATATATGCATTGCATAGGTAATAGACTAGATTTTTAGAGAAAGTTGAAACAATCTTTGCGTTTTGCGCTAGTTTAACATTCATTAGGCCCTACGTGTAACAGTCAACAGTCTAGTGCTTTAAGCATGAGTATCTTAACCAATGTTCTAGAGGTTAGATCTAGAGGTTCTGAGATCAAATCCAGTGCCATGCAGATTTTTCATTGCTAGATTGTAATTGTTATAACTGGACACAGGGTTTACCAAAAACATACACTAAGATTTATATAGATTTAGACAAGCTTAACTTACTCAAATTCATCGGGTAACAAAAGTTAGCCCAATTGAGTGAAATTTTTCTATGCAAAAACTTTTATTGCCCGTGCAACGTTGGGCATTCAGCTAGTCTAATGTAATTTTTAACATTTATTGTATCTCAGATTTAAAGTTATCAGCTACTACAAATAGTAATTCAGACTCGTGGTTATCTTGCACTCTAAATCTGTGCCACTGTCAAAAAGTACATTACATAGATACCATTGAAATCATGAAAGTATTAGTATTTTTAATGGCCAAAGTAAGTTCTGACTATCCTGAAGCATTTCAGTTAATGAAATGGCTAAAACCAAAGTTACAAAGATGACAACTTACCTTAAGGTCTTTTTGTGACTCTGTACGAGTTCTTTTACTTTTGTTAGCAAGGCTAATCAAGCTTTAGCTTTGGCAACATTAATACAGTTAGACTTTGCATTGTGGCAACCATAAATATGGCCCAGAAGCCATATGTTAGCTAACATACCAAATTTACTCAAAACTTTGCTAAATCATGCGCTAACGCCAAAATCTTTTCATTTGGTTATTGATTATAGAATGTTTGCAGCCAGTTTTTATACCTTTTTATCATATGTGGTCACCATTAAATTTAAGCAGCGAGTGTTCCGCTCCCAAAATCATCCAATAGGTTTTAGCCCGCCGCAGGTGTCCAACTTAACATCAAAAATCAGATTTAGGCATTGCCAAGCTGTCCGTTACAATTTACACAGATAGAAGCTTCGCTTGATTGGGGAAAATTGGTGTCTTTTCATTTACTTAGTGAACTTTTATAGCAGAGTTAACTAGCCCAAAAATCATCTATTATTATGTAGGCCTATGGTGATTTTCAGCTATTCTTGCTAGCTTCCATTCCAATAATCATTCATAAACAAATCACATTCAATGAACTTTTGTGTCAACTACACACAAATTCCTATTAGACTTACAATTAATTGAAAATGCATCAATTAATCATACAATTGTGTCTATGCTGCTTTTATAATATTTATTAAAATTAATGTTGTGATGCTTATAGGTTACCATCTGTCCATATGCAGCCATTTTAAAAACATTTTTGCTTTAACAAAATATAAATACAATCTTTAAAAAGAATTTAAAATGATGTAAACAAGCAAGAAATTTGAGGAGTGTTTCAACGTGCCCCACGTTGCAATGTGCCCCACTCTCCCCTATGTCATAATCCATAGAAAACTGGTTTTAATGTAATACCACCAAGACAGGTGATAAATACGATAAGTACAGGTGATAAATGCGATAAAGAGAGGTGATAAATACGATAGAGACAGGTGATAAATACGGGTGATAAATAAGAAAAAAACAGGTGATAAATACGATGAAGACATGAAAAATACGATAAATACAAGTGATAAATACAATAGAGACAGGTGATAAATATGATAAAGACAGGTAAGCAATAGATAAAGACAGGTGATAAATATGAAAAAGTCAAGTGATAAATACGATAAAGACATGATAAATACGATAAAAACAGGTGATAAATATAAAGACAGGTGATAAATACGATAGAGACAAGTGATAAATACGATAAAGACATGATAAATACGATAAAGACAGGTGATAAATATAAAGACAGATGATAAATACGATAGATGATAAATACGATAGAGACAGGTGATAAATACGGGTGATAAATACGGGTGATAAATAAGAAAAAGACGGGCGATAAATACGATAAAGACATGATAAATACGGTAAAGACAGGTGATAAATACAATAGAGACAGGTGATAAATACGATAGATACAGGTGAGCAATAGATAAAGACAGGTGATAAATACAGGTGATAAATAAGAAAAAGACAGGTGATAAATACGATAAAGACATGATAAATACGATAAAGATAGGCGATAGATACGATAAAGACAGGCGATAAATATAAAGACAGATGATAAATACGATAGATGATAAATACGATAGAGACAGGTGATAAATACGGGTGATAAATACGGGTGATAAATAAGAAAAAGACGGGCGATAAATACGATAAAGACATGATAAATACGGTAAAGACAGGTGATAAATACAATAGAGACAGGTGATAAATACGATAGATACAGGTGAGCAATAGATAAAGACAGGTGATAAATACAGGTGATAAATAAGAAAAAGACAGGTGATAAATACGATAAAGACATGATAAATACGATAAAGATAGGCGATAGATACGATAAAGACAGGCGATAAATACGATAAAGACAGGTGATAAATACGATAAAGATAGGCGATAGATACGATAAAGATAGGCGATAAATACGATAAAGACATGTGAATTAAATTGTTGCCCCAGCGTCACAGAGATGGCACAGAGCTAGGGGTGATGATGGAAATTTGGAGCTATTTAAACATAAAATAAACATAGATTAATAGTATTTCCCGCTTCAGCTTATCGTGGGTTTTGAAAAGAAATTGTGGACGTTGTATATAAAAATTGCTTCGTAAGTTGAGTTGAATATATGCTCCAGTTATGCCGTTGCATCAACAGCATTTTATATAATGGTGATTGTGAGTTGAGGTTTGACTGTATAGAGTATAGAGGAAAGAGGAACACTCAGCATCAACTTGAGCAATATGTACCACAGCTGGCAAAATATTGCTCAAGTTGAAGCTGAGTGTTCCTCTTGTGATTACCGCAGCCAAATTTTCAACATATTTTGGGTCTTTTTATTATGAAACTATGTGTATGTTGCTGTTGTAGTTTGGAGGCGAGCATAGCCAGGGGTTTGGTGAGTACAGCGCTCACACCGGGGACCCAACACTCGACCTAGAGTATGAAAGAGGTTACTCTTCATACATCGTACCGGATCTCATCAAAACCTTTCTCAAGGATTTCCATACAGCAATCACTGAGCAAAACCTTTATGAAATTCAAAATTATTATGACAATGGGTAAGTTCAGCTCTGGTCAGCTCAACTTTAGTAGTTGTCACACTTAAGGGGACTCCTAGAGGGGTATGTTCATCCAAGATATTTATATAATAGATATATAACAGATATCTCTATAAACATATCTATCATAGCATCTATTGGGTAGAATTTAAATTTTTAATGTAATTTTTACTTTATTCATACAGTTTTTAATTATAAAATATCTTCCCAGCTTTACCAAAACTATATAATAGATATGCAGATTTTATTTACATACACACTTACATATTGTTTTTCCTGCCGCCTCAACTATTTTATACACTCATGCCATTCAGTCTTCCATTCTCCCTAACCTTTGCAGAGGCACTCCTACTACTACTACTACTGCTACTACTACTACTACTACTACAGCTTCTACTACTACTACTACTCATACTACTACTCTTACTACTCCTACTACTTCTACTTCCACTACTTCTACTTTCCATGAAATACTCCATCTGAAGACTATTTATCACTCATTTCAGCTTTTTATTTATTTATTTCAAATAATAAAATAAAAAGCCAAGTTGAGTGATTAATTTTTTAAATCATCGACTAAACTAACTGTCCTTTTGTCATTTTCAACTCAAAAATTTCAACTTTACACCCTCTCATGCCTTTGGTCACTTATTACCCAATGCTTACCTATCTATATAAATCTCAGTTTGTCATCGTCTGTAAGGATGTCCACCTGTCCACCTATATCTATTAATATCTTAGAAAATTAAAAATTAAAAGCTCACTGCTTCCTTGATTTGAACTCACAGTGATTGCAACTACAAGTTTCCAAACCACGCGCTTAATCACTGAGCTACACAGTCCTTAGCATTCTGGTGCTTTTATCACATACCGTACGCGCACGCGTACGGTGGAAAAGTGCATGCCAAGTGTGCACTTTTGATTATTAACTAGGCCTATTATTACCTTTTGCATTTGTTATTTTTTGAAAATGTTTAACACTAATTATTTTGCTACCATTACCTATTTTTTTAATTTGTAATTTATAATTGTGCTGTTTCAATTTCAAATGTGCATAACACTTCTATTTCTGGTTTTTCGTAAGATTCGATTGCTAAATCAGTATAGGCTAACACTTTTTACGCGGACAATTGTATTATCTCGAGTAGGAATAGCCTCTAGATTCTCTCTCCGTTCGGTCAGACAAAGAACTAGACAAAGATGGTCCGATATTTCATTTCTATGATTGTACCAGAATCGATAGGTACCAATATCGTCGTATTCAAAGTTTTAATGGATAGCTTCTGCTGGAACAGTAACCTTTTTTATACACACACACTTCTATGCACAAATTGTTATTGTTAATTCAACATATTCATGATTTTTATTTTGTTTTCTCAGTTCATAATAATTGTATCATTACCAAATCATCTTTTATTATAATCATAACAAAACAGGCTTAATTTAGCTATTACTTGCTAATTATTTCACATAAATTTACATTTAAACACTTTTATAGTTGTTTTATATTGTTTCTTAATTTATTTGACCTGCACAAAACATTTTCCTGATAATATGAAGTTTGAAAGTTACAGTTGTTTGACAAAGTTTGAAAACCTTTACAGTTGTTTTACTTTCTCTCAATTTATTTAACTTGCACAAAACACTTTTCTCATGAAGTTTGAAAGTTAGAAGGTTAGATTCACGTAGTTACATCTACCGGTATATATACTTGAATTTCAATGCATAACTAACACTGCACTACTTTAAAGTTGCCAATCACTTTAGATATCCTTCTTTTTCACTTTCGATCATTTAATTCCACATTTGTGCGAGTGTTAAAATATGTTCCTAAGTTTTTGCTCGTTGCAGTTTCAATGAGCTCACGGATAGATTCTTCAAGAACAGTCCATGGCCAGGTGTTGAGGACATCGCTGAAATAGTCCAACATGGTACCTTTTTACATTGTTGTTCACATCACCTGTTTGTTAGATTTTTAGAAATGATACTGTACTAGCAAACACCATTATGATTATCCATGAGAGCACAGTCATTTGTTCTGACTACATGTATATGTTTCAATTTAGAAATCTATCGACATTAGATTAAGTGATAGTTGCCTGTCAATATTCTAGTTTTAGTTTCTCTTTTTCAATAAATTTTTCTCATTTTTTGATTGTTTCGTGTTTAATTATTCGCTGTTGTGTTGTTATCGTTTCTATTCTACTTGTATTGTGTCAAGACATGGTCCTAAGACTTACCTGTCAGTAATTAAACATGAGTTCTTCTGGAATGTTGGTACTAGACGTTCATCATTATAGATTGCATCAAGGTGTGTTTTCTATAATCATGGACACGTCTGTAGGTTGTATTACACCTGTTGAGCAGGTTTGTAGGTTATGTGTGCACATAGGGGCGGTTGGTAGGTTATATGTACACATTATGGGAGTTGGTAGGTTTTATGTATTCTTCGTGGGAGTTGTTAGGCTGTATGTACTCATCATGGGGATTGGTAGGTTGTATGTGCTCATCACAGGGATTGGTCAGTTGTACGCAACATGAAAGGATCTGTAGGTTTTATGTAGACATTTAGGTTTTAGGCATCTAGGTTTCTAGGTTGTATGTGAGCGTCATGTGAAGGCCTGTAGGTTTTATCAACTTACATTCAGAACTGCTAGGACCATAGCGGAGTAGCTAGTACATGCATATAAAACTTGTGCCAGTTTTGCCTGGTTAGACTTCAGTAATACCTCTTAATACTAACTAAACTATGGCTAAAGCATAGATATATCATATTCCTTAAACATGAATGTATTTATTATACAGTGCTATTCTCACTATACTGCGATAGATATTTTACAGAGATTGATTTGTTTTGTTCATTCAGACTCGGTGTTTCTCATCCTCTACAAAGAATTGTACTTTCGGCACATCTATGCTCGAGTTGCAGCTGGTCCATCCGTAGAGCAGATGTTTGAATCCTACTACAACTACTGTGACCTTTTCAACCACATCCTGAGTATGTCATGCGTGTTGCCTCCTTAATCCCCTCTGTGTCTAACACTTTATTATTGCTCCTTCCCATTTTATAGTTACACTAGCTGGATGCCCGGCATTGCCCGGGTATTAAAAATCAGCCTACAAACAATGAGGGGTAATGAGAGTTGTCTGCCACTTGCTATTAGCCTGGCACATTGTCAATGGGTAATTTGAGTAAGCTTACTAAGAGGAGCTAACTACTTTCTCTCACGATTGAGCTCGCATAAAATTACGCGACTGCCCTCCATGATGTAGCGCCATCACGTTGCGTCGTAACAGAGAGCGGTAACGTATTTGCACCCATATAATGGCATATATCGCCTGACTATCGCCTGAGCTCGTGTGGCTTAATTGGTAAGGCGTTAGATTGGGAACAGGAGGGTCCGAGATCAAATCTTCTGTGATACGGAGTCTTTATTCCAATATTTTAATAGCTATAGTTGGACATACACAGGCATACCAACTTTAATATATATATATACAGTCAAATTCGGATAGCTCAAACACATGGTTAACTCGAACGGATGTGTTTGGTCTGTTCCCACCCAATGATAAATTGCTTTAGATTTGTTTACTCGAACAGTTTTTTGCCCAACGGCTACCAAGACAGTTATTATCGCTTTAGAATATCACTTTATTTCAAGCCATATAGAAAAACATCAACTTTTAGCAGTTCTTAGGCGTCATTATTACCACCATTAGCAAAATATTTTTGTTAACGGCTTTTATAAAGGTTTGCAAAAAATCAAAATTTAACAAACATCCGTTTAGCGATGGCCCTTCGAAAGCAAAGAAAAGCGAAATAACCTTCGGATAAACTTAAAGTAAAATCGGCAAAATTGATCTTGGTTAAAATGCTCAAAAGAAAAAATGTCTTTTTCTGAGCATTTCAACAGCGATCAAGTTTTGCCTATTTTAATCTGAAAACGTCCTGGCAGTCACATCACCTAAAACAACAAACAAATCTCAAGTGATAGAAAAATCTATACTTTCTGATAAAAAATTTTAAAACTTTACATTAGAAGCCTTTTAATTTGCACCAAGCCATCTATGCTTCTGATTTATATATAGTTTGTATATGTACATGTATCTACTAATAAATACATGGACTTGTGACAGTGCTCTGATAACTTGAACGCTCTGATAACTCTAACACTTTTGCTCAATCCCGTGAAGTTTGAGTTATCCATGTTTACCTGTACATGTATATAGAATCCTTCATAGCTTCATAGATAAGATTTGCACTGTCAATGGAGTTCTTGCTGAGGTTACTCTATACAGTGAATACTGTGCTCGATCTACCTGATACTTTTACATTCTAACTCACCTATATGATGGAGTATCTTAAATTGAACAAACCTTTAAAATTGTTATTATTTACAGAAAACATATTATTGAAGTAAGAGACGTACTATTTATAGTAATAGAGATGCACTATTTATAGTAATAGAGACGCACTATTTATAGTAATAAAGACGCACTATTTATAGCATGTTGTCTGCTGAATATCATTAGGAAATGCATCTAAATTGGCCTCCGATTGAGACCAGACAAGTTGTTTCATTGTAAGTTCGCTCTCCTCTATCTTGCTCAGTGGCGGAGATGCTTCTTTGCAGATGCTGATGGTCCAGTTGCTCTCGAGTTGCCCAACCAATGGCTGTGGAATATCATTGATGAATTTATCTATCAGTTTCAGTCCTTCAGCCAGTTCAGGAGCAAACTCTCAAAGAAGGTTTGTCTACTTCACTCCAGTAGCTATTATCATGAATGGCTAATTTTCCTTTCTACTGTTTTCGCCATCCTTTTTGTCGCAGAACTACCAATTTTGATCTGTTGGCAGCATATCCTAGTTCACGACAGCATTTTGTGGGCAAGTAAGGTCTGGAATCGAAGCTTTTGTCGATATCAACGGCTCACTCATATATATGAATAACTATCTTGTATATAACTATATATAACTATAATAACTCATATATATGAATAACTATCTTGTATATAACTATATATACAGTCAAACATGGATAACTCGAACTTCAAGGGACCGAGCAAAAGTGTTCGAATTATCAGAGCGTTCAAGTTATCAGAGCACTGTCACAAGTCCATATATTTACTTATTTATTAGTAGATACATGTACATATACAAACTATAATATAAATCAAAAGCACAAATGGCTTGTTTCAAATTAAATGCTTCTAATGTAAAGTTTAAAACGTTTTCATGAAAAGGTATAGAGATTTCTCTATCACTTGAGATTGGTTTGTTGTTTGAGGTGATGTTATTGCCAGGACGTTTTTCAGATTGACATTGGCAAAACTTGATCGTTGTTGAAATGCTCAAAAGAAAAGACATTTTTTTCTTTTGGGGTTTTACCCACGATCAATTTTGCCGTTTTTTCTTTAAGTTTATGCAGATTACCTTACTTTACCTGGGATTCGTTAAGAGCAACACTCCGAGGCAGTTCAATTAGAAGTTTTACGAGGTTTTACGGTACATTCTATATCACTCACGCTTTTTTAATAGATACTTATTGAATGTACACACGTATTCTGTGTTTAGGTCAAACGATGAATAGTTTTTTTGTAGCTCAGACAACGTATACGTTTAATTACAAGAATTTTTAAGACGATTTAAACATTCAACATTCCGACGTTGATTCAACACAGAATCAACGTCGGAAAACTATTCATCACGGGCTAGCTGGGTTACGCCACGCACTCAAGGATTTTCACCACGCACATACAAAAACAACATTCGATTTTTGTTTTGTATGTGCGTGGCGAAAATCCTTGCACGCGTGCCCCGGCTAGCCCGTGCTATTCATCGTATCGCAATATAAATCAAATTTCACCAAACTTTTAGAAAAGTCGTTGACAAAAATATTTTGCCGATGGTGGTAATAACGACGCTTATGAATTACGAAAAGATGAAGTTTACCTCTATGGCTTTGAATAAAGTGATTTTCTAAAGTGATAACAACCGTTTCGGTAGCCGTTGGGCAAAAAAACAGTTCGAATTATCAGTGTTGAGTTCGAGTTATCTATAGCAATTTATCATTACGTGGGAACGGACCAAAGGAAATGTTCGAATTAACCATGTGTTCGAGCTATCCGTGAACGAGTTATCCATGTTTGACTGTATATATAACTATAATAACTCATATATATGAATAACTATCTTGTATATAACTGTATATATAACTATAATAACTCATATATATGAATAACTATCTTGTGACTTATAAAATTATACTCTTGTATCTCTTGGCCGAAGGATCCTCAAGAAATCAGTCTGCTGAGGAGCAATCCAAAGATATGGAATGTGCACAGTGTGCTTAATGTCCTGCATTCCCTCGTCGAAAAGTCAAATATCAACCAGCAGCTCGAGGTCTATGCTAGCGGAGGTGACCCTGATAGTGTTGCGGGGGACTTTGGACGCAACTCTCTCTATAAGATGCTTGGCTACTTTTCTCTCATCGGTCTTTTGCGTCTCCATTCACTGCTCGGTGATTACTACCAGGCTCTCAAGGTCCTCGAGAGTATCGACCTCAATAAGAAGGTGTGTGCTAACTGATGCAGCTGTTTCAACTTCTCGCATTCCTCTTTTTTCTATGCACTGCTACTTTCTTACAACTTACTTACTTTTAACTTCAGTGACTTTATGGAGCTGCTGCAAGACACAAACGTAAATCCTTGCTAATTTTTAAAGAAAAATGTTTTCTTTAAGCTATTCAAGCGATGTGGTCATCATCTTCTCTTGTCATATTAAGTTGGTGCAAAAATGATAACACCCTGTTGTTTCGTAATACTTCGTAGTAATGCTTCAACAATTATTTGTGTTGTTATAAATAATATAAAGGTATGATAACTCCGTAGGCCTGATATAGCCGGAGATACTATGATATTTGTTTACCCGTTTTCCATTGGTTAAATACATGTTTATGCTTTTACATGCAGACCTTGTATTCACGAGTGCCTGGGTGCCAGATAACAACCTACTACTACGTAGGATTTGTATACATGATGATGAGACGCTATCAGGATGCTATTCGTACCCTCTCCAACATCCTTCTTTATATACAGAGAACCAAGTCAATGTTTCAGAATAAAGCACAGCTGTATGATCAGGTTGGTCGCTCTTGTCTCCTAGTCTTAAATAGAATAAGAGCAGAAGTCGTGGAGGCGAAGCCACGTTTGGGGGATGAAAAAAGAAGTTGAGCAAAAGATTGCATATTATTACGAATAAGTATCCGTAATAATAATAATGGCCTATAAATTATTATAACATCTATATATACTAGAAATTCCCCTGTCATACAGCCCACGACCAAAGTGATATTGGAAAAAAAAGGGTACTGATGGTTGAGAAATGCAATATTAGCAGTCAAATGGCGCTGCAGTGCAATAGGATAACTGCAATGGTAGCTGTAATGTATTGGGTGTGGGTGTTATTATATACAACAAACAACAATAGTGAAAGGAAAAGATTATATGTTTATATCTCTACCCCTGCAATAGGAGAAATGCAATTGGCCAATTTTAGAAGTAAAATGCACTGACATTATTAGAATAACCAATATTATTAATACAATAGTAATACAGTAATACAGTAATACAGTGATACTTCAACTTACGAGTGCCCAACGTACGAGAAACTTGAGATACGAGCCAGCTCTTAAGCAAGTTTTAGCACTAACATACGAGCCATGTTTGAGATACGAGCACGTGAGTCAGTTGCCAAGTATGCCGGATGTGTTTTATGACAACAGCATCAATCTGTATTTTTCAACTGCTCAGGTTATACTTTTGTACCGTGTTTTTGTGCGCGCTTTTCAGTGCAGAATTATGTGAATTAAAAGTACTGCGCGTAGACCGAAAGTTTGCCAGTAAAATGAAAAATAATGCAAAGAAAAAGCAAATGATAACAATTGATATTAAACGGCAAATTATTGATAAATATGCGAAATGTGTATGCATGATTGAGCTAGCTCAGCAATATGACCGAAATACATCCACAATTACCAAACAGAAGGATTATATTCAGGGCATTTAGCTCGCAAAAGGACTAACAGTAGTTTCTAAACGACGCAGCGATCTTCACGACCACTGATGAAGCGACCGCTCAGGCATTGAATAAAAGATAAACAATTGGCCGGTGACAGCGTACCTAACTGAAACGACGCTATTTAAAAAGGCCGATGCTATCTATCAAAACTATAAAAATAGACATTCGGACAAGTTGGCTAGTGGTCGTGCATTAAACCTTTGTGACGACCCCTGTGTTCGTCCTGATCGAAACATGTTGAAAGGGCGACAAAAGCAAACTTCCTTAGATATGGTCATCTTAAAACGGCCGGCTAGTCGTAAAAGCGAAACAAAGAAAAAATTAGCTAACCAGCGAGAAACTTCAAACTATGAACGCCGAATAAATTTTAATTACGTTAAGTTAAAAATGAAAGTTTGCTTTTAGATTTGCTTCTAAGTTTGTCTTTTAAGACTTTGATAAAATCCAAATTTATTAAAGTCAACTGTTGTAATGAAGGATAGCTTATATCTCCCTCTCTGGAAAATGCTAGCGTTAGCTGCTATTGTATGTATTTAATTTTACATTTTATCACATTTCTTTGTTTATTTTTTATTTGTTGCTTTTTGAAAGCATGTAGTATGTTAGGACAATAACCAACATGTTCTTTCTATTACAATATCTTGTTTTGAGTGTTTTATTTGCATTTTTTAGAGTATGGAAACCAATCAATATATATTTAATTGTTCTATATATAAATAAATTGCACCAACACGTGAGTAAATTGACATACGAGCTCAGTCTCGGAACGCATTAAGCTCGTAAGTCGAAGTATGACTAATAGAAAACCAATGCACAATTTTGTTTACATTTCAAAACGTCATAGCTAACAATATCAAGAAGTTGTGATATTTATACAGATTTTTAGAAAATCTATTTAACAAACCTACTTAGAAAAAATAATAACAGTAACATACTGCCCATCATCGATGTTGTTAGTGTGACTATAAGATTTCAATAGTCATCCAAACTTATAATTAAATATTGTAATAATCTCATAAGAATCGTTAGAAAAAATATCATCGTCATTTCCTTTACTTTCACTGCTTTGGACATCAGTTAGAATACCAAAGTACTCAAAAGTTTCCAATATGTCAGTTACTTTGAAATCGGCAAAAAAGAAACGATTTCTGTACTTCTACGTTAATTACAGAAACCTTCGGCAATTCGACAATGCTATAGACTGGTGAAATGTGCACTTTATTTTTTCGTGAAATGCGCACGACCTAATGGTTCTATTCTCTGCCGCTCGGCATTTCGTTTGCCAGTCTTAATTTTGATAAAAGTAAGGCTTGGCCAGTTTTGATAAAGATTTTTGGCAGAATTAATCTGTGTATTTATGTATAATCCGATCAGATGGGTTAGTTTTAAGATATTGCGGTAACCTTTCAAAGACTTGGTAACATATTTAAATAGGTTTATATGTGTTCTGTATCGTTATTATACTTTAACGACTCTACAAAAAATGGTTAAATTTGTTGATGAGATTTCGATATAAGGGTTTTCGATGTTGTTGATGAATAATTTTCGTAAGTTGTGTGCACATGCATTTACCATAAAACTCTCAAACTTCACTCCTCTCGTTTGGTCGTGGGATTATATACATAATAGAAATGTAAACTATAAATTCCTAAGAATTATGGGCTAGTATTACTAAAATTAGAGTGCTCAACAAATATATTGGAGCAGCTATATACTAATAAATTATTTGAAAGCAATACTTATCTTTTTTTTCCAGCTACTGTCAGTTTCATGATATTCTCATTTGAAGGATCTATTCCAACACAGCCTGACGAATGAGAATATCATGAAACTGACAGTAGCTGGAAAAAAAAGATAAGTATTGCTTTCAAATAATTTATTAGTATAATAGAAATGTATATATATAATATATATATTTCTCAAAATATGTGTGTTCATGTACGTGGATCTGTCATTTCGGCTATAGCACACGCTGATTATTTTACCGATGCGCCCACGCTTTACGATGCCCCTGTTAAGAAACATTTTTCGTAAGGTTCGATTACTATTTTTGGGGGTCGAGGCCAATTCTTCTCGCGTGGACTATTATATTGTCTCCGTATCGTCGTATTCAAAATTTTGATGGATGGCGTTTGGAGGGACAGTAACCTTTTTTATACACACACATACTTTTATACAAGAACTGTTGTTATCAATTCTACATATTCAGGATTTTATTTTGTTTCTCAGTTTGTATTAATTGTATCATTACCGAATCATGTTTTATTGTAATCGTAACAAAACGGCTTAGTTTAGCTATTACTTGCTAGTTATTTCACATTTACTGTTTTACATTTCACATTTAAAACCTTTATATAGCCGTTTTATTTTTTTTAATTTATTGGACTTGCACAAAAATTTTTCTCATGATATGAAGTTTAAAAGTTGTTTTACAAAGTTTGAAAATCTTTACATCTGTTTTTATTTTCTCTCTTAATTTATTTCAATTACACAAAACACTTTTCTCATGATATGTAGTTTGAAAGTTAGAATGGCAAATGTTGTTATATGTTAAATACAAATCAATTTTCTGACCAAAGACTTTTTTATTACCCGGGCAACGCCGGGTAGCACAGCTAGTTGTTCAATAAAAAGGAGCGAGATCACTGATGGTTGCCTAGTGTACCTTGTTGAACATTCGCTTTGCTTCTTTGCGTGTCTGTTGTACTAAATGATTTACCAGATTTTTCCAAATATTATTTAGGATTCGAACTGTGTGCATCCAGCAAGGGAGTTAATTTCTTAGATATGATTTGATATTCACTTGTGAGTTGGTTTAGTCAAATCTGTTAGTTTTAACAAAATTTATTTCAAATTGAACAAGTCATTTGGTATAGCGGTGCTATATTGTATTGTGTTTGGACAATCTATTAGTCTGTGAATCATAAATGCAATATAACAGTTGAATAGATCTACATCTATCTATAAAGATCTATTAGGTTGAAGGATCTATTAGGTTAGCCGTAAGAATTTAGTGATTTACCTACATTAACCCATTGAGAAGATTTTAGAAAATTGTGAAAATGTTATTTTATTAAAATTTGAAAATGTGTGTGTTTGAAGGTTGAGGGCTTTGGTGAAAATGTTATTTTACGCTATAACTATTTTCATAGCAAAGAAACAAGAAGATAACCAATTAGACCTTCTCCTCAGCTTGATCTAAATTTTATCATCGAGTCTGAAAAACAAATTATCATAGCAGGTAAACTAATGTATTTTAAATGGTTGCGTGCAAGGAACACGTACAAACAGGTGCAGTGATAGTAGACGAGTCACGTACAAACAGGTGCAGTGATAGTAGACGAGTCACATACAAACAGGTGCAGTGATAGTAGTCGAGTCACGTACAAACAGGTGCAGTGATAGTAGGCGAGTCACGTACAAACAGGTGCAGTGATAGTAGACGAGTCACGTACAAACAGGTGCAGTGATAGTAGACGAGTCACGTACAAACAGGTGCAGTGATAGTAGACGAGTCACGTACAAACAGGTGCAGTGATAGTAGACGAGTCACGTACAAACAGGTGCAGTGATAGTAGACGAGTCACGTACAAGCAGGTGCAGTGATAGTATGATAGTAGACGAGTCACGTACAAGCAGGCGCACTGATTGGGAGCTATTGTGTAGAAAAGTGCATAATGCTATTCATTATTTTTGCAGATAAACAAACAAAATGACCAGATGTATACTCTGTTAAACATTTGCCTGGTTCTTCACCCAATGAGAATTGATGAAAGTGTACACTCTCAGCTCCAAGATAAGCACCAAGACAAGAGGCTAAAGATGCAGAAAGGGTAAGGTCTTCGAGCCACCAGCTCATATATATATAGATATACAGTCATATGCTTGATGTTAGCATCACTCGACTCAAAAGTTAGATGCTGCTTGATATGATGCTTATTTATCAATTTACTCAGTATATCCGCTACTTTCAGCGATACTTTGGAGTTTCAGAGCGCATTCGCCTTTGCCTGCCCCAAGTTTCTCTCGCCAGTGCCTCCAAACTATGACAGCCCCCTCAACTACCATAAGGTAGGCACTTCCCTATCAGTTCCAAGCTAGGCTATCAGCTTCAAGCTAGGCCCCACTACTCACTCTTGAAGGTCATTGCAAGTGTACAGTCGGTTTATTCTAAAAAATGCATGTAGCATTAAGTTTTTATATTGAGTTGTAAATTGGAGCTCATTCTGCTCTGCTCACAATGCATGATGTTCATTTGTGTGTTGAGGAGCCGTACATGCTGTTCATTTGTGTGTTAAGGAGCCATACATGCTGTTCATTTGTGTGTTAAGGAGCCATACATGCTGTTCATTTGTGTGTTAAGGAGCCGTACATGCTGTTCATTTGTGTATTAAGGAGCCATACATGCTGTTCATTTGTGTGTTAAGGAGCCGTACATGCTGTTCATTTGTGTGTTAAGGAGCCATACATGCTGTTCATTTGTGTATTAAGGAGCCATACATGCTGTTCATTTGTGTGTTAAGGAGCTGTTCATGCTATTTATTTGTGTGTTAGAGAGCCATACATGCTGTTCATTGGTGTGTTAAGGAGCCATACATGCTGTTCATTTGTGTGTTAAGGAGCCGTACATTATGTTCATTTGTGTGTTAAGGAGCCATACATGCTGTTCATTTGTGTGTTAAGGAGCCGTACATGCTGCAGTTGAGAGTTTTCATGGATGAAGTGCAGCAGCACCACATGCTTGGAACGATCAGGAGCTACCTAAAGCTCTACTCTACCCTTACCTTGTCCAAGCTAGCTACCTTTATGGATATGGTGAGACAATTGTTTGTGGTTTCTTCTTCATCCATACCATTTCCGCCTGTTCAACACTGTTCATCCGTCTGTTTAATACTCAAGGTTGGGGCAGTCTCTGTTATGCTAGGAGCATCCTTTTTACATTTAATAAGCTGGAGAATAGTTGTCAGGAACAAATAGTTATTGTGGTTATTGTTTTGACACGTTATGTTATAAGGTGAAATGAAAGGGCAATAAAAGGCTTAATATAAAACGTGTATGACAAACACTTCGGGTTCTTCCCAAAAGTTCGTATCAAATATAGATGCTCGCTACTTTACAGTTTTGTTTCAGCTTGGTCTAATCATCTAGTCGCAATCTGATCATGGGACCCATACTTCTTGCCAAACAGTGCGAATATTTTCGGCAGCATTTTTCGACTATCACAGGTGGCCAACAGGCTTGTCATGTTTATCAGGGGATAATATGCACTCCTTCGAGCTATGGTTAAAAGATTAAACAAATTTGTATGGTAGGTTTAGGTGACAGCATTACAATGATGAAAACAGATGCGCAAGGACAATAGACATGGTTTTATTGAATGTGTGAAGTATATTTGTGAAAATATTTCGACGGATAAGGTTGCATGAAAGTGTAAACAGAAGCCATCGTTTTCAACGATGTCCCATTTGAGCCGTTTTGGAAAGAGATTCTAATCTACGGCGGTTTCGTGATAGCTGCGATTAACTGATGGTTTTTGAGCTTTTAAGAGCTTGTAATCGCATTTCCACATATTTTGCACCTTCAACGCAGCAGAGTAAGACATGGTGAATCTTTTGATACCAAATAACTGCAATATGAATTTTGTTGCAAGTCAACCTTTAACCTATTTATAGCATGAAAAGACAGATGCACAAAAAGCACATACATTTGTGACATGGAACTATCAAGGTCATCCCAGGGATGTGTGCTATCGAACATGACAGACAATGTTTTTACGCGAACGGACAAACCACAAATATTTTGCCGCATTTGCAAAAAGAGAAACAGCGTGCCGTTGTTTTTGCAAGTTATAATTCAGTTTTGTTGTCACCCCCGGATCAACAAAACACTTTTCGAAACATACAAAAATAAAACCTCATTTGAAAGCATGATTAAAAGGTCAGTCCATTTATCCATGCAATAGTGAAAACAATGATGTTTCATTAATGCCATAGAGAAGAGAATGTGGCATATTGACTCTAAATCTCAAACTTTTATAGTAAAAATATATCTGTTCAGTTTTTAGACCTGTTCTTTTCAGTGTTTCAAACCATCTACGATTTTGCTATTAAGTGGTTTAAGCAGAGATCCTCTAGTTACTGCTCTATGAGTGTTTTTTCACAAGTTGCTTTGCCCTAGCAATGTCTGAAATCGTTTAAATAGATTTGACAACACAATTTTTTTCAAGACACCCAGGATTAGCTCAGTTTTGTGCTCGATAAAGTTAACAAAATACCTACCTCGACCTAACTGGATGTCTTGTCACCTTTGAATGTGTAGTAAATTACTACTAGTAATGAATGGTGGGAGTATGAGATAGTCTTGCATATAGGATGTTAGCGGCTACCATTGTCACGAGGGATAGTACGTAATTATGACAAACTATTACGCTCTTTGAAAGATATTCATTATGGCGCTGTTATAACCACTTCTGATAATATCTAAAATTTTGACTTGGACAATAATAATGAAAACAAACTTCTACTTAGCAGACGCTTTCTGTTAGACATTAACTATGTAAACTATAGCCACATATTTTATAGGTAATGTAGAATTCTCATGCATATATTAGCTAGAGATGTTTATATCATCATGAGTAAGTAGAGATATGCAGTGCTCATTTTCTTGGTATATTCAGTCTTGCTAAAGAATGCATGCCCTAAAGATTATGATGTTATATATTTTGTCTCTGTTGGCCATGCAACAAGTTGGTCCAAGGTTTACAATTACCAGACTTATCTAATCGTGAGCATTCAAGACTCGCTATTGACCCTGTCTTCTTCTGCAGGTTTTTTTGACAAAATCTATCTTTAAATATCTACACTGACTCGCCAAAACTTATCGTAAACTTGTTAACCATGAAAAAAAGACTCGCATTTCGACTTCCTAACGGTTTACAGCCACTAAGTAGTCACAACTGACACTGTGCAGATCCTTCGGCACTTCTAGTTGTGTATATGCTTCTAGTTTGCCGTGCGGTTGTTTGGCCCGAAAGTCGTAGTACTAATACCCTAATAGTACAATATCTGTTGCATATCATGTTTAATTGTAATTTCAGACTCAGGAGGAACTGAGTATCGCTCTTATGGGCTTTAAGGTAAGTGTACTGCTTTCATAAGGTTTTGTTCTCGTTTGTACCGTGCACGCTATGTTTGTACCGTGCACGCTATGTTTGTACCGTTCACGCTATGTTTGTACCGTGCACGCTATGTTTGTACCGTGCACGCTGAGTGTGAAATATAAAGGTGAGCCATTTATGACCTTGCTTCCTGCCTCACTCACTCAATTTTGGTGCAAACAAAATTCTAGTTCCATTTCAAACAATTCTGGTGCATCAATAGTTATGATATGAAAAAAGAGCCTTCAATGAATTCAACTAAAGTTAACTTCCTGAAATTGTAGTTCGAAAAATCATAGCATTTTTTCAACCTTTTCTGTCATATTCTGTCTTGCGGTAAAACATGGCTGGACATTTTCCGATGGCTTTACATAATAGTGTTAAATAGTAAACAGCCAATATTAATGTTAATTTAATGTTAATAAAAATATGTTAATAAAAAATTATTGCTTGGCATATTTGTTAGTGCTTCAGAATTTGTTTTAAGAACTATCATTTTAGTTTTTAGGCCAAGTTCACATGCAGCCATGTGCAAAATTTCAAACTGTTTTTATGCAGCTTAAAGTATAGCTACAGCGAATATATTAGTATCATTTTAATGCTGATAGTGTCCGCTATCTGATTATTTTAATGATTAATCTACTAATTTAATAATTGAAACATTAGGCTGCCCTCTATTGTTTAATGTGTGCAGTTATGCAACCTACTAAATAATTTTCAAAGCTGAACAACTCCTTGACCAGGTTTGTGGCCCCTAAAAGGGCAGTTGGGTGTATAAATACTTTTTGTAAAGAAACTGGAGGTGATTACTGAAGCTTCGTAGTCTCAGTACATGATTGGTCAGCCTTTGTTCTCTATGACAAGATGACAGCAGTTGGGTATTAATGCAACCAACTTTTGCAGTTTTCTTGGCTCAATTAAAGCCTGTCTGTAAACACTATCGCTCAAATCAACGTTTAGCTGTGCGATGGACTACAACGATTAGCTGTTTTTACATCACCAATGATAAGGTGTACACAATATGAGCGATTAGTTGTAGGTGATCCGCTAACCAACAACCAATTAGAAATCACGAAATTACATTGGGGATATCGTGGGTCCTTTTGTTATCTTTTAATTATCTGATTATGCAATTTATCACGAGTGTAGTTCTTCGCCATGTTTGTGAATATGAATTGACGGTATGGTACCGTATAATTAAGATAGCTCTTTGTGAGATCATCGCCTACGAGTTCTAGTCGGTTTGAAAAATGTGTAGCTGTGTTGGCGATTATAGTACATTCCAATTACTTATTAGAGTTATTATTATTATACTTATTATTCCATAGTTACATGTAATTACTATAGTTACATTATAGTAAAAAATTTATTTCTGTGTACATTCCGCAACCGAGTTAGGAACTGCGGGCTAGAAACTCATAAATAGTTATCTTTTTTAAATTTTACCTGATTTGACACCAAGCTTCACAACTGTTAAAATTGGACTCGATGCGGTCAACAAACAGCCAATCAAGAAGCTAACAGTTGCAATCATCAGTGTCAAAGTTCAACATGTTGAAAGTCCATCGCATTGTCGCTAGCAACGATTACGTACATTGGCCGCTCATCACAAAATCACGTCATAGCAGTTCATCGTTGCGGTCAATCGCACAGCTAATCGTCGATTTGAGCAAGAGTGTGTACGAGTTTTTACTCTGTGCCAAGCTCTCACAAGGCCCTCCATCTGCTCATTCTTAGTTTTGGGCTTGGTCTTGTTTACTATAGCTGCCATGCGTTGCCACAGATTTTTAATGGGATTCAAATTTGGGCTCTGAACTGGCCATGGCAATGTGCTGACTCCCTCTTGTTGCATCCACTCTTTGACTTTCTTAGCACGGTGGCAGGGGGCATTGTCATCCTGGAACTACCAGTCATTTGAACCTTCACCAAACAAAGCCTTAGCACTTGGTAACATTTTACTTTGCATGATGCAGTTTTGATATATTTTTCTCCGTTCATCATGCAAAGTACAAAGACAAACCGTCCAACTCCTGATGCCGCCATACAGCCCCAAACCATCACTGATGCAGGGTGCTCTACTATGAGAGTAATACACCATGGCTTGAAAGCTTCTCATGGTCTTCTTCTAACATACTGCAAACCAGAGTGGTTTGTAACAGAAAAGGTAGATTCATCGGAAAAAAGTGCTCTCTTCCACTGGTCCACACTCCATGTCTTGTGATGGCGTGCCCACTTTAATCGATTGCACCATTGTTTCTCTGTCACCAGTGGCTTTTTTCTTGCTTTGCAGCCCTTCAACCCAACAACAATTAGGCGTCTTCTAACTGTAAATGTATGCACTTTAATATTGCTTGTGTCCTGCCAGTCTCTGGTTAGTTCACTGCTAGACGTTCTACAGTCTCCCAAGGATAACCCCACCAGAGTTCTGTCTTCTCTACTAGTGCTCTTTTTCGGGCGACCAGAGTGTGGTTTATCTTCAGTACTGCAGCCAGTCTCGTTGAATCTCTGGATGACACCAGACACTCCTTTTCTTGAACTACCAGCTCTTTTAGCAATTTATCGCATAGAAATTCTTTTTTTATGAAGGAAAATATTGGTTGCTTGCTGTTCTGCGGTAGTTTTGATAGTGAAGATGTTACTAATGAAAATACTGTACAACGAAGGCACAAAATGTCAAGAATTCTTATTTTTATATCTTTAGATACACAACAATTGCAAAACTTCAAAGATTTTGCAATGACGGCTTATAGAGATGAAATTAGAATATTTACTTGTACTCACTTCATATTATTATTAAATACTAAACTTATTTGAGTGAGAGTGTCATGTCCTTTAGGAGAGTGGAGTAAACTTTGTAATTATGCTTCAAATGACACCATCTTGAAGAGGAGACTGAGGATTAAAATGATACCTTGCTTTGTTATATTTGAAATAGTTCTCTTTATTCTATTAGGAATTGTACTCTCGAGTTCATGCAAATTCATAGGGCAGTTTCATACATCTGCACATGACTGTAACTTGGTATTTTGCATTTCCTGTACTGTTTGTAGCCTGCCAAATGGTATTATCTTAAAAATATTTTTGATTATCATCGCTAATAACAAAATTATGTGGATTTGCACTTGGTAAGCCTTTGTAGGCAGATACTCTTTGATGGATTCGTATCCACTTCAAAATGGCCATGTTGAACACACATGGCTTGCATCATGATAAAACTACTATCACGTTGTTTGCTAGGTGGCTATGATTTTACAATTGACAGCAGGTGTGAGTGAAAATAATGAAAAGGTATTACGATGGAATAAAAAATATTTGTTTAATCCAGCAGAGATTATCAAATATTATTAAAATTGTCAGTCTCATTTTACTTTTCACCCAAGCTGTCCATCACTTTCTTAGTTTGTGTATTTATTCAAATGTCAACATCTTCGACTTGAAATTTGCTGGTCAAGGTATAGCTAAACTAGAGGTGCAATATTTGGAGTTGCCCATTCATGTTTTGTTTTTGTATTTCCAAAATCTTCAGTTCAAATTTGATGCTTCTCATATGGTAGACGTAAAAGAAACCACTTTAGCAAATTATCTTTACTTCAGCTAAAATGTCATCAGCATTTTTATATTTTGTTGCAGCAGCTCCTTTTAAAGGCAGTGATGTTCGAAGTGTTATCTCATTATCTTTATATTTTCTAATATTTAGCATATTAGCTTTTGATGTGTAGCACGTTTTTACTGGTGTCCCAAATGTGTTTTAAAATGTATAGTAATTATGTTATTGTGTTCATTTTGGTAGCCCATTTACTTGCATGGTATTTGCTGGTTATTTGCCGTTATCACAATTACTGATGATCTATTAAACTAATATCGTCAACTGAAAGCAACAGCTTTTATATACTTGTCAAAGTTACCAAGTTACATGAATCAAAATATGTGGCATCAAAATGCACCACATGTTTTGGATAAAAAGCGTACAGCATATGTACAGTTGAAAAAAATTGCTGTCGGGTAAAAGTTACTGTTTTGTTTCACTACAGCAGATCAAGTGACGATATTCTCCTTCTTGTCCATCCACTCTTGGCTTATTCTTCATCGATATGCAAACTTTCAATTTTTATCACTTATTTAAAGCTAGAATAAATGGTGTTACATTAAAATGCATTAACACGTTTTTAGTACAAAAATGCTGTATATGAGTGCAGCTGAAGGCGAAACATTAGTTTACAATTTTAATGTACCACATAAAGGTGGAGCTTTTATATTTTCCCGAAATGCTTTACTATGATCTTATAATTTAACAAAATCTTTTTGTGTTCTATTGCAGCATAAGATGAAAAATGTGGTCTGGACAGGTGGTGCCAGCGGACTTGAAGGGGAGTTTCAGTCTGGTTCAGAAGTCGACTTCTATATCGACAATGTGAGTATTGTCCTGAACATTTTTTCCAATATGTTCTAACCCATGTTTTCTACACTTAATTTAACTTTCCTCTTACAGGACATGATCCACATTGCTGACACTCAAGTTGCACGGAGACATGGAGATTTCTTTGTCCGTCAGATTCACAAGTTTACTGAGGTACACTTCCAAAATTAGATCATCATTTTTCCATTTCTATGCCTATTATTGCAAGCTACAACTTTCATTTCCTTACATTATTTTCATTTACTTTCAGCTAAACAAGAATTTAAAAAAGTTGGGCACCAAACAGCCAAGATGATCACCTCGTCACAGACGCAAGTTGGTTTGTTTGAAATTTCACAAATCAGATGTATCAGTTTTTGGATTAATAAACCATGTTGAGTAATTGCACAAAGGTCTCATCTTATGGAGGTAGGAACTGATGAGTCGCAAAAGACATTCTGAAGTCTTTAATGTCAAGTGCCACAGCAATATTTATTGTACGTAATTTACCACAAAAAATATAAACTACAAGAAGCAAAGGATATAATTGTAACATCACACAAAAGAAAAAATAAGCAAAGCAAAATACATGAATTATAATGATTAGGCATATTTGACTGGTAGTAATTTTTCAAACTGCTAAACATGGCAGAATGTGTGCTGGTAGTTTTTAACTGGAAAACATACAGTAAAATATCATGGTGCAATTCTATGATAAACCTTAATCCAAATAGTTGTGATAAAGAGTATGTCATTTTGAGATATACTACACACAGTCGCTAGCAAAAATCGAGCTTTCACGGGCGGTTTTGGGGCCATAGCAGCAACAAGGTGAGTATATGTAGGGATGATAATAGCAGCAATCATAGGTTTGATTAAACAAAAGTAATATACTTGATGTAACGACAATTACGTTGAGGGCAAAATTCACCAGCCAAATGCCAGGTTTACAAGTAAAAATATATCAGCTCTACTTAATGCGATCATTCTTTTGTAACATATTTTCCCTTAAGGGCAGATATTAGTGTACGATGCGGTATATAGTTGTGAGCACGAAAAGATAGCATATAGTTTTTTGCGGAATGACACAGCATGGCAATCGTTCGCCTAGTCACCCTGACAAGAAAGACTATTGAGTGCTGCGCTAAAACGACGGTTACGTAGCACCAATGATTGCATTACACCAAATTGACTTTTTCTGGATTTTCTAGTTTTTAAAGAGAAAAATTATATTTTAATCGGAATGCCGAGATTGATAACACAGAAGCTTACTTTATTACATCTGATTTCAAAAAAAAAACTGACAAACATGTCATGTACGCATCTATTTGAGATTGAGAGATCATGCAAGCTCAATGATTTTAGTCACAATACTGTAGACATTATACCATGATGCATGTTTTCTTACACCACCAGCCACCAAGTGGCTCAGTCGAAATATTGTAGCTCACAAATTTTAGAAAACAGTTTTGAGGCATTTTGGAAACTAGTAAAACCGGTTTTAGTAAACAAAAGTACTTATGAAGTAGAGAATTGACTGACGGGCCATTGCATGAGCAAACCGCTCGTATCAAAGAGCTATATCACGTACATCTACTAAGCTATATAATATTATGATGGGTCAGACGGTGAGAAAAGGTTTGCACTATGACTTGAAAGTCATCCCTTTCCTATTGTTAAATATAAGTGAGCGGAACTAGAAGCGTGGAGAGGCGAGCAAGCAGAGAGGGTTATGTAACCATACAATCATCACAGACTCATATGCATTCGTTTCACCTATGTTGAGAACTTGGCACATTGAAAATGATAAAATATCTGATTGCAAATACTATACAAACATTAATATCTGTTTGTGCAAAGATCTGATAAGAAAAATAGAATCACATGACAAAAACCTTGTTTTTGGTATTTCGCAAGAAATTTTTTTACAAAACTCCGAAACATACGTTATGAAGGCATAAAATGTGGCATGTAACGCATACATGTGGACAATATCTCTAGGCAGCCAAACTAACATTACAAGAATAATAATAACAATGGCAATTACTGTTTGAATAAAATTGCCCATGCAATAATATAGAAAGGTTAGAGTTACCACCTGGGCCAAAATCACACATACTCAAAGAGAAAAATGCATAATAATAGATAATAATAGTATGTCAAGGAATAGAATAGAGAGTATGCGCACCATGAGCCTTGGGCAGCCGACGAGCTGTCATTATGACTTTGAATAATCGTAGCACATAGATTCAATTGTATAGTTGATTTAATGTAATACTTCGGCAGGAAAAACAATGATTCAATCGACTAAGCTAGTGATAGCATATAATTAAGAAAATTATATATATTATAATTTAACAGTCGACACACTAGATTAAATATGTAACTAGATCGGATTACCTATGATATATCTAACTTGGCGATACAGTACTAGGATACATAGGGGAGGTGGAATTATTGAATAGAGTCGTAGTAAGCACACTCGCTCACACCTGCCATCTGTGTAATACAAGTATTGGTGATGTCATTGCGTTGCAGAGATCTATAGTAACATGCTGAGCAGTCAAATATAAAGTGAGAATGCTGTTGGCTGCTAATATTGAAAGAGAGTAGCGTGAAGCATCCTGTGAGAGTACCGGGTTAGCAAGACAGTGATTATAATAGTTTACATGGCGTAGCTGTTGCCTCCTATATCTGATGCTGGAAGAAATCCACTTGCCACACCACCCCAAGTGGACGCTGAGCCACCAACTGCTGAGTGCATAACACTACCAGTGCTGCCCCAAAGGTTGGAAGAACTGCTGTTGTTATTTGTGTTTGGCCAGACACCCGAGCCTGGAGCTGCAGAGACAGAGTGAGAACGACCTACACTTCCTTGCCGTTGACACTGGTCAATAATTCTCTGCACCTACAAATAGAAAGAGAATCGGTGATAGGTGATACATTGAGAAAAAGTTGATATAACAAGTTATTTGCATGGCTGAAAAATAGCCAATTGCTTACTAAAATAGAGAACCAGAAAATTATATATAAAGACGAATTTTGAGGTTGCAATCGTTCAATTTTATTTTTGGTCGCCAACCATCGATATAATTCGGGTATAGTAAGGCAGCAAGAAAATGGCAGCCAATTTCCCACCCGCAACAAACAAATCACACACAACGGAGAGTAAAGCCATAATCCTCCCATTATAAATCTAAACTGTAAATGGAAAAGCATAACTTACCTCATTCTCATCGATGAACTCAGCAGTGATAGTTGCCTCATACATGGGACAAGAGTTCAGTGACTTCTGAGCCTTTAGAGCCTCTTCTTTAGCAGTGTAGCGCACAAGAGCTTGACCACTATTAGAGCTCACGAAAAAATGTTGTAATGGACCGTGCTGTTGACACAAAGTTTTCAGGGTGTTACCATCCACTTGGTGTGGAAGGTTTCGAAGAATAAGCCACGGGTTGCTTGCAGAGCTCAATCCAGACTGGCTGTCCCAACTGGCAGCAATGCCAACTACAATACAGACGAGTAAGCTAAACAGTGCCATTAAAAACTAGAAGACTAGAAACCAATGCTGACAACTATAGCAACCGTATACAGAGTTCAAGAAATTACCAGGGCTGAAGGCAGAAATCTTATCGCTGGGACCTTGTGGCATGGACACACTACGATTAATATTTCGGTTGAATCCTGGTGGTGGTCTTGCAGTTTTGTTCCACATGTCATTGGCAGGAGATGGATTTTGACTAGACCACGTGCTCTTGTTACCCGTGACAGAGTTATTGCTCCAACCCAGGTCTGTGCTGCTTCGACCTAAACACGAATCAATGAGGCAAGTGAAATGCAATTTGATAACTTGGCTGCACCAAACAGTCTTAGGAAAAGCAGATAAAATATTCAACTAAGAGCTAAATTTGTGAGCAAACCTATCTCAAGTCAACTTCATTAAAGAATGTGTTTCTTGAATTGAGGCTTATGAATAACGAAACCTTCTGGGAAAAGTTTATAAATGTCGACTTAGCAATCTTCATAAAGTCCAAAAAATAACAACCATTGCCAAAAAATCCCTGCTAATCTGTCAGGTTTTGCAAAAAATTGATCACATGGGGTCCATCGACGACACATCCATTAAGTAAAGAGAAAATTAGAAATGTATATGCAGCTGTAGTGTGTAGTTAGGTAAATATTAACATTTGCCATTCAGGTCAGATAACACTAGTAGCTTGCAGCTGATGTTTGGTGCGTGTAATAATCAATGGGTTGATTGGCTATAAATTCAGATTGGTTTACGAATTAGTTTAGGAAATGCACTATCACTATACATAAAGATGAAAAACGTACCAGATCCATTAAGGAGAGATGCAGTGCTGACAGAGAGAGATGTTGCGACGCTGCCAGGTGTAATGTTGGGGTCATCTTCTACCTTATTGGTATTAGCACCCTGCCACGGCACACCTGGCACAAACTCAGGGATATCAAAACTCTGTGGCCCATTGTTAGCAGCGGCCAAACGAGATTCATTTTGGTTGTCTAGGTAAGGCCCACTGTTTGTGTTGTTAGACCACATGCTTGAAGAGCTGGAAGAAGCCCAAGGACTATTTTCTCCCAAAACACCGCCTGAAAGAGATTTCAAATAAGGTGAAGACGACAACTAGGCCACTAAGGTGTAGCACGATGTCATACCTACTGAGTATCTGCATTGGCTATGAATGCCTCTCAGCCTAATGCCTTCTAGCAGGAAGATAAAAAGTCAACTTTTTACTAACTGCTAGAAATTAAACCTAGGATGCTCAGCCTTAAATTGAGATCAGGTTTAGGTGTTAGAAATTGCCAAAGTTACATAGTGCTCCAAAATTGATCAGAGCATGTGTTATCTTAGATACTGAGATGATACAATTATTATCTCTTCTAGAGCTGTTTAATGCCCATGAACTCTCTCTTCTAGAGCTGTTTAATGCCCACGAACTCGAAGCTATTATCTGCATGAAACAATAAGCGATTTACACAGTAATTATTCCATTTAAAACATCAAGAAATTGGCCACCCCTACCGACATTAAATATTCATGAAGATCTCACACCACATTTGCCAATTGTGCATCTCAACAAGATACTATCAAAAGTACTGTGACTTGATGCTTCAAACCTATGCGCCACGATCATTGCGGAAAATGAGTAGTTTTTAGAATGTGAGGGATATGCAATTAGAATTAAAACATGCAATTAGAATTAAAATGTTGTACACGCAATCAATTAAACACGGAATTTGACCGCAATCATAATTAATTACCAGGCAGAAGGTTCGAAGCAGATCTTCATAATTATGTTAATAATTAAAATTTACCAGCTAGGGCTTATCACTATAACATAATACTCAATCAGTGATCCTTTAAATAAATGTAACTTCTAGGGAAATTAACATTGTAAAATATTTTATACGCAGTTGAGTCATCTTTGTTCCTATTGTTGATATACAATTTGCAGCAATTGTGACTAGGTGACAAACACTACACGTATATGAACCAGTAAGCTTGTGTGTAATAAATTACAGTAATACTTCAACTTACGAGTGGCCCAACGTACGACAAACTTGAGATACGAGCCAGCTTTGAAGCAAGTTTTAGCACTAACATACGAGCCATGATTGAGATACGAGCACGTGAGTCAGTTGCCAAGTATGTCAGAGATGTTTTATAAGAACAGCATCGCTCTGTGTTTTCAACTGCTCAGGTTAGACTTTTGTACCGTGTTTTTTGTGCGTGATTTTCAGTGCAGAATTAGGTGAATTAAAAGTACTGTGCGTAGACCGAAAGTTTGCCAGTAAAATGGAAGATAATGCAAAGAAAAAGCGAATGATAACAATTGACATTAAATGGAAAATTATTGAAATATATGTGAAATGTGTATGCGTGATTGGAGCTACCTCAGCAATATGACAGAAATACATCCACAATTACCAAACAGAAGGATTATATTCAGGGCATTTAGTTTGCGAAAGGACTAACCATAGTTTCTAAACGGCGCAGCGATCTTCACAACCGTTGATGGAGAGACTGCTCAGGCTTTGGATAAAAGACAAACAATTGGCCGGTGTCAGCGTAACTGAAACGATGCTATGTGAAAAGGCCGGTACTATCTATCAAGACTATAAAAAATAGACATTCGGACAAGTTGGCTAGTGGTCGTGCATTAACCCTTTGTGACGAAATCGATGTTCGTCCTAATCGCAACATGTTGAAATGGCGACAAAGGCAAAAGTTCTTAGATAGGTTTCTCTTAAAACGGCCGGCTGATCGTGAGAGCGAAATGAAGGAAAAATTAGCCAACCAGCGAGAAACTTGAAACTATGAACGCCGAAGAAATTTTAATTACGTTAAGTTAAAAATGAAAGTTTGCTTTTAGGTTTGCTTCTAAGTTTGTCTTTTAAGACTTTGGTAAAATGCAAATTTATCAAAGTCTACTGTTGTGATGAAGGATAACTCATCTCTCCCTCTCTGGAAAATGCTAGCATGAGCTGCTATTGCATGTATTTAATTTTACATTTTAATTAATCACATTTCCTTGCATATTTTTTGTTGCTTTTTGAAAGCATGTGGTAAGTTAGGACAATAACCAACATGTTCTTTCTGTTACATTATCTTGTTTTGAGTGATTTATTTGCATTTTTTAGAGTATGGAAACCAATCAATATATATTTAATTGTTATATATATAAATAAATTGCACCAACATGCGAGTAAATTGGCATACGAGCTCAGTCTCAGAACGCATTAAACTGGTAAGTATGACTGTAGTGACTAATGCATTCTTGCACTGCCCGAAGGACAACAGTCACTCTAAGATGAGTTAACAATTTTTACTGTTCAACTAAAATGGACATATCTGCCTTACAGATTTAGCATTAGTAGCTTGCAGGCTCAATCAACCAATCGTTCAGCTCTCCACTACGCAAACCAAAGATTTGCAAATCAAGGTATTGCGAGCTCACATAACAGATGAAAATAAGAACCCAGTCAGGCCACCGCATAAAGGAGCGTGACAGTTAAAATTATCAGTGCTCCGCTTAATGTAACTAGTTTTGTAATAATTGCATCTCTATTATGAGATACTATCATATTTGTAGTTTTTCCACCCTTTACCAACCGTGTCCAACGACACTTGTTTTTGTCAATCTATACAAGTCATAGTCAGCTAGCGGCTATGAAAATTTTCATGCTACTTCATATCAGTTATTACAGAAGAATGACAAAATAACAACAAACTGCAAAATGATCACAATCGAGTGCTGAAAAAATCTTATGAAATAGGAATCCATGAAATTGCAAGTTTAAGTCAATTACTAGATTAGGAGTGGTTTACCAAAACTGTTTTTGCTATTGCACACACTATATTTTATTCAGTTGCTAAAAGGAGTTTGAGCTTTGTATCAGAATGGTTAGCTCAGAAGTTGAATAAACCCTAAAATATTGCTTAATCATTGACGAGTCCACGTTTTAAAAATCTCTAGTCAAATACAAAAGCAAAATTTGGGATAAGAGTTGAAATTTAAACACGAAAATTATTAGTTAAGTTTTTTGGTGTGCATTGGCTTTTTGTTTGAGGTTAACAAATGCTGCTTGGAAAAATGCTATCTAATTTGGATTGTGCAAGGTTACACAACTTCTGAATCTATAAAAATTAATGTCACCGTGTTGGAAAACCGTGACTGAAGATAGTCCTGTTAATACTAGAAAGTCACAGCATCCATAAATAGTCAAGACAGAGAGAAAAAGGTTAAGATAAATAAAAGGCCAAAGCAATAACTGAAGCACACACCCTGTAGGTTAGGAGTCGAGTGTGATGCATGCAGTGACGATGATGACAACACATGATTAGCACCTTGTCTTGAGCCAGGAGCCTTGTCAGTCCATATGCCAAGGCGAGATTGGGAACTGGAAGCCTGTGGACCAGTCTGACTGGGGTTGCTTGTGAGACTGAGGTTGCCCATACCGTCAGTGATGCCTCCTCCGTACTTAGGAGCATTCATCTAACATAAGACAATATTATTGAGCATATATGGTACAATTTGTTAAGAGTTGAGGATGAGAGATTACACCGTTCAAGTGAATGATCTATATATCATAGATTCTACCAGCTTTAAAACTACAGCAACAAATATTGGTTCATCTCAGAAACCAAAACTATGTACAGCAAGTTAGCTATAGCTGGTTACAACAAACTGAACGTGAAAACCGAATCATGGCTGCAAAATTTATAAAAAGGAACAACACAAGTATGTTAAATTTTGACATCTAATGGTGCAATCGGCAATAAAAAATTTTGCACGACGAGAGAAGCAGCCGTTTTGGCATGTTCCATATTAACACATTTTAATGATGAACCTACAAACACCACCTTTAAGGTTTTCATTACCAAATGTATAGACAACAAAACACCAAATAAATCTGCATGCATTTCTTGCTTATTGTACATGCATTTAATTACATGTAAATCAGCCTCCACGCCCAAAATATGACGACCATTGATAAATGTCGTGTGAATTTTTTGATCCTAGTGAAGCCTTTTTAGAACTGAGAGGCAGGGGACAACATTCTAGTTTACATTGCTAAGGGAGTTGAGAGTAAAGAATAATACAAAAAAACTAGATAGGCAGTTGGTTTTAATGCCGACACTTACACCATAAAAAGTTGCAACAACAAATATGTTAGCGTTAAAATCTTAGAATACCCCAATGTATTTGACAAAAAACTGTTTTCTTTTGCACAAAAAATATTAAAACTTTTATTTAGAGCAAGATTTGCCATTATGAGAGGCAAAATTTAATAGGCTGAAAAAGATGTAATGAGACACGTGAATATTTGAAGTCGGTTCACTAGGGGAACGAGAAGAATAGAGAAGGAAAGAGGTGACACACCTGGCTCTGTATATTGTGTATGAGAGGTTGTTGCAATGTCTTCATCTGAGCGTTGATGCTCGCAAGACTTCTTGAGATGGACTCTACTTGTGGTGAGTTTTGGCCATGCCTTCTCTGAAACTACCGTACACAAAAAACATTTCTATCATGTTATGATGACTGATAATGATACAATACAAACACGAAGTTTAATGTGTTAACTTTTTCACCTAAACGCTATCCATTGTACAGACTCGTTAGATTAGTATTACTTTTTACTTACGATGTTTACAGAATTTAACGTTCTGCATAAAAAGATCTTTGATTAAACATCTAGAAACCAAACTATTAAAACAGCACATAAAATATTTCAATAGGACATAACCAGCTTACAAGAGCATTTCAGCTCGTCAATCCTACTGGTCTATATAAGATTGCGCTAACTTTCTTTATGCTGTAATTCATATTTAGAGGCTCTCTAGTAATATCAATGGATGAAAAATAATATCTAGAAATTCTAGATTTTGTCACAGCAAAATGAAGCAACAATGATAATATCCCATCTCCTTCATGAAGGAGCTGGGATATTATCATTGTTCCTTTTCTTGTAAACTAACGCCATAATTATTAGTTGATTAGATGATTCCTGGTAGCAAACTGTTATTAGCTGAGAAGCTCACTGTGAGTTTTTTGTATATCTTGAGTGATGGAATCTATTCAAATAAACCCAGCTTTCCAAAGATATATAGCATTGCATAAATTTCCGCGCAAAAATTATTCTTTTGCTTTCAAGTTTTTAATCGCATATGGCTCACGGTATTTTAATTATTATGATTATTTAAGATGGTTATTATGGTTACTTAAGATGGCTATTATATTATGGTTACTTAAGATGGCTATTATATTATGGTTACTTAAGATGGTTATTATGGTTACTTAAGATGGTTATTATATTATGGTTACTTAAGATGGCTATTATATTATGGTTACTTAAGATGGTTATTATGGTTACTTAAGATGGTTATTATATTATGGTTACTTAAGATGGCTATTATATTATGGTTACTTACGATGGTTACTATATTATGGTTACTTAAGATGGTTATTATATTATGGTTACTTACGATGGTTACTATATTATGGTTACTTAAGATGGTTATTATATTATGGTTACTTGAGATGGTTATTATATTATGGTTACTTAAGATGGTTATTATATTATGGTTACTTAAGATGGTTACTATGGTAAATCATCAATTTTGAAAGGCAAAAAAAGGCTGTTATCCGAGAATTCTAAAACTAAGGCAGAACAACTGTCGGTCACATATTTTATTTGCTCAAAATACGTGTTTTCAGCTATTCCCAGGACCATAATACACCTCGTTTCAATAAAGTTATATTGAAAATCCATCAAGATTTCAATATTTTACTGTTCTAGATATATAGATACATACCGAGTTTACTTACTCTAACCTTCATTTTGAATTTCGTTTATGCAATTACTTACAAAAATGATTTATAATAAAATGCTACAAAATACTGATAATCATATTATATTACTCATAATTAGCCCCTTCATTATCTAATAGCTTCCATGTATTAATCATTAGCTCCACAATTATCAACTGCTAACTGTTTTTGAAAAGGATACATGATTTTACCACACTTATAAAACCTATATCACTCAATAGATTTGGCTTAGCGTGTCGAGTGCGCAGTCTGAAAAAAAACGATTTCATCTTACTTTCTTTGGCAGATGTTTTTCGATTATGATGACAGTTACAATTTGATATACCTTCAACACGCCCAATCACGCCAGAAACAGCTAAATTACAGAGTTTTATGCCTCTACACACAAAGCTTCCTTATTCTGAACTCGAATATCTCAACTTACAAATAAACTGATCTCTCTTAAAAACTGCCATATTACAAAATTACAACTTCTTTCTGAATAGCAATCAGATTTTGTGACAATTAGGATCAGTGTCAATCACTAGCCCATAACCTGTGCGTATGATTTGTGCATCATTCGGTAAGAGCCGATGCTTAATAAACCATGGCTATATACTCCTTGTATAAACCCATGGCTATATACTCCTTGTATAAACCCATGGCTATATACTCCTTGTATAAATCCATGGCTATATACTCCTTGTATAAACCCATGGCTATATACTCCTTGTATAAATCCATGGCTATATACTCCTTGTATAAATCCATGGCTATATACTCCTTGTATAAACTCATGGCTATATACTCCTTGTATATCTAATATCTAATCGAAGGGTTAAGATTAGCTTGCCATGAGTTACACAATGCAGCGATGTTAGCAACAAGTTGAGGGATGGGGCAGCATGTATGAAAGTCTCACTATAGTTATCCATACTAATGCATTACATAGCGCAATAGAATGACGAGTGAAATGATAGCATCTTCAACAGAAAAAGTGTGCGACTCAAACCTGACTGACAATATAAAATAATTCTAGATGAACCCTACAGCAATATGAACTGCACAACTCGTAGAGCAGCGCAAACAAAGAGATAAGCAAACGCTCAAAATCTGCTCATGAAATCTAGGTTTAGAAATCCCTCTCACATGGCAACCAACTGTTCAACGAAGGAGATGGAACGAAGGAATGAAGAGAGGCAATACGCAATAGACATATAGACGCAATACCTGAATGAGTGTATCGTGTTGCTGCTGATATGACTGTTGCAGGGAGATTAATTGGCGGATGGTGCGAAGGTTGTGTTCTACAAGAGGCAAATGCAATAAGTGAGGATGAATGTTATTCATCTGCACACCCATCTCGAGCTGCTGCTTGATGATAGCTCCTTGTTGCTGGCTAGTCTGTGTAGTTGATCCCCCTCTTCCTACGGACAAAATATATGTCAGTTAAAAACACTCCCAAATAGATAGATTTTGTGTTATTTCTAACCAGCAACTTTATGGGTCTCATATATTTGTAAAAATTATTATTATAGGAAAATAGAAAACAGTTCTCAACATTTTATATTGTTTTGTTGTATTTAATCATGCTCTATTACACATGTGCTTGCTAGGTACAAAACATTCTCAACTATTTATGGCATATTAGCAATGTTTTAAATTTAGCCATGTGAGACCAGTGTGATCACGCCAGAGTTAAGCACACAATGCTTGGCCTGCACACATACACACGCACATCCTTTCCAGACCTCTGGACATACCTATAGGAACACGAGGCTGATTTGGTTTGTTGATGCGACTAGATCCCTGAAGTGCAGTCGAATTATGTTGAGCATTGTTTGTGAAAGGAGTATTTAGTGTATTCGTTGCAATATTAGGTGGGGGAATGTTTGGGTTGAATGCGTTGTCCACTATTGGCCCAGCTGCCATGGCTACAAGACAAATGAAGGATTAGTACACACTAGAGCTCAACAAGAATGAAGAAAGAGAACAGTTAAAATCGTTTATTTTGTAGGCTAGGGAAAACACAATGGCGTGTATGGTGACAGCTAGACTCATCACGATTGTCCACTCTATTTCACCGATGACGAGTTTTGCATTTTACTAAAGATGAAAACTTTCGTTTGGCTTAAATTGGAGGCTTTCTTGGCGAGCGACCTTATTAGACATGTAATTTATTGATTACTTTATGGGAGTGGATTGGACTAAGGGAGTGGATTGGACTAAGGGAGTGGATTGGATGAGGATTACTGCAATGAAAAATGAATAGATGTTTAGGAATGCATTTCAAAAAAGGAAAAGGTAATTGGCTAGTAAATAGAAATGGTTTGTGTGATGGTAGTAGCTAGGTTATTTCAGAGGCGATAGTCAACATACATACAGAGATGACGGACTTCTTACATGCATATCATATGTTAAATGTTGTTGGTTGTTACTTAGTAAAAGTGAGTCTTATCAATGACTGGCCGTATTACCCGGCATTGCCAAGGTAATAAAAAAGTCTTTGGACAGAAAATTGATTTGTATTTTACAAATAACAACAGTTACCATTCTAACTTTCAAACTACATATCATGAGAAATGTTTTGTGTAGTCGAAATAATTTAAGAGAAAATAAAAACGAATGTAAAGGTTTTCAAACTTTGTCAAACAATTTTCAAACTTCATATCATGAGGAAAATGTTTTGTGCAGGTCAAATAAATTTTAAAAAATAAAACAACTATAAAAGGGTTTAATCGTAAAACAATTAGCAAGTAATAGGTAAATAAAGTATGTTTTGCTACAATTACAGTAGAAGATCATTCAGTAATGATAAAATTAATACGAACCGAGAAAACAAAATAGAAATCCTGAATATGTAGAATTAATAACAAGTTTTTGCACAGAAGTGTGTGTGTATAAAAAAGTTACTGTTCCACCAGAAGATATTCATCAGAACTTTGAATACGATGATACTGGTACTTCTCGATACCGGTACAAATGTGAAACTGAGATATCGTACGGTCTTTGAGTGACCGAACGGAGAGAGAATGTCAAGGCTCGTCCTACAGAGACAATAGAATTGTCCACGTGAAAAGAATCGGCCTTGACCGTGATTTTTAGCAAATGAACCTTACGAAAACCGAAAATAGAAGTTCAAGAAAACACAAAAAAGCATCATGTTTCATAGAGTTAATAAGAAGCATAGATTTAAATAATTATTCACTACACACTATACGGTGTGTGATAACGTCATTGATCAATATGGTTTGTATAGCTCAGTGGTAGAGCGCATGGATTGAAAACTTGCGGTAGCAATCTCCGTGAGTTCAAATCTATCATAATTTTTTTGCATTATGATGGATTTATCTTGGATTAAAATCCAAGATTTTATTAGCTGTAACTGGAAATACACAGATAAATACGCACAAACTTGGAGAAATATATATATATTTCTCCAAGTTTGTGAGTATTTATCTGTATATATATATATATATAGATTTCATTTTCATGCTTGCTAAAACAGACATATATGACATTATTATTTTGCATGTCACTTCATTTTCAAATCCATATATACATATTTCGTAAAGTTTGTGTGTATGTGGGTATGTGTTCAGTTCCAGCTATAGCTATTAAAATCTTGGAATAAAAAACCTGTATTGCAGAAGATTTGATCTCAGACCCTCTGTTTCACAAGTCTGACACCTTACTAATTTTGTCACACGAGCTGGATGACTTCATTAGGCAATATATGTCGCTATATGGGAGCAAATACGCTACCGCTTTCCGTCATAACGCAAAGTGATGGCGTAACGCCATGAGCAGCGTAGCTCTTATTAGTGAGCTTACTTAAATTTTCCATTGGCAATGTGCCAGACTAATAGCAACTGGCAAGCAACTCTCATCACCTCTCATGATTTATAAGCTGATAAACTAGCACAGCTAGTTTATGATATATTATAATAAATGTATATCAGAATTTGATTTTTTTATTACTTGTCAGCATAAAATTTATAATGTAATGCTATTATATTTACGAATTTTGTTCTCAGAAATTGAAATAAGAAAAATAAGTTGCGACCTTCTAAAATAAATATTGTGGCTAATGTTTCAATAGTCAGAGCAATTACTAACTCGATTGCATATAGGGCAACTACCAGTTTATAGGTATGTATGTTCATGTTTGACAAACTACACATTTTATGCGTACATCAGAGGGCTACGGATACAGCATTTGAGAACGTGTTATAACTTTATGCAATGACTAATGAGCATGCAGAATGTCATACTGGACACAAAAACACTTGATAGTAACTTAGTGAGAACCAGTGCCCAAGCTTACCTCCAAACTCGCTTCTTCCACCCATGTGCATGCTGGCTTTAAGTTCAGCAATAGCGGCCTCCATGTTCATATTGTTGTTGATGAGTGCACTGTGGGCCTCATCTTTCTGCAAAGTGTGCGATTTGAATAGAGCAAACTTTCTCTACAAGCTATCCGTCATTGTGCAGCCAAATATGGACCTATCATGAATCAAGTTTGAAGGGGCCTATGAAAAGAGCAAGTTATCCGAATATAATTTGGTTATAAGGTAAAATACTAAAAACTGGTAATAGTCGGGTGAGAATAAATAAAAGTGTAATCGACTGCTGCCAAAGCAACTGTCCTTAACTGGCCACTTATTGCGCAAATCGTGTCAACTACAAAGAATTCCTTACGAGACCAAACAAATTGCTTAGTATGAACTAAACTTGAGGCGAAAACTCACAGGAAACTTGAGCTGGGTGACGAGATAGTGGAGCATTTGTTGCTTCGTGCCCATGCCAGTGCTGTGTGAGTTCATCATGGAAGGGGTTGAATTACCAAAGTGTCCACCCATTCTACTGGAAGGAGCATGCTGAGCCATGTGACCTTCAGGTATGCTTGACTGAAACAGACAAAGCTATTATGCAGTCTTATTTGCAAGATTTAGAATGAATCAACAATCCTATGTTGAAATTTAACTGTATATTGAAAAGCTCAACTACACACCTATGACCTATATGACCTATGACCTATGACCTATATGACCTATGAAATGTTCCGATAGCTATACAACATGGTTTGCAACAATCCCAACAAACAGCAACATATTCATATTTTTAGGTCCGAGCAAAATTTTGGTCATTGATAGAGTGCCATATTTCATCCGATCTTAAAAACACAAATACAGTGAAACACCGACAATGAAAAAGGTGCAGTTATGGTACTACTATTCATGAATAGTGGAACCTGGGCACTCGGACGATTCTCATCTCTTAATAAAACAAAACTCAAACAAGAAACGGGAGAATATTTCACCTCCGAATTCTGTGAAAGTCTGAACAGCCATTTACAGTCAAACATGGATAACTCAAAGTTCATGGGACCGAGCGAAAGAGTTTGAGTTATCAGAGCATTCAAGTTATCAGAGCACTGCCACAAGTGCATGTATTTATCAGTAGATACATGTACATATACAAACTATATATAAATCAAAAGCATAGATTGCTTGTTGCAAGTTAAAGGGCTTCTCATGGAATTTTAAAAAATCTTATCAAAAAATAGACATTTTTATCACTTGAGATTTGTTTGTTGTTTTAGGTGATGTGACTGCCAGAAAATTTTCAGATTAAAATTGGCAAAACTTGATCGCTGTTAAAACGCTCAGAAAGAAAGACATCTTTTTCTTCTGAACGTTTTAAGCAAGATCAATTTTGCAGAATTTACTTGCTAAGTTTATCCGAAGGTTTTCACGCTTTTTCTTTACTTTCGTGAAACCATCACAAAGTCTGTGGATGTCTGGTAAAATTAGATCTTTTCCAAACCTTTAGAAAAGTCGTTAACAAAAATATTTTGCCGATTGTGGTAATAATGACGCCTAAGAACTACTAAAAGTTGCTGTTTATCTATATGGCTCGGAATAAAGTAATATTCTAAAGTAATAATAACTGTCCCAATAGCCATTGGGCAAAGAAATGTTTGAAATAATGATGCCAAGTTCGAGTTATCTAAAGCAATTTATCATGGGAACGGACCGAACAAATCTGTTCGAGTTAACAATGGGTTCGAGCTATCCGAGGACGAGTTATCCGCGTTTGCCTGTATGTGTCAATTCAGTGGCAGCAGCTTGAGACAGCCAGTGAGTGGGAATAGACCTACACTTAATGTATTGTGCAAAAACTTTGTTTCCCATCTGTTGGGGACAAATATGGAATTGGATCTTATTTAGGTCAGCAGGGTTGAGAAGCTGAAAGGAAGACTGAGAACCATGACGGAGTTGAATGGCTACAGATAAAAAGGGCATGCGCCTGGAATGCACTATTCGATATCCTTTTTTCTTATTATGGAGGGGGGAACTGACATAGAATTCAAACAATTCAGTTGTTGAACAAAAATCTGCAAAGAATTATGTCCGAGAGCCGAGGTTTTACTGTATGCAGATAAGTTGAAAATTATTTTACTAGCAACATATGCAAACTTTAAAAACAACAAATTGCATGTGTTGTCTTTCATCACAAGTTATTGCAATCATCATTAGAGCAGTTGGAGTCAAGAATCTGGCACTATTTCTGACATATGTAACAGCTTTTACTAATCCATTAAAATAAGAGCCTGTATATACAAAACATTTATGGTTAATTTACATTAACTGATCAAGTTATGTTTAATTTACAAAAAATTAAGCCAATCCAAAAGGTTAACTACAAACCAAAGATAAAGCTTGCACTTTAAAAACCACAAAGGTAATTCAATAGACCAAATTTAGGATAAACTGCAATATTTTTTATTGATTATGGCGAGCCAAAAGAGATGACTATGGAAGGCTGCTCCTACAGTTGGTGTCAAGATGCCTGGACAGCTACATGTAAAAATGAAACACTGAAATCGTGGAAGACACGATCAGACTTACATGTTTTCGAGGCTGCTTGAATCCAGCAGCACTTGACCAGACTGAGTTGCTTTCATTCCAGTCTCCCATGTCAGCATCATCTCCCTCACCCTTTTACAATAAAATCAGCAATTGTCTGATTCACAGAATCTTTAATGTCCATACCAGGTATTGACTTACACTGCATCAACCAAAAAACTTGTTTTACTTTCATTCTTTTTCCTTCAAACCAACTATTTTTCTTTCAACTAAACTTGAGACGTTGGAAATTAAAATAGGCCTATTGTCTATTTCTAAAATGGGTGCACAATACCTGATGAACAGACAAATGGGGATCTAAGCATATCCATACCATTGGTCTGCGCTCTCGCAAGTCTCCGTTAGCCTGTCCATCCTCATAATTGAAGGAAGGCTTTCTGCCAGCCCCAGCTCCGGACTGCCACGAGTTGGACGGCGTATCTCCCCAGCCACTGTTGTTACCAGCAGAAGATTGAGACTGTCCCCAATTTGTTCCGGTGACAGAAGAGTTCTCTCCAGACCAAGAAGCGGATGATTTATTATTCCAGTTGGAGGGAGGACCACTCGGTCTGCCCTGGCTCTGATCCCAATAGCCTACATTAATGAGCAGCCGGTAGGAAGCTTGACAGTGATAGATAGTCAATGAAGCGGCAGGCCACATAATAAGAACGACGCAATACCAATCAAGGAGCATCCGCGTTGCCTCGAAAACTAAACAGGCTGCACATGCAACTAGATACAAGTCATGCACAGTCAAGTCATGCACCAGTGGCTATGGCACTGGCCGAGCCGACCCTCAACTCTAGTTAAGTTGAATCAAATACTGCCACGAAACCATAGATCTCCTGTCGCACATGCATGCTATAGGACTGTCAGATAAACTGGCAAGCCCATGAAGAAATGAAATGTGGTATATAACAGCTTGTTTCAAATAAATGCGACCACAGCAAATAATACTGAGACGATGAGCATAATGACAACAGCGACCAAAGCTTGACTACACAGCTAACATGATACATTCACCGACAACAGCCCTGCACCTAACCTCTGCCATTTCCTCCGAGCTGAGTCGTGAGGCCAGCAGCAGCACTGGGCTGAGCAGATGGCAAAGGAGCACCAACAGCTGCCGAGGGAAGGGGCTGCGAGTGAGGGTGCATTAGCCTGCTCTGTTGGAGCCCCAGTTCAACCACAGGACTATTGGCACTCACACCAGCATCACAGTCTTAAAAGAAAACCACATAGAGATAGACACTCGGTGAAATGAGTATACTTCCAGCATCGTGAGGAGTATCTAGGTTATGTTGACAACCTGCCAAGTACTTATAGCGGTAACAAAACAGACTTCTCACCTGGACTTTCATTAGAGACAGAATGCATTCTGATAGCTGGCTGGCCTGAGCTGGAATCCCAGCGATGAAGCTTACGGGGATCAGGGTTGGACCCATTTTGAGATGACCAGCCAGGGTCTGGACCGGTCAAGCCTGTAGGTTGTTGACTGATTGAGTTGGGGGGACTGGAACGGCTGACAGCACCTGGGTTGGACGGCCACGCACTCTCGGAGCCCTCAGCTCCACCAGATGAGACTGAGATTGTACGAGACTGTGGAGCTTGCGAGTTCCATGAGTTAGTAGTCTCGCTACAAACATAGCAATATAGTTTTTAGGTCTCAACATTAAAAACAATGCCAGAAAAATCTGAATAAAATGCTATATGCACCAACCCGGGAGTATCAGGTTCTTTGGTGCTGGGTAGGTTATCCCACAATGCATTGTCCTTATCCTTGGATCCTTCACCGTTCCATACATTAGGATCATTGTTGCCAGCCACCTTTTGATTCCATGTGCTCTTATCGGTGGGAGTTGGCCCGCCATTATTAGTTTTAGCGGTTTCCCATATGGCAGTACCTGTGAGAACATACATCCATTGAACAGTTGGTGCTATCTTCAGCCTGTGTGTGGCAAGCTTCAATTGACTTTTTAGCAGAATGTGCAACCATTATTAATAGTAGAGCAAACATTCTAGAACCATTTGCCTCAAAAGTATGTCATAATACACAAACTTTAAACCAACCATTATTTTGTGTAGAATGCCACTGGTTTGACTCATCTTGATGAGTTTTTTCCGGTGTTTTACCCCATGATGTGTCTTGCCTGACAGGCACTCGACCCCAGCCCTCTGGGTTGTTGATAGTCAGTTCAAGGGCAACCTTTGCAGGGTCAACCGGCTCTTGAGGCTTTGGTAGTGATTTGGGCAGGCCTTTGGCAGCAGCACCAGCCCAAGAAGTAGGGGCAGCGGAAGCAGCACCAGTTTCTTGTGTAGAAGATGTCGTTGTCGGTGGTGAGACTGTATTACTGGCACCAGCACTAGTAGTAGCACCCCACTGCGACTGTTGCGCAGTGCTAGCACTGGTGTCATTTACAGCATCAGGTGGATTGCTGACAGTACTCGGATTGGAAGGCGTTGACTGCCAGGCAGTGGCTGGGGAGGAAGAGTGAGAAGTGGATGGACCCCACTGGCTCGGTTGAGCGCTTGGGGCACTGGACGGAGTAATCGGTTGACCAGATGAAGCAGATGCGGTCTGGCCCCAGCCATCAGTGCCTGCATTTGGTAGGAGCTTTGGTTGACCCCAGGAATCTTGCTCAGCCTGTGTTACAGGAGTGGAAGGCATCCCCCATTGAGTAGTTGAAGATGAACCGGTAGGCATACCCCAGTCAGAGGTATGAGATGACTGCGGCACACGCTGATTTGGAGACTGAGAACCCCAGGGAGATGGCATATTGCTATTGTTGTTGTTGCTAGTGGGAGCTGTGCTCCACTTGTTGGACGATGCATTGGTCGTGTCACTAAAGGTTGAGGAGAGGGACTGAGTGCCCCAACCTGTGAACTGACTAGTTGTGACAGGATTGGTTGAATGATCTAGCCTTGGAGTGTTTGGCTGGCTGTTGCTGGGCTGCAATTAATGTGAGAAGCAGAGGCGTGAAAGGCTGAGCATTTGGAGGTGATTGTAAAGGATGCAAGAGTCATGGGCAGGCTAGCTGATTAGATAAGAGAAGCAGACTGAGTAGATATAACCTAGCAGGCTAATGTGATTAGAGTGTGAAGCATCAAATGAACAGCACTCGACAGTTACGTATCATGTTGAATTCAATGACAATTTTCGACAAAAGAAAAATGGTACACGCTTCGGACAAAGTTTTCACTAACTCGAGATGAAGCCCCAAGGTTTTTGATCAGAATTAAACTTGGCTTACCTGCTTATCCCAGTCGGATGAGGAGCTGTCTAACCACTGCGTCTCATTACCTGCTGCACCAGTAGGCGCTGCAATAATAAAGCTTAAGCTGAACATAAAGCTGACAGAAGAGAAGCCACAACCAAACGCAGAATAAACTTTTAAGTGTACCAGACGCAAAGAATACGTTGAAAAATACTTTACGTAATAATCCAACACGAAAAACAGAAAACTGAAGCAAATTGTTGCTGTGCCAATTTTCACATCAGAATATCTGCAAGATCACAACAGACAGTTATATCTAACACTACAACAAACAACCAAGGGCAAAGCATAGTTTAAAAATCATGTCTTGATTCGTGTTAACTCAGAGCATCGTAGAGGAATTACACTTGGTGATTTTTGAAAGATTGTCTAAGATGCATAGCGCGCAAACTAAAAATGTGAATGTCATAGTCAACACAAGCGATTTTGTTGGAATCTAGCATATGCACATTTTTCATAAAGACTTTTCTAACGGAGGACCACTGTGACTCACAAGTAACTCAACTCAATCATAATTTTCAAACAACATTTTACACCGAAATGTCACAATTTTTTTAGATTATCAGCTGTTCATTCCACTCTACGTTCTATCAGTTAATGCCTACAGTATTAAACATTACAAAATGCAACTTGGCAAATAGATTAAAATATCCAACTAAGTAGAATGCTTCGGTAAATTGTCCACTGTGAAACTCATTCTATTGCATCAGTTTTGCCTGGCTTAATACATTGAATAGGCCAGCTGATCTATGCAATGGTTTAATTAATTGCAGAAGAATGGTTTTATAATTGTTGCAGTATCGGTATTAGAGTTGATATTAAGGCATGTGTAGCATAGTTACACGAATGCTCATGGGTGTGTTCAATATCCGATCTTGGGTGAGCCAGAAAATCTCATTTTGTGTCACAAGTGAATGACAGAAGTTGTCTTCACAATTACAAATAAAACCATCCATGAGTAAATAAATGACATTGGTTGCAAGTCGATACACTTTAGGTTGACTTTTTTGCGCATGCAAGGTAAGCTGGCTTTGCAATTTTTAGTTTGTTACACACTACGCAACCATAAATTCAGACCAATTAATTATAAATTTCAACGTTTCGTGGTAGGTTTGAGCAAATTTTGCATCGCGCAGGATTGTGCAGTTATTTAATTTTTAAAGCAACTTAGCCAAACAGCTCATTAAAACAGAAAAGGTGATTATATATATATATTGAATCCCAAGTTTTCAATTATGATTATGAATGAAAAATGGCACACGGACATCAAAGTCGATTTATATACTAAAGCGTAACGGAGAACACCGCTTTTTCCCTGGCATAAAATGGCCTGCTAGTGATTGGTTTTCTCAGGAGCGATTGGCGTCATGGCTCAGTCGCACAGCACCCCAAAAAATCCTGCTTACATGATGCACTCTAATTAGGGTACTTCCTGCCATAATAATGTAACGACGCAATAATTTTCTCGATACTGCATTACTAGAACTTTCAACTGATGCAAATGATAAGCCTAGAAATAAGTCTTGTTAGCCATCATGAAATTTTAAGGGGTCAGGTTGTCTCAAACTCCATCATGCTTAACTGGCCTTGGCTCTTAAACAGACTACCGGACAGGATATATTAGTATTTGATTCAACACTAATATATACATGTTAGCAACAAAACATGCAAGTACCTGAGCTAGATGGATTTATCACAGAATTTGAGGATGTCTCAGACGAGTTATGAGATTGTGAAGCACCTGGAACAAGAGCCTGAGGTAGGACTGATGGCTGACTCATAGTTGAAGTGGCCATACTTTCTCAGGCAGCGGTCATGTGAGCTGTAAGAAAAAAGTTTGCTTAAAAGAGTGATCTAGAAAAAATAAAAGCATGCCAAGTTGCTACAGTTCGCTAATCATGTCACCTTTCACAATATTAAACAACGTTCTGTAGCTTCTGATCCAGAAAGACAGCTGGAATTTTGAGGAACGCAAAAATTTGCAATATTTTTACATACAAGCGCATGGATGGCTATTTCTATTTTCTGTTTATAAATCAACCTGAATTTATTTCCCTACTGCACAGTAATAGGTAAGGCATTTGCTTCTACTGTCATACGTACACTTGAAGCTAATGACTCTATACATTCTCAATTTATTGAAGCAAATACCACATGTTAGAACTGCAAATAGCCTTCAAACCGTCGAAACATCTAGACTACATGTACTGGCAAACAGTAAATTAACACTACCCATCTCTCACGAAGGTCAATAGTATAAAGATTTTGTTGCTAAAAAGTTGTTTATTCACCTAAATACTTTTTAAACACTTTCAATCGAAAGAACTTCATACCCAGCAAACCAACAAAATTGCTTACAGAGATAATCTAGACATGACTATATAGTCATTGCAAACAATTGTTGTACAATGCTATGAGTTGCGCATAACAAGACGAGTTAACGCCAACTTGTATGAACCACAAGTTGGCGTTAACTCGTTAGAACTAATGATAATTTTGGAACGGAGAAAAATTAGACTAACCGTGTATAAGTGGTCTTAACGTGTAAGTAGTAAAGCTGACAGAATGCAAAGAGTGGTTTAATTCTTAGTGAGTCTGTTTTGAGATTAATTTAAATGATAGAATCATCATGATCGTTACACAAATACACAAAAATGTCACATTCTCAACTAAACGAAGTATGCATTTCAGCAAAACTACACAAATATAGAATGCGCCAAAAATAAGTGAATAGAAGATGAAGTATGTATAGTTAAAAACTAGACGCTTCTAATTTGCCCAATTTTGGATTTTAATTGCAAAATGACTTTACCAGACCTGTTACGAAATTAGCCAATGAAAAGATAACTGTAAAATTTATAATGAAATCTCTTATCAGAGTTGACTACAAAATTTACATCTCAATCACCTAATGCAAGATTCTACCTCTGATCATAAAAACCTCAAAATGTTGAACCTAAGACCTTAAAATCCTAACGAGTCGCCACCCAAAATGTAAATAATTGAACTTTTTCGATGCTGTACACGCATCTATGAGTTTTGTATGGTCGAGTGCCCTAGACGCATTATTGCGACTTTCCCAGCAATTGCATAGTAACTTCATTTTATTATTCGTTGACAACACAACCCGCGGTCTTGAGGACTTTCATGATATTGACAATGTTGTCCAAAGATCTCTATAAAATTAGCATAAAATAATGAAGCAATTTTAAACTTTTGTTTGAGAACTATTAACCTAAAAACGAACAATTTTTGTGTAAGTTTTGCTGAGTACCGCGCGAGTCAGAAAACAGGTAATTACTTATGTTCATGAAGTTATAGCCAATTCAGATTTGCGTGATTATACAGATAATTAAAGTAGCAGCGGTGACTCTGATAGTGGTGAAAGTAATAGTTTTGTAAGAGTAAGGAACATTGTGGAAGATCGTCTTAGCTTCGTAGCGATCGCTTCACATAGCTTTATCATCACACAAAGTATAGATACATTGAATTTTGTGTATAGCAGTGTTAGCTAAAATGTTGGCAAAATAAAATGTTACAAAAATGTTCTAGATAGTTTGAAATTGAAAAATTATTGTATACATATAATGAAATAATAGCGGCAATTTTCGGTAAAATGGCTAGCACTAGGCCGATTGCTAAATTTGTACATGGATGGCAGTGAAAGGGTTAATGTCTGTAAACTGACAGGCAAATGTTTGCCTTACAACAAACTCATTTGGTGTAATCTAAAAATGTTTTATTACTAGATTCGCAAGAATCGATTACATATCATTCAAAGCAGCATATATAAAGAATAACTTTACAGCTCACAGAAACGAATGGTTATCGCATACCCTTGCTCAATGATGGAGATGTCTCAATATTCCATCACGAATGCATCTCTTGGGTACAAATAGGGAAATGAAAAAATAATCTTAAGCTACATTTAATGCAGAGGTCAAACAGAATTATGTTATTGTGTTCCACCATGTAACAAACATACATAAAAGTAGTCTTTTATGTTTTCAATCTTCCCGCTATATGGCAATGTGTTGCAGGTAAGAGTCGATTAAGCTTTACAGCTAAGTATGTTTAGCCGTAGTTTTGATATTTTCCTAATAGGTATGGCAATTTTTGAGAGATACATTTCAACTAAAAAACCATCCACACGAAGCCTAATTATCAGATCACTCACATTTGAAAAAAAGTGTGTTACTACATATATTCACATTACTGAAGCATTCATCAGTGATCATAATGAAGGAATACTTTCCGCAAATATCTCCCCCGAAAGTTCTTGCGGTTTTATCAAATTGTAATGTGCGAAGTTACATTCATAATAGTCAAGGTTCACAATCTAGTAATATGGAGCAATATCATGCGAACCAGGCTTTGAAAGCTTCCTAAGCTTTCCAAGCTTGGGAGCCATCACTACACTGATGAAGAAACTTACAAGGATGGGACTAAGAAACCATAACATCAAGGTTTATTACCATAATTTGCCCCGATGTGTGAATTTATAACTGAAATCTGACAATCAGAGACAAACAGCATCAGTAAACAGCAAACAAGCAAATGTTATGTTGACAAAAACTTGAATATCAAGGTTGATGGTATTTGGGCCACATAGGTGCTTGCAATAGCTGAACTGGCTTTGCTCATCAGATGAGCGAGAAACAAGCAATCGATGCCTGGAGAAAGAAGCCAGTAAGCAGTATAATTACGTGTTAATCAATAGTGAGCAGAGGCCTTGACAGGATGATAATAAACCATTCAAGCAAGTAACTAGACCTTTCATACATTCTCATAGCATTCCAACAGGACATTCTCCTAATGAACAAAGCCATGACAAGAACTGTTGCTATCTTGACTGAAAGAAAGGCTAACAATAGTGTAGGCTGAGCAACAAAGGGAGCGATGCAAGTTCGATTGGGGAGAAACTAACTTGAAATCATTGTGTAAGCCTGAAAATCGAGATACACCACTTTTAGTAAAGACCATTTTTTTAAATGGTCGTTATTAAGAAATAAGATGGAAATGATGGACTTAGTTTCAAACTACATTTGCAGAACAGATTCTTTGGGCACACAAAATATTTCAATAAACTATTTGTATGCGATAGAAAAATATGCAGGACAATTTGAATAATTTGTTGAATAGTTTAACTTGTTACTTACGTAGCGCATTAGAGAACCAAATGTTAGCAGGTCAATGAGTGATCAGTTGCCTTGCTCTATAAAATGTTGTCAGGCCTATAAGAAATAACCGATGACTAAAAAAACTGCTGACGGGTGAAGCAAACACAGTTCTAAACCATAGTGGTAATAAAATGATAACAACTGAGCTATAAACAAAAGATAAAACGAATCGAAGTTCATTGACATAAATATTAAACAAGACTACCTAAAAAAATCTGTTACCTGCAATATTAGCCAATTATTTAGCTTTAATAAGGCTTTTACAACATTACATTACCAATCCAAAAATAGCATCGTGCATAAGCTGAATCGCAAATACAGACAAAAAATCGTGTGATGTCTACCCTTCACAAGCTGTAGTAGTAATACAATCCTAGCGTTATCAACTACCATCATAGTTTGGCTCATTTGATAAATGATTAAATACCATTAAAAAACGTAAATGGTTGACGGTAGGCCTACACCAAGGGGAGCTATATGAAAACTAACAATTGCACAGAATAAAAACACAGGTGTAAAACGGTTGCAGATTGTACTGACACAGGACCGAGCCATTTCGTAAATCGATGTCAAAATTCTCAAGATCTAAACAAAACTAATAACTACATGGAGATTGGGTAGCGCTGCAAAATAAAAAATAGCTTAACAGGCTTCACCGGACGCTAATGCTTTTAAATAATAAAATTCAACAGTACTACCAAGCTGAGGAATCCGAAAGGGAAAAAAAACACTTGAAAACTTCAAAGTAAGTTCTCATCGTGACAGGTATTATCGATTCAACCTTTCTGTAATTTGAAAAGTAAAACTAGGTTTACAAAATTGCGACAAGGTTTACGCCATTATGTCAAGTCGGTTAAGTGTAAAGGAGTTACTGAATAAGTGAATATAATAAATCAAAAAGTTCATAATCCACCTGATATAGTTTTGGAGCAACTTTATTGACATAGAAACGTCGGTTTAGCACCATCCAAGAGTCTTAGTCCACTCCATTACAGTATAATATATTGCCAGTTGTACGCTGTAATCTCTCTGCATTACTGCAGGACTGGGAAAAGCTTAACCTAACATTTCATTGGCAAACTTTATAGGTCACAATCACGTGACAAGACTAAATAAAGGGGATCATTACGGAAATAAAGAGTTTTTTCCGTACATATAAGGTTAAAATTGTGAATTTTATGTTTTATGCACTATTTAACAATTGTTTTTTAATACATATTAAAATTTGATATTTTGTGTATCACAACGTTAATAAATCAAATTCGAGTGATAGTTTTAAGCCAAACCTTAATGAGCCTCTAAACCACGTGTTTGAGATTGTTGAAGGCCAAAGCAACGACCGTTTACTTCACGGGAGTAAGTAACTCCAATATGGCTCGGTAGTTCTCTACCGACTATGTACATGTACACTGCACACGCATAATGAGATAACTATTGGCCTAGGAGTTGGTTGGCGAAAAGTTTATTTAGAGCAGAGGTGTTCTCTTCATAATTTTTACATTTCATAAACTCACAAATTCAACCTAAGTTTCAACAGCAATAAAACTCACCAAAGGTTTTAATTTAGTATTTGATAAACATTTTATTTCAAAAAGTTTAGTGGCCTGGGATTAGTTAAGAAAGTGTTTTAGAATAAAAGATATATAAAGAAAAGTCATGGTATATGCTTTATTAATAGTATTTGAACCAAGCAGCAATGTGATGCTAAACAATATAATGGGAAATTTTATACCAATATCTTTGATTTAATGAACTTGCTTGACCTTTGAAAGCAACATGCAGAAAGACATAAAACATGAGAAATGAGCTAAAACAAATAATTAACAAGTATTAAATCCAATTGCTATAATTTTCAGACTTTTAAATCTAAAGTTGATGACATTAGTAATAGTATTAATAATTATACAAAAAGAAAATCTAATGAATAAATATTCAACAGACTGGTTTGCTCAGATTAGCAGGTATTTTGAAAACAGTTCGACCTATTTCAAAGAACTATTGACTTTCTGAGTTGGAATAATAATAGCTCTGAGGCAAGCACTAGCAAACACTGAGGGTCACTCGCAAGGAACCAATCAAAACCACAGAACACTTGTTTATTACGGGTAAAATCAGAGGAGGTAAAGGGTGTAAAAGCTAGTGCAGGTTAATACAAAGAGCAAGTGAATGAAAAAGACTTATGATAAAACAGAGATGGGATGAAATGCTTTCTGAGATAAAAATTTACCAAAAGTCGAACCGCAAAAGCAAGATGATTCAAAACCAAAAGCCACCGAATGTATTGCTTAGATCAAGAAAAAAGGTTGTTAGCGTGACAATCATCTTTCCTTGCTCTTTCCTTGTTGCTGAGCAGTGTGAGTCTTGATTTGATTCGTTAAGCATTTGCAAGCACTCTTCCCTCGAGTCCCAATTGTTGTTTTAGGCCAAGCAACCTCATATTTGTGTTGTTAGCATGTCCTTCACATATGAGAACGAGGTCACTAGATATACATGTAGACCAACAATTGGGATCCGAAGGAAAAGGTTCCTAACAATCTGAAGAACAGATAGGACTTTGAATTAAAAGTCTTCTGTCACCACAATTGTGTTCGAGACAATTCTAGCAGATTCAGAAAAATTGCTTATGTCAACAGTTTATAATTGGTTTGAAAGATGGTCACACCTGAGCGAAATCATGGTACCGAAATATTTGAAAATGTATTTACGACTATGGAAGTTCCAGTCATATCAGAAACTACTAAAAGAGAAGCTGATATACCGAGTGACAGAAGAAGAACTCTTGGTTCCAGTAGATAAACTTTCAAAACCCACAAGAACTATAACTGAGGATAAAGAAAGATTGAGAAAGTCTCAAGTAGCATGCAAAGTAAAAGATAGTCCAAGGTGATTACTTGACGAGCACCTAAAAGTTATGAAGGACATGGCAACCACAGCGGATGCAGTGTGTAAAACGGGGCTAGATGTCTGACATGCCTTGGGGTGATGGTCAGCAATAGATCGGAAGAGAATAAAGACTAGAACAGCACAATTCATAATATGATAAAGAATACGATAAAGAATACGATAAAGAAGACGATAAAGAATACGATAAAGAACGCGATAAAGAACGCGATAAAGAACGCGATAAAGAACGCGACAAAGAACGCGATAAAGAATACGATAAAGAATACGATAAAGAATACGATAAAGATTACGATAAAGAACACGATAAAGAATACGATAAAGAATAGGATAAAGAATACGATAAAGATTACGATAAAGAACACGATAAAGAATACGATAAAGAATAGGATAAAGAATACGATAAAGAATACGATAAAGAATACGAAAAGAATATGAAAAAGAATATGATAAAGCTGTTTCAGAGAGTGTAATAAGAAGAAATATCAAAGGGAATGCCAAACAAGGTCGAAGTTGCTTGCATTCAGTTGCTTCCGTATATGTTACAGTCAATGCGTAAAAACCAGTCAATCTGTAAAATGCCTGAAATTTTCAATCATTTTACAAATTGCCTGATTAACTCCGGCCTCTTAGAAAATGGCTGACACTTCTCGGTATTTTACATAATGACTACAAATCACTCCATTCGTTTGACAGATTGCTGAAACATCGATATGAAGTAATACAAGTTATTTATGTCAAGTAGAGCATCAGCTATTGCACGTATACATTCTTATATTGTTTAATTTGTTATTATTTTGTATTTTAAAACATAATTCTTTTAATAAGTACAACGTATGATATGTAGGGCCTAATATTTGATTGAGGATATGAAGATTATTTACAGTTAAACAAATGTTAATACCAAATACCTGTACCAATACCTTTATATCATATACCTGTACCAAATACCTGTACCAAATACCTGTACCAAATACCTGTACCAAATACCTGTACCAAATACCTGTACCAAATACCTGTACCAAATACCTGTACCAAATACATGAATGCTAAGATGCTTGGATGAGTTGCGAAGGGTAGCTGTTTACCATAATACAGGTATGCTGCTTTAATGAGGCTACTCTCTACATTATTTAGAACCAAACAGGAGTGTCTGCTAAAGCACTCACATTAAATGAGGCAGCCATTTTGATGTATCGATCAATGAAACAACACGGTTTTAAAAAAATTAATTTTATAAGTACAAACAATTGATCTGTGATATTTTGCTGATACAATTAAGTGTATCAACAATTCTACACTAATTGTCTCTCAAGCAGCCATCAAGTTTGGCTCTGCAAGAGAGTTTAAATTAGACATGCATTTGAAATGATTAAAGCACCTTCTACCAGAACATAGCGCCCATCTGAATAACAGTCATATGGTCATGTATTAGTATAACACACAAAATACTAGTGTCAGTTTTTATTTGGACTGTCAAACTGCCATGACATCTATTATTACATTGCTATCCAACCTTGAAACATTTATGTTTGTTTGACTTGCACCGCTTGCCACCACTCTGTCTACAGTCAAATAGATGTTAAAAACTGTAATACACAGTACTTAGTTAAGTGGTGTTGGCATACCATAATCCAGCAATATAAACCTTTAGTTACAGACTGCATATCTATGAGATCTACCTAATCTCTGGAACCAAAATCCTTTGACACAATTGGCTTCACAACTACCCATTTGATGGTAGCACACCTGCGTTTCTATTGAATGACTTTTGACATTCGATGCAAAAGGATTTGTACGGCTCAAGCGAGTGGCGTGTGATGTTCGCGTGCTCAGTCATAGCTTTGATCGTCTTGTCGAGGCCTTGTTGTACGCTTGATGACATCAAACATATCATCAATGTAAGCAAATCTTAGATTTGAATGCTTTTGTTCAAGCATATGGTTCAGGTATGTGAACTGTATTCTGTTTAACTGTCATATGTTGTACTTAATAAAAAATTATTTTTTTAAATGCTAAATAGTAGCGAATTAAACAATATAAGAATATATATATGCGATAGTTGATGCTCTACTTGACATAAATAACTTGTATTACTTCATATCGATGTTTCAGCAATCTGTCAAACGAATGGAGTGACTTTTTAGTCATTTTGTAAAATGCCTAGAAATTTCAGCCATAAAATGACTGAAAATTTCAGGTATTTTGCAAAATGACTCGTTTTACACATTGACTGTAACATATACAATGCGCAGACAAGCATTACTACTGCCATCTAAAGAACAGTAACTTGATAAAAGAAGATTGAAAAGTGTGAAAAGACACGATACTTACAATGCTGAGAAAGACTTCTACCAGCGTGCATGAGGTATGAAAAGCAAGCTAGAGGAATAATCCCATCGTTAGAAAGATTTTCATAGTTCTTAGTAGGTATATGAGAGTGTAAGTAGTAGTAGTATGCTTAGTAGAAGTTCTTAGTAGGTATATGAGAGTGTAAGAATGAGAGTGTAAGAAAAGACGGAATGAGAGCAAATAGATGTGGGAAGTGGAAACAAAAGCTAAGCAATAAAATCATTGAGGTTAATAAGTTCATCGCTACTGAAGCTTCTATCAGAAAGGTGACTTAAGAAGAGAAAGAACTAGACAGTGTCTGGGATTCATAGAATTCAAAGCTACTCGGAGAAATTGTTTGAGTAAACATAGACTAATGTACCAGGCGATGAATGAGGTGGTGAAAGACCGGACAACAATGCCGGACTGGTTGGCTACTAAACGAACTGTACCGGTACCAGAGGATTTATTACAGGAAAAACTTCATCTACCCCAAATGCCTTTCTAAACGCATACAGGGTGTGCATAAAGGTCCAATGTACAGAAGAGATCATGCAGAACAGAATGAAGGATGAGTAAAGAACCAGTTGGGGGCGTGTAGTGCTTTGCTGGGAACAGATGACCAGCTCGGTGTCAATAAATAGACTGTTAACTAAGCAGCCTTAAGCTGAATCCAGCAGCAACTTTTACAAAATGACTTATGGCAAAATAAAGCATGGTTGGATGATTAGAGCTTACAAATAATGTAGATGCACTCGATAATACGGTAGATGCAATCATCATGTTTAACAAAATGATGAAACAATTTAAAAACTTGAGGTAACTAGAGATAGTGGCCGTGAGAGAGTTATGTAGATAGACAAGAAGGGTTTCCTTTGAGTAGACAGCTTCTGATCTGATAGATTTTATATGACAGAGGTGCTAGCAGCGATGCATCTGAAAGTTGCGTGACAAGACCACAATAAAAACATCTGAAACACAGTACACATAGCCTTCGAGGATACATGGCCATGGGAGGCCATGGGATGACATACACATGGCCATGTTGTATGTCACACTAAGTGTCCCGTTGTACGTCATATTGTGTATTGTTCTATATGTCACATTGAGTGTCATGCTGTATGTCACACAGAGTGTCACATTGTACGCCACATTGTGTATTATGCTATATGTCACATTGAGTGTCGTGCTGTATGTCACACAGAGTGTCATGTTGTACGTCACATTGCATATCATGCTGTATGTCACATTGAGTGTCATGCTGTATGTCACACAGAGTGTCACGTTGTACGTCACATTGAGTGTCATGCTGTAAGTCACATTGAGTGTCATGCTGTATGTCACATTGAGTGTATGCTGTATGTCACACAGAGTGTCACGTTGTACGTCACAATGCATATCATGTTGTATGTCACATTGAGTATCATGCTGTATGTCACACAGAGTGTCACGTTGTACGTCACATTGCATATCATGCTGTATGTCACATTGAGTGTCACGCTGTACGTCACATTGTATATCATGCTGTATGTCACATTGAGTGTCACGTTGTATGTCACATTGAGTGTCACGTTGTCGTCACATTGCATATCATGCTGTATGTCACATTGAGTGTCATGCTGTATGTCACACTGAGAAACAAATACTCATTCAAGGATAGAATGGACTCTTTTATGATCAAAAACTTTTTATTTTATTTTGTAGAAATTGGGAATTACTTTGTCAAGATATGTCCAGTAGGTAGTAAACTATGATATGAATACTCCAGATTGTCTAATAGAGGCCATTCAGACTTCTAGAGATCTAACGATTCAATTAGAATTCGACTGCCTTTTAGCAACTGTAGTGTGCAACTGGCCTTAGCTCAATCCTTTATAATTTCATCAACTCCATTCAAATCCTTTATTATATTTATGATTGACTTGTTCATTTTAAAAGTTAAGATCTGAATTTAGAATAACTGTATTGACATGTGGACCCAGAACTCATTTTTAAATTAAAACGCTGTAGTTCTGTTCTTTCAATTTAGACGCAGACAAGTGTGAGGATGGGCTAATTAGGTCTCGTAAGAATTCCTGTTTGATTTTAGATTAAAAGTAAAGATCTAGTAATGATTTCATAGGCTGTGCTGTGCCTATGTTACTATTCAGAACAGCAAAGCCTCATGATATCTGAAGAGAACGAGTAGCGAGTGAGTTTGTTGTCAGTCTTCAACTTAGCGACAGTTTCTGTGGCGGTGTTGGTTCAGCGGAGAGTGTCAAGACTGCTCTAAATATATGCATATATCGAGAGATCTGTCGATAGGAGCTTTTGGAAAAAATGAGAGACAGAAATTAGAACTGGTATACGAATCGAAAATAAGCTCTCTTGCAAAATAATAAAAGAAAAAGGATTATCGAAGTTGTAGAGGGTAGAGAAACAAAGGAGGTTGAGTTAAGCCAAGTAGTCATGTATAAAGATGAGCTGATATGAACATTAAAGTCACAATTTCCTACAGAGTACCTTGAGTATGGACGCCTATGAAACGCTGGTGAAGAGAATGGCTATGACACCAGAACAAAAGAGTTACTTATCTTTCACTCAGTTTGTAAATATTAAAACATATTTTGTCATATTAGTTCGCTATTGATACATTCCGAATAATAAGCGCCTAATAGCAAAATCACAAGAAGTCGATAGATATAAGGACTAATCTTATGTGAGGAAGGAAAAGCTCCAGACACAGACTAAAGATGTATTCATAGCCGAAGAACTCGGCCTAAACACAATCAGGATGTAATCTACTCTAACGAGCCGCCACTGATACCATCAATTGCAACAAGAAAGAAAGAATAGTCTACTCAAATCACTACGCAGACACATTCTTACATAACACCTGATTTTAACGAAGGCATACTTACCGTGACTAGCTGAATGGCATGCGGTGTACAATACATAATAATACAGTGAAGGTTAAAGATTTTTAATAATGGTGAAGGCCTAATCGAAGGCTGATATTGCATATGTTGACTTTTCTTAACAAAAATGGTAAACAACTGGTAAGATGCTTCTAGATGGTGTGATAGTCAGCAATGCTCTGTGTAAAGTGATTGACTAAAAACTCTGAGGCCTAAATTAAAACTGAGCTAAGATGGTTTTGAATTTTGAAAAGAGGATTGTTGGAAATGCAGTTTTTGACCAATACTTGATTCTGTGCATAAATTGTGCTTGTATTAGCATCTATCCTAAATATTCAACTGATGCAATTCAGCAATTAAGAAAGGTTCCGTGATATGGCCATACTCACTAAAACAAAAGGTTAGAAGCATGGCGTTATTTAGTAACTATGATAGGATTAGAGTCACTAAAAGAGAAAAGAAAATTAGACCGATCCGAAAATAGAGAGTAGGGATTAGGGAGAAGTATAAGTTCTATATGCATTATATAGCATCAGGGGAAAATAGAGAGTAGGGATTAGGGAGAAGTATAAGTTTTATATGCATTATATAGCATCAGGGGAAAATAGAGAGTAGGGATTAGGGAGAAGTATAAGTTTTATATGCATTATATAGCATCACAGGAAAATAGAGAGTAGGGATTAGGGAGAAGTATAAGTTCTATATGCATTATATAGCATCACGAGAAAATAGAGAGTAGGTATTAGGGAGAAGTATAAGTTCTATATGCATTATATAGCATCACGGGAAAATAGAGAGTAGGGATTAGGGAGAAGTATAAGTTTTATATGCATTATATAGCATCACAGGAAAATAGAGAGTAGGGATTAGGGAGAAGTATAAGTTTTATATGCATTATATAGCATCACAGGAAAATAGAGAGTAGGGATTAGGGAGAAGTATAAGTTCTATATGCATTATATAGCATCACGGGAAAATAGAGAGTAGGGATTAGGGAGAAGTATAAGTTTTATATGCATTATATAGCATCACGGGAAAATACAGAGTAGGGATTAGGGAGAAGTATAAGTTCTATATGCATTATATAGCATCACAGGAAAATAGAGAGTAGGGATTAGGGAGAAGTATAAGTTCTATATGCATTATATAGCATCACAGGAAAATAGAGAGTAGGGATTAGGGAGAAGTATAAGTTCTATATGCATTATATAGCATCACAGGAAAATAGAGAGTAGGGATTAGGGAGAAGTATAAGTTTTATATGCATTATATAGCATCACAGGAAAATAGAGAGTAGGGATTAGGGAGAAGTATAAGTTTTATATGCATTATATAGCATCACAGGAAAATAGAGAGTAGGAATTAGGGAGAAGTATAAGTTTTATATGCATTATATAGCATCACAGGAAAATAGAGAGTAGGGATTAGGGAGAAGTATAAGTTCTATATGCATTATATAGCATCACGAGAAAATAGAGAGTAGGTATTAGGGAGAAGTATAAGTTCTATATGCATTATATAGCATCACAGGAAAATAGAGAGTAGGGATTAGGGAGAAGTATAAGTTTTATATGCATTATATAGCATCACAGGAAAATAGAGAGTAGGGATTAGGGAGAAGTATAAGTTTTATATGCATTATATAGCATCACAGGAAAATAGAGAGTAGGGATTAGGGAGAAGTATAAGTTCTATATGCATTATATAGCATCACGGGAAAATAGAGAGTAGGGATTAGGGAGAAGTATAAGTTTTATATGCATTATATAGCATCACGGGAAAATACAGAGTAGGGATTAGGGAGAAGTATAAGTTCTATATGCATTATATAGCATCACAGGAAAATAGAGAGTAGGGATTAGGGAGAAGTATAAGTTCTATATGCATTATATAGCATCACAGGAAAATAGAGAGTAGGGATTAGGGAGAAGTATAAGTTCTATATGCATTATATAGCATCACAGGAAAATAGAGAGTAGGGATTAGGGAGAAGTATAAGTTTTATATGCATTATATAGCATCACAGGAAAATAGAGAGTAGGGATTAGGGAGAAGTATAAGTTTTATATGCATTATATAGCATCACAGGAAAATAGAGAGTAGGGATTAGGGAGAAGTATAAGTTTTATATGCATTATATAGCATCACAGGAAAATAGAGAGTAGGGATTAGGGAGAAGTATAAGTTTTATATGCATTATATAGCATCACAGGAAAATAGAGATTAGGGATTAGGGAGAAGTATAAGTTCTATATGCATTATATAGCATCACAGGAAAATAGAGAGTAGGGATTAGGGAGAAGTATAAGTTCTATATGCATTATATAGCATCACAGGAAAATAGAGAGTAGGGATTAGGGAGAAGTATAAGTTTTATATGCATTATATAGCATCACAGGAAAATAGAGAGTAGGGATTAGGGAGAAGTATAAGTTTTATATGCATTATATAGCATCACAGGAAAATAGAGAGTAGGGATTAGGGAGAAGTATAAGTTTTATATGCATTATATAGCATCACAGGAAAATAGAGAGTAGGGATTAGGGAGAAGTATAAGTTTTATATGCATTATATAGCATCACAGGAAAATAGAGATTAGGGATTAGGGAGAAGTATAAGTTCTATATGCATTATATAGCATCACAGGAAAATAGAGAGTAGGGATTAGGGAGAAGTATAAGTTCTATATGCATTATATAGCATCACGGGAAAATAGAGAGTAAGGATTAGGGAGAAGTATAAGTTCTATATGCATTATATAGCATCACGGGAAAATAGAGAGTAGGGATTAGGGAGAAGTATAAGTTTTATATGCATTATATAGCATCACGAGAAAATAGAGAGTAGGGATCAGGGAGAAGTATAAGTTTTATATGCATTATATAGCATCACGGGAAAATAGAGAGTAGGGATTAGGGAGAAGTATAAGTTTTATATGCATTATATAGCATCACGGGAAAATACAGAGTAGGGATTAGGGAGACGTATAAGTTCTATATGCATTATATAGCATCACAACGATATCAAAAAGTAATATTAAATTTTGTGTAGTTTGAAATATTATTGGTTTGATTTCGAGGTGACAGCAACAGGAGCGGGTAAGACGCAGAACATAAGTAAAAAGCCAGAGGCAGCACTTCTGAGCTGGCCTGATATATTTCTTGCCTCTTCCAACGCACTCTCGTCTTTACCTCTCTATTCCGCTGCCGATTCTTCTGACCTGATTCCTCAAGATATCCTAAACTCTAGACAGCTTTTTTTTAAACACTCAGCATTTGAATCATGTTTAATGCTGTTATGTTCAATAATTAGTACTCCAGCCTTGGCTCAGTGAAATGTACAAACCTTATCAAGCCCTGTCTAAGGGGGAGTAGTTTCTGCCATCTGAGGAGTTTCAATTGTTCATCCACAATGTGAAGTAAATTATAGTACATGTAGTTTGTCCCTTTATTGGAATACAAAAGGTTTAGTGATTACTGGATCAGGAGTTGGCTGACAGTCAAAAAACACACACATGGCACCATTAAAAACCTGTGGTTCGGGATCTTTGAAAGTATGTTCATAGTTGTAATCTACAACCACCAAAAGCTTGCTTTGTAACAAACATATTCAGTATGTGTGTAAAAATGTCTCAACAGACTTCAATAGCGTAATTAGTATGTTGGTCAGATATCATGGAAAATGACATGTAGAGGATAACTCCACGTTTATGGACAGGCTTAGAATTAAATAACTGCTCATCACATACCCAATTCTTCAAACGGTAGTTTCTGATATTTCATCATTAGGGTATGCATAAAAAGTTCAAAAACACTAACACATCCTTTGATGATCATACAAATGACGATTTCAACTGCAACCTTGTTTCATAGTGACCCCTGTTTAGCTTTGTCCATCAGTATTGTGCTTTAGCCAGTAGTCCCCCACTTATTGTAAAGCCATGCAGCAGATATTACTCCAATCTCCAGGTACAATTGCACACTGCTATCCTTTCATCATAACTTGCATTATAATTAGACATTGACAGGCGCTTGACTTTAAATAATGATATATATCCTTTGTGATTGCATCATACAAGATATCCACATCTACAAATAAGCAATGCGCTTTGGCATGTGTTCATGGCTTTGTTATATGCTCAACATTACAGATGAACATTATTTGCCTTCCACTGATGTTGGGATACTAGATGGTTGTAACTATTGGTCTTGCTGAGAATTATTACATTAAATTCAATTTGAAGTGTAAGAAATAGAACAAGGCATGACCATTCTGTGAATGTAACAAACCGGCGTGTCCAGCATCACCATATCTGTTATTATGAACAAGAGCGAAGCATGCATACATCCATAAGAAACACTCTACATACTTCTAATTTGTAATTATTTATCTTGATGCTACAGTTGATAGCGTAGTGATCATTTTTGTGAATGTCTACATGGTCAAGCAAGTTGTTGGAAGAGGAACATTCACAATGACTATTTTTTTACCGCATGAAAAGGTAAAATGAGGAGCGAGATGCATTATGGGTGGGAAGACATCTTGTTTTGAGAACTTGATCTAGGAACATATGATCTTACTTTACCAATAATGGATATCAACCTTACAACCTCTTTATATTAGTTCTTCAAACACAGTGAGCTGTTATATCTTGACAAGACAGGTAACTGACTGAGCTATTCTTGTCATGTAGGTTAGGCTTGTGGGTCAGTAAGTCTTAATTTATTTGTTAGAGCAATAACGTAGCCTCATTTGAATATTTCTTTTGCCTAGCAGCACTCTGTCCTTAAAGGTCACGATTGGGAAAAATAACAGATCAATTACTAAACTGCCCTATAAACTAAAGGGCAATATCTTGTACCATTTTTTGTTTCTCAGGATCAGCCCATTAATAGTTTGACTGATATGGTGCGAATGCCAGATGGCTGTGGCAGCCAGGAGTTTTTCAGGAGCAACTTTTGCAAGGCATCAGTTAACCTGGTTCGTTCTCGAGCAGACCTGGTAGCAACAGTTTGTACACTAGACGAGAGGGTATACACTCAAACTGTTCCATAGCGCTGCTAACATCCTCTTCTCTCTGATAACAATTAGTTGGGTTTACAATTTCTACTATTTTTCCCCTCTTCACTTTAATACAAACTTTCATTATCACTGGTTTCACATTGAACATATAATTTTAACCAATGATATTCATTAGTTTCGCAATAATTTCTCTTAGCACTATCATATTTCCATGTAGAGTTTATGCATCAGAAATGTCATCCAATCAAATACATTATCACAAATTGTTCAACCAGACTCTTTTTGTCTGGTTGAACATCCCTAGTTTTTGGAAATGATACCAAATGAAGTCATTCAATTTTGATTGGCTCACATCTTAATACAAACTCGCAAAATAATATTGAGCAACACACTCTGCATAATAGTTCTTCCAGCATGACAAGGAAGTGAAATCGGATTACTGACTTGACAGGATGAGAGTGAATGCTTATAGCATCTAATTGAATTTATTAAGATGCTACTTTATCATTTGTTAACTTTTTGTGACCAGGTGCTGACGCAACAATTAGAATGCCACATCGGCACCTGTTTACGAAACAACGCACAAAATTGTCCACTGCAGCATAACATAATATGTACACTAGCATACTGACGAGCTCTCTGACAAAACAGCATGTAGGCCCTACACGAGTGTAGACTTCCATTTCTCCATATAATCGAGCACTGTATAGTTGTTTTATCTGAACAGAAATCATTGCTAGTTTGCTCTGGATAACTCTGAAGTGGATGCACTGATCATTAATGAAAGAAAATAGTGGTGTTTTAGCTCTTGGGTTAAGCAGTACTTTTTGGCAGCTGCACGCTATTTAATTTAGCTCTATGCCTCATAGTAGTTGTAACTCTGTCTTATAGTAGTTGTAACTCTATGCCTCATAGTAGTTGTAACTCTATGCCTCATAGTAGTTGTAGCTCTATGCCTCATAGTAGTTGTAACTCTATGCCTCATAGTAGTTGTAACTCTATGTCTTATAGTAGTTGTAACTCTATGCCTTATAGTAGTTGTAGCTCTACGCCTCATAGTAGTTGCAACTCTATGCCTCATAGTTGTTGTAGCTCTATGCCTTGTCATGTAAGATTCTACCAATGAGTGTAACGGGCAGAGGCCTGCTAACTTGTACACACGCATGTAGCAGAGGATACTTGATAAAATCTTCTCTGTGATAACTTGATGTTAATAGCGGGCCACGAGCCAGAGGCTAGGACTAGTCGATTGTCCATACACCGACCACCGGCAGCACTGTGAAGGTGATATTGACAGCTTGGCTAGTTCTTCATGCATTTAATTGATTCTTCGGGTTATTGGTTTAACGAGTGCATTTCACTATTACCTAACAAATGGATGACACATTAACATCGCAGTGCATCTCAGTTCACTGATAGAAGTTGTAAAAACAAACAGGAGACAATATTAAATACTAAAGAAAGCTTATAATGTATTTATTAGTAACAATACTTGTACCGCAAGCTCAAAGAGTAAACATTTATGCAGCCCTTACAACGCGAAACAATTCTTGACTACTGCCTTCTCAAGGAAACTGCAACAGCTAAAAGCTTGTATTAATTTAACAAATCTAGTCCTATTCCCACAAGAAATGCCAGAGAATTGACTAGCTCCTACATATTTAGGATACATATATACAGAATGAACTTATGGATATGGATGTACAATGCAAGCTTAGAAGGAGCATTAGCACAGGCCTAGTGAGAGATAGGAAGCACATCTTGCAAGGCAGGCGTGCATGAGATGGGTGAAAAGACTAGCGGATGAAGGTATGAGACGCACAACCCGCATTTGGATTTAAAGGTTAGGATCACGAAATTGCTTTGCTTGCTCTGCCACCCGCCTCTCGTACTCTTTACGGTTTTGCCTACAATAAATATGAAGAGGTAACATTTAAACGACCTTCAACTGCTGCTTTGTTGAATGTGACGAGAGTTATAGCCAAAGCAGCCATCTAGCGCAACAGATGTATATATTTTCATGCATGCTTAAAAGTTACTACCAAAACGAAACGCATTCATTTGCTATGTTACCTAGTCCGTCAGGTAAGTACAGCCATCATGACCTCAAATATGAAATATCGCATAAGTATCTATTTTTACAAATAGTGATAGAAATGTATGAAAAGTCATAGCGCTTTGTATCTGATTTATGACATCAGTTCATGGTAAAATTACTAAGGGGGCTCGTAAGAATTCAATATGGCGAATAGAAGAGTTTTTTGTTGCGATGCGTTATTGATTTTGCGGTGAAGGTTGTGATGCTTGTGTTGCTGAGTTCAGCGTTTTGCTCGTTAACTTGTTGAAGTTGTGTGCTCCTTAACTTCACATAAAATTGCTGCAATCATGGACCCTAAACAAAGTGAAAGTGATAAGAAAAAAAGGGAATAACCAATGATATCTGATAAGTAACCGCGATAGTAATAATATCACGGTTACTGTGCAGTCATTAAGTAACCGTGATAGTAATAATATCACGGTTACTGTGCAGTCATTAAGTAACCGTGATAGTAATAATATCACGGTTACTGTGCAGTCATTAAGTAACCGTGATAGTAATAATATCACGGTTACTGTGCAGTCATTAAGTAACCGTGATAGTAATAATATCACGGTTACTGTGCAGTCATTAAGTAACCGTGATAGTAATAATATCACGGTTACTGTGCAGTCATTAAATGAATTAATGTTTAGTTTTTTTCTTATTTGAAGGGCTAAAGGGGAGAGTTTTGGACAATCTTGGAATCGAATAAGCAATTTACATGAATGTTACTGTTCGTACACCGTGAAATTCCCTATAACGTAAACATGCTCGGAACGGATTATTTATGTTGCAGGAGAGTCTATTGTAGCCAAGAGGAAACCAAATGAGAGTCTAGACTTACACAAATATAGTATATGCCTCTGCTTGAGCTGGGTCCTTAGCATTCGGATTGTTGAGTAAATCTTGAATACCGAGCAAAATCTGTTGAATAAACGCCAGAACTACGCGTCAAAGCAAAGTGCATAACGGCAAAAGTATATATGTACTAGAAAGGTATATACTGCAAAGGTATATACAGCAAAGGTATATACTACAAAGGTATATACAGTAAAGGTATATGCAGTAAAGGTATATACTGCAAAGGTATATATTTTAAGGTGTTTACTGTAAAGGTATACAATGTAGGCCGATGTAAAGGTATATATCAGGGGTCAGGAACCTTTTTGACTGAGAGAGCCAAAAACCCACATGTTTCAAAATTTAATTCTAGGGGAACCATATGTATAGTTTGAACCTCGAAAACATAAAATTGAAAAGAAAGACCAACAAACTTAGTATGTTTGAGCAATTTTAGATTATAAAAAATTGGATTAATTTTGAACAAAAATGTTCAAAGAACAATTTTTTTAGTCATATTTTGGTTTGAAGGGTTTACTTTTTGATCTAAAAATGACTCGTGCGGTCTCTGTGCGGCCTGCACAGAGAGGAGTGCAAAAAGCAATGAAAATCCTTGCTGTGCACGCCACATGAAAAGGTTGCAAATGAAAACATATTTCTATTAAATGGACGTTATTTTTTATTTTGTATATTGTTACTGCAATTTCAGCATTATTTGTATTATTATGTTAATTAAATTAACAGCCAAATTATGGATTATCTTTTCACTGGTTTATTAAAGAGCCAGATGCAATCATCAAAAGAGCCACAAATGGCTCGAGAGCCATAGGTTCCCTACCCCTGGTATATACTGTAAGGCAAGCTGCTATGTAGTAGCCCAAAAAATATTAAAAACCCAAAATATACTCAGAAATACAAAAAATACTTTCTCAGCCACAAAAACTATCACATCACAATGGATGGTTAAAAGTTTTATATATTGTGTACTTATCTCAGAAAGGTGCCTAAAGCCGTTAGCATGATATTCTTGGATATCGCAGTAGAGATCTGGTTTTTGAATGATTTAGAATTGATTAATTTTCTGCGGAGACCAAGCAAATATTTATATTCGGAGCAATGATCAGTCTTAACCAACCGTACTTTGTTTTTTTTATGGTAGCCAAAAATTTAGTTACTTCAAAGAAGTCAGACACGAAACGTTAGCTAAACATTAATTTTTACATTAATTTTAGATTTGTACTGATGATCCTAAAGATTTTTTAGAAATAACCTTTTAGAGTGAAGACCAAGAATCTGGTTGCTTCAGTGATTTGAATTGTTGGCAATCTTATCTACATCTGCTGGTAAAACTCAAGGTTTATTACTAAACAAGTTTGACGGAAAACTGGTCGTGAAACAAATTAAGCAATCTTAACAGCTTCAATAAGCTAGGCGTCGATATGTGCTACTACAATCAGTTAAGTTTTCTATCAGATAAAAATGACAAACTCAAACATTTTATTCGTGCCTTTAGGCACATGATCTAAAATTAATACAGAAATATATTGTATATCTTAGAGTAAGCCTCCTTATAGAGCAGATAACTCACTATATGTGATCACTACATATATGTGCATGTACATTTCTATATGAAACCCTTGAATCTATCCATTTATTGAATAATGTAGGATTTTTAACTAAACACAAATACATAATTGACATAAGATGAATCTATTAAAAATGTTTAATGGTGTCTGAGCACATGCCTGATACAAGAGCCACTCGATCAAATTATAATCCATGATACATAAATGAAATAGAAATTGGCAAATCTATGAAAGTAATAGATAACGCAAGAGCGCACAACAAATGTTAAACGACCAAAAGAACTCAACACAACTCAAAGGAACGTTTTATGGTGACCATAGTAAACCTCAGACTAAAAATCTCAAGTTTATCAAAATATAGCCACATTGATGATCGCTGTTACGATTCTTCCATCGACAGGAAACACAATAAAACCCACTAGAATACCAGTTGGCACCTCAAGCAATATATGTTTCAAACATTTTTTTAAAGAATTGCAGCCATCAGTAGTTCACAACAGAATCATCACTGCGAATTTGTTGTCGATGAGGAGAGTGTAGGCAACTGACGCGTAATATACTGGTCGCAGCCGCTCTTCGTGCTTAATTATCCTGTTAAACTCGCTAATCCAGGCCATCGATGGAAACCTGTGGTAGCCAGTTTCACAAAAGGACAAAAAGGAAGGGCAAATCAAATCCCATCGAGCCTATTCCCAGTCTATATATTACGTCACAAAGAAAGGCAAAATTGCCACAGGCAAGTTAGACGGTAAGACATAAAACAGCAAACCAATTACCATTTTATAGCTCAATTAAAATATTTACTTTATACATGAATATATTAACTGGCTGTATTTACTCCGGGTGTCAACAATATAGCGGGTCTGACGTAACATCAACATTGCAGAATATTTTAAATATTTCGAGCGATAACAACCCAGATAATATAAAAACAACAGCACCTGTTTTATAGTAATTGCTGGCCTCCAATCTTTTTCCTCATCTAACAATGACAGGCATACAGTGCCGGAAGGATATACATTTGGATGGAAAAGAGGAGGCTCAAATTTACCTAAAAGGAAATACAAGGTTATTTTAGTCTTTCAGGATGAGTCAACTCCGAATATGAATAGTGAAGAAAGGACAACGCAAGCTCTATATTATCGTTGCTCATAGAGACCAAGGTCTAACTTTCGCACTACTTCCTCCACAAACTCGTAGCTTTGACTCAATGAATTCTCGTTCTCTTCCTTTAGCCGAAAAGGGTTCTGATTTTGAGCACGCTCCAAAGTCTGATTCATAAGCAGTCATAACCTTCAGATCCTAGTATTGCGGTCGCTGGTTTTTTATCATTCATTCAAAGACAAATTAAACACATTCCAAAATCTATAGAAGATTTTTATATGTTTTTGAACATGTCGAGCTATTGAAAAGCAAAAACTCATGTACTGAAATCGCACTATTTTGATAATAGAATATTCACAAAAAATTTTTGGAATATCTGAACTATTTTTCTCTACAATTATTGTGATAGGTACTCTGACACATAGACTGACACCATGGCACGCTAAACTACGATTGGACTAGTATATGAGGGTCAGTCAATAAGTAGTGAAAATTTTGTCATAACATTTTATTACAATAAGATAGAGTTTCATTTTTTTCACTTTTCAACATAGCCTAATTTTTTTTTCATTTTTATACCTTTGTTTTATCTTTCTACGAGGTTTTCAATTCCTGCAAAATAAAACACTGGCGGCTGGGTTCTAAACGATTTATGCACTGCTTCAATGATGGCTGCATCAGTAGAGAAGAGCTTGTCTTTCATGTGGCTCTTAAAAGGTCCGAAAAGATTAAAATTGCTTGGTGCCAGATCTGGACTGAAAGGAGGTTGTACTGGCACCTCCAAGCCCAGTTTCTCAATCTTGGCTATTGTACATGCAGCAGTATGTAGGCGAACGTTGTCCTGGTGGAACACGACACCTCTCGGGTGGAGGCGTCTTTTCTCGTTCCTTATGTCATGCTTCACCGCAGCCAGGAGCTCACAGTAATTTTGAGAATTAACAAGTGTTACCGAGTTTTTTGAATTCCAAGGTTATAGTGCCCTATCTATTCCAGAATACCCTGCGCACTACCCTCCGTGTAACCCTCTGGGAGTTGAACTTCTTTTTTACAGGAGAGTCTGTATGCTTCCACTCCATTGATTGTCTTCTCATGTACTCTTTGACAGCCATAACATGCTGCGCTTTGTAATCATCAGTCAGCATCTTGGGTACGTAGCATGCTCTGACTTTGTCAATGGCTAGCTTCTCATGGACAATATTGCACGCAGTTCCGTGTGACATGTCCTTGGTCTCAGCAACATTATCTATAATGAGTCTTCTATCAGATTTTCCACCTCAGTTGAAACATCCACTGGTCTACCACTTTCTGGCTTAACCAGTAAGGTCTTCTCGCCCATTCTTGAATTCATCAACCCAGTAATAGCAGCTTGTTTGTGTCATACAGCTTTCCCCATACTGTTCTTGCATTCTATTCTGACACTTTGGTTTTAAATCTTCAGCTATTAAAAATCTTATAACAGCTTCTTGCTCTATGAGTGAGCATCTTTTCAACTTGGTGGCCATTTTGAATATAAATAATATGAAAAAGTTAAATTGCTAAGATGTTGAATTTTGGGTAAGTGATGACAACTCCCATTCTGGAGTATGTTAACCCTTTCACTGCCGTAGACACATTTATGCGTTTTCTATGGTTGACTGCCTTAAATACATTTTTGCGACTTGCCCAGCAATTGCGTAGTAACTTCATTTTATTATTCGTTGACAAAATAACCAACGATCTTTAAGACTTTCATGGTATTGACAGCGTTGTCCGAAGATTTCTCTATAAAATTAGCCTAATATAGCGACTCAATTTAAAATTTCTGTTTGAGAAATTCCATTTTAAAAATGAACATGTTTTGGGTATGTTTTGCTAGTACCTCCCGAGTTAGAAAACAAATTACTTGTGTTGATGACATTATAGCCGATTCAGATTTTCGTGAATACACAGATATTTAAATAGCATCATTCTCTCTGAGGGTGATGAATGTAATAGTTTTGTAAGAATATGAAGCATTGTAGAGGATCATTTTAGTTCTGCAACGATTGTAGTTTCACATCGCTTTATCAATGCGCAAAGCATAGATACATTGAATTTTTTGCGTAGCAGTGTTTGTTAACATGTGGGCAAAATAAAATATTTAACAAAAACATTCTAGATATAGTTTGAAATTGAAAAAGTATTCAGTATCGTATACGTATCATGAAGTACTATCGGTAATTTTCGGTAAAATGGCTGGCAGTAAGCCGATAGCTCAATTTGCACATGGACGGCAGTGAAAGGGTTAAATTGCTAGATAAAATAGAACGAAAATTATGACTAAAATCCCACAACTTATTGACTAACCCTGTATATAATAGAGATAGCTATATACATCGTTTTCTATCAGAAATGCAATAAAAAAGAAAACAATATTTTTAAGGCTAACTATGGAACTTTCACTAGTCAAATCGAATTTGTGAACTTCCAGTGACTTGACGCTTCACCTCACATGGAATCTCTCACGCAATGCAAAGAAAGTTTACAGAAATTTTTACGATGCGTGGAATTTACATTATATGAGGTTTACGTTATAGGAGTGTCTTCTGTATTTAGAAATAGTAAATGACCTTCCTTTACTTGCAATGCGCAAGAAATAAAGTTACAGGTTCGTATAACTTTTGTTGAAAATTTAACAAGCTGACATCAAAGCAGAGCTGCTTCTTGTTTGTAGTAACAGCAGCAAAACATGAAAAATCAATCATAAACTATTTACAGACCTGACTGTTATATGAAATATTCTTCACTTACATTTTGGAGGAGAGGAAGGATAATCATCTTTGAAGAGCATTCTCAGTTTGTACAAGCCGCTCTCCCACATTGTCTACAGCATAAATAAGTTATAACAATATCATTTTTACATGGTAGCTAATACTGGTTTAGCTTTATACTTCAGTCAATCTACAGCAGACACACAATATACAGCAGACACACAATATACAATAGACACACAATATACAATAGACACACAATATACAATAGACACACAATATACAATAGACACACAATATACAATAGACACACAATATACAATAGACACACAATATACAATAGACACACAATCCACAATAGACACACAATATACAATAAACACACAATATACAATAGACACACAATATACAATAGACACACAATATAAAATAGACACACAATCTACAATAGACACACAATATACAACCGACACACAATCTAAAATAGACACACAATGTACAATAGACACACAATATACAATAGACTCACAATATACAATAGACACACAATATACAATAGACACACAATATAAAATAGACACACAATTTACAATAGACACACAATATACAACCGACACACAATCTAAAATAGACACACAATGTACAATAGACACACAATATACAATAGACACACAATCTACAATAGACACACAATATACAATAGACACACAATATACAATAGACACACAATCTACAATAGACACACAATATACAATAGACACACAATATACAATAGACACACAATCTTCAATAGAGACACAATATACAATGGACACACAATCTACAATAGATACACAATATACAATAGACACGCATTCTATGACAAACACACAATATACTATAAACAAAGAATCTACAATAGACATACAATCTATGATAGACACACAATATACGATAGACACACAATATACAATAGACACATTCTATGATAGACACACAATATACGATAGACACACAATCTACAATAGACACACAATCTACAATAGACACATATTACACAATAGTCCTACAATGTACAATAGACACACGGTGTACAATAGACACAATAGCAACAATAGGCCTACAATCATAGATATTTTATCTACAATAAACGCACCAACAACAAGTGTCCGCTATTTAAAAATACTGACCAGTCGACTCTAGTTTTCCGATGTTTTAACAAAAAAAACTACAAAGATTGTGTTTGAAACCGGACTTCGATACGAACAGAAACAGCGAACAAAATAATTGTTATTGATCAATGTATTTGAGTCATTATTAGTTCGGTTTTGTAAACACTGTCCCACTGATCACTTGCAATTATGGGTTCATAAAGATCAAGAATGTCAAAGAGAAGTGGCATTAATATAGAAGCGGCGTTCAATTAAAGGGTGGCGCTCTATTTTTCAACTCTTCTTCCAATGTGGCGCTGAAATAGAGGTGGCGTTCAAATACAGATTTTACGGTACGTACCCCGGGTTTACCAGGTATTGCGCATTCCCAGTTCATCAAGTTCAGACTGCCATCAGGGTTTTTTGTAGGTCTGGCAACAAACCCCTAAGAAAATACAATATATGTACATGTATACATATATATACACATAGAATCTATGTAACCTCGTATGCAGTTATAAGATAGAGATCAATGTACATACAAGGTAAGTAAATGAATGAGATATCAGTAGTTGTGTACACATCTCGGGATAAAAGTAAAAACAGGTTTTAGTCAGGTTTTAAAAATCATGAGCTCAAATTTCATGAACTCACAAATGGATGATCTTTTCTCCATTGCTTACGTTCCTCAGCAAGTCGGCCGAGAGCAATTCCAGACATGATAGACAGAGAGCAACACACAATATCCTAGTTTAGCATGAACATAGATGAAAGATGTACAGAAATAGACAGTTGAGTGCAGAGTGTGCTTGCTGTTTTAAAGTCTATGTAGAGTTCAGAGGGACGAATCTTCCTGCGGTTCTACAATTAAAACATAAACTTAAATTATTCTGTCACAAGCAAAATAATAAGGAAATTTAGGTATATGTAACATTATTTATTTGAATTGTAGTGTTAGTCAAGTGCAGCATCAAAGACAGAAATTCTATCTACTATTTTGGTGTCTGGACAATTTCAAAATTAATATTTCGCATAAATAAGAACAAACATGTTTACCAACAAAACTGCATTAATCTACAATTAATAAAGAATATATATATTATCACAAAACCTCTATTTTAACGCCGTGGTGCCATATTCTCAACCCTTCCCTCATAGTGGCGGTCAAATGGAAGTGGCGTTCAAATAGAGGCTGACGTTGTTTTTTTTTCATATAACTCAACAGAATTTAGAAAAAGTAAATTTAACCCTTTTAAGGGTGAAGCGAATGTCGCTTATATTTTGCATTTTTCTTGGGACGAAGCAACATTAACCTTTGTGGATGCAATACATCTGCTAACTTGTCCAGGAGCTCAAAACAAATATGCTTTGGGAAGCTGAGAAATATTTCTACCAGTTGATATCGATTTGCTTACAATTAACCCGCGATGATATTATAGCCTATGGCGCTAGGCCCTACTTTGCAATTTGTTGGAGCATTCAATTTTTTTATTTCATTCTAAATTTGAAGGTATATTATCATTTTATAACTGTATTTAATGTCACATAAAAGCCCATTGCACTCATTGATATGTTTGCTACCGTTTGCAGCCAACACTGGCTATTTATATGCAATAAAAAGGAGCTATGAGTTGCGATCTATTGTGAGCCATGTTAAGATAACCGAAGGGAAGCGGTCAAATAATATGCTATAAATCTGCAAATTTATAAGGTATATACTGTATAATAATAATCTATCAAATGCTACAAATATATATATTAAAAAAAAGTGACATAAACGAATTATACTTATAATACACACAGAAATAAAAATTATTGAATCAAAATGGTTTGCATCATTTGCTTGGCCAGTTGGGTTGTGATTGTTGCTGTTGATGGAATGAACATTTTCTGGCGGTTCAATATCTTCCACAAGGTTTTCTGACCTCAACTCTTCTTCTGCATTGCTAAATTAGTCGATATTAGCGTCCAAACAACTTTTTGAGCAGAGCAAAACTTTTACGCTTTGCATTTGGTACGATGATAAGCTTTAAGGAGCATCGCTAAGCACAACTTTTAGCCTGAAACTAGTCGTTCATATACCATATAATTATTTCTATGGTGCGGCTTTCAAAGTTTTAACGAAAAAAACAAAAACCTTTGAAGTTGGAAAACGAACATCAATACGCACAGAAACAATGAAAGAATTAATTGTTATTGATGTAATCAAGTCATTATTAGTACGATTTTGAGAACATTTTTTTACTGATAATTATATGCTCATAAAGAACAAAGAATGGCAAATAGGCGGTTCAATGGAGGTACCGATTCAAATAAAAGTAGCGTTCAATTAGAGGTTTACGGTATATTTGCAATCTAACAATTGCACAATGACCATATTAATTAAAATTACAGTAACATTCTACCCTGACCAAAAATTTCAAAAGTACATAATGCACATTATTTATGATAACTTTCACTAGCTGTCCATTGATTAAAGTCTTGTGGCAAACAATGCATTTTAATTTGGTCATCACCTAACAGCCTTTTGCATGGTTCAAGTTTTCAGAACTTTTTATAATGCAAACATAGCTTTTGAATAACGTGACCTACTGTAAATCCTCATGCATAGGCCACACCCCAAACTTTGAAGTTTGTTTTGAGTTACAGATAAACAGCGTGTAAAAGCAGCGTTTGCCATTTCTTAATTCAATTCACCTACTTTTAATCTAGCCCTGTGAGTCATTCGCGAAGTGTACTATCTTAATCTGTCATGACATGCACGCATTGGCTGACGAGGTGGCAATCGAACAATAATTGTTCTCATCTATCTGGAGAAAGTGTTATACCTTCAGCAAACCACTGTAAACAAGTATCAAATCAGCGAGCACATTTTGTAACCCATGTCATCAAGAAGGACAAAATACGACCTTTCATTTAAATTGAAGTTATGAATTAAGCTTTAGAAACTACCAACTGAAATGCGGCTTCAGTTTTTCATCAACAAAAAGCCACCAGACAAATGTAGTAAGGTGTTCGAGATGTTGTGTAAAAGAGACAAGACTAATGACCTTAGTACTGTACACGAGTATCAGTATTGGATATTTCGTAGCGTCTTATTGTTGAATAAATTATTTTTAGCATTTAAGCATTGTAAAAGGTACACTAACCCCGAACGTCGCGAAAAGTTTACAGATACAATTTTTAGACTTTGTGTATAAGCTGTACCTCAAACATTTAAACAGAAGTTTTGGTTTAAAGTTCAAAGGTGTGGCTATGTACGAGGACATACAGTAGTTGGTCATACAAAAAACTTATTCACATAATGCTTGTACTTCATTGACAACAGAACTGCATTGATAGGGCCTAAAAATAAGTGAGTTGCGAAACAAAATTCAGTCCAGACAATGCATCAAACGAAAAAAAGCTAACTTCATTAAAAATGGTTAAAGGAGGAAACAGTTTTGTAAAGAAACTCAAATCTCTGAAACAACAATCATCAACACCTTTAGTGACATCATGTAAACAGGAAAGAATTTAGGCAATACCGAGACATTTAAATACTGATTTTTCTTGCACAGCAATGATATAGCTCTTTCATATGTTAAAATGTGAGATGTAAGGAGTAAATATACAGGCCAATGTATTATAGTTATAATGGTAACAAAATAAGAAAGCCAAAATATTAAATTTTTTTTTATATTTAAGCCCAATGAGTTAGCAGCCTCAGAAAAAATTTTTCCATAGCTAGTATCTATGAATAAATAATATGAGTAAATAATATAAAATATATACTTATATATAAACGCATAAAGTACTTGGTGGTGAGTAACATTCACCACCAGTCACCCGAAGAGTGCAGAAGTACGAAACAAAACTGTTGTGACTCCAATGGGAAACATCAAGCTGGAAAAAGATAAGTACAATTAACCTATTCCAACAGTCTAATTATTTATAACACTCCGTACTTTTCAGAGCATAGAGTGCTGTTAGCAGTAGGTCTGACTACTTATCCATTAAAAGTATATATTATATATAAAGTAACTACAGGATTTGTATCAACTGATCTGCATGAAATCTCATTACATGTTAATGTCTAGCCTATAGGTATTAATAAAATAAATTATGAAAAATGAACATGCTTTATTTTTTATGAAAGATTGCAATTAATAAGTTTATGTAATTATCAAAATATTACAACTCACGATTGAAAAAATCATACATGTAAGTGCGACTATCACCCAGTCTCATGTTATTAACTGTTGAGATCGAGATTCAAATCATGATTTTTTCGCAAACAAACATCATTTTTATTGATATTTCCCTAATTTTAGAAAAATCAGTATTTTTGGACAAACAATCTCATTTTGATGAGTGTCTAGCAAATCTGTAAACACTCTCCTGTCATGAATTAGCAGGTGCGAGAGAGATAATTAACCGCATGTGTAGAACAATGTTACAGAAGAACCTTTGAAGTTAGAGCTTGTGAGTATATTAGTAAAGATCAAAGAAAGACTAATTGTGAGGTAGCAACTGGTATAGTTTTCTCTCACTACCCTGTTTACTAAAGGACATCAAACTATTTACTGGAATAAGCTCAAGCATTGAAGAGTGTTCTCCTTGGAGTCTTCTCCCTAGTGCCTTTTTTATGTGAAACTGCTAGTCGCTCTACTCCACTAAGTTACATGTAGTTCGCACGTGATAATTTTATATGACTGTTGAATACAAGAAGTTGTCAAACTAAAACATGTAAGTCCAGTAAGAGTGACTAAAGTAGACACTCTTAGAACCTAAACAATCTGTTTTGAGAGTGTTGGTTATAAGGATGTTATTTAATAGAAACTGTAAAATCAATGTAAATTGCCTAATCCGCTGCAGGATTGTCCCAAACTCACCCCTTTGGTAATTCGAATAGGAAAAACCTAAACGTAACTTTTTAAGTTTATGACTGTATGGTAACTGTGATATTATTGGTTTGATATAGCATTTTTATGGTGATCAAGTTATATCGATTTTAATCTAGAAAGATCCTGGCAACCATATCACATCAAACATCAACAACAATTGCAAGTGATAAAAAAATACCTATACTTTTTAATAAATCTACAAAAAATAGTGTAAGTTGATTTTCAAAGAAAATTTTTAATATTTTACAAAACTTAACTCTGATTTGGTTTTTGTTTTCTTTATGATTGATTTCCAGCTTGGTGCTTTTTGCCTCACTTTCACTATAACTCTTAGTCGACCCTTTTAAAACTTTTTTCGAACGGATTTTACAAGAAATACTGAGCCATTTTGTTCTCGAAAGCGACCTCTTGCATACTTGGCTATTTAGTAGCCCATGAAGAACTAAGAGCCTTACGCTTGTATCTCAAAGTTTTCTCAGATTTCCACTCAGAAACTTGGTCAAAAATTTGCTTGCTCGTATCATGATTTTCTCGCATGTTAGGGCACGCGCATGTCGATGTATGACTGTATGTGAAGCCCATAAAATGTTAGGTGGAAAATCTTTAGAAGAATAATCAACCACCTTTAAAAGAATAATAGGACCTATAGCAAACATTGCCTTGATTGCTTGATAGATTGACAAAAACACTTTTGTAAAGTTATTTGTTTTTTACCTACATACATATATATATAAAACTAGAAATTCCACTGTCATACAGCCCACGACCAAAGTGATATTGGAAAAAAGAAAGGGTACTGATGGTTGAGAAATGCAATATTAGCAGTCAAATGGCACTGCAGTGCAATAGGATAACTGCAATGGTAGCTGTAATGTACTGGGTGTGGGTGTTATTATATACAACAAACAGCAATAATGAAAGGAAAAGATTATATGTTTATATATCTTCTCCTGCAATAAGAGAAATGCAATATTGGCCAATATTAGAAGTAAAATGCACTGATATTATTAGAATAATCAATATTATTAATATAGTAATAATATAAAACCAATGCACAATTTTGTTTACATTTAAAAACGTCATAGTTAGCGATATCAAGAAGTTGTGATATTTATATATATTTTTAGAAAGTCTGTACTACGTAGTCATTGTTCTGTAGTTGAACAAACGAGCGGAAGCGAAGTATGAGACTTTTTATGATAAATGCATGTGCACACAACTTACGAAAATTATTCATCAACAATGAGACGAACCCTTGTCTCAAAATTTCATCAACAAATTTAACCATCGTTTTGTAGATTAGTTATATGTGTTTTGTATCGTTATTATACTTTAACTAATCTACAAAACGATGGTTAAATTTGTTGATGAAATTTCGAGATAAGGGTTCGTCTCATTGTTGATGAATAATTTTTGTAAGTTGTGTGCACATGCATTTATCATAAAAACTCTCATACTTCGCTTCCGCTCGTTTGTTCGCGGGATTAAGTAAGATGAAAGTTTAAGTTCAGTTTAAACCAATTTTATTGTTTTATTTTTACATACACTCAGATATATATATCTAAGGGTATGTTGGTCTGCCGTCTGCATTGTCAGTTATAGCGATAAAGTTATAGGAATAAAAAACACTTCAACTTAGAAGTATTGAACTTGAACACTCTGGTTTTGCAGACAGGTGCGCTAACCACCATGCCAAGCGGGCACCTTACCATACTATGGAATGTTTGTGGACATACTTATTACACTTACAAATCTTCTATTAGTTGCTACAATATGCTCGAAGATCATGATTGCATGAGATCACAACTGTAATGATTATAAGCACGATTATTCTAAACCGTGGCAAGGTGGCTGCACGATTTAGTGGTAGTGTGCTTGGTTTCACATCCGTGCATCCAAATGTGAGGCGAGGTGCATTCCTGTGAGGTCCAATCTTAACGCCTAAACGGAAGGACGGATATGGCTCTTATAACAGGCATTCAACTAGTATTTAATAAGTTTACTTGATGATGCTGGAGATAATTATAGTACTTTATGATATTACTCATTACACTTGTGTAAAAATGCAGGTAAACCAAAAACTAAGATAATGTTTAAGCTTATAGCAATTGCTAGTGATATGTATAGGCCAAAATTGAGATGTTGGCGCATACAAAGCCGACATACTGGAAAAGAGCAATCAATACCTGTACACCCGACGCCAAACTGAAACCTTGTTGACAATAAAAATGATTTTAAAATACTCACATTATCTGGTTTATTCAACATGAACATGAGTTTAAATGCAACATAGAAGCTGACTAATAAACGAAAATTTGAATCATTTTATGAAGAAAAAGTGAGCAAGAAAAATCTGTTGCCTACAAAAAGATTTCCAATAAAAAAATTCGAAAGTTGTCATCTCCCACGAGTTACCAGTATAATAATTGCCAAATTATTGGCCCTTTAAAAGTTTTGTTACAAAATAAGTTGTTATTTGATGGTGTGAAGAAACTATGTCTTGAAATCTCACTAGATATAAGATTTACTTTTAACAAATGATACCAAAGACTAAATCTGCAAAACCTGGTCATTTTTCTATCTAGAAAATAAAACATTTTATTTTCCTCCCATACAGCATAATAAAGCTAGCACCCGCTGAACTACCCGCCATTATAACACTCCAACTTCCGACAAAATGCTGATTGAGTTTATTAGTAGTATTAGCGAAATTCGATAAAGGTTTGTCGATATATCACATTGTGCGTAATCCGCTTCTTACGTGGAGGTGATTGTATATCCGATACTGGAGGGCTCCAACAACGCTTTCAATTTCACAATGTTGGAGCTTTTTGTAATATTCAGCAAAGGAGGGATAGTACTATGGTGGTTTCAAGGAGCGTCTCAACTTTTAACCGTGCCTGTTAATGCATTGGTTAAAGATGTTGTTTTACAAGTAAGTAGAGTAGGCCGAAGAGGAAATTTTTTTATATATTTAATTAAGCGATAGGTATGTTTTTCACACACAACGTACAAATGTTATTTACCACACTAACATTACGGACTATAAAAAAATATTTTAAATTATCTTAACAAGAGAACACCACGATAAACAATGTTTGCGGTAACTGATGATTTTTGGGTTAACCCAAATGCATATAAGATCATATACATGTATAATGCATCTGCGAACGATTATTTTATTTCTACAAGTAATTGCGGTAAACAACGGTATTGAAACGGATTATTTCCAATTTTTGCCAGCCATGTGCCAAAGGTTGGTTTATGTTGTTGTTGGTGATATAGTTACTCTATTTGTTATTAAGGTTAGTGAAAGGTGGGGCAAGTTCGGCCAGGCCACATATGTAGATTTGCCTATTGTGCTTTTTTCCTTAGTTGGCTCACTGAGAAAATCTTAGGTCAAGGTCATGTTGTACCATTACTTGGTAAGGGTATTTAGCAGGTGAGAGTTTTATTTGATATTCACTACTATTTAATATTAAATGTAAACTTTACCAGCCATATTGTACTACATGATTTTGGTAGAAAAAACAGCAGTAGATTTATGTAATTCAGAATCACTAATGGCTAAAATATCACCTTTTATTTGGTACACAAATATTTGAAGCTGCTAGAACCATTATTGAGAATAAGTTCTTTTTGTGAAAAAAAGACAGTTGGGGCAAGCTGGGTCAACCTTGGCAGAGCAAAATGGGTCACTGGATCAACTTACCCCATAAGATTTTTTGTTTTGGTACTTTGGATGACACCTCTGAAAGGTAATAAAAGTTTTGTAGAGTTTTAACAAATACATGCCTATTAGGTGAAAAGTTTTAACACAGTCAATATAGCCTTTACACATAGCAGCTGAAGTCTTTAAAACCACTCTTGCAGATTGGCATCCATTACCAGACACATCCCATAAAAAGCTCTTATAAAAGTAAAAAAGAGAGCTAGTACTGCAGTACTACCTGATATTCCCGAAAAGCAACAACTAAAAAATCTCAAGTGAAATGAAAGAAAATAAAAAATCTTAATACAATTTCATCTTCAAGCTCACATAAAAAACCCTTCGCCGACAGCTTGATTGGATCAGACAGTGAAGAAGGGAGCAATCAGTTCAGATAGAAAAGTATTTTTTTAATAAAGTTTGCTGGAACACTCAGTTTTTATTTATGTAGGAATGGTAACAGGTTGCAGGATGTAAGGGATTGGAGTGGCGGGTAGATTTTTACAAAAAATCTTTCAAGGAATGTACAGCAAACCTGAACCGGAAGACGGGTTACCAGTAGATCTCAACCAGATCTATACTTATACAGAACCAGATATATATCTGCTTATATATATAACATGCGCACGGACATAATAATTTTAAGTGTGAAATATAGTTGAGTGTAAGTCCAAAAAATATCGCAGTTGTAAAGCTTTGTGTCATTAAAACTCGTATGAATACTTTCTACATTAACCCAACACCCCACAGGTGGGGTGTTGGGTGACAAGACAACAAATTTTTAAACGAATATTTTGTCAGTTTAACCAAGGGTTAACCATTGTGCATTTCCAGCAGAATAGAACATACACGACTCTATTCATAGGAAAAGTTTTACAATTCTATAGCTTCAGCTTTTGTCATATTTTGCATTAATGTGATTCTGACCCAACTCTCCCCTTTCCCTATATCTGGAGAAATAGGTTACATGTGCATCTGCATCTCTATTCATCCTTTTAATTAAAGTTATAACAAAGAAATCGACAGAATACAGTAAGTGACTACAGTTGAATATAAGATGCCAAAAGTAATAGCAATAGCACTAACATTGGCCTAAAATTCAGACATGTCTAAAGTCCGGCCCCCCCCCCCCCCCCCGGCCAGTTGCGGCCCGTGGTCAAATTTTTCTGGCCCGCAGCCTCTATCATTAAATCAATAATACTCGACCCACCACACTGTTGACCACGGTATAACCCTATTGACCAGTATTACTCTTTGAACCCTAACGACCGGAATTCTGGCATTCACATGGCTCTGTTTACAAAAGCTGTTTCTAAGTAACAGCTTAACCCAATCAATTTAATTCTTGCACAGGGTGTTAGATCGGAATTTTCACTTCTATTTGTAACAGTTTTCAAATCTCTTTACCCATTTCCTGCATTTTAATAACAAAGTTTATTAAAATGATATTGCGAAAAAGTCGATACGACTCCTTTGTTGGTAGGTAATAAATGATTGTGATGCAAATAAAGACTTTTATTGTAATAATTATAATTTTTCGGTATATTTTGAGACATGAAATGATAATGAACATGTGCTCGATGGATATGATACTACTGGAAATGTTTTTACGAGTTTTTAAAAAATGTACGAGCTTTTATAGTTTTAACCCGAAAAATGGTGAAGTGCGAATTTTTTCTGTTTTATGACATTTGCTGTGGGTTGCCCATTTTTTACCAGTGTTTTACCGAATATCATTGTATAATGAGCACATTTGATGTATTTAATAAAAGTTTAAAAACTTTAGATCGTTGGCCACATTGCCCAGGGTTTTTGACACGCATTGATAAAAATGGACAGGGTTCATAGAGTTGAAATACATGTGTACAAAAAAATTATTTTGCTTTTCATCCCACCTTAACTGCCGTGACCCTTAGCGTCACGTGATAGTTAGCAGCCTTTTCCATATCTAATATGGCGACCATGAACAGAAAACGAAAAGCTGACTGCGAGGGCCACCGCTTTCAGGACAGGTGGAAATGGGATTATTTTTTCATTGAAATACAAAACAATTGTGTCTGCCGAGATACTGTAGCAGTTTTTAAGAAATTCAACATCAAAAGGCATTACCAGACAAAACATATTATGTACGACAATCTAACTGGGAACAAACGCGTTGAAAAAGTGAAGCAACTGGAAGCTGTTTTAACGTCACAGCAGCGCTTTTTCACAAGAGCCCGTGACTCAAGTGACAATGCCACAAAGGCAAGCTACGAAATGGCAACGTTGATTGCAAAGCACTGCAAACCATTCACCGAGGGTGCATTTATTAAAGACTGAGTAAGGTTATTGAAAAAATTTGTTTCGTCAAAAACCAAGAGTTTACCGATATTTGCCTGGCTCGTAACATTGTGGTATGAAGAATTGAAGATGTTTCATCAGATATTAAGAGACAGATAGAGGCAAAAGGAACTGAATGACTTTTTTTTTATTAGCCTGCGATGAAAGCACGGATGCATTCGACACCGCTCAGTTATTGATCTTTTTGAGAGGAGTGGACGATGACCTGAACATAAGTGAAGAGCTTCTGGACCTCCAGAGCCTGAAAGGCCAAACAAAAGCACCAGATTTATTTGCTTCTCTTTGTTTCGCCGTAGATGACATGAAACTACAGTGGAATAAAGTCAGCAGGATTATTACGGACAGCGCGCCTACCATGGCTGGCGAGCGGAATGGATTGTCAACCCTTGTGTGTAACAAAGTCAGTGGCGAAGAAGGCAACGCTATCAAACTCTACTGTATTATTCACCAAGAAGTTCTTTGTGCCAAATATATAAAGTATGATAATGTTACGAAACCCGTGATGAAGGCTGTTAATTATATTCGCTCCAAAGCGCTGTGCCACCGTCAGTTTCAAAAATTTCTTATCGACATCCAGGCAGAATACGAAGATGTTTTGTATCACAGCGAAGTAAGATGGCTCAGTCGTGGGTCTGCACTGCAGTGCTTCTCTCTCAGGAAGGAACTTGAACAATTCTTCACAAAAAGGGACAACCCATGCCACAATTAATTGATCCTGTTTGGTTGACTGATTTGAGATTTTTAGTTGACATAATGCAACATCTGAATGCGTTGAACACAAGCTTTCAATGGCAAAATGCATTGGTAAGCCAACTGTATTCAGACATCAAAGCCTTTCGAACCAAGCTGCTACTTTTCCAAAGGCATCTGTCACAGGCGCAGCCTACTACCGCACATTTCTCATCGCAGCGGGAAATTATGACCAGTTTTCCGCAGAACAATATCGGTGCGCAAAGTATGCAGCAGACATCTCATGCCTAGTTGAGGAATTTTAGCAGCGCTTTCGAGACTTTGCAGCTCTTGAAAAGGAGATCACGCTTTTTTCCTCTCCTTTCTTCGTGGACCCTGATGACGCGCCAGAGCACCTGCAGCTAGAGCTTATTAAGCTCCAGTGTGACACTGAGAGTCACCAACAGCTCCCTCTTGACAATTTCTACCGCCAGCTGAATAAAGGTAGGTTCCAAGCAATTCGGATATTTGCTAAGAAAATGCTGAGCTTGTTTGGCTCTACATACATGTGTGAGAAGACATTTTCCGTTATGAACATCAACAAGAATTGCACGAGGACAAGACTGATTGACTCTCACCTTTGTGATGTCTTACGCATCAAAACCACTGAACTTGAGCCAGACTTGGACTACATACTGCAGTCAAGATCCCAGTATCACCCTTCACATTAGTGCAGTCAAAATATTTGTCAAGTCTTTTGAGTTTAATAAATTCTTGGATCTCGGTTAATGTATTTTTTTGTGATGGTCAAAATCACAGTTCGAATATGCTGTGATCACTGTTGTGAATTTTGTTCATAGTGAGGATATAATAGTGAATAATATGTAGTGTTCCACATGAACTTAAATATCCTTGATAGGTTTCTTCATTGTTTGTGGTTTGTGATTTCAGTAAAAACCCAATGGAAAAAATGCAAAAGTAAAAGTATGTCATTTGTGATTGAGAAAGTAAAAACAAGTTCATTTTTATTTGATTTTAATGGTTTAAAAATAATCAGGCTGAATATTCGGCCCTCACACATTTTCATCTTACCAATACCATACCAACCATTACCTATTACCATACCAAACTACCATACAATGGTAGTCTGATCAGCCTTGTTCTTTGATCTAGCGTAGCATATATACAAATATATATATACATACATATATATACATATAAGAAATTTGAGTTTTTTTTTATACACATGTACAAAAACTTTGTCTGCAAGTCTTTTGCTTTTAGGAAAAGACAGGCAACTCATTATTCAAGCATGATAAACTGGGCCTAAAGTATCGACTTGATAATGAATTTGAACTGCTATATGTGGTAAGTAGTAGGAACCGCGTTGATAAATGTATATTTCTAAGAGTGGTTGTATTATATCCCAGTCCCATATTTCCCACCACTCGGCAAAACGGGTTGGGGAAAAAATTTCAATGGCAAAAGTTGGCAGTTTTAATATATTTCTTGTTTTGACTCCCATGCGCTGGAGTATGTTTATTTAAATCTTGAACTGCCATAAAATATAAACATTGATATTTTAACTGATATAAAACGCAGTGTGTAACCTTGATTGGTGAAGTGGTAAAACTACAAAAAAGTCATCCAACAGAGTTTTGCTATTTGTTTTGTTGTCAGTTAATTACACACAGCAGTTTATGCAGCTAGATTATTTTGACAAGAAAACATACAATATTGTGACAAACAGCAAAAGTATGAAATTGGTGATGAAAGTTAACCATGTCTTTCTAAGTTGGTAATAATTCTAGGCCGCACTGTCCTCATCCTCTTAGGTGCGCGGTGACACACAACGCTAGCTTTGTATCCTTATCTATTCCAAGCCGGTTGCGGATTTCAGTTTGCACAGCGCTGAGTTTGCTAAATTTCCATTCTGTTTCGGCTAAATTTTCGTGGCAGATCAAGCGAGCAGGATAATCAAATGTTGCTCACTGTCTATGAACTGTTGAAGCTGTTGTTTTTTGCATCTGTATGGGACGGAGTTGATGTTGCAACCGACAGGCTAAGTTTCTCAAACAGAGCTTCTAAGAAAACTCAATTCAGCTTTAGTCTACTTCCGTGCTTCGCGGCACTCAACGCAACGAGTATTTGGCTTTTAAGCCCAAAATCAAAAAGTGATTTTTAAAAAAACCAAAAATTTAGCTTGAGTCATGGATTCTCAGTATGTAATAGAACGTCCACCATGCTTTGAAAGACTAGTGTTATTTTACTTGTTATTTTACACTAGTAGCAGATGTTAGGATTTTCTTGAACTAGTTTTTGCAAATTTATCTAGTAAATCATTTTTTTGGTAAATACATGTGGGCCTACCTGGTTTTTTCGGTTATTCGGAAAACTTTGAGTTTTTCCGGGAAAATTGCAATGCAACCGTGAGTAGGGGTTGTACAGTAGTTCTACACAAGGAGTAGTCTCCTTGTGTAGAACTACTGTATATAATGAGTAGTAAGAATATATATTTTGTAGAACTATTGTATACGGGGATTATTACATATGTTTTCATGCTTTTAGGTGGCTTACCAAGCAGAGCTAGCTCTTTCATACGTGGATAAGCTGCTCACCGATGTTCAGCGAGAGTTTCGAGACAAGTATAAAACTGACCTTCAAGCGAAAAACATATATCGAAGCTTCAACTTTGCTGATGACTTTCATAGAGTTTTGAAGGCGGTTGAGGCAGAGAGTTTGGCAGAGGCGTCCAAACCAAGGTACGATAAGCTTACTCCGTAGCCTTATTGCGAAGGCTTCGTCAGCGCATCTTCTTCACCCATGTCAAGGCTTACAAACTGGGTTCATCTTTCAAACAGCAATAGTAGTCGGAACCTCAAGGTAATGCCTTCAGGTTCATATCCGCAATAAGTATTGTGGATATGAAGGCATTACCTTGAGATGTGAGCAATTCGAACTGTTGTTGCACATTCTACAACCTTTCCACATGATTTGTATTGTTTCGGCAGCTAGTACTGCGGATCCTCGCCATACGATTTTAATTCGTTCCACTGTTGGCAATGTAAGGCGAAAATTTTGTATATAGGGGTGTAGAAATGCATAGTAAGTATCTAATGCAAACACTCCTGGTAAAAATTATCAAAATTTTATCTACGAATTGCACATATTAAAAATTAGTAACAGAATAACGTGTTAACCTTAGTAACTATAGTTATCTTCAGTAACTTTAGTGTATTTAGTGGTTATGACCTGCAATAAAATGTAACATTACAGTGTATCATGTGCAGTATGTACCGTATGGAGTTCTTACCTTAGAGGCAGATGTATAACACAAACGTTGAATTTCATTTAAATGAGTTTAGTTTACCAAACAAATACTTAAAGCTAGGTTTTAATATGTATTTTCAACTATTTTAATAAACTTCAACTTTTTCATCGTCTAAAATTTTATCACCTATCTGTTTCCGGTTTTATTTTCTCTATACCTAATAAGTAGTAGCTCCGAATTGGGTGAGATCGAGCATCGCAGCTCTTTCATTCGTTGTTAGAGGGATTTTTGTGAATAGCATATCAGCATATTTTTTATTTCGACGAAAGCAGCACACCGACCGTCAAATTTGAAGAGAGATTTCTGGTGATATCGTATGGCGAAAAATATTGCGTATGGAGAAGGCGAAAAATCATCATGTTCTACTTCGAAACATCATCATGTTCTTTCCTGGTCTGTTCTGAGCGTACCCTCAAGCCGTGGTCACACAATGGCCGAACCGACTTAGGTTTGGTTCGGAGGTTGTTTTACTTCGGTTCGCCTAAACCACATGTCACACAGCATCCGAAGTCACTTCACTTTCTAGATACCATACGCATGGAGACAGGACACTGTTTCATTGGTAGTTTTTATGTATTTGAGCTAAATATTTCTATTGTAAACAAAAAACTTTGAGGAATAATTATAATTACGCAGCATATTTATCGGAAGATCGTTCAGCTGCTCAAAATAAATCACTCGATACAAAGATTTTGCCAACCCTTCCCATCAACAAAATTATATTTTTTTGTTAACATATGAATGTTTTCCTATGCTGGGTACATAACAAACAAAAACAGTTATTATCATAGTACTGTGGTTTTACATAAATAAATCAGTCAACGATTCTTCATCAGGATGAGTATGACATATTACTTCTATTCTACACGAAAGAAAATTAACTTTGCTCACACGCACGTAAGGAGAAATGGGATGCGTGCTCGCTAGAATTTTAACCAGCCAATAAGAGCAGGGGTTTGGCCACAAACTTTTGAGTAGGACCGAATTGGTTCGTTTCGGCCAGAAATGTCTTCGGCCGAACAGTTTACAACCGACAGTGACGTCGTTTTGCCTCGTTTAGTTCGTTTCGGCTCTCGTGTGACCACCCCTTTAGTCATCACCCTTAGTCCAATTTGTCTTTACAAATCATCATGTTATTTCCTGGTCTGTTCTGAGCGTAACCTTGGTCCAATTGTCTTTACAAATGATGCTATTCTTTATTTCCTTTTACGTAGATGCTTGCGATACTATTGGCAGGGAGATGAGAACTTGGGATAAATCTGCAAAGTCACAGAAGACCGTTGGCTCCATGGTTATTGATCCTAATAAGAAACCAATTGAGAAATTGACTCAAACTAAAAGTGCCAAAGGAAAGGAGAACCAAGCGCCAGTACTCAACGGCAAACCAGGTGAACAACTTAGTCTCTTCCAGCAGTGCACAATACTGAGTAGTTTCTTTCATCTCTATGCTCATCACACTCGAGTAGACTTGATCTCATGTCACTTCTACTGACTTGCAGAGGAGGTCGTCTCCAGTGGCGGTTCAGGAAATGAAAGCCACTCCCCTGACGAGGATTCTATAGAAATGAGCAGAAAGAGATTTATTGAGAAGAAGGGGAAGCAAAAGACAGTTGCTAAAGGGTAGGTACCATAAAACCCCAATTTTAATGTCATGGCGGTATATTTTTCAACCCATTCCCTGTGGTGACATTTTATTAGAGGTGGCATTCAACTGGAGGGTGGCATTGTATTTTTCCAAGAACTCGTCATAATTTTGGGAAGCTATATTTAACCCTTTTACAGAAAAAGCAAATGTCGCCCATCTTTTGCACTCTCCTACGAACGTAGTTACGTTGACCCTTTTGGGTGCAATAAATCTACAATAACTTACCTCCAACTTGTCGTAGATCTGTAGATAAATATGCATTCGAAAGCTGAGAAATATCGCTATCAATTAATATCTATTGCTTGCAATTAACCTACAGTGGATTTTATAGCCTGTGTTGCAATTTGTTAGAGCTTTCAATTTTTTATTTCATTCTAAACTTGAGGGCATATTGTTATTTTATAACTATAATTAACAATGTTGCATTAAAGCTCATTTGTTTGCTACAGTTCGCAGTCAAAACTGTCTTTTTATGTGCAATAGAAAAGGAGTTATGAGCGTCAATCCATTGCAAGCCTTGTTTAGATAACTGCTATGATGCTAGCAAGTAATATGCTATAAGCCTGCAAATTTATAAGTTGTACAATAATAATCTATCACATGCTATAAACATATACTAGTTGAATGCATGACGTTGCTCGGGTAATAAAAGTCTTTGTACAGAAAATTTATTTTTATTTAAATGTTGATTTGCATCAAAATTTGCATTACAGTTATTTGATATCAAAAGATTCACCATGTCTTACTCTGCTGTGTTATAGGTGCAAAATATGTGGAAATGCGATTACAAGCTCTTAAAAGCTCAAAAACATACAGTTAATGGCAGCCATCACAAAACCGCCGTAGATTGGAATTTCTTTCCAAAACGGCTCAAATGGGACGTAGTTGTACAAGATGGCTTCTGTTTACACTTTCACGCAACCTCATTCGTCGAAATATTTTCACAAATATACTTCACTCATTCAATAAAACCATGCCTATTGTCCTTATGCGTCTATTTTATCGTCATTGTAATGCTGTCACATTCAGCACTGATATCCTATAACCTACCATAAAAATTTGTTTAATTTTTCAACCTTAGCTCGAAGGCATACATATCATTATCTGATAAACATGAGGAGCCTGTTGGTCACCTGTGATAATCGAAAAATTCTGTAGAAGTTATTCCTGAAGTATGGGTTGCATAATCAGATTACGACTTGACGATTAGACCAAGCCGAAACAAAACTGTAAAGTAGCGAGCATCTACATTTGATACGGGGTCTTCGGTAAAACCCGAAGTGTTTGTCATAAACTAATGCTACAAGAAGTTTTATATTGAGCCTTTTATTGGCCTTTCAATTTACGTGAGAACATCACGTGACTAAACAATAACAAAATGTAATAACTACGTTAGAAAAATGAATAGATTCCGATCTACGGCGGTTTCGTGATGGCTGCAATCAACTGTTCGTTTTTGAGCTTTTACGAGCTTGTAATCACATTTACACATATTTTGCACCTGACAGCAGAGTAAGACATGGTGAATCTTTTAATACCAAATAATTGTAATGTGAATTTTGGTGCAAGTCAACCTTTAACATATAACAGCAGTTACCATTCTAACTTTAAAACTTCATATCACGAGAAAAGTATTTTGTGCAGTTGAAATAAATGGAGAAAAAATAAATAAAACAGCAGTAAAGGCTTTTAAACTTTGTCAAACATCTAACTTTCAAACTTCATATCATGAGAAAAGTGTTTTGTGCAGGTCAAATAAATTAAAAAACGGCTATAAAAGTGTTTCAATGTAGATGTGAAATAATTAGCGAGTAATAGCTAAATTAAGTCTGTTTTGCTACGATTACAATAAAAGATGATTTGGTAATGATACAATTAATATGAACTGAAAGAACAAAATAAAATCCTGAATACATTGAATTAATAATAACAATTTGTGCATAGAAGTGTGTGTGTGTATAAAAAGGTTACTTTTCTAGCAGAAGTTATCCATTAAAACTTTGAATATCACGGATACTGGTACCTCTCGATACTAGTACAAATGTAAAAATGAGATCTCGGACTGTCATTGTCTGGTACTTTGTATGACCAAACGGAAAGAGAATGTAGAGGCTATTCTTACTCGAGATAAGACAATTGTCCGCGTGAAAACTATTAGCCTTTACCAATTTAGCAATCGAACCTTAGGAAAAACCGGAAATATAAGTGTACCGGCACATTTGAAATTGAAACGACACATTTAAAATTACAAATTAAAAAAATAGGTAATGGTAGCAAAAAATTAGTTTTTAAACAATTTCAAAAAATAACAAATGCAAAAATTAATATTAGGTAATAATCAAAAGTGCATGGTATACGTTATATGATCAGAGTGATAGAATGGTAAGGGCTGTATAGCTCAGTGGTTAGATGCATGGTTTGTAACATGGGATTGTCATCTCCATGAGCTCAAATCCAGCACGCAGCAAGCTTTTCATTCCAAGATTTTAATAGCTATAACTAAACATACCGAAGTATAGACAGACACACAAACTTTAATAGCTATAACTAAACATACCGAAGTATAGACAGACACACAAACTTTAATAGCTATAACTAAACATACCGAAGTACAGACAGACACACAAACTTTAATAGCTATAACTAAACATACCGAAGTATAGACAGACACACAAACTTTAATAGCTATAACTAAACATACCGAAGTACAGACAGACACACAAACTTTAATAGCTATAACTAAACATACCGAAGTATAGACAGACACACAAACTTTAATAGCTATAACTAAACATACCGAAGTATAGACAGACACACAAACTTTAATAGCTATAACTAAACATACCGAAGTATAGACAGACACACAAACTTTAATAGCTATAACTAAACATACCGAAGTACAGACAGACACACAGACAGACACACAAACTTTAATAGCTATAACTAAACATACCGAAGTACAGACAGACACACAAACTTTAATAGCTATAACTAAACATACCGAAGTATAGACAGACACACAAACTTTAATAGCTATAACTAAACATACCGAAGTACAGACAGACACACAAACTTTAATAGCTATAACTAAACATACCGAAGTACAGACAGACAGACACACAGACAGACACACAAACACTGAGAGTTATATATGTAGACTGAAGAACAAGTGGAAACAAACCATAATTATAATACATATACATGCAGAAAACAAAGATTAATGTTTTTGAAACAAAAATATTCACATCATCTGCTCGGCAGGTTGCGTTCTGATTGTTGCTGTTTTTTTGTATGGAATCATTTCATCTTCTTTTGGCTGTTCAATACCTTCCGCAACGTCTTCTGACCTCAACTCTTTTTATGCACTGCTGAACTAGTCGATATTAGCGTCCAAACAATTTTTTTAGCAGAGCAAAACTTTTATGCATTGTTATTTGAAAAACTTTTGGCAAAAATAGTGCTAAACTTTTAGACGCATACACGCTTACCACAAGTTATAGTCTGAAAATAGTAGTACAGATTCCATCGTAATTGTAAACCGTTTTTCACATACGTTGAAGTATCAAGAACGCGTTAGACAAGAACTACTGTTAGCCTGATAGGGTTATTAATTATTTTTGTGGCGTTGCTTTTAAATTTTAAAGTTTTAAAGAAAAACCATAAGTTTTGGAGTTAGAAAAAAATGAACTTTGATACGAACAGCAATAATGACGGAATTAATTATTATTTCTGTTACAGAGTCATCATTACTACTATTTTGTGGACACTTTTACTGATCACTTTCTATTATGGGTTCGTAAAAATGTCAATATGGCGTACATATAAAGGTGGCATTCAATTAACTGGTCTCGTTCTATTTTTCAACCCCTGTTTTATAGTGGCGATCATATAGAAATGCAGTTAAAGTGAAGGTGACGTTCAGATAGAGGTTTTACGGTATATGATCTCCAAGTGCTGTACGCGGAACATGCTACTCTTCAGTTATATCTATATATTCTCATAGAAATTTGCATTAACCACCTTCCCAGTCACCAAGACAATTGGTTGCTTTGGTTGCGTTGTGCGAACATTGACAGCATACTTTACCAGTTTCTATGTTAGTTATTGTTGCTAGCATATCTTGCTTTGACATGTCACATACGTCGATATTCACTTTTTCAGGGCTGTTAAGTCAGATGATGCTCCAAAGAAAAGGGTGAAGGAAAGCAGAAAATGGGATCTTGGTGGAGGGAAAAAAGATATGGCAGAATTGGATGTGTTCAAGACTTCTGCAAACAGCGATGAAGTGAACGTGGCAGTCAGCGAGGTCTGTTGCGTTTATAATTCATATTAACTTACGTTATTCTAGAATCTTGTTGGCTGCTGGCTACTGATGGACTAACTTTGTTGGATGAATACTCTAGTTACTGATGGACAAACTTTGTTATACTCTAGTTACTGATGAACTAACTTTGTTATACCCTAGTTACTGATGAACTAACTTTGTTATACTCTAGTTACTGATTAACTAACTTTGTTATACTCTAGTTACTGATGGTCTAACATTGTTATACTCTAGTTACTGCTGGACTAACATTGTTATACTCTAGTTACTGCTGGACTAACATTGTTATACTCTAGTTACTGATAGACTAACTTTGTTATACTCTAGTTACTGATGGATTAACATTGTTATACTCTAGTAACTGATGGACTAACATTGTTATACTCTAGTTACTGATGGACTAACATTGTTATACTCTATTTACTGATAGACTAACTTTATTATACTCTATTTACTGATAGACTAACTTTATTATACTCTAGTTACTGATAGACTAACTTTGTTATACTCTAGTTACTGATGGACTAACATTGTTATACTCTATTTACTGCTGGACTAACATTGTTATACTCTAGTAACTGATGGACTAACATTGTTATACTCTAGTTACTGATGGACTAACATTGTTATACTCTATTTACTGATAGACTAACTTTATTATACTCTAGTTACTGATCAACTATCATTGTTGGATGGATACTCTGATAGATACTCTAGTTACTGATGTACTAACATTGTTATACTTTAGTTACTGATGGACTAACATTGTTATACTTTAGTTACTGGTGGACTAACTTTATTAAACTCTAGTTGCTGGTGGACTAACTTTATTATACTCTAGTTACTGATGGAATAACTTTGTTATACTCTATTTACTGATAGACTCTAGTTACTCAGCTTGTGTGTGCCCGTCTCTTGTTGAAACTGACATATGAGCAAGGTAGAGGTCTAATTTCCATAGATATTGATGTGATATGGGTGTGGTTTGTCATATGGGTGTGGCTTGTCCATCATATGGGTGTAGTTTGTCCATCATATGGGTGTGGTTTGTCCATCATATGGGTGTGGTTTGTCCATCATATGGGTGTGGTTTGTCCATCATATGGGTGTGGTTTGTTTATCATATGAGTGTGGTTTGTCCATCATATGGGTGTGGTTTGTCCATCATATGGGGGTGGTATGTCCATCATATGGGTGTAGTTTGTCCATCGTATGAGTGTGGTTTGTCCATCATATGGGTGTGGTTTGTCCATCATATGGGTGTGGTTTGTCCATCATATGGGGGTGGTTTGTCCATCATATGGGGGTGGTTTGTCCATCATATGGGTGTGGTTTGTCCATCATATGGGTGTGGTTTGTCCATCATATGGGTGTGGTTTGTTCATCATATGGGTGTGGCTTGTCCATCATATGGGTGTAGTTTGTCCATCATATGGGTGTGGTTTGTCCATCATATGGGTGTGGTTTGTCCATCATATGGGTGTGGTTTGTTCATCATATGGGTGTGGTTTGCTCATCATATGGATGTTGTTTGTCCATCATATGGGTGTGGCTTGTCCATCATATGGGTGTGGTTTGTTCATCATATGGGTGTGGTTTGTCCATCATATGGGTGTGGTTTGTCCATCATATGGGTGTGGTTTGTTCATCATATGGGTGTGGTTTGTCCATCATATGGGTGTGGTTTGTCCATCATATGGGTGTGGTTTGTCCATCATATGGGTGTGGTTTGTTCATCATATGGGTGTGGCTTGTCCATCATATGGGTGTAGTTTGTCCATCATATGGGTGTGGTTTGTCCATCATATGGGTGTGGTTTGTCCATCATATGGGTGTGGTTTGTTCATCATATGGGTGTGGTTTGCTCATCATATGGATGTTGTTTGTCCATCATATGGGTGTGGCTTGTCCATCATATGGGTGTGGTTTGTTCATCATATGGGTGTGGTTTGTCCATCATATGGGTGTGGTTTGTCCATCATATGGGTGTGGTTTGTCCATCATATGGGTGTGGTTTGTTCATCATATGGGTGTGGCTTGTCCATCATATGGGTGTAGTTTGTCCATCATATGGGTGTGGTTTGTCCATCATATGGGTGTGGTTTGTCCATCATATGGGTGTGGTTTGTTCATCATATGGGTGTGGTTTGCTCATCATATGGATGTTGTTTGTCCATCATATGGGTGTGGCTTGTCCATCATATGGGTGTGGTTTGTTCATCATATGGGTGTGGTTTGTCCATCATATGGGTGTGGTTTGGCTGGTTCATTAAAGATGAACTTACACGAAACATTTGTAGATTTATCAGAAAGTATTTATTGGTACTTTTCTATCATTTCCAATTGTTTTTGATGTTTGAGGTCAATTTATCGCGATTAAAACGATCAGATGAACGAAAAGTGCGATTATGACATCTATAATTGCAAAAAGACCGACAGAATAGAGACGAGTAACGCTTCACCTTGAACACAATAGCTGATATCAACTATAGCAACAATAACAACTGGTGATAACAACATTTTGCACGTATGTTTCTTTCTGAGCGTTTTAATCGCGATTACTTTTATTGATTTTATTCTAAAAACATCCTGACAATCAGATCACCTCAGACATCAAACAATCGCAAAAGATAGAAAAATGCCGATAATTTCTGATGGAATCTACAAAAAGTGTGTGTAAATTCATCTGTAAGGAGTTGATTATATTAGTTCTAATGTTCTCCTTGAGCTGCTTAGCGATATCTTTTGCTTTGTTCCATTATTCAAAAGTCTTCTTACGACTGTGTCATTTCTTCAAAGAAACAGTTGCAGCTGAGTTTCCATAAAATCGGAGAAGGTTATAGGTAACACAATTTCATGGATTAGTATTTATTGTTGTGCCAACCCAAAAAAAGATTTGCAACCTTATAAATTGCCATAATTTATATACATGTATTTTATATGACGGTTAACCTGCTCAACTTGTTTACTGATTTACTATGTTAAGCGCTCAGTTTTTGAGGTTTACTTGTAGAAATGTGTAGTAGTAATAATAATTCTTTAATTATTTGATTTAAGTTCAAATAACTTTAAACATTTTCTTATAGTGCTAAACTGGTCAAAGCCGAATGACCACAGTGGAAATCACAACATGCAGTCTTTAATCCAGACTGGTTATGATTTGTGGTATTCGCATTGTTCGAAGGATCCATCTCTTGAAAGACTAACTAATAGGAAATGCACTCTTCGGTACATTAAATATTAGCAGCTCTGCTCTGTTCCATATACTAAAGAAAGGATTGTATAAATGGCTAATCATAGAGCGTGGAAACATTGATATTTGCGTGCTAAGATCAACTGCTGGATTTCTTTTATTGAAATATTGAGCTTCAGCGAGCTGTTAAACTTTGTAAAATATGCATTCATTCAAAAGAAATTGTTATGCCAGCCTTAAAATGAATACGAGATTGTGAGAGACTAATCACTCCTGCTTTATAACATGAGTATGATATCAATATGATGGGCAATATTTACAGATGAAATTGAAGGGTCAAATGACCGGCGCTCTCAAGGACCTTGACACTGATGGAGAAGAGGAGGAAGAAGAAGAAAATTCAAGTGATACTTCTGTCAGGTGAGTGGCGTCCTTCTTGCTTGATACCTGTCAAGTGCATCTCCATGCTTGATACCTGTCAAGTGCATCTCCCATTCTTGATGCCTGTCAAGTGCATCTCCCTACTTGATACCTGCCAAGTGCATCTCCCTACTTGATACCTGTCAAGCATCTAACTACTTGATACCTGTCAAGTGCATCTCCCTACTTGATACATGTCAAGCATCTCCCACTTGATACCTGTCAAGTACATCTTCCTATTTGATACATGTCAAGTACATCTCCCTACTTGATACTTGTCAAGTACATCTCTCTACTTGATGCCTGTCAAGTGCATCTCTCACTTGATATCTGTTAAGTGCATCTCCATACTTGATGCCTGTCAAGTGCATCTCTCACTTGATACCTGTCAAGTGCATCTCCCTACTTGATACATGTCAAGTACATCTCCCTACTTAATACCTGTCAAGTACATCTTCATCTTGATACCTGTCAAGTGCATCTCCTTACTTGATACCTGTCAAGTACATCTTCCTACTTGATATCTGTCAAGTACATCTTCCTATTTGATACATGTCAAGTACATCTCCCTACTTGATACTTGTCAAGTACATCTCTCTACTTGATGCCTGTCAAGTGCATCTCTCACTTGATACCTGTTAAGTGCATCTCCATACTTGATGCCTGTCAAGTGCATCTCTCACTTGATACCTGTCAAGTACATCTCCCTACTTGATACATGTCAAGTACATCTTCCTACTTAATACCTGTCAAGTACATCTTCATACTTGATACCTGTCAAGCGCATCTCCTTACTTGATACCTGTCAAGTACATCTTCCTACTTGATATCTGTCAAGTACATCACCCACTTGATACCTATCAAGTGCATCTCCCTACTTGATACCTGTCAAGTACATCTTCCTATTTGATACCTGTCAAGCGCATCTCCCTACTTGATACCTGTCAAGTACATCTTCCTACTTGATATCTGTCAAGTACATCTTCCTATTTGATACATGTCAAGTACATCTCCCTACTTGATACTTGTCAAGTACATCTCTCTACTTGATGCCTGTCAAGTGCATCTCTCACTTGATATCTGTCAAGTACATCACCCACTTGATACCTATCAAGTGCATCTCCCTACTTGATACCTGTCAAGTACATCTTCCTACTTGATACCTGTCAAGCGCATCTCCCTACTTGATACCTGTCAAGTGTATCTCCCTACTGCCCCGAGTGTCCACCATTCCTTGCTAAAAAGTTATTATTCAGCCAAGTCTTTAAATACGTAACCTTGCCCTCGGCAGATGATATGCTTTGTATATTTTAGCGATGCTAGTAGCTCGGGGGGCATCTTCGGTATATTTAAGTCACTCTCCATGTCCAAAACTCTGACTAAGGAGTCAGTAGCGCCCGCCCTTGAAAAAATGAAGGACCATCTGATAGGTAAGTTGAGATGCTCCTCCCTGTGACTATCTCGCTGCTAGATAGGAAAGTATAGAATAGACTTCAGTTAAAGGTATTGCATGAAAATATCCAGCTCAGCAAGGGATCCGCAATAAACATGCCGCATTTAAATGTGTGCACTAATTATAGCCAGCTATGAAATATTTGTCATGGTATGAATGGTGGCATGTAGGAGCAGGTTTTATGTGCTGGTCTCAGAGAGCCAGAAACTATGTTTGCTTTGAGTAGCTCTACTTCAGAAGGTATCAGCATTTTGACTTTAACTCTCATCCTCACTATGGTTTTGCTTGTAATAATGTCAACATAGCAAGATCTCCCACTATCATGCGAGTGCAACAGTCGAAATAATTAACTTTCTTACATGGTTGGAATTTTATTACACGTCAAAGCGTGTCAGAATCAGGGGCGATGACAGGGATCACGTGAAAGATGTTTGTTCTTGTCTTTAATTATTTTATTGACCAATCCATTGTGTTCCTGTCATTAACTTCCATGCTGCTGCTTTAGATCATAATAGATCATAATTGGTTTCAGCTAAGAATGTTGCATCTGACATAGCGGCGAAGCTGTGCGATTCTGTTGCCACTAAATTGGAGGGCAAAGTGTTGGGAACCTTTAGTGGTAAGTTATAACATGTTATTACATTTACCTCTTCTTTCCCGCCCACTCTCATTCCTGCAGCCTTAACCTATCTTTTCCTCGACTATGCTCAATTTGCAGGCGTGGCTTCAACTGTCAAATCAACTCTGCAGGAATCATGCGTGCAGATTCTGTCACCCAAGCGCCGAATCGACATTCTCAGAGATGCCATGGATGCTAAGTCAAAAGGTCAACCATATTGTATAACGTTTTGCGGAGTGAACGGCGTAGGCAAATCTACAAACCTCTCCAAGGTAGGAAGTTAGTCTAGAACTTATAATAACATTTAATGATTTGTGTGCACAAGAGTTGGTTGTGTTGATTCTGCACACTTCCTGTCGTTATCTAATTTGTATCATTGTTGCGTTACAGTAGCGTTTTACATCACTCTGTTGTAGGTGGCTTTCTGGCTAATTGAGAATGGTCTCACTGTGCTGATCGCTGCCTGCGATACTTTCCGTGCTGGTGCTGTGGAACAGCTGCGAACACACACAAGGAAACTGAACCGAATACAGAACGACAAAAAGATGGTGCAATTGTTTGACAAAGGCTATGATAAGGATGCTGCCTTTGTGGCAATGTCAGCGCTTGCTCACGGTTAGAAAGGAACCCGGCTGCCATTACTTGCTTGTTAGCAACCATATTGTACGGTTGGGCCCTGTATAGTAGTCAGCAAGTGTTCAATGCTCATTGACAATACTATACCCACTAATCAATATTCATTGCTTTGATATATAAGACTGCATTGCCTGACTTTTAGTGTCGTATGCTTGCTGCTGCGCATGTGGTACATTTACTATCACTATGTTTCCATGACTCGCATCATGCGGATTTGGAGTTGTGCCCACGTTGCGTGACCATGCGAATTTTAAGTGTTTCTATGTACATTCGCATGATGTGGATTAACTCCGCCTTGTTGAAAAAAAGGTAAGGAATTGTACGCTATAAGTTAATAACTAGCAACACACGTGTTAGCGACGCAAACGCGGGAAGCTCGATCAAGAAAGGACGACGGATGTATTGAAAATGTTTAAAATTGAATAGTTGGCGTAGTATTTTAATGTGCATCATTTGCAAGTGTGTTTCCATTATTCGCAAGCATGATAGATTCGATAAAGTTTTGCAAATTGCAAAACTGCTTAGCTTGCGAATTTATACTTTTTCCATGACGCGGTTAACTTGCAGATTGGCTCAAGTTTGCGAATCACGAGCATCGTGGAAAGAAACATAGTGTATGTAGTATTTAGGATATGTGCACTCAATTGTTAGGTCAAAATGTATTGTCTTGCATCTAATGTATATTTTCATAGCTCATTATATTTCCATAGCTCGAGACACCAAGACAGATGTTGTGCTGGTGGACACCGCTGGTAGAATGCAGGATAACGAACCACTGATGAGATCCCTGGCTAAGGTATGGACCTCTCTTCATAGCCGTGCATCGATTGTAGCCTGTGTTCTAGGACTGTCCTGATATAACTAACTTTTTTGTCTCTGTCAATTACATCTCATGCTTTTTTCTCATGGCGCAGCTTATCAAGGTGAACCAGCCTGACTTGGTGCTGTTTGTTGGTGAGGCTCTTGTCGGCAATGAGGCGGTGGACCAGCTGGTCAAGTTTAACCAGGCTCTTGCTGACCACTCGCAGCAGGAGAACCCTCACCTCATTGATGGAATCGTTCTTACCAAATTTGACACCATTGACGATAAGGTAGATATTTCGGTCAGCTCGCTGATAGTGGTTGGGTTTGTTATTTACTCTATTTATTACCCGCTAGCACCATTACTTGCTCGAGAAATAGACCAGTGGATTCTAGAAATATTCCTGTACCGCTAGTGACACCCTTATCGCACCGGTCATCCCACACTGGTCATTCTATTCTGCCCTTATCTTTTCTCAGCTCAGCGGCTGTCCGCGGCCTTTTTTATAACAGGAGTGACAGGCCGAAGAGCTTACTCTCGAGCGAGTTACTATAGTGGAATAGATTAAGACTATCTACCATATATGCATAAGAAGAGGCCAGGTGTAGCCTGGGTCTCTATTTCAACTTGAGCCTGTCTGTGTTGCTCCCTTAACTCGTTATTTTGTCACATTTTTCCTTCTAGGAATGCTTTTCTTATAATTTGTTAATTGTTTTTTATTTACTAAGATACATGGAATACGGTATTATGTATTTATTTGACACAAAGTACAAATAACAATCTATAATCTGTAGAGGTACAGCGAGCCTGTGTGTGTAGAGGTACAACGAGCCTGTCTAACTGTGTAGAGTTACAGCGAGCCTGTCTAACTGTGTAGAGGTACAGCGAGCCTGTCTAACTGTGTAGAGGTACAGCGAGCCTGTCTGTGTAGAGGTACAGCGAGTCTGTCTAACTGTGTAGAGGTACAGCGAGCCTGTTTAACTGTACAGCGTATTTATTACCTGACCTCATTGTATCCATTGCTATAACTGTCATTGTACGAGTATTCCTAGAGCTCTGTTTAAACCCGAAAGCTCTGTACTGGCATCCTTTGTTTATCACCTTCAGGTTGGAGCAGCCATATCTATGACCTATATAACGGGTCAGCCTATAGTGTTCGTTGGCACTGGTCAAACCTACACGGACCTGAAGACCCTTAATGCCCGTGCTGTAGTATCTGCTCTTATGAAAGCTTGAGTACTCCAGAGGAATGCTTCCTTTGTTCTACGTTCCCATCAGCATAAGCCATGTTCCCATCAGCGTAAGCCATGTTCCCATCAGCATAAGCCATGTTCCCATCAGCATAAGCCATGTTCCCATCAGCATAAGCCATGTTTCCATCAGCATTAGCCATGTTCCCATCAGCATAAGCCATGTTCTCAGCAGCTCGTATTCTATTCTATTTATCGTCTGTTATATTTATTAATGGTTATAGGCAGCATTTTGTTGTCTAAGTGCTATCATAGATAGGAGATTGTAACACATTCCTTTTTGCATAAATTCTCAGGAGCACAGAGCTCGCTGGCACCTCATTTATGCAGCCAGGCAGAAATCTCCATATAATTTGCTTGTTTAATTTTGTATTCTATTTTGTGTTATAAATATACAATATTTTCTTTCAAAATCCATTGTTTATCTTGTGCCACCTTGTTCACCGAGATATCTTAAATTGATTCATATTTTTTGTAATCAATAAAGCAGGCTGTAGGGCATCTAGCTGTGAGGTCAACTTTTGCATATAAGACTTCCAATGCTCGTTGTTGTCTTTAAACGGCTGGATAAAACTAGGTGTTGCCAAAATATGTTTAATGGAGTTATTATAAATAATATGCAAGTACAGAAATGTTTATATCGTTTAACTGGTGTGGAGCTGTTTCATGTAGATGTGCCATGTATGTAGATGCCTGTGTAAGACTTGTTAATTTATATCATGACCACAGCGAAGCCTGCAGGCTCTGCTAGTTTGTAGTACTATTGGCTTTAGTGTTGAAGGTAACTTACCAAGTTGATGCAAAATTTCTGAATGCGCTTCTGCAAAATGCTGAAATCACTTTGCTTAGGAGTAAGGAAATAATGTAAGGAGTTGCATACTCATCTCATGTGAAAATGAATTAATAATATACCGTGGTTGATTTGCTTATTTCACCCTTGGCAACAAACTAATTATAGTTTTTGACAAAATCCTGAAAAGGTTTCAAACCTTTTGTAAAAGTTTAGAGTAGCAGGGAGCTGTGTAGTATCAAAGTTTATCAAATACTGAGTGAGGCTTCCAAAACCACCCATTCACATAACTAGGGCACACCTTTCATTTGGTTCTAAGGCTAGCGGCAGTGCACCAGGCTGCTGACAAATAGATAGCCGCCCAAATACATGCTGATAGTTGCGCGTGCTCAGTATAAAGCTAGACCTTTTTTCAATCGATACCCCATATAAAAGCTAGCACGACTTTGATGGAGTGTTACATGTAAGTGCACTAGTCTGACATGCATATGAAATTGTTGCAGACATCCCATTTGAACCAAAGGAGTAGTAGAGATGAGAAGCAAAGTCTTGGTCATATTTGGTACATTTTTAAAACACGTATTACATTATGGGTATAATAAATAGTAATATTTACAAAATGAAGCATGAAAGAGAGAATTAAGTTAGTAAGAGTTACTTCTGAGAGATCTTCTGAGTACATCTTAGTCATTCTTCTCATTGCTCCCGTCTTCCTCTTCTATTGGTGACACCTGCTAACACAAGTCACTCTATCAAACTTTGCCTACAAGGTGCTCCTCACTCGAGTCCCATGATACTCTACATAGAACAAAATTCTTTCCTTTTGCTGACTACACTCCTAGGAACTAACTCTATACTATACTGAATAGAGTTATATTATTTCAAATGGAATTTTGTTGCCACACTACTATTTTTCAACTAGGTATCACCGCTTGTTACTTCTTTGTTTTGTTAGATACGCGGGTGAATAGTACAAACTAAAAGAGGGTGAACTGGCATTATAATAAACATGACAAACCTTTCCACTGCCAGCCTCGTCGCTACTTCTCAGAGCTTCTTCTTGTTTTCGCTTCTCGGCCTCTTTCTTCTCACGCAGTTTGACGGCGTGCTCTATTGTTTCAAAAAATTCTTCCTCGGCCTTCTTTACCAAATCTTCTTCATCTTCTACTTCATCTTTTTCTTCATCCTCCTGTAAAACATGACTCAAGTTAACCATAATTTCATGCACAGGAATCTGTTTATGTTCAGCTCGCATCAGTGTTTGCACAAAAATAGCCCTGTACCCACACAATGTCCTCACCAATATTTCTTATAATGAATGATCAAAATAGGTTTTTGGTGTCGCCTCCCCGATGCTGAAACTTGAACTGCCTGACTAAAAAGACCTAATTACCAAGTCATGTAGGCAGAGTTACTTTACTGTGAAACCTTTTTAAATTAAACACGAATCAGTAAAATTGGGGTTGAATTCAAGGAAACACCATGCAGGCTGCATCACTGTGTTCGGTAAAATCTTTGACATCTTTTTCAATTCGAACTGCACTCACTTTCTCACCAGCTCCCTTCGATTTCGTTCTTTCTTTCAATTTCATTTCCCTGTGTCTTGCTTCTAGAATCTTCTCTCGCCGAGTTTCTCTCTCAAACATCTACAGAATGAGTTTGGATTCAAAACCTATAAAGTCTTGTATAACAAGCATATGCTTGTTATATACATATGCTAATCTACAAGTGCAGAGTGCAACAGACAATATCTGACAGGCCTTAGTGAATATTTAACACATTCAGTGTAATGGTTGCTGGAAAAAAATACTTACAGCAGTGACTAGCTGTTTCTCATTACGCTGCAATGATATCAGCCCATCAGACAGCTCCAACAGAGTAGCAGTACCTTCTTGGGATCCACAGGCTAGCAGTCGTCCTTGATCTTGCGCTCTAAGGCTCATCAATGGTTCATCGCAAACCTGCATGTGCCCATAAAAATACCATTATTGCTTTATTAAAACTGCCCTTCCTAAACCATGCAACCATAGATTAAATTCCACATTTAAAAATGATTCCATAGATCAGAAGCATAGCAGCAACAGCTATACTAAAACATTGACCTCTCATCTAAGCATTTTTTGTAGCCATCAGTCTATAAATTACCTGAATACTAAGTGTTGGGTCGTTTTGTTTGAACAAGAAATCCCAGATATCAAGTGTGCCATCCATTCTTGTGGTGTAAAATACAGCTGGTCTGGTAGGGCTCCAACAACCATCAGTCAAATAGGCCATGTGATATTTGGTCCACATTATAGAGTTTTCTCTGATGTCCTCAGACCATATCTACATGTAGACAAATTTACCTGCCGTCTTCAAATTGTACGTGTATGTAAACATGTTTACTTATAAGTCATCAGGGTAAATCGTTATGTACATGTATAATGGATAAGTAGTCAGAGCATAGACTGCTATAGAGTAGATTCATTATCTAAAAATATTTATTTATTCTGTGAACTGCTCAGCCAATAATCTACAGCATGTGGGAATTCCCTAAGACAACAACTTCTCAAGTGTCAGTTTCTGTTAAAAAAGCTGTGAATATTACTGACCCTCGCTGTCCAGTCTCCAACGCTCAAAAAGTTTTTAGGGAAGAAGGGATTTCTTTGAAGGGCATAGACAGGTCCGTGGTGGCCTGGATAGACTGACACAATTTTCTCCGCCGGTGTCTTTGCCTTTCTGTTGCAGGTGAATACAGAGCCTTGTTCAGTACCAACCATGAACTTTGTTGGCTACAAAACAAAATTTTTCAAATTTTCGCTAAACTGTTTTCAGTAGCATAAACAATCGACAACCGCTTGTCTCACCGGCACTACAATTATATTATTGATGTAACATAAACTACATCTAGTACCGCTACAAGACAGTTTGGTTACTCAGTGCAACAACACAACTAAAACATGCACAAATTTGTTTATGATTTGAGTAAACAATGAAGTTATATCGAGCAGACAGTTTCTAGAACGTACCATTGTTGGCTCATACTCGAGAGCCATTGCACCCTGAGACTTAACAGGGTCTTGTTTCTTTGTCGGATCAAGTATCATGCTTTCAAACGGCTCGCTGAACTTTCGCGTGTCCCACCAAAGCACCTGCCCATCGGTACTAGTTGAGAAACACTCAGTTCCTGTTTTGCTCTGCAGCCAGACAGTTTTGTATGCAGGATCTTTGTGACTCTGTTCCACCGGTGTCATCTCTACCGGTTGAGAGCCTTTTCTTACATCCCAATAAGCTAGCAAAATAAACAACACTTGTCTGTTCAATCTAACAACAGGCAACAGTATAGCACAGCACCATTCTTCTCTAGATAAAGCTGTTTAGCTAGCTGTTAGCCCATAGCCTGATGTTTGCTATCTTGCACAACAAACACAACAAGAACTGGTGAGTATTATTATGTACTAGGGTTGGCTTACCGACTTGGCCATTGTAGCAGCCACCGAGAAGAATGTGAGAGTCTTTCGGGTTGTACTCAATGCAGACCAATGGTGAGACTGGTTTCAGAGTCATCTCAGGTTTGTTAGGGTTCTCTGCAAAACATAAGCGATGGTGGTAGCTGTGAAAACTATATAGAAACAATAGTCAAGAAAAAAGAGGACAGAATCAGGTGCTGGTGCCACACTAAGAGACAATACTTACCGACATCCCAAATGTATGAGTCATTGCATATATCAGTAGGTGACATTTGAAATTCTAGATTACAGTAAGCGATAGCCAGTTTCCTTGGTCCATCAGGAAACCAGGAGATGTGTGTCGCTGTTCTCTTATATTCATTTGGATCTCTACAAAAATGGTATGCATTTTTTATGGTAGCACACGACAGAACAAAAGTACATGCAAAAATATCTCCTGTTTCTGATGATAGATTTTAAACACAATATAGTTTAAACATTAATTCTCAGAGCATCAAAATAATAATTAGTTAACGCAAGAGAATAATGAGACAAGTTTTCATCCAATAAAAGATTTAACTAACCTGAAGACATTGATAGTTTTGGCCGAGGGAGGTTCATCAGTTCGTTCGACTTCGATGTCAGCAAAATAGTCCTCGTAAATATCTAGAGCATTGTTCTGTCGAATGATATGCTCCATGACCTGTAATGCCAAAGTCTACTGAAACAACTGGCTATACTCATCCAATCTTTTTTCTCATTAGATACAGACTTATTGTAGAAGAGTTACTTTATTTGTTCTTAAAGTGTAGTATAATCGAGCAGACAAAAGTAATTGCTATAATTTTGGTAAATTTACCAACACCGTATCTGTGATAACAATGCAAAAACAACTTACCGATCCGAGTTGATGAATTGTGTTTACATACATCTCATCTTTTTCAACCTTCTTTCGATACCTCATCACCTGCTCTACTTCTGCTGGATTTATATCTTTAGGCCAGCCACCCTCTGTATGGTTTATGCCTCGAGTTTCTGTTTCAAACCGTTCAGTATTCACCTAAAAATTCAGCAAAAATGTAATGGATCAGGTCATTTTGCCAAGCACACAATCTAAGACTTTTTGACAAACGGATGAGCAAAAAAGAGTCACTGTATGATATATTTTTAGTTATTCATTTAAGTTTATACATAATTAGCTTACAACTGCCTGCTTGAATAATTTTATTTCAATACCATCAGCTTATTGGATGTTAAAGTCGGTTACTGTATTACCTTTTCAATACAGCCAAAATACCTGACAGTTTTGGACTAAAATAAAGTTTAATGACTTCAGGTTGCAGAGGTGGCTATAAAGGCACGTAAAATTGGTTAAGCTCTTTAAATATCTGATGCAAACCGCAACCACTAATTTAAGATCACTTTGCTTGCAAGGTCAACTGCATCTAGGAATTACCAACGTCATATTAGCATAATAATTATGATATAATCAGAAAAAATATTTGTCTATCCTATACTCAACCAGCAAAAAGATTACACCAAAACAACGTACATCGTGCTCTGACATCATCTGCACGCATTGTATGCCATTATCGACTGGATCTCTCTCTATAAAATTTTCCAACAAGCTTGGATCAGGCTGTATATCTACATGAAGCTCTGCAGGGCGATCTGAAAAGTTGCACTGCTTTCCAAACTCTGCCCGCTTCTTTGTGTATACGTACACAATCTCCATAGTTTGTTCTAAAAAATAATGAATGCCTAATTAAAAAACATTAGCATAATTGAAGCTTGATACTAGCACTCAAATAGATTTCTATGGAAAATGAACAAAAGTTATTGGTTGTTTGACCAAAACAGGTAATAATCAAACAATGCACAATAAAATGTATAACTCTAAACTATTAAGGTAGAAATTGCTCATCACTACAGACTAAGTTTGCCTAGTCTTTAGTGATAAGACCTAGCCCTTTCAATAGTCTGCGCTTTGCAAAGCTAACAAATTAAATGTGTCAAAAAAATTAAAAACACTCCACCTAAACTTGCAATATCTAAAATATCATTTGTAGCATTTCTTGCCTATTGCTACTGTTTTTATTTGAATCTAATTATGCTGCAAAAGAAAAAATGCAAAGTGCAATGGGCATTACTGTATTGCATAGTTTTGTTTATATTGAATGGTACAACAAATAGAGTATTTTTTCAGCTATGATTGTAACGCATTATGGTTGCATCCAAGCATTATAGTTAGAATAAAAACACTTGAGATACTGGATAATTGAGATAAAATGAATGGAGATGTAAAATTTTATCTTAAGCACATATCGCCAAGACAGAACTACTAGTTGTGTACCACAAGCTGATAACTACGTACATCCTTTAGAAATAACAAGCTAATAAAAAGAGTTCTCATTTTATTTGATCGTGTATACAAGTGTTTAAAAACATGTTCTTGATAAACAAAAAATTACAGACCAACTATATAAGCTTTAAAAATTGATTTTACTCAAAATATCAAACTGTTGTTATGCCCTAACATCCAAATATTGTAGCGCAAATGAGGATTTCCGTACCATTGTTGTATGGAGGTACTGCGAAAATAAAATACCAACACGGAATGTAGCCAGACCACAGGATAAGCATATAATACATACAAGCAGCAAGACGCCCAAAGACATTAAAAGATTCAATAATTAGAAAATATCAAAAGCAAATTAGAAACTTCAAATTTGGAAGAAATCAATCATAGAAATTCCGTCTAAACCAGAAAGAGAATATGCCAAAGGGAAGTCGAAGCAATTAGACCTACCAACCACCATCATCAAAAAGCCACCAGAGAAACATTAGGGATGAGTCAAATGAGTCACATACAGATCTGCCCCTTCTGTCAAACATGACCTAGATACCAGGAGTAAGTCACGAGCTCCACCCTACATGTCAACATCACAAGCACCAGCTGAAGACCTATGCAAACAAGATATCTTCACACGCCTGACATGAAGCATTGAACCTTAACACTCAACCTACACCCACAGGCTAACCATCCCACATGCCAGACATCTATAAAAGAGAACAGCTCCAATGATTCAGCATCTCTATCCTCATCTCTATCTCCGGCCCTAGCTTGAGCTCGGGCTCTCGCTCTCTTCCCGAGGGCCTCCTTGGACGCTTTCCCATCTGCCTGCTTGGCTCTCTTCAAAGGACAAAGGCTCTCTTCTCTACTCAGAGAAGAGTAGAGAAGAGAGCCTTTGTCTCTCTTCTCTACTCTTCTCTGGAGCCTCCTTCTCCTCTACCAGCTGAGCCTCCTCTACGCCACTATCTCAACTGCCGACACTCTTTACCTATGGCCTCTCACGACCCTCGTTTGACTGTCGAAACTAACAGCTGTACAGGACTGATCAACAAGCATAGATGACCGTTCGAGTGAGGATGTAACTTTCATTAGCTCTTCTAATTGTTTTGTCATTAATATTATTGTTTTAGAATTTTGTTAGTTGTGTATTTTAATTGTTTGATTTATAGAATAAAGAAGTAACTTTTACTCGTAAATATCAGCATTGCTGGCCATTGCTTACAATAGCCCAACACCTTCACTTGTACCTGAACCAGTAATAATTAAATTAGTTTCCACAAGCTAAGCAAAAGTACACAAACTAAACATAGTCAAAATAGAATAATATGGCAAGCAAATTCAACACTGATGTTGTGTGTGAATTCGGATTAGTTATGCATAATATAATTTCTCCGCAACCACACATAACACCATTGCATAGTGATATACATCTTGCTTGATTTTAACTTATCCTGCAGTAGTATATTATTTCTAACAATGTCAAGTACATTAAAAACTTAATGGTTTATAAAAATTCAAAATATCTTACATTTTAATCAGGCTTATACGAACAAACACTTTCCAGTCAGAACGTAGAAAAAATTACCATGCGACTGATCACTGAAGTCAGTATCCTTGCAAACTGCAACCTAGCAACTGTGATAATGCGCACGCGCAAATTAGCAGTCTCTGATGTGAAAGAGTAAAATGTTGTGACATTTGGGCTTTGTGACAACGCCTATGCTAAGGTCAAGGCCGAATACTAATTTATGTGAAAGTCATTTAGTTTATCAAATTCTGGAAGGTTTTTTGAACATTGACATTTTCGAGCTGAATGTTCGCTGTATGAATGAACTTTGTGTCGTTTACGTACATGAATAAATATGTACGCTAAACGATACAAAGATATATTCATATGTGATTGCAAGTCATAAAAATGGATATTAAAGAACAAAACGTCAACAATTTTGTCAAACAATACGATTTCTGTTTTCTTCAGTCGGTGAATTTGAAATTTGCCAAAAGAGCATCTGAGCTGCAATATTGCTTAAAAGCAGAGATATATTTGAAAAAAAGTACTTAGGATCATAACACGCAGTAAAAGTTAAAATCAACAATGAAAAAACTGAAATTGGTGACAGAGGATGGCCGGTCTTAATCACGGCAAATCACCTGAACCAGATGGCATCAGTAAACTGGATCTACTTGTTGATGTTAACATGACTGCTGAATGCTTATGACACATTTACAATGCCTCTCTAAAAGCTGGTAAACTACCAGATCAATAGAAGCTTACTAATGTAACACCAGTACCGTAGACAGGGAACAAAGGCATGACACAGTTACCGACCTATCTCCTTCGCTAGTATCCCCTGCAAGATGTTGGAACACATAGTATTACATTACCTGAACAAGTTACTTAGTTTCGTTTCTAAACAACAGACAGCATGACTTTTATAAGGGAATGCCATGCGATACTAAACTGTGCTCTACTTATTGCAACCTTGCAAAAGCACATGATGAATCCCAAAGCACACATGCTATTGTACTGAATTTTAAAAAGGCATTTAATAAAGGATAAGCTAAAACCAACTCACTTGTGCTCTGTTGAAACCAGCAGTGCGCTGAGGGCAATGCTTCCTGCAATACAACCCGCTGTACCCAGCAGGAGAGAGCTAGAACCAACCCATTGGGCAACATCAACACATTTGTGTCTAAAAAATAAAATGTATATTTTGGCTAATTTTGTGGGTCACATATACCAAGTTGTGTTTGGCAATATTTATGTTTTGACATCAGTCATACCCTCCTACTTTTTATATAAAAAGCATTTTTAGCTATAGCTAGTCAGTTTTTCACACGTGATTGCTATATGCAGTGTTCATCACTCAAACATATCTTTACGCCGAACCCATAAGTGTGAGGTCAGCACACTCTCACAAAACCAGCGGTGCGCTGAACCCAATGCTTCCTACAATACAAGCTGCTGAACCCAACAGCAAAGAGCTGAAGCCAACTCACTTGTCCTCTGCTGCAACTAACAGAGTGTGCTAAACCAATGCTACCTATAGCACAATCTGCCGAACCTACCAGGAAGTAGCTGAAACCAACTCACTTATGCTCTGCTAAAACCAACAGAATGCACTGAACCCAATGCTTCCTACAATACAGCCTACTAGACTTAACTGGGGTGAGCTAAAAGGAACTCACTAATGCTCTGCTGAAAGCAACAGAGCGCGCTGAACTCAATGCTTCTTGCAATACAACTAGCTGGACATAACAGAAAGGAACTAAATGTTTTGTAAGAGCAATAACTCTTTTGTTCTAATCATCATGTCAGTTATTTAATGAACATCATTAGTGATAATATTTCTTCAACGAATAAAAAATTTTATTGAAGTAATATGTCTGTGTCTCCCTCAGGAGCAAAACACAAACTGATTCTCCTAACAATTGCGCAGTATTTATATTACGCAAGCAGGCAGGCTAAAGCTTAACATTGATTGTTTGAACTGACCAATTTGCGTTGCTCTGCTGACTGCTAACTTTATAAGACTTTCACAGCCGCAACATTAAAAGATTATTGAATGACAACTAGCCATCATGGTGCAGGGAACTAGATACTAACAAAAAGTCTGTAAAAGTTTACATTCAATGGAACTTCAGTTTTCGAACGCTTCAATTCTCGACCAACTCGGTTTTTGACCATAAGTTTTGAGATTTGTTGGTCTCATATCTCGAACATAAATTCGGTTCTTGACCAAACCGGAGCATGCACATTAGAATTGAAACAGCTCCGTAAACAGCATGGAAACATTCATTAACAAACGGAGAAGCAATTTACGCTTCATAAATTCTTTACAAAAAGGGAAGAACCATCCTGGACGACGTCTCCTCTACCGAAGAGATTTGCTCAAGAGATAACCCCTCCAGTCGAGTTACCCTAAATTGCTTTAAAGGAGGATTTTCCTTCAAAAATGTGAAGTAAACGTGCCATTGCTGTTTATATTTTCTTTTTCCCACTGTTTTTTATGTAACTGATCTGTTGCATCTTTTTGCTGTTTCATTATCAATTTCTGCAATTTTGTTATTGTATCTTAACCTTTAATGTTTTTGATGTTTTAAGAGCAAAACATACGAAATGTTTACTTTTGTTTTCTTTTATCATCATAAACAGTAAACCTTTTATTAAAATTAACACGATCTATATCTACCTGTTTTTATTTATAGTACGCAGTATACAGTAGTTTGAAGTGTAAAATGTAAAATATTTTACCGAAGTTGTTTTCATGCTTTGGAACGAATTAAAATTTACATAACATTTATTCTAATGGGAAAAATTGTTTCGGATCTTGAACAACTCGGTGTTCGAACAGCCTTCTGGAATGGATTATGTTCAAAAACCAAGGTTCCACTGTATAACATATACAGACGGTTCCCAATCTACGAACGCGTTACGTTCCGAACGATTGTTCGTAAGGTGAATTTGTTCGTAAGTTGCTTCAGTGCTATATTTTGTATTATAATTTATGTTTAAGGCCTATATAAGTATATTGAAGGTTTATATAAGTATGTTTAAGGCTTGTATAATTAACCTGTATTGGTTTGTACTGAAAAAAAAAATTTAATAAAATGGAAATAATACTTTGGTAGACGCCGGGCCATGACACTGCATTTCTTATTTATCGTCCTTTCTATTATATTGTTGTTTTGATCGTTATGCTATCACTTATCGTATTTGTCTTATTTTTTGTATGTGTTGTCCGTTTATTATATCGTTGTTTCACTCGTTATGCTATTGTTATATCTGATATACCGTCATAACACCATCACTTATCGTCACTTAGATTGTTGTCATAACAACGCACTAGCGGTCCTATTCATTCACCTTGTTAGCCGGTGTTCTTACCGTTTGCCGTTAGCTGGAACGGTTGATATTATTGTATATAAATGAGTGCGCGCATTTAGTTGAGCAGAGCAAATAGCCGTATGCTCCTCGGCTGGTGAAATTTCCTTCGCTAATTAAAAGCTGGATGAAACTACAGGCACTCTCTTATCTTTATTTATTAGTAGAGATCTTGCCAAGTAAAGGCCTGCAAATCTACAATACGTATGTAAAGTTCAAACAAAGTTCAAACAAATAATTCGAAAGTTAATCGAGTTACGAACAACGTACATGCGTTCGTATGTATCGTTGTTCGTAACTCGAATGTTCGTAAGTAGGGAACCGTCTGTACTATTTAGGAAACAGTATTCTCATTTCTCAAGTAATAGAAGACCTGAGGACGTAAAATAATAAATACAAAATGTCATATCGAGAAAATGTATAAATAAAAATGGAAAGATATTACCTGCTAAAGGAATTTTAACAACTAGTAACTAAATGAAACAGATACCTATACTATTTCAACACGCAACCATGAACATAAATAATGTTTACTAAAATGTGAACAGTTGTAATAAATTCGATGAACATCGTCAATAGCATAAAGAGTTCTATAAATCTCGGTACGTGGCGTATGTCATTTTTTCTGTGTCAACTTCTATCCCTGAAGTTTTTACTTTATATATAGTGGCTCGGTCACCTCGTTCTTTCATCAGTCCATCATGCCTCCCTGCCGTGGATACCTTGCCACGCTAATAAAATCGCAACGGCATGAGAGATGCCCTACTGTTTGGGTTACTTTACGGAGTCGCTCCTTTATGTCCCTTTTCAGGACCATCACTCAATTCATTGAGTTGGTTTGCTGGAATACCATTTTTGATTGTTAAGGTTACTACAATGTACAAATATAGAGAGCAGGGTAGTTTAAACTAGTTGGATTACCAAATATATAACTATTGAAGCTTTGTTTTAGATGAATTCTAAAGTTTATGAGCAACAAAACAAGGTTACAACAAAAAGCAGACTGCCCACCATGTGTGGCACAAAAGCTTTATATACATTCATTCAGCAAAACAACAAATGATTGATTAAAAGTATTACAGGTTGATCCTATTGGCTATGATTGGGCCAAGCACAGAAGGGTTCACAATCCACATGATGTGATGTTAAACTATTTAAACGATCGGCAAGTTTTATTGACTTTCACAATTGCCTAACAGGGCATGTCTCTCATACAACCCCTATTCCCTATAAATACAATGCGTCTTGATAGAACTTTTTACTGGCAACTATAGTGCCATACTGTGTTGGTAATTCCTACAAAATGAGAAGCTTACAGGAGTTTAAGAAACATGAGCATCTCCATTGCCGTTTTATGCTGCCCTCACTGCAGTGTTCAGTTCCCATCAAACAAGGTTTTAAAACCCTACACCCTATGGAAGCATTTCAAGACCACAGCCTGCCAAACTGAGGCCCCTTCCAGTTGCAGCCAGTGTCCGCACGGGTGTTGCCAAAAGTCTTCAAACAAGCAATGCCACCAAAGACATGAATCGTGCCACTGTCATCGTCATCCCACTCGCCGAGTACCACCACAGCCTCCTCACTAACTTCTGTTGCTGTGTGACTGATGGCTCCATTAGAAATCTTTGAATAACTACAGACTGTAGAACCAAGCCGGCAATCTTCGATGGCCCTTTTCAGAGCCACCACTTTGTTCAAAAATCTGATTCTGGTTATTACCATTTACTTTACGAGGCAATGAAAAAACTAAAGATATAGCAATTTACCAAACCACTGTGTGCTATTACAGATAATGTAATGACGGAAGTAGCTTTTTTATTTGTTTTATAATACTTATTACTATTTAAGAATATGCAACCATAATACAATCATACAATTATCGCAGCTTCTATAGCAATATCTACCCACCGTAGAATAGTTTTTTATCTAATAAAAGTTTAAAATATATTTTATTCACATGTATGTGAGTACCACCATTTGAAAGTGCTAAACATCACATGCAAATATATGTATAGCCAAATAAATCCAAAGCTGTAACAAAAGTCATCTTTGCATATCATATGATTAGGTTATTGGGGTATTAGCCAGTTATTGTCACTACAAGAAATAAAAGTAAATAGTAATAACAGTTTTTATGTGAAAAATGTTTAGGCTTGGGATGCTTTTTGTGCTTTCTACAGATCTAAATCTTCATTTAAATTGCTCCGCAAGATTGGCTGTTGTAGCTTTATAAAAACCATCTAAATATGCATGTACGTCGATCAATCATTGTTTATTAGATTTCATATTTCATATTTTGTTTGCATTTTTTTTCTTTAAGTAATGGATGTTGGTTGAAAGCAATAGATGACTAGGATAAAATGCTTAGTCAAGAATAAATCAGAAAGTTTGACTTGCATACGTTTTAGATGATTGTTAAGCGTTAGAAAGTTGAAAATGCGATTGATGGTTAACAGTTATAATGTATGTGTTAAGTATCTTCCTACGCAGATAGCATTATAAAAAGAAAGTACAAGAGTGGCACAAACATGATAAAAAAGAAAATGTAAATGTATTAAATATTTAGCAATTGTAATACAGGTCATTAGTCACTACTTATTTATTCTTACAGTCAGTAGGACTACTCCTTATTCAATCGGCACATATGTCTGCAGAGTTCTTCAACATTACCTCTATCACCCAACCATTTGCGGCTATAAATTATTGTATACCCATACATCCTTTGAAGCTCTGTAGATTTTTTATATTTGCAGGTCAGCTATGTCTACAGGAGGACGGAAAGCAAGCATTTTAGACAGGCCACTAAGCAAGAGCAAAGCAGAGGTTTGGTTCACTTCTGTCTCAATGCATCAAGCATATTTATTGTTTTACTGGCTGGCGGATTTACTAGTTTATTTATCCTTTTTGTATATTTTAGATAAATGTGGCAACATTTGCGTTTCTGTTCTCAGAGATGGTATCCTACTGCGAGAAACGTGCTAGCACAGTTTCAGATCTCAATGGCAGGTACTGATAGCAGCAGTAACATTAATCTGCTCTTTAGTTGACATTCTAATTGCTTGCATTTTAGCATGAGCTTACATTCTATTTTTACTTGCGTTTCATTGCCATACTTAACTGCAGGTTGCACGCGCTTGGCTATGAAGTCGGTACGAAGATACTCGATGTAAATTATATTAGAGAGAAAGGATATAAAAGAGAAATAAATCTTCAGAAAATGCTTACATTTATCAAAACCAGCATATGGAGAGTAAGTATACTCATTACATACACTACCAGCATATAGAGAGTAAGTATACTAAATTACATGCACTATTTGCATATGGAGAGTAAGTATACCCCATTACATGCACTGCCATCATATGAAGAGTAAGTACACCCCATTACATACACTACCAGCATATGGAGAGTAAGTATACTCATTACATACACTACCAGCATATGGAGAGTAAGTTCACTCATTACATGCACTACCAGCATATGGAGAGTAAGTATACTCATTACATACACTACCAGCATATGGAGAGTAAGTATACTAAATTACATGCACTATTTGCATATGGAGAGTAAGTATACCCCATTACATGCACTGCCATCATATGAAGAGTAAGTACACCCCATTACATACACTACCAGCATATGGAGAGTAAGTATACTCATTACATACACTACCAGCATATGGAGAGTAAGTTCACTCATTACATGCACTACCAGCATATGGAGAGTAAGTATACTCATTACATGCACTACCAGCATATGGAGAGTAAGTATACTCATTACATGCACTATTTGCATATGGAGAGTAAGTATACCCCATTACATACACTACCAGCATATGGAGAGTAAGTATACCCCATTACATGCACTACCAGCATATGGAGAGTAAGTATACTCATTACATACACTACCAGCATATGGAGATTAAGTATACTCATTACATGCACTACCAGCATATGGAGAGTAAGTATACTCATTACATACACTACCAGCATATGGAGAGTAAGTTCACTCATTACATGCACTACCAGCATATGGAGAGTAAGTATACTAAATTACATGCACTATTTTTACCAGATCAAAGCGCTCTGCTCTCATTATTTTCATAAATTTTCTTTTATCAATGCTTTTGCATCTCATACTAAGTTAACCTCTCTTCAATTGGGTTTTAATGAGCATTAATTGTGTTTGTATCATAGAGCTTGTTCGGAAGGGAAGCTGATGGGCTGAATCAGGACCAGAAGGATCAGAATGTCTGTATCCTTTTTGGTAAATCTCGAGTTCACTCATAAAAAGTGGCATACATGTTGTTACTGTTATTATTTATTTCCTTTATTCACCAATCAGATTACATATTAGAAAAGGAACCTCTAGTAAACAATTTCTTTTCCATGCCAAAGGATCGACGTGAGTATTATTTTATACTTATTTTTACTGACATGACCGGCCATCTTGTATAACCACTTTTTATTCACCTAACAGCTGGCACATTGAAAGGCTGTTAATTCACGGAGAATCATGCTCATAAATTGCTACATATTTGTTAACTCTGAAGGCTGCCATTACGTTATGAAGATTTGTATAAGTGTTTCATACGAGAGTCCTTGTTGAATTGTAGAGAATGTACAATGCACATCCTTCACCGCTGGCATCATTGAGGCGTTCCTCATTGGCTCAAACTACGTAAGCAGTTATGGTCAATACAATGGACTTCCTTAGTCAATTTTATGTGCTTTGCGTTACCAGTGCATGCATATTTCTGTGAACATCCCAAATAATATTACTGTTGTATTTATAATATAATTGTATCAAAATGTTATTAAATAATATGTTACAGAATGCCAAAGTCTCAGCCCACTACCACAATGGAACGATGTATAGAATAGAGTTTGATGATGCAACCCTGAGTAAAGTTGGCTAAAAACTACTCGCATTAAAATTATGTAATTGTTGCTATTTTTTAAAATGTAAAAAATTTTTGTATAATAAAATAAACTAAATATTCATCTAATCCCTCTTCCAAATGGAACTGAAACTGGTTTAGCTGCTTTTTTGGCCTTTTTTGGATCAATGGCAAAACATTTCCACAGACGCAGGGTCTCATCAGCGGCTCCAGATACAACTGTGGTTCCGTCAGGAGACATGGCTGTGTGCAACACCCTTGCACTGTGTCCTACAAGAGCCACAAGTAAACAAATGCAGCAAAACTAAGATAACTCGACACAACATTGTAGTAGCCATGCATTTAACATTAACTGACCCATGAGATCAGCCACTCGGCTCATGGTCGGGTACTTCCAAATACAGAGGTGGTGGTCTGGGTAGCCATGACTGGTGATAAGCTCCTGGTGTGCCTGGCTCCACAAGACTGAACACACCTGCAACAATGTCACAGTTCACAAACACTTTAATCAATCAGCTCATGATCAATTTGGCTAGGAAGTCTACACGATGAGTTAGTCCTTCATCGTATAGACTTTCTAGGCCACAAGCTTGGGTAGGCGGCAAAAACCATTTGAAGCAAAGCAACGGTCATTCCGTAGCCTATAAAGCCGCCATAAAAACAAGCAAGTAGATAACTGAATTACAGGTATTTTGGTACTAACCTGTGACTTCGTATCAACGCTGTTGAGACAAACGCCAGTATTACAATTCCAGAATTTGAGGCACCTGTCGGCTGTACCCCCGCCACTGGCGAGCAAACTTGGCTGCCAAGGACACCAGGCAATGGCCTTAACTGCAGCTTGATGCTGATTGAATGTATACACAGGCTCGATGGTGCTGGTGAGGGAAAAATTGTCAGACCAAACATTCAGCATGTTGTCATTTCCTCCGCTGGCGAGGTATTTTCCGTCTGGTGACCATTCCAAGCCACATACTTCTTGTATATGAGCATCAGTTACGCCTACAAGATGCTCTGCCACCCTCACGTCATGCTGGTGTATTGTACCACTACGACTACCACTGCAACAAAATAAAAAAGCTTGATTCCATTCAGCACATGGTAGGTTGTCAGTGTCACCCAACACACAGCTGGCTGCCTAGCTTACCTACTGAGTAGGTGAGAGTTCCATGCTAAACTTCCCACTCTCGACTCCTGACCAAACATAGATCGCAACTTCTTTTTGTGAGCAGAATCCCATATCTACAAACCAAACAATTCTTAAAAATCTGATGATCATCAGTAGAGGTATATGTGCAATTTATAAATTGTTGTATTGAATAATTCAGTATACGTTGTCGTCTACAGTGAAACATCAGGTGGGCTAGCTCTTAGACCATAATCACCCTACCATTTGTCCCAATTCTATCAAGTGCGCTTTCCTGTATTTGTGTAAACACATCCACTTGTATACCAACTGTATTTACTTCCAACCTGCCCACCTGCACTTCTCCTGTACTTGTTCCCACAGCCAGAAAGCTTCCTTCTTTTACCCAGGAAACTGAGCTGATGTATTCTGTCTCATCTAATTCCATCAACTGTGCAATGTCCCCGCTGGTAGCATTCCAAACGTACAGTCTGCAGCCAAGTGCCACAGCCAGCAGGTTACCGCTGGACCATGAGAGCAGATTGAGATCTAAAAGTGATGCACATCAACTACACAATTTGAAACATGTTTAACACATGAGAACTATTATGTAACATATGAAATCTATTCAAGAAAAACAGAGATAACATGGGGTAATACATGAACACTACTGTGAAGCCCACAAAAAGGTAGCCTAGGCTCGCAATGAACAAATCGATTTGGAATGGTGGCATGTGTGGTTAGCTTGGGTGAACAAAGCTTATCAATGTGTAATTTTTATCCAAATGAGATAGTTAGCCTAAGGACCAAACTAATAATTGGAGTGACAAAATAATAACTACAGAAGATGAAACTGTTTAAGTTGACAAGCCTAATCACACAGAGCAAACAAGTTGAAAGAACATACAGAAGTCATCCAGAAGATCAGGAGCATCTAGAATTCTCTCTGGGGCTGAAGGGATGTGCCTAGCTGTCTTTTTAGCGGTAGATGATGGGGTCTTGTGCTGACTGTATAAGACTCTTAGGTTGTTAAGATGCCCTGTAAAAACATCAGCACGTCAGGTACATAAGCTTAAAGGTTGACTTGCAACAAAATTCACATTACAGTTATTTGGTATCAAAAGATTCACCATGTCTTACTCTGTTGTGTTGTAGGTGCAAAATATGTGGAAATGTGATTACAAGCTCTTAAAAGCTCAAAAACGAAAAGCCGCTGTAGATTGGAATCTCTTTATTTTTCTGACGTAGCCATGAAATTTATTCATTGTCTTGTCACTTTATGTTCTCACGTGAATTGAAAGGCCAATAAAAAGCTCAATATAAACTTATCGTAGCACTAGTTTATGACAAACACTTCGGGTTTTACCGAAGACCCCATATCAAATATAGATGCTCGCTACTTTAGTTTTGTTTCGACCTGGTCTAATCGGCAAGTCGTAATCTGATCATGTGCCCCAATACTTCGAAAATAATTTTTGCAGCACTTTTCGATTATCACAGGTGACCAACAGGCTCGTCATGATTATCAAACAATGATATGTACTCCTTCGAGGTAATGTTAAAAAAATAAACAAATTTTTACGGTAAGTTATAAGATATCATTGCTAAAAGTGACAGAATTACAATGACGATAAAACAGACGCGTAAGAACAATAGACATGGTTTTATTGAATGCGTGAAGTATATTTGTGAAAATATTTCGACGAATAAGGTTGCATGAAAGTGTAAACAGAAACCATCTAACACAGCTGTTTGAGCCGTTTTGGAAAGAGAATCCAAACTATGGCGATCTCGTGTGGCTGCGATTAACTGTTCGTTTTTTGGCTTTTAAGAGCTTGTAATCACATTCCCTCATATTTGGCACCTACAACACAACAGAGTAAGACATGGTGAATCTTTTGATATCAAATAACTGTAATGTGAATTTTGTTGCAAGCCAACCTTTAAAGAGATAAATGCGCCTATTATGAACACTCCAAACTAGCAAACATATGACCTTAATAGGCAACAGTGAAATCAATGAATTAGAGTCCATAAGGCCATACCAGTATTGCGGCTACCTGAAATATTGTGGACATTGACATCAGCAGAAGGGTTGATGGTGTTTATAAGCTCTCATTAGATTAGTAAAAATAGGGGCCTGGTTTCAGTAGTTAAAGAGGTCAACTAAATGATTTACATGAAATATAAAATTTCATGTAAAGTGTAAAAAATTTCACTCACATAATTAAATTCATGTAATGTGGCAAACATTTATTTTCCTATGACAAGACCAGGAAGATGTATAAAATATATTCTAGTTAATATGATGATGATGACCTTCAGGAGCTGCAGGCGCCTTCTGGCGGAATGCAAGAATCTTGGCAGATGGCTGCTCTCCATTCAAGTTGGCAGACATAACTCTCTCAAACTCCTCTTTTTTTAAATTGTTTACGTCACTGTTAGCTGTATCAGCAGGCTTTGTGTCAGCTAAATGGTTTTGACTTGCGCGATGGTGAGCTGACTCGAAATCAGTGGAGAAGCGATTTGGAATGAATCTATCTCCAGAGGCAGCTGATTGTTTTGTCGGTGTCTTGAATCGACCTGGAATTAAATGGAGCCTCAAAGGAGCTTTTGGTAAATCTTTTATTTCCATTGTTTGCACTAAGAATAATGAGCTGATAGCGTGTTAAAAAGTATGATGTTATGGCGAAATAAACCAGGTCATAAGCTTAAGTTCTAGATGCATCGTATTACCTGTTGAGGTAATATAAAAAAATATAGCATGTGAAACGTTAAGCTAGAAGTCAGGTGTAGAATGCAGAGGGATGAAGATGACCAAACATGATTGGTTCAAATTTGTTTTAAAAAATTTATGGAACAACTAGATTAAAACTAATTTAAAAGTGAAACCAGTGATTGACACCAGTAGTTTAGCTAAGGCTCTCCTACTCGACAGAATGTCTGCAACCTTTGACAATTCTCAATTGTTTGGTTTCTGGATGTATAAGGCTGTACAGATCAACTTTAGCAAGAAATTTTGTTAGCTCACTCAAAATATTTGTACCCCTACAGTACGCCCATACAGTCTTCGGTCTCACTTTCAAATCTTGGTGTGATATGAAAATTAGTTAACATAACTGTGTAGATATAGTGGGTACCTGGTGTGCGACTTCGACGTGATGGAGTAGATTTGTTGGAGTTATTCTCTTTCGTTTGAATGCTCGAGAGACTAAGAGACCTACGGAGTTTTGCGGGTGATTTCCCACCCAAAGATGAATTCATTTGAAGAAGAGAACCATTAGATGTCAGAGAACTGCTATTTCCACTTGACTCATTCAATTTTCGCTGCCATCTCATTGTTGGCCCTTTAGAGATTGGTCCATCCATTCTCAACGCTTTATCAAAGTCATTCTCAAGGCTAAAGAGCGCCATTGCAAACTAAAAGACAAACCATTGACTGACATTATGTATGCAGAAACCTTGGCAAACGCATCGATAAACTTACAAGCCAACCCAGCATGTGACTAAACAATACAAGTTTCTCTTCATTTAAGCTCCAGCTGAGCCTAGTGCTTTGCAGCACATAGTTTCTAATCAGATTTTAGGTTTTACGATAATTTTAGCTTATTAGTACCCTACAGGATGAAAATATTGGATGGATATAAAAATTCACGATTTCGCGAAAAGTCAATTCCGTGAATTATTAAATTCCGCGAATAATTAGTTTTATTTTTAAACACAAGTTTATTTTTAACTACTGCCTCAAATAAAAAACTAGCCGCTAGGCAGAAATTCTAACTGTAGACCAGTTCCAAAACTTTTTTAAAATCATCGCCGGGGCTTCGAGTTAACCCCCATTGCCAATGCATCACACTTCTTTACAAAACTATTCAAAGTTTTTACAAATTATTCGGCATGGCGTCGTCATCGCAAAAAATCTCTCCTACAGTCTTTGTACATTGAAATCAACTCCATCGACATCTAATACTGAAGTTTATGACGATAATGATTCTGATCTGGACATTATGATATGTATTTGATTTGCAGTGCAGATACGTTTTTCCATAAATAACTGCATTAGTTCATTCTCTTGTTTAAAAACTGATCGCTTTCATTCAATACTTCAGCTATTGTACTTGTACTTAGCTGAAGTACAAGTACAATAGCTTGTTTTTGTACTTCTTTTACACTTGTTAATATTGTTCTTTTGTGTTTACTGCAGATTGAGAATGAAACAGAACCTATTCCGATTACGAAAACTAGAGACAAGTAGTAATATTCACCAAGGCAGGAAGATTGGCAGAGAAGCAACCAGTCAACCTAGACCCCTTTATCAACAACAACTCCTTTATACCGCTGCAGCAAACATGATTATATATTTTATTTCATGTATAGATATATTATAATTTATTACAAACTTGAGTGTAGAAATAAAATATGTCAAATACAAATAAAATTTTACAAATGATGAATGGAGTAAATAAAAACAGTTTAGCCCATATGGAGGATGTCTGGCAATAAAATTAAACTGATACTCTTGATAAGTAAATACTAGCATGCAATGGTGCTCTCTGACTAGTTATTTTGGTTATGGCAGCTCTATATTGCTGTCACTGTTTTGGGTAGGTGTTAAAGGCGATTCTCTCGCTAATACATGGCTGGTAAGAGAGTTATCATCAGAACTCTCCTCATGGCTTACTGTTACAAAGTTCTGCAAGTTGGCCAAAGATTTGTGCTCGTAAAGGCGTTTTTGTTCCTTTTTAAAACAGATATATTCTCCTCATTAGCAGCTGCGGTCACTTCTACCTCAATTTCAAAACCTCCCTGAATGATTGGTGATTTTCTAGGAATGACATCTACCACCCTTGCAGTCATTGTGCCTCCGTGTATGATGAAAAAGCTGCTTACTCTACTTAATTCACGGGGTAGATGACCAACCGTTGCGCAGTCTGCGTTTATTAGCTTTAGTGCAAATAGGTCGTGCAGATTATTGGACTCTCTCACATACTAAAACAAATAACGAAATGGTAGAGATGGAAAAAATAAATGTTGCGTTTTACCGAAGAACCAAAGTAAAATTCAATTAATTTATAAAATGGTTTTGAAAAAACTCATTACTTTCCACAAGTTGTCGGTTCATCAAAGGCCTCCAAATCGATGAATATTCCTGAAAACCTCCGAACGCAGCAAGAAATTTATAGCTTAGCATGATCGACTCGTAGTTGTAAGCTAAATAGAAACCTAAACACGCAGTGTGGGTATGCGAAAGGTTAACTCTATTGCTAGCCGCAATAGAGTTAACTCTTAATAGAGAGTGATTGCGTTCACCCGCGAATAAATTAGTCCGCGAATATGCATGAGAAAAGGCAATTTGCTCGAAACTTAACTCCACAAATAAATTCATCCTGTAGGGTATGTTAGCTTAGTCTTTCACATATTATGTAACTGAGACTTTTATATGATTATGTTCTTACTTCAAGAAATAGAATCTACTAAAGATAGGAATTGTCTTCTCTCCTAAAAATGGTATCATGATAAAGACGGTGATGTACGAAGTTTCTTTGTCCATGCTTGCAACAATTATGCTACCCAAAGGAACTTTTGTATAAAAAAGTACACATAAAACTGAAATGACAATGACTGCAATAATAACACACTTATGAGGGCAGACTGCATAACTAAAATGTTCCCGACTAAAATGAACAGAGAAAATTCATGCGATCCATCAGAAAACAGGAGTGCAACGCACAATTATGCCACGCTCTATGCTCAGTCTTGGTGAGAAGCAGTGGACAAGCAACTGAAATTATGGTAAAAATCTGTACAGATTGCTCAAAGAATATCTGCCTATGGCGTAATGCAAACCAGGCAATAGTATCATGTCTTACGAAGGACTCAAAGACTGTATTTACACATTTGAGCTGTTTGCAATAAGTCTGACTGACTCATTTGGCTCATGGACTGACTCATAGTTTTTTGTAGATAAATGATAGGAGTGACTCGATCAGAAGCTAGCTATCTGCAAACATCAACTTCAAAGGGCGACATGGAATAGTTGAACGTAATCTTTATGAGAAACAGGTTTTCCTGTTCAACTCTTTCATGACCTGGAACTCAACCCATGTTTAATGAGTTGGAGTCCAATCTCAATGAGAGGCATTTTGGTAACTTATGAACAGCTTATAGTATCGTAAAAAGGATAGAGAATTACAATGATTATGTTACAACAATTAAATTATTACTATTATTAATTAAGTTATTACAACAATTAACTTTGGCGATTCAACAATTGCATCCCAACTATTTTGTCCGGCACTGTATGCCATAATTAAAGCTGTAATCGGAAGAACATCAAGGAACTAAAAATCTTTAATTGTTGGGCTTCCCCGAGTGCTTTATACCATTTTATATTGTCCACCTGAAACGGATATTCAAACCTGTCCTACCAATTGCCTATTACTTGAAGATTAAACTCGTATTAGATACTCTCATATCAGATACTAAAATCAAAATTGACTCAACTGTTACAGCCAAACAAAATCAGATAAAGAAGTCATGTAAATAGTAGGTTAAGCAATACTCTAATTAATAAAAATTTCAAATTGGTGACAAAGTTTGACTAGACTGACAAACTACCCTAAATTGTTAAAACTGCTTGTACTTACAAGATGCTAGTAAAACTGAAAGATAGAATTATAGTCATGGAAGAAAGTTAATTAAAACCCTCTTTTCAGTACTTAATTAGCAGATGCTGAGCCCGCTAAGTAGGTATAGGACAGCATAGTTGTAGCATATATCACTGGATCACAATGGCTTAAAACTAAATATATCATGTATTCTTTCTTCTCTAATTTCTATCCACTTTTTAATGAATTATAACAGCATCTTGTTGACTTCACATAACAATATTGCAGTTGTGTTTTATGTTGTCAGCACACCTTTTGAGGCAAACAAGTTTATATGTGAAAATCTGTTTCAATCCTTAAACTTTGGATGTCGAAGCATTTGTGTAGTTATTGCAAATATCTCAAATACTTTTACAACTAATGGGTTTGAGCAATGATGGATAACAGTGAGCAATGTTTGATTTTATTGGCTGTACAATACAACTTTCTGTCTATTTTACCGCTCTACGGCACTATATTTTGGTCTGAGTTATGATGATAGATGTACATAAGTTCTGCATAAAAGATACTTTGACTAATGAGTGCAGTAAAAAGGTAGCAGAGTGATTACGAAAACTCGTTAGGCTAGTCTAGCCATATCTTTCAGAAGCAAATGATTAGAAATTAACTAAGGTGCAAAAGGTATTACATTTTGTGTATCTTATCATTTAGTTTACATGTCTTACCAACTCAAACCAACAGTTTTTGGTATTCAATCGATGATATGTTTGTCAGGCTTTACCAAGCACATAGGTTATTTAGATTGTCATAACAAAACTGTGTCTTGTCAAATGTGTTGTAGGCCTACTTGACCTGCCTGATGGTTTATCCTACCACATTTGCCTTTACACTGATAATACACTGCTCTATCAAACTGCTGATATAACCAGTTGGATGCCGCAAAATTTCAGATAAAAAAATGCTCTGTACAACTAGTCAAGGGACTGGAAAATGCCATTCAACAAGAAGAGAAACCAAGCAGCATGTTTCAGAAACATAGAAACAAAAACAATACACGCCCTCAGCTCCTCACCCCTTGAATGGACTAAAAGCACAAAACATCTTGCTACAACCAAGGGAAGTTTGACCAACATGTATGCAAAAATGTGCCAAGTCGAGGAGAATGCTTGAAGGACATAGCCTGAAGCATATCATGTGCGGCGCACCAACAGACCAAACAGCTTGCTTACATAAATCTGTGCAGATCAATTTTAAAATGTGCTGATGGAATCCTTATATCAGAAATACTATATATTACACTATTGAAATTATATAAAAAATACGATATGATTAATTGGAAATCTTGAAGGACGTGAATAAAGCATCATCACAGCCGCAGCAGGAGAAAGCATAAAACTAAGCACACCTTAAAAGAGGAAGGACCACCGTCTTTCTTTGCTGATCACAAGTGTCAAAGACCAAAAATGTCATCATGTCCTCCTTTAAAATAATATGAAGAGAACATCGGCCAGTACACAATAATCCTAGCGAGTAAAATGCCGTTACACAAGTAGGCTACACCCGAACTCAAACAATATGAAACGACTAGAGGCTTTCCCCAATATGATTGCTATAAATTGCTTAGAAGTTTTATCTCAATAAAGACAATAACTGAAGTAACGTTTTTGTTTTAGTGGGTCATTTATAGACTTGGCAAGACTTCCTGCTTTCACCAACTAACAGTGTAAAGACAAAACCGTAGCGCGTAATTCGCTACCTGTCTATTCTTCAAATTTCGCACAAATTTAGTCTTAAATAAGATAAATGAAAAAAGTATATAAGCAGCTAAACGGTATACATACGTTTTGATTGTTTTTTTTTTAATTTTTAATTATTTTAATTAATTTTATGACAACAATATTTAAATATTTCATAAACCATGCTGCTGAGAATTCCCAACGGTTGCTGCGTTACGATAAAATGGCCGCACTCGTGAGCCCGTAGAAGCTCCTATCGATGATATACAGCCCCCCATATATCATTGAGGAGGGCTGTATATCATTGCTTTTATCAACATCCAGACGCAACCGATTAAATTGTTACTCCTTGACTTGGGCAATTTTCATATTACTTTTGTTTGTTAAAGCGCACACATTTTTGCTGATAAACACCTAGTTCTTACATTTTTTTCTTTGTTAATAAAAAACGAGCAGTCTACATTTTTAGGCCATAGTTGGTGCTTGAATAATAGCGTAGGGAGTCTCCCGTGATAAAGGAATTAATTTTTTTACATATATCCCGTAGTACAAGCAATTAATTCAAATTCTAGTTTAATTGCCAAATCAAGTTTTGAGTTTTTCCTATCTCATGTATATAAAGTTTAGTCTATTCTACTCTATCCCGTGCTTTGTTACTTACATACATAGCATGGCTGTATGGAAATACTGCAAAAACAATATACCAATAGGGAATGCGGCCAGACCACAGGATAAGTATATAATACGTGCATGCAGCAAGACGCCCAAAGACATCAAAAGATCTAATAATTAGAAAATGTCGAAAGTAAATTAAAAACTTAAAAATTGGAAGAATTAACCATAAAAATTGCGTCAGAACCAAATGGTGAACATGCCGAAAAGATGACGAAGCAATTAAACCTTTCAACCACCATCACCAGAAAACCGTCAGAGAAACATTAGAGTTGAATCAAATGAGTACACAAATATAGATCTGCCACTCCTGTCAAACATGACCTGGATACCAGGAGTAAGTCACAAGCTCCACCCTACATGTCAACATCACGTGCACCAGCTGAAGACTTACACAAGCAAGATATTTTTACAATCCTGACATAAAGCATTGAACCCTAACACTCAACCTATACCCACAGGCTAACCATCCCACATGCCAGGCATCTATAAAAAAGAACAGCTCCAATGATTCAGCATCTGTATCTCCATCCAGCTCTCTTTTCGGGGGCCTCCTTGGACGCTCTCTCCTCTGCTTACTAAAGAGCGTCTCTCCCCCTCTGGAGCCTCCCTCTCACTTCCCTCTGCCTCTAGAGCGTCTACTCTTTCCCTACCTATGGAGCCTCCTTCGCCATCATCAGCTGATCTTCTTCTACTTCTCTATTTCAACTACCGTGCCTCTACATATAATGACTGCCATGACTCTCATCTGATTATCGAGACTCGCAGCCATATGAACCAAGCAAGCAAACATAGATGACCGTTTGAGTAAGGGTGTAACTTTTATTAGCTATTTTAACCTCTTGACATTAATATTATTGTTTAGGATTTTGTTAGTTGTGTATTTTAATTGTCAGACTTATAGAATAAGGAAGTAACTTTTACTGGTAAATATCAGTATTGTTTACAACAGCTCAATACCTTCACTTGTACCTGAACCATTAATAATCAAATTAGTTCCCACAAGCTAAGCAAAAGTGTGCAAACTAAGCATAGTCAAAATAGAATAATATGACAAGCAATTTCAACACATGTTTTCATGGATTAGTTATGCATAACATAATTTCTCCACATCCACCCATAACAGCATATCCTATCCACTACTCAAATCATATACTCATTTAAGTTCCATTTAGTTTTTTTTAAATTATCGGTGAGACTGAACAAATGTTAATTTCTTATTCTAACCTCAATAAGTATTATATACAAACAAACATTTTTAGAAGATGTGAAATACGTTTTAACCCATTGTGCTGCTGATTTACAAGTTGATTTACATACGTAAACAAGCTTATTTAATAAAATTATTAGATTTGACTAAAGCTTGTGAAGAATTTAAAAAAAATAATAGATAGATTGCCTAAGGAATGATGCATCTAAAATTTGGGGTTGGGTTAAAAAAGTTACTTAGTTAAAGACACTGGTACTACATTTATCAGTGCCATAATTTATTATACATTAACAAACTTTTAATTAAATAAAAGAGGATTATCAACTGAACAAGATAGTATTAATGGCTCTTTTGGAATGTACAATTATTGAACATACAAGTTAGTAAGAATGAGGGGTTGTGCTCTAAGAAAGACTTCAGCAGGTTAGTATCACTGGTTAGTATCACTGGTTGACTAAATAGTCAGAACCTTCATTAACATTTTTGGCCGGAATGTCGGTTGATGTGCTGTAGTTGTAAAAATCTATTGTTTTGTTCAAAAATATTCTCTGTCAAAGTTGGCTCTTATATCAATAATGATCAAGACAGCGGTAGGTTAGCGCAAGATTTTTGTGCACAGAGGTGGATAGGCTCAAAACTCTCTGGGCACTTGTCTTTTACTTATATTGGCAGAGGCTCAAGGCACGCCTAACGCCGATCACGAGCTACAACAGCCATGCAGTCATCAACTTCGCAAAAAACAACATAATTATCTTAAATTTGTGATGAACTAAATTAATAAAATTATAATAAAAGCTTTGACAAAAATACCTGTTACTGCTTAAGGCATTGATAGGTAGAAATACCTGTTACTGCTTAAGGCATTGCTAGGTAGAAATACCTGTTACTGCTTCAGGCATTGATAGGTAGAAATACCTGTTACTGCTTACGGCATTGATAGGTAGAAACACTAAAGAGCATCAATGATCAGCTCCAGCATTTCAGTGTAGGATGATGGCACAGATCAACATGTGTATAACGTTTAGCTGGCTTAGTATTAAGAAGAGAGTCCATCTGCAAGCAAAAGTCTAAAACCTGGCTGAAAAATACCATATTGAAGACACTTAACAGCAATGAGTCAATTCGTATTTGTGCTGTTGAGGGTAGACTTAATCAAAACAGTTATCTTCTTTAATGTCTATCAAATTATGTCTTATATTGGTTTAAAAATTAGTGTGTTATTTATTATTAGGAGTGTTATTTGACAATGTTGTAATGTGAAACATGTTTCAATTCGTGATAAGTTGATTCCTTTAGTGTAAACAAGCATTACATAATGGCTATACATATGTCTTATTATAATTAAAATACCGTAGGTCTTTTTCATAATGATTCACCTGCAACAGATATTTCTAGCAACCGTAACTTTATGTGCTTAAATGACAGATATTATCCAAACAACCAATATCGTAATAGCATAAAAACAATGTCACAGTAAGTGCGCATGTGTAACACCTACAAATTCAGGATTATTTATGGTTTTGGGAAATATGTCTTTTTTTATTCTTATTCAGTTTCTTTAAGCATTTTTCTGATAATTTTTATAGTTTTTAACATGCTTTCATTACTTTAAGCCATTGTGAAGTAAGGACCACTTGTTGTTTGTTCATCATTTGTTCAGACATGAATCATGACTTCAAGGTAATTTTTGGGAACGTACTAAAAGCTTATATACGCATATATGTTATATGCATAAGCGTATATAATATAAACATGAATGTGAGCCCACATGTTATATACACTTATACCTTATTAGTGGGTGTGAGCTCGATTTGCATAATTGACCTTGAATCGAGAAGTTTATTTTCTAATATCTGTTGATTAATAGAGTATTCTGAGAACTAGTACGCTTGCCAGTCCTGTGCACTGTGAGAGATCATCATGAGTAATCAGTATATAAATAATTATCCCGAATAGCGGTAAGGTGACTAAGCGGTGCAGTGACAGTGCGCTTGCTTTTGACTCTGATGCCCGAGTTTGATTCGCCTATGAGGCACTCTTTTTCCTAACGCTCTCAGCGTGGTTTCAGACAGACAGACAGACACCGCTCTTATTATAGTAAAGATTAGACTAAGAAGCCCATATCAGCAATTTAAAAAAGTGGTAGAAAGTTTTTTTTAAATACTTTTCTATTTTTCAGGTCAAAAGGTCAAACCAGGATCGCGGCTGAGCTAAGCTGGTGGCATTAATGGGCCTATTCATCGGTAATTGACAGACCACCTTCAGAAGCCTGTCAACTCATCTAAAGAATAAGCTCAATTCTTGTGAAGTGGTTTGAGTGATTAATTCGTGAGTTTTTATGTTTACCGTAATGCTAACTCTCATTTTGTGAGTTGCTCAAAATACCAGTGTTTTAGCAAAAGAGCTTATTTTTAAAGAATGAACAACTTATAGACAAAATCATCTTTAGTGCTTAGTGTATGAACTAGGATGTTGTTGCATATGATAAAGGAATTGCAGACATGAGTTTGTCTTCAATCTACAAACAACAATTGAGAATGGAAGATGCTGAAGTTTTTTTAAAATGCTACCCTTGCCTTACATAATAGATTTAACGACACGTGTTTAAGAGACAAAGACAAAACCACTTTGATGGCATCTGAGTATTCATCACAATATGTTGCTTTAAGGCTGTTTTGCACGTAACGCACAAGATGGTGCAGAATAGGCTACACTCTGCAGTTGCTTCTTTCACAGTTTCAATGTTTAACTAGCCATGCAAATCATGGAGAAATAAAATTGGCACCATCACGTGTGCTTTATAATGTCTTTCCTTTATTACACCTCAACCTATTGTCAACCCGCCAACAGCGATTTTACTCTGTCTGTCATACATGCTTGAACATGTGTTTTTTATCTATAATTTTTTTAACACAATTTGTCTGCTAGCACACATTTTTGTTTTAGCTCTTTGTTTTTTAATAGTTTCTAGCAGTCAATGACTAAACAAGAGAAATATCTTACAAAGCAGACTTATGAGCGGTATAAGAACAAGCTGACAACTTAACAGGGCAGATATGTATCCCATTTATTTTTGATAAGGGATATGAGTTATTGCCTCCCTTTGCAGATACATTGTAAATTTTCCAAGTCAGGAGGTCACCAATAGTACAGTGTTACGTACTCACCGGTAGTACTGTGTTAAGTACTCACCAGTAGTACAATGTTAAATACTCACCAGTAGTACTGTGTTAAATACTCACCAGTAGTACAGTGTTAAGTACTCACCAGTAGTACAGTGTTAAATACTCATCAGTAGTACTGTGTTAAGTGCTCACCATTAGTACAGTGTTAAGTACTCACTAGTAGTACAGTGTTAAGTACTCATCAGTAGTACAATGTTAAGTACTCACCAGTAGTACAGTGTTAAGTACTCACCAGTAGTACAGTGTTAAATACTCATCAGTAGTACTGTGTTAAGTGCTCACCATTAGTACAGTGTTAAGTACTCACTAGTAGTACAGTGTTAAGTACTCATCAGTAGTACAGTGTTAAGTATCCATCATTAAGTAAGTGTTAAGTACTCACCAGTAGTACAGTGTTGAGTACTCACCAGCAGTGCAATGTTAAATACTCACCATTAGTACTGTGTTAAATACTCACCAGTAGTACAGTTTTAAGTACTCACCAGTGGTACAGTGTTAAATAATCACCAGTAGTACAGTGTTAAGTACTCATCAGTAGTACAGTGTTAAGTATTCATCATTAAGTAAGTATTACGTACTCACCAGTAGTACAGTGTTAAGTATTCTTCATTAAGTAAGTATTACGTACTCACCAGTAGTACAGTGTTAAGTACTCACCAGTAGTACAGTGTTAAGTACTCACCAGTAGCACAGTGTTAAGTACTCACCAGTAGTACAGTGTTAAGTACTCACCGGTAGTACAGTGTTAAGTACTCACCGGTAGTACAGTGTTAAGTACTCACCGGTAGTACAGTGTTAAGTACTTACCAGTAGCACAGTGTTAAGTACTCACCAGTAGTACAGTGTTAAGTACTCACCAATGGTGCAGTGTTAAGTACTCACCGGTAGTACAAT